>NW_026453178.1:2708640-4062961 GCF_025200985.1 Drosophila gunungcola | reverse complement strand
CGCTCTTAAGGATCTTTCTGCCATCGTTTGTGCCCGTTGCGAATCAAAAAAAAAAACCATAAGTGCGATCCCTTGGCGATGTAAGCGCGCCAACAGTTAACAGTTAAGCGACCTGGCCTGTAAGAGCGCTTTTGCTTGGTTTTGCTTTTCTGGCGAGCCCTGGCCACGATTGCGGTCAAAAGACCCGCGTCCTGGGCCGAAAAAGCAGGTGCACTATGGCAGCAACAGTCGGGGCAAAAAATGCCAGCTAAGCAAGAGGAAAAAAAACAAAGGAGTTTGGGTGAAGAATTCATTGGACTAGAAGATTTCCTGGAACATATATTTTCCAAATATATAGACATATTTTTTTTTAATTAATGCCAAATCATATAATTCTCGTTAGATTTTCAGACAATCTTTTGACATTTAAAAACCAATAAAACCAAAGGAATCATACTAATCATATTTTCTGTAAATTCTTGCAAAAAATGTAAATGAAATATATATCAAAATGTTTCTCAAAGTGTTTCTACAATCTATCTGCAAAATTATTAATATAAGATTAATTTCAATTTTTAAAATGATGGTATTCTATGAATATATCAAAACTTAAAGGATGAAACAGCAAAATATTTATGCTAAAAATAAACTATTTAAAAATGTATAATTGCTTAACCATATAATTTTTGACTATATGATACAAATTTCTACAACCATCATTCCTAATGGACACCCTGGGCACCCCAATCCCTATTATTACACGGTATAAATGCCTAAAATAATGCCAGAGTCAAGTGGGAATCTAGATACGAGTAGAATTCCTTCTAGGGAGAGTTCCAAACTCGACGAAGGGAACTCAATATTTGATTGATCTTTTTACATATTTGTGGCCCATGTGGAGGATATCGAGTCGACCCAAAACCCCGATCGTAGGTAGGCCGAGTATCCTGCGTACACTGAGTATCCTGCGTCAGTTGTGCTGAAGCCACAGCAAGAGGAGATGAGTGGGAACGCCATATGCTGCACTTGAAGCGCAGGCAGCAACCAAAGGCAGCGGCCAAATCATTAACTTATGGCTAACTGTAGCCCCCGATCCATTGTCTTCATCCCCGAAACAAAAGCGGAACCAAATGTGCTCAATCTTGACCGGAACTGTAATTTGATCGAGTCCCGCGCACAGATATTAGATACGATAAGATCTTCCATTTTGTAGCAGCAGCAGCAGCAGCAGCAGCAGCTTTTTCCTGTCGAAAATTATAAACTAAGCTCCACTAGATCGAGATTCTTCGAGGAACCTCTCCGGGTTATTCACCCGTGCGAAAGATCGCCCAACAGTTGCACATTTTTAAGTCCTTTTTTCGCCCTTTCCCTGGCTGTTGCTCTTTTTTCTTTCTTTTTTCCTGTCCTTCCTTTGTACCTGAGTTCGATCCTTGGGCTCGGGATCGGGGCGCGTGCCTGCTGTCGTCGTCGACTTCGGTGGGTTTCAGTCCTGGTTTCGGTGTATTCGTATCTGAATCTGTATCTGTATCTGTATCTGTATCTGAATTGAGCATATGACGCTGCTCACCTATGTATGTTGTTGCCTTTTGCTCTCGGCCGTTGAGGCTTCTGGCTTAAACTGTAACGAAGGCCTTTGCTTATGCAAATATTTTGATCGGACGTCGAGACGGGGACAGTTGGAAATCAACAGGATTGCAAAGGGAGTAAAAAAAGCAAGGAAAGTCAAAGAGAATTGGAGCACATTTTACGGCTTTTAACTATTACTTTTAAACTAAAATATTAGATTAAGGAGTATAGTTTTATAAACAAAAAGAAAACAACACTTTGTGCTGAAAAGAAATTTTTGGGAATATTTTGTATAACATTTATGAAACTTTTTCTCAATAAAGAAACCCTTCCAGACATCAAGTTTAGTTTATCTTTTTAATAATAAAATATCTTAATGTATAACGTTTGTGGAACATAATGAAATAACTAAGTTTGAAATGAAAAAAAAAAGATTACAGGTATATTCAATCATTTTGATTGGCTTAGCTCTGAATCTTTTTGGAAATGATAAAAAGGGATAATCCCGACTTAGATTCTTAAACCTCTTCTAATTGTTGCCCAACCGATTCGAGTAGCCAAACAAACTCATAAATCACCCCAAACTTAGTTTCTTTCCTGCAGTCTGCTGCCATCGTTCATGCAAAACGCGTTGACATTTATGAATTGCATGGCAATTTACGCGACACAAGACACCCACTACAATTGCAATAATAACAACAAAAAAATCTGCACAGAGAATAAAATACCAATTGTAGTAGCCTGAAGCTTAGACTTAGATTTAGAAATATTTTGTAATAAATAAAATAAATAACTTGCTAATTGTATAAGCTGATAAAACATAGCGTTTATATTTCATCTTGGTAAAAAATAATGTTACACAGCTTTCTGGGAAAAACTGCTAAGGCAGAGTATTAATATAAATTTATAAAAATAGTAAATTATTCGTAATGTCATGTTGCAATGTCAGGAACTAATTGGAACAGTAGTTTTTCTGAGTGTGAGGCCAGCACCGCACGTAGCATTCTCGGACGACAATTTACACCAGGGAATAAGCTGGGAGCGAAGATCTAGAGATGCGGCTGGCGCCGACTATTCGCCTTGAATGGGTCGCTAAATCAAGCAATTATGAGGGCCTTTGTCGCAAGCAGCAATGTAGCCAAGTAGCCAAGTAGCCAAGTACCAAAACATATGCAAATCAGCCGCCTGGCCAAGACGAAAAGGCTAGAGAGGCTGCCGGAGATAAAGGGAAATCTGTTCAGGCCAATGAATTGATTTTCCTCTGCGCCCATATAGCCATTCGACTGCCTGACTTATGCGGACTGACGGGATCGGCATCGGGATCGGGGATCGGGGGTCGGGGGTCGGGGATAGTTTATCGGCCAACTGCCACGCCCCCCCGCCGCCGCCGAGCCCCTTTTAGCCCTGCCACACTGCATATATGCAAAGCAACCGCCAAAGTCAAAAGAGAGTTTCGGGAGCTCGTTTTGGTGCCGCAAAGCATCCTCGGCTGCTGCGGCGACTGCGTAGAAACCGCACGCCACATTTCAATGATAAATGTTGCCCAGAGTCCGGTAACAGCGGTAGAGCCACACTGGAAAAAATATTGGTTACAAAATCAATCACTAAATGCCTATATTGGTTTTATTTGTGGCTGATAAGGCGGCATTTAATCTTATGACAGACGTTTCGTTATGCATAATTTTTAAGGTATCGCTGCTTAAAATAAATTATGAATTTTAAAAATTTGAGCCAAATTTAAAACCCTCAAATGAAACTATAAATTAATAAACAATATTTCGGGATTATAACAGATTACATTTTATGGAACCAAAGATGTACATCAAGGTAAGGCCTTAATTTTAACAGATTTATAAAAAAAATTGTTTTGATAATGGGATATAACACTTATATTGCCTCCCCAACATTCGATTGATTATCCAATTCTGTTTAAAACTTAACTTTTAATCCATTTCTATTTTGTTTAAGATCTCTTCGTATTTTTCTCAGTGCAACGACAGTCTGATGCCAGGTTAACCAGCAGATTGCTCTTGGGCCGAGCGCTATTTTGGGTAAATTGTTTTATTGCAGTTCAATTGTTGCCCGAGCTTGAGCTTCCTTTGGGTTTGTTTGCTGCCTGGGATCTTGTCAAGCGGCGCTCGTTGGAGGTCCCCCAAGCGAAACAGTAGCCGCAGTTAGCAGCAGTAAATTACCGTCTTCCCCGAGGGCATTACGACTTTGTCAAGTCGGATGATCAGTGGAATAAATACAAATTATAATTTCTTTAGTTTAAGTGAAATAGTTATAAGATATTCATATATATTCAATTTAGTAACTTGGAAGCTAGTCAAAAGCGTTATTTGATGATTGGTGTTTTGGAACTTTTGCCGTTTTTGTAGACTAAAATTATAAATCTGAAATATTTTTGGTGGAGCCCAGATAAAGGATCGATTTCAGGGCATCACAGCTTCTAGAGGAAACCAGCATTCGATTCTCCTTCCGTTCTATCTGTTTGCATCTTGCGGCGGCGCAGATAGCCGTGGCTCCTCTCCCATATGTCTAACCGTAAGCGGAGATTATGGCATCATTTGGAAGGTCTTGTGAAAAGTTAATAAATGGCTTATCTCCGTCGGAGACGACATGTGTTTGGCTTAATTGTGTCAGCGTGTGGGCTGCTGCCTTCGGTTCGGCTTCTTGCATTTCGAAAGTCAGAGCTCAGCGCTCCGTGCTCAGTGTCCTGAACTTTCGCACAGCTCTGCCGGCGTCCAGAAATGGTCAAAATAGCCCAACGGGATGTTGGGTATAAAGGTATGGTGGTATGGTGGTATGGTGGTATCGTAAGTTAACCATTTGGCTGCTAATTACGACAAACGACAAACGGCGTTCAACTGTCAGAGATTTGTGCGGGCGAGACCCCAGGTCGGTGCCTTATTTGTAGCCCGAAATTGTTGTCGTGGCGCCAACCAATCCACTACCCACCCCCCTCTCGTGTTCCCAAAAGGGGGTTCCAAAAACACAATCCTAACAAGCCGGCGACATAGTCCGCGAGTGAGAACTCGCTGCTGCTAACCCGATTTGTTTGGCCTCCTCCACTCCACTCCAACCCAATCCAATCCTATCCAATCCAATCCTATCCAATCCAATCCAATCCACTGCACGTCACCAAATAAGGCAAACCATTGGAATTCAATCTTAAGGCCATTAGCAATTAATATCAAATGAAATTGAAATAAATTTCATTTAGCCACCACCTAGCAGGCAGAACGAGGTCCTCCTGTTCGCATTACCATAGATTTCATGTTGCTTTTTTGCTTTTTCCTGCGGTCTTCGCTGATTTTCATCATGCGAAAGGGGTCGGGTTTGCCCCCCCCCCCCTACCCCCATTGGTCAGTTGGGGCAATTGCAACTGCAGCTTTGCAACCTTTTGGCTTTGGGCTAATCGCCCATCGTAGTTCCTCTGGTCAGAGAAGGAGGGGCAAGTACCACGGACCACAGCAGCTACAATAATTTTATCAATTTTGTTTTATAATTGTGCGCAGACGCAGTGGAGGGACAAAAGTTGGCCAAAACAAAAGAAAACTGGGCAAAGCAAAGCAGAGCAAAGCGTGCAAATGTGACCAAGTTATATTTAAAACAGCTTTTAAAAGGGTTTGAAATTTTAAAAAAGTTGTAATTAAATTTAAAGGGAAAAAAGACATGTTCTTATATGGGTAACAAAGAAGTACTCTAAAAGATATCCAAATTGAAATGCATACTTTCCAAGAAAATGTTCTATGATTAAATAATCAAAAATTTCTCTATAAAAAAACGAAACTACTGCTCTGGTCCACGTAAGAAGTTGTTGTTATTAAGCCTTAAAAGGAACTAAAAAAAATAAAATCCTTTAAGAATCACTAGGGCTTATTCTTGGTGAAAAAAATTAAGATTTTGTCAAACTGTGATATCAAGCAATTATTGTAAATCGAATTAAATCTTAAAAAATGTTTTAATAAATAAGTTAAACGCGCAGAACGAAATAAATAACTTATTTTTACTCACAACAAAAATATGAAACAATTTTGGATAGACTTTAATTATTTCTGAAATCAAAGCTTCAACAAACAAGTGCTGTTTTAAAAATTATAGTATTTAATTATTTAGAAGAATACATTTTGAAATAATTTTTGAAATTTTGATATAGTCAAAAAATGTACTTTTTTCAAAAACCTTCTCAGCTCTGGTCACGTTACAGAGCCGAGCTCTGAGTCTGACTAAGCTGGCCGATTGCGACCCCTCCTTTCTTCTGTGGGCCTAAACAAACTACGCAGATTTCATTGTTAGCCTCGTTGGCAGCATGTAAATGTCCGTCTTTTGTTTTGCCCGCTGCTGCTGGCCCAAGTGGCCAACTGTCTGGGCCAGGTCGACTGCGGCTGTTGTGGCTGTTGCCGCTGTTGTCTTAAATTAATACCAAATTGTCAACGCTGGCGAAAAGCTGCACAGCGCGCCAACGCCGCATGATAAGAGAGGCAGGAGCCAGAAAAAAATAAACAGACCGGGCCAAGAGAGCTGCAGTTACCAACTGGGCAAATGGGCAACTGGGCAACTGGGCATCTGGGAGTTGGTTAAACGGGGAACTGGGAACTGGGAAATGGGAGCCCACTGACTGCGACTGCGACTGCGACTACTGCATCTGCGCATGCGTCTGCGCTTTTCGCTTCTGTTCGCGGCGGCTTTCGCTCGTTTTGGCCGTTACTGTTGCCCATGCTGTTGCTCTTGCGGCTGGTCTAAGGTCTTCGATGGTCGTCAATTGATAGCCAGATTTGTGCAATTATCATTTTAATAATTGCCAACAATCTGCACGATATGAACCGGCGACAGCGACAACGGCCAAAGCTGCGACTCCTCCTGGTCGTGCTCATAACCAGTAGCCAGTAGCCGCATCGGTCGGCAGCCACTGCAGTGCACTGTCGCCTCGCTGTGGGCATCGTTCCGGCCTCCATTTGTTGCCAAGACAATTATAATCCACATGGCCAGGCTACATAATAATAAATTTATTACAGATTTCCGCCTGATTTGTTGTCAGGAATTTTCCCCATGCATTCAGCAGCAGCACCCACTGTGAGACAAATAGAGAATGAGAATACTTAAATGGTCTCTCAGTGCTTTAAACGATGTCGGCAGATAGTCCGATAAATCAGTAGAGATTGGGGAATCGGTCAGAAGAGCCAAGGGGAGGACGTCCTGGAATCTCAGTAATTAAACAGTTTTGGGATTCTTTAATTGTAATAAAATCGGGATTGGAATGTGGAGTATTGTGAGTCTTATCTTCAAGGTGTTTTCTCTAACTCCTAAAAAATTAAAAATATATAAAAAATAGAGAAATATCAGATTATAAAGAGATTTAACTTTATATTTTTAGCCTAAGAATGCTTTGTTAGGGCAATAAAGTCAATATTTGTTCATTAAATTAAAATTAAAGAAATTAAAGTGATAGTCCAGTTCAAATATATTGATCTAAGATCTAAGGCTTACACACGTAAAATCTGTCAATCGTTTTAGCTTATTGGATATCAGTTAATATTGCACTTTATCTAGCCATTCACCAAGTTCACCCCATCATTCATCATGGGGCTTTCATTCAGCCAATCCAACATCTATCTAACGGTCCACACAACCCACACATCTCCACCACCGAAGTTGGCCAGAAACCGACACCGAAACTCACCTCACCACGAGCTGGCCCACACACACACATACGCAAACCCGTTCCGTGTGCGTGTTACCCGCCCTCTCAGCGTTCTGTCGACCAATCAGCGTGCAGCGGGCCGAGAGCCACGAGCCATAAGCCACAAGCCAGAAGCCACTAGCCAAGTGCAAAGGCATTTCCGAGTTTCCGATGTGTGGGATTTGCTCGAGCACAGGGGCTCTCAGAGGGTGTCGTAAATAAAATGTCGCCCGATGCGAAAAACAGAGAATGGAAATTATTTACGACTCGAGGGCAACCTTTTACCTGTGCTGCGTTGCACAACAAAAAAATAGTGATCAGTATTAAGGCTTAGAATTCCAAAACTAAAAGATCAACCAACTGAAATTCGAACATGGATTTATTTTGTTTTACTTAAGGTTTTTATACAATAGAAATTATGCCAATAATTTTTAATTCATTTACATAATCTTGTGAAAAGCAAATGAAATGAACTCGCTTGAGTTTTATTATTTCCCTAAAACCTTTTCCTTAATGAAATTAAAAGTTTTCCATAAACAGCTAAGTCCATAATCCTCAATCGATTTCTATGCCTTAAATTGTTTTTATCTTAGTGTACCGCCGCGACTGCGCAGCGCATATCAAACGATGATAGATGTTGAGCGGCATACGGTGAATCCGTTACAAAGCGGCAGGCGATGAGCGAATGAGGGGCAGAGGCACGCGCCCTCGGTCCTCCACAAAAATGAGAACTACAACAGCACAAAAAAAAAAAAAACGCTTCCAAGCGAAACGATGCCACCAAGTTGACTTGGCCAGCCCTCATCGCGGTTGAAATTCCCCCATTTTGGCCCGCTTTTGAGGCCGGCCGCGTGCCTCGTACCGCTTCGCTAGATCGGCAGCGCCCGTGGCGGACTCGTGTCCTTTGGAATTTCGGTGTCGCCTCAACGCTGCACATGTCCTGTCCAAGGAAATTGCGCCAAAAACTAGGGGACGGGAAGGAAAAAATTGCTGAAAAGGAAAAGGATCGTTAAATGTGGAAGAAGTGTGCGCCCGCCACGTCTTCTTCTGCTCAGCTCGTTTTCTAGGCAGGTGTGGCCCGCGTCAAGGATAGATAAACTGGAATTGAGGCGGCGGCGGCCAAGACGAGGTGGCCAAGCGTGGCGGAGGAGCGAGTTAGTCGGAGGAGGAGGACCTCGAGCCGGCGAAGGATAAGCTCGGGAAAAGGTGCAGCGAGCGAGAGAGAGGGAGAAAGTGGCAGGTGCTGGGCCCAACTGAGTGGTTTTAGTATGTACGATCCAACGGGGTGATGGGATCCTTAATGCTCCTAGTTTTGTAATTAAGGTATGGTAAGAATACGATTGCCCATCTGAAACGATTGAGTTTCAGATCGCCAAGAGCCCAAAAATGATTATAATCAAAGAAAATCCTTAAAACCTTTTACTTTTTATTACAAAATTATTAAATATTTAAAACAGTCGAACATTTTAGAAAAATTAAATCGAAAATATGTTTTACTTAGTAATATAAAACCCAATAAGAAAATCGGGAACTCTGATTAACAAGAAAAACATATTTTCATTATTTGTTTATGATAACACCATAAAATATGTATTCTTTATTTGACTGTGATTATACCATGGGGCGATCATCACTAATATACTACACAAACCTTTCAAAAATGTTAAAAAAAACAAATTTTATATTGAATGTTTAAAATGTTTCATGTTAAATTTTAGGTTTGAAAATCGTTACCAACATTTCAGAACAATAAAATCGGAATTATGTTTTGATAGTGGTACCATGAAACGAATAACTTTAAAAAGTAAACAATTCATCGATAATTACAAAAATATCAGGCTGACATACACAAGTATAATACAAAAGCTTTTATTTAATTAAAGTTTTGGTACTCGATGAAATAACAAACAAAATTTACCTAAACCTAAGATTTATTTAGTTTAGGCTTTCATAAATAAAAATTTCCTGTGATGGTTGTAAAGGGTGTAATAAAAAGTATCCTATTAATCAGATATATAGCTTCAATTATATTAAAGTTGGTTTTTGGGTTATTGTACTTAAATATATCCTTTAATTTAATAAATTAAAAAAAAAACATATATTTTTTTTTAATTTTGAAAATTATAAATCCAATGTTAATCTTTATTAAATCTAAATGCAATCTAAACAGTTATTTACAAATTATTCCTAGTCAAATACTGGCACGTTGAGTTGCCGCGACAGATGTTAGATCTGTGGCTTCATCCACCTAAATATTTGTAGGCTAAACCGCCCGGTTCCTGCCCTCGTCCTTTGTCCTTCGTCCTTTCCTCTATCAGCGATCGGTAGTGAAATCGCTTCCTCTCCCTTTGGCCAAAGTCGAAATATTCCCAAGCCAACAACAGTTGGTGGCAGCAACAGCAACACCAACAGCAACACCAACAGCAACAGCAGCAGTGGCAGCAGCAACATCAGCAATTGTAACTGTTACAGGGCAGCGGGAAAAGGACAACAAAAACGCCCGCCAAACTTTAACTGCATACCAATTAGTAGGGAAACGCGTGCTGCCGAGCAAAGAAAAACCAGTAGTATGGTGGATAGGGGAGGATGGGGGATGGAGGATGGAGGACTCCTAACTGTGCGTCTTGACCCTTACAACATGCCCAGGAACACAGGAGCAACTGCAACAACAGCCGCCAACTGCTGCCAAAGGTGAAAAACCAGAGTTGGCAACACGAACACGAACACCAACACACACACACATTGAAGGGCTCTGTGAGCCACCACCAAAGAGTCAACGTCGAAATACACCAATACCGATATACAGAGGGCCCGTTTTGATTCGGCTTGCTGCCAGCACTCACACAAACTCAGTGGAAAAGAGAGCTCGATTTGTACCTTTTTTTTCGGGCCAAGTCGCTTCACCGTTGGCTCAATTTAGAACCGAGCCATCGACCAAAGATTCAGTCAGGTGCGAAGCACCGAGCGATACGGACGTGTTCGTCTCCAGTGAGTTAAGAATCCCGATTCCCGAATCCCGAATCCCGATTACCGCACAAGAGAATAAACCCATCGAAGATCGAATTAAATATCAGAGTGAGATTTGTGCAGTGAACAAGTACTGAGCTACTGAAATCACCCCAAAAAGATTTTAAACGCAAAAAAAAAGCAAGTGAGAACCAAAAGTTTAGACACCGAGTCAAAATGAATCACCTATCGCCGCCGCCATCGCCGCACTCGCAGCAGCCGAGTCCAGCGGGAATGGGAATGGGCATGGGCTGCCATGGAGCTGCCCTCGACAAACAGTGGATGCAGCGGGCGTCCGCCTTCAACACTGTGATAGCCTCCGCCGCCGCCCAGAAACTCAATGGAAGAGGTGAGTTTCACACACAAAGATCAATCTGGATTCTCAAGAAATTTTGTGGCAACCAATCCCTGTTTGAAATATTATTTAAAGAAGGCTAACCCTAAGACGAAATTGAATTTGCAGAAGAACTTGTAAACATTACTTCGTTTTTGAATTATTAATTGAGAGTTTTACAAATCTTTAACCAAACGGAAAGTTTCAAAAGTGGTCTTGAAACAATTTTGTTTCATCAGAATTATTTAAAATTTTGTAACCAGATTATGATCCTAGCATAATAAATTTTATTTTATTTATTAGCTATCATCTAGAGACTTGCTGGCTTGGTTATGATTTAATTAGATTTCAAAACAAATATTTTGTAGCATTTTAATTTTAAAGAAGTTTAATTTTGGTTAAATGTGAAATAATTTAAATATACTAAAATAAGGATGGCAAAATATAAAAATTCAAATATTAATTGCGTAGTTCAACAGCACTTATTAAGTGATTAGGTGTCGTGCTTTCAAAATTACATAATTAATAAAAAGTTTATACAGTTCTTGGTCTTAAAGATTCTTTTAAATGTATTGTCGTTGATCAGAGTTACTAAGCTTAGAGAAAAAATAAACTTTGAACCATAGTGTTTGACATTTAAAAGGCCCTTTAAAATATATTGTAGATTAGAGTAATAAATCTTTTGAAAATAAAATACCCAGTAGCTTAGGTCCTAAAAGTAGCCAAACGGAATAAGAACAAATTCTTAAGCCTTTGATCAGATGTTTGGAAATACCTTCCAAGCCTAGTCTCTGATATCCCAATTAACACTTTTAATTTCCAATCCCCTTCCCAGATCTTCCCTTTCTGTACAATCCACTGCTCTACTCGAGTGCCCTGCTGTGGCCCCAGTTCCTGCTGTCCTCGGCCACGGCTCTGGGCACGCCCCTGACCCCCATGACCCCCAAGTCGCCCGCCTCCGTGGTGATGGGCCAGCGGGATCGCGACTACGCCCTGACCCCCGAGAAGGAGCACGAACTGCAGCTGAACAGCAGCAACAACGACAAACAGGAGGATCAGGATCAAGAGCAGGATCAGGAGCAGGACGAGGACATGCCCCTAAATCTGAGCACCAAGGAGCGCATCACAGCGGATCAGTACCACAGCAGCAGCCACAATAGCAGCAGCAGCAGGAGCAGTTCCAGCAGCGATGTGGAGCCAGTGCATCCGATGACCTCGCTGAACGTGACCCCGCCCCCCCTGAGGGCGGTCAACCTGAAGAGTTCGGCAACTCCGCAGCAGCAGCAGCAGCAGCAGCGCCAGAGATCACAGGGCAACATCATCTGGTCGCCGGCCTCCATGTGCGAGCGATCGGCGAGAAGGGTCGAGAAGTTTGGCCTGAAAATGGAGGACGACGAGGAGCAGCAGGTGGACCCCATTGTGCGAAAGTTTAAGTACGAGCGCCGGACAGCCTCCATATCCTCGCTGCAATCGCCGATCTCCTCGCTCTCCGCTCCTGCCTCCAATTCTGTCCAGGATCTGGAGTTCGAGGTGGCCCAGCAGCAGTTATACGCCCATCGCAGTGCCTTCATGGCCGGACTCACGGGCAGCAATCTGGAGCTGCTCACCCAGCACCTGAAGCAGCAGAAATGTGAGCAGCCGCAGCTGCAGCAGCAACAGCAGCAGCAGCAGCAGCAACATCATCATCATCGCATCAAGGACGAGCAGCAGGATAACAACCGTTCGGCAGCCGCTCTCATGGGTTTGGTGGCAGCCGCCGAATTAGGCTACATGCGTAATCAACACCAACAGCCGCAGCAGCAGCATCAACAGCAGCAGCAGCAGCAACAGTTGCATCACCAACAGCAGCAGCAGCAGCAGCAGCAACATCACCAGCAACAGCAGCAACATCCTGACTCGACGGCCACAGATGTTGCGCGTCGCTCCTCCTCCTCATCCTCTTACCAAGGCGAAGGCGAGGAGAAGCGCAGCGGCAGGAATTTCCAGGTAAGCTGACGCTGACTCAAAACAGGATATGCCTGGGGCATGGGGCACAATTGAGGGCGAATCGCTTGAAAATCTCCGAGTTCTAATGGGCTTATCACGTGTCCTCCAGCTGGTCAGGGCGATCTATATAGCTATCAGTTATCCAATCCTTCCCGCGGTGCAAATACTTTCATTGCATAAGGTTGCGTGTTCCCGGCAATTCCCCGTGTGTTAATCGTTTCATATTTTCGTCCTTCAAGGCTTTTAATTGTCAAAGGACCATACCCCCAACCGCAGCAGTTTCAATTTGGAAAAGTGGCACAACAAATACTAGCATCAAAATTGGTAATACAAGCCAAACAGATAGCCAGCTCTATGGAAATTCAATTAAGTCCCATCGAAATCACGCAATTAGTTAATCAAATAATTTTGATTAGCGTGGGAGGGGAAAGGGGGAAGATTTATGTACAAATTACAATCATAATTGTCATTTCGATATTGAATTGTGAGGAGGTAGTTCAAAAAAGGGGGCACACGACCGCCAGGAATTTGAGACGACAACTTACCCTTATGCCTACCTCCGATGTCATATTGTGTTTATATCCATCAACACCCGTCGCGAGTCCTTTATTTTTTTTTAGTTTTTTCTGCTTTTAGTTTTTTTCACACATTCGAGGGTCAGTGAGTGAAATGCGATAGGTTTTCGGGCTTCAGGAGTGCCATATGGTTAGAAGCAGAGAAGACAGTTGCCCGAGTCTTTGGCGCAGGCGCTGTTCATATATATAAATTGGAATTTTTTTTTTCTGTAATTCGTACTTTACATCTGTTCCAGCGTAGGAGGCCCACCCGGCTGACTCAGACTTTGGGGTTTCTCCTGCGCTTTTTTTCTTGCTTTTTTCTTGCTTTTGTTTTTTTTTTTTTTTTTGTCGAACTTTGCCAACTTCCGTTCCGTTGTCGGAGCTAAGCAAATTGACATTATGGCTCAGGCAGTCGAACGCAGCTTAACAATAGAGCAACTAATTGGGTCTGAGTCTAGTTGGTCCAATGTGGATATGTATATATATTTGGTCCACTCGAATGCAATGCGTAAATAGAAAATCCCAAAAAACAAGGCACAAGAAAATAAATAATAATAAAAAATAAAAATCAATAAAAAAAGCAAAAATGGGAGAAAGAAATTCAAAAAACACAGACACTTGTGTCAATTTACAAAAAAATACGCTTGCTTTTCGAAAAAAAAAAAACAAAGTGTCTCACATTTTTTTTGTGCTTAATAAATGTCGCCCACGTAAAGCGAGCTGATGAACGATTTGAGTTGTGTTATGTCAATGTTTGGTTACTTGCAGCAACATGCAACTGACAAACTGGCAAACTGTTCAAACATTTAATCTGACAACCGAAGATGTTACAGCCATCCAATCCGCGATCGATGCGATGCGATGCGATGCGATGCGATCCGAACCCATCTGTGTTTGGCCCACAAATATGTGTATATACATAGTACATGTAGTATGGCTCCCTGGAAAGTGTTTCACTTGAGATTTAGCATTGGGCCGAGACAGACCGCCTGTTTACTTAGCTGTTTTGCAAAAATACCAGCTAGATGTGGGCTAACTTTGGGTTTTCCCTTGGCTCCGACTACGGGGTTGTCGTCACCTGTCTAACAAATATTTGAGCACTCACAAATCTAGTTTAATTCGCGTTGCCACTGAGAATTTGGCTCAGGCACACAATTCGAATTCTATTCAGATTTTCATCTTTTCATCTTTGCCACTTTGGTTTTTTTGGTTTTTTGGTGTTTTGGGGTAAGGCGGCACGGGCTGTTTAAACATGGGGTATTCTGGGCTCGTTCGTGACTCGTTCTGTTTGAATGTTTGTGTTTAATTGTTCTTTGTTTTTTGCAGTGCAAACAGTGTGGCAAGAGCTTCAAACGGTCATCCACCCTGTCCACTCATCTGCTCATCCACAGCGATACGCGGCCATATCCCTGCCAATATTGCGGCAAGCGGTTCCACCAAAAGTCGGACATGAAGAAGCACACCTATATACACACGGGTAAGCAAATCAAAGTTGTCATTCTGTAGTGCAAACACAAAGGGGGCCACCCTCGAGCTTAGATCTCAATCGCCTTTCAATTTGTCTAATTGCTGTAATCACTCGCCCATGGCCACAATTAATAAACTTTGAACCGGCATTTAACTAATTGTGTTTATTGATTTCTGTGCCATTCCAGGCGAGAAGCCGCACAAGTGCACGGTGTGCTTGAAGGCCTTCAGCCAGAGCTCGAACCTGATCACGCACATGAGGAAGCACACGGGCTACAAGCCCTTCGGCTGTCTGCTCTGCGATCAGTCCTTCCAGAGGAAGGTCGATCTACGCCGGCATCGGGAAAGTCGTCACGAGGAGGCGCCCGCCATCGAGGACCTGAAGCCCCTGAAGATGGAGGTGAGCAGCAGCAGCTGCTGACCAAGGATGTCAGGATGTCAGGATGACAGGATGACAGGATGTCGCTGAGCCCAGTATTCAAACAACCAGTTGAAGGAGCAGACCACAGTTGGCCCTAAGTCTAAGTCGTTGCTATATAAGCCAAAGTTTGTTTTGTTTAGGCCTTCGCAAAGATTTAGCTAGGCATAAGGAAAGGATTGTTAAATAACCCCACCATTAGCTAAGATACTGCCGTAAGCCTGTACATAGTTATCGGAAAACTCAAGACTCCTCTTCTAGCTGTTAACTAACTAACTTAACTAGCCTAATAACTAATCTAATTTATTGCATTAACCCTTATTGACTCGGTTTGGAACTTAACCCAAAATTGGCAGCTAAACGTACCAAAGAACAACCTCAAACAAATGAAATACCACTTGGCGACCACTTGTCTAAATTTAGTGTCCTAATTTATTTAAGTTTATCGATGGCCCACCCATCAGCTCCCATTTATTTATACGATTTGTGCGAATTTTAAGTTTATTCTTATTTTGTAATTAACCCAATGACTTTTATTGTAATTATATTTATTAAGAGAATTTATGATTTTTTGGAAAATAAAGTTGAAAGCTAAAAGAGAACAAAAGAATGAGATTACTATTTTGTTAATAAATGTTCAATAAGGGGGAAAAATGTAATGGGTTTTTGAGACACATTTGCAAAGTCCTAATTGCTGAATGCCAGAAAAAAATAATAAAGTCTAATATTTTTATAAAATATAAAAAATTAATTGAGCATTTTATTTACTTCAAATTTTGGTTTGGTAATATGAAAGAAGAAAAGGAACGTAAAGGTTTAATTTTTTGTCTGATTGAAAATGTTAATAATTTCAAATAGTAAAATATATGGGGTAAATACCTCATTTTATTTATAAATTAAAGCAAAAAGATAAGGAAAGAATGAGAATATTTTTTTTTAAATAAATCGTAGTTGAGAATAAAATATGTAATGGGTTTTTGTGACATATTTACAAAGTCTTAATTGCTCAATGACAGAAAAATAGAGTATAAAATTTATATAAAATAAAAAAATCAATAGAGCATTTTAATTAATACAAAGTTTTGTTTGTTAGAATGAATATTAGAATGAACATGTTAATTAATTCAAATACGATTGTGGGGTAAATATCTCATTACTTCGACCATCCCCCTGATCAGCTGAGACATTCCACGACATCAAGGACACAGAATGCTCCTTTGAAGTCCCACATTTTGGTACAAATTGTCCGGAGCGATCGAAATATTTTTTGGGGGTTTTGGCCGTAAACCTGATTTTATAGATGAATTTCTGCACGTACTCAATTGATGGGGAATAAGTTGCTCCGGTTTCGGGTGACGCGGTGATCTTTGATCTGTGCCCAATGTGGCATTTGGGGAATGCCCTTTGTAAGTCGCCGCGTTACAGCAGGTACTCTTCCTTCGGACTCCCCCCTCTCACCCCCTTTCCCCGGGGAAAACGCCAATAAGTGTTCGAAGTTCGAACTAATTGCTGACGAAATAAAGTGAGAATTGGGGAGAAAGACGGGGATTGCAGGCAATGGTCATTGAGGACTGCCACTGCTGATCGCAATTTTCGGTAATCGAAATGTCCGAATGCATTTTGCGGCACTTTAAAACGCCCGAAATGAAGTTTGCCAGTTTACAAATCACCGACTTCCCTCATTATCGCCATTCATCGCGGACTCGCAATCAGAAATCGACGAAATCAGCGAACCTTTTGGGCCACTTTTCACAAAGCCAAACCCAAACCCGATTGTCGGGTTGTTCTTTGCGCTTTGGCACGCCACAAATTGATCGAAATTGACAAAATATTGAACAAAAAAACAGAATTGGGAGGGAGAGAAATATGCAGTTCAATTGTTGACGAAGAAAAATGCAGTTCAAGGACTTTTCGCCCAGTTGCCGACAAAGTGATGATCAAAAGCCAAAGAATGTAGATGCTACTGGGGTTGATCATCATCCCTACTATGGAAATGACTTTGGCATAAAATTGCAGGTGGTTTGTTCACTAAGAATTCGCCATCTCAAGGTCGAAAATGGAGCAGAGATGTTTGTTATTTCAATATCTTTTGGAAATTGTTGAAGGATTCATCAAGAATGTTTGCTTGTTCTTATGCGTTATATTATGATAGGTCTTTCACATTTAGTCATTCAAAATAGTACATGGGATATGTATATAGGTTAAATTTTAATCGAAGAGCGTTTTGTCTTGCACTCTAAGATTCAAGTTTTTGGAATAAGTGGGAGAAGCTTAGCATTAAAACAATATGAATGGAAACACAAATGCGCTTACCCAATATGTTGTTCATTTCTGGAACGAAAGATCGTAACAGAATCCTTTGTTACACCTACAAAAATAACTGAAAGTTAAGTGGCAATAAGTGTGTCTTGAAAATAAACTACAGTCAGTATTAAAACAAGAATTAATTTAAATAATATATCACCTATACCTTTTAGTTTCATTTCTATACCAAAGAATATAATACTGTTCTCTAAGGCGCTATTTTTAAACCTATTAAATTAATACTCATCTTATACCCAATAGTTTAAAGATCATGTAACAATAGTTTCTATGACAATTTGTTTTGGGTGAACAAATTGGATAGGAATTAGGAGATCCTTTAAATTTTTATTTATATTTCCTAGAGCTATGTAGTTTTAGAGCAGATGAATTCTGTAATAACATTTGAGAGAGTGCAACTTAACTCCATGTCAACTGAGTAAATTAGTAATTTTTTTGTAAGAACCTTCAGAGGCTGTAATGGTGTGGAATCTGATTAGATTTCACAGGTAGTGTGGGTATCAGGTCCTCAATCTTTGATAGGTGCACTTTTTGCGTCCCATTTTAGCCATTGCACTACTTATCATTTGCTGTCGTTTCTCTGTCTACTAAGGTTAGTTCTGCAAAACATCTTGTCCCCCTTAAGACAAACCCTCAGTGAAGAAAAAGAAAGTGCTCCAGAATAATAGTTTGCACTTCAAATTGCACACCCGATAAGATACAGCGATCAGTCGCATGTGCCATATGCTGGAGTTTGTCCGCAGCGCTGACTCTCGGTTTATTAACCCCTTTTTCCGCTTAACACCTGAGCCCACATAATTTGTCATGCCGTTTGGAATTTATTCAACAGTCGTGCCAAGCCCCCATGGAAACAAAAAATGTTATATGGCTATCGAAAGACTGGAAAGCTGCAACCCCAAAACGCGAACAATGGGAAAACCGTGCAGTGTGTTCGAATTTGAAGAGGAAATTGATCTTAGAAGAGGTCTTAAGAGGCCTAGGACCCGCAACATTCTCTGGTCCTTTCCCCCTCCCCATACAACACACTTACCGCCCTTCGGTTCCGTTTTCCGGCTACCCCTAGCTCATTGGGTCTTTTGGTGCCGGGCAGGTGACTTTTGACTTTGGCTATTAATAAAAATAATAGTTGCGGCTAAAAAGAGGAGAAAAACACAGAAAAGGTGAAGAGCCCGGCCAAGAGCAAGGGCAAAAAAGATGTCTTAGGTCAGTTGTGTTGCAGGTGAAGCGTCGAGCTGTTGCCCGGCTCACAATTAAAATGCGGAGGGGATGCAGCCGAAAAGGCACCTGTAATGCACGGATAGAGGGAGACGGAAGGACTCGAGAGGGAGAGGGAGAAGGAGAAGGAGCATGGGCAGCGGCAGCGGCTCAATATTACATCGGCTCATTTATGTTTATGTCCTTTCGTTGTAAGCAGGCTGGCGCTGATTCCCGATTCCCTCCAGCGGCATTGAGCACCTGCTGCCTTTTGCTTACTCCTCCTGCTCCTTCTGCTGCTCCTCCTGCTGCTCCTTCTGCTCGTCCTGCTGATCCTGCTGCTGCTGCTGGAATCCCGGAACCTGTCGCACAATTATTGAGCCAGGACGAGACGAGACGCGTGCTCAAAGCCGGTTTGCGGCAAAAAAAAAGCCATATGCCAGGAGGCAAATTACAACGGCGACCTGCAACCAGTTGACATGGGCCACACGACACCAGCAACATCAGCATGCACACGAAAAAAAAAATCACATTGAACAGCAATTTACCACAAAAGAAATAGGAATTTTTAAGCCAAAACATACAAGTCAAATTTGTGAGGCTTGTAAGAAAATTCACCAAACCAAACCCTTATTACCCTCTAAGAATGACTTTATTTTTAAGCAATGAAAAAAAAATTGTTATTTTTGAGGCCATTGAAAAAAATATACAATTTTCTTGTACTTTCCTAATATTCTTATTTAAAGTTTGGAATTAAAAATACGGCAGAGAATTTATTTATAGTATTATTATTTATTTTAAGAATTTAAAGGTTTGTATTTTTGAGCTATGAGCTCTAAAATTTATTTTAAAATATATTAAGAAGGATAATTTACTAGAAGTTATCGATAAGATCCTTATACTACTTATCATTATATTCAAAGGCCTGGAATCATCAATGTTAGCCTTAGTTTTCTTAGACTAGTCTATCATATGTAATAAATAAATGTATTTTAAAAGTAAAGAAAACTAATCTTTTATTTCGCTTTCATGAACCCAATTTGTAAACGTTTTTAATTATTTAATTTTGTTCTCAGTGCTGAAACATCAGGGGCAGCAACGGCAGAAGCCAAAAGATGCAACAGTCGTAAAAATCTCTCCCTCAGACGGACAGACACAGATACTGACCGCAAAAAAACATCCGAGATGGCCGAGACGGAGAGATCTGCATCTAATCTTGGCCCTCAGGGGAGTCACTGCCAGCCGACTGTGTTTTGAGCCACAAGCTGTCGCTTAAAATCCACAAGCGAAGGTGCAACAACAATCGTAAGTGCGCCGCTGCACCTGTCACGCTCGATCGATCGATATTACAAGATCGACTTGTCGGCCAGGCCAAAAGTGACCCAATTTTCAACAGGCCGCTGGCTCTGCCTTCGTCCTCAACCTCGTCCTCGTCCCGTTCTTGTCCTTTTGAAACTGATAAGTTATGATTGCTTCACTTTTGTTTGATTGAGCATTGTCACCTGGCTGGAAACGATGCTAGAAATTGATTGTTAGACTCAGGTTTGGGAGACTTTTGGAATGGGTTCAATACGTTTTTAATGGATACTCAAGGACAGGTGATCGCTGCATATGCTGTCATAAAAATATTAAACAGCCTCTCCATTAAAAAGTCATTTCTGAGTCCTTACAGTAGTCATATTTTGATTAGTTCTAGGTGGGGTAAGGCTGGCATGGATTCTTATACATACATATGTATAAGGTTACACATCGTAAAAATTTGAATGAAAGGACCTGATGTTCAGACTTCCGGGTACTTAAAGGACTATGATATTGTATAAAGGAATGCTAAAACAAGCGACAGCATATACAAAGTATTCAAAAAAATCAAAAATAATTATTTGTTTGGATTTTATCTGATTTTACTCAGACATATTCAGTTTTATTATATTTGTCAAAGAATAGTAACTATTTTTAAGCAACAAATAAATATCGCTTAAATAACTTTAGCATTATTATATCGCTAAAAAATATTACTTAATTTTATCAGTAAAATTTTTGTAATTTTATATGCTGTAATTTGAATAAATAAGCTTAAAAGCTGATTCTAAATTGATTCATAAGAAAAAAAATAAAACAGTTGATATATAATACTTCTTAAAATGATTAAAAATTAATTAAACGAACATTTTTGGTGATAATTGGACATAAAATACAGATCATAATAATATATTTAAGAACAACCTATACCTTTTGTTATATTTCAAAACCCATATTAAATAAGAACTCCTCTTCAAGTTGAGATTGCATTGAGCAGCCTTTATAGAAACTTGGCCAACAGTCCGACTACTGCGAATTCTGCCGCACTTTGTCCAAGTTCGCTGGCCAAATCGGAAGCCAATACAGTGCCGTGTCAACGACTAGTCTACAAGTTGCAGATTAGTCGCAGCCAACCCCCCTGGAAAATCTTAAGCTGTTTCGATTTGAGTGCAGAGGACAAATCCAAGTCAGATATGCAAATCAACCCCTCGGTTGAAATCTATTCGCACAGCTTAATTGGCAAAATTGGCAAAAGGAAGGGTGCAACGATGACCAATCCGTACAAGGCTTAGCGAAAGCGAAGTCAAAACAAAAAGGGCAAAGCCAAATGCAAACAAAAGTCAAGCCCCAGCAATTAAAATGACAAAATCTAAACACGAAATTGTTACGGATTTTGTGAGAAAAGGTGCAAAGGTCTCAAGGTTTTTTCCTCTTTTGGGCCCGAAGAAGAACACAGATTATAGACAGATTTTGAGGCGGCAACAGCAGCAGACAACATACACAGACACAGACACACACACAATGGGCAACAAATTGCGGCCAAAGATGCAACAACGTTTAGGGGCGAGGGATCAGATCAGCAGGTTGAAAACGCGAGCCAGCCAAGTCATTATGAGAATTTAAGCGCACCTTTCGTTTTGTTTCGTTTTGAGGACTGGGATTCGAATTTGAGCTCGACTTCTACTTCGGATGCGAACGACAGGTGCTCGCCAGATAAGAGCAGAGCACCTCGCATAGCGGTAGATGATTCGGATCGGTTCGGTTCTGATCGGAGCCGATCGGACGGAATGGGATCGTTATCCTGCTGCCACATTTGGTCCTTCTTCTACTGGTGCTGCTGTGCCAGATTCTGGCCGACCAGCAGGGGCTGGCCAAATTAATTCCTTGCCATATTTTATAATTCAACAGATGACACGAGCCAAGCGAGTGCTCTGCCGAGAAGCTCTGGCACGAGGGTCTCTGGCTTGATTGGTTGTTCGGTGCCTTTGGGGTCGTCTCCCCGGCTCCGGCTCCCCGGCTCCCGAGTTTCCAAGTTCCCAGTCACGATCCCAATCCCGGTGCCAAGTTCGATCCTGCGGCTCGTTTGTGGCACAAGCCACATGCCACGCATCCAGGACCTTTTGCTGAGCGGCTTTTTTATATGGTTCTGGTTCTTCCAAAGCGGTTGCATTTGTTATGTGTTTAAGTTTGCAGCGAGAATGAAACGTTGTACTTTGTGAGCTTATAAATAGGTTTTTAGAAAACTGACAGAAGAGATTTTTATAGGTTCCAATACATTTTTAATAATTCTCAGTGTTTGTCGGTTCTAAAGAATTAGAACGGTTTTAAAAACCAGTTACAACAAGAAATATTAAAATATTGTAATATTTCATAGCTGATCGATAGCATTTACGTTTTTATGCAAATACGGTTAATTTAAAAACTTAAGTAATAACATATATTATTATTTGGCTTACAACAAGTAGTAGAAATAACTTGTTTTACCATTCAACATTTTGCAGAGCGAAATAGTAAAAAAAATAAATGATTTTTAGGAAATATTTAAAAGGTTTTTTTTTTATTTTGAAAGAGTATTTGGCAATCGAATGTGTAAGAGCCAGCACCTCCTACGTTATTTTTACCGAGGATTTTCGCTCAGCTTGAGGTTCTGGCGACTTTTCCCCCCTGGCACATTAGCTTAGTTTATTTGAAAGTGCAACAGTTTTTTGATAAAAGCAGTTTGTTGAACCCTCGCCCAAGTGGAGTGGAGTGGATCCCCCTCAGGGAAGAGAAAACGACGACAATGACCTTTTGTCTATGCGATCTGCGGGAATAAAAAAGAAAAAAAAACACCATCGCCAGGGGTTGCAATCGGCGGTCGGTCCTAACTGCGTTTTGGCAAAGAACAGTTACGAGTTACGGCCAGTTGTACCTGTACAGGTGGAAATGGTGTGCTTGTCACACTAATTTCTCAAAGTTCGAGATAAGTTTTCGATCGGTGGTCGATGGTCGGTGGTTTTGTTTGTAGTCCGCTCCTTTGGATGTTGCACTTTCACAGTTGCACTCCTGTCACATTTCGTTGTTTAATTTGATGTCAGTTCTGGGCTCTTGAACCTGCGGACTTTTGGACTTGTGGACCTCTGGACTACCGGGGGTCCATTGCCCGACATGCTGGCGAACGCATAATTAGCCGATAGAGATAGCAGCAGCAGAACAGAGGCATTGAACTTGGCCAAAACCCAGCAGAGGATCATTAGAGAGCAGCAGGTTGAAGTTGAATGAACTAGCCCGGAGTTCGGCGATCAGGATAAAGGATAATGCCAGCAGGTAGTGACACTTGCGATCAGGACACAGCCAGGTCTTGTATATCCTTGACACGTAACCAAGAATGATGAAATCCCATCAAGAACCTGTTGTAGAATCAGAATTCAACTAATCCTTGACATTACTGAATTGATTATTTTTGGAACTTTTACCACAAAATAAATAAAACCTATTAAACAAAATAAAATATAGTTTTCAATAAAACAGTTTTACAGTTATGATTAATTGACAACAATAGAAAAAAAAGCTGAGTCCAATAAATAAGAGATGAGTCATATTTTAAATATAAAATATAACAAATATTTTTACACCGGTTACAATACAATTTTGTTGTAACATGTGCCTGAGCAAGAGAGCTTTTAAAGTTTTAAATATCTGTTTTAATAAAAATATTTATGTTCTAAAAATTTGAACAGCAACTCTTGTTGTTGATTAATAACGCCATAAAATAATGAACACACTTTTCTCTGAATGTAAAAACATGTACCAGTGGAAACTGGCCCATTAATAATATTCAAAAAATAAGTTTTAGTATATTTCTGGACTAAGGCGGTATTTCGTTGTGCCCCAAACACGGTCACACTACAGGGTTGGCTTGGCGACGCAATTTGACCATTTTGAAATTCCAGCGGTAAAAGAGTCCCAAATTGGTGAAAATCTCTCAAATAAATCAGACAAACAAGCAAAATGCAGGGATTGTTCAGTGATCCAGCGCTGGAACGCCACTTTACGGGCCACTCGGGAAGTATTACCCAGCTGCGCTTTAGTCCCGATGGCGGCCAAATAGCCACCTCCTCCAAAGACGCCTCCGTGATCCTGTGGAATCTCAACCAGGCGGCCCGCTGCATCCGCTTCTCCTCGCACTCGGCGCCAGTGAATGGGGTGGCCTGGTCGCCCAAGGGCAACCTGGTGGCCTCTGCCGGTCAGGATCGCACTGTAAAGATCTGGGAGCCCAAGTTGCGCGGCGCCTCCGGGGAGTTTGTGGCCCACAGCAAGCCGGTGCGCAGTGTGGACTTCGATGCCACGGGCCAGCTGATGCTCACCGCCTCGGACGACAAGTCGGTGAAGCTGTGGCGCGTGGCCAGGCGTCAGTTTGTCACCTCGTTCGCCCAGCAGACCAACTGGGTGCGCAGTGCCAAGTTCAGTCCCAACGGTCAACTGGTGGCCACCGCCTGCGACGACAAATCGGTACGCATCTACGAGGTGGATAGTGGCGAGTGCGTGCGCACCTTCCCCGAGGAGCGGTCGGCTCCCAGGCAGCTGGCCTGGCATCCGTGGGGCAACATGCTGGCCGTCGCCCTCGGCTGCAACCGGATCAAGATCTTCGACGTGGCCGGCAGCCAGCTGCTGCAGCTATATGTGGTACACTCGGCGCCGGTGAATGACGTTGCCTTCCATCCCAGCGGACACTTCTTGCTCTCCGGCAGCGATGACCGCACCATTCGCATCCTGGACCTTCTGGAGGGCAGGCCCATTTACACCCTAACCGGCCACACGGATGCGGTGAATGCGGTGGCTTTCAGCAAGGATGGGGATAAGTTTGCCACCGGCGGCAGCGATCGTCAGGTGAGATTGGGTGCGCTCATCTTTGTACTTACATTATATCGCCCCTTTTTATTCGCAGCTCCTGGTCTGGCAGTCCAATCTGCACACATACGACGCCTCCCAGTTCGATGCCAAGTCAGCGCTGGCCTCGTCGGGCTGCGACACCAGTGCCGCCTCCTCGAAACAGAGTTTGGCCAGCGGCACCTCCAAGTCCAATGACCTAAGCATCCGCATTGATCCGCGCCAATCGCTGGCCTATCAGCGGTCGGAGGAGAACTTCCAGGTGCTTGACAGCATACACGCTAATCAGCAGAAGCTCCTTACCATGGACTCGCAGACAAAAAGCCCCAGCCGACCGTTCTTCTAACTACAATCTTCAATAGCCATTGCCGCACATAACTAGCCGAACATTCCCCAGGTGCTGGACGTGTCCTTCGAATCTGGCTCAGAGTCCTGCTCCTGTTCTGCGCAGCTGGAGGAGATCAGCAAGCTTTTGGCCTTGATCGATGAACGTGTGCGGCGATTGGAGGGCATATACTCTTTATAGCTATGTAAGGGCCTTAGTATACATTTGTACACAATAACTAATATAACTTGTGATTTATGACGGATGAATTGGAATCTTATTTATTTTTTATTGCCCAAATGCACATGTACATAATTGCATTTGGTAAGTGCTCAATTAAAGCTATTATTTGTTAATAACAGCTTTTATGCTATTTCAAAAATATTAGGACATATTATTTAAACTTCAGCTTTATGACTATAAATAAAATTGTAGGTAAAGACACAAAGTAAGAAGTACTTCTCTTCAAAGCAGATAAAAATGTTAAATGCTTAAATTAAATACGATGATTAATTGTAGAGTGCTGTTAAAACTGCGTGCATTTAGGCAGAAATTAGGAATTCAACTAGTGATATTTTTCGGGGTGACCATTTTTTGAAATTAGAAAACTCAGTAATCGTTGAGATGGTTAAACATCGATAGGACCGACACTTTGAATATATCGATGTTTTTCCACCTCTAACTGCCCCACAAACAAAATAAACAAATCAAAATCCGGCGGAGAAAGTGGCGATAAACAAGCCCGTACAGCACGAATATTTGAGACGTCAAGATGCGCGACTGGATGCCGGTGCTCTTCTGCGGCTTGTCCGTGCCGCTCTCGCTGTTCATGTGGCTGGGCAACGTGGCGGTGTCGAAGCTCTGGAGCAGCGACTTCGAGGGTGAGTCCAAATCGGGATTCCGATCCGCCGGGGTCAACTAATGCCAAAGGTTATCCGACAGAGTCGCGGGTGATTGCGCCGGTACGCTGGCTCTTCTCCACGTTGGCCCCGTTGGCCCTGATGACGGTGGCCCTGCGCCGCCGGAGCGTCAATCGATCTGGAGCTGCGCTGGGCATCCTGGTGGCCTTCATCCTGTCCATCGCCAGCCATCCGTTCTTCGCCAGCCTGGTGGTGTTCTTCTTCAGCTCCTCGCGGGCCACCAAGTTCCGGGCGCACATGAAACGCCGCTTCGAGAGCGACTTCCGCGAGGGCGAGGGTCAGCGGAACTGGGTGCAGGTGCTCTGCAACGGCGGCATGGCCGCCCAACTGGCGCTCCTCTATCTGCTCGACTGCGGCAGTGGCGAGCGGGCGGTAGACTTCGCGCGTGAGTACCGATCCAGCTGGCTGGGCGTGGCCGTGATGAGCGCCTTTGCCTGCTGCAACGGGGACACCTGGTCCAGTGAACTGGGCTCCGTGCTGTCGCAACGTGATCCCGTGTCCATCATCACCTGGCGTCGGGTGCCGCGCGGCACCAACGGCGGCGTATCGCTGGCCGGGATCGTTGTGAGCCTGCTGGGCGGCCTGCTCGTCGGCTGCGGCTACTTCGTCACCGTGCGCTACACGGTGGAGGCCAAAATGCTTCTGGTCAGTCCACCGCAGTGGCCCATTATCGCCTTTGGCGGCTTCGCCGGACTGTTCGGTTCGCTGCTCGACTCCGTCCTGGGCGGCATGCTGCAGTACTCGGGCATCAATGCGGAGGGCAAGGTGGTGGAGGCACCCGGCAAGGGGGTGCGGCACGTGAGCGGATTGCGCATCCTGGACAACCACAGTGTCAACCTCATCTCCAGCATTGTCACCGGCGTCACCGTTCCCATACTCGCCCAGAAATTCTGGCCTGTGCGCTGATCCCATGCGGCCTGTTCTTCGTTAGGATTAAGAACATCGCGGTATTCACTAGCCCTGCTCTTTATTTGCTCATCAAAAGGTTAAGCTTTCCAGATCAAATTTAGTGTTAAGCCTTTAAGGCAGCTATATAAACTACCTATTTATATCATATTTAGGGCCAGTGGATACCCCTCATAAATATATTTTTGTACATCTTCCATGGCTTCAAGCGAACTAACCTGACTTAAGAGACTCGATAGAAACAACGATTAGGGCAAGAGTATATTTTAAACTAAAATAGCTAACCATGTTCCTGAATGGATGATTATTTTGTTGATACTGCTAAGTAGCCCACGCGACTGTCCACCTAGATTGTATACAAAAAACCCCATTAAACACTAACCGTACATGTGAATATTTTAATGCTATTAATTTCAAATTTCAGTACGTGACTTGAGACATTTTTTTTTTAATTCTCGTATGGTTTTTGCATACTCTTATTACGTCATCAGCAGATGTTTTCTATGTGTCGGAGAACAATTATTGGTTCCGCGCTGGAGTATTTTTAAATGACCTCGCCCTGTTTCGCATATGCTAATTTATTCGATCGTCCAAATTGCTCATTGCGCAAACAATTTGGTGTTTTGGTGCCTATTCCTATGTAAAAATTGTATATTAAGATTTAAGAGAAGAATTTTCATTCGTCTAGATATTTCTGGCTTATGCTGTTAATTTGATTTAAAAATAATAATGTGTTTATGAAAACTGAAAGCGACTTAGGTTTTTATTTTGTTAAATTCTTAAATTGTTTACATTTAATGTTGACAGCGACTTAATTAAGTTCATTTTTGATCTTTCAATGCCATAATGTGTGGCCAAATTAAACACGTTTGGTTTCAAATTAAACAAGAAGTCTAAAAATTGCGTTTTTGGAAAGATCTGCTGTCGGGAGTCGACTATTAAACCTATTATGCATTCAAGTAGATAAAGCTAATATTTCAGAGAACTACAAGGAAATATAAAGAGGGTAGGAAAATATTATAGCTGTATAAGATATTTAATCTTTTTGAACTTTATTCGTTCTCTTCAGTTTATGCAATTCTAGGTTGCGAATCAAGTTTTGTGACAGTGCCCGCAGGGCTTCACTGGAGGAAGGGGCCGGAGGGCTGGAGGAGCTGATGACCGCACCCGGAGTGGCTGGCTTGGCGAATCCGATGGAGAACTTGATCATCAAGTCGCCGATGGGGGAGTTGATGAACTGGGAGCCCGTTGAGATGGTCTTGAAGATGATGCGCCGCTTGTGCTGGTAGACCTGCGGATCGCCAGACAGGTTGTGTTCCGGATGGGGACTTGGCTTGGTACTGGAACTAGAACTGGTTTTGGGCCGGTGGCTGGTCGTGCTTACCGGTGGCAGTGGTGGCAGTGCTGGCTCAGTGGTGCTGGTTTGGTTCGAGGGTCTGGCCGTGATCCTGGGCTGGGCCGAGGTCCTTGGCCTCGTTGTTCTCGGATGAGCTGTGGTGGTAGTGCTACGTCGCCGGTGAGGTCGGCGAGTAGTGCTGCTGGGCAGGCTCAAGGGGGGTGCCTGGTAGCCCGCCTCGTTTTGATCCTCATCTTCTGGAGAGACTGCCACCGCATCCGGCTTTTCAGGATCCAACGGATAGCCCGGATCCGACTGATCCTCTTCGTCCTCGTAGTCGTCCTGCTCATCGGCCTCCCGATCTCCGCCGGAGAAGTATGGAGGTGGCTCCTGATCGCGACGCTCATGCTTTTCCCGCTGCTCGTAGACAGGATCGCTGGGAGCCGCTGAGGCCAGCACCTGCTCCATCTGCTTCTGCAGGATCTCGTAGAGTGGGGCGTTCTGCTCCTCCTCCAGCACTTCAGCTGGTTCACTGGGCACAAACTGATTGTTGATATAGGCATTGCGTCCGTCCAGGTCCTCGTCCACATCCAGGACATCATCACTGCGTGAACGGGACTCCGTTTGCAGCTGATCGGGTGGTGGATGGGTCACATCTTCGGTTGCCTCCGCTGGAGCAGCTCTAGCGGTGAGTAGAACTAAGAAAAGTTGTAAGCATTTACTTCACATCTTAAAATTATTTAGTTTCTAACCTCCACTAAGCAGGATAATAGCTGAATCTTCCAGAATCGTTTTCCGAAACTTCTATCTCCCATTGCAGTTGGCCAACTTCTGTGAGGTGATACATCAACTTCCCATCTTTTATAGGTGGCCCAACTGCAACCTGTTGCATTGTCCATCCCACGCCCAATTAGTTTTTAGGTTTAGTGCCTGTCCCGGAATGATGGCCCTTTCAAGCTTCTGATTTCAATCAGTTGATGGAACTCGTTTCGAGGGTCAATGCACTTGAAAGCAACTGTTTCGTCTCAGAATTCTTCTGAATTTAATTGGAAAAGAGTGGAATTTGTCTTTACGAATGTTGTTAAAAGGGTCTGATTGGAAGAGAAATAAAGTTTAGAGTAGTTTCGAGTTACTTTATACCTAAAACTCAAAAGGTAACTAATGCATTCGTACAATAAAAGTACGCAGCACAGAGATGAAGTGCCTCCGACTCAGAGTAAATAAGTAATAAATTAGTGTTTTTAGAGATTGAATGGGAAATTATAATAGAAAGCATTATAAGATATAATCAAATTTATTGTTAATTAAGTAAATTTTTCATTACGTAAGTTTTTTTGAATCTATTTTTCTTAAGTAGTGTTTGTATATTAAAAACGATTTTTTCTTTAAATAAATTAAATATTTATCAAAAGTTAAGCGCAATCGTTTTTTTCTGAATGTACGTTATGCTAATTTTAAGGTCCTACTCTCGAATTGCAAATTTATCACTCATACGCACAGTTGTCTTTGATCAATAAATGTTAACATTTTTTGGAGTAGGTAAGCATTATATTTCCGAGATAAGTAACTGAAGATCAAATTAATGCTAAACATAATGTTTATCAAGGGTCAGTTTCGGACCCCAAGCTTCAAGAATTGAACTAACCCATTCTGCAGTTCTATAAGGGAATATTTTCTTTGCATGATTTCAAAAGAAGAAAAAAGAAGAAGAGCATATACGGAACAATTTTTGTTCTCCCAAATGGTCAATAAAAGAAAGAGGGCAAACCTGTAAATGCTTTTAACTGATTCTAAAGCTTTTTTATGTAATAAACTAAAAAAATCGATTAATTAAAAAATTAACTATTCATAGCCCGAACTACATTAAACTGGAGCCTATCCAAAGCATTTAACAGAGGATAGAGTTCCAAGAACATGAACGTAATAGCCTAAGTCAATAAAGGTAAACCAGTTTAAATAAAACAAAAACGATTTTAAAGATTTTAAAGCTTTTTATTGTAATAAATTAAATAAATAGTTATACTTATATGAGATTTTCCTAGCGATTAATAGACTAAGCTACATGGTACTTGAGCTTATCATTATCCTTGGGTGGGGTCTGCTCCTTCAGGGGCGCAATCTGGAGCGGTTTGGGGGTGGGAGTCTCCTTCAAAGGCATGGGTGGCAGGGCGATGTCCTCGGTGGTCTTTGCAGGCTCTACATTGGACATTGCCGACTGGACAGCCACTGGCACTGGGACCAGAGGAGTTTCCATTGGCTTCTGAAGACTCAGAGTCAAGGACTCCTCCTCGAGCGGTACTTTTTGGTCCTCCTTCTCCTCACTGCTCTCACTGCTGTCCTTTTCCTTCTTCTTTTTCTCAGCTTTCTCCCGCTTTCGCTGCTCCTTCTCCAGCTTCTGCTGCTCCTCCTCCTGCATCTTTTTCTCCTCCTGCAGCTTCAGTTGCTCCACAATGGCCGCATCCCGGAAGTAGGGCGATGCACGGAACTTCTTGTCCGCGTAGGCAGTCTCCTGGGCGTATTTCGCCTGGCACTCGGCGTAGGAGAAGTCCGTCCAAAGGCCGTGGGATCGGCACTTGGCCACGGCCAGCTTGCACTTGTTATAGAAGACGGCCACCTCGGAGGATGTCCGGCCGCAGATGGGTTCGTACAGCTCATCGCAATCGTCGTCGCACAAGTATCCCTCGCTCAACGATTGGGCAGCACTATTAATGGCCGCCGAATTGGAGCTCTGGCAATCCTTCTGCCCAGACTCACAGCTGAACCAGGCAATGGGAATGGCCAAATACGGCGGGCTAAGACGCTTTTGGTGCATTGCGCCCGATTCCCCAGGAGCCGCATAGGTGCGCTTCACATAGTAGCCATGCTCCTCGGTGGACACCTGGGTGCTGCCAGCCAGATCCGTGGAGCTGGACCACTTGGTCTTCGTCTTGGTCTGGTGGGGATCGGATTTCTCATGGCCATGGTGATCGGAGGAGCCCTTGTGCTTGCGACGCTTCGCCTCCGCGGGTGTAGCCTCCAAAAGCAGCAAGGCAGTTACTGTTTTACGGAAATAAATGATTTAGATTAGAGAATGTCCAGAGGATCGATAGCCAAGACCCACCTAAGATACAAGCAATTTGGTATGGCCTCATGTTGATCTGGTCAGCTGCTCGTCTCCACAACAACTGATCGCATCTTGTGGCCAGCGGTGCTTAAGTACCAGTCTTAGCCACTCGCCGGGGAATTCTTTACCGGTTTTCAGATCGCACTGCAGATGGCCGGTAATCTTCTCCTCTGCGGTTTGTTTACACTTCGCGCCGCTTCGAGACCGAGACCCCAACGAAAGTACTATCTTATTTGGTGAAATTTTATGCAAACTCATGTGCTCGTACCCTTGCCTCGATGGCGATAGCCATCTAGAATGGAACTGGAACTGGTTATGTGCTTAACACCTTCGATGCCCTCCATTCGATGCCCAGCCTCTTAGCCTCTCGCCAGCCGGTTCTACGAAATTGGGTCAATCTGGAAAGGTTCGGTGATCTGGTTGTTGTTATTTTATGGGCTTCTTCTGGTCGCGATCGCCGGCAGCTGCACTCGCTTGCCGGAAATCCATCCAATCCAATCAAGCGCTCTTATTCTGCCATTCTGCCGATCTCTGCTGATCTTTAATCTGGTCAAGACGATTGGAACTGTGGTCTTAATTAGAGCGAGATTAAGGAGAACTTAAGTGATCTTTTTGGCTAAAGGATCGGCTTTACATTTAGTTGAGTGACAACTTCTAAGCTTCTAAGCTTAACAATTGTAAGCAATTGTAACAACTACCATTAAAATAAAACTAGCAATATTTAAGTTTATCTATACTGGTAAACAAATCATTCATCAATTGCGGTTTTTGCTTTGAATTTATATCTGAAAATTTAATTTAAATTTAACCAATATCTTATTTAAATAAAATTAATTTAAATCAAATTGAAACTTTTTTATATTTAACATGTTTCACACAAACAAAAATATTTCAATATTAAATTTTTTAATATTAATATACAATTTTGAATCACATATGTATTTATGCTATTCCATTTTTTTTTACCAGTGTATACATATTTATTAATACTAACTTTGATATATAGTATACAAACAATGTGAAAACCCGCTCTCTAATGATTATAAATCGCTGAATATTTGTTTATCAATCCATTGGGCCATCCATAATTGCATTTATTATTACCACCGATCGATTTGATGACTCATTCCGCTCGTGATCACTTCTTGTTGATTTTGAAATGTTTATGCCATGGAAAAGTTTTCAAATTTCCCATTAGCATTAGAAAGTTAGCCTGTGATCTGTGATGCACCATCGCCTGGTTGGGGGCGATCAAAGCGTATCTAATTGCATAATTAGGGCTTTGACCGACCGGCTCCCCCAGAAATGTGTGGAGACTAAGTGATCTTGTAAGCAGTTTTGCCTATCAGCCGAAGAGTCGAGCTGGGTTCGCCAAATGGCGCTAATGTCTCTGGCAAACAGATCCCAGCGACACAAATCAACGGGCTTATGAAAGAAGCTGCCAGAAAAAACAGAAAGACAGAAAATTTGAATAAATGATTTCGGTTTTTCTGTAAGCCACCGGGTAAACAAAAGAAGCTCAACTTAAAAAGAAAGAAACCAAACCAAATGAGCTGGGTCCGTGGTGGGAGGAAAGAAATGAAATCCAAGAAAAAGAGAGCTTGGGTGCAGTAAAAGCGGCTGGACAACGCTCTGGTTAGTCCGCACCAGAGATCGGGCCAAGATCTCCCTAAGAGAGCGGAGCGTTTGGGAAGCGGATCGCCTTGTTTGCTCGCATTTACTTTCATTTTTGGACGGGGCTATAAAAAGCGAAAGCAGAGCGCTGGATTTGCTCATAAAGACCGCAAAACTGCAAAAGTCCACTACGGAAACAGTTGGAAAGCAAGGATTAGCACAATGGTTAGACCCATGTACCTGGCCCTCGGTAAGCTAGTCCACTGCTGTTCTATAACTTTACTTAACTTATAACTAACCCCTCCTTAAAAACAGCCACTTTGCTCGTCTTGGCCTGCTCTGTAAAAGCAGCTCCATTGGCGGAATCGGAAATCGACACCAGTCCCGAGCTTTCAGTTTCCAAACAGACAGAGGAGCAACTGGAGGTTCACAACTCGAGTAACGACAGTAGTGAGGAGGCGGATGAAGATGAGGAGAAGGATGACGATGACGACGACGATGACATCCGCAGGCGTCGTGAGGCGGATACCACTGAGGAACCTGCGGAGGAGACAGCCACCGAAGCGCCAACCGAGGAGCAGAAGGTGGATGCCACCACTGGGGCAGCTCCGACGAGAAAACCCGTGCTCGTGCTCATCCGCGATGCTTTGAAGAAGGTCACCACGGATCTGCCCACCGCCCAGGTGGCCAACAATGCCCTGCAGTACTTCCAGCAGTTCGAGCACTTCATTCAGCAGGCCATTCGAGGAGGTAATTGGCGACGATGACGATGAGGAGGAGACCCCGGCCACTGTCCTCCCGGAAGTGGAATCCGCCAGCGAGGATAACAAGAAGCCCGAGGTGGAGAGCACGGAAAAGGTGCCTGAAGTGGAGGTCCCGGCTGAAGTCCCAGAAAAGGAAACCCAGGCCATGGAACCCGTCAAGATGGAGGAATCCACCACTAGCAATGCTGTCTAGTCCAGATACACAGATCCACAGATCCACACATCATTTCTCAGTTATTTATTGTCATTTATTTATTGTTAGATATAAACTATGCCATTTTCTGAACCCAACGTGTTTATTGCATTGGGTGATGGACTAGATCCTTTCCCTCCTTCCTCTCCTGCATCGCATAGATGTGACTCTTCAGTTGGCTGCGATGGCGATTGGTGGTCCGTCTCCTGGGAGATTCAATCTGCTGGAGCAGGCGATTAAAGTGCGAGTTGGGTGCCTTGGTCGAGGGATTCCTCATGCTGGAGCCAGCGCCACTGGCCTTTCTCAGGGACAGCTCCTGATCTCCAATTGTCAGGGTGAGGGGCAGCTTGCCACCCGTGCTGATATAGATGGGAATGGTGATGAAGATGGGTGAGCCAACTGGTTGCGGAGTGACCACTGGGGAGTCTGGCTGAACCTTGATCTGCTGACTTGGCTGTTGCTGCGGCTAAAATAAAAAAACTTAAATAAAGTAAACATATATTCAGTAGTAAAAGTATGAAAAATAAAGTATAATATAATAAAAATTGTAATAGTTAATGGCAATTAAAATGTTTAATTTGTGTTTGGGATAAAAAGGCTAATGATAAGTAATTGTGCGATTAATAGGCCTTATCTTATTAATTAATATAACAAAATGATTTTATTTAAAAATATGTAATTAAAGTCATTTTATAATTTTATCAGATTTCAATTACAAATGGAAAACATAACTATATTTCCTCTAAATATGCAGAACAAATATACACAGAAATATACAGTACAGTTTAATTAAATTAAAGCCAGAACATAAGCCATCACCGTCGAAAGAAATTTAATTTTATAGATACAGAAAACAACATAAGTTATGGTTGAAGAATTAAGGCTTAGAGGCTTACTTCAGACAATTGAATGAAATAAGTAATTAATTATAGAGTCTTCGTATAGGGTTTCATACCTGCTCAGTTTTCTCAATTTGCGGTGACATCTGCTTTAGAAAATAAAAATAAGTAGGTATATCAAATTAAATATATTTTTACACATAAGTATTTGTCTTTAGGTACTTTTAAACTAGCATATCAACTTGATAACTTTAGCTTTTGATAATAAGATTCAAATGTATTTCTCACCACTTCCTTTTCAAGATCCAGTGGCTGTTGTTTGAGGAAGTGCAGCGGATTGGCATCCTCGCCCAGGTTGTTGTACTCATCCTCTGACAAAGCGGGAAGTCGATCGTTGTGGAAGTTGTAGTCCTCCTCCTCGATTTCATGCGCCTGACTTGAGGACTTGGCTGTGGGACTGCTTTTGGGCTTAGAGGTCGTGGTACTAGAGGCACTCAACGAAGGATCTGATGAGGATGACTGCAGCAGGACCTTCACTTTGATGACCTCCTGGTTGTTGCTCTCATTTGTGATATTCTGACCAGAGCACAGAATTGAACAGAGGAGCAAAACTACAAAGCGGCAGAGTTAAATATATCAAAAGTCAGTCATAAGTCCTTTCGATTTAAGTGTTTAGTAATTTACTTTCCAAAGAGTTTTTTAATGATTGATTAAACAGTAATAATCAAAATGGTTTTGCTTTCATAATTATCCAATATTATTATAAAAATAAATATGAAATTTAAATACTAAAGTAAATTAAATTAAATTAATCATATTGATTTAAGTTTATCGATTGCAGATAACATTGTTTTTTTTTACGTGATCATACTAAAGACTTTGGCATATGCCTTTTAGATAAATTGTTTAATGATTTATTCAAAAGCAACAATCAAAATGGTGTTGCTTTCATTATTATCAAACATTTTAAGAAGTCGAAAAAAAATCGTTTAATAGTATGAACAAGAATACTACTATGCTTGCTTGGTTTATGTCTATCCACATTTTTCAATATATATCAAAGCGATGAACACTTAAATGGATGTAAAAAAAACTGTTTGCTATTTTCATGTGATATTTTATTTGATAAAATATTACAACCTAAAATCTACCGACTAACTTAAGATAATGCCCAGCCCCATCCCATCCCGAATTGCGTGCTCCAAGCGATTTCCACAGACTACAGGATCGTCTTCTTGCCATTGAGGATCATCTCGGTGAGTCCGAGTTGGCGGAACTGTTGGAGTCGCTCCACCTGATGGCAGAGGCGTTTCTGGAACTGCACCTCGCGGCTGAGCTCCTTGAGCTCCTCCACGCTGCTCAGGGGATTGCAGGTGCCCATCTTCTTGGCAATGAGCTGCGAGGTCAGCACTATTTTGGCCTTGGAGAGGCGAAGGTAGGAGAAATCAGTGCTGGATCGCTTTAGTTCCTGGCGGTACAGGAACAGTTGGTAGGGGAAAGTTCACGTTGGCGGCCTTGCGACGCAGTTTCTTCAGAGCCCGCTTCTTCTGTTTCTTCAGCGGGTCGTGGCTCTTCACCTTGTACGGCTTGTCGGAGCGCCTCTTCTCTGATCTGCGACTGGACTTGTGGTGGTGGTCAATCTTCTCTGACTTGTGGCTGGTCTTGTGATGCTGGTCGATCATGGTGGGTGTTCGGCTGGTTCTACGTCTCTGGAGCGAATGATGCCTCGACCAGTGGGCTGAGGTCCTTTTAAGGCAACCCGGCACCGGCAGGTAGATCCTCCGCCCAGGTAGATCCGGTAATTAGCGGGTGCCAGTCACGCGCTTGCATGTCATAAACTTAAACCGTTTGGCAGACTCTCCATTCGGTTTTCCTCGGCGATTCGGGTCGCCGGGAATTTCCCCGTTTATGGCTTTATGACTGACCCGGAGCTAGATTAACGCGTACCCAGCCTAATCCTCAATTATGGCAGCCAACTTAGCGCCGTTCGCCCGGATCTCTTGGGTTTTGTGGCGATTTTTCCAGTCGAACCCAGCAGGGGATACCCGACCACCTTTCGCGGAAATCGGGGACTGTTCTAGAAGCACATTCAGTGGAAATCGGCAAGGAGACGCTACCCTGTCCCCCTAAAAATTTCTAGCTAACACTTGGGTTTCCTTAGATCACTTCTTTTTCACACATTCACTTGGACGATTGCCTTTCCCCGGGGAATCCTTGACGCCCAACACAAATGGTATACCACAATTTATCAAAGAACGAACCTCCGCAATTAAAGCCCAAAGATGTCTTCATGTTTCGTGTTTGAAAATAATACTGAAACCGCTTTTGGCATGAGATTTCTATTTTATACCTGCGAAGGCAAAGTTTTTGCCTCGAAAATTTCACTTGAATGGGAACAATGCGAATGCGAAGTTCTACCGTCAGAAATTTGCATATTAATTTCTCAATAGTCTGGCAATGGCTCCACTTTTCTCTTTCTCTTCAAGCTATGCAAATTTTGGCTTTGCCTGCTTTTGGACCTACAAATTTAAACGACGATGTCGTCATTGATTGAGTCTCTTGTTGAAGATGGGGGGAAAATCGAATAAATAATGATGATGCGCCACTTTTTCGGTTTATTTTGCATGCATTTTATGAATTTCGATTCGATTCGAGAGAGATTCTTTCGCCCGAGTGCTCAACAGAAGTCTTCATATCTTCATATTGCCCCTCTGTTCTGCACAGAAAATAAACAAAGTTAATTATATTTATTTGTTTTGTATCAATTCAAAAATAGCTATAATAAAAACGTATAATTTACATATTTACTTGTACAGTTATTTACTTTTTAAGAAAGAAATATTTATTATTTTTAATAATATTAGCTAGCATTGTTACTAGTTTTGTATTTTAAAATTTTAATTACTTTTATTAATTGTTAAATTTCTTCTACAAACGTATATTTTAGCAAAATAGCTATTGTTTTTAGATAACTCACCAAGTGCACTCAAATCAGACCATGTTTTCTTCCAGTGTGGTCAGTCGAAATTAGCCCGGACCATTGGAGAGTCATCGATGGGTCGCTGCATCCATTTAAAGTTCAGTTTATTTATCTAGCAGCCAGACGTGGAGCCCGGGCATTTCCATTTGACTTGGCTTCGACTGCCTTGCATAACGCTTCTCTCGATGTCCTTCGTCCTTCGTCCTTTGCGGTTTGCGTTTGTCATTAGACGACGTCTAGACCGAGACTCAGTCAGCCAGTGCCAGACATCTTTCTGCGGCGATTGCCCCAAGAAGTTGGCTACACAAATTTGGCCATAGGGAAACGGTCGAAATTGGCAACGATTTCCAAGGCAACTGTCTCCAAATTAATATTGGTTGGGTTACGAGTTTGGCAGCATATTTACATCTTCAAATAAGTCAAGCCCTCGTTTTTAATTTAGATTATAGTAGGCCGAATACCAATCCAAAATAATTGTTTTTAAAAACCCCTTTCATTGGACAGTTATTTATATCTCGCCACTTAGACAAATGGAAAATTTTATACATTTCCATCAATTTTATTCCCCCGATAGGGCATCATTTAATTCTGCTTAACTGTTTCTGGTTTTTATGGCCGACCCTTCAGCTGGGGCCGTTTTACGATCCGTCCTTTTATAGATTTCCAATTATAAATGCAGAAAAAGTCAAGCCAGAGGAGGGAAAACTTTTTCATTGCAACCAATCGAACGAACGGCGCAATAACTTTCCATCGCCATTGTGTGTTTGCAATTTGTTAGCCATGAGGCCAATAAATTGGCCAAATATGCGCCATAAATGGGATAGCAGAAGGAGCCATCAGCCAGAAGATAATATCCAGCAGTGGGAGACATCGAAGGAGAGGGATTCGACAAAACCTATGCACTTTGTAATGAAATAAATGGACTTTTATGATGGACGGGGTCAGCAAATGAATGGCAATTTTCCCTCCAAATTAAAATATATTTTCGTTTTTATTTTTTGGGGCTGGCCGCTTGGTGACGGCTCGTCTATTTTTTGTTCATGCTAAAATATAATAAAATACACACGACTAAACTCCTCTCACGGAGTTATAATGTTTCATTTTGTGTATTGCTCTTGTTTCGGTCTGTATGAAATGCATTTCACATTTTATTGTGCACTCAATCAAAAATCCATTTCCGTTTGTTTCGAGCCCACACGTCTGTTTCAGTCTGTCTGCGCGCAGTGTGGAGATTCCCGATCCAATGGCAGGTGGATTCGCGGGTTCCCGGATTGGCAGCCAAAAGTTTGATAATTGAGTTGCGTTGAAGTTGCGACCATCTCCACCTCCCCAATGGGTGCCAATACATACACTTTAAGAAATACTGTTTGAAAACAATCGGTTCTTTAAGCCACCTATTCTGTATATAAAGAATTGGAAAGACCATCCTTCAAACAATGAAGTAATCTATAAGTAATTTTGAAAATGAAAAGAAAGCGGCATAGAACTTGATGCATTTAACATAGATTTTTAATCTGAATGACATATTTTGTAGACAAAACTTATACATAGCTATTAAAATATATAATTAAAGCCAATATTAACCAATTTGTTCACCTTTCATGATGAGGTCCTTTCCGCAGTGTAGCGCTGTTCCCAATCATCATCGGCTTTTGGCGGACTGGGGAGGAGGCCTCCTTTTGTATGCGCAGGACGATTGCAGGGACTCCGTTCGTGTTGCACGTGCCGCATGCCAATCCAATCGACTGTGGGGCGAGGAGTCAACTGAGCGACCAAATAACATCGGATGGATGGCTATCCTGACAGCCTGAGTTCCGCTCTTAAGCCCCGACCCCCAAAACCCCCGGAACCCCGAAACCCCTGACCTTCGCCACCTCTGCATACTGCAGTCAAAGTAATGCAATCCCATTGCATCCCAATGGGGTAAATGGTTGGAGATCCTGGCGGAAGGACCTTTATTGTGTTTGTGCAGACCATATGATGGAGTCCTTGCCGGCAACTGACTTTGAAATGGTTAAATGATGGTCAAACGATGAATGAATTATCCGCACAGCAAATGGGTCATGAGGATGTGTAATTTGGACACCAATGTTTTTTCAACTGTGCTCTAAGGTATCGAGTGTAATATTGGATTTCAGTTGAAAGGAAGGATAAAAAGGTTGATATTACAATTAAAATTACATATGCTTTTAGAGAAAAGTATATATTTTTAAGCCTATGCCAATAAAGAATTTTGTTAAATTAAACATAAATAAAAATATTATCAATTTGTAAAGTACTTCGACAAGCTTTTTGAAGTGTTGATATTTCTAGTTGTTACTATAATAAACTTTGATACAATTTTATGAGCGATATATTTGTGTCACATCCTTAAACTTTAAAGAACGTATATTAAGAGAGTAAATAAAATATAAAATAATTGGCAAAAACTCAAGTATAAAGAAAGGGAAACATTATATGATATGCACGAAAAATTGTCATGCAATAAAAACTAATCAAATAAATAAATAAATGAACAAAAGCCGGGCGGTGGAAACAGAGGCACCAGCAGAGCAAATAAAGTGACAAAATAAAGGAAAACAATTGCGGAATAAATGCCACAAACAATTGACAATAAACAACACGACAAACAAATAAATGTGCATGCGTATGCGAGTGTGTGACCTGATTCGCACACATACATGCACACATGTTTGCATGCGTCAAGGATATAAATAAAATGAGAAGAAGCCAGCAGAAGAATGAGGCACAGAGAAATAATAAATAAACTACAGTTCATGTCATGTCAGCAAGGATAACAAAGAGCGAAGGACCAAAAAAAAACTGACAAAACTGAAAATGAAAATGAGAAGAGGAACAAACTACACACAAACGCATGGAGCTTGGAGTACAAAAAAAGATAATAATAAATATGTAGAACAAGTGAAAATGGCCAAAAGTTGTACAGATGCGTGTAGTTAATTTGATGAGCTCTTTAAGTTGTCCAATTTGTTGGCATCTCCGCAAAAAGGAATTGAAATAGGCCTTGTAAACACGAACATACACGCAGAATCCAAGGGTGATGTTTTGGCAAAAGATAAGGATTTGCGATAGGAAAGTGGGCGGAATATCCTGCCCGTCTGTCAGGAATTAAAATTATAGTTTTAGGTTTTTCAAAAGTGTGAGACAAAACAATTTAATAGCAAGGCATACAGCAGAAAAAAGGGAAAAAATCTTGATTTCAAAACCCGCATTTCTCTATTTAAAATTTTTAGATTTTAACACAACCCGTACAGTATTTGATGTAAATTAAATGCAAGCAGTCTTATTATATTAAAACTAGAAAAAACTAAATTTATTGCCTCTTTGCATTTATCATCTGTGTATATGCCTGACTATACTATACTATACTAACAATCAAATTTTGGCTAGATCATGATGTTTAATATTAGGCAGATGTTAAATATTACATATAACAATAGTTTGCCAAAAAATTAGTTATACATTACACGGGCTTCCCTCACCACTTTGAGAACTTACAATAGCCTCCAACTGCTGCTCCATTCGGTTTCCCATTAAGTCCCATATCGACACCAACAATCTGTTAAGTTCCTTTCAACATTGCTCAGGCAATTGCAATATCATCGCCCCACCATTATGAAAACAATCCACGCTCTGTGCCTCCAGCCACAGTTGCGATTGCTCCGCTTATCGGCCATAAATTTAACGTGGCCATGGTCTATTAACTCCGGCCAGATCTGGAGAAGGGTGCCTCTTAATTTAGCCACGTTTATCTGCGAGGGAGTTTGGGGCCGGAAATCTCTGTGTTCTCTCTCTTCGCACAAATCAAAATATATATATGAACCCCTAGCAAGGCTTATCTATCGGCTATGGAAATTGAATTTCCCCTTGATGAGCAGCGTGGATGAGGGCTAAATTGGCAATTGGCAATGAAGTCACATGTGCAGAAAGGACGCGTCCAGATAATTGCGCGATATCAGGCTAATTTTCAATTAGCACCATTTTGATAAGTGAACATAAATTAGGCGTTTTCTTTCCAGCCCGTTTCGTTTCGTTTCGCTTGGGCTTCATTAATCGGCAGCAACAAATTGCGAATGGATATTTTCGCTTGCTGCTCATTTCCGGTCTCCGATGGGATTGAATCCGTCGGGGGTGCCACAAACGTGACTAGTTTATTGAATTCGATCGGACTTTCGCCGCTTGGCTTGGCTTGGCGGTACATAAATTAATAATAATACCAAGAGCAGTCGGTAACAATTTGCTTTGCTCTGCAAAAGCTGCTGAGAGCCCTCTCTATGACCAACTAAAAGTCAAACCCACCACCCGCTGCTCCTCAAAATACGTGTTGGCCATTTTGACGTCGTCGTCGGAGTGTTCGAACCTTTTGGCCATATAAAATTCCAATCATACTTGACCAAAAGCAAAACACTGGAGAATTTCAACGCCAAAAGCACTGAGCGGCAACAGGAAAAAGGGAAACAGCATCGGCAGAAAGTTAAGTGAAGTGGGGCGTTTAAGGCGGAAAATGTGGTGGGGGAAAGGGGTTCTAGGGGGATGGAGTTTGGTTTGCTACTGGCAGCAGTCAGCAGAAATTTGTGCTACACTTTTGCCAATAACTTACCGCTGCTTAATGTTGCCCCTGCCTTTTTTCTGCCTTCCCTTGGCAGGTAGGTTCTAAAACTTTTCGATCAAGTTCGAGGCATACCAATGTATAAACCTCCTTCAAAATAATTCTCGAAAGGATTCATCATTAAAAATCGTTACGAGTTTTACTTGTTTGCATTTTTCTAAGGCTGTATTTCGCTTTTAATAATATGTTTAATAACAATTTCCGGAAAAAGCTTTAAAATAAAAGAAAATTACTTAAACTACATTCATTTAAACCATATTAAATAATTAATAGTCAAGTGAAGCAGTTTTAATTTACATTTGCTTTCATAAGAACTTAACCAATTAGGTTTAATTTATTTAATTAAAAGCCATCTTCTAAACAAAAGATAATTGATACATAAAACGTATAATAGGTAGAAAAGTATTACAACCTATTTAAAATATTTTCTTATTTATTTAGTTATCAAGTATTTATTATCTCGGCACTTTTAGTTATCAAAGCAATAAAAACAAAATAATAAAAAAAAATTATTTTAAATTAACAAAGATTACAAAGCTTCTTCCATTTACAAATATATTCTTTCTATACTTTCTGTAGAGCATTCCACACTCAACTTTAACGGGGCAAATTTTATTCCTTTACAATTTCCAGGTTACTTTCGAAGTTTAGACCCCAGCTTGACTGCCAAATGGTCTTTCCTTTTCCACCTCCGCTTATTTGTGTTCTGGGGCTTATTGCCAGTGGGCAAAAGTGAACAATTTTCGACAGATTTTCGGAAAATAGTTGCCGACTGCATAAGGTAGAATGCATCGCTCCCCGGGCTTCGCTTTTGCGGTTGGCCTTGTGGGAGCATTTGGCCCAAGTCCAAAGCCAGTCAGTCGGGGAAAAAAAGAAGCAGAGTTAGAAAATTCCTTTTCACTTTTCAAACGATAACCTTTAAACATTTCCGAAGGAAAAGGGAAATGCAGTGGGAGCGAGAAAGGGATAAACAAGTATCAAGGATGGGGAATTCTCCTTGGAACAGGTAAGTTGTCGCAGCTTAATCGATTTGGAAAAAAAAAAGTTGCCATGTCCCGAGCTACCCTTGCCATGCTACTTTATTGTTACGCACCATTTGTTCTACCACCCCCGACGCCCTTGGAAAATTGCAGAAAATGGAAAATCTGCTGGCCGAACCTCTCCGCATCCAATGATAAACTTTCGACACATTTTTCATTTATTTTCAGCACCTTTGATTGATATATTGAACACTTGGCACCCAGCTCAAGCAACAGTCTTTGGCTGTCCTGTCGTTTCCTGCTGTTCTTCAGTTATCCCTTACCTTTCCTGTATACTTAAAAAAATTGAGCATTTAAATGTGAAAACCGCCTTTCTAAATACACTAATAAAATAAGGTTAAATGATTTTCTTAATGGCTTACGTTTTAATATTCTTATCTAATGGATATTTAATTTTAATATGACATAAATCTACCGTAGTTATATTTCTTTTATATTAAGTTGATGTTCTAAAGCTGGATTATATTTGATTTTGAAATTTTTTTAATTTTATTTTGTTCGGTTTTTGTGAATGCGGATTTGTTGGAAATTTTTTTCGAAATTTGATCCAACCCAAAATTTTTAAGCTGTGAATGCCAGTTTGTTGAAAATTTTATGACGAATTCAACGAGGTATGGCATTCCAACATTGAACAATTATAACTTATAGTTTCGATCAAAAAACTGCCATTTAAACTCATATTTTCGAGGTCGCCAATTTTAGCATTTTTTTAAGGGGTACCATCATCATTTTTTTCGAAATTTGATCCAACCCAAAATTTTTGAGCTGTCAATGTCAGTTTGTTGGAAATTTTATGACGAATTAAACGAGGTATGGCATTCCAACATTGAACAATTATAACTTATAGTTTCGATCAAAAAACTGCAATTTAAACTCATATTTTGGAGGTCGCCAATATTAGCATTTTTTATAAGGGGTACCATCATAATTTTTTTCGAAATTTGATCCAACCCAAAATTTTTGAGCTGTGAATGCCAGTTTGTTGGAAATTTTATGACGAATTCAACGAGGTATGGCATTCCAACATTGAACAATTATAACTTATAGTTTCGATCAAAAAACTGCCATTTAAACTCATATTTTCGAGGTCGCCAATTTTAGCATTTTTTTACCATCATCATTTTTTTCGAAATTTGATCCAACCAACAATTTTTGAGCTGTGAATGCCAGTTTGTTGGAAATTTTATGACGAATTCAACGAGGTATGGCATTCCAACATTGAACAGTTATAACTTATAGTTTCGATCAAAAAACTGCAATTTCAACTCATATTTTGGAGGTCGCCAATTTTCGCATTTTTTATAAGGGGGTACCATCATCATTTTTTTCGAAATTTGATCCAACCCAAAATTTTTGAGCTGTGAATGCCAGTTTGTTGGAAATTTTATGACGAATTCAACGAGGTATGGCATTTCAACATTGAACAATTATAACTTATAGTTTCGATCAAAAAACTGCAATTTCAACATATATTTTGGAGGTCGCCAATTTTAGCATTTTTTATAAGGGGGTACCATCATCATTTTTTTCGAAATTTGATCCAACCCAAAATTTTTGAGCTGTGAATGCCAGTTTGTTGGAAATTTTATGACGAATTCAACGAGGTATGGCATTCCAACACTGAACAATTATAACTTATAGTTTCGATCAAAAAACTCATATTTTGGAGGTCGCCAATTTTAGCATTTTTTATAAGGGGTACCATCATCATTTTTTTCGAAATTTGATCCAACCCAAAATTTTTGAGCTGTGAATGCCAGTTTGTTGGAAATTTTATGACGAATTCAACGAGGTATGGCATTCCAACATTGAACAATTATAACTTATAGTTTCGATCAAAAAACTGCAATTTCAACTCATATTTTGGAGGTCGCCAATTTTCGCATTTTTTATAAGGGGTACCATCATCATTTTTTTCGAAATTTGATCCAACCCAAAATTTTTGAGCTGTGAATGCCAGTTTGTTGAAAATTTTATGACGAATTCAACGAGGTATGGCATTCCAACATTGAACAATTATAACTTATAGTTTCGATCAAAAAACTGCAATTTCAACTCATATTTTGTAGGTCGCCTATTTTAGCATTTTTTATAAGGGGGTACCATCATCATTTTTTTCGAAATTTGATCCAACCCAAAATTTTTGAGCTGTGAATGCCAGTTTGTTGGAAATTTTATGACGAATTCAACGAGGTATGGCATTTCAACATTGAACAATTATAACTTATAGTTTCGATCAAAAAACTGCAATTTCAACTCATATTTTGGAGGTCGCCAATTTTAGCATTTTTTAGAAGGGGTACCATCATCATTTTTTTCGAAATTTGATCCAACCCAAAATTTTTGAGCTGTGAATGCCAGTTTGTTGGAAATTTTATGACGAATTCAACGAGGTATGGCATTCCAACATTGAACAATTATAGCTTATAGTTTCGATCAAAAAACTGCAATTTCAACTCATATTTTGGAGGTCGCCAATTTAAGCATTTTTTATAAGGGGTACCATCATCATTTTTTTCGAAATTTGATCCAACCCAAAATTTTTGAGCTGTGAATGCCAGTTTGTTGGAAATTTTATGACGAATTCAACGAGGTATGGCATTTCAACATTGAACAATTATAACTTATAGTTTCGATAAAAAAACTGCCATTTAAACTCATATTTTCGAGGTCGCCAATTTTAGCATTTTTTTACCATCATCATTTTTTTCGAAATTTGATCCAACCAACAATTTTTGAGCTGTGAATGCCAGTTTGTTGGAAATTTTATGACGAATTCAACGAGGTATGGCATTTCAACATTGAACAATTATAACTTATAGTTTCGATCAAAAAACTGCAATTTCAACTCATATTTTGGAGGTCGCCAATTTTAGCATTTTTTATAAGGGGTACCATCATCATTTTTTTCGAAATTTGATCCAACCCAAAATTTTTGAGCTGTGAATGCCAGTTTGTTGGAAATTTTATGACGACTTCAACGAGGTATGGCATTCCAACATAGAACAATTATAACTTATAGTTTCGATCAAAAAACTGCAATTTCAACTCATATTTTGGAGGTCGCCAATTTAGCATTTTTTATAAGGGGTACCATCATCATTTTTTTTCGAAATTTGATCCAACCCAAAATTTTTGAGCTGTGAATGCCAGTTTGTTGGAAATTTTATGACGAATTCAACGAGGTATGGCATTTCAACATTGAACAATTATAACTTATAGTTTCGATCAAAAAACTGCCATTTAAACTCATATTTTCGAGGTCGCCAATTTTAGCATTTTTTATAGGGTACCATCATCATTTTTTTCGAAATTTGATCCAACCAAAAATTTTTGAGCTGTGAATGCCATTTTGTTGGAAATTTTATGACGAATTCAACGAGGTATGGCATTCTAACATTAAACCATTATATCCCATAGTTTTTTTTTCGAAAAAACTGCAATTCAAACTCATTTCAAAACGTTACAGCCTCGGACACATTATAGAATTAGTTTTTAACTTTATTTTATTTTACCGGGTATTTAAAATTTAGTTGTAGATGTTTTCAATTTTTCAAAGATGTTAGTTTAAAAGTTTTATGTTTACTCTGCCTAATAAATGTTCCTGGTTTTTAAAGTTAAGTAACATTTTGGTCCAGTGTATGAGGGAACTTGCGTCAGCTGGTAGACATTGTGACGAGCATTTCCAGCGAAGGCTGGGGAAAGGTGAGAGTGCGGGAGGGCAGTCATGTCAAATGCTGTGACAAAGGTGAAAGCTCCCAGCCAGTCATCCACCCACCCCACTTTGCCGGCTGAGTTGAGAGCTGGCTTACGGTTTAAATTGGAGTGCAGGACACACTTCCTTTGAGCGCAGCATCCTGGAGGCAGTGCGTCAGTTCCTTGAGCATTTGATCTACCTCAATGTGGCTTGATAGATGGCTCCTGATCCGGACGCACCAGGCAAGCACCAAGGCAAAGGCGAGGGCTCTTCCATTTTATTTGATGACTCATGGAATTCCGATTACCTTTGTCTCGAATCTCCGAGCAATCTGCTTTGTGCGCCAACTTGACAATAACTGGCCATAAATGAACAAATATCATTAAACTTAAGCAAGTGCCTGGCTGCTGTCCGCCATTCAGGCCAATTGCTCGACCAGCGGCAGTCGAGCGAACAAAACCGAAAGATATGCCAAACTATGGCCAAAGTGGCAGCCAGGAGCCGAAAGCAAAGGAAACGATGGCGGATACCAGCGATGCGGGGCAACTTTTCATAAACATTATTAACAATTATTGTTGTTAGCTGAAGTTGCCCGGGTGGGGGTGGGGCGGATTCTGGCTGCCAGGACTCGCCCGTGTCGCGTGCAGCTAACAGAGTCCTTCTGCCGACTCCTTGTTCCTGCTGCCTGCCTGCTGGCAAAAGTTATAAGCACGGCCAAAAGTTGATAAGAATGAGCCATAGACGTCGTAAGGCAGCCACTTTTGGTCTGAGCTCATTCGAGTGGGTGGGCCAACAAGAGGGGCGGGGGACCGGAAGGGCAGGTAGAGTTCTTAACACGGACAAGCTTTGTGCATTTTTTATAAACTAACGCCCTAAAACGCGACACGAAAAGAGAGCAGCAACAATAACGATGGCTTCTGAGCACCCTGTTGGCCATGTCTGAAGTTCTTTGGTGGAAACCTGCAGGTGGGTGCGTGATTCGTGAGCAAGCTGTAAAAAAGTATGTTAATTAAATTAATAGAGATTCTCAAAATTCAAAACCAATAAAAAGACATGAATAAAATAATCAAATATTGTTAAACTATTTAGTCTTCAAAGTTAATAATTAATTTTTTTTTAATACTGTCCTTCATTTTATTGATTAAGTACTTATGTCGTTAAGTAAATGATTAAATCCAAAAGTAAAATCAAAAATAAGTTAAAGTTACTTACATTTTTAATTAATTTAATCTAAAACATAAATTACTTAAATAGTCAATTCTTAAAATATAAGTATATAATTATATTCTTTAAAAAATTTCAGGAAAGTAATTAAATTAAAATATATGTATCAAAATATTTCAATCAATATTATAATTTAACTGTTGATCCTAAGCTGCCCTTCAAGGTTGCCATCTCTAGTGGAAAGTTTGTTGCAGGTTGCTACTTTTCTTCAGCTTATTTATTGATGTTGTTCTTGCTGCTGCATCCACTTTTTTTCAGCACTAAACAGACAGTTATTGTTGTTGCCGCTGCTTGCACATACTTCAAATAGTCTTACAGAAGTTGTACACTATCTTCCTCAACGGAAAGTTCATAAAGTTGCGACGAAAAACGCCCACAGGTTGGCCACGTTCAACGTTCGGCGCTCGTCTTTGCAGCCATTGCTCATACGCCATGTTGCAAGCAGGAGGATGGAAACGGAGGATGAATCGGAGGAAACTTATTTTTTTCGGGGAGTTACTGAAAGACTGAGCCAAGTCTCGCCCTCGTCTCGAGCCCCACAAAAGTTGAGAGAATTGCACGAAAGTTTAATTGAGAAAGTTAAGGAATTTCAATTAACTGTGGATATTTGTTATTTTTATTCCGGGGATGCCTGCTCCTGCTAGTCCTGTTCTTCGTCCTCGGCCAAAGTCTGGGCTGTAGCATTTTTTGGCCAAGTATTTTGTGTGTTGAGTCATGTGTGCTATTGGCTGGCAAGTTTTTCCCTCAATCCGGCTAGTTGTTTGTTGTTGCTCGCAGCGGCAACAGCAGCAGTAGCATCATCGTGGCTTAATATCCCATTAAGTGGAGTCTATTAGCCAGCGGCCCTTAACTCATTTACCAGGGTGAAAGATGCACTTAAGAGAGGCCATGATTTAGCTCTGATTGTAGTCAGATATCTTTTATAATTTATACTTTTTCTTTTCCCACTTTCCTGCCGTTTTCAACTGGCCATTTGCCAGGCTGATTCATTCGATCGCTTACAAACCAATCTGGATGGCTTAGTCCTTAATGCAGACAATGGGCAGTTGCTTTTTTGCTAGCCCCCTGGTAATCGCATTAATTGCACTTAATTGAAACAACAATCTCATCCAGCTTCTGGCTAAGATTTGTGGCATTTGGAGCGAGGTCAGTCAATCAATCAATCAACCAATCATTTGCACATTGCCAGTGCCAAATGTTCGGCCCACCAACACCACACCTGAACTTTGGCCTTCTGATCTCAGTTGACAAGTCGTGTAAGTTGCCGGCCACCTGCTCTTGTTTAATTATTGTTCGCGCTGCCGTTGGCTTACCAATAAAGCGTTAACCGCTAACGAGTTAAGTGCTTTGTTCGCCCGCTGAGCGCTGACCGCAGGCCACTGCCGAAGTAAAACCCCGATCCGAGGATTTCAGGGGGTGGCAAGTGGACAAGTGGACAAATGGCCAAATGGCCAGCTGGACGGTTCAAGGGTAAGCTTACATATCGTTGATGAGTTCTGTTGACCAAAGTCATTACATGGCGAATGTTGAATGATGAAAGCTCCTCCTCCGCCCATCCTCCGTCGAAACCCGTTGACCTGAATCCAAACTCCTCTGCCCCTTAAGTCGAATCTGTGGGTGGGTGTGTGCGGGTGTGTGTGGTTACGCAAAGTGATCACGGGTGGTGCGAAGTGGTGGAGGGAATTTAAATGCTGCGGTGGCTGCGGATAACGTGATTGAGGCCAATTGAGTAAGTCTTTGGATAAGCAAATTAAGCTAAATTTAAAGGATTAGTTTGATGCTTTTATCAATACAAAATGTACTGCTTTATCAATAGGTTTTTATAATTATTATATTATATATTTTTATTATGTTATTAACCCTTGAGGTAAAAAGAGTTTATGATTTAAATCAATATTTATGAAGAAATTCTAAGGAGTCTGTCAAAAAATAGTTCGATGTCTAAACAAAATCTATATATATTTTGTATTGAAAAAAAATTTGTTAGAACTATTCCAAAATAAGAGTGCACTTAAACTTGAAAACTGATATCTTTACTAAATAATGTATAATTCCTTTAAAAACTAAAGATATTTTATATTATTTAAGTTCGACCTTTTATCGCACTTTTAAATCCCATTAAAGCCATTAGGTTTGCGGCAAAGCTTGTTGATTCCGATGCGTTCTAAGCCCCTTTCACACACTGTTTACTAGGCCCATCTATAACCGATTACCAAATGCCCATCTATGGCCAACCGCAAAATGAGCCCGATTTAAATGCCCACAAAATGGCCAAAAACAAAAAATTGCAGGCTAATAAATAAAATAAATATTCCCGAAAAATGTTTCAATTTAAGCACATTTCATTTAGTTTGTTTGTGTTTGTGTTTGCTTTCGGTGAATGGCAAATGGGAAATGCCATTAAACAACTATTTACACGGCTTAGGCATCAATGAGGAAAATGAATTGCAACAAAGTGCAAATCTAAGCAAATAAATAATAAATATTTAATTCTATTTCAATTCATTAGCTAATGTAATTAGTGGACCACACCCACGTTGTGCCGAAACTGTTGTGGCAGCCCCGTGTAATTGGATTAAGCTCGTAGTCAAAAGCCCCCAGGATATTGCATGGGATGCCGACATATAGAACACACACCCCAGCACACCTATTATTAAGCGCCCACAAACAGGACAAAGTGATTCTGCAATCGGAATAATGCAAATATGACAAAACAAAGGCGAAACTTACTGAAAATAAGCGCAACCAAGGGGAAGGGAAGTGGCCTCCATACAAGGCGGTTTAATTACATTTAAAAGGCTTGCTTGTGCGTCACACAGGGCGTATGCTTAACAAACCAGAACGCAGCAGAAGAGCACATTTTTGACACTGGGGATGGGCGGTTAAGGCATGGGAATCGACGTAGTAATGTATTCACTTGTTTGTCTGTTTGCGTGTTTTGCACATAATTCAATAAACAGAATAACGAGTAACGTGCCGCAAAACTAATGAACTTAAAGAGCGACAAACAAACAATAAGCAAATTCGAATGGTTTGAGGTAGAAGCAAATTCAGCTGCAATCGTCACGTTCGCTTATGTGTCTGTTTAATTAGGCCATTAAGTCTGCAATACATTTCCGAAGAGGAGCAAATTGATTTTGATTTTCTTTATTTTTTGAGCTTTGTTATATTATAAATCCTACTGGAAAGTCTCTTAAAGTTGATACTTGCTATCTGCCATCTTAAGTGCAACTGTAGCCACAAATCCCCCTGCACCTTCTGCATTAGCAGTCAGGAGTTAAAGAAGAACAGAGCTAACATGCAATCACGTTGACAGACTCTCTTAAGTTGAAAATGCTCGGGTGCAAAATGCAGCTAGAGAAAGAAAATAATCCCCAAGTCGGTGAGGAAAGGGGGTAAAAGTCAGTGGGGATCTGGATGCTGGCGATGGAACTAAAGGTGAAAAATCGTGACCGGTAAGCCAATTTTAAGCAATAGCCGAAAAACAATCGTAATAAAACTAAATTTAGATATGTTTTTATATTTTCTATTTAGCTCGGCAACACTTTTTTTGCGTCCACCTTTATTGAATGTTCAAATGTGCCATTTCCTAGCTATTTACTTAAAAAAACACTTTTTTTTATAAATAAGTATAGAAATGTTTAAATATAAAAAACACTGTTATCTCTTAAAACAAGAAATAATATACTTTCAATGGAACAGAAATTTGACAATTTAGACACCCGAGTTAAAATCAAATCATTTGTAACGATATGAAAAAAATAAAACTACATTAAATAACTTTTTTTTACTATTTTACAATTAAGTAAAATGAGAAATATTTATAAAATAAAAGGTAAATAATCTATAAAAGAGTGCAGAAGATAAGTATATACAATTTTTGAGTGTAAAACGGGAAAAATGCCTATATTTCGATTTGGTTGTTTCCTAGTAAAATAAAATACAACACTTTTTATTTAAAGCTGCAGATTCCAGGACCTTCTGAAGGTCCTGTTTCACGCTCTCATCTCCAGCACTGACATACACCTGCTGGCACACAAATACATATGAGTTGATCCCTGCTACTTAAGAAAAACTAAGTGAAGCATATAAGTAGCAACTAATTTTCAAGCTGATGTAACAGCAGACGACGACGACAAGGATGAGGACGATTCGAGTAAAGGACAAAGGACTCGAGCGACTGTCTGTCGGTGTGTGTGCGTGTGTGGGTGAGTGTGTGGCAACCATTTTGGCTGTTATCTGCTGCTGCCTCTTGATCTTCTTCAACTCCGCCAGATGCGCTTAATTTGCGCTCATTGCTCGCCAGTGCGTAAATGGAAAGAAACAAACGTTTGTCTTCGTTTGTTGGAAGCTGAAACAAAAATCGTTGCATACTTTCTGGGGCATGCCGAAATCACAAGGAGTGCCATCGAAACTTGCCCAAAACAATTTAAAATTACCTCACGTATGTGTGTGAAATTGCAAACGTATTGTGGGCGTGTCACCGCCCCCCAATGCCTTCATGGCCAATATATATGGCAGCTTATAAGTCAAGTGCAAAGGCAGCACCAAACTGAGAGAATAAAGAAAAGGAAACTCCAATCCGCTTCTCAAGTGTCGCCGATTTAGCTGTTTTATAGCTCTTTTTTAAGGTAAGAAAATTTCTTAAATTGAAGAATTTGGTTAAAAAAATCGAATTTATTATTTAGCAGCTGGTGACAGCATTATTAAACATGAAATATTGAGTTGTTAAACATTTATAAGTTGCTTATACCTACATTTTAAGAGATTCATTTGCAAACGTTAAATATCCAGTTAAACAATATTTAAACAACTTGAGAGACTAAATTTTTTTAAACTTAAAGAAATGGCGCATAAATATAATTATTTTTTGATTAGTAACAAAAATAATACGTTTCTTTTTTCCAACTAAAATTATACCAACACTGCTCTCATTTCTTTCCTTCTCATCTGTCTACAGCAATTTTCGTTACAAAACTTTCGGCTAAGCAACTCGATGAGAAAGTGTGGGCGTGGCAGGGGCGATGGCAATGCTGTGGCATTTTAAGTAAAATTTTATAGAGCATACCTTGCGGGTGTTTTTGCAGTTGCTAACGATGTGTGTGTGTGTGTGTGTGTGTGTGACTAGATGGGCGGTAGTTTCGAAGGGGCGGGGCTGGAAAGGTGTCGGAGAGCTGAGGAATGTTACTGATGACGTCGCTAGACGACGACGAATTAAGTGTTTCGTTATTGTTGCTGGATGGGTTGTGCAACGAAGCGTGTTGCAGTTCTTGCCGTTTACACACAGACAGGCGACAAATTGGTCGAATTTGTTATAACTTAAAAAGATATTAAGGGAAAAAAGTTTGGAAGTCAGGGTATTAATTCCTACAAAGTCAAGTAATACGTATTAAAGACTAGTTTTACAAAATTAATCATACAACAAATATGAATCCAATAAATGCCTCTAGTCACATTAAGGAAATTTATATTGATAACAGAAAAATTATATTAAAAAACTAATATATGGTTCAAAGTCATTTATTGTTAAAACAGAATAGCTGTATAATGTTAAGTTCTGCTAGGAAATATTGAATTTGTTGAGCTGTGCTTTTCGCTGTAAGCTGCTTTTATAAAAAACGTAAAAAACAACCTTCAGTACTTTTATTTTCCAAGCCGTCAAACAAAGTGATAATATAACATTTTATAAAACTTCTACAGAGTCATTTTAATACATGCTTAAACCTTGAATTGGCTGCCTTTGTCGCCTGTCTGGCAATTTTCTGGCCGAGTCCAAGTGTCTAAGTGAGTTTGTCTGCCAGTCACTGTGAGTGCGTGCGACTCTTTTGCTTTCACAGCCCGAGTTCCTTTGGCCCTGAGGACTTCAGATCCAGCATTTGCTGTTTCCTTTTTGGCTGAGGAAATGCATTATCCACTTAGGAGGCAAGAGGGAAAAAGTGCCTCGCTGGGTTAGCAGCTACTTAGCGCGCCAGAAACAAAACGCACCGAAGCCAGACAATCGCAATGGAGGGGGGTTCGTCTCTGGGATGGATACTTCATTAAACTTGTGCTAATTCTCAACACCTTTGATTGTGTGTTCTCACCCACTCACAGCATAAAAACCTATTGACACGCACACACAAAGCAATTGCACCTAGGACGCTTGTCCATTGATAAAGTACAGAGTAAAAAATTATAGTAAGCATCGTTTGAGCCAAACAATTATATCAATAATCTAAATCAAATCATTGTTAATGTAAGATTAAACAAAAGCAATATAAATAATAGTCATTACAATTCGTTTCAATATTTTATGAAAATAAAAAAAAACTCTCTAAAGAGGAACAAATTTGTATGATCTTGAGAAGACATATTTCTGTGTGTACCATTTCTACGGACAAACACTTCAACTCTAATGAGGCAACTTTAAGTGTGCTAAACTTTCACCTGGAGGGACCAAGTTGTTGTGTGGTCAGCTCCGCAAATTGTGTGTGATGCGAGCCGTGAAGATAAAGACCAAAACGCAGTCAGAGGCGGAGACAGATTCGGATACCAATATGCGGGGTGTAAGATGTGGGGTGTGGGCAACCACTTTGGGAGTCACGTGCAGCTGCTTAGCATCCAACAAAGCAACCACCATCAAACCAACCACCAAACCGAAGTTTCAACTCCCCCACATTATCAATATGTGGAGTGGGCACGGAGATCCATCCGCTCAATCTCAGTGATTGACATGCGGGCTCTCATGATACGCATCACATTTCGAGCCAGCATTTAAATTACAAACCAGAAATCATGGCATTAACTTTAATACAAGATTTGGGGGAACGAATTGGTTTTGCTCTAAGACAGTTTTAAAGGATTGAAAAAGGAATATGCCTGAAGACGTCTGATAAATGGAATAAAATGGTTATTATGCGAAAAGCTTATCCAAAATGATTTTTTTTTTACAATATTTTTCAGAATTAAATTTTGTAAATTAAATATCGATTTAATATTCGATGGGATTAAATGGATACAAAAACGTGGATTTATTTAAAATTTGGAATTAGAAAACATTAGTTAAGTTTTATTAAAGTATAAAGTATATAAACCTTTTTAAATGTGAATAATTCTGAATAAATATATTTTTTTAATAAGTTATAAGTAAATCTGAAAATAAATGTGAAAAGATACTACATCCTTGATTTTTAAATTCACTATCTTATTAAATTAGATAATATAAAGAAAAGTTAACACAATACCTACCGTTTTGTACCCTAAATACTTTGTTAACTGTTTTAGTTCGACTTTGTCACATAAGTTGATCCCAATCCAAGTTTTTGCTTCATCAGCCCAAAAGTAAGGCATATCCTTGCAAGTTAAGTCAAAGTGAAAGCCGGGCTGCATTTTCCGTTGCACCCTCCAAAAAGTGCAATCAATGCCAGAAACAATGAGCGAACAAGATGAATCGTTGCGCTGACTTTTAGCAAAATTTAATTCAGCAAAGTTATGACAAAGTTTTCGTTCAGCGCCTGCATGTTCAACTGTCAACGTTTGGTCGTCCGCTTTCCCCTTTTCCCTTTCCGTTTTCCGTCTTTCTCACTCTCCCGTTTTCCCGCTTTTCTTCATTTTCCATTGCATTGTCAGGCTGAGAGCCGTGTCCTGCAGGAAGCTTTCTTGCTGAGCCGTTTGTGATATGCTGCTTAGCTCTCGAGGATTTGCCAAGCCGCTTTTGTGTTTGGAATATTTGAAAACGCGTTTTACTTTTTTATGTGCTCTGATTTTGCCTATAAGGAGCAAAATCTTTTATTTTTCTTCCTCTTGTTGTGTGTAATGCAAATGCCAAGGAGCTCAGCACAAGGGTCTCCCATTTCAAATGATTCATATACACAAAAAAAAGGTTACAAGGAAGTGAAACTTTTGCTTATTAATACGTGATATTTAATTAAAAAATATTTTATATAGCTTAAATATATTTCTTATTCTCTTGTGTGTGTTTTTACTTGGAAATATTATTAGAATTTCAATTGGGAAATATTATAAGAATTTAAATTTGGAAATAACTTAGGAAATTAATGTATCGGAACGGAAATCAAAACTTATAATAAAATAATTTTAAGAAAATATATTCATTTCCAAGTAGTTTTCATGTTTGTTCTCAAGTGCATCCTAATATTAAAAACATTCAAATGTGAGCCACCTTCTTTTTCTTTCCAAATTAAGATTTGGCTTAAAATCAAGCTTTTATTTGTTCTCCCTAATTTTTCTCTCTGTGTTGAGGGTGGGCAGGGCAAACGTCTTAAAAGCTTCCGGGCCGCCCTACATGGTATCACCCGTTTTGGATTACACACACATGACACCCAGACAATCAATAACCATTGACAAGCCACAAACGGCAACAACAAAAGTGTATAAGACGGGGATATTTAGTTGTGAAATCCGTCAGCCCCCGAAGTATGCGTCGAATTCTTCTTTATGGGTCCTCAAACTGCAAATCGTCGACGTAGACGTTGACATCCATCGTTGGGAGACTTTCAACTTTCGTGGCTTTTTCATATGATTTGATTACATTTTCGTTTATTTTCCTGGGGTTTTCTCGTCGGCTGCACTAAGTTCAATTGACAATTGAAATACAATATTTTTATTTGTCCACAGCAGACAGACGAAAATCCTTGCTGTCATAATAATATGAATATTATTTGCGTCTGGGCTTTTACCCAAAAACGATTTGATGTAATGGCTCGAAAATGTATGCTAGGGTATTGAATGATATTTGGGGATTATGGGTGCTCACTGCATATTTGCCAAATCGTAAATCGCCGAATTTCCATTTATATTTAACGATATTTCTTTTGCCACTTGCAACTTTTTTAGTTTTAAATAACGCTCCTTTCTAACAAATAATATTTTAAAAATATTTGTTTTTTAGGTAGGGAATTCTTTTCTGTAATTTACCATCAGAATCTGTCTTTTCCATTCATTCTATGAAATAATACTTGTTAATGCTAACATCCATTCCAGATTGCTGGTAACTCGATCTTCGTTAAAGTAAACTGGCAAGTTAAGTTGTTGCCTTTTTCCAGCACCTCTTTATCTGCCAACGCCCATCAAACTCAGCAATGAACTTTAGATTTTAATAAAGTGCTCACTTCACAGTGCCCCCCTGAAATTCACGCGCTTTAATGATGAAAAAAAAGGATAGTCTGGGCGCTAACTAACACTGAAAAGCGTGTATCCTTATGAGTGCGCGAAAGGAGGTGCAACAAAAAAGAATCAACTAAATGAATATGTGTTGCTTGCAATGGCTGGCAGCTTTGAAACTGCATGAATTAATGCCACAGCAATGGGGCGGCTGTGGAGAATGGGGCGTGGCTGGGGCAGGGGCAGGGGCAGGGAGGGGGAGGCAGGTTGCAACATCAAAAGCGACGGCGGCTCCACCAACCGACCAAATCCAGCGACGGCATCGTCATCGTCGTCGTCGTCGTGGAGTGTTCCAATTAAACTCAACACGTCAAACAACAGAGGCGGACATCAAGTATACGCCACGTTGTGCTGCTGTTGGCATTGGCCATGCCGCTCGTCGGGATCTGGGCTCTAACGATATACTCGTTAGTCACGCGGTTAAATTTCACATGGCGCAACTTTTTAGTTTTAAAGCTATACCCGCCATAATGCCGGCATTTGTGAATACAGTGGATATCGGTATAACATGCACAGCCGCAATTATACTTTTTGTTTAAAAAGTGTAAAAAAGGCTTTCTCCAATTTTCAATATTTAATATTTTGTGTTTTAATTTAAGCATATCATTTGGTCATTTTAAGATTTATAATTGTTTAAAAAAAGGGTTACTTAATAGAAAATTCTACGATCAATCCTAAATGGTATCAAAAAATAATATTGATCTTGGTTAGAAAATTTTATTAACGTTTTGTTAACGATCTTTATTAACGTTTTGCCGATTTTTCTTTTGTTTTCATTTTTAATTGAACTGTATATTTTTTAACCAATAGCAATTTTTATATAGTTTGTCATACTCTTGTAAGATTACTTATTTGAGCATATTGAAGACATTTCGAAAATGTAAGTCTTATCCAAAAACAACAAAAAAATTCTACTAATCCGGATGGCGTGTTCAAGCGACGCGTAAGTTTCAGGCATATATAATGTGCCTGGCAAAGAGGCGATATCTAGTGTAGTTTCTCAGCGTTTTTTTTTCGCTGCGCGTGTGTGGCATGTTTTGATGGCTTGTAACTGCTCAACTGCTCATGCATATTCATGCAAAACGGCAGCCAAAGCCAGAACCAGAGCAAACGAACCGTCGGGATTGCTGTGGGGCTGACTGCAAATCAACGCGGCCACAGTCGAGTGCTCACAAGGATGTCATCGAGGAGTTCGTGGCCACCAGTGTCTGCCGCCTGCATTCCGCAGTCTTAGCGCTAAGGCAGCTGTTGCCGTCAATTTTCGTTGTCGGAATACATGAATATGCAAAAGGCCACTGCGAGCCGCGACTCCAACTCAACTAACTCACTTGATGAGACAAAAGGTTGTGGCTTGCATTTGCTTCTTGGCAAAAGGCAATCAATGGCCCAAAGCTGACGCTGAGTGGCTGGAGAGCTCTCGGAAAATCTAAGAGGAGCTTCGCGTTATTATCAGAGCAAGTTTAAAATACTTACAAATTTCGAATACGAAAGCTCCCAAAAAACTCTGACTGGCCACATATTGTTATCAAATAAATTAATATTAAAAGGCTCTTAAATAAATATATTACTAAAGCAAGGCAAACAACAAAAAAGCAACAAAGTCAAGAAAAAGTTCCCATTATTGCTACATAACTTATTATTTGTTACTCTTATGTAGTTTTAAATAAGAAACATACAAAGCTAAGGAAATCATTTTAGAACCTGTTAAGATTCCGTGAAATTAACTAATTTCTCTGACAAGTGTCCCTTATTATTTGTATATAATTTTAAGCTCTGAGAATACCTTATAAAAACAAACTTGTTAAATTATTATTATACAATTACTTATGGTGAACAGTAGGGGATTAAAAAAATGCACAGAAGTATTGTTATTAAAATTAAAAAAGGATTAAAAGCCTATCCGAAAACGAAATCTGAAGTGATTCCTGTGACATCCCAATATAGGCCTGATATTATTATTTATTTCCTGTGCATTCATTTATTTGCATGACAAGAGCATCAGATTATTCCACAGATATTGACATATGGGAATCGGAAGACCTTGCTCGGACCTCAATTTTATTGAAGTTTAGTTGTACCTGTCGTACCTTAATATACATACTTTCATGTCCGCATTTCGAATGCATTAAAATGCATGCAAAAAGTTATGTATGCATTCATATAAAGTCTTGCCAAGAAGCAGCAGAAGGAACTTAAATACTTGTCATGGCAAATACTTCGATGTTTTTGCTGCTGGCATGCTGATGTTGCCGTTGCTGTTGCCGTTGCTGTTGCCGTTGCCATTGCTGTTGCCGTTGCTATTGCCGCTGGGCAACAAGCAAGGAGCAACATCCTTCGGAAGTGGCAAGCAAATGTGTCTGTCAGCGTGCCTGTATGTATGTGAATGGTGTTGTTGTTGTGCATTATGTTGCATTTGCAATGCAAATGCTTTTGTGCTTTTTGTTGATGTCGCTGCGACAACGACGACGATGAGGCTTATGTTGCTGCTGCTGCTGCTGCTGCTACTTCTGCTGAGCCTTTTATTTCTTTATTGTGGCTGCCACATTGTGCGTCTATTCAGCAATAAATGCATGTGTGTGCGGCTCTCGTAGAGAGTGTGTCATTGTGTGCGTATTTGCATTTGCTTTTCGCTGTTTATATTTCTAATAAAAATTGTACGTTATTTTATGCTTCGATGCACTACACTAGGCATATTGAATAATGGCAGTTAGTGCTGTTGTCGTGAAAAGCTATACAAAAAATGAATACAAAAAATACTTTTTATATTGTCTTCAATACTATCATCTGAAGCCTTTGGTCAAAATGTTTTAAAATTTATATTATAAAATATACATTTATGTAGAGGCGTTAACAGACCATTTATGTTTTCTTTCAATACTTACGGGACTTGTTAATTAAGAGCTTTAATAGCTTTAAAGTAAAACTAATGCCACACCTACACTCAAATAAGGTACAATAATAGGGAGACAATTTAATTAATTACATTTATCAATAGAATGTTATAGAATGTCCCCTAAAAATTGCAATGCCAAGTTGTCAAATAAATAAATAAATAAATATTACGTCTAAAGCACTTATTTATAAGGGACTTATAATATGTAATTACAGCAATCGACATCCAGTTTTCTTTTTAAATTGTAAGTGAACTTTTTTTCTAAGGTGTACTTTAATTAATTCATGATAAAGAAATATATTTTTTATAATTTGCTTCCCAATAACTATTTCATGTTTCAGACCTGCTGCAAAATCACAATTTATCACGCAGCCATGTTTGTCAACTTGGGATAACGAATAAAAAAACATTTCCCGACGAAGCAAAACTCAATGCGGAGTGCGTGTGGGCGTGGCTGGAAAACCCCCCTCTTTCTGGGGCAAAGCTACTGGCTGATAAACACAAACAAATGTGGGCGACAACAGCTCGAATAGGCGACGGAAAATGGTTGGCGTTGTTCTCGTTTCGCTTTCCTCGCAGTTCCCGTTGCATTCCATTAACATTACAAATGTATTCATTGTTCGCAACAGGCAGCGGCAGCAATGACGCCATTATGCGAAAATGTGACAAGTGATAGAAAGGATAATGCCGCCGCCCCCCTCCTCCCCCCCTGCATTTTGCCCCCTTCGTCACGAACCATGTGAAACTTTTTTCCTTTACTGTTGTTTTTGTTTCTTTATGCGCAAGTGGCTTTATTATTTGTTTATCCCGCTCGCACGCTAATATTGCCAGATATGTGTGTATATATGTGGTGTCTGGCTTACTGCAGATGCTGCACGGCAAACAAAAACAATAAATGGAGCGGAATTTATTTCTGGAAGAAGACTTAATACCCTCTTAATCACAAACCTTAAAACGTTACGCCTAATTTTCAAAAATAGTCAAAGAATTTGGAGATTTATTAAACTTGTTATGATTAAGCTTAGATTTGTTATCGTTTAATATTTTTATTTTTGCTTCGATAATTTCCATTAAATTTCAACACTAAATAGGTTACGGACCATTTTCTCATAAACTTCATTTAATTCATTGTCAAGAAGAACTTTTTGTTGACATATATTTTTGTAAATTTAGCCGATGCAATTTTCTCTCAACTTAAAGATTATTTATATTCTTTCGTGAAATTCCTAAAGGTATTTTATGATTTATTATATTTTATTGTTTTTAATTATATTTAATTATATTATATTATATGATTATTTTATCATTATTAATATTATTACTTAAATTAGTGTTTCAAAAATTTTTAAAATAAGTGCTTAATTATGTTATTTACCATACTTAATATTTATTGCCAAAAATTAGTTTTCTAGTAGAGGGACTTTTTGCTCAATAGAAGAGCATCAAAAACTAACAACAACAATCGTGAAAGGATGACAAAATCACAGAATGCCAAATTGTTTTCCTATTATTGTTGCCATTGTTGTCGCTGCCATCATCATCAACATTGTTGTAGCTGTAGTTGTAGTTGTAGTTGTAGTTGTAGTTGTAGTTGTAGTTGTAGTTGTAGTTGTAGCTGTAGTTGTAGTTGTAGCTGGTGCTGTTGTTGAGCTTATCGTTATTTAAATTAGCATTACAATGCACTCACACTGGCACACACACTGCGTGACATGGCAACCATATTGTTGCTTTGGGAGTTGTTTGGTGCAACGCAGAAGAGGACAGTTTTCCAACTAGGTTGCACTCCCATGACTTCCCAGCCCAACCTACTCCATTCCACCCACTCACTATGGGACTCTTTTGTGATTCCTTCCGATTGTGTCGCAACGTTTAATAAATTTTTAATTAAATTCGAAATTCTTTGAGAGGGATTGACAAGCAAACAAGTCAAATAAAATCAAATAGATTTTGCATGCATGTTTTCGATGATGTTCGCTTTGTTATAACAAATAGTTAGAGAGGCATCTAAAAGCAATATCATCAATATATCAATTCTCTCGATCCGCTATGCATGTTAAATTGCCAACTATTAAATTGTTGTATAGTGGGCAATTTAAAATTTAAGCAGCTGCTTTTCTTACTGAAAAAAAGAGTAAAGGATGAATAAGCCCCCGACGCGTTTGAATAAGAAAAGCTCCAAGAATGGAAACGAAAACATTTATAAATTTCACACAACAATGCCATAGAAATAGCACAGGGGATGCCAATTGATGGACGCACAGATACACACGAGTACAAAAAATGTATCTAAGCAACAATTTGGCATTATCCGCCTTTGTGCAACCCGTACAAATTTGGAAAAACTTCCGATACGGAACGCTGGAAAACGGAAAAATCCACTTTGATATTATGCAATCGTGCATGGCGAAGGAGTTAGATTGGTGCGATCTGCGGGAGCTCACTGCGAAATGATGGCGTACAAACGCCAATACATTATTCATGTTCGAAACCAATCGCATACAACCCACCACCCACCTTACTGCTCAGACAGGTGTGCAAAATAGCTGACAAATATTTCACAGATGTCACCCTTTTACGGTCATTTGCTTGCACGGAGCTCGAAGTATGTCAATAATTGGCGAATTACTAACTGAACTTTACTTCTATTACTTTATTTCAGATTTTTCAAAAGCGGTTTAATGTATTCAGCATTAAATTTGAAGTCGAATGGTCAATTTATCGTTGAGTTATACAAGTGTCACACTGGTATAGCCCCTTTTGGATAATTTTAGCCAGTGTGAAAATTTATATATTTATTAGGCACATTTGTGGAGAATTAATTTGAAGGCAAGCCATCAACTTCTTGCTGGACCGGCGGCAAGGTCACCTGCTGTAATCGACTTTGACTCTTAAGAAGATTCATTGTCCGATTCAGAAGACCGTCGATAGCGTCATTATACGTTTTTCCAAAATCCTGCACAGCAAAATAAGCGATTAGAAATGTTACTAAATGAAGAAGCAAATTTACTCCGGCATGCTGAAGCTTCTATACCCTTGATCTTATCACAACAATTGATTCAAGATGATGATCAGGGGCATAATAAAACAGAGTATTGCACGGATTACCTTAAATTGTTCCGCAGTGATTTTGTTCATATCCGATTTAATCAAGTTCAGATCTTCTTTGACCTTATCTATAGCTTTTAAGACCGGCGAGGTAGTGGGTTCTTCACGAGCAACGCGGGCAGGCATGGCCACCTGAAGTTTTACATTAGACATTCACATAACCGTCGTCCCCTTGGATTCGAAACTTTAACTTACTGCGAACAGGGCGAACAGGAGGAAGATCGCCGCAATATTTGCCATTTTATAGGGTGTTTTTTATTGATACGGAGCTCTGAACCGGAGAACGTTGTCTTGGGAACTGATGGAACGTCTGCTTTCCTACTATAACAACACCTCGTTTTACGTCACAGCCGGGCCGACAGACACTTTTATATGTATTTTTAAATTTATATTGTGTATTATGTATTTATATTATTATAGTGCTGGTTTCCAAAGTGATAACATAAAATTAAGATTTTGCGACTCATAAGAACTCGATGCCACTTAAAATATGTAAATTATTTATATTATTAAATTTCAACATAAATTCAGCAAGGGAAACGAATATAATTTACACCAACCTTGGCTTCATTTAAAAATTGATTCGTCAAAAACCCCCACTGCCAGTCCCAAGATTGTAGAACAAGTCCCAATGCCTGAAAAACAGCAAAGAATTCTTTTAAGCCCCCATTGTGGAATGTTGGAATATAACTTGTATTGTTTTTAGCAATCAAAAACATTGGCGCTGAGCAGTGGTTTTTCTTGAGGCACCCATCGAAAAATGTGAGTTGTTGTACGTTGTTTTAAACTCCTTAATATTTATTTTTTTTTTATAAAAATGGAACCAAACCTTGGCGTTTTAAAAATGTTGTGTGGCTTAAAATTTATTCGGCACTCCCCAATAAGAATGATTTCCATGGGAACTGAATTTTATAGATTTATTAGGCACATTTGTGGTGGTTTAATTTAAAGCCAATCCATGAACGTTTTAATGGGCTGGGGGCAAGGTCACCTTCTGGAAATCGGCGCTGCCTTGAGCAACACCAGCCTTAACCTTCTCCAAAGCGTCAGCGGCAGCTTCACCAATCTTGCTTGTGAGTTCCTGTATAAAAAAAGAAGCGATTAGAAAGGGTTCTTAACGGGAAAGGGACTTTAGCTCTGCAAGCTGTCCAAAATTTTAGTCCACTCTGCATGGGTAAAAAAAATAATAATAAATATAAAATTTTTATTAGTTACCTTCATTTGGGGAGAGTCGGCTAAGTCTTTAAGGTTCTGTGCAATCTTCTCAAAACCTTCTTTGGCCTTGTTGAAAGCATCTTCGACTGGCGAAACCGTGGGCTCCTCGCGAGCAATGCGGGCAGACATGGCCACCTGAAACCAAAGTTGCACATTAAAACGCTTGCATACACTCTTCTCCTGTGGGTCTTTTGCCGGACTTCAAACTTCAACTTACGGCGAACAGGGCGAACAGGAAGAAGATCACTGCAAACTTTGCCATTTTGAGTTAGGGTTTTTTAGTGCTACGGAGCTCTGAACTGGAGAACGTTGACTTGAGTACTGATTGAACGTCTGCCAAACTACTCATAACGACACCTCGTTTTGCGTCGCAGCCGGGCCGAATTTGAGCCCGGCTTATCGCCACTAGGAAGGCGGAGCGTTTAGGGCTCCGCAACTGACCCGTGATAAGCGTAATTTTTTCCGTCGCATGCCGGAGTGCCTGAACTCACTGCTGTGGGCTTGCTTTGATCGGGAGTCTCTAATTTGGTTTGCTTACAGATGATAACGTTTGTGTGAAACCACAAACACATCGAGAAACATTCGTTTATTTTAGGACAAATTATTTAATTCCTTGGAGAATGACCTAAATATGGTCCTAACGATGAAACATTTTAGAAAAAAAAACCCTTTAAAAGTTACCTAAGTCCATGTAGCCTAAATTATTATTGAGGTGAATTTTTCTTTAATTTGTTTTTTATTTTAAATCAAATTTTTACGAGTTTTCTTTCAATATTTTTTAAATTATTAATTATATAAGCTCTTCTATTCTAATATTGTAATAAATAATAAATAAAGTCTTTTTTCTAATTGAGATTTCTATCAAATTTAAATTAATGGTTAAAACAAATTGAACAGTTGTATATGTACATTTCTCCCCAAGTGTATTTGAAAAGATATTTATATTTGGTGTTTTTTATTGTCCATGTTTTCAAAGTTCACGTTTCTTCCTAAAATGCGGCTTAGATTTGTTTTATTTTCTTTTTTTAATCATATTTATTCTTGCTTGCATCCGTCACGGAAAAGCACGTGGCAAATGGTCTCAGGTTGATAAGCAGTTTTTTTTGAAATTCTTGATAAGACGCCCCACATTTGAGTAATTGTGCTAAGTCATCATCGAGCTAGTATTAAATAAAATACACAGTACAACACGGAAAATTTTTAATAGCGAGATACGCCAAAGTTAATTCTCTTATTTCGATTAGAACTTTCAGAATCCAAAAGAGCACGTGTTGCCTAATGTTTAGTTCTTAAAACATTTACTAAACTTAGAAAGGTAACTTGAGCACGGCGAACTCATTTGTTAAAGGGTAACCTAATCCACTTTATAGGCTTAATAACTTTTAAACTGCGGAAAAACCTTAAGATCTCGTATTATAGAGTACACTGTAGCTCACCTCCAGGGGTTAAAGCTTTTAATTCCGTTTGCTTATGTAGTTTTTATATATGTATACCTTTTGTGAATGATTTGAATAAATGACAAACTGAACTGATGAAAAGTACAGTTCGCTGATCTCGACAGACAGACAGATAAGGCTGTGAGTTTGCTGCCCGGATTTCACTAAAGATTATATAATAATTTGAATAAGTCAATGTTTTTGTTGATGCTCAAACAACAATTGCAATCGGCAACTTTCACTTTGGCTTTAAAATTAGTGCTTTAAGAAGCTGTCTTACATAAAAAGTTTAATACATGTAATCTAAATGGTAATATGTAGAAGTCCAAAAATACAAAAAACATTAAAAAAACTAAGGTCTCGAATGATTATTTAACAGACTTTTATGTTGACAAGTCACATTGGTATAAGTTTCGAATAGTTTTGATAGTTGAGTTACGATTTGTTCAAACGCCCACCAAATTACAAGGTTGAAAAACAGTTGGTTTGTTTTACCATGGGTTAAGCGAGTATCATATTTATATAATAATGAAAAGTTAATGCAAAAACTTGTGCATTTTGTTAGGAGAATGCTTCCAAACTTTTTGGCTATTACTTAACGCCTATATTCAAGAGCAATCCATTACACAATAAATGTGAAGTGCGATGTTTAAGGGGTTTCCCCACCGAACTTGGCAGCCAGATGTTCGGTTAGTAACAACGAACTAAGCAGCGAACCGGGCTCATAGTGGATGACTTTATGCCTCGTCTTGGTGTTTGTCCCAGACACAGACACAAACAAACCAAATAAAGTGGCAGCGGCAGTCTAAAGCACCCAGATCCCCAGAACCACTAATAAATTTTCATTCGGCGCTATGAAAATATTTAATTGCAATTTCGCCAAGTGGCTGGAACTTGGTCCAATGGACCGCTCTGCCGGCTGGACGGGTTGAAGTTCTCCTAGGGCACCGAACTGAGGATGTGCTCCGGCACGGGCGGATGGCATTGGGGCAGGGGCGGGCCCAGGGTGGGGTAGGTTCGCAGACGGAGGAGCTCCAGTATCGTCTGCAATTCCAGCACATGGGCGTAGTGGCGGCGCACATTCTCCATCAGCTGCCGATGGGTCTTGATCTGCGACATGCTGCGGGTAAGAGGAATGGTGCTCTTATCAGTACACTCAGTATATTGACAGGCAATGTACTTATTTATATTTTGAATAGAAATAAACTTAAATTGACTTAAATGTTCGGCATTGTTGTGATGCAGTTGAATACTTTTTAATTACTTTAAATGAGCTGATTAATTTTGACTAAGATAAATATCACACACCAAATAATTTCTAATATATTTGATTTAATTAATTTATTATTTATTATTATTATTATTATTATTATTTATTTATAACAAAAGATTTTTTATTAAGCAAAAACAAATAAAAAAATTATTAAATGTTACAAATACCACAGACAGATAGGATACACTTTAGCCAAAAGAGCTAACTTACATTTACAAATTTAGAACAATGACGATTTAATTTTACTTAAATTTTTAAAATTATGTACAATTATATTTAAACTGAAGGTCTTTAATAATTAGAACTAAAAAACTTAATTTATCACTGTATAAACATATTAATATTCAGTGAAAAAAAACAATTGAGACTAACTAAAAATTTCATTTAATTATTTTAAACAAAATTAATTTAAAATTGAAACCTATCTTCCTATGAATTGTATACACACTTTTGCGAGTGAGGTACAATCTAATACGAAATTTGTGTGAACTATGGTAGACATTTTTTTTTTGGCAGTGTTCGGGTGTACAGTTGTATAGTTCCCGTTGGAGAGGTTATCTTACCGCTCGCGCTGCTCGCGATCCCGCTTCTCCTCCATCATGGTATCGCGCAGAGTGTTCTGAAAAGTGACATCCACCTTGATCCGCTCGATCTTGAAATCGATGGCGTGATTGCTGCGCTTTACCTCCAGGGTTTGAGCCTTGACCGAGTCGATTTTGATGTTCCTTGGGTGGCAACAGTTATTTGTTTTTTTTTTTTTTTAAATTGGGGAAACTTTGAGAAATCACAACTTACACTCGATCGATGTTCTTCTTGAAGGCGGCTATCTTTTGCTCGATCACTCGTTCGATGGCCCCGCCCATGTACTTCTGGCGCTCGGTCTTGACCTTTTCCCAGTTGCGCAGAATGTTCAGGAACTCCATCGAAACCTTGCACTTCTCGATGGCATCCAGCATGTATTTAAGGTAGGCTATATTGGCCTTATACAGTTTGTGTTCCCACTCCTTGAAGATCACCTGGCGCCTAAAAACGGCCACCCTCTGCATGGCCTTGATCTTTTTGTTACCGGCTTCCTGAGGGTGTTTAGTTTGTTACTATCTTGAAATGTTTCTCCACTAATGGTTTTATGACCTACCTGTATTTGAAAATTCACATCGTTGATGTCGTCCACGTGCATGAGAACTGTGTTGGTGAGCTTGGTGAACTTACCCAGTACCGAGACTTCAACCTGGCCCTTTGTGAGGGTCAACTGGATCGTCATGTTTCTCATTTTTTCCAACTGCAGTACAAAAATTCATAATATAGGTAGGATATAAAGTTATAGAAAGTATACGTGTTTGATTTGAATATGAAAGGTCTAACATATTTAATGGGACTTAGAAGAGTTCTCTAGTAACCAATAATGCCCAAAGGTATGCTGTAATTTCTTTTCTAGGAAACGGAAAAATATCGTTTTTAGCTTGGTAAGCCTTTTTATGAATATATGGGTTGTTTTCTGGCTTAAAGCTGCATTTGCAGTGCGGTTAATTGGGATAACAGTCGGTAAAATTTAAATTTTATATATATATATATATTAAAAACCCATCTGACCCTAAACTTACGTAAGTTTGGATGCTCTCCTCGGCATTGTGCAGCGTCAACACCTTGGACTCCTTGAGCGCCGCGAGGTCCTTGACGAGGGCATTCAAGTAGATCTGGCTGTCGAGCAGCTGGTATCCAATGCCCTTGATCCGCAGCTCGCTCTCCGTCTTCTGGCGTCGCAGCTTGACGAAGGTGTCCCAGGACTTGGCGTCCACCTGCGGGGGACACTGTTTGGGCTGGTCGAACTCGGCCAGGTAGTTGAGGAACTCGAGGACATCGTCGGCCAATGGGAATGGTGTGCGATGGCTGGGCTTGCCACTCAGCTTGTTCGCGGCCTCCATGCAGATGAGCATCGAGTTGAAGATCTTGCCGGGCAGCTTGGGCCGTTTCTTGAAGAGCTTGGTCATTTCGTGGGTGGCATGTGGCACCAGGGGCAAGAACTGGCTGCGAAACTGACGCTCGACGGTCCGATCGCGAGTTTGCTGAGCCTCCAGTCGCGTTTTGACATCCAGAAAGGCCTTGTCGTAGAAGTCCGTGAGATAGCCGTATCGCGTCATATACTCGGTCAGCTTGTCGATGTCCTTGCGGAACATGTTGTACCGCTTTCGCAACTGGACGCGGCCGAAATTGCTCTGCTCGAGGGTGAGCTGACGCAATTGGCCCTGTTTCAGGGCAAAGTCGTACTTCAGTTTCGTGACCATCAGCTCGGCCACGCGCTGATTGAGTTTCAGAATGTGGCCGGCCTTCAGGGCCAGCGTTTTCTCCTCGTTTTCGTGCAGGATGCGCAGGTACTTGCGGCGGTCCAGCTCCAGGAGATGCACTGCCTCCTCGTAGGCCCGGTAGATCTTTTGCTCCTCGAGATTGTACTCGTGCGGCTGCTTCTTCTGCACGAACTCCGGCTCGGGGATGTCCTTCTTGATCTCCTCCTCCCACAACTTCTCCAGCACGCCGTCCATCATGACGACGAGGGCTCGAGCCCAGAACTCGGTGCTCCACAGCAGCAGTCTTCCCTTCTTGCCGCCCGTGTCGATGGTCTTGGGTTTCCGCCGGTTGACCGGCCTTGATCTCCGAGTCGTCCACCTCCATGATCCGCTTGATCACCTCGTCCTGCTCCAGCCCGGGCATCGTGAGCTCGGGCGGCTGGAACTGGTCCATGTTGAGCAGTCGCAGCATGATGTTCATGTTGTCGTAGATCTTGTTCAGCACCGCGTTCGTGTTCATCACACTGTCGATGGTGTCCTGCTTGAGTTGCTGCGCCTCGTGGAAGAGCTTGTTGAACTCCTGCTTGAGCGGATCGTTGAGGTAGTAGCGTATCTTGCAGTTATAGTTGAACAGCTGGTTCGACGTGACCAGATCCTTGTCCTGCAGCTGGAACTCGGGTGCCATGATGTGTTCGTAGACACTGGGTCCTTCCACCACGAACTGCTTGAGTTGGCGCAACCCCTGCCCCGTCTCCTTCTCCTGCTCCTCCTCGCCCAAGTCACCATCTTCGGGGCCAGCTGGTGGTCCATGGCCTGCGGCTGCCGGAGCTGCTGGCACCTCCTCCTCCAGCGAGCCCAGCGACAGGCGGAGGTGGTCTTCCAGGTCGTAGAATCGATACTTGTCGAACTCGGCCATCTCGATCTTGCGCCGCACCGAGAAGCTCTCGAAGTTAGCATCGGCGAAGATGGAGCGCACGCGGTAGTTGATGCTCACTGCATCGCGGGTGACCAGGCGCAGGATCCAGTCACGGATGCGGGCCTGGTCCGCAATGGCCCGCTCCAGCGACTCGCGCTCCAGGGCGCACAGCTTGTGCGCCTCCTCGGTGAGGGCGTCCAGCCAGCGGTAGTGGAAGCAGAACTTCTTGAAGATGCCCTGCGTTTTGCCCGTCTTCGAGATGTCATAGTCGATCAGCGCCGTCACCTTGGCCGCAAAGTCCTTAATACTGGCAAACAGCTTATCCCGCTTCAGCAAATCACCCCTCGTATACTCCTCCTTGACCTCCTGCCGCAGGCTCAGCGGCACAAAAATGTCCACCTTGTGGAGCGTCTGCTCCACGTAGCAGGCAATGCCCTCCTCCACGGGCAACTGCAGGGCCACATTCTCCCGCACAAAGTCCGCCAACGAGGGCAGTCGCATCACCCGCAGGCTCTTGTTGGCCAACAGAATCAGCAGGTATCTGTAATTAATTTATATATTGAAATAAAGTCATCCAGTTGAAAGAAGATACCCACTTGGAATTGAAGCACTCCTTCACCCTCAGTATGAACTCCGTTTGCATGCCTATGTTGAGGAATCGGCAGATCATGAACGGCTTCTTGGCCCGCTTGTGCTGCTTAAAGTGCACCAGGATGCCGCCCAAGCTCCAGGTGACCAGATGCTTGGTCATGCCCACGCCCAGGATGTAGCTGAAATGTCCCGACTTCGTGGAGGCGATCCACTGCAGTTCGTCCCTTTCGTTCAGCGCGAACTGGTCGAAGTTGAAGCTGTTGTACTCGGTGGCCACGATCTCGATCACCGCCCACCTCCCCACCGGCGGCTGGACGCAAAAGAAGCCGTACTCCCTGGGCAGCACATACTCTCGCCTGTGCAGGCGCCTATCCTTGCCCCAATTGTAGAGCCAGAGTTCGGTGGCGAACCCGGGTCGCTTCAGGCTGTGATTCCTGTTGATGAAGACCATCAGACGCGGTCCGTCGGCCAGCAGGAAGGTGTGCACGAACACCTGGGCCAGTCCCGGCTGGTCCAGCTCGAAGTAGTGCGTCAGCTTGTGCGGCCTGGTATCCACCTGGACGACATGCAGCGACTTGGCCTGGTCCTGGAACACCAGCCAGCTGTCGTTGAAGTCCAGTCCGACCACGGCCGCCGTCTCCAGCTTCAGTTCGCACAGCACATGCGGCAGGTTGGCCCGCTCGAAGTGGATGAGCACGATGCGGGCGTCCAAGGTGCCCACGGCCACCAGGGCCAGGCTGCGGTGGTTGCCCATGGCCGTGGACCCCGGCACCGGGATCTCGCACAGCGTGTGGCCCTTGGCCAGGTCCAACATGGCCAGCCCATCATCGTACATCGCGCACACGCACTCCTCCTTGAGACCCGGCAGCACGCGAAATGTGAACACCGGTCGTCCCGTCGGCACCACGCACTCCAGCGAGACCGCCCCGCTGCGATCGATCATCACCTGGTCAATGTGACCCGGCCGACGCTCGGCGTAGGCCTCCCCATTCGTGTTGCTCAGGAAGCGGACGACCTCGTGCAGACGAGCCTCCAGCTCCCACTCGACCTGGAAAAATAGAGTGACAAGCATTTTGGCTTGAAAGAATTACTGAAAACGTAAACTAACTGCGGTAGCTTCAGTCTTGGGACAACAGAAAATACATTTTAATTTGGTAGGTTTTTTTTTTTTCTTATAGTAGTTTTGTAGCATATATATATTTCATATAATAAAATAGTCGATGCGATGATTGTCATCAAATTACAGTTCGTCAAGGCTTTGCAAACCTACCGTATAGCTTACATATATAATTAATTTAAGAAAACTGTATCACTTTAGTTCGACCATATATCTAGCTAAGTTTGTCCTTTAAATGAATCAATCGGTTCTTTCTAAAATATTAATAGTAAAAAGATAAATTCAATACGACAAATAAAATAAAAAAAATTACACCATAATAACTTAAAATGAATCGATCGTTCGGTTTTTAAATACTAATGGTCAAAACATATATTCTATACGATAATTGTAATCAAACCTACCTTGTAGACCCCAGCCTTCTTCTTCACATAGACGGCGCCCGAGCTGTTCCAGATGATGAACCCGGATCGGTGTAAGGTGAGGCCGTGGTGACGGGGAAACTTCTCCACGTTCTCATCCTCGTACATGGGACGCCACTGGGGCCTCAGGGCGAAACAGGCCACGTCGACGATGTGCAGGTGCCCAAAGTCGTTGGTGGCGTACAGACAGTTGTCGTCGCCAAAGGTCATGCAGCCGTCGCAGGACTTGAGGTAGTCCTTGCCCAACTCCACCTCGGCCACCTTGTACAGGAAGGACTCCTTCTCGAAGGTGCAGATGTCGTAGCACAGGATGGTCATCTCCTGCTTGTTCAGCTGCACGATGGCGGGCAGATAGGTTGGCCCGATGATAATGCCGCGTTCGATGGTGGGCACATTGGTGGGGTGTTCCAGCACCAATGCTCCAGTGCGGTAGTTATAAACGCATATGCAGTAGTCGGGATAGCCGCCCACGGCGATCAGAATGTCGAGCTCCGAAAATCGAATGTCGGTGAAGCTTACCATGTGAGCTAAAGGGATTTAATCATTTTCACATTGATATAGGCATGTTAATTAGCACAAATTACTGATTTAAAGGATAGACAACTAGACAAACTCACGTGGAATGGAACTGAACCTGGACATATCCGGATAGCGGTACACGTAGATATTGGGTCGCAGGACGGCCTCGGCAAATGCGAAAAGTGGAAAGCGGTTGTGGCCGGAAAAACAACTGATACTCAGTCCGGTGGCCACGGTCTCCGCCTTGAAAAAACTAACAGCCCTTGTCTGCATGTGGACGAACTTGATCGCATTGCCATTGCGTTGGCACAGGACATCGGGACCGACATTCACAGTGGTGTCCTTGTCCCAGACGTTGCACCAACTGTGTTTTAGATGAGTAAGGGCATGTGTCTCTTTAATATTCACTGTATACTCACCAAACCGATGAGATAATATTCATGTTTGAACTGTTCGATGCCTCCGATTTTGTAAAATGCTCTTCGACTGCCAGTCAACAAGTTCTGGGGTTGCTAAGATGACTATTTACCTGATGGAGTTTGTTTTCTTTCCCTGGGCAACCATTAACAAAAGAGAACATTTTGGGCGTACTTCTTTATTGGGTAACTTTCATGTAATGTGTTATTACATAAAATAAAATTAATATTAAATCTTGTTAATTTATATATTTTATTGTAATTACAAACTTAATCATAGTTCTTTCCTTCTTCGGTAGTGGCAGAATGAAAGTAGAATAGAATAACAACAGCCAGCTTAAAGTATAGCAGAGCTGTATCAGATGGCTAAAATCGATGTAATAAGGGAGTTTTTGCCCTTTATTTTCTGTCACCAAATTTCCCAGGCGACAACTTCTCTGACCCAAGTAAATTGTCTGGCCGGCCAACTTTACAAACAATAAAAGTGCTGGACTATAAAAAGCCAACGCCTTAGACAGCCGCTGCCTTTGGCGCAATTATATTTGTTTGTTTTTTCCCTGGCTGAACGTTACTTTAAAATTTGATGCGGCTTGTTATTTTTATTGCCAAAGCGTTATGGTTAATGGGGTTCCTTTTTTCCTGGCTCAAAGCGGTGATAGGTAATTTTTTTACGGGTCACCGGGGTGTCGTTGTTTGTGTTTGTGGTTGCTATTAAATTTCAGCCAATTACACAATTTCAGTGTGTATATTTTATGTCAGTAAAGCCATTCTTTAATGCTATCTTTGAATGTTATTACATATTTTTATTGAATAGCAGGGAGTTAAATTAAGACCTCTGCCGTTAAGAAACATTTACACAATTTACAATTCTCCTCTCAAAAATATCCCAGCCTAATGAGGATGAATTAGTTGAAATTGGCTTAAACGCACATAAATTAAATCACTTTGCCATCGATTTATTCCTCGCGGAAGGCAATTAAAACCATTTTAGCACAGATTTTCATTTACATGGGCCCATAAATTTTATTTAAAGCCCGAAATATGTTTAAATAAAATCCTAAAAAGCACGGCTCAACGCCGAAAACTAATGGCTGACAACAAATAGAATGCATGTTAAATTGGGCTAACAACGGAAATGGTCTTTAGGCCGCTGGGTCAGATTTGTTTGCTGGCGGAATAAAAACTAATTTGCCGGGCTTACTATTTAAATTTGTTAAACATTTCGCACTCTAACAAATTAGCTTGAAAAGTGTGCAGAGCAGAGCAGAGCAGAATTTAATATTAATGTGGGGATTTCCCATTCACGAAGAGTCCGACCCGTCGAAATGCTAATGAATAAAGAAATGGAAAACCCCGACGGCCCATGTGGGTAAGGAAACGAGCTGGGACTCTGGTCCTGGGTCAAAAGGGCAACCCCACTTTGTTGGTTCCTTGCCAGACGCTTAGCCATCTGCCAGCCAATTGTGTGGCCTATTCAGCTGTCGTTGACAAGACGGAAGGAAGGAATTTTCAGCACATCAGCGCAATCTTTTCTACAAAGTTGCCTTTTTTACGAGGGTCGCTACCTGTGGAGGATGTGCCGTATGCCATCGTGTTCTTGTTGACGTCGTCTGGCCTTTATAAAATATTTATTGCCACCACCTGAATGGCATGTCGAGGTGGCCAACTTTGGCCTGGCTTTGGGATGCTATTACCCCCCAGGTGGGGTTATTAACATGTTAAGGAGATAAGCAAAAAATTGTGAAAAATTGCTGGTTTCGACGGCCATTTCTCCTGATGCATTGTGAATGGATTCCATGGGTCGGCGCTCTGGAATTTCTACGGGGTTTCTAAATCGCTTGCCATTGGGGATGCTTTATTTAAAGACTACTTTTTTAAGCGATTTATTTTTTAAATATTACACAAAACTGTGTAAACATTGTATAAATCTGTTTTTTTTTTTATATCAAAGCTAACATAAAAAACTTTTCTTTAGAATAATTAAAAAATATCAACCTCTGCTTAGGTGAAAAATTTTACATCTAACATATCTTTACATTCATATATCTTACATTTAATGATCTTGTTTCAGTTTCTTGGTTGAACCTCTACTTTATTTTAAAATAAAATGCAATAAACACTTTTAAATGAAGGGTATTTAACAAATCGATCTGCTATAGTACGTTATTATTATTTTTAAATCATAATATATTTCTTTGTTTCTCTTTCACTAAAAGTTTAATCTGTCTGAGGCCTTCAACCCGAGGGTCAGTCGGCATGATTACTCATGTTGAACATATACATCCGACGGTATACACATGTACACAATTATCGGATGACATAACTATAACTGCTGCCAGATGATACCGAATCGGTATTACCAGTGCCCCCGGGAGAGAGAGAGGTATGGTATGAATGGGCTGAGTGCTACTTATGGCACAATAATGATTTACATTGCATAGTTAATGCGTTTTTAATGAGTGCCTGCATGCTATTAAAAAAAGTTGTGTGTGCAGCGAAAACTTGTCACCAGAGATATGAGATTTCCCCGCTGCACAATGGGAAAGTTGGCGGCATTGGCATCGTCATAGTCATCGTCATCGTCATCGTCGTCTTGCCGCAAAGCCGCCTTAAGCGTTTGCAAAAGTTCTGCAGCACTCGAGTCATTAACATTAAAGACATTCCATGTTGCCAACGTGGTGGAGCTGGTGGTAGTGACGATGGTAGTGATGGTGGTGGTGGTGATGGTGGTGCAATTGGCGAAAAAGTTCGCCCCTCATATGGGAAGGCGGCACTGCAGGGGCACATAAATAATTGAGTGGCGCCCCAAAGTAGGCAGCAAAGTGCACCCAGCAAACTGCAAACTGCAGACAGCAGGTGCGGCCAGCGGATGTTAAGCAGGGTGGCTGAGTGGGTGACTCAGTGGGTGGCTCAGTGGGAGGCTCAGTGGGTGGCTGGCCAAATGGAGGACAGCCGAGCTGCTTGGTTATGCGAATGCTGTGGGCTGCATTTACTTAAATAGAGAAGCCGCCGGGCCAAAAGCGAATGGGCGTGGTCTTGATTTTGGTTTTCTGTTCGCTTAAGGATATTGCATTAAATTAAGGAGAAATTCAAGAGATTTTATCAAGGCAAGGCTGCATACACAATTTCTAAGAAATTTTCTCAGAAAATGTAATTTAAAAGTCTACGATTTGATTGATTTCAAAAATGTTGTCAAAACAGAAGTTTTATATGTCTCCGAGATTTGACTTTGGGCTGAAGTTTATTTAGAAGAGATCTCTGGAAAACCTTAGTAGAAAGACTTTAAAACTTGCATTGGAGGTATTATTTATTAACAATCTAAAATAATTTTAATCAGAAAGAAAGAATAAAAACATGTTTTTAGTAGACATAGTCTGTTTCCAAACATTTATATAGTATTATCTTAATGAATAGAAGACAGTTAATCTTAAAGCCTAAGAAGCTTTTTATTATTAAATAATGTCACATTACAACAGGTTCAAACTATAACACATAAAAAGGCAACTTAAATGAAGATATATAACCTTCTAATAATAATCATAATTAATTTTTGCTTGAATGGTAATACATTAAGTTTTCAATCAATTGCTGCCATCCGGCTTACCAACGAGCTGTTTATGAGCAGTTTGATGCCTGAGTCTCCTCATCACTCGCCTCTTAGTTCAGCAAAACTGGCAGCTGATTATACTGTGCTGCTATGCATTACAAGAGCTGTTGTCGCGCAACTCGTTAAATTTCCATCAGGGAGCGTGCTGTGCACCATATTGCCCCTAAATGTCACCCAGCCGACGAGGAAGCTCTTGCAATGAACTCTGATGTCCTCACGTATTCGTATGATATCGATTTGACTTACAAAACCCATACACCCAGACACACTCGCTTAGCTGTCACACATGTCCGTAATTGATATTTTATGAATGAAATGTAAACACTTTTTTTACGATTCCGGGCAAAAGAGCGCCACAATGGGACTAAACTCTAAAATTTATTAAAAATATAATTCTTAAACACAAAAATGTTGCTTTCGGTATGTTCCATTTATTAATATTTTGCTATTTTTGGAGCTCAGTTGGTATTTATTTATTTGACATACACCGAAGTCTACCTTCAGATTTGGTTTTAGAAAACTTAAGACAATTGAGCTTGTCCTATCAAACAAGCTATGAAAGGAGGAGAAACAGAAAAACATTTTCTTAAATTTTGACATTATGTTTCTCTCCCACTTTCTTTTTTTGCGTTTCTATAATTTGCCACCCTATTTACATAAATTTTTTAATTAAATAATTGTTAAAAGCAAGAAAATTCAAAATTGAATAATTGTTAAAAACTGTTTCATTTAGGTCATGTGTGCTTCCACTGTGCGCAACCAACTTTGGAGCTTCAAAGTTGTCAAAAACAAAAAGAATTACCAAACTGGCCGGGTCCAGAGCGGTCGTCAACGCCTTTGGCCTGCACACAATTGCCCAGACTCATAAAAAGCCGAGCGCCGGCGAGCCGTAAAGAGCTCTCCAAAGCACTTTCATACCAATATGTGTAAACCATTAAACTTCACAGGCCCCGAGCTTTTAACCCACAAGACCAAACAGATGTATGTATATTGCATTTAACAAACACACACTTACCCTATATGTTTTCAATTCATTTTTGTGCGAATATTAACGATTGGGATGGAGAAAATGGAATTGTTTATAATGCAAATGCAATTTATTGATGATGTCTTTTAATCGAGTGTTTTCCCAGCGGTTTGTTATCTCTGAAAACGTTTATTTTAATTATTCGAGTTGTGCATGCAGAAATGCAGCTTGTGATTTTTTGCCTTGCTTTTATGTAACAAATTGTTCTCATACGGTTTTTGGAATGGATTGTTTTTTTACTGCTCTATCGTCTTGAGCAGCCAACAGTGCGTATGATTGATAGCGGCAAATTTATGAGCTCGTCTCAATATTTTGTGATTTTTGCTGAAAAATATTCTCCTCTTATTTGATTAAGCTCAATCAATGTGTGTCATCTCGGTTATTGCCTCTCTAAACCGAACAACTTTGAAAATGTATCGCATGCGAAACTTTCTGTTATCACAAGTGTGATAGATTTGAAAGTGTGTGCTAGGCACTCAAGTAGTTGGCAGCCCCTCGATCTATTCCGTGGATACACTTAGCGGCCACAGGGCGTGGCATAAATATGTCAATGACAAATTCAGACCGAGCCCTGTTGTTTAAACTGCTGCTGGCATGTGCAAGACCACTACACGATGATATATGATCTGGCTTCTAGGCACAATTACCCAAAGACTCAGATCTGTCCGCCGTTCAGAAGTAGGCGAAGTAATTCAAATGTGCCTGCCATAAATCACTTGCAAACTGGGGAAATCTGTTTGCAGATAAGCTGAGAGCGGCAGTAGGTTATTGAATCCGTAGTCAAGCTATGCGAACAACGGGATTAGAGCGTCATCGGATTCTTATACATATATTATATATGAATTTAAACAGAGAAAAAACACAAGGCATTTAAGGTTTTAAAATTCTTTAGCCGACCTCATGCCGTTTGTTTAAACATTATATTATAAATTCATATTTAAAACGAACTTTCATATATTATAATCTTATATTTTCAGGCGTTTTTTAAAATAGATTTACGTCAAAAAAATTATACTGCTTAATTATTAATATTAAACTAAATTATAATGCCCAAAGCTCTTTTTTTAACGTTTTTAAAAATCACTCAAATGTTGCTATTTTGTTTGGACACAGTAGCATATCTTAAGTCGCCTTCTTATTTGTGAAAAGTTTTTTGAAATACTTCATGTTGAGCATAATTTTAAAAATGTAATTTCTTTCGGTGTACTTCTTCCTCGGGCAAACAAACCCATCATCAGCCCAATTTAGACTCCTCCCCTTGCCCATCTCGGTTCGCGCATTTCATTAGGCAAATCTCTGCTCTTCTCTTCGACACCCGATTCATTCAAAATTCATCAATGGCGCATAAAAGTATGCGGCGAGAAAAATGCCAAATATCCCCGATAGGTGTCGCCCAACCAAGGGGAGTTGTCAGCTGCTGGCACGTCCTCAATTGCCAATGTTGCTCCTGCTGCTGCCGAATCCTGTTGTTGTCATCAGCATAATTTGCTTTCAAGTGAAACTTTGGGCTAGGTCCCCGAGACAGAACTCGACTTGGGGGCCCAACACCCTCAACACAGCCACACTTAGCTCGAATTATTCGGCACACTGAGAAAAAAGTGTGTAAGAAATATTGGCCTTACAGATTCTTACGGACTTATAGTTTATTTTGACATATTGGGATTAAATTCTTTCTTTTGCACTAATATTAAAACATTATGTTATTATTGGTCATTTTTGAGCTGAGTTTCCAGTTTATTTCGAATCCTTCATACTCTAAGATCTCTGCAAAACCTATATATGCAAGCTTTCGTTCAGAAATGAATAGAAAATTTAACAGCAATAATTTAAAAAAGTTGATAAAGATTGCATAGCCAAATAAGATAAATCACGCCAAATATTATATGGTGTCCAACTAATACAATTTGTATTTTATTTTTACTTGATAATCTTTGTTCGTAATTTTTTAATATATAATGTATGGTAAGGTTCTATTGTTTTGCCAAGAGTTATTTCGCCGTGGAGCAAAATACACGTTATCATTGCGTCACGTAAGCAGAGTTGATTTCTGTAACAAGGGGCTGAGCTTGAGGGGGCGTGGCTGGGTTTTCGGAATAGGCTGCTCAGGTATGCCGTTTGCTCAAATCTGAAATTGAGCATGGAATTTGCGTAATATGTGGGCGTGTGCGTGTCTGCCTGTCTCTCAATGTGTGAGTATTTGCGTGTGTTGTCGCATTTATAGCATGCAAATATGTGTGAAGGCATTTCCCCACCCCCTTACTCTTTCACTCGCTTTTCCGCTTTCTCTATCTTTTTGCCGATGCCTTTCTTATGCCGGTGCGTATGAGTTACGTGCTTGGCGCTCTAAATATTACGCATACGCCATGTTGATGCGAAATGATAAAGGAAAAATTCATTTTGCCATCAGTCCAGTCAATTGGATGCAACTGTGGATGAAGTAATAGAAGTCATGGGACTTAAGTAAAATGAGCGAAAATTAAATATTTAATATTTATAATGTTAGAGAAGAGAAATGTAGAGTTCTGACAAATATTCTTCAAAGCTGAAACAGTTAACATAAACGATAGCTGGGCTATTTTCCAATGACAATCTGAATTAAAAGTGTGTTTACTAAATAATTGCCAGTTTAGCTTCGCTCTTTAGACTTTTTCAACATTGTTATGTTTTTTGCTGCCAGTCTAAGCCGAAACCCTATATCACTGACTCCCACACTTTGAACACCCCATGCCATGCTTTTTCAAAACTCACCGCACACGTTTGCCGGCTGTCGTGTTGCGTCTGGCACGGAAATGAAGTTAATTTATGGCGCTAAAAAGGATTTGACTGTCTCTGCCCGCCCTTGGCACCTCAGTTTGTTTTGGATTTCTGTTTCGGTTTTGCGGCCCCTTGTTTTAAAAAGTGAACCGCTGGCTTTGGTATCACTGCCATAATGATTTGTGTGCTTAACACGGCGCCGTCGTCGCCGTCCTAAATTATAAACTATCTGGCGTATGCACAAAACTTTGCCGCCCCCACAACATATGTCTGTTTTCTACGTATATGGGGGCGGCATTGGGGGGACTGAGACTGTGGCGACTTAGTTCGCAAAGTTTTGTTGAATTTGTGGCTAAAAGTTATAATCATATCAGCGCCAAGTTGCCTTAACTTTGGTCCTTCTGCTTCCAAGGCCAGACCCCATCGAATCATTCTGCTCTTTCCACAGCTCGACAAACCAATTCTAATTACAATTTCCGTTAACATTAATTAGCATGTCTGTGTTTTTCGGTAAATGGCTTTTCATTTCGCCAGTGGCATTGCCATTGGCCTTGCTGTCGAATCCGGGGATGGGAAATTATGCAAAATAGACGCTGGCAGTACGATGATGATGATGATGATGATGCTAAAGCCATTATGGCAGTTGAACAGTTTGGAAAGGTACGACAGGTCATATGGAGTCAACCATTTGAAAGGTATCTCTAAATGAGAGAGAGATATTTAACTGGAAAATATAAATTGAAAATAAATAAATTGATCAATGGATGAAAGAATTTAATTTATAACATTTTGTATACGTTTTAAAAAAAATATCTTGTTAAGTTAATCAACTAAAAATAATTTTTGAATGCAGTACTAAAAAATAGGTTTCGGTTTAATGCTGTAATTTAGTAAAACTATTTCTTCTTCAACACAAATGGCTTCATTTAAGTTAATTCAATTTATAGAGCGCATTTATTAAGTGTTATTAAATTTGAATGAAAAATTAAACACTTTTATTGATTTCTCTTAGAGTTACACATATAGTATTCTGAAACTTTGCCATTTGCTAGAGCATTTTTACTTCGACCTCGAAGTTACCAGAAAGATCTGACTATCAAAGCGCGGCAGACGTTCATTAACTTGTCATTGGGGGTTTTCCGAAAAATGTCAACGGCGAGACGGCGGCAGACAAAACAAAAGCTCACCTGACTGAGCACCGATTTTTGTGGTTTTTCGCTCGTTTTCGGCAAAGTCAATGCCATTTTTTGTCTTCTGGACGTCGTCTGTCTGCATCTGATAAATGCCTTCAGGTGGGACAGCGAAAAGAGTCTATATTTACGGCCTTTGAGATGTCTGATCGCGGGCCGGGATTGCTTTTGGCTTTTGGCCGGGGCAAAGTGGCACTGCACATACAGCAGGGAACTAAAAGCACCGACATTTACTTAAGTTACTCCCCTGATGCGGCCGTAAAGCGAGACAGTTATCATAACAATTATGTCGCATAGACAATGGCAATCCGAAGTGCAGAAGGAGTCGCTCTCAAACAAAGCCATAAAACAATGAAGTGGTAGTGGGAAATGCGGATTGCAGCTCGCCGCTCGCAGGATTGCTCTGGGCATTGTAGTTTGCAAATTAAATAATTCCCAGTTACATTTCCGTTGCGTCGACAATATTATTTCCCCCAACTTCTTTGCCCGCCCAACTCGAGTTGTTTCCGAGTGCTAATTGTGCAGTTGGCGTTGTCGCATTTGCCTTTTGTTTGAGTCCTGTGTCCTGCGTCCTGCGTTCGGTGCTCGGTGCTCGGTGCTCTGGGTCCTGCGGCCTCATCTCGTCCTCCCTCTGTCGCTCTGAGTCCTGTGGGCAATCTCTGGAGTTATGCGACTGCAATAACACTAAATTGGTCTGATATCTCGCGGTTTTTGCCTTTGCGTTCGCCACTGCAATTTCTGCAGCGGAGCTAATTAACCCATTATTGCTCAGTGTCCTGGGAGAAAAACAGTAATCGGATAGCCAAGAAAGTGAGGAGAGTTTTTGGAAGTGCACTACAATATTATTAAGTTGGAATGGGCTGAGGAAATGTACCTAGCTTTAAATAGTTATTGTTATAAAAAATGTAGAGAAAGAATTAACTTAATAATTTTGTTTAGTTTCTCAATAATAGCATGATTCCCTACCTAATAAAAGGCGATTTCATTACCATTCAAAATGTGCCAGCAAACTCTGTTCAAAAGGAAGCATACTTCGGTAAACCTTTGTTATTTTTATTTAAAATGGGTTCTCGTAGATCGATTAATATAATATAATTGATTAAAAAACATGACTTGTTTATTGGTAAATACAATTTTAATAATATTGCCAAATTTAAATATATAGAAAAAAGTAAAATAACTATTTTGGCTAATAACATATACTTTAAATGCTCCAACTATTTATAAATTTCCTGTAAATTGTTGTAACACTAATACAACTGATTCAACTTCAAAATTCGGTTGATACCACAGTTTTACACCATACTTTTGGTGGGTTAATGGTTTGTGGGCTAAAACTTGACGCTATCGTCCAGTGCATTTAGCTTTTAATTGCAGCCAAGATTTTTACTCTTTTTGGTTGGCTGCATTTGCATATCATTTTGTAGCGGATTTGGCACATTCCCCCCACTCATTTCTGTTCGGCTGGCGATGCTGATGATGATGAGCCCCCGGGCAGAAGGGGGCGTGGCTGTCACTGGCACTGCGCCTAACCATATGCAATGCAATTGCACAAAACTGTCCATCAACGCTGTCATTTGGCTGGCCAACTGGCCCAAAACTCTGGCCTGGCTCTGTCGTCACTGACTTGGATATATTTGGCTGACAGGCCGCCGCCCATCCTCTGGGCATCCTGCATCCTACATCCTGCATCCTGCATCCTGCAGCATTTGCTAGGCATTTCTTAAATGCCGGCCTGGTCTGCAGAATTTATTTAAACGCGACGCTGTCATACACATGACAGATGCATACGCAATGCGTCATCGTCATCCTGAATGCTCGATGCTCGATGTTCGCTGCTCTCCTGCATCTCTTGGAGGCGGAACGTGTCGAGGGGCGTGGCAGGGTATTGGCCAACTTGTTTTGTGGCCTCGTTGCAAATTAATGTAATTTGTACAGCTGCAATTGGCAGGCGGTTCTATCAAATCTCAAAGCATAGGCCTCAAGCTTAAAAGTGGAGCGCAATTATCTTCTGACAAGTTTGGAATTCATAAAATTGAAGACTGAATGAAAAGGCGTGCATAAATTTAATTTTATACTCATACACTTTTGACAAGAAGTCAATCTTTTTCAGCAATATTGAACATGCTGAACATTTGTTTCGATAGTACCACAAAAATATGTTAAACTAATTTGGTTTTCTTGTCTCATGCATCTTTAAATTATTGATTAACGGCAGAGTTAAAAAAAAACAAGTGAGAAAGCAATTTATTATTACGAAAAGCAATTAACTTTATTGTAGCTAGACCACTTGTGTTTATCTCCTTATCTCCGTTAATCGTTGTTAGTCTTTGCTAATATAAGTTCACAAATAAATGTTTCTATAGATATATTTACCAATTATGACATTTAAAGTTTAGAGGGCAAGCAAAAATCAAAAGCATTCAAGTGCCAGTGATGGCAGCCATGGTCATTTATCTTAAAAACCCATGCTTAAGGTGTCAGATCTTTAAAACACTGCGGTTTTCCCCTTCAATTTCTGTAACCAGCATTCGTTGGCCCAGTAAAAGTTTTGGGTAAGCCACATGTTACATTTTCTTTTACCAATCAACAGCCCTGGGTGCATTTTAATGGCACTCGGAGCGAATCCTTTCCAGCTGCAACTGCGTGTCCTTGAGGAGGGTGGTGGTTAGATGCACCAGCCACAAGGGCGGAGGAGCAACGAACGGAGCACCCAAAGCCACAACAAACCCGAGTAACAGCAAGTAGTTAGTGTAAACAGAAAAAAAAGGAGAAAAGGAGAAAAGGAAAACCCATACGGAATAAGAAAAACAGAGAGGGCGAGGCAAAGGAAAACTGCTGGCAAAACTATGGCTTGGAAAAACAACATATGAAAGGGGAAGAGAAGAACAAAAAGCAGCTGAAGAAAAAGCAACATGAATCTAGACAATGACAGCTTCTCAACGTTGTGTATAAAGCCGCAGGCTATTTGTCATACGAGTTTCTCTCGTTATCCTCCCTGCCACGCCACCCCCTCCACCCCCTTCATTCCCCGCCTCCGCCCCTGCAGCAAGTGCAAGCAAAACCGAAAGAAAGTAAAAGAACAATTTGCTTGGAAAAATGCTGCAAAGAGATGCGGAATAAAAAGCAAACCAAGTCGGCAGCACCTGTCAAAAGAGTGGAAAATGAGGTTAAGGCTATGAGCGGTCTCAAAAACAGTTGGATGGGCTTATAATTGCCAAAGGAATGCCAACAGGCCATGTGCTAAATTACCAAGGACTAGCTAAGCAATTTAAAATCACTCTAAACGGTCAAGTCCTAGAAACTTGTATTGTAGATATTACAAACACCTACTTAAATATTTATATATTCATAAAATATATTTCTTTAGCTGAAAACTTTTGTTCAAAAGATTAATAGGGCAAAACAAATATTTATTGTATAATACCAAAATGTTTGAAACGTTTTATAATGACTTTAACCTGAACGAACCTATGCCAAATTGAATAATTTACCTCTAGTGTTTGCTGCAATTATTAAATACATGGCCTGAAGAAACCCCAAGGTTTCCTAAGCTAAAACATACATTTCTAGCTTTTGTGAAGTCGCCAACAAATATTTATACAGCATATATACATTCCTATGTACGCATAGCCAGAGTGTGTATATGTTTGTGTGTGTGTACTTTGTATATTTTGCGCATAATTATGCAGAGTTCACATGCGTTTTGTTTGGCTTAAAAAAACACATTGAATAAGCGGGGAGAAGTATAATGAGGGCAGAATGGCAGCGAAACTTTAAGAAGGGGATATGTTGATACATTGATTTGAAAACTAAAAACTAATTTAAAGTTAATTTAACTTTTAAGAAAATCTGAGGTTTGGTTGCCTACTTTAGGGGATCCCCTTTGAAAACAATTAAGCCACGCCTTTGTCCGGCATCCTGCGGCGTTTGGTTCATGCGCTCTGATGCTAAAATAGTTGCCAAAGCGACCGCACGAATTTTCTTAATGAGCTCAAACGTCACTAGCACACACACACACACACACGTATATATATATCCCTGAACTCTAGCCCAATTTTCCTCATCCTTTTTAAATTAAAACCCTTGTAGTCCTTATTTGCCTGTTTAAAATGTGTGCAATTTTTGCCTGACTGCGAAAGCAAACATTTGGCTCGAGCAGAAGAAAGTAAACATCTTAAGGCAGGGCCAAGTTTAAGCTCAAAAGGCCACGCCCTCACCTTTGCCGAAACGGGAATTCCCGGGCAGACATAACAATTAAAATTCATAAACCGCCAAGCCATTTTAGCATAATTATTTTTTACTGCCTCGACGACGAAGTAAAAAACTGAGCAGCAAAGTGCGAAGGAGGCGTGTGAAAATAAGGGAATGGGTGAAGAATAATGAAATCCCGAACTCCCATACCTTTTTTCTGTTTTCACTCTGACCCCGCCTCGCAACTGGGCGTTGGCAGATGTTTCCACTCATTAGGCGCTTTATTAAGCGAGATAATTAGCCGAAGCACGTAAAGTTGCAGTTAATTGATATTATTTGAACTGTTCAGCTCTCGCTCATTACATGCCCCGATCCCCTGACCCCCGACCCCCTGACCCCTGGCCCCTGACTACGGTGCCTCGATTCCACGACCTCCTTGTACGCTGCAGTCGCTTAACCTTTGACCCGCCTGCAATTGTGCAGAACTTGAGTTGCAAATTGTGTTATAATGTTAAGTAATTGTTTATAAGCCGATTAACGCCGCTGGAATGTGTTTGGGCTGAGCTTCAAGTTGAGCAAAGGTACGTGAAAACGAGTCAAGTACTTTCAAGAGGTTTATATCAGCGGGAAAGTTTGTTTTTACTTTATTTTCGCAGGCTTCCATGATTGCTCACTAAACGTTTAATGAAAATGGTGTTAGCTTTGGTTACACCATAAAGAACTTTCTACACCTTTCTTGATTTACAAATAGTTAGAAGCCATAAAACCTAGAACCAGTATTTCCAGTTCCTTTATTTTCTATATAATTCGATATTCATACCAACATTTAACATATACTTTTTTCGTAATTTGAAGAAACACTTTGTACTTAATTCAGTAAATTGACTGCGAATTGAATAATTTTCAGTTCTTTCTTAATAAACATGCATTTAAAATGCATGAAATGTTTTTATAATAATAATAATATAATAGAAGCAACCCTTGTTCACCGCAGAGATTTTTTTCCAGTGGTCGTTAATGGGTTAACTACTTGTAAGGAATTCCTAAGTCGATTTATATTTCTTTTTACGGCCTTGGAAAGCTGTTTTCTTTATGGGCTCGTCGGAAACTTTGGCTTTTCTGCCTGGCCATTTAATTCTATGAGCTGATGACCCATTGCCAACCTGGCTGTTCGTTAATTTGAATCGAAACTCAGCTCGCCTCACCACAGTGCACTACACCACGATTTAACGACTTTAATTAAGGCAAAGTCGCCGCCCAGGAATTGACGTCGCATCTGACCTCATTCTTTATGGTTGCCATAAATAACAGATATTATGTGCAAGCCCAACTGGACTCGCGACTTGGGACTTGGGACTCTGGCTCTGGCTTTGGCTTTGGCTCTGGTTCGGGATTCCGGACGACCAAGGGAGTCGTGTTTTGGGCGCGTTTCTTTATACATTTTCAGCTTTTTTGGCCGGCGAGTTAAATGCGCTGCCATGAATTTTAATTCGACGACACTTGCACAGGGAAAAGGAGCGGAACAGGACACACGCAACGCGACAGACGCCGCATAAACCAAAGAAGAAATTTAAGCAAAGTACTCGGTCTGCGACACAGTGGGCAGTCCACGCACAGTGGGCTACAATTACGGTTGAGTGGAATTTCATTAAGTCAATAATTGTCGCGTCCCAGGAAATTACATTTTTGAGTGTTATTTACCAATGGGTCTTATAGGAACATTCTGAACATATTAACTGGTTAAGTATATTCGGTAGTAGTCCTAAAAAAAAAACTCAATAGATTTAATTCAAATAAAATGTAACAAATTATTATTACTGGGATAAAATATGTATTACAAGACTGTCGACTAAAGACAACAAAATTTACCAAGTAACCTGTATATGAGTAAAGAAGTTTTTCAGTCAGGCCACTCTGCGTATGAGTTATATGAATTCATTAAAATAGAATAATGTAATAGAAATGGTGTTAATTTTGGTTATTTGGGCAAATATTATCGTAGTAAATAAGCAGTAGAATACTTTTAAATTACAGATAACTGTTAATAGCGACCCACTGTTCACTTTGTGCGACAAATGGAGAAATTGTTCTGTTGTTTTTTTGGTTCCAGCCGGGTCGACGCCAGTCCAGCGCCTGTCCAGCCGCAGTCGGTATTAATTTAGCGGAAGTAATGCGAGAAATTGTTGTACGACCCTTCCTTTGTATTGAACCCAAAGCTAATTGTGACTTGGTCCTGCCCGCCTGGCATATATTTCATTGCCATGGCAGTTGAAAGGGTTTGTCGTCCGAAATAATTCTATGCTTATTTTTATCATTCTCTTGCTTGGTTAAATTTAATGTACACAAGGCATTTAGTTTTATTTCCGTAGGCGCTTTCCGTTAATTAAATAAACATGCTCCTCCGCCGCCTCCTTGGGCTGCCAATTTTTTTAATGACCGCATCGGTTTTTATCGCTTAATGCCTTCGGGGCTGGCTAATGTAATGCTCGGGGATTTTGGATCGGGGATTTGGGATCCAGGGGCTGGGTTCCCCGTTAATTGCTTTCGGCCCTATCAAATCATCTTGTTCTGTTCGGAGTGTATCGTTAATAAAAGCGCCACATTGCCTGACTCCTTTGTGTTATGTTAATGTCATTAAAACGTGATTTATACAAATACGTTCAGCCGAATACATATAACTTTTATGGTCTGTATATCATATATTCTGAAATTAATGGCTAGTTGGAGGGCGATAACGATCAGGGGCTTAAAGAAGGAAAGTAGTTCGCCTATACATAAATCCTGAACAAAAATGTAAGCAATTTAAAATAAACTTTAAGCAATAAACGTTAAAAAAGCTTAAGATAAAGTTCACAACTTTTATTAATAATATTCAAGGTTTCATTTTTCAATTGAATTTGGCAAACATTTTGCCTTTGCCTGCTTCACGGAAATTCGACACATCTTTAGACACTCATTCACACGTTTCGGCCAACTTATTTAACAACTCAGTGGGAAAAGAAACAGAAGCAAACCGACCAGGATCTTTGCACATTACTTTGCCGAGAAACTGCTCAGCTTGAATGCAATTTAAGTACGTACTTCAAGAGCAAATGTTTTATAGAGCACCGACACACATTTACACAATTCCCCTTCCTTAGAACTGAAGAGCACTTTCAGCATTCCCAACCGACAAAAAAAAGAAGACACTTTGCTCCGTCCATGCTGCAAAGGCGGAAACATCCTCTCGTACTGCCAGAACACTCAGACTCAGTTTTAGACTTGGCCTCCTCCTGGTACTGTATTTTGTTATTTAAAAGCCTAAAATCTATAAAGTGCGGTGCAAATATTTGAAATTGTCGAGGCAACATTTCTTCTCCGCCTGACTCGCTGACTGCAGTTGACAAGAATATTTAATTTAACTGATCCGCCTGCGCCAGGGGAAACACAAGACCATTTCCAACCCAGGCACACATGTCGAGCATTTGCATTTGATTTCAATTGGAGTGTACAAATGCTAACCTCAAATGATTTGGTTGGGTTGTGGGGAATAAGCCTGAAAGATGCCTCTCTAAAGCTTTTTGCAAATTACCATGACTAAGCCACAGCTTTGCATTTAAGTATAAAAGATAGGCTATTGGTATTAAATGGGAGAATAAATAAATTTATTTTTAAGGAAAACATTGTAATAACTTTGAATTTATATGAACAACAATATTGTTAATTTCTATTATATGCGTTTTTAATTTATATCTAATCATAAATATTGGGGATTTTATCAATACTTAAAATTTATAATTTGTATCCTTTTGTATCCTTTTATTTACTACAAACATTACTACCATATACCTAAATCTGATTCTAAGTGATTCTAAATTTTGAGGCATTCCACTTAATTTAATAGAGTATGAACCTCGTGCCTTTTATTTGTTTCCTCAACTTTTTTAAATGTTCGCTCGTCAATGCCATTTTGGGCTTCCCTTGTTTGCTCAGCTTCCGCTTCCTGTATTTCTTTATCCTTTGCTTTTACTCATCCTCATGCCAGCCGTTTGCATTTCGTGTTAGATGCAAAAGTTGTGGCCCGACAAGTTTCTTTTGGGAACTAGCTACGTGCACAGCTGGTGGTAGCCGGGAAAATTTCCACACACTGACTTTCCCAGGCGGGCGAGAAGCCTGCGCCTGACCATTTAAATTATAAAAATTTCAAATGCTCTATTTACGTTAAATATTTTCATAGTAATTTACGCAAATTTACATAAATAAGCAAGCGTAGGCAGTCGAGCTGGGCAGTCGGTCGGTCAGTTGGTCGGTTACTGGTCGAGCTAACCTCATTTGAAAAATGTCAAACACAGAAGGACTTGGCGTTGGCGGTTGGAAAACGCTACCGCTCCAAATGCCCACCATTTAATGGGTCGCTTATTTTCCCACACTCAACAAAGGAGCCTATAGTCCTGTAGTCGTGTAGTCCTGCTTCCTGGTCCTGTCGTTTGTTGTCCTAATAGCTTTTCTATAATTTATCACGCAATATTTATGGCACGCGCTTTTCCATCTACTACGAATTATGCATTTATTATTTAGCAGCAGCGGCGGCAGGAGTCGGAACTCCGCTCTAAACGCTGTCAGCATTTAGGGGCCTTTTTTTTGTTGCCCACCCATGGCCAGGGCCCAGTCCAAGTTAATTGGTAAATTTAAATTGAATAAATATTCCATGATAGTGCAATGGACTCGCCCACAACTTTTTAGATGCCAAACGGTTCTAGTGGTTGTCATATGCTGTGTATGTCGTATGCCGTGTGTGTCCAAATGTTTGGCTGTTTCCTGTACCCTGGTCATTATTTGTTGGTTTATGGCTGTGTCGGAATTAAGCCGTTAAATGTAATGACTGCGATTTATACCGTTCGACCGGAGAAATTGGCAACTAAAATGCTTTGAAAACTGAAAACCAAAATGATTAGAAACGGGTTTGTCCTCGACTGATGAATCGGAATTGTTTCCATTTTTAAATAATTGGATTGCTCATTCAAATCGGACTTAAAGTAAGGCCAATTTTTAGGGGCGAATTTTCAAATCCACATTTTCTTAAGTTTACATTGCTGGAACTATAGGCGACTATCGGAATAATTTGTTATTATTATGGACAAGTCTCCGTACTTAAGGCGATTCTGCCTTGAGTCTCCTTGTGAAATATCTTTTGCTTTTAAAAGTTTTTGAAAAAAGTATGCATTTTTAAATGTATATTCATATATATAAACAGGTTTAAATATGAGTAAAAAAACCTTAAGATCGACAGCAGTTTATATGGTGTAGATTAAACCATTTAATCGTTAATATAGATTTTATTTTAGTAGTTTATTTTGGTTAGCCGTACAAACATATTTGGCAACTAAATTTATAATTTAATCGCTTCAATTTGTTGTTTTTTATAGTTTAATAGTTTTTCATCATTATTTGGTGAATAGAGTTTTCAAGAAGCTGTCTACGTATAATAATACAATTAATACAATGCATTGATTAATAAAAGAGTGTCTTACAGTCGGCTTTTTATTTAATTTCTGTCTTATTTATTCAAGAAGTTAAGGGATTTCCACTCTAGTACTTTAAGGGCTAACTAATTTTTTGAGCATAGCGATGCAATGTGAGGCATGTCTAATACATTTATTTGTCTGTGAAAATTCACTGTATCGCATCTATAAAAAGGAAATAGCCCTGTATATGGGCGCAATGATGAAGTTACCCCTATTGCTACTATTGGTCCTACTTTGTCTGATGGGAACGGCCCTGTCTAGACGATCGCGGCAACAAGGTTTTGAAGTTTGGATGCGACCAAGTCCGGGCAGTCCAGCACACTGTGCGTATGGCTGCGCACCACAATAAAACTTATGTAAATATTAAGAACAGTTTTATTAAAAAATAAATGTGGCCTGGAACTTATTTATTAGTGCTTTGCTTAAGATGGTTTTTGCCGTTAGAGATAAGTCTAGAGAAACCATCCTATTCTAGGTAACTATGTTAATTCCTAGAAAAATAAAATCAGTTTTTGATTTTTATACCCATGCAGAGGGTATAAACGCAGAAGTTTGCAACGCAGTGAAGGAGACATTTCCTATACCCTATAAAGTATATATATTCTTGATCAGCATTACAAGGAGAGTCGATCTAGCCATGTCCTTCTATCCGTCTGTCCGTCCGTCTAGTCTCTTAGTTTAAAGCTATTTGCATGAAACTTTTCCAAAAATTGTCTTTCTAAAAAAAATGAAAAAAAAAACTTTGCTACATTTTAATTTTTTTTTTTAGGACTAGCCCACAACAGGGAACAAAAGTGCTCGTCTTGGAGTACAGACTTCCCTCCTTAATTTTCACATGGCACACGAGACGGGACCATTCCCACCAGGCTGAGTAGGACCAATACCAGCAATGTCTGTGACTTTATTATTGTTACCCTAATAGATTTAATCCAATTTATAGCTGTGGCTTAATAAATTATCGCTGGTCTATAAGTTAATTAGATATGCAACAAACTACGTTACGTCTTAATCCTATTAATGATTAATAATTATAACCGAAAACTTTTCACCTATTTAAATATTTTAAGAGACTGAACTCAAGTGAAAAATTACAAGGAACATTAATTACCAACGAAGATCATACTTACCAACAAAAATCTTGAGCTTTATTACTGGATATGCTATCACCATAAGCTCGAGGTCTTATTCCACTTTAAGACACCGTTCCGCTGCAACACTTTATCTGTCAACTTTGCTGCACCATCTCTGTTTGAGGCAGCTGGGAAGGTCTCGTTTCTCTGTTTGTTTCACAATTTGCACCTTCAAGGACTTTTAGCAGGACGTCAGCATGATGTTGGACACAAGGACGCAGCGGCGGTAAAGCAAACACAAGTCGCATTCAATTTAGCAACAAAACCAAAGTTTTTTCCACGCCGGACAATAAGCGAGCGCAAAAACTTTCCACATGGAGAGAAAGGAGGACCCACAAGAGTAGGCAACAAAAGTTGCCGCAACGACTTGAGATAGTTGCAAGGATCCTGGCGGCAAGGCGGCGGATGGCGGAGGGCGGATGGCGGGGAACTTGCCACTGCAACGCGCTAACATAAAAAGCAAAACTTTTAACTGATGCCACAAGTAAAAGGTGCTACTTGTCGGGGACAGGCCAGGACTCGTCCCATTGTTTCGTAATGGAGAAATATTGTTTAGCATGCGAACAGAAGTCGGGGAACAGGAACAGACAATGCTGACATCGGACAAAGGCCAGAGGCTTGGGGATCCGGGATGGGACTCCCCTTGGCTTCCCCAGCTGCACTGCTCCACTGACTTCGAGTGGGGGTATTATTACGCATAATGGTTTCTGGTCTATTGACATTTATGGCACTTGCACTGCAGAGATGCCGAGTATGCAATACCGCCTGGTCTTTTCCTCATTTAAGTACTAAAATGGCAAATATGGAATGTTAATTTAATTTTTACAACTTATTCTGAAATTTTACCATTAAATTTTAAATTACCATAGTAGAAGTTTTTAAAAGCAAGTACCTTGCGCACTAGTAAAATAAATACAGTACCTCAAATCAGTGTTCAACTTCACGGTAATAGTTACGTTTACTTGAACAACTTAACGTTAAAGTAGAAGTAAATATTTTTAAGCCATGGTCATAATGATATAAAAAACTTAAGCCTGATCTTTAAGCCATGGCTTAATGCTCATTTTCGCCAGCACTTACTTTTATATTCTTTTATCCCAAGGTGTTAACTTTCGAGAGGCCCTAAAATATTTATTTTCGTATGCATGACTATCAAAACAAACTAAACTATTTCAATCAAAGCTCACTCTGGACCATTCAACAAAAAACTTGCTTTGAAAGCAGAATCAATAGAGGGGAAAAAGTGCAGAGAACTTGAAAAAGTTCACTGTTTGATTGGACCCGAGGAGAGGGTGGTCAGGAATGGAAATCTCTCAGTTTCAGAGTTGCCCACTCGCATATCCAAAGTTGGCATAGTTTTCGCAACTGTTTGCCTTTCGCCATTATTCCTACATATAGATATAGTATTTATCTGCGTTCCTCCTTTTTTATGTTTTCAGTTGCGTGATTTATAAAAGAAAGCGAAACATGAAGCTTAGTAGACCATTGAAAAATGGGTATGCAAAGTTTTCAAAGCGATGCTCTTCTCTAATTTCTATAGCTATTTTTTTGTTTTTTCGCAAACTAATTTAAGCAAACTATTTGGACACCGTGCGATTTCTGAATGCGAAGTTTTTCAAAGGCAATTTTTCACTCTATTTTCTTTCGGGGATATAAATTTCCCATTATTCTATTTATTTTCATATGCTGATGGCCACCCATTTCCATGTCGTCCTTTTCCATTATCATGTGCGTGAACATTTATCCATTAATTTGTGCAAATAAACTTGCCGCAACATACGCGTACTCACGTAACCGCAATTGAACTGGGTAAAAATAATAATATAAAAAACACACTCGCTCGTTGGGCTAACAGAGAAACAACAAATAAACACAGAAAGAGATAGCTACGTATCTGCATCCCTCTCCGGCGAACTGAAGCTTGTCGACGCTGAAAGGTAAACAATTTTAATTTATTTACCCAATAATAAACCCATCAAATGGGCGCCCATTCCCATTCGAATAATAGGGCTGCGGCGAGGCTTCTTTTGGGGCCTAAATGAGCACTGAATTTTGTGTTTTTGTTATTACATGTCTGCGGTCCTCACACAATAGCTCGTAATTTGAACTTCAGACGAGATTGCATCGAAATTTGCCATTCATTGTTAGAATTGATAGACAAATAATGCAGAAATAGAATTCGTCTCAATGAAAGTATAGAATTATAAGTAATTTTAAAAAAAAAAACTTTTTGTGATTAGAAAACTAGTTTAAATTTATGGACCATTGAAATATTATTGTCAAGCTAATAATATAGTGCAATAAAGTTTCAGTTTTTCGTCCTTCAATATACACGTTTTATTGAACAATTATTTAAAATTAAATATATGACATTAATAGCTGTCTGAAATCGTTTAACCTGATATTCATGGTAATCCTCATTTTAACTTACAGAATGCTTCCGCCCCCACAAGCACAATCACAATTATTCGATTTAATCAACAACCCTGAATCGACTCATCCCATAAGCGGAATTCAAGCGATTAATCAGTTTACGGCTTAAAAAGCTTCATCAGTGAACACGGCACCGACTGCTTTTGAGCTTTGCAACGCCTTTTAATTCAATTAAGCCCGGCTTTTGTGTCATGGCCATTACAAAACGGAGGTTGGCAATAGGCAATTACCAGTAATCGAATTTGGGGCGCAGCAAAGTCCGTTTGAAACAATACATTTTTCACTGGGTGGCGAGGATTGCAAATGCGGAAAGCAACCCCACTTCAAAAGAAAATGCAAAATGCAAATTGAGCGTTTCGCGTCGGGACATTAAACTTAGTCGCGGCTTAGAGGGCTTAGGCCAAAGCTCAACTTTCACTTAACCGCAGAGTGCCGGAATTGCCGAATCACCACCCCTGCCCCGTATTAAAGCCCAATTAAATGCAAGTCTCTCGGCGAGGGTGGAAATGGCCCGGGAATTCATTTGCATTTTACAGCAGATCTGGACACTCCTGGTCCTCCCGACAATGACAAGCGGATGTATTTCATCTGAGAAGCGCACAGGACACGGCTTCCTTCGGCTGCTCCTTTATCCCGCGTAAATATTTCATTGCTGCTGGAAAACAATTCGTGCCCCTCACTCAGCTGTTGCACTTGCTGAATAAATTATCAGCTGTCATTAAGGCTTCTCCGGTGCAACTCAACTCCGGGGCCTTCATTTGTCACCCGACTGCGTTTGACAATTAAAAATGGTCCATCTCGACGCGAATTGCCAGGAAATGCAACGCAATGCCGGAGTGTTGAATGCAAAGATGCCGAAATGGACTCGCAAAAAACAAAAGTTTGGCCAACAAAGCCCAAGCAGGCGACTCTTTGAAGTGAATCAAGTTCGTTCCGGAGACAATTTTTGTTAAACGGTATTTAAGTGCAAGTTTATATTCCCACTAAATAATGTTTATAAATTTAGTATCAAAGTAAACGATATATTATATATTATTGTTATTATTATTATAATTATTTTCACTCAGCACTATTTTCACAAATAATGTATTGTTTTTAGTCCTGAAGTCTGAAGGCATTTAACGCAACTCAAATTAGACAAATAACCATTTAAAACGTTCATGGGTGCCGCTCTACGGGTTGGTTCTCCTTGTCCTCCCAGTTGAATACTGGTGGCTCCACCTCCGCGACCGGAATCTGGGCAACTGGGTCCGCCAGCACCTGGTTCTCCGGGGATCGGGCTCCGTGCAGGATCCGCACATACTTGAGGGCATAGCGCAGCTCCGTCATGGGCAGCTCATGCTCCCGGATGAAGAACATGGCCTCGTTCGTCTCGTCCTCCGTGTATACCTAAAAGTCTAAATTCAAAAGCTTTACTTAAAAGTATGCCCTGAACAAACCTCGTCTTCTTCTGAAGCCATTTTCTTTTTTAATTATTTTATTGGAATTTTTCTTTAACTATTTTTACGTGTGCTTTCTGTATTGGCTCTGTTGTGAACTTTGTGACAACGATTTGCTGGCCTTCTAAGAATGAAAAAATCTTGCAAAGGCACAAAAATGATGTCTGCATTGGCTACACAACACAGCATGCGGTCGAAACTGACCCATCAACACTTTGGCTTGGCCTTTAATATGGTCATGCAGCAGCACCGGAAGCTGGACTAGCAACAGGAGTAGGAGTAGTAGCAGACCAAGCCTGGCTATAACCCAACCGAACCGAAGTGAACCAACCGCATTTTGCATTTGCAGTTTACTCGGTTAACCGCTTTTATAGCGGATTTAACACATTTCAGCCCGATCCGGCTGAAAACTGAGCTGTGGAGCTAAACAATATTCTTAGTTAATTTTCATAATTATGATGAAAGTGATACAAATTAATATATTAACTAGAAAGTTTAGAAAATAGTTCTTTATTTTTAACGCTACCTTAATTTTTTTGTTTTAATTGTTTAGAACACAAATTGGTTTCATAGCAAATAAGAATACATTTTTATTGAACTAAAATCTAGCTACTAGCAACAGTTTACCAAATTTTCAAAAAAATATTGTAATCAAAAACAATATATAAAAATGAAAAACTTGAAGGGAGTGTTTTGAAAAATCACTTTCTACCGCTGTATTTTGATCGATAATCTTTTAAAGGACTATTAGTATATTTTCGGCACAATTTTCACCTTTCATTCCACTGTGCCCAGTTGGGTGGGGCAAAAGTGAAAACTAGTTCAGCGGCCCGAAACATGCCAAAATGTTTGAATCGAACAATCAACGCACAGAGATGGATTCAGTGGGAGTTTGTGGGAATGAAATGCTGGTGGATTGGGCGAGATGGAATGGGCAGGCATAGCTCATATAGTGTGGCTGCATGCATTTGCCATTTCCTCGGCAATCCGACTAACCCACCGCCCAGAACAGAGTGCCACGCCCACTCATATGTCAATGGTGCATGCATTTCATTCAAAGTTTTTGTTGTTTTTATGCCTCACAAAACCCAGCTCGACTGACATTGTGCGAATGTTTGACCCCCGGGGTTCAACTTTGCGGAAGATGGGGGAAACGGGTGGTGTGGGTGGTGTGGGCGGTGTTTGGTTTTGGGTTGAATTCTAGCCAACGTTCCTTTGTTATGGCTACCAGGCCAATGAGCTTTGGGACCTGACCATTATATTTTCAAGTGCAAACTTTGACACTTGAGTTGTTACCCCCCGCAACGGGTTAAATGGCGCCAAAAGCCAGAATCCAGAATTAAAGACCACTTTTTGATAGAGTTTTAAGGATCAGAAGCTTTCACGACCCTCGGCACGAGTCAAAGAGATAAAATTTAGCGCTTGATAGAAAAAACGAGAAAAAAAATCAAGTAAACAATGATAAGAAAATGGGTTTAGCGAGCAAAGGCAAATAGAATTGCACGAGGACACAACAGAACACAAAAGGCAAACAAAATTATGTTTAAGGTTATATGCTATGCATAAGTAAGTGAGGCAGACGGACTGGAGCGGGTCAGGCAAGCGGAAACGGAAACGGATGCTCAAGTAGCAAAAAGAAAGTGTCTAACTGGCTGTGCATGTGTGCTGGTGTTGGTATTAGTGAGGTGCCCCCATCCCCGCACACACCCTCTCCCCCACTCACTGGCACTTCCGACAATTGGCAAAACAAAACACTAGCTAACACACAGGGAGAAAGAGAGCGCAACCGCAGGCGGCTTCCAAGACTCCTCTTCTTCCCGCTTTTGTCCTTACACAGGAAAAAATCGCATATTTTTGGTTTCTTTTAGTCTTCACATATTTGAGGAAGTCCTTTCTGGTAATCCAGTGAAGATATCTTTAAAATTAAGTGACTTTTCAATGACTGCATATGAAATCAACCAGGATTAATTTATTTTTAAGGAACTTAAAACTCGCACCCAAAATTTTATGGTTGGTGTTAAAAATAAATTTAATAGTGATTTGTTCATTATCTGGCTTTGTTCAATAAATGCAGGGGTGCCACACAATACTCTTTTAATAAAATTCCAACCAAAAACAAACTTATTTAATGTTCTTAATCTGATCTTTACCAAACGATTTATTAAATAAAAGACTAACGCTCTTAAAAATTTTAGTAGAAAACTATGTTCTAAGGAATTTACTAAAACTTCCGACCGCAGAAAAATCTCCAGGGACCTAAAATGATTTTAAAGCTTCTTTTTGGATGAAATTTGTTTTTAATATTTCATTTTCATATTATAAAATATGGTTTAAGGATATTATATCCTTCCTATTATGAAATTGAACATTAAATATTATAAGTGAAATAAACAGACAAATAGTAATCCTTTTTTTACTTGTGTAATTTGCCTTGCACACGCGCCGAACGAGATAAAACATTTGTATGCTCTGATAAGAACGCATCCACTTACTTTTGGTCGCACATGACCTGAATTTTGTCTATGCGGGGTAACAGGAGTCAGACGAAGAGCAGACAAAAAACTTGAACTTGCACACGGACCGAAAAGCAAATGAAGAAATTTAAATTTGATACCAGCCAGGGCAATCAGACGATGTGAATGATGCCCACTTTGCATACCCTTTAATGAAATCACAAGGGGTAGTATAAATTTAGATAACGAATAAGATTCCAGATCTGAAGATATATTACTTTTAATAAATATAAGAGCGGTTGTATTCATAATACACAATGCACAATGTTCTTTAGTTATTTAATTACAAATACAATTTAAAATTGTTGTAAACTGTAAACTCAAGTTGTTATTCTGATAAATAAATAAATCTTGTAACTGCAGTTTCTTTTAACCTATTCTATAAATGAAACTATTTTTGATTTCTCTGAAGATTCAATTAGTACACCATAGTTTAAAGGCAATTTGCCCAGTCGATCCCCAGCATTCGCACACATATTGTAGCTGGCTGACTTTACTATGCACCATCATAGAGCAGGCAGCCTCCACTCCAACTCCATCAACCACCCTATCTGTCTGGGGGTAGTAAAATTCCTCTTCGTTTGCCTTCTTTTTTCTAAAGTTCCAGTTCAGTTACACGAAATTTGGAACGGAAATACGAAAATGAAAGATTCGTATCTGGGAAAAGTTGGAACGAGATTGATGTGTGCACGGGCATAAGACCCACAAAAAAAAGAGGAGTAGCATCGAACCGCCCGCAGCACTCAACTGTGGTTCGTTCGCTTTCTTTCTATTTAGCCGCCCGTTTGAGTGCCATCCTCTTATACGAAAATAGGATTTGCTTGCAAATTTTCGGAGCCCCTTGCACATTGTGGGGTAAGTTAGGTAGGCAGAGGGGTGAGGGGATAGGAGACCTTTGGGGGTGCAGCAGCCCTTCGGCTCGTTTTGTTTGCTTGACACTTGCGTGGTTAGTGATTGTCCATATTATGTGACAGACAGACGGACAACTCAGAAAGAACTCGGATTGAAAAGAATAGATAGCGGAAGATGAGGAAAGGAACATAAACTGGGTGTGTTTTAATTTTGGAATGCAGTAGGCTGAGTTGGACGTCTTGCAGTTGTCACATATGTGAACCCTTTTCATAAGCCATAGGACTATATGGCTCTCATTGTACGTATAAGCTCAGATTAATTTTGTCGATAACTAAGAGTCTTAGCCTAACCAGCAAAATTATTAAATCATGCAACATTTAGGTTTCCCAGAATTTTCAGGTACAATTTCCTTATTATTATTATGCTACATCAAAGTCACAAGTGTCTTACACTTGTTAATTTACCTAAGCCATAAATTGCCATACACCCAGCCCATAACCATTCACACTTTAAGCGGCTTAAGTTCCAGTTTGCTGAAATTTTACCAGAGAATCATCGATGGTAATTAGCCCTGTCAACACTCTAAGAAACGGCAGGGAATTATTCAGGGCAGGCTGGGAAATTGTCAGCTGGCCAAACTGAAATTAATATTTCAGGTCGTGCCAAATAATAAGCCAGGAGCCACGACACCGCAGGAGGGCAGAGCAAAGCTGGAGTATCGTTTAACACTTCATTAAAAGCCATTCCGACAACTTGTAGACAATTAAAGACAAGTTGTGGGCAGTGGTGTGGGCAGCACTTAACACATTTCCAATGTTCATTGACCGGCAAATGAAATAAAAATTGCAAACATCTTCAACTCCGTCAGCGAATGCTTCATTTAACAGCGACAAAAACAACATCGCAGAGAGCTATTTGCGGATGGAGCCGTGGAAGCGGAAAAGGACCCTCCACATCCACAGCCGAGGCAATAGACAAAGTTCCCAGGCCACAAATTACACTTTGGTTTGGCAGCACAAAATGGCGTAAAAATTGCAGCTGTTTCTGCCACTCGAATGCGAACAAAATTATTGAATGTCCTTGCCTCCTGTCTGCCGAGTTTACCATTCTGCATAACTTAATCGCTAGCTTAAATATGAAATTATTGTTATAAAATGTACTAGTCCTTAACATTTTCACCTTTATTTATGTTTTTAGAAGGATCAGATTGAATGTTAAGAATAAGTACCTTGAGAAAAATATTGATAGTTCAAAAAATATAAGGAAATATAATTTCGGACCTACAATTAATATAAGAGCATTTTTATTTATGTTTGGAAATAAAAAAAAAATATTTTTATATAATTCGATTGCGACTTGTAAACCAACTTTCCAATTTTCATAGATTTATTTTTCAGAGCGAAACTATGAACGGGAACATCTTCGATTCCCAGCCTTCTTTGAGGTCCCTTTCTGGTCCTGGCTCTCTGTGTCTGGTTCTGTGTATGCCTGTGTATTTTTTATGATGCTTGAAAATAAATAAACACTCAATACCAATGCCAAAGAGCAGACAGAGCCAACTTTCAGGAGCAGACACCAGAGAAACCGTGGCCGGGGCGTTGGGAAAGGGCAGACTGGCAGCATCGCGCACATTCAATAAATCTTCAACTGTGAATAGTCACTTCAGACGGAACCGGAGGAGGAGCAGCTACCCAGGACACTGGGAGTCGAACGCCTTTCGCTTTCGCTTTCACTTCCACTTCCATCTCCCTTAGCTCCTTTCCCCATAATGGCCGCAGTCATGAGCTGTTGGATGATAATAATGATGATGCTCTTGTCCCGGCCCAGAACGTGTTTAGCGGGGATGTTGGAGCTAGTGTGTGAAAAAGCGCAGCCTGCACGTATGAACAGCGGACTTAAAGCCTCTAATAGCCTAATATTTTGCACTCGAATACATAACTCACTGCGCTCAGGAAGCGGAAATCGAGCAGGAAGGGCACCAGATCAAGAAGACCAAGGCCAAAAACTTTGAAACAAAGAACAAAACAGAAAAAAAAGCCCGTAAGATTTTGCGAATTTCTAATATCCTTTATGTGCGATTCGAGGTGGTGAAATTGTTAATGTAGAAATAAATATGCTTTTTAAATTACATTTTTCCAATTTTTGTTGAAGAATATTATTCGGGAATATATGTTCAAAGGTTTTTAAAAAAATGTTATAATATTGTGTTATAATTTGAGACTCTATAAACATACTAAACAGTTTTTCATTAAAAAAATCAAACTAATTAAGAATAATTTTAGCGCTATGCAATTTAATAATCTGCAAGTATCTAGTTACCTACAATGCAGTAATCAATTGAATATAATGCACTTACAGTTAAAAGAGCCTATTTATACAAAAATGTTTATCTATTAATTACCATACTTAGCCACAATGAATTCGGGCCATTTCTTAGCACGACGGTATCCGAAGCGCCTTAAAGCAGGCAACAAGCCATGCTGAGCACAACAAAATGAAGGCGGATGCAAGGAAAACGTAAATCAAACGGGCAAAAAGGCAATCGCAACTTTCGACCCCGAGCAAACATTCAATCTATAATGGCATTTACACGACTAGGAACAGGATATGTAATATCCTTTTGGGGTTTTTAACCAGAACTGAAAACTGAAACGCCTCGCTCCTCCCGGTTGGCAGTAGGCAGGTCCTCCGAAAGCTGGATGGCTGGGATGCAACTTACTTTCAAATAAATATGGCGCAGCCCTTTGCAACCCCGTCGCCATAAATCTCAACAATTTCCGCTGCCTGTGAGAGTGGAGCGAACGCCGGTCCCATGGCCATCTATGGATTTGCTATTGAAATTTATGCGCATGGGAGTGTCTGGCCAAGTGGATCCTAACTCTTTTTGTTTTATTTACTGAAGCAGGAAGAGGTGGGCCACCCGGAGATACTTTCCCTAGGCTTTAGTTTTCGTTAGTTAATGGATTTATTTGGTTTTGAATGGATGAAGTGTCCATTGACAAAATAGATGGTAGCTTGTTTAAATATCAGGGAAATGACTTTTTCATCTATACAACGTAAATCAACAATATTGAATATATTCAAAAGGAATACAATGTTTTCGTGTCCATAAATGTTTAGAACTCTACTACTACTTAAAACCTATCCAATAAATTAAATCAAAACATTCTTTTAAGAGAGTAATACTTATTCTGCAAGTTTTTCAAACAGCCTATCAACAAAAATGTTTTGGTAGACCCCCCATCCAGTCCTAATTGCACACACTTTTGCTTTCCGTTCGAGCTTAAAAGGTGCTTCGCTTCGCCACGCGCCAATCATAATTTCCAAATCTTAAGCAGCTCCATAAAACTCGAGTGCGAATCGCAAACACAAATGGCAACTTTCACTTGGCGTGCTAACAGCCGAAAGGAGGCTAGGCTAAGATTCCGCTTGGCAATTTAAAAATTAAGGCAAGCAGCAGTGAAGCGGTGCTGCAAAACACTTTAACTAAAATTAGAAAAACGCAAACGAGCAGAATGCAGGCAAAGTCTAAGATTCTCTCTTTCCTTATAACCGTAATCGGCACTTGCAACTTGGCAAGAACAACAAGCGAAAAATACACAAAAAAAAAATAAAAATCACAATGAGTTTCTATTATTGAAATATTGAGTAGGTAAAGAAAAATAGAGTGAGATCAAGAGGGTTTAAATGACATTCAAACGAAAATAAACATACATTTTTTCTTTAAGTCTATATGTTTGAAGGGACTTAATTTAAGTCCCAATTATTCTCTGTATATCAGCCGATGTGGCAACTATGCAAAAGCAACATCAGCGACACCAGTGGCAACTGCAACACGGCACTATAATGAAGCTATCAACCGTAAGATGGCGTTTAGGCACGCAATCATACTTTGGAAACCTTAGAGACCCGCGGCTATATGCAACGCAATCGCGAAGAGCCTCATGTGTGCCAACTGGGGAGTTCCGGGGAAACCATTTCAGTGGAATTCTTATTGCTATCAAGGAACGCAAATTTATTTAATTTTTTGGATAAACCTCAAGATTTATAATTCACAAGTTAAATCGATGAATATTTTCAGGATCTATGTAAACTATTCCGTGTGTTTTGTATACAAACTTTTTATTCCTTCAAATTTTGTTAAACTAATGAAACCCTCGTCTAGTAATATAGACTTTTAACTTGTTAATATTGATTAAATTTGGAGGGGAACCCATTTACCTCTGATTTCCATTATTAATTCCCATTCAAAATCGCCTTCTTAAATTACGAGACCCAATTCTAAAACCAGAACACCCTCCATATCAACTAGCCTGCATCGTTGGCGTGGCCGTTTTCGTAATTTTCGCTATGCGGCACAAGCACGGCGAGCACTTACACACACGGCGTATGCTTAATATTTCCGCCGCATCCTATGCGCATATTCATTTTTGACGACGCTTTGACGTCGTCCGTTCGTTGACCGCTGGGGAATCGCCCGGTGGAGGCTTCAGCATTAGCGTTTAATAGTAAACGACGCTGTCCTGGGCGCTGCCATCTTGCCAGCTGTGTGGGATATACCCCGTGGTGGTGACCTAAATTTCTCGGTTTATGAAAAATATATGTGTGCAATATAAAATGTTTCCCTCTGCTGCATGCATAAAGCGTAGGAAAAAAATGTATTTTATATATAAATATATATATATATATATATAGAGAGAGTTGGGCATAGCGCTTCATATTTATATTTATTTACATAGGGTTTGTGGGCGATGGCGGTGGTGAGAGCTGGGCAAGTTTATAATGCCTCGCCAGTTTGCTTTTTTAGTCAAACACCAAATGGCGACAGTAATGGCGGCGTCCCAAGCGAAAATGCCCTAGAGCTGCGGTGCTGCAAGGAAACATCAAAGCGTTCTAAAAGCCCTTAGAACACAGCAAAAGAGGTTGCTTTTGGGGTAGCGCACAAGGGGAATTTAAATAAAAATTCATTTTGTAATGCTTTCGTATTGATTTTTAATTAATAGTTGTAGTTCTGGTCTATTCTCAAACACTTTAGAAATAAATCCTTTCTCTTACTTTGTGAATTCCTACGAGTTCCTATGAATCATAATAAACAAAACTTGTGGTATATAGAATTTTTATAGAAATGAAACAAATGTAATTTCCCTTGCTGGAAACCAAGTTTTTTAGCCATTAAACTGTCATCGATATGGTCGAGTTTACAGGCAAATATGGTCATCCGGTTTTAGACCAAAAATTAAATTGATTTAAGTTTAGTTATGCAATGTAACGTAACGCTCTCGACAGCCTTTGTGATATGTAAAGACCTTTTATTTCAATAAATGTCAACTCCAACGCGTTTCGATTGCAAATTTTCAATAAGCTCTGTCAGAATTTCAGTTGTTAATATATTTACTGTTTTACCATGTGAGGGGTGTGGTTGATAGGATAACGACAGGTGTGATTGAAACCCAGTGACATATGAAGCAAAATGAAGAAAATAATATACAAAATTATGTATTCGACAAGACAGACTATTGAATACCCTGCACTTGAGTTGTAAAAATAATATTTCATTGGTAGAGACATTACATTCTTAAGCTATGTGAATTAAGTTTGTGAATTTAAATCTTTTCTACTTAAGTCATGAGTTTTCAATTATAAAACTGTAGATGGTACTTAGTTTCTTTTGATTTGCGGTCGGATAAATTTTCCCTAAGCGTAGTACTAAGAAAATATGGACGATGAATAAGCATTCAAGGGCAGAGCTCAGCAAATGTTGCCCAGTTGGCTTTGCACTTTGAAGTGCGGTCAAGCATTTTGTAATAATATTTATGCTGATTCCCAGATTTCTTTCCTGTTTCGTTGAGTAAGCGTAAATACCACTCGGGGGGAGCTACAACTGTGGAGGCCACAAGCCACCATCAGACGCAAGCCAAGTTGAATTTATGAACATTTTCTGGGTGAAGCGGGGGGAGCAGCTTATCATAAGCAATAAACGCTAATGGATGAGCTTTATGTCGGTCAAGAGGGGGGAAGCCGCATCGCAGCGCAACACACTTGAAGTCCAACCCCGAAAAGGTGACAAAAGATATCGCAATTTTATGAGTAATCCTCTGACACCCTGACAAGGACATGCACTGATTACGGTGTCACAGACCGCTTCCTCTATCTCCCAGATAGATTTTAGCATTGTCTCGCTTAGAGCAGATAATATGTCCGATTGTGAGTGAGCTTTTGGGGGGTCCTGACATCCTTCATACCAAACCACCCATCCACCCACAGTCACCCGCTGTCTGGGAGCTCGGATGTTGCTGTGAGTCATATTAAAAAGTAACGAGCAAAATATTATGAAGCCAGACAAAAGGCATTTCCGGCAGCAAAGGGCGGTGGATATTGGATTCACACGATGCAATGTTTTGTGAAGGATGCCAGCCGGCTTAACTCTTGTTCATTGCCTGGTTGTTGTTTGACCGGCCAACACAATCCCCATGCCCCCACCACCCCAAAAAATTCTACAAACCCATCGCAGCCCGGAATCTCCCCGTATTATATTGTGTTTTTGGACCCAGACAAGTCTGCATTGCCGCATGTACACCATGTCCTGTCTCGTTTCCGAGGCTATCTCGTCCTTTGGCCGGGGGCAGCTCACACAGCATTATTAATAACCATAACTCAAATCTATTGCCGCTTTACTGCTCATTGATTCTGTTTATGGCCATGATTTCGTCAGTTCTTTCTGTTTGCCTTCCCCTTTGCTTGGGCTTTTTCAAAAGTTTTGATTTCACCGCAAAGCATTAGTTTCGGGATGGTGGTGAGGGACCGTGAAATGGATTAAGGTTTTCCAGGCTTTAAATGGTCTCAAGCACTTGCGAAATGGCACTTTAAAAATACATTGTCCTGTATATTTTTACTTATTTAATGTTTGGATCATCTGAGATGAGCCCTTATAAATACACTTAACATACAAATTTTTTTTGCTAAATAATAAATAGTTTTTCTTAAAATGAAAAAATAAAGAAGGTTAAATAAAAATTTTATTTAAAATACAAAAATGTATTAATATATATTCAATTGAAAAGTTATATTGACACGAGATTTAAAATGTATACTCTCTATGAGGTAAGAAAGATCCCCCTTCTGTGCTGTAAGCTTCTGACACAGATAAAAATGCCCTTGGAAGCTTAGAAGTTTAATCGATTTCTTGGGTCCACCAAAACTATATATCCCCCCTTTTCCGCTACGGCTTATCACTCAAAGCTGGCAGTTCTGAAAAATCCCAGAAACGCCAACGCCAACTGGCCTTTTGCGGCAAGTTTTAATTGTGCTCATATCTCAAGAACTCTTCTGGATCGCTTCGCTGCTTGTGGGCAAAGTTTGCATTTGGCCATTTGTGTGTGGGCCAAACTTTTTTGGGGCGCAGCCACACACACACACTCGCCGGCAAATTGCTCAACAATCCATGTTGCCATTTTACAACACTCGGAATTTCTTTTGGACACTCGCCTTTGGCTTAGACCCGCTCTGGATGTTGACTTTTACTTTGGCCAACTGAAGCATTGCTCGCTGGGCGTATAATTTCGATGCTCAGTGTCGTAAATAGCATGCCCACTGCCGCACTGAGAACGATGAGTATTTTCTTAATTTTCTTGCACTTCCTGCAGCCCGGCAAAAGTTTTCCCAGCTCTGCCAGCCAGAATCATCATCAGCAGCAGCAGCAGTGGCAGCAGCTTTTCCGTTTGTCAGCTGACAAGGGGCTGGAAAAAGGGGCGAAAAATGGGAGGAAAAACGGGGGACAAGCTCCGACATTAAAGTATTATGCAAGCGTATTAATGCACTCAACGGTTACGGCGACTCGACAGACGGAACGGAATGGTGCAAAGTGACCGGCTACACTTAAAAAAATCATCATCTTTTTAGTTCGGGTATGCCAAAAAACAACCTTAAAAGCTTAATATTGGAATGTAACACAAATTAAAAAGTTTAGCCGGAAGTAAGTTTAAATAAAGTAAGCAAAGTTATTATATGGTCTGTGAAATAAAACAAAATTTGTATTTTGTATTATGTTTTTTTCCCTGTACAGACGGGTAGGGATAATCTAGAATGCAGGATGTAGTCCAAAGAAAGCAGTGCCAAGATGGAGCGAAAGCTATTCAGCAACGACAGTGGCAGGAAGCGTCTTAGCTTTTCGTAAACTCTTGACTTAGATGTTAGCAACATGGTGGCTGGCTGAGAAAGGGAATGCATTACATTGAAAGGAAAACAATTTTATTAGAAATCCAAGAAGTGTCTTATTAAATTCTCCATAATGCCACAAATGCAAACCTTTAATCGTGTGGTCAAGTCATTGAGCCAACGCCCACGGCCCACGCCTAATTCAATTAGCCCTTAATTCTCCAGGGACCTCGACCCATGTAAAAGATCAACTTGCTGTCGGGCCAAGACGATCTGGCATTGTACGGTGTAGCGGTGTCTTGTCAACTGTCAAACTGTGAATGCTGGCCCGACCCAAACACATAAGTAAATATTTCCCCGCCTGCTTCAGCTGGCTATGTATTCCCAAATGCACTTCGACTTGACGCCTCGAAACTGAGGCCTACACAGAGAACAACCGAAGAGAGTTGTAAACAATACTCTTGTGTTCGAAAATCAAAAGTTGTAAACTTACGACTGAATGGCTTGTTTGATTTTAAAAGAATATTAAAAACTAAATGTTTCAAACTCTCGACTGTGTTTTCTTAAGATTAAAATATTAAAAGCCAAATTTGTCTCAGTTCGATTAATGGAGAAACTTCGGTAAGTATTAATTTATATTTATTTTCGTAGAGCACCATTTTAAAATTGAAACCAATAAAAAATTTGAAGAGCTTTGGTCAAGGCTGGACAATTGCCAGAGTGTTCCTAGTACCAGGCCCAGTTGGATATCCGGGAATGCCTGGCCCACCTGGGCCAATTAGATACCGACCGCTCCAGTGAATGAAGAAATTGGCAACCCAAGTCCGCTGTCTTGAATCATTTATTGATTTATGTTCTTCAGTTGTCATCGCAGGTCACAGATGCAGGAAAGTAAATGTTAAAAAAGAGAAACTCATTCAGTTTTCCTTTGTAAGTTGTTGGGATATTAGTTTTCGTTGCGACAGGCTGCGGCGTAGAGCACACATGTGATTTGATTAGGAAACCCGAGCCGAACAGTCATTTATTTTGCAGACTGGATTTTCGCTTCGGGCGTTAACTTGCATCGCCTGTCCACTTGACATATTTTCATGGTTGAAAAACTCAGATGGGTGGGGGTTCATTCATTGCTTGATTCGTTTATTCATTCATCAATCAGCGTACGCGACACACCATGAAAAATGTCAGTGAGGCAAGCATCAACGCGTGGACAGGGAGAGGTTTCGTTTCGATCTGCTGGATACCCATGAAGATGGGCTGACTTCGGCAGGGAATACCATTACCATTACCTTGCCGGCTGCCAAATGGAAATTGCTGGTAGAGTGGGGGAAACTCTTTTCGGCTCCTTCGCCTCTTGTCGTTTCCCATTTGGGCGATGCGTTGTGAAAATTGGCAAGTCACTTTTCAACATTTTCCGCGAGCCGTGAAGCAATCAATATTGATTGCATAATGAATGACAATCAGCGCTGCGCTTGACACTTGCCCCCAAACCAATGGGAACCGCCCGCATTTCATATTTTTGCACTGGCAGAAACATTTAAACTTCTAAATTTGGTGTTAAGGTGATAGAACTTTCAAAAGTATAACTGTATATATAAAAGTATATATTTTATTACAAACAATTAATAGAAAGCCAGTTTTTTTCCTAAGCGAACCCATAACATCTTAACAGGTCATCAAGAAAGTATGTATTAAATAACAAACAATAGACACAAAACAAGTTTTCTTTCCAAAATAAACCCATAACATCTTAATGCTATTTACTAAAATGATTGACATCAGACTGTCTGTCTTTGTATATTTTGCCTATTTTTCCGTGATTTCGGTCAGTGTGGCTATATCCCTTAAAGCGGGACATGTGCTGACCTGTGGCATTCTAATTGCGCTGGCCCGAGAACGCTGGCACTTTTGCGAGGGTTCAATTGGCAGAAGCAATGTAAAGCATTCCAGTGCCGGTGAAGATGATTCAATTGACATTCCCATTGCCATCGAAAGGGGGGATCCGATCCGGATACTCTGCTGGCCATGGCGATGGCGTTCATGTGAACGTCCGGAGGACGATGGACGTTGGACGCTGGACATCCAGTCATCCAAACCGACCAGTCAGCCACACAATGGCCGCCACTTGGCTGGTCGCTGTCATGGCCAACTTGGCCAACAATGATGGCCCTCCTTGCCAGCAATCCCCACGCTTCCCTGTCTCTGTGCCAGTATTTTTGTTAACTTTTCGAGCTCAGTTCGCTGGTTCTTTTCGGGTACGTGTGCGGCATTTGGGCATGGCTCTTTTATTTCCCGCTGCCTTCCTTATTTTGTTGCAGTTTGTTTTGCGCTTTTTTAGCTGCCATTGCGCCATTTTAGCCGTTGATGTTACCTGCTGCCATTTTTCATACTCTTCCAAAACAATGAAGGTCTCAGGAAGGTTAGCTATTCAAAAAGCACACTAGTATTAGGCTAGACGATTATCTTCATTAACTAATACTTTTAATGCCTTACATTAAAAAATAATTTTTTTTTTAGACATATCATTGCACTATAAATTTTAAAAAATTGATTCGATTATTTTAACTTAGAATACAAAGATATAACAAAATATCTTTTGCACTATTTAGGTTTTTTTATTTTGTTTTGATATCATGTATTAAACCAGAGGGTTTCTTCGTTTTATATGGCCCAAATGAATTGCTCTATTTCTCCTCCTCTTTCTAGTTTTGTGTGTATATGTCACTCAGCAGCATTGAATTCAATGTGAGCGACGAAGTCTGTGTTCCAGTTCTTAGGTTATTTTTTAAATTGAACATATTTCCGTTTGAAATATACTTTTTTCACCCCACTCTTCCTTTGATTTTTTTCCATCAACGGAGTATTCATTTCCTGTTTGCTACGGTCGAGTCGGAAAACTCTTTCGAGCGCAAGGACCAGACATTGAAGCAACCTTCTGCCTTATAGATTTGGAAACTTTAAACAGAAACATTTGTTCACAATTTTAAATCTTTTATTGAGGTAATCTTTGTTTCAATCTATTTACAGGAGTCGAATCACAGAAAAAATAAAATCATTTTGATTTGCTATTTACACAAACAGAAAAAATCAAAAGCATTGTGCCTAAACGGTTCTGTTTGTTACCTGAGTTGGAAACATTAAATTAAAACAATTGTTGACAAACGGTGTGGGTGTGTGCAACTATTATTTGCGTATTATATCAAAATCACTTAAAATATTCACACAAAACCTAAAGGCCAAACACTGCAAATTGCTTTATGCATGTTTAAAATCAATTAATTAAGCAAGTTTCGTTTGATTCACCTGGTCGAGTGTCCTTTTTTGCTCCTTGCTCTATGGATTTTAGTTGGGAGACGACTGGAATGTGAGCAAATAAAGCAATTCCAATTTAATGAATTTCAGATTCCCTTTGTTGTCCATTAGTATTATTTCGTTATTATTCTGCCATGCTCTATTGCGTCACGCACAAAGGCCTTGCCAGCAAATTATTTAAGCGAAATCAATTTTATTAACTTTTATTGAATTTTTCATTGGGTTCAGCCAATTAAACATATGGCTTTTCCCGGTTTTTTCATACAGATCCGGTTCTAGTTTTTTTGCTTCTGCCTTGTTTGAGTCTATCATTATTGTTGAACGATGTTTGTGACAAGCGGAAGCGGACAATTTATAAAGCACATTTTTACAACGACAATGACAAAAACTTGCAAATGAAGAATCGAGATATGGTCATTCCAGAATGTAGCAAAACTAAGCGACTTGGTCCCTAAACCTTACATACATTTTTCAAAGAGTCTTGTCCATTGAATGTAAAATAGATTTTTTAAGAAAATTACTGGTTTGAATTGAAATGTATTGTTCATTTATTGTATTAATATTACTCCGATAAAATATGCTAGAATTAAAACGTACATCAAATCAGATAATTAATTAAGAAATCATTAAATTAACTCCTTAAGTTTATTTTGTTGAACTAATTTTTGAAGACGAAACATCGGGCTATAACCTATTAGTTTTAAAACAATTTCAATGATACACAAACACGTATTAAATCAGTTTATTGCCAGCAACTTCGAATTTTCGCAGTCAGCGTTTTTATTGCACGCACATGTATACATATTTTTGTCACCCCTTATTTTCCTCCCACATAAAATAAATATTTTAACAAGTGTTATTTTAATTGCGTGCACCTGCAGCATGGCCAACATTTCAGCATTTCAATGTGTTGTTATGCCGCTGGCTGTATTTACCTTTGATCGATGCTGTAATGCACACATGTGCGAATGGGGCGGGCCATACAAGTATGGCGCTGACTGTGAGCTGCGTGAGGTCGCATAACTTTCGGGCCGCGGGACAAACTCATGCCCTCGCATGAGAATGCCACCGAGGCTGAGCCTTTTTATCTGATTAACGCGCTGGCTGCATAAAAACTCCCGCCATTCCGATTTAATTTGCTCGACTGGGGCCGAGGAAAAGTTTTCACTTTGTCACCTTCCTTTCCCAACGCGGCGCGCTGCATAAATCAATTCAATTTGTAATAAATTTCAAAACTTTTCATTTTATATTAATTTTGATGCCAGCCAACGCCTGTCGTCGTCGCAGTTTGCCTTCCCTTTCACGCCGCCACAAGAAATCAATTTAATTCTAATAAAATAAGTGAGGGGAAAGTTCCGCCGCCTTCTGCAACTTTATCGTACACAGAAAGAAACGAATGGCGTAAGCTCAAAACTTTAGGCTAAAATTTGGGTCCTAAACTGTTTTTGTTTAAATATAATACAAATTAAAAAGCACAGCAACTTAAAAAAATATTTTAAAATACTCTGATATTTATTAAAATTTGTTTAAAAATTTTTTTATTTACCTTGTTTGATACTTTTGAAAAGACATATATATTGACTTATTAAGCAGATGTTAATTTTTCCTCTGTGCAGGCAAGACGTTGTCTCTTTTTGTGGAGCATATTTCTGCGCCCCACTTTTCCACATTTTCCTTTGTCCTGCCGAGGTCCTTCGCCTTCCTATTTTTTTTCTCAGATCCTGCTCCTGGCTGCAGCTTAACAAATTGACTTTCTCCGGTCGCGGTTCGCCTTAGTTTTCCTCGCCGTTTTATTTTCCGCACTGCATACTTACTTACTCTTTTGTTATGATTATCGGCTGAGTTATTGCTGCCGGCAGGAAGGTCCTCTTTATGGGCCGTCTGGACGCATTGTCGTCACTTTGTCGTCGATTCGGCCACCCGAGCACATAATAATTTCCAGTGCCAATTCCACCATCCTTCCTCAGGATTCACTGACGAATTAATTCGACTTGATTTTGTGGCTAGGTGCGATGCAGAAAGCATCCTGTTTCTGCATTCCTCTGCTTAGTGAACCTTGGGGAGCCCAAAATTTGGAATGAATGGGGAAACACATCTACTGGCAGTCTAGAGGCTTTGACAAATGATGTGTGATTATGCCGCACTCGCTTTGGCCCGCTCCACCTGCTTTCACCTAAACTATTTGCTTAGCTTCTGTGCACTTGCCATCCCCCAGAACAACCAAGAAATGCAATCAATTTGCTCAACAATTTTTGTCATTTGTTAAATTGGAAATTGCCAGCTGCAGGCCTTTCCAGTGGGTAACTGACTGAGAGAGAGAAAGCTGGGGCTGAGAAATTCCTTTGGACATTTTGAGAATTCTCTTTGTCCTCGGCCTACCAACTGGCAGTCCTTGCCCATTTTGTTGATTGGTCGCCTTCAGGCCTTGAGAGCTCTGTGGAACTTTTGTTGATTTTTAATTGCGTCGATTTCTCCGGCACACAATCACACTGCAATGAAATAATTTATAACCCGGCCAAAGTCCTATAGCCTCTTTGCACAACTCAACATTCGAGAGCTCATTTCGCATGCAATGGTCAAATAAAATACAGCCCGAGCTGTTTGTTCTGCGCCTTTGTGTCTGCCCTGCCAATTTGTGGCAGAGTCAACGATTTGCGATTTTCTGTGGTGTTAATCCAGCGAATCCCTAAAAGTGCTCTGTGCACTCAAAATTGAATCAGTAAAACCGATTCGGGTGAAGTCATGGATTTGGAAATAATAAAATATGTTTTGCTACATTTTTGTTTTTTCACAAACCTCTGGTAGTGACAGTTTTTTAATTGAAAATATTTGTAAAGGGATTTTTACTTAACTTTTTTTTTTTGTTACTTTTTTGAGTGTAGTTATTGCTGCATTATTAATAGGTTTTCAGATTTGCGCATTTCCGTTCTTGAAAAGCATTTGAGTTACCTGTGAAAGTCTCAATTTCGATTGCTCAATCGCCCCAGTTCTCCTGCTCATTTTAATTATTTTTATGAGCACTGTATACGTTATATAATAGTGTTTACACCCAAGGACCAAACGTGGCGAAGAAATCGCTTTATAGTCCTGCCCGGCACACATGCTCACGTTTTATTGAAGTGTTTAACTCATGACCAGACATTAACAACGTCTGGCGTCTCGCTCCTTTATCTTCTACGGGGCAATCAAAGCATTGTCCTTTTATGGTGCTTCCTTCCTGCTCGACCCACCTCGTTGCCAGGATGCGACTACAGTGAAGGCAGAAGGTACTTGGATGCATCTTGGCTCATCATCAACGCCAAGTAATTGCCATTGCAGCACTCCATCGCGTCCCGCCCCTCCTAGTTTCCCTGGAGCTCGGCAACTTTCGGGCTTTTGAGTGTTGTGGCATTTTTGGTGCAATGGCTCGATAAGGTGTCCTTGTCCAGACAGAAAATTAATAAAGCGTTTTACAGGATGCGAAGGAAAGAGAGAAAATTTGAGCTTGGAAAACGCAAATAGTCATGCTCCGACTTATAAATATTTTTACCAAATCAGGCGTTAAAATGTATTTAAAAAAAGATTACAGATTAATTATAGCCTGAAAATAATTAATATTAATATTAATTAATATTTTATATCATATTTTAAATGGCTGTTTTTCATAAGGACTTTAAAGGAAAACATATTCATCTGTACATCTCACTACTATGTACTAATCTGGCCGAGTTGCGGGAATAATGTAAGATATTGTTTTACACTAACGTATTTAAGCCGGGGCTTGCCATTAAATGCAAATCCTTGTAGACTTACGGCAAATCTCTATTCCATTTGATCATCTGCACATTTTGCAGTCAACTCAACTAAGCCTGGAAAAACAGCGAAAGGCCCAACCTGCAGCCCTCGTATCTGCTCCCTTCTGCACTCTGAGCCCTCCCCTACACTTCAATTCATTTAACTGTGTTAAATTAAATCACAAATCAAAAATCAATTACAGTTATTACATCGACTGCGACGATGTCTACGAGTTCCAATCTCTAAACGAGCGCGATTTGCACCCCCGTTTGCCTTTTCAGTGCCCCCTCACCAAACAGCTGCATCGCAAAGTGAAGGGGGTCCTTTTGAAAGGGAGCAAGTTCCGGGGCAGGCAGTCGACTGGCATGGTGACCTCTATCTATATCTCTGGCTACGGGTCTGATTCCGATTTCGATTCCCACTCGCACTTGGAGTGTGGGGAGTTGGGAGCTGGGGAGTCATGAGTCCTGAGTCCGGAGTCCGGAGTCTGAGTCTGCGGCTCCTTGGGCGCACATTCCTGCAATCTGTTCGAGCTGCCTTTCTGCCTTTCTGCCATTTGCTGGCTCGTTGGCTGGCTGGCTGTGACTTCTGGCCAAAGCTTCATCAATAATGATGTTATCGGTTGCACAGGCAGGCACAGGCACACACCGAAGGGAAGCGCTGCATATTTATTTAAAGTTTTATGGGTCCGGGCCAGGCCAAGGGCTGCCCGATGAAGTCTAGTTGGTGGAAATGGAAATCAAACGGAGGCGACGGAGGAAGCAATTCCAACTGGTTTTTAATTTCGATTTGATAAAGATTTTAATATTGTTAGCCGAAGATGGTGCGGCGAGTCGGGGGAGCAACATCAAATTAATGTAACGGATGTTGATTGCTCGACGAGCTAAAAGTGATTGCAGTTCTGAAAAAAAAACTTTGATTGATTTTTTCCTTTCACTTAACAGTTGATGGGGGAGTGGTAGTTAGAAACGCCATTAATTCCAAAGACTTTTAATTAATGGGAAATGGCTTAGAGAATGCATAAAATATCTGAATATTCGATCGAATAAATGTTTTCACAAGAGTTATAAAAAATGTATTTGTTTCTGTAATTGATTTCACAGAAAATTAAGAACTCATAAATTAAAGAGTTTTTACTTAAACTTATAACTTTTGAAGATTTTTAATTGCTGGACAAATCGTTTATAAAAACATTTATTTGGTCCTTTCATTGATTTACAACATAAAAACTTTTTTATTTGTGAGTTTTTAATTTTCTAAAATTGTAAAACTAAACTTTTGATGATTTTTAGTTTTTGGACGAATTTTAATACATTTAAAATTCAAAGAACTAAGAACTGTTTAATTTAAATTAAATAAACAGTATCCTGACCCATAAAGCTAATTGATTTTTTTCTATTTCGTAAAATGGTGGAACTTTACGAAAATAATTGTATACAGAGTCCGAGATTCCTTTTTTCTGCATCTGTTTTAGAGCTGTTTTCATTTCATTAATTAATTTTGCTTAACATCGAAGATTCTTTGTGGAATTTGCAGGTTACCTCAGATGTTTTCCTTACTTAATTTCGGGATGTTTCATCCCGAACCCTTTGAATTCCTCTCCCCATTTTTGGGATTGCTTCAGTTGACTTCTATCTTGGGGCCCCACCCTTCCGTTGTTAAGCCGTTTGCTTTGTCATTTTGTTGGAAATTAATTCCCGTTTATGTACATTCTGGCAGCTACTGATACTTTTTATTTCGGTGGTTGCAAATTTCATTAGGAACCATCCGCTCCTCCATCCGCTGCCCCAAATCAACCCCTGAGCTCAGCCGAGCTTCATTTGCCTGGAATGTAACCAGACAGACAGTAACAACTCTTGACTGGATTTTATGAGTTCTGGCTCAACTACAAATGGCAGCCATAGCACTAAAGAATCCCCGCCCCTTTGTAGCGCAGATGAATGTGGGTCCCCAACAGATGCTGGCCAATTAGATTGAAAAGTTTACCCCGGAGGGAGGAGGGGGGTTGGGTTTTCCCCGGCTGGGATAACAATTTACTCGTTCGAGTGCTTGGCTGCTTGATTAATTCCATGAGAAGGAAAACCACGCTGGAACTGCATTGTCATTTGCATATCTGGAGCCCAGGGTCGAATGTGGGATTTATGCTGGCGCTCCGATGGGGCACAGATTTTGTGGTTTAACTTTTCCGCATCATCAAATCGAAGCATGCAAAAAACATCATGACTGGCGTAATTTACACGCCAATGACTTTCGAAACGACTAAGTACACAGCCACGCACATATGATACATATATGTATGTACATTGTACATTGATACGGACTGGGTCTCATCTTGGGCTAATCTTATCGGTCGTGGCACAGCTCATATAGCTTGGCAAAATCGCTTTAATATTGAAATTGCCAATTTCGATATTCATTAAATGTTGCGATGTGGGGCGAGGAGAAAGGGGGCGTAGTGGCGGTGCGGGGGCGTGGCGACAATGTGGCCCCTGTGCGAGGAAGCGTGCTTATCCTGCCATCGTTCCTGCTCCAGGGTGTGACGGGTCGAATGGGCGGGGGCAATCAAAATCCATAAACATCAATGTCGCTAAGCAGGGAAATCAGTGCACTGGGAGATAATCTGTGTTATCTATGTACAAATTTTCAAGTTAAAGGTTTGGCCACAGCTTTTCATAAAAGCAGTACCTTTTTAATCTGAAACCTTAAAAAACAAACAACATATTCTGTTAGACATATAAAAACATCAATATAAAAATACAATTAAATTTAATCAATTTTTAGATATATTTATAATTTAATTTTAACTTTTCCCAGTGCAACAGTGGATCTCATTTCCGTTTTTGCCTCAGACCCCAAGCTGAAATTTTGTTCTCACGCATTTTATATTTAATTCCCTATCAAGGCATCTTCGACATTGCGGTTTATTAAACAGAGAACCGAATATATTCCCGCGACCATGGGCTAAATTCTCAAGATCTAGGGAAAATGTATGTGCACGCATACATATGTATACATATATATATATATATATATATATATATGGATTCGTGGAGCTTCGTTTAGGCCCTGTGTAAATTTCATCAAAATAAATACAATTTATAGCGCAATAAGCCAATTTATGCGCCATGTTCGTTCTCGTCTCACTCCACTCACAATTTGCATAAATTTAGCAAGTCAGTTGGAAGAGGGTCAGGGGGGAGGGGTTGGGAAGGAAATGTTATATGTGTAAACAGCAAATAAATAATATTTGATTACACTGACGGTGGAAGGAGCGAGGGTCGCTATAATTTAGCCAACTGAATTATTGTTTAACTTGCTGTTTAGAATTCTAATGGTCGTTTTTATATTCTTTTAGCAGCTAGCAAATATCCTCCATGTTTTTCTATTGAAAATAGCTCTAAATTTGTATGGAAAATGTTTAGAGAACTAATGAACTTCTTCGCGTTTCAACCGTCAAAAAATCGAATTCAATATAGACCATTTCCCCTTATCAATCTAAGCCGATTCTGTCAAAGACTCCATTGCAAATTCTCTTAAATGACAGCTAAAAGAGTGGAAAAACAAATGAGTATAGAAGGAATCCAATAAAAGAAACATTCTAAAATTCTATCACAAAGAGAAAAAGATAAATTAACCCGGAAAGAGTGAAAATTCTGAGAAAAATGGACGAGGGAGAAAGCGTGTCACACAGTGCGTATGTGGAACATTTTCTAATTGCTTCACATATGTTCAAGTAATTGCTGTAACAGTTTAGCCTTAGAATCCCAATGGGAGAAGGGTACAACAGAGAGAAAAAACTCAGTAGGAATATTCTGGTTTACAGACTACTTGGTTAAAATTTCCTACTTCCCTAAAATACATAATGTAAGAAATATTTTTAATGAATAAAAGGTAATACATATTTTCATTGTTCTTCAAACTCTTTAAGAAGTTTCATTTCTCATTCTTGGCATTGGACTTAAGTTGGATACCTCCGTGTGTTCACTTCACAATCGTGTCCAACTCATAATCCTTCCACAAACGCTTTCAGATCCTTTCCCGGGCAGCGGCAATAAATTTTGTGGAAACAACTAGGCTCAGTTGAGAGTGTAACAAGCCCTAAGTGAAAAATAGAGAAAAATGACGGCTACACAAGATAAACAACACGGCCGAGTGCGAGCGAGCTACATAAAGTAAAACTGTATTTAATTAACCGACATTGCAATTACAAATTCTGTGCAGCGCGGCGAGAGCAAAAAACCGAGGACTGGGACCAGGGGTAAAACAGTACACAGGAGCAAAGGATCCAAGGATTCAAGGAGTAGCAGCTGCTGTTCGGCATACTAAAAAGACGGCGAGTAAAAAGCATGGCGAGGCCGGCAACTTCGAGCAAAACAATTTCATTTTGTGCACAACCGGCTGGCTGAACTTATGGGCTGGAACTGGAGCTGGAATGGCGCAAGGAGCTGCTGGGCTGCTGGGCTACTGGGAGGCACAAGGCGCCATAAACGCGGCCGGCAGTTGAAGGACTCTGTACAGTGGTTACGCAATCAGAAAGATAACAAAGCTTGCTTTAACTTCACCAGCCAAAAGGGTAAATTCTACCATTAAGATTCTTTTAAAATAAAATTGCGAAGCTCTAGATACTTGGCATTGATTAAATTCCTTAAAGTTCATGATATGTGGACTAAGATTCAATTTTACTATAAATGTAAGCAAACACTCTTCCCTACATGAAATTGAACAAATTTACTAAATATATGCAGGTTTAAGGCAAAAAATGAATTAATACAAAAAAAATTCTGTTAGGCTCAGCTGAAACAGGTAAAAAATTGTTGGTTAAGAAAAACCCCTTCAACTTAGTTTAAAGATATTCTCCTATCTGATTTTTTGAAGTATTAAATACTTGCCATTAATTGAATTCTTTAAAAGTACATAATGAATAGACTTAGATTTAATTTTACTATAAATGTATACAAACACTTTAACTTTACTAAATATATGTTGATTAAACGCAAATAATGCATTTAAAAAGAAAAGGCTTCTGTAAGGTTCAGCTCAAACAGATACAAAATTGTTGGTTAAGAAATACCCTCATGATTTTCTCATGATCCTAAGCCACTGTTTTGACCAATTGGGGCTAACTTCTGCACACAATGCAGCAGTTTTCAAGGCGTGCAAACAAAAGCGCAGCAGCAGCATCAGCACCAGCATCAGCTGACTTGGAAGAATTGAAGGAAGACGTAGCCAAGGCTCGGGAATAGGAATTGAGGAAAGGCATTGCGGGGGTAAAAGTGGCGGCGAAGCTGCCTTTTGTTTATGGCTTTCAGAATTTACACCTTAAAGAACTGGAAGTGCGAGCCAGTTTCCCTTTTTTTTTCAGCAGCCAGGTCCGGGGAATGGGTCTCGAGGGGCAGAGGTAGGAAAATTAACGGTAGCCAGTTATCATCCGGGAACAGAAACCTTTTCCACACCTCGTCCCCTGCCTTTTGGTCCTTATCGGTTTTGTCCTCCGGCAACAGACGGAGTTGCTACAGAAAAATAAAGGAAAGGAACGTAAAAACTTGTGCATAACTCAAAAAAGTCTTAATGAATTATGAGCCCAATGTTGCCGGGTCCTGTCTCGTCTGATGTCTCGTCTGTTGTCTGTTTTCTGTGGACTGCCAGTTCGCAGGACCGAAGTTCCTTCAAGGATTCACTCTGCCTGTGGGCGAGGCGGGCGCATCTGCGATGAGAACGATGATGGCTGTGATTATGGCGCTAAAGGTAAGCCACCTGGATGTCTTCATTGTGGTAAATGATTACATTGCCTGCCCTTGGTTTAAGCTTCATTTTAATCACAGCGGCTCTACTCATAAATGTTATATAAAATATATTAAAAAAAAAAAACAGGTAGCTTGAAAAATACCTTCAAAAATACATAAGATTCTGTTTAAGTTAAGATTTTGACGGCTTCGTATATTACAAAAAATATGGCCCAAGATTTTAATTTTAAAAATCTAACAAATAATAATAGTTTTGCATTTATATTTAATAAAATATTAGTTTATTTGGGGTACTCGATCATATATACCAATATATATATTTGTGACTATAGGAGTTTATGAACATAGTGTTTTAAAATTAAATTTTTGATCGCAAAACACTGAAAAATTCTCCATATTTTCGGCTTCCTTCCCGACGGATTTATAAACAACCCGATATACCACACAGGACACCGCATAACAGTCCATTTATTTTAATTATTATTGCTATTATTGTCATGCTGACCAACTAAACAACAATGAGTTAAACTGGCGAGGTACATATGAGCATGCAACTACATGAACGTAAATAACCAGAATGGAAGTTGGCTGGGAGTCTGCGATAAATAAAACTGCATAGCATAAAATCTAAACAACTGAAATGAATGTTGCCAGGCAACTGAAATGGCAACACAAAATGCCAACGGAATGGCAAGAACGAGCAAACAAATAATTTCATGTCACACAATGATGAAAGTTTTGTAATGTTTGATGTTCCTCGAGGAGCCCCCATATCTCTGGCTTCCCGCTGCTTGCAGTTGCAGAAAATTAAGCAATTTAATTTAATAGGCACACGGAGGGGGAGTGCGAGCTGTGTGGCACGGAACTGCAGCTGGAACTGGAGCGTATCCTCGGCGCACTCTGCTGCTCCTGCTGTTGCAGGACAATAATTCAACACGTATTTAAATGCATATCCCCGGATCCACCCATTCCTTCCCACAAACACTGCGGACTGTCTTGCAAATGAAAATTTACTGTGCATGTTGCCCCTGCCAGCACCAGAATCAGAAATACAACCAAACCCAGAGACACGACCGGAATCAGAGACAGAAGAAGAAAGGGAATATGATTTTGGGAGCCGAATTAAAGAATACCCTTATAAAATAATTTTTTTTATAACAACGTTAAATATAAACTATGAAACTATATAACTTACATACTTTAAAATCAATAAAAGGTTTCGAATTATGATAGTCGCTAACACAAATTTAATTTAAATAGTCTTGAAAGTAATTTTTAGTTAAGTCTTTACAAAATAAAACATCTATAGGCAGTTACTATTATATTTAAATAGATTGTGCAGTTTGTAAAAGATTTACTGTGATTCAGCATATAGCTCAAAGCTCAATTTGAAATATTTGTTTTTTCTGTAAAGCTAATGCATTTTTTCTTTTGATGCACAAAACTATTTTAGCTTTTACGATATATGATTGTTAAAGATGAAAACATAACTCATTTATGTACTCATTAAATGAAAATTTTAAATTAAGAAGTGTAGACTTTCCAAACGTTCAATGGAGTGTCTACTTTCCTGTGGGGCAAATTGTATTCAAAAAATATATTACCCTCTGCATGCATAAAACTATAGACCGACTACTCCGTTCCCATCCTAAAATATTGTTTGTGCCAGTTATTCGGGTGCGAGTGTGGGCGTTTGGAAAAAGTTTGGCCAACAACTGAGAACTGAACTACAATTGCAGGCAGTGCGGCCAATCGAAAAGCTAAATCAAAATGTTTGCCAGCTAGTCCGACTCTGAGCAACTAATTTCAGCTTAACCCAGTTTGGCCACATTTCCAAAGCAATTACCTTACCCGAGGCTTGATCTCTGATTTATGAGACCGGCGACTGGCGCAACAATACAGCGTTTTTGTCATTTAATGCAAGTGGAAGATAAATTATTGCAAACAATTCGGGTTGGCGATGGGCTGTTTGTTCTGCTTGTTCTGTTTGGGCTATTGGGATATTGGTTGGCCTGTCAACGGGGCGGAAATCAGGCAACATCCGCTCCATAAACGGATGTCCGGTCCGTTCGCACGTTCACGCTGTGCTGTGTCAGAAATCCTGGCGAATCACAGGGGAATAAGCAACTTTAATTTCGGTTACTTCCCGAGCTCAGATGGCCCCTTTGTACTCTGTTAAATGAAGTGAGAGATGAGCAGCAGATAAGTAGGTTTAAGGCTGCCAAAGGCTTGGAAATGAAATAGAAAAATTTAAATAAGTGAAAAAGAATATCGATTAAAAAAGCTTTCCTAACGTTCTGGTTTATAGTAAAAGGATAGCAGGAACAATACATTTGATTTCATTAAGATCGAACCCAAGAGAGCCGAAGATCATAATCTCGGCTGCTAAAAATAAAAATTTTAGCAATATTTAAAACTTTTTTATTAACAATTATGGCCCTCAATAGAATTTTCTTTGTGTTATGTATGTCTGACTTGAGAAGGAAAACTTAAAAAATAAAAACAATATCAAGATAACCAACTTTTGGTTCTTATATTTTGAAGAACATTGTGTACAGCAACTTTAAAAATTGTTTCAAATCACTTGAGAATGCTTAACAGCGTAGTTGTTGAAAATATAACAAGTCATGTACAGCAACTGATTGCACGAGGGAGAAAAGGTTATGAAAAACACAAAAAAAAACCAACAAAAAAAAAGGGTTTTCTTTCGAGGGATAAATATGTGTAGCACTGTCATTCCTTTGCTTAAATGCACTTAAAGAAGCAAAACCGCTTGTCTAATTCAATTCCATTGCGATTCCTATTAAGGCCAGCATGCTCGAGACGCCCATCGAAGTCACTGTTCATTCAGCCAGGATTTCGGAGAGGAAAACGCCCACTTTTCTTTCCTTTTCATCACCCGACCAAATGGCAAACAAGCGCGAATCGAGATTGCCGAAAGACGAGACGAAACAGGACCAAGTCGGCTGAGTTATTACGCAAATTTAGCATCTGAATAGAAAATCGAATATTTCAAGTGGCTGGTAATGACATTTCAGCTCCTCGAGCATCTCGACAAAATCGACGAAATCGACGAAGCCGGGAGTTGTCAGTCGTCGGCATTTTTGAGGTAAGCATTGCCATGGCCGGGCTGTGGTAATTGAAGCTGGCATGTGATTTATTAACTCAATAATGGCACAGATAGCTCTGCATCCCTTACCCCTGTTGCTACCCTGTTGTTAATGCCAAGAAAAATTGATGCAAATTTTCGCCGAATTCCCGCTCACACCCCAAACGAAAATTCCACTTAAATTCCGCGCATAATTCGATTTGCATTCAAAGAGGGAAATAAGCAAATTTATATTAATCGAAATGTATTCAACTCGAAGGACGACAGGCCGCGAGCATATGCCTGCGGGCTTGGGTTCGATCCCTTTGTGGTTCGTTTGGGGTTTGGGGTCGTAATTGAAATATTCCAGTCAGGGTGGTTGCCAGACTCAGACTGTCCCCATTTGTCTAAGGAGCACTCAGAAAAATATAATATATTTGTATAAATGATATAAACACTGCACAAACATAACATTTACTTCATGATCCCTTAACGCTAGGGATTTTTTCGGTTTTAGTACTGTCATCATCATAAAAATAAACAATTGTAAAATGAAATATCTATTTTATTAAATGTCAAATCATAATATTGTATACAAAGCATTTTAAATTGCACGATTTTATATTAAGATAGTTTAATTAATGTGCAAAATATTAGATTAAAATAGTCCCAATTTAATTAAAATACATTTTGTTTAAGTTGAATATGGTTTATTATAACTAAAAACCGCAATGGATAAAAAATATTTAAATTGAGTACTCCATATAAATTTTGTATAGTTACTGCTAGTTGACTTAATAGTTTACTGTGTATTAAAACAATGACGATTCCCCCATTTGGATCCCGGTAATTTATGGAGCCTATGGCACTTTGTTTTTCTTTGTCACTGCCAGTGGACAATGACGCAATAAGCTTTCGGCTTTCTTCCAGATTTGCTGTCTATTTCGGGTTAATTATTTCTTAATGCCCGTCTGCGAAAGGCAAAAACATTTCCGCTTCCGCTGTCAGCCGTCGCCATCATCAATCCATATAAATAAAAGTATGGTGAAAGCAACCGAAAAGCCTACATTCCCCCGACCTTTCTTGCTTCATTGTTCAATATCTCAAATGGAAAGGCTTTTAAATAGCTGTTGGCATTTTCGATTTAGCACAACCAACGTGTCCCACTGCCGCCTCTATATTGTATTAGCCGCAATAACAACCATAACTAAGCACTTCCCAACTCACACTCACACTGAGAACAGGAGGAGGAGCAACTAGGACAATTGGTTTGCATTACCAACAACCGAATCTCCGCTTGCCTGCACTTGGGCAAACAAATTACAGATAATTACATGGGAAAGGCCACGGCACAGGTGACACTGTGTAGTCGTCCCGGCTTTTCCCCACCCACCCACTCGAAAAAACTAACTGCAGGTGTAAACTGGCCCACTTTGTTGCATGTGTCGTTGGCTGTTAACGTCTGCGGTATGTGGGGCAGTACCACCACCCCTCGTCCTTCTGGACCTGCTGCTGATGATGCTGCTGCTGATGATGATGATGATGATGATGATGATGATGGCGATTGTTGTTGTGGCTAACTGGAACTGACTAACTGTCTCATTGGTTAAAAGGCCTTGGTCAGCCTCCTCGACCCATTCACCCACTCCCGCTCATCACCAACATCAAAACTAGAAGGGACTGGGAGCCATCTAATCAGAAATGCAATTATAAGGGCAAATGACATTGTCCTCGGAGGAGGCGAAGTGGAATAGTGTTGCGGGGGAATTAGTCAAAGGACTACCATTGCCATTCTGAAATCCTAGAGCGAAGTTCTTCAAAAGATTAGGATATAGTAAGTCATAACAAGATTCTCTATCAACTATTATTTACAATTTCTTTATTGGGCGCTATCAGTAAGGATATGTCTATATATATACGCCATAATAATTGATCTTTGAGGGCTTGATAAAAACACCTAACAATTTATGGGTTTAGTTTGTGAACATAATTTATTAACCCAAAATTCAATGTAAAAATAAAAATAAAATCATAAAGAAACAAAAATTGAACAGGAGCACTTATTGTTTTCGCTAAAAATAATTACTGAGCAATGTGAAATCAGAACTTTTACACACATACGTTTTGGATGAAAATTAAACCACCAACTCGAAAACACAATCAAACAAAAGTGCCTAATTTTGGCATATCTTACAGAACAAGATAAATGTAAAATGCTGTTTCGTCAGTCGATTAAAGAATTAAAAGTAATCAAACCAACTTGGGCGAAATTCAATACCTAGCATAAAATGGATATCGAACAAATATCTTCTCTGATTTTCGGTCTTTAGACATCTGAAATGTCAAACCCCCTTTAAGTTTTAGCAATCCAAGTGCGAGTTTAATGTCCTGATGTCCTGGTGTGTGCCACATTTGCATTGTCTTCGTTTGTTTGCGCGGTGATGGCGACAGCACTGTTGTCGCCATAGTCTCCTTGTTGGGCCATTGTCCGGACTCCAAACCCCGACTCTGGACTCCCGGACTCCCGGACTCATTGTTGGCCCTTTGTTTTTGCGCCTCGCGTGTCTAATAAAAGCGCATCACAATGTGGGTCATTGTACGACAACACAGGCCAGTCGACATCATATGGCTTTGCATTTGTCAGCAGCATGCCACCGCTCGCTGCAATTGCTGCAACATCAACACATAAAGCGCTGCTAATTGCAAACATGCACGTGCAGAACAAGTACCATGCCCAAAACACACATGTATATATATATATATATACATTTTATAAATATATTTGAAAATATTTGTAAAACCAAAAAGGGATACTTTTACAATAAAACCAATTATATAATAAAAATTAAAGTATATTTTATTTACTGATTTTCTTTTAAATCAACTGTCGTTCGTGTTTTTTTAACCCAAATCGTTTTTGTTTTGCTTTTAAAATTTGTTTTATTGACTTGAGCAGGTTAAATTCTCTTGTTTAATATTAATAAATAGTAATAAAATTAGAACATTTGCCAGCAAACTCTTTGTTAAGCTTTATATAAGATGTTTTCAGTGAAGTGTCCCGTTAGTGTCTTTGTTTTTCACTAGTCTGCGACAGCCGCAAAAGAAGAAGAGAATGAAAAAGAACGGAAAGTGTGTCAGGCATTGCAAATCGATATGGAATCCTCAATAATTAATTCTGGTATGAGTTGTGGTTTCGTCTTAGACCCCCTGCACCACTGAATCAATATATAATATCAAAATGTATACGGAAGTGGAAAATAAAAGTCTAGATCTGAAAGTAGGCAACAAAAATTGTGTACATGAATGTATCTTAAATTTCTCGTCCGTGTAAGTAAATAAAATGTATGGGAACACTTTTACAATTTTTGATATATTTTCTTAAATTATTGCGAAAACACCATTACAACAATTAAATGGGTAATCTGGGGCACAACTTGAAATATTTTGGTAACAGAAACTACCTGTATTTATACCAACAATTTTAAAAAGCTATATGGAACAACAGAAATTTCGACTGCATAAGTTATTATTTTCAATCTTATATCAAAAACTCAGTTTAAAGCCCTAATTAGGTGTTTTTTACCAGTTTATATTAAAAAATTAGAAAAGTTGAGATCTTGCAGACAGAGGTATTTTACATTCGTAAATTAATTTAAGAAAATCTATCAGATCATTTTACTTCAACCTGTATCTCCATTACCTTAAATATTCTTTTCTTTCAAAAAATTTATGAAAATTATTTTAGCACCTTCCGCCCCAAGCAGGTCCCAGTTGAAGACGGCACCACTTATCGCCTAAAATAATAATACGTGATATTTCAGCATTCGATTCTACACTGGTTTTTTTGGAGATGATTCCCATGGCCATTCCCATGACATGACCAATCCAACACATTTCTGCACATATATTCAAATCAATTCGCTTTAAAAAGGTTTCAAACCGAGTCAAAAATAGCTTAGAGACTTAACTAGGCTTTTAATTAGATTATGGCCACTGTCACACTTTAGTTTTACATTCTATATACATATATTGAAAAGGGTTTCTCACAACTCGCAAATTTCTTATCGAGCCTTGATACCCTCTTATTGAAATTATTTTAAAGACATTTTATTGAAAAGTTGAGATCTTGCAGACAGAGGTATGTATATTACATGCCAACCTTTAGTTACCGAAAATTTTACGCAGTCTGCTATCCCAATTAATTTAAGAGAATCTATCAGATCATTTTACTTCAACCTGCATCTCCATTACCTTCAATATTCTTTTATTTCAAAAAAATTATGAAAATTATTTTAGCACCTTCCGCCCCAAGCAGGTCCCAGTTGAAGACGGCACCACTTATCGCCTATAATATGAATACGTGATATTTCAGGATTCGATTCTACACTAAGGAAAACTTACGAGGATTCGGCGATGGAATTGGAAACACAACGGGTGGTTTTTTTGGAGATGGCTCCCATGGCCAATTCCATGACATGGCCAATCCAACTAAGGAAACAAGAACCAAAAGTAACGCCAAAGACTTCATTTCTGCACATATCTTCAAGTCAACTCGCTTTTTAAAGGCTTCAAACCGAATCAAAAATAGCTTAGAGACTTAACTAGGCTTATAATAAGATTATAAATGTTATGGCTACTGTCACACATTTGTTTTGTATAATATATATATTTAATAGGGTCCTACCCAACTCGCGAATATCTTTTCGAGCCTTGATACCCTCTTATTGAAATAATTAGTAAAGACATATTTTTTTTTAACCTGATGCTATTGTGAAAACTTTTTGTTTTACTTCTTAATAGTTATCCATATAATGTTCAAATGATTTCAAAATTATTCTTTAGAAGAATTAGTTAAATGTAATAAAATGAAATAACATGTTTTTAATTTGCCAATGACAATGGCAAATTTCCATTCAAAGCGGAAACTTTACCGCCTTATACAACTCTGAGGTCTTGGTTAAGCTTTTGTTAATTGTCTTTATATAAGATGTTTTCAGTGTAGTGTCCCGTTAGTGTCTTTGTTTCTCAATTGCAAATCGATATGGAATCGTGAATAATTAATTCTGGTATTAGTTCTGTTTTTGTCGAAAACTCCCTGCACCACTGAATCAATATATAATATCAAAATAGTATACGTTTGGGCGAAAGTGGAAAATAAAAGTCTAGATCTGAAAGTAGGCAGCACAAATTGTGTACATGAATGTATCTTAAATTTCTCGTTCGTGTAAGTAAATAAAATGTATGTGAACACTTTTACAGATTTTTGATATATTTTCTTAAATTATTGCGAAAACACCATTACAACAAGTAAATGGGTAATCTGGGGCACAACTTGAAATATTTTGGTAACAGAAACTACTGTATTTATACCAACAATTTTAAAAAGCTATATGGAACAACAGAAATTTCGACTGCATAAGTTATTACTCAGTTTAAGGCCCTAATTAAGTGTTTTTTACCTGTTTATTTTAAAAAATTAGAAAAGTTGAGAATTTGCAGACAGAGGTATATTACATGCCAACCTTTAGTTACCGAAAAGTTAACGCAGTCTGCTTTCCCAAATTAATTTAAGAAAATCTATCAGATCATTTTACTTCAACCTGCATCTCCATTACCTTAAATATATTTTTATTTCAAAAAAAAATTATGAAAATTATTTTAGCACCTTCCGCCCCAAGCAGGTCCCAGTTGAAGACGGCACCACTTATCGCCTAAAATAATAATACGTGATATTTCAGCATTCGATTCTACACTGGGGAAACTTACGAGGATTCGGCGATGGAATTGGAAACACAATGGGTGGTTTTTTTGGAGATGACTCCCATGGCCATTCCCATGACATGACCAACCCAACTAAGGAAACAAGAACCAAAAATAACGCCAATGACTTCATTTCTGCACATATATTCAAATCAATTCGCTTTAAAAAGGTTTCAAACCGAATCAAAAATAGCTTAGAGACTCAACTAGGCTTTTAATTAGATTATAAATGCTATGGCCACTGACACACTTTAGTTTTACATACTATATATATTAAAAAGGGTTCTACACAACTCGCAAATTTCTTATCGAGCCTTGATACCCTCTTATTGAAATTATTTTAAAGACATTTTTTTTCAACCGATGCTATTGTGAAAACTTGTTGCTTTACTTCTTAATAGTTATCCATATAATGTTCAAATGTTTTCAAAATTATTCTTTAGAAAAATGAGTTAAATGTAATAAAATGAAATTACATGTTTTTAATTTGACAATGACAATGGAAAATTTCCACTTAAAACGGCATGACCAATAGTATAACCATGTTTTAGTTAACATTACCTATTTCCAACTTTACCATTTTATATAACTCTGAGGTCTTGAACTACCGATGGGTTTCGGATTAGCATCTAATATGTCAAGGTCTCTCAAATAATTCGTTACAGACACGTAATCAAAAATGTTGGTAGAGCTCTATACCATTCAGCGTGCCGTGCCAGTTCTAACCCAGAGCTAGGAGGCCCAGAAAATCACAAACCGATGACCACAATATGTCTTCATTGCTCGGGAACTGGCATTAACATGCAGGGGTACACAGTAATCATCGCGCCCCAGGCCATGGAAATCATTGACTTTTAGATGCAAATCGACGGTCCGGTAACCGCAGTTGTAAGAGTGAAAGGCCGGCGAAGAACTTGCAGCTGGTTCTGCTCTGCTCTGGACATTGAATTGCTAACCTGATTCAATGAGCCTCCTTGGCCATCCTACTCTTTTTTGTAGCTACATGTAAGCCTTTCTTTTTGCCACATTTGGCCAACCAAAAGGCATAAACTTGATTGACTAGCAGCCAACCATTTTCTTGCATGGAAATACTTTCTTAGATCTCAGTCTTTGCCCGAAATTGTTTTATTACAAATTGGAAATTTGTATCAAAATCTCACAAGGAGCGCTTGTTAGCATAGGCCATATCTCGACAGATTTTCCAACGCATTTATAGCATCACCTTAATCTTTAGAAGGATGGTAAGCAACTATAATAAGTTTAAGAAAAATGTGACCAAATCTAAAGTTCGTTTCAGATAAATATTGAAAATTTAATCACTTTCCCCAGTATAGTGTGCTGCAAAACACACCTACTTAAATCGTTATCATTTCAAAAGCCAATTAATCCAAAATAAATTTGCCATTAACATGTATGTTTTTTTCCGAAAATAAAGTATAATTACCCACAACCAAGTGTTGTTCTGCACTTATTGGTTGCTTAAGATGTTTATTTAATTTTAATGTTTTATATTTAGTTTATTTATTTTTAAAAGGTTGGATCGCGTTTGAAAACATATTATATTCAATTATGTCTATTGTCTGTTTACAAACTGATTGCAAAAGGTTTGAAAGTAATACAGCGCCAGACAGTTTATAGTGTTTTAGTTTTAAAATGTTTGTTGTTCCTTTTAAACATCTTTGCTGGCATTTGAATAATAATATTGTTACAAACTGTATCATAATTAATTTTTCGCGTATTAAAGGGAAATTGCATAGGACATGGTGACTTATCCTAAACATTATCACAGCTATAAATAGAAGATAAGCTCAGAAAAGGGCGCAAACAATGAATCCAAAGGTACTGCTGCTAGTAGTTTTCCTTTGCCTGGTGGCAACGGTCCCAGCGCAAAAAGGGAGAAAGAAGGGTATTGAGGTCTGGATAAGGCCGAAACCCGTTCCCGACCTCGCACCACCGCCGTAAGATCAAAGATCAACGCCTATGTATTCTGGTCACCGTAAGTTTTTCCCAGTCGAGAATTCAATGCTAGCGCTTTAAAAAAAGTTTTTTCCCAGGTCCTCCTGATCAAGGTCTCATTGGGGCGATATGTGCTGAAATAGTGTTTGCAGTAAATAAACGCATACTTATTGAGAAACAATATTTTAAATTGTTTTATTTTATATTTAGTTTAAAATTGTCAAACGATTTTCATAATACGAATGGTAGAACATTAAGGTAGTCCCAAATGGACTTGGTTCTACTTGGTTAAAATTTTAAAATTGTCTTTCTCCGATTCTGAGCTAACCTTTTCAAGACCCTTTGCTGGCACCTGAATAATAATATATCAACCAAATTCGATTTTATTTCAAGTTCGGGATTAGTCACAATATGTATTATATTAGATATTTTGACTTATCCAAAACTTGCATTAAGTTATAAATTTTATATACTTATCAACAGGCGATTTAAAAATATATCACAGCTCTAAAACAAAGTCAGGTACCTGAGCGATAATAAGATACAACAATAAAGAATCAGGTACTTCTGCAAGTGGTTATCCTTAGCGTGGTCGGAGTATGATGAATCTAGACCGAAGATTGAGATTTGGCTACAAATTTGGACAAGCCACCAAAAGGATCGACTATAAACGTCACCACAACCTGGTACCCGAAGATTGTACCTAATGTAGGCGTCTATTTATAGATATTCTCAGGGTTTTATTTGGAAAGTAGTTGCTGAAATAGTGTGTCGATTTTCGTACAACAAATAACCAACGTTATTCAAAAATTATTGGCCCATCCATTTATATTTATATTCGGCTACTTTCATTTAGTTGAACTAATTGACCTCGGAAGCCAAGTCCACTATAAAAACTTATTTAACCGTCTAAATAAGGAAATAAGTTTAAAAATATGTAAGATAAAGTGAATATAAAAATTTAATAAGTTTAGATATTTACCCAAGCTTTGATTGCTTAACATAACTTTTTTTTATTATCGGAATGCAACAAAGATTTATTTTTTACCGAATTTTCAACAAAAGAGAACGAAATTATATCTACCGTTGTGCTTTTTTAATAAAAAAGAAAAGGTATGCAAATCATTTTCCAGCAGAGTAACTGAGAGTTGAAGGTCTGGGCCTGTATTTCTCTTCGGTTTAAGATAATAAACGGTATTTACTTTAATGAGTTAGGGGAACTTTACTGCACGGCCTAATATTACAATGTTATGCAAGGCATATCTAATGTATTATCCACATGACGTAATCCAATGTATCACAGCTATAAAAAGATGTTTAGCCTGCGTCCATATCAACACAAAAATGAAGCTACAGGTGTTGCTATTGCTCCTATCAATCCTCCTTTGCCTGGTGGGAATGGTGCCGGCCCAGAGAAGAAAAAAACGAGAGATTGAAGTTTGGGTGCGACCATCACAGGGAAGGCCGGACCCTCAACCACAATGTCGTCCCAACGATCCAAACTGCTACTAATAAGGCTAATGCACTTGATGAGCTCATCATTGTTCTAAAATAAATTTAAATGCGTTGCCTTATTTCATTTGTGTACCCCTAATTTAATAAGTTTTAATAGCACAAAATAAGTAGTCTGGCTTTAAATGTGGTCAGTATTTTTCATCGAACGAAACTGTTATAAAGCCTTTTTCTTTATTAATTAATTTCTTAATAAATTCAGAGCCATGTCAGCTTAGAGTCTGAAAAAGTTTTAAACTAATGATAGTAATATAAAAGGTACGTAAAATTTTTTGGAAGCCCTTAATTCCCTTTTTTTGTTGGCAATAACCTCTTGATATTATAAAAAACCATTTAGAAATGTTTGTACGATTTTCGACGGTTAAGCCAACGTAAAGAAAATTGATTTGACTAATGCTTTTTATCGATTAAAACATAATATTGTCATTTTTTGAGCTTACTGTTTATATGATTAAATTGCACTAGGTTTAATTTAAGCCAGCATTCAATTCTTCATCCAAAGGATCTGTTCTAAACATGCATAGTATTTTGGATTGTCTGAGATATACACTTTTTTCACCCTTTTCTTCCCAAAATTTAGCATGCAGCAGAGCCGCAAAACTTTTCGTTCTCGCAAAAGTTGTCGGTGCAGTCGAAGAATAAGTTGCCGCCACGCCCAGTTATACTCTCATTATCTTGGCATGTAATTCCCAGTCCCTGCCCTTCCGTCCTGCGAGTATCCATCCCCACATGTGTGTCAGTTTTGGCGCTCGCGGACAATGGCAGAAGTTTCTGTTTCGGCTCGATAAAGTATCTGTTAGATACAATTTACAATATTTTCCGCTCCGCTTCGTCCCGCTCGCCAAGTGAAAGTTTTGGCAGCAAAGTATGGCTTTAATGATAATGACTTTAGCTACGACAAAAAGTAGCGCAAAGTTTAGAATACGCCAACGCAACGCTTTTGGGGTTTTTGTCGAGAACTCCAAGGGGTTTGAAGAAGTTTTCCCCCACATCTACACACACGCGAAATGGAAACAGTTCGGTGGGATTTCGCCCGGGTGCGTGGTGTTAACTTTTCCTACGTGTTGGCCCTATGAAACTGATAAGAAAAGACAGCAGCAGGAGCCGCTAAGTGGGACAAGGCCAGGCAATCTATAAGGGAATTTGAATGGGATGTAATTCGATATATCAATGATGCTGCTACCAAACCTGGAACTAGACTACCTTTTGGGACTGCAGATCGTGTCGCAGCATTGCCAGCGATTTAGTTTTATCACAATCGCGGCAACAACTTCGGACAATGTCAGCGATTTATTGCATCAGCTCCAACTAACAACACTTGGTTACGTTGTAATCGGCCAGCGCTGTAGATACAGATACCCGGCCAACAACAACAAACAAGCATCCTCAGCAGCCCGTAGCTACCAAAAACCCAATTGCCCGTTCCCGTTCCCGTTCCCATTTCCGCTCCCTGTATCTGATCAACGCGGCTAATCTGCACTGCGAAAAAAATCAATTTGTCAGACTTTGACTCACAATTGTCGTGTGGCTTCCGGCTTTTACAAAAACAAATCCTCGTGTTACTACCTTTGAACTTTAAAAATATAATTTACCATTACGCCAGCCTAGAACATTATTTATCAAAATTAATACTTAAAAAAAAATATATATATATATATATTAACAATATTTTTTTATAAGTCTTACAATAAACAATTGATTTTCTGTCAAATAATATTTATATTTAGCATAATGTGTAATGAAATATGAAAATCACATTCTAGTTTCTTGACATTTAGACATTTTTTTAGACTTTGTTAAGTTTTTAAGATTCTGATATGTGCAAAAAAAAAATTTTTCAAATTATTAAACAAATATTTTTTCAAATTTTTAAATGAATGAAATGAAGTTAAGCCAGAGAAGCGGCATTGTAATGTTACTTGTGCTATGAAAATCTCGCGTTAATTCGATTTTGCTTTGTGTTCTCCTGAGTGTAACTGCAGTTGCTGTTGGGCTGTTGCTGTTGTCAACTTCTTTGTTGTCGTCGTCGTCGTCGTCATCTCCTCCTCATCAACATCAGTGGACCGCGGCAAAAGTCTTCTCCCAGCAACGGCCCAAGTTTCGACTGCAGTCCCAGGCTGTTAAGAGTTCAACTCGTGATGTTTAAGTGGTTTAAGCCAAGGTAACGATTTCCTCATTGGTCTACAATTCTCCAGTTCAGCCCGCTATTGCTGTTGTTGCCGGCGACATTCTGTCATGCCACGATCACGAACCATTCGTAACACATTTGTTGCAATTTTCCTCGCTATTTGTTAAGGTTCAGATGAGGTTGCAACCAAAGGGACTCTCGTCTGGGGGCTTTGATGTTGTAAAATATGTACTAAACGGCAGGATAAAACGATTGATTGCGACTTGCTGCGAGGTGTCTGCAAAGTTACATCAGCAGTTGAACTGATTTATTGTGGGGGGAGTTTGTTAGAATAATATTTAGTAGTTTTTAGCGTTAAGAAAAAGTATAATATAATATAAAAGTTCTTAAATACTAAATATTATCTAATATTAATTAATTGGGAAATAAATAAATTTCATTCCCAAAAGCTGAATCTAAATAATCATTCCACACTCTACATAAACTTAATAGATTTAATCCTGGTGTACAATTGTAAAATCAGCATCGAAAGGTGTTAATGGCCGTCTGCTAAAGCGGTTGTCCAAATTGCACTCGCATTAAATTCTCTTCCGTTAGAGGAGCATTGACTTCCGGTTGCGAGGGGGTGCCATTCCAAAGGGGGGAGGAAAAGCGGGGAAAACAGGTGTAAACTGTAACGCCGCCAATGGGCGACACATTTGGCAGCTATTCAAGTGTGATAACAACAGTGTGCCAAGCCCGATAGAAAGGGACACGGCGAAGGAAAACAATGGGAGTGAGCGGAATGGGGATGGTGAGGGGGATGAGTAAGAGTAAATCAAATTGAATAATTGTTACATGACGGAGCGAGGGAGATGGGCTGCAGATGGGAAGAAAGAGACAGCTGGCAGGGACATATGATCGAGGCAACAGGGGCAGCAAAAACAAACGCAGGCTAACAAGCCTAGGCAACAATAACAATAACACTGAAAGGACATCAGCATCCTCCATCCCTTTAGCCCATAAAATAGCCCGCTGTACGGGAAAAAAAGGGGTTTTAATGGATTAAATCATTTACTAAGAGTGATAAAGTTTTCTATTTATACCAAAAATAAACAAATTATATATTTAATGTTATATTATATAAAATAATTAAATTAATATTTCAAACAAAAATGTACTATTTTAATTTTTTCCCAAAAAGGACACATTTTTTCTGAGTGCTTCATTCCATTCCGCTGCGATGAGAAGCGCTGCGATGCGACTTCAATTCAATCAATTGAACGTGCCACGAATGGTTAGCAATAACAAAATACACTCTAGTGGGTTGAGCGGGTGGTAAAAGACGGGCGGGGGGCGCGAACAAGGACCAAGGACCAAGGACCAGGATAACAACGACCAGGGAGAGCAGACCAACTGGCGTGTGAAATTGACAATGCAGCTGCAAAAGAGAGGACACAAAAGGCGGCGAGGTAGTTGGGTCCACGTAACACCGTGCAAATATTTCATAGCCTGTGCAATAAATAGGAAAAATAATATTATTTATAGGATACTAAACTAATTTTAACAATAAGATAATTTAAGCACCCCACCTGCAAGTTTATTCATAGAATTTTAAAGAGAGATATATATTGAAACATTGATTAATGACTTATTTATAATAAATCAATTATATAAGTCTTGTTTATTCTTATACAACTTTTAAAAACTCTTAAGTATGGCGTTATAGTTTAAAATTGGACTCAAAAATATTGTAAGTTTCTGCAATTGATCAAGATGAACTTTCAGAAAACGATTTTTGCAGTGGAGTAAAAATATTTTTGCACGCGACAAACGGCCAATGTGCGGGATTAAGAGCCAGGCCCACCTGACATCCACATCCACTTCCACATCCACCGACGAATACCGTGGTCCGGTTTTACCTCATGAAAGTGTCCTGTCCGCCGTCCCGTGTCAACGTGTCTCATTGATTGACTAGGTCACACACACCTGAACACATCAGCAGGCGACATTTTTGCATAACCCTGAGCTGCGAAAATCAAGCAAATAAAACTTATTTAGGTTGCAGGGGCGGACAGACCAGTGATTCTCAATATTTGCAGCGGGCTTACCTGGCACATTCTGCCCATCTGCCATAACAGGTGTTGATATGTTTATATACTGTCAAAGGGGCGGCATGGGAATGGTGGGAGGGGGGGGGGGGAAGGGGGGAATGGGCCATGAATGCTTTCGATGTGCGTGCAATTTGCACAAATTGCAGACAGACCGCATCGAGGATGCGAGACAAGTTTGTGGTGGGATTTGCCTGGTTATCAATTAAACAATTAGCGGACCATTATTTGAATAGGCTCAGAGAGGAGTGTTACTACTCGGCCATCAGAATCGCAGCTCCCACTCGTTCGCTTGTCAAATAAACACGTCTCAGCCATCGCGATTGCATTTCCCCGACTGTCATTTACCGTTGGCTCTCGGGTGGAAAATCTCTGGAGTGCCTGATTGCCACGCCCACAGGCTGCAATCAAGCGTTCGCCTCGAAGTAACTAAAAGATGCATGTAATTTTTGATAGAGATGGGCAGCATCGTACATAGATACTTTCGTTGATAATTCTTAGTTGCATAGATGAAATATAATTTCAGTAGTTATTTAAAAAACTGAATCAATAGCATTATTTTAATTACAAGCTATCCGTTTTAAATATATTTTTAATGAGTTTTATATATTTTTAAATTGTGCTTCTTGTACCAAACGGGCTCTTACCCACTGACCTTTTTTCTACAGTTTGTATCTTATGCAAGGGAAAATAATACCTTCCCATCACTGAGCTGAAGTGCACACATGCCAGACCAAATTACAAGGCATCCCAGCGGAGGACCAAAGACGAGGCGCGGTTTTTTAAATTAAAAACTAAAATCGATTGACATTCAATTTGAGCAGGCAGCTCCCCGACTAAAGTCGGGTCTCTCCCTTCTCGACGTCGTATCTCAAGTCAACATTTGTCGCTATAAATTTGCCAGTGCCCAAGTTTCGCACATTTCCTTGACTCTGCCACGGATGTTGGATGCTGAGAAGCTGGGATGTTGGATGTTGGGCTGCTGGGATGTTGAATACGGAGATGCGATGCGATGCGTGTGCGTGCGTAAGATACTCGGAGACAGATGGGAGCTGTGAGATGGAAACTGGGAGTGCTTCTGCCTTGGCTGCTGTTTCCTTCCTAGCAACAACCTTGGCAGCTGATACAGCTGAAGAAGCCAGCCAGCCAGCCAGCCAGCCAGCCAGCCATCCAACCAGCGGCTACATTCAATACTCACTGACATGTGCGCCACCCGATGGTGATGCCCATGAAAAGGAAAGAGATCACGGTGACTGTCATAGCTGCATGCCAAAATAAACATGAAAATGTCTAAGCTAGATTTAGTAAGCTTAAAAATGATAATAAAATAAAAGATAATAAATAGATAGATATATAAATAATAAACCAGGACGGTATAGTGTACGGCTTTCTATGTAAATGTGGAATTTATGGATGGAATGGATGCTACATATTTTGTAACATTAAACTAAGTATCAGAAAATGCGAACATCACTTAATATCACAGAATATACATTTATAGGTGATTCCCATTTAATGAACACAATAAATTATTGCTTGAATCCAAATTAATGACCTTTTTCAGTGACTATCAACATACTGTTATTTTGCCAGACATCTCTCAAACTATATCCCTTGCTGGAGTTTCAACTCCGACTTCAACTTTGGCTCCAGTGTCGTATCCGTATATCTGTATCTGTATCTCAACATACACTCAACGTATCTGCTACCATGTGGCTTTCCGCGTTTGCGTGCAAATTTTGTGACACTTCACCCACGGGAGCGTTTTTTGCAACTTTGGCAGCTAAGCGCTGATCCGAGCTCGAAGCGCCCTTCTGCTTTCTGCACTGCTCCTTCGCTCTATTAATCCTGGCTGACGTTGACAAAATGAGACAGGTACACAGCCAAAAAAGGCATCTAAATTCAGGTTTTCTAAGGAGTAGTTTTTAGCTGGCATTGAATGCACATATCACATATTGGGGCTTTATATACTAAACTGGGGAAGTTTGTGATTGGATTTCTCCATACAAAGCCAAAAAATCTAACCATAATGTTTTCCTTAAAAATGAGATAAACATTGAGTATTTTTTCGAATTTTCCTAACCTAAAACCATTTTTTTAAAGACTTTAAACTTTAAAGTCTTAATTATCTGTATTTATAGAGGGGCACAGCTATTTAATTTTTTTCAGGAAATGGCTGATTAAATTTCCAGCACTGCTGCTAGTCAACCCTTCATTAAGTGCCACTCCCACCTCCCGTTTTTCAAAATGCGGAGGCGGCGGCACCGATGGCGTGTGCATAATTTCCCAACCGGAGAAGAAAGACTGAAGAGCTGATGCAACAAGTTGCAGCCGCTTTTAATTGATATTAATTTAATTGACACTCCAGTTGAGTTGTGAACTCGAGTGGCGTTTTGGGCTCGTTCTGGTTCCATTTACCCACGGCCCTCCTCCTTTTTTTTCCCTCAGACTAATCGCGTGGGCTTAGCCCGACTTGTCAGTTGGCAAAGTGGCGGCTTCAATGAGCTTGGTTGCAAACACAGTTCGCTGGCAAGGGAAAGAGGGTCCGGAGTGCATTTTATGAGTTTCCATTTAAGTTCAATTAGGTTTGCACATCGCTATTAGCATAATGAGCCAGTGTCGTGAAGGAATTGCAAGGGCCCATTAAGAATTCATGCAAAACTCTTAAAAAAGAAGACAGTAGAGTATACAAATCGTATATGAAGGCTAACCTACCACTCATTAAAATAGTATATATAATTGAAAATTATAGAGTTTCATTTTGTAAATTAATTATATTATGTATCTAAAAAAACCCTATTCAAAATAAAACTTATACTAGCTTCCCGCTTTACATGACTGTTAAAACGACGTTTGGCAAGGCATAGCATATCTAATTCATTTAGCCACCTGCGATCGAGAAATGTAAAGAGAAGAAGGTTCTGGATATCGATAGAACACAATTAAAAATGAACCCATTGGCGCAGCTTTTACTGGTCTGCCTTTCTCTAGTGGGAATGGTCCTGGCTCAACAACGACCACCCCAGATTCCGAGAGATCCGATGCCGAGAGATCCTTATAGAATTGACCGCAAAGATCTTCCACCTAATCGTAAGATTTCAAAATTAGAATACCCAGTGTCCTTCTAAACGCCAACTTTTTCTAGGTGCAAAATGGTGCCGACTTATTTTAAGTTCCCCTTTTGGTCAAAGTAATTGCTAATTAAGCTGTATGATATATAAATGTTTGATGACATGCTCCAAAGAAATCGATGAGGTCAATCCCTCTTTTACAAAAAAGATGTTCTGAAAGAAAATGTTAATTGTCTGACTACATACAAGTTTTCTTTGGTAACCAAATTATTTACAGGGCGCATTTCCTAGTTATTTAAAATAGATTGTAGCCCAGCTAGTAAGCCAATATATTTTTGCATTCAATCCGCTTCTAATCATAACGGTCCCTCGCACTGCCGCCTGCATTTGCTCCCCAGTTTGTATCGTGCCTCCATGCCATCATCATCATCATAATGATCATCATCATCCTGGTGCGCAGACGCTCTAATCGCTCATTAAACGGCCACAATTTGCCCGGTCGGCGTTGCATTTAAATTACTTTCCCATTGACTTGGCCAGGGGAACTGGCTGAAATTTGTTTATGAGGGCTAGCGCAGCGTAGACCTTTTAACTAAAACTAAAGCTCATAACTCTGGCCATCCGACAGCGACTGGGTCTGTCTAGTCCGTTGGACAATCGAGTCGCGTGAATTTCAGCAATCAGGCGAGGTCCGTGGAAGTCCCAAAGTCGCAGCCGAAAGCTGAAAACTGAAAACTGAAAACTCTTGCCTTTCCCCCAAAATACCCACCTCTGCCCCGCTTCGTTGTCGTCGCATTCATCAAAAAACGCTAAAGTCGTGCAGTTCGGTTTCCAAATCTATGCCCCACCCGCATCCTCAAGTTCTGCATTTCCCCCTAAGCCCGTTCCCTTATTGCAATTGGCATGCCATGCTTAAGTTTTTCCCGACTTTTTCTTTAGAATTTTCCATGCTCTTTTCGGGGGAGAGAGAGAAGCCGAGCTGACCGACGTGATATTATAAATTTAGCTTTGCCCCAGCTCGCTTCCTCTTCCTTGTCCACCCATGGGAAACGCTTTTCTGCCTTATTTTGACTTTCTCTAATCTTCCAGAATCACCAGAGTCCACAGTTTGAGTTATTTGCTTTAACTTGGATTAGCCGTTATTGTTATGCATAGTTAACTACAGTAATATTTGTTGGATATTCTAATGACTTTAAACATTGATCTAAGTAAACGAACAAGACTTCAATTCATTGCAGATATGTACTTTAAATGAAAACGCTTTATAATAATAGTAATATTTTGCTTATATATTCCTTTATTAATCATGTTATCTTTTTACGCTTCCACTTGGCTGCTGATTTAAATGTTCAACTCCAATCGATTGAAATGTACAAAAATATGTACATATCACAACAATCCTTGAATCATTTGGCTGCTGACTCACAATTTCGCCCCTTCACTCGGGCACTTCAAAAGGAATTTCAAATATTTATTAACGCCCTGCTCTCAAGCTGGCTCATAACTGTTGTAAATTACTTGGCCAGGTTGTAAATATTAATAACCAAAGGGTGAAGCGCCGGAATCCCCGAAATAGAGGGACTGCCGACTATTTCGAGCTGAGATGAGGAACCAATTAAGCGGATTTCAAGTGCTACGAAAATAACGCCGCACAATCAGAAGGTGACGAAGCGGCTGCCATGGAGGAAAACTCGTGGAAAACTCCAGGAAAATTCCACTCGTCTGTTACATAAGGCAGATGCTGAAGAGGGTGATAGTGCGGGATAATAGAATAGTGGAAATGGGGAGGACTGACATTGAAATGTTGCGCGTGCGGCAGTGCAAACAAATTTAAAAATAAAATAAGGAAAGTCGGAAAGGGAATGGTGAGGAAAGTTGCGTCTGTAGCATAAATTAAACTGCATTGCTGCATTAAGAGATCAAACATGAGAGAGGATGAGGGGGAAAGGCATTCTCAGCAGGAGGCTGCATCTGCTCCTCAAGCATTTAAAATGCTGTAAATTTTAATTAGACGAGATGTTCGTATTCCGAATTCGGAGGGCGCAAGCCAGGCATTGCACTACAGGCATCTGCCTTTGCTTAACATCTTAATAAGAATATCACGATAAATAATCAGTGTAAATTCAGCAATGAGATATGCATCTAGTACGATTTAAAGACAATCAATTTAATACGCTTACAAGAGTAAATAACATTTGTTTGCTGTACTATCCCCTAACTAAAATGATATTGTAAATCTGGCTCTGAAAACAAAATGTTTTTATAAAGGGCAGTAAAGATATAAACTAAATAACATTGGTAAGGATATTGTTTAAGTGGGTCGATTATTTTTGATAATATTTAATAAACTAGTAAAATCATTGCATAGCCGACCATTACTGTTTTAAACTTTATATAACTTCCTGGTATCAATTGCTGAAGATCCCAGAGCAATCGCAATTCCAACTCTCAGGTCTCCGTCAGAATTGGCCATAAATAATAATCATGACAATGTTTGGCCCCAGGCAATGTGAACTTTTCGCACAAAAGACCCGAGTCTGGAGCCGAAAGTTGAGATTCAGCTCGATTTGATGCCAGGCGATTCGAAATGAATCGCGACTCTCGAGGCCTCCTTTGTTTTTTGTTTGCCGCTTTCCGCAAACTGCAGGGAATTCTGTTGACATTGGCTGGTTGTCTAGGACGATAGACGATAGGGTTCTACCCAGTAAATGGTTATCTTTGTACTACATTTTATTTAGATTTAAAAAATTATATAATTTTTTTATAAAACTTCTTTTGTAATAAATATTCTTTAAAATCCTATGTGGTTCCACAAGAGTTTTGTTGTAAGTTAGTTATTTCTTAACCGTTAATTAATAAATTTTGTTTTGGAAAGTGTTGTCTCTATATGTTACCAAGAATTTTCAGTATTGTTAGTCCTTATAGCCATGTTAATGAACAATTTCCTTCCCATCACTGGACCTCCTCCAAGTTCTTGTCCCACCTTTAGGTGAGCTTATCAAAAATTGCATGGCATTGCAGCTGGCTGGGAATGCTAGGTAAGAACATTGTTCGACTGCGCTTCGGCGGCAATAAACGAAACAAAATGAAACTTACACTTTTCAGTGGTCCATCCCCAGTCCCCTCAGAGTTGTCGGCATAGCCACAATTCCTGACATTCGTTGGCTGAGATTAATGCGCCTTTGGTTGCAGCCGCCAAGTCGGCGAGTTCAGGTCAAGGGCCCGAGGTCTGAAGCGTCTGGGGCCGTAAAAAGTTCTGCCCTATACTCTAAACAAACCGGAGTTCAAGGGCTGCTAGGAAACCGCATGGATAGGTGTTTTAAAAAGTGCCAGGAAATCAAGGTACCCAACTTATTTATTATTTTGTAAACATACCTTCCTCACAGGGAAATTCAAATTTATTGTTAGCATAATTCTAAGTCAGGAACTTTAAATTTTTTTTAAATAAATTTTTGTAGACTAAGTTATGTATTAGGAAAACAATTAAAATTTTAAAAATGTATAGAAAATACTTTCAAAGAAAGAAATTAAAATTAATTTTCAAAAACGTATAGATTTTAATGAAAACTGATCACTTACTTACTGACGGATTATGAGGTTCAGGATTAAGGATTGTTGCATTACGTATATTTATTTTAACATCACCAAGCTTGAAGTACAGGGTATTGAAAATTCTTCATTGCCCCACCCAGCTCAGCTTTCTTGCTCTTTTTTTTTGGGCCTTATTGTCGACCTCAGCCACAGTTTAAGTTCCAGTCTCGGATTGCGCAACAAGAGCCCTCAGAAAAAAAGAATAGGACTGAAGAGGAGTGGAGCGGCAAAAGAACGAGGCAAGGAAGGAGCCACACAGCAAATTGTTAAAAATAATTTATATTAAAACGCAGCGCAAAAAGACATTGCAATGAAAATTGTGCAAACAATCAGAGTGCAGGGGAAAAAAAAGCGGAGAGATGCCAGGCAGATCCAGCAATTGCGATAAGGCAGAGCAGCCGGGAGGAGCTGGAGATCCGGGAGCAGGGCCCAGAGCTGCAAACAAATGTCCAAATGATATTTTGTCATAATAAATGGCACAACTATGATTATTTATGACTCGAAATGCGATCGCTTCCCTCCACGGCTCGACTCCACCAGCTCCGCTCAATTTAAGTCTCATAATCAGAGACGAGACGAGGAGCTCTGGTCATGATTTCGATTTCTTGCCCGGCCATGTAATTTATAGTGCCAAGAGTATTGAATACCGCTGTATTCTCTTTTGCTTTTTTTCAGATTGTTTTTTGGTTTTCCTGCCCCTTTTTGTGGCAATCAAAGCGAGACTTAGGCCACGAACTGACTGCGATAATGCCGTTTTTTCTCTGATTCCCCGATGTTGATTTGCGGGCTTCGGTTTTAGCTCTGCGGCTTCGATTTCCTCTGTTTATTGCTGGCCGAGAGAATTTCTGTTCTAGGTCTCAATTGTGGCTGATTGTTGTGAGGCATCATTAGAAGAACGTAAATCAAACAGTTTTTTTCGTTTTATGACTTTTTTTTCGCTGAGAGTTGAACCATTTATGGTTAGTAATGGAGGCAACAAATGTAAGACAGTTTCAGAGGGAGATTAAGCCAGGAATGTGGCGGGCTAAATGGCTTTATGGGCTGGCTCTTAAATACAATACAATAAATGCAGTGATCATCGGATATATATGTTTTGTTTATCGTTTATGCTATCAAGTCGTGCATGTCTTGGATTTTATTATTTGTGCTCAGCCAATCTATGAAAGTGTGGTTCAACTTCTTTTACTATCCCTTAATATTCCTACCAAATAAAATATCTTTTGTTTTTCCCCTATTAAAAAGGTAAACAAACTTAAATATGTATTACATTCAAAAATAACAACATAAACAACTTAAATTTCTACGTAATATTCTTACATACATGAACAAAAAAAGGAGTTTTTTTCGGAAGGATCAAGGCGTCCAACTTGATGGTAAAGGATAAGATCTTAGCAGAAGACTTTGATTTACGGTACGAAATGTTAGGGAAACAAAATCGATGAAGATTTATTAATTACAAAAACCATTTGACCGTAAATTATTAGCAAGAAATATTGCCTTCTACTTCCTGGAAACCAAAAAGTGCGTTTTATTTACTTTCCCATTGCTTGACTTTAAAGGATTCTTGTGGCCATTTATTGCCATATATATTTCGGTATTTTCGTGGCACTGCCAACTGTCAATAAGTCTTTACACTGTCGGCACACATGACACCAGATCCCGGTTCCGTTGCCATCACTTAACCTCTTCCAGTGCCCGTCCACATCCTCTTTTTCCTCCGCTACTGCAGGTTTTTTTTTTGTGCTCTCGTTTTTTCAGCGTTTTCAAATTAAACTTAAACTTTTTTCATTTCCATTCAACACACATAGAAAAACTCCCGTCAAACCCCCCTCCGAACACAGCGATTTTGCTGCGCACATGCGTTTCAATTCCACTCTTCAATTTTTTTTTTGTATTTTGTAGCTGGTGGGTCTGATTCCTGGTATGCCGCGTGCTCAGCGTGTTGTTTGCTTATTTGAAGTTTCCGCAGGGAGCTGAGTTTTCGGTTCAGTCGAGTTGAGTTGAGTTGAGTTGGAGTTGAGCTGTACTATACTGTGCTGTACTATACTGTGCTGTACTGTGCAGGGCGTTTTGTGGGCCGGAGGGGCGGACGGAGCCAACGAGCGCGCAATATTAAATCGTCTGTATTGTTTACAATCAGAAAGCGTTTTATAGACTTTATATAGACGAACGAGTCAACAGAACGAGTCAAACGAAAACAGGGGAAACATATTGATTCAAGCTCCTATTCTCCAGAATTCTATGGACTCGACGGCCACCAGGGAGTCACAGTTGAGCAATTTCTGCTTCAGCAATTCCCTTGGCGAATTTCAGGTCGGCAAAAGTCACGTTTTAATCGACGTACATATCGCAGCAATCATTAATCAAAATTAAACAATAATTATTTGCCAGAAATCACAGTCACCAGGCGCGGGGCGCTGTTTTTTCAGGTGTTTCTTATGCTCAGACTTTGTGGGTGCGTCGAAGGCTACAAAAATTGACTTTGAGCGGTTTTAATTGAGCTTTAATTATGCCTAATTAAGCGTGGAAATACACATTTTTTCTCTTAGCTTTCTTAGTCGTTTTTGCTTGCCATTTTTGCATATCACTTTACTTCTTTTTCGGCAGCGTGTGAACACCATTAACTTTTTGAGGACTGTGGCAGTGAAGATTACCCATTTGGGGAAAGTAATTAAGAGGTTTGAGATGATAATTAGTCATTTTGGGTGGAGCAAAAAAATGTACATTCGAATTAAATTTGTTTTTCAATAATATAAATAGCAAACAATTTTTTTCAAAATCATTTTTTGTTATATGATGAAAGGCAGAGTATAGCTTATCATAGTGAATTTAATGTGTATTTCCTTAAATTAATCCAGATAAAGAAGATTGAGTATAAACTACTTTCCAATTCCCTTCTGCCTGAAGCAAATCATATTTTGTCCTTGAGTCGTCCGTTTTTCACCCTCATTTGAAGTTTTGAAACTGCGTTGAGTGCCCCATAACTGTAAGCCATATAGCACATATCAACTATGAGGACAAACAAGAACTCGGTTTTGTTTGGTAAACAGAAAGAAAACTGCCAACACCGACACAATCCGCCGGGACTGAAAGTGGAAAAGAGAGTGGGGCCAGCACAAAGTAATTGATTGTTTATGGTCATACAATTTATGTGTGGCACAACAGCGGGGAAAGAGAAAGGGTAGTGGAAAATATTGACCATTTGCTAAACGATAATTCAAAATGTTAAATCGACAATTTCAATTTGAGGCGAAATGGCGGAGAACCCGGGGGGATTGCGCCATTCGCTCTGAAACCTCACACATGACTCCCGGGTCGGGCTGTAAATATAAACATAAACTCTCCACTTAATAAAGGCGAGTGCCCTGCCACGCCCCCTGCCCCAAGTGCCGCCCCGTTAACCCCATCTGGCTCCGCTGGAATCAATCGAACGTGTAATAAAATGCAATTTTTGCAACATCGTCTCCTACTCGGCCGATAAAACGCCGCTGGTTGCCTCAGTTTTATTTTTTTATACTCCTCTAGCTACAAACGCATTTTATTTGACTCGCTATTGAACCCCGAGGGTAAGGGCATAGCCCCTGGGCACTTTGGGGTTCAATTGCTGTGTAACTGCTACTGCTGGTTCGCAGCCAAAGTCCAAAGCCCTCACCTTTAGCTGGGCAGTAAAAATTCAAACAGTTACAAGTTTATCGAGCCAACGAGAAAAACAAAATGAAATTATACTTCATACTGCTGGTCATTGTTGTTGCCTTTTATTTGTTGTTATTATTTACAAGCAATTTAAGCAATCTGTTTGCTCTTCGGGTTTTTCCTTCATCTCCATATTTTTCCATAGTTAACAGTCATGTAAACACAACATGAGTACTCTGATTTTTATTGTTATTAAAAAATATCGTATATAGAATAATATACGTTCTGCAAGGTCAATAAATAATATTTAATAAAAGACGAATATGTTTAAAAAAAAATTTTTATAAACATATGTCATTAAATTATAACAAAAGATATGAGAAATAACAAATATTTTAAGTGTTCATATTTTTTTAATACACTTTTTATCCTTACTCTACCAGTACTGACTTACATATATTAGGTAAGCTTAAACAATTTATTTAGTATTTTAATCTAATCGATAGTTGGCTGAAATGCACAATCTTTTTTACGCTTGAACACAGCTAAGATCCAGCTGAATTTGTTTTCAGACCCACTTAATCATTGCAAACAAGATGGGAATATAAATAATTGATTTTAATTTTATATCTTTCGTTCCCTCCGTTCTCCACATCACATCATAAAATTCGCAATAATATTTTGGTATATTACTCGCGTAGCCGTCCCGTACTCACAGGGTTTATACAATCGATTATTCACGGTCGATTTCATTAATTTTCATAAACAAATTTGTTCAAGTTCTCGACCAGCAAGGGGGGTTCTTTTGGCAATGTATTGAAAAGTAAATAATGCAATTTTCCACGCAAGATAGAGGACTCAAGGAGGGATCTTTTGTGCCTGACTTCCGAGTTGCTGCAGTTGAGCAATTATGTAATTTTTAATAGTCGCCATCGGGGGCCAGAGGCGGTACGCATTTTACGAACGTAGAGAGGGGTTGCTTGTAAAATTCAAAGCATAATTTATTATTGTCAGTCGGTAGAGGGCAACCCTCGACTATAAAATAATGGAAATCGTTTAGGGATTTGTCAAAAATGTAGTATTTGAGAAAATTCAAATAGATATAGTCTATATATACCCAAGGTTTAAAGAGTAAGTATTACAGTTTAGGCAGATCAGACAAATAAGGAAGAATAATTTTTAATAATCGAATATTAAAAACGATGTAATGTTTGTATTTTGATCAAATTAATTTTTTTTTTAAATTAATTTAATAATTTGATAATGTTAAAGTGTACAAAAAAATGACAGCTGAAAAGTGTATTAAGATGGGAGGGTCGGTGTAAGATTATTTTTGGTGTGACGCGTGACACGTGCTGCGCTTCACGGATTTTGCTGCGGACTCACGTCCATAGACTAACCCACTCCAGGACCTTTTCCGGGCACATTCCACCCCCTGCCCACCCCAACGTGTTAATTGTGGCAACTGCTCTGCTGTGACTTCTATCCATTCAACTTGGCCACTTGTACGTGGGGTGAGCGGAAAAATGGCAAAGAAAACACGGAAATAAAATATGACTGGCCAGAGCACATGGGACAGCGCACACATAAACTTCGGATAGCTGGGGGTTAAGCATTTTCGGAAAAGCGTTTAGTGCTCGATGCGCCATAAACTTTTTTCATACACTTATACATATTTTTATAGAAACGTATTCTTATTTCCAACTATAGAATTTAAAAGTCGATGGATCAGACGGAATAATGACATTATATACAAATGGCTGCGAACAATACTTTCATTTTTTTGGGCATTAACAAAAAAATAGTAAAGATTTTTTTAAATCTGGCAAATAAATCTTTAAATGATAATCAATTGAAAATCCTATAGTTTAAAGAGCGTTTTTAATAAAAAAAAAAAACAGTTTTTAGAAGATATTCGATGTTTTTAAATTAGTAAAAAGGAAATCACCCACACCTTCTAATCGTTTTAGTGTGATATCGAAATTGTTCCTTTAACGCATTAATTAGCGTTGCTGTTTCTGGGGATAAACCGCCCGCTTGAAGGACACTCGTCGGCACCTCCCCTAACGGATCCTCTTTACTGGTCAGTAGCAGTGACCCTCGGTCATTGCCCCATATTTGTGATAAAAAACAAAAATGTTCCAAATGAAAAACGAAAAACCGGAGACCATCAGCATCAGACTGAAACCGAAACCATTCCCGACCGGAGGCTGCTCCACTTGAGTTGCGCTTTTTCAACTTTGTTCGCGGACTCTTTTATGACGGTGATGAGGATGAACTGACCACCAGTCGGCTCACTGGCTAGTTGGGTTCGCACTACTTGAAATGAAACCGCAACTTAATAATTTTTGCTTCTGCGGCAATTAAAAATTTTTACCTTATTTGCTCCAGTTTGCCAGCGTTTTTATGTTTGTGCTTTTCGGCGGAGTGGAGCCAGGACTTGTTATCTGTTTCAGTTGTTGCCCCAGTGCAACATTTTGTGCATGGTCATTTACTTTTCGCCCCCAGCCGCTTCAGTCCGCCAAGTTGCGATGTTACTAATTAAAAACGCAAATGGGTTTATGATGTTGCACAAGTTGCGGTCGCCTTGGGGGCGGGGGTATTATTTTTTACTGCTGTCGCTGCGAAATTGTAACATGACAAAAAAGCTGAAAAGAAGTTATAAAGAAAAGCATAAAAAGAGCGTGGCATTAAAACAAATTTTTGCTCGGTTTTCTTTTTCTTTTTTTATTTCGGGACAAATACAAAACAAGTCCTGCTGGGCTCCCTGGGTTTTCCAGCTTTTCACCCTTGCGGTTGCTTGCGGCTGCTCCCTTTGTTGGGTTTTCCGGCCCAACACCCCCTCCTGTTTTCTTCATGCTCCTGGACCTTTTCCGACTATATCGCCATCCATCTCGGTGGTCTCCTTGCCGAGAATGGCAGACTCCTCCACGCTTTTCACGCTTTTCACATTGCTCTGGCATGTTTTCTGTTTTATTAGCGTGAAAATTTTTCAAAGGTGTCAGCACTTTTTACGTTCTTGTTTTTGTCGTTTTCGTTCTACGTTTGTTTTTCGCCTGTTTTAAGCATTTCCAAGAAGTGGGTGACTTTTCTTATTAAATATTTTGTGAAATTTATATTTGTCACAGCACAAATGAGATGTTAAGTGCCACAAAAGGAGGAAAATGTATTCCGGGAAATTTTTGAGGCAGAGTCGGCTTATTATAAATGATTTTAGTTTCTAATTTTGCAGCTTTAGATGTGTAATAAATTATTTTTGGTAACTCTTTGGTTAATCCCAAGCAAAAAGGGAATGCTGTTAGCCGTTAGTTTTCCATTAAATATTCCTCCATCGGCAATTCCCTTAATGGCCAGCAGCCCCAAGCCCCAAGGCCAAAACCAAACCCAAGCGAACCGAGCTGACCGGAAATCCCCAACAGCACGAGCCGCCCCCCGACCACGCCCCTGGCCTGCCATTGTGTAATATCCGTTGACTATTATTCTAATTCATGCTGAAAATTAAAAAGCTGCCTATGAGCCCCTGACCAGCCCCAACACCAATCCTGATCCCCTTGCCGACTTGTTTTTGTGCCAGTTCAGCGAAAATTTCATGCAAAATAAAACCCAAAAAAAAGGAAGAACCAAACCGAAAACGCCTTTTTGAATAGACGAAGGCATTATGTTGTTTTTGGGGGGCTTTTGCCATCCTTTCCCGTTTTTGTGTTCAAAATAAAGCGACCGCATCAACGAAATATGAAATAGCACAAAAATACTATTCAGTCTGTGTATGGAAATATGAAAAAATTAACATATAAATTAGCAAAGCAGACAAAATGTATAGGGGGCGAGGGTTCTAAAGGGAAAGACTCCTTTTGTTTTGAAAACAATTTTCGTGGCATAAATTTACGGCTGGCAATTAAAAATATTTTGTAATTCTTCTTAGCTGAAATCGGGGGAGTATAAAAATAGAGGGAAAAAAACTTTAATTAAATGTGAAACAATTTATAAAACAATAGAATTAAGGGGGATTCGTAATAGAACTCAAATTGTTTTTAATCTAATTTATGTAATGAAATAGTCCAGCGCTGCAAGCATAAGCTTTTTGTTGGAAATTAACCATACTTTATAATGATTATTAGCAGTTTTTGCCTTCTAAGTGTAAAGGGCAATTCATGAACTTTATCTATACCCATTGAACTCGATCTTCTTACACCTTAAATTTAAAGCGATAACCGCACATCCTTGGCAACTTCCTGGCTTCCCGTTGTCCTTAACTCTGTATCCACATATTTACGGCCGCAACAATGTGCGCCTTGTGAAACAATTTATAACTTTTGCGCTCTTGCCTAATAAGTTGGCATGTTGTGGCCAATAAGTTGCGGCAACAGCAGCGGACATGCAGCGGAACTCGTTTCGAAACTAAATTACAAGTACAGCAGCAACAACAGCCGCCGGCTGGTGGGTATAGATGCCCCACCCCTCCACCCACTTTCGCCCACTTTCAGCCCACTCCCCCTCCGTCCTTGCACACCGATGCACATCTTGCCAACAAGTTGGGCGTGTTGTTGCTGCCTTAACTACTGTTAATTCTTCTAATTGTGTGTACGTTGTTTGCGTGCGCTAATGTCGCATATGCACAAGCAGCAACAACATCAGCAACATCAGTTGAAGGCAGCCTGCAGGACGGTAGCAGGCAGGAGGAAGTAGGGGAGGACCGGAGGAGCATGCAAATGTGCAACTGCTTATGCCAGAGCGAACTCAGTTTCACCCTTTAAAACATCTGGCGATGGGTTCGTGAACAAAGCCCCAAAGCTGGCTAGAACATCCTCTAACAAAATGGGAATAAAAACACAATCAAAACTTTCCTAACTTAAAATATATGGTTCAAGTAAATCGCAAGTAAAATTCAAGTTGAATTTTTGGTTTTTTAATAAAAGCCCAATAATAACTACAAGAAAATGTAAAAAAGGTCTATGTTTTATGATTTAACTCTTATTATGTATTTAATTTGCAATAGCCATTAATAAAACAATTGTTCATATATTATAGACAAAAAACAAGTTGGCAAAAACTTTAGATTGTATAGTGGTAGATAAATAATTGTAAATCATATTTAAAACGCAAAGAACTTTGTATATTTTTATTTTTTATGATTATTATTAAATGTAAAAATTACCAAGAAATAAATAAAATTAAATTATTTTAGCTGCCAGTGACCCCGCTTCGTGTCACGATATCAAATCCATTACAACGCTTGAGATTTTTGCGGAGTGGCGCATCGTTTGACAACTCACATGGTAGCAGCAGAAGGGGGGTCTGCGGGGCCAGGGAGACCCTGTCCCTTATTAGCGCAAAACGCTGCACGTTGGGAGCGTGTTTTGGGACATGTGTGCGTGAGCCCGTGTTTTTGTTATTGTTCTTAAATGTAATTAAATTATGCAGATGAGCGCCATGCGCTCGCTTTGCAACTCCAACTCTGTTTCTGCCGCTGCCGCATTAACTAAACTGCCATGGAAAAGTGTTTTTAGGTATTTGCATTTGACACCGACAAACAGTTGCCTGGTGTACTAGTTTTCCCAAGTGCTGGCGGGCGGAATCGTTGGCAGATTGCTGAACAAGCTGCTGCAAAATGTTAGAAAAATAGAAATGAAAGTGGAATAAAAAAACTAATTCCATTTGGCAGCGGTGGGATTCGAACCCACGCCTCCGAGGAGACTGGTGCCTTAAACCAGCGCCTTAGACCGCTCGGCCACGCTACCCCTTTGTATAGAGCGGAAAAAATACTCATTCAAAAAGAATTAGCAAGCGAAACATGTACTGCTAACCCAGATAACGAATAGAGCAGCACCAAAGTAAATACATTTATCTTACGCATCCCGCACAAATTTAAAACACATGCCTTCTTTATTGTTAAGTTTGTTCTTTATTTTATTTTATCCTCTAGTTCTTGAACACTGTTGAATTTTTTCATTTTCTGCGCATTTGCGGTTATCCGTTACATTGAGAGAATTCCTTGCTTGACTTCATCTTGCTTCACTTCTTGTTTTTATGATACGATTAGATGCTGATTCACAAATTTCGTTTGTTTAGGCTAAACTCTATGTCTTGTTTATATGCTTATACCATTTCATATGGTTTCGTTTGTTTAACTATGCTTGTCCCTTGTAATTTGCTTAAATTGTAGTTGAAATTGATTTAATTTATTTATAGTTGTGTTGTCGTATAGCTAGATGAAAGATCTGGTTCGCTATGAAATATGAATATGAAATTTGCGTTTGAATAAGTTTTCAATTACATATGGTAATCTTTGTATTTTTCATTTATTTGTATTACTTTTAACTCCCTTGTATTGGTTTTGCAATTTGTTCCATTAAATTGTTAAATATGTACAATCGATCAAAGTGTGGCCGACTCGTTGCAGTGAAAAAAGAAAATCAAATCAAGTGCTGAAATAAAAGTCTTCAGCCAAGGCTGGAAAAATGATAAACACACAAAATGAAAACAAAGTGAAATGTATGTTTTTTTTTCGAGCATAGTTACTTTTTTTTATTTACACGTATAATTCGTATATATAGATTTACTTTGTATTTGTTTATATTGCATAAATTGCTTATTCATATTTGTGAATGCGACGTAGATTCTATATGAATATTGCGGAGTTTTCAATAGTATTTGCATTTTACACTGTGTAAACATCTTCTTTGTTTATTATTCCGATGAGTAGTTTATTCTTTACTGAGTCTATTAACTATAAAAATCTGTTGTGTTCTATTTTAGTTTTTGCATATTTATTTCGTTTTTGTTTTAGGCCTTTTCTTTATTATTGGAATATTTTGTGAAAGCTTTAGGCTAAATACATACATAGTTTTAATGACTGGTGCTTAAGAGCTTATCTTATTTGTTATTTAATAAAGTAAAATTAGTTGTTTGCTTAGTTTTTTTTTGTGTGGTTTTGAAGTTTAATAGATTTTTGTGGTCGCGCCTAAAAAGAAGCTTCTAAATATGTACAAGAATTGAAACGCTTTTAAGCTTAACCTAATATTTAAGATCACTGGTATGCAAATGAAATGGCCGTGCAGCAGGCTGGTCGAATGTATTTTAGTTTAGCACTTGACCAACCAACAGTGCCTGCCAAATTGTGCGCAAGATTTCCTTATATACACCTGCGTTTTTCCTGCGCTTTTCCCGCTCGACAACCTCCCGAACTAAATCCTAATTTATACAAAATGCTTTCGCTTGAATACACGTAACGTAGGAATATACAACTAGAGTATGAATATTCGGGATTGCTCTGGTTTTCGTTTTTGCTAAGAGTGTATTTCCTTGATTAATGTCAAATAGCAATAACTCTTTTCAAAAGCATAAACCAAGGCAGGCCCGATTAAATTAGATTGAACCCCTGCTTCCTTCGCTAATTTCCTCCTTGACTTAACCCTTGTAGAAGTAATGCAGCTCGATATCCGGATCCGGTCTGGTTTTGATGATGGTGCGGCCCAAAGTGCCGCACGTCTTGGCCGGATATCAGTGGTACCGCCTCAGGCTCCCGTTGTTGTTGCCCACTGCCACGCCCACAACGCCTACGCCCCCATGATGATTGTTGTTGGACAGGGTGGACACGTTGTTGTTGTTGTTGTTGGTGTTGAAGGATCTGCGTCCGGTGGTGTTGCCATGGATAAGCGCCATGCCCACTCCATTCCTCAGCGGCAGAGCGGGGGGCGGCGGAGTGGGCGTGGGACTGGGCGGCAAGTCGTGATCCAGCGGCAGCGAATAGTGTGAGTTGTTGTGTATATATCCCGGCTCAGACATCGCATCGCATGGCTTGGCATAGACTCCGCCATAGTGGTGACTGTGGTGGCTCTGGTTCTGGTTGTGGTTGAAGTGGTCCTGGGTCAAACGGATGCCATTGGCAAGTGGCTGGCTGTAGTGCGACAGGGTGCTCTCCTGCACCACCGGCGATCGGTGGCGCGGCAGCGAGGTAGCATTCAGTGGCTTACCGCCGTTGCAGGTCAACAGTCGCATGTCCTGCTGCGAGTGGTGCATCTTCGAGGTGGCCGGCTGCTGCTGCTGTTGCTGCGGCTGCTGTTGGCCATTGTTCGTCATGTAGTGGATGTGGCTGAGCTGGGCGAAGGAGTTGGAGGCCTGGTCCACGGCACTGGGCACCTGCAGCTGCGGCACTGCCCCGCTGGCCGTGCTTGCAACACCACCACCACCACCACCCCGACCCCGCAACTGAGGCGGGGGTGGTGCTTCTAGCTATAGCTCGGTGACCGGTATGGGCCGACTGCTGCCGCCCATATAGGGATATCCGCCGGCTGCCGGATGAACGCCTCCACAGCCGGGCGGCGGTCTGGCCATGTACTCCTCGTCGGAGAAGGTCTTCTGGTACTCACGCTCCTTCCTGCCCAGCGCCGAGTGTCCCTTCAGCATCTCCCTAATCCGGCGGCGACAGGTGTACAGCACCAGGGCCAAGGTGGTGATCAGAGCGGCACAGACCACCACCAGGATGCCGATGATGGCCTGCTTGCTGGCCGCGCCATGGGCACAGCCCAAAAGGGGTTCGGCCAACTGGGCCAATGGCAAGTCCCGCAGAGCCGTCGGATAGGCACACACCACTGGGGCGTACTGACCACTAGCATTCCTGCTGACCAGCAGGTGACGCAGCCACAACAGTCGGCAATCGCACTCGAACGGATTCTCGGAGAGATCCAGGGTCTGCAGATCGGCCCACGGCACTAGACCCTCGTCCAAGCTGCTCAGCTGATTGGCCTTCAGCACCACTGTGCTCAAGTGGGGCAGGCCACCCAGGGCGATGGCGGGCAGCTCATTCAACTGCTTGTTGCTGGACAGATTCAGGTGCTCCAGATTGGCATTTGCCCCGAAGGCACCGCTCTCCACACGCCTCAGTCGCTGGGCACCGGTCAGCTCCAGATGCCTCAGCTCGCGCAGACCCGCAAAGGCACCCGTGGCGATGACCTCGAAGTCGTTTTGGCCAATGATCAGCTGCTCCAGACGTCCCAATCGCTGCAGTGCTGCCGTGGGAATCGCAGCCAGGCGATTGTCCGACAGATCCAGGTAGCGCAGGGCCTCCAGACCCTTTAGCGCCTCCCCCGAGACATTGTGCAGGCCAGCTCCACGCAGGTCCAGGCGGGTCAGTCCCTTCAGATCCTCGAAGGCTCCGCCCGGAATGGTCATGAACGAGTTGGTGCCCAGGTAGAGCTCCGCCAGGGTGGGCAGGGCCTGGAAGGTTATCTCCCCCGGCACCGTGGTGAGGGTATTATCATCCAGATAGAGCACCCTCAGGTTCACGAGTCCATCCAGGGCATGTGGATCGATGTGACTGATGCGATTCTGGCCGAGATTCAGCTCCGCCAGCTTGCCCATGGGCGAGAAGGTGCGGTACTCCAGTTCGGCAATCAAGTTGCCCCGCAGATTCAGCACACTGATGGTGGAGAGGCCCAGGAAGGTCCTGTTCGACACCTGGCCAATCTTGTTGTGGTCCAGGTGCAGCTCCTGCAATTTGGCGTGATACGCAAACGAGCGTTCCGGTATGGTGACCATGTCGTTGAACGACAGATCGAGGAAGGTGAGCTGCGCATAGAACTGCATGGACGAGTCGATGGTCTTCAGCTTGTTGTTCTTGATCACCAGTCGCTGGATGGCGGGATTCAGGGCGATGGGCAGGACATCCAGAGTGCCCTCGCCGCAGTTCACCATCAAAGTGTCGTCGTCGCATTCGCAGCCATTCGGGCAGTTGGCCAATCCCTGGGCCACTGGCAGCGTGGCCACCACCAGGACCAGGAACAGACCCATAGCCTGGGCCAACGACATGGTAATTGGCCTTCGTCTGCTCATTACACGCTGCTCGCTGTCTTCTGGCTTTCTGCACCACTTCTCGTCGTCGTCGTCGTCGATTCGCTTGTGTGCTCTCCTTTCCACGTTTACTATGTTCGTTCTGGCCAAGTTCGCCAATGGCTAGAGCTCTCCAGTCCAGACTCCGGCATTCGCCTGCAAATGGAGGGGAGACAAGCAAAAATGGTGCGGGGTTAAATTGATTTTCCATTACAGTTTAAAATTGCTTGGCTCTTGGATTTCCATTGGATTTGGCAGCTGCAGAGCAATCGCATTGCCCATTGCCCATTGCCCATTGCCCCCGTCGGGAGTTAATCGGCAGTTTTGTGGACTGCCCCCCGAAAATGTGCCTCCATTTGGCTGTCGGGCAGTAAACAAATGAAGACAATTTAAATGGCCACGGCCTGGACATTAGGAACGGAATTAGCGGATGGCTAAAAGCAAATGGAAGTTGTTGCAAGTTTCACTTTAACAGTCTGTTTCGGACTTAATGGCTGCCAGGCAGTTAGCCGAGAAACTTTGGGGTTGGGCTATCGATTGGACGGCATAGCATGGAAGCTGATTGCCACGGATTAAACTATTTGCCTAGAAATTCTTCATTAAATCTGTTTATGATACTTAAGGAATTACCAATGTTTCTGTTAAACGATTTGGTTCAGTTGCTTGTTTTAACTTTAGGTCGGAATAGTTTACTATTTTAATATTTTGTATACCAAAACTTTTTCTTATACAAAACTTTAAGATTGATTTCCAATTTAATTCCAGCTGAAAGTGCTTTAATTATACTCGAATGCCTTTGAAGAGCCAAACCCTGTTTTTTAACCTACCCAAGGCGGCACACATGTCAGACAATGGGCCAACCCCAGCAACCCTTTGTGTCAACTGGCAGGTCCCCAAAGTCAGACCCTGGCCCCAAAAGGCCATCCCCCGCCCCCTCCCCCTCTTCTCAGATACCAATCCTCAATGGATCCCCAAACAGGCCAAAGATATGCCGCATAGTTGGGGCCAAACTTAAAAAACAACTTGCACTTTGTTTGCTTTTGGGACATTTATCAGCTTCGGGGATAATGGGCAGCCAAAAGGGGGAAGGGGCTGGGGTCTGGGGACGACTGGCAAAACAAAACTTAATTTAGCGCGGCAACTGCGAGAAGTTCAAGGATGTGGGGCCCACAAAAAGGATATCGGCACTGGGCTCCCCAAACGGGCCATAAAATAAATAAAACAAAAGCGAATTTCTCTTTTTTCCTTTGTTGTTTTCATTTCGACTGAGAGATGGGGTTGAAAAGACAAAGGATGCTGTGTATGCTGTATCGTCCCCCTTTCATATTTTTCAACTTTTACGCAGTGTGGGCGTGGCCGGGCCCCAAAGGCGCTATGAAAATAATCATAGATGTGGGTCAGACTTCAGAGCGGCGGAGTGCTGCAAAGGATATAACTTCCGAAACTCTCGCTTTTTATTATGTAAATATCACATAAACACCCGGGAGCAGCCATCATATGAAGCAAGGCTGCAAAAAATGGCACTCGTGGAGGGTCCTTGCCGGCCTTATCCCGCTCCCAGTTCCGACTCCTCATCATTATCATGCATATGCCATAAAGCAACTTGTTGAGACTGGGACTCCGCCTCGAAGAAGAACAAACAACCGACAACATTTTCGGTTGAATAAAAACAAAAACTGAGAAGTTTGCGCTCCTTTGTGCGCTCCTCAGCTCAGCTGCTTGGAATGCATATGGCTGATGATGATGGAATGGGAAAAATCATATTTAAATTGCTAAAATCCTGTTAAATGGCCAACGCGATACCCCAGGCCTGCTTTTCAATGAGCTCCCAGCCACGACCTGTCTCGAAAAGTTCAGAAGCCATCAGTTGGGTTAGGCTTTTATTTGGCACCAAAGGCTGTGAGATGAGGTGGAAAACGGGGAGTGAACAATTTAAAGGAGTTCCTGATGGGTTACACTTAATTCAGAATAATAGATGGCTTGTAAAGAACAATTTTATGGTATTTTATGGATTCCTTTCGGCTTTTATGTTTCCCTGCCTTGTGTGAGCATTCAGAACAACTTTAAAATATATTTTGAAAGAAGTTATTTTAAATTAAAGACAAGGAATACCTAACAAAGTGATTAAAAATAATTGGCATTATTCTTACTTCGCTTTAGAAAAATATATCTTTTTAAATTTTAATCAAAAGTTTTCAACGTATTTTTTTCCCTTCGTACTTGTTTAAACTTTTTCATTTATTTATTCATTTTGAATTTAAGTAACCTGCTCAACTTTCCAATGGGTGCAACTATTTAAATTGTCACTCTCATGAAAGTTTCCTTTTTTCCTTTTGAACCTTACAATCCCCATCCATTGAAGGTATGCATGCTCTTTATATTTTATGGTCTGCCGCTGAGATTTTATTTGGTAGCCTTTGTTGCCTTTTTAGGACATTTTTATTTGGTTTGCTGCTGTTGCTGAACTCATTTATTAGTTCCGCTCGTGTCCGACTTGCACTTTTTGACCCCCCTCGGTCACTATTTCCCTTCTGCCGACTATATCTTTTTGGCCATTGTTGGAAAATGTTTGCCCGTCGGTTGAACTTAATACAGTGCGAGAAAGTCTTAGAAGCTATTAATTAGCCAAGAAATGCTTGGCACTTAACCTCCAAGTTAAATGTAAATAAAATGAAATAATTTTGGTTTAAATAAGTTTATTTTCCTATGGTTTCTGGTAATGAAATTATTATTATAAAGACTAAATGGGGGCAAGATTATTTTTGTGTGTAGCTGTGAGTCCAACAGCCTTGTGGCCATGGCCCAAAAAAAGGGGGTGGGCAGTTAGGGGGTGGTGGGTGAACAAACCTCTTTTTATTGTATCTGTCTGGTGCCGTTTTCTGTTCCGTCTTTTGTCGGTTTTTGGTCCCCGGACTTTGGTTTTGCTTTTGCTTTGGCCCAGCACTCCGACTTCCGCTTCACTTCCCCGCCCACGATTCGACCACCCCCTTTTAACACTTTCTGCTGTTGCTTTTGGTTTAGTCTAGATTTTTTTTTTGGTTTTGAAAATTTGCCAGCACACACAAAAAAAAAAGACAATCATTTGCCACAACTTTTCTGTTGCAGTTGGTGGAAATTGCTAAACAAAAGCATGTTTCTGATTTAATGGTAGAGAAAAGAGGGGAAATGGAAGGGAGCGGGGTATGTTGGCAAGTACAGTTGTGCCCGTAGCGTACTCACTTTTCTCTTTTTTTTTTATCTGTGGCTGGCAAAAAGTTTGACGGTGCTTAAAAATAGCATTGGAATCGACTGGTCGATAATGGTTTCCAGGTTTCAGCTGGCCTGGCCCAATTTCCTTTTGCTCCCCTTAAAAAATAAACTTGCTCAACTCAAGCCATCAACGTCGGCAATAAACTTCAACTTTGCCTGTTTGCCAAATGTTTAATATTTCAAAGTAACGCCAGCCAATATCCTAAAACCTTTAACCAGAAACCCCCAACGGTCCCCAAGTTCCCCCCTTTCCCCCCTTTCCCCCCTTTCCCCCTTTCCCCCTTTCGCCCTGTTTTCACCCCTTCCCTGGGCGTTATTTATATGACAATTTCGCTTGAGCGCGCGTTAAAATATAGCCGACAATATTTTATGCTCAATGCCTTGGCTCATGTTTTGCCAACAGCCAAGTCCTGCCTGATCCGCCCCCCTATCCGTACGCTATGATAAACTTGGCAAATTTATCCTGCTTTGTGCCATACGTCTTTTGGCACAGTTTACGCTCAAGACCGCTTCGAAATCCCCCACCCCTCTATTTGCACTATTTGTACAGTTTACAGTTTCAGTTTTTTAGCTGCGACTTCGAGATACTTTTTGTATGCATCTGCAAGATACTTTTTCCTGCCGGTGCGGGCACACCAAATATTTGCCATCGCAAGGAGACAAAACAAAGAAATGACAGCCTCACGCACAGCCAGCATCGAATTGGAAGAGCGGTATTTGGGGCACCACCAAAACACCACACCACAGCACCACCCACCACCCACCCAATCAGCCACCAACTTTTCCGACTTAAGCTGCAGTGGAAGCTGAAGGCTGTGTGCCAGTGAAAGTCGCCGCGGCAACAGCCACTCGTCTGTGAAATAGAAAACGAAACAATAGACGACGGGTGGTTCCTGTGTTTTGAGTGGGTCGAGTAGGTGGGTGGGGTTTTCGAAACAGCTTCCAGAGAGTGGCCGCCAGGGGGCGCTTGCCAATTGCGCATCGTCACACATGTTACTTCAATTTTCAGTAATGGTAATCGGGCACAAGTTTGCCTTTTGCCGCACTCCCATTCCCAATACCAATCCCACTTCCAATCCCACTTCCAATCGGCAATTGAAACGGGCTTGGGCTTGGATTTCGATTCGGAATTTGGCGCACGAATTGAACGCTTTCTGGTCCCCTCTCTTTCGGCAGCTGATTTGTGCTTATGAACCGCAAAAGCTACATGGATATGGAGTCGATGTGATTCGAGAGGCCATATAATCAGTGTGGGGTAGCTAATTTCGGAGGAAAATCACTTTCAGATAACGAACTCGGTAAAGACCCACTTGCTCTGGGTAAAGAAATTCGAAAAGAGGTGACCTCAATCGGGCCTATTGTACATTGTACATTAATTTTCAAAAACCCCCCAAAAGAAATGTAAAGAAAACGTTAGCTGTGGTGTAATCGAAGTGTTTTTCACATGGATAAATTGCTTAGGTGCAAGAAGTGTAGTTTTTTAGGGTGACCCCAATATTTTGACAAGCTATCATGGATTACTTAGAATCAATCAAAACCTAAAATGGATAAAACTTATTATTAACACTACAACATTACTTAAACAACCTACAACTTCCAACAGTCGATTTAGCCAACTTTATAATGTATTTAAGACTAGCTATGAAGCTGTTTACCATCGATATATTTTAAATGTTCAATTGGGCTGGGGATGGTAAAATTATTGATACTCTTTAGTATCTTATCAATCTAAGCTTATATTTTCTTAGTTTATTATTCAAAATTATTTTGTCTACTTAATTTTGTCTACAAAAATGTCTTGTGGTAATTCCACACCTGATGGGGATTCCCCCACTTGGCATTCCCAATGTAATCCTTTGCAAAGTTCAACACCCCGAAATGAGCGGTTAAAGAGGCGCCCCAGTGAGCTGGCTCATTTGTTGGTCCTATTCTGGTTCTGAGCTGAGACGAGATGAGGTGGGTGAAAGGTCCCTCGCCGGCAATCTCCTCCATCCGCAGTAAAACCCGCCAAACAACAGGAGCAATGCGGTGCTTCGGATTCAAAAAGTATTTTATGGCTCCCTTGAACATTGAGACTAGGCGACGGCGACAGCTACAGCTACAGCTACAGCTACAGCTAAAGCCACAGCGATGAAGACGGCGGAGCTCGAGGAGACCAGAGTCGGCAGATGATAAAGAGGATGATGTCGACGACAAGCCAAGAATTTGGCAAAGTTGGAACTACGACGATGCTTTTATGGCATAATTCCTAGCACCTCCACCGCCTTGCTCGTCTGTTTGTTTTTACAGCCTGGCCAAAAAGTTGGCCCAAAAAGGGGCGAATTGGCAGTGCAAGAAAGTAAAGAGTAATACCCAAAGCAGTCATAAAGTAAACCAAATATTTTACATATAAACGACCGCAAGCCGACGTCGTCGTGGAGGTTTTTTCCTCGGCCCCAGACGACGTCGCCATTTTAGCCATAATTTTCCAGCCATTTCTCTTTTTTCCGTGGCTTCTACTTCAGCTTGTACTTCTACTTCTCCTTCGGCTTTGGCTTTGGGTTTAGGTTTGGCTTTCTGCCCAGAAAGCTGCGACAGTCGAAAGTAGGTAAAAAAAAAAGTTTCGCCCATCGACCTTGCCATCGAGCAGTGGCCCGCCCTTTTAGCACTTCCGTGTCTGGAAGTTTAAAGCCAAGACAAAGTTATATGTGGCAGACAATAAATCCCGAGCTATTGATCCTTGCTATATGTCTTAAACAAATTTATACGGCAAGCGGAAAACTAACCCATATATCCCAGACTTATTCTGGGATCTGGAGCAGAGTGGGGTGTGGCTTTTTTTTTTTGATAAACGCGCATATGGCGCCATTACAGAATGTCGAACATAAACTTCGCCAGCGAATGCAGATGGGGGGCTTTGGTTTCTGGTTTCTGGTTTCTAGGTTCCGGGTTCTGGTTGTGGACCATTTAGCGTCGAGGGCTTTAAAATTAAGGCGCGATAGTGGAGATTTTACTACAAACACGGCTTAGGCAAGTTGGGACATAAATTCTATGAATAGAGAATGGAAATGGGCAGCAGAAGGCAGATTAGGAAATGAGGTTTACTGAAGTTGCCAAAAAAAATGGTGGCTTAAAAATGACTTTGGGTGGGTCAGAAAAGGGGCAAATAAAATAAATACGAACTAGGTAAATTTAAGCATTGGGAGTAAGTTGGCGATGCGGTTTTAAGATGCCACTTATAAATTGAGGAAAAAGTTACAAATAGCTATGTTAATAATTTGAACACCTTTAAAAGAAAACGTAACTATAACTATTTAAAAGTTTCAAGATAACTCTGCCAATTTCGAAATAAGTAGAAAACTAAGAATAGGCTTTAGAAAAGTATTTACAATTGGTATTTTGCCATTTTGATTAAAAACGAGAACTATTAAACTCAAAGGCTTAAAAGTAAGTTAATGGATCTCATTCCACCTGCTCCATTATAGCCCCCGATTTCCTTTCTCACTTTGTGTACTCAGGACTTAAGACCTTAAGTGAGCCTCGTAACTCTAGAACCCAGATCTTTTCGGTCGAACTCTCATTTCAAGTGCCGAAAAGTTTGCCAAGCTCTAAGCCAAAGCAAATTAAATTGCCATTGCCCAAGCAAATGATTTTTTCAACAGCCGCTTTCGCTCCTTTTCTCCATTAGATGAGATAAAGTTGGCCAACTTTTGCCATCATTTCTGGTGCCGCTTATCGACAAAAGTCAGCAAACAGATCGGATTTGTATTTAAATTAAGCATTAAATAGTAAAAAGGCGCTAAATGAAAATGAGACAACTTAAAAGGGCCGAATAAGTGCACTCAAAAAATAAAATAAAATAATTTAAGATGGTTTTAATTTAATAATTAAGAATTGTATTAGTTAGTAAATTACATATAAATAGATATTCTCTTATTCAATAATTTTGTGCCTAATTGTGTCTCAATAAGTTGATCTCAGCTAAATAATACTTAACAGCTTTAATTTGAAATATATATTATCATTTGTTTCCAACATTTTCTGTGTGTAGAGGATTTGGAATAACCGAATGGAGGACAGCTTTAGCGCCTTACAACGGCATTTGCTGACAGGCATTAGGAAAGGACTCGGCGCGACTTTGCCTCCCCCTTCTCAGCCCTTTTGTTGCTGACTCAACAAGCAGGTGGGTGGTGGTGCCACTGGGCGGTGGGTGGTGTTTGGTGCATACCTGCAGCTGGACTTAGTGGCCAGGACAGCAGCGCTTCCGCTTCCAAGTCGTGGCCCATAAATCTTTCGCAAAATCGCGGCCAGGCGCAAAGTGCACCACAAAATGGTGAAAATTGCACGGCAAGGATATAACAAAAGGGAAAGGAAGTGCAGGAAAGACAGGGACAGCCAGAGAATGAGAGTGAGACAAGGATCTAAGCGGGCGGCTTACACTGCTCCACTCGGTTTGGGGTTAACTGACGTTGGCCTGGCCTGAACGGGGTTTCAGTTTCGCTCGGGTTTAGTTGGCTGTGCGTAAATTTAGTGCCCTGGAAATTTAGTTTCACAGTTGCGGTGATTTACTTGGCCAGTGCTGTCCCGTCTAGGAAAAAACACAATGGGACAAGAGTGTCCAAATAGGAAATACAATACACAATTGAGAGATACATATATAAACGTTAACACTAACGTTATTTAATAAGCTAAAATACTTAAATTTCAAAAATCACTAATTTAAAATTGAAAAACCTTTTTTACAATTATAACTTCATCTACTGACTTTTTTATATATCATATTATTACTTTTATAATATTTAATCAATTTTTAGTTAATGCAATTTTCAACTAGTTAGAGTTTATGTGTATATAGTTATTAAGGGATGTAAGTTTTTTTAACGAAAATTTAATCAGAGAATTTTCAATCCACTCCAAAGATTTCCCATTCCACGGTGCATTTAAAATGTTACATATTGTTTGCATTTGCTTTTAAATTTCCACGCTCAACATTGTACAACGATAAAGTACAAAAAAGTATTAAATAAGTCTGAACTTTTTGCCTACTGCCCTCTGCTGCTCTTCCTCTGCCGACTCTGCGTTCCCCGCTGAATTTCACATGAAGCAAGGCCGTTGGGAAGGGGGTCTCCGGTGGGTGGAGGGGCGGAGGACAGCGTCACATGTGTGCAGAATTCTACGTGGCTGGAAACGAAAGGTAAAGGGGATCAAAGGGGCAAGGGGGCAGCGTGGTTTTTTGCTTTAAGCAGCACCATTGTTTATGCTCGGAGCTTACATCGAAAGGGGGAACGAGAAGGAGATAAATACACATTAAAAAAAGTTTATTATTTTAAAGTTTATCAGATGTTAAATTAGTGAACAAAAAAATAGTTATGAAGTGAATTGAACTTTAATCTGTCATTAAGACGGCTCTTTAAATAAAGCTAATTATAACATTATATTCTGCAAGAAATTGCTAAAATGAATTAAACTTTTTTCTGTCTTTAAGATGGCTTAAAGCTTAAAGCTTATAATAGGAATTTCCGTATAACTTTAAATAAATTAAAATACTAATTTCCTCAAAGTTCTTAATCAAAATATAGATTAAACAATTTGATCCCCTTTTTTGCAGTGAGAGGTTGGTCAGAGCTAACCAGACTCATTTAAAGAGAGACCCCGAGACATGAGCTAAGTGCGATGGCGAAATTTATGCGAAGAATGCAGCAGCAATATGTGCAACGGCAGCAGCAGCAACACTGCAACAGCAGCAGCAACACTGCAACAGCAGCAGCCACAGCAACAGCAACAGCAACACTGCAACACGGCAGCAACATCAACTGAACCACACGGCTGGCCAGCATTTTTCTTCGTCCTGTTTGCTTTTGGCATCCCGTGCTGGTTGGCAGCACCCAAAAAAAATGGACCAACAAGGGAGCAGGACGATATTTTTCCTCATTTTTTCCTGGCCGTTGAATAATGTTCAACGTGTGTGTATGTGAGTGCAAGAGTGTGTTGGAGACAGGAAAAGTATTTGCGAGTGAAAAGTCTGCAGTTGCCTGTGTGATGTGTGAATAAGTGAGCTTTGTAAGAAGTTTTTCATTTCCCGCTTTTTCCTCTTTGTCCGCCGCTCATCTCTCACTCGCCACCATTCTCGGCAATTTTTCAGTTTCTCCATTGTTCCAAAGGGAAAAGTGTGGCGGTGAGGGGGTGAAGGGGTGAAGGGGGGGAACTGTGGCTAGGCATACGGAAACTTAATAAGATTTTAATTGAAGCGCAAGAATTTAATTAATTTAATTATGAATACATAAGCTGAAGACGGCCAGAGGAATGATATATGTAAGTGAAAAGCAGACGAAGAGCAAAAAAATGCTCGCCACTGAGGAATGCAATAAAATGGCAGATTTGATTTAATCATTTAAAATGTAAAAGAAAACTCAAAGGGGGTGGATTTCTTTGAAGTGTGAGCCGTTTCCTAAGAAAAAATATGAAAAAATGTTAAAGTCAATAAGAAAAGGCTTGCCAAAAAGGAAAGTGTTTACCTGTGATAAAAAATTAGGTCATAACATTATGAATATTTACTAAACAAAGAAATAAAAATTACAAAAAAATGCATGTATATGTTTCGCCCTTCAGACTTAAATAAGCAAGAATACTTTATAACTTATTCAGAATATACTTATTAGTTTTATATTTTTGCTACTATCAGAAGTGCAAACAATTTGCATAAAAGACACGTTCGAGCGCATTTCAGACGCTGTTTTAAACGCGTTGCCAGTGCACAGTACTTTTTTGGCGCGATTCAGGTTTCCATACAAAAAATAAATTAACTTCCGCATTCTGAACGGACTGAACGAGTGCGAGTGCATTGGCCTGAGCCAAAGAAGTGCGTGACAATTATGTTGCACAAGCCAGAGTGTCTACTGCTGTCTAGTTAGAGCGGCAAACCCGTCATTCCTTGACTTAATTAAAACCAGACTTTTCGCCGAACGACGAGTCATTAATCTAATTACTGCTTTCAATTAAACGCGAACGAAAAGCAACTTCGGCTGCATAAATCAATTGATTTGGCTCACATGTATTGGATATCATCGTCGTCATTGAGCTTGATTCATTCATTCAAACACTTGTACATCTGTTCGCCTATGTTCGTTTATCAATTATTGCTTTTCGGAACCAAGGGGGCAGCATATCGAGTACTGAGTTTTCCACTGCACCGTTGACCGACTTTGAGTTATTGTTGTTGCGCAGCTTTTTTTTTGTTTTGTTTGATTTTCATTAAGTTTAGCCCCTTTGCCGCTTTCAGATCGCGTTGCCAGTTGCTGCTGGCAGTTGCCAGTTGCAAGTTGCCGGTTGCTGTTGCAATTACTTGCGTCATTAAGCAGGCGACCATTCAGCCCCGAGTTCTCGAGTTCTTGAGTTTGGTCCCGAGCTCTCCCCGGGTCATTCCCCTGATCCCTTGGGTGATTTATATTACTTTGCCAAGTTTCCAGAGTCGCCAAAGATTTTCAATTGAGTTGCTCGCTCTGTTTTGCCAACATTAACAACTTGCAATTAGTGTGCAATATGTTGTTGTTGCTGTTGTCGACTTAAAGTTTTTCTGGTTAACCCCAAAATGGCACGTCAGTGGCGGAGTCGAAGTCCCTATGGTTGGAAAAGCTTGGAAAAGTTGTTTTTGATTACTTTGAAAAATACAAAAACAAAATGTTGTGGATTGGGTTCGAGTTAACAGAATGTTTTTGAAATTAATTATACAAATTACAAAGATGCTTTAAGCAACAGATACAGATACAGACACCCAAAAAAATTAATTTATTTATTATTTTAAAAAAAGATTTTTAGATATATGCAATTCATACATATTTTCTTTGAGAAATTAAAGAGTTTTCAATGAGAACAAAGAATTATTTTTATCAATCGATTAGATTCCAACTGTTTTCGTTAAAAATTATATTGTTATTATAGCTTAAAATCTACATAATTGGCATTTTACTATAAAATTAACATTTTTTCCTTTCAGTGCGCTGCTAAAGTCAACAACATGAGTCAACGATATTGGTTTAGTATTTGTATCATATTAATGCCATGGGCTTAATTTATAATCCCCCTTAACATAACAAATCCTAACCATAATCCTCAAACTCCAATGCAGTTGCTAAAAAAACAGAAAAGCTGAATCCGAAACCAAAAATTTGCCAATAAATAGAAAAAAATCACACTGGCGACAAAAACTGCGTGGCTGCACACTCGTCAGACAGCGCGATTTAAGCCGCAATGCGACAGCATGAGCGTGGAGGGGGGTTGGAAAATAGAGAAGGGAGGGGGCTGAGGATTGACAGGGAGCTGTCCCCAATTATTTGTTGTATTTAGCAGAAAATGAAATGAAATAAGTGACAACATCAATGCGAATTAAAATTATTGTCACCGGTGGTGTAATGCAATCAGTTTCGATTTGATTACCTTTAATTGACTTTTCAGCACTGTTAAATCGGCGACAGCGACGTCGGCATAGGCAGCAAAAATGCTGACAGCGTCATCAGCATTTAACACTTTTTGTCGCCGCTCATTAACAATTCAAACTGTGTGCTTTGACCCACTCCGCCTGGTGGCTTAATTTATTTTATTTAATTCAATTTCAATGCCGGAACTTGTTGTCAAACATATTGTTGATGGAGGGCCTGCAACGAGAATAATTTGCAAAAAAACCATAAATTATTTAATCCAGCTGCAGCAGCATCGTAAATTGTTAATAATATGGCAAAGAGGTCTGTATGTCGGCAATTTATGATTTGCTTAAAAAATTCATTTAACTGTATTCCGAGTGGGATCGCTCTGGGGACAGACTTTTTTATAATACCTATATATTTTTTTTTTCCAGATTCTTTTTCGCTCCCATCTCTGGCAATTTGCTTTTTTAATTTTAATTTTAATTATTTATTTATGTTAATGCCTTAATGGTTCCATTGAACGATGATATTCATTTTCCATATTTGCCGAAAAACTTGATTCCATTTAATGTCATGCATTAATTAGATTTTTTCGTTTAATGCATTTCGAACTTAACTCCCATCCGATTACGCCTAGATAAGCTCTAGATAATTATTTAATATTCAATTACTCAAATAGGAATTTTGCATTTGAATAAGTTCCCGCCCGCTGTAAAAAAGAGTTGAACAAATTGTTCGCCCTTAATGAATAAATTGTTTGCCTTGCAATTTGGCTGTGCAACTGCTTTCGCATCTGAAATATTTCCGCAATTTAATATGCTGCAAAAGGAGCCACTGAGGTGAGGCCAGCACATAAAGCAAATGTGAGTCTGAGCCGCCGCAGAATATAAAAATGTATATCTGAAAATGTGGAAAAGCGTAAGAGGGAAAATGCAAAATGCTGGGCCTCGCCTATTGCCACTGGGAACTGTCCCTTGTCTGCGTCCCCAAAACTCCCCCTGCTACCGATCCTTTCCTCCTGACCCAGCCTGTGTCCCTTGTCTTTTGGGCTGCTGGCTCTGGCTCTGACTCTGGCTCTGACTCCATACATGGCAAGTGTTGTAAGTATGTGCTTAAATACGCATTTATTCATACAAATATGGCCAGGAGGCGTCTGCGGCAACCGCAGAGAGCATGAGCATCAACAGCGGGAGCAGTTGGAGTAGCAGCCGGCAAAACAATAAAAACAAGTTGTGAATGCTTAACTAAAATTTGGGCTCGAATAAGGAATATCCCGTAACTGCCTTTTCTTTTTTTTTAATCATTAATTTGTCTTAAATCTGATTTAGTTGTTTCAAAATATATATAATTTATTCTTCCCGACTAGATACATTTTTTTTGATAATAATTTTATTATTGTGTTAGACAAACACTTTCGATATTATTGCCTTTTTTACATTGGTGCAAATGAGTTATTACTAAACGTTTTTAATTTTCTTTGATTTAAAATAAGATATTAATTTTTGAAAAAAAAACTGGATGGTTGTTAAGGTTTTGTTTTTTTTTAATGGCACTACTTCAAGGACAATAACTGTTCCAAAACAATAATAAAAATGTATTGAAAAAAAAAAAATGTATCAAAAGTCAAATATCTGCACGTTTTAATTGCTAATCTGAATCTAAAACCTCAAACCAGAATATGCCTTAATCATAAACTTGTGTAATTTTGGCAACATCTTCCCTTAAGTAAGTTTCTCCTGAATCCAGCATACCCCTTGCCATACCCATACCCTGTGGTCACTCGCTATGGCAAAACGCAGAGCGAACGAATTTCCATGTCGTCGTCGTTGTCGTTGTCGTGGTTGTTGCTCGTTAGTTGCGCATCTGATTTGCCCGCCGAGGGAAAAGGAACGGGGCGGTGGGGGAGGAGGGTCCACAGGATGCGGACCCAATGCCGGACCCCTGGATGGTTGCCCCGCGGGCTCCTGGGCCACGCGAACATGGCGCAAATGTGACAAATATGGTCATGAAGTGTGCAAGTGACAAGTCCAACATACTTACAAATTTTCATGAGGACCCACAAAACCCGCTGGTTGAGGGCCAGAGCGGAATTCCTCTGCGTTTTCAAATATATGTTAATGATGTTGAAGGGGGTGGAGGAGGTGGCTGCGGCGCACAATGATTTCCAGTTTTTCTCCTTACAATTTTCCCTGTTTAGTTGGCCAAACGTATTTCCTGTCTTTCCGCCGCTTACCCAACACCTCTACAACTGTTTTTATTTTAACGATTTTCCCCCGTTTCTTTCGCAGCCTTTGTTCGGCAAATAAAAAACTGATTTGAATATGTGCAAACTAATGCCGCTGTTGATGAGCTGGCGCTTTTTTTCGCCTGCTCGCTGCGCAAATTAAATTTCAATTTCAATTTTCAACGGAAGCGGTTTGAACAGGGATTTCTTTCTTTCATTCTTCGGGTCTAATGTGATTTAGATAGCTTTGGGGTTTTAATTGGCAAACATCAACGGGAAAAAAAGAGAACGATGTTTCTTAAGTGTGGGGTAAAATTTGTGAACAGCTCTTCGTTAATGATTATGGGAAATTTGTAACTATGTTTATATTTACATAACAAAGTTTGTAATTAAAACGAATTTTGCTCATTAACTTGGTTCTTTTCAAGAAATTGTGCTTTAATTCAACGTCCGTTTGCCACTTTATTTATTTTTACTTTCCCACAATGATTAATCGATTGACTTGTCGCAATCCTTAATAATCCCAGCAGGAAATGCGTGTCTCAGCTCCAAACGAGAACGTCTTAAAAGGGTAAGAATAAGCGGCCGGAGAATCAGTCATCTCGCTGCATCCTCCATAGCACATGTCCATTTTCCAGCCTCGGACAGGAAATAACAGCGAGCTGACTGAGCAAACAAGAAATCAAACAACTTGCAAGGCAGCAAAAACCAAGGAACAACACCAGCCCAGATTTCCAGGCATGGTCAACAGCAATCAATGTTGCATGCCACATGCAATGGGACTCTGAAAATCAGACGACCAAGTTTTCCGATCCGAAAACTCATTTAAAATAGGTACGCATCGAGGGAATGGGGGTTGTACAGTACTTTTACTACACAGAGAACAAATATTGGAGCGAAAAATTGTATTTTGAATAAAAATAAATTCAAGTTCGATCATAAGTAAAAATAAACATTTTCATATCTTATTTTTTTGACAAAGTTATAGAGCTTGGAAGTACAATAGTTCTATAGTCAGAAAACTATAAAATTATGTTATCTTTTAATAAAAACTTATTTTTGTATTCAGATGTTTCTGGTGAACTTAGTTAAGTTTATAATCTTATAAAACCATTTCTCACTGTGCACGCACGCACTTAGTTTGTCTACTCTCGTTGAAACTCTAAACAACAAAATCCGTCACGAAAATTACATAATTACCTGCAATAAATTGTAATTACGGACTTCGGTAACATTTTGCTTAGATAAACGCTTTTTCATGTCGCTGTCTGGGGGCTCTGTTTGCTTTTGTTTTTGTTTTGGTCTTTCGGTGTTTGGGTGCTTTGGTGCTTTGGTCTCTTTTCCATTTCGGTTTCATTTGGCCCCAGTGCGACGACATTGACTTTGCTTCGTCCGCTGGCATAAATTAGACCAAGCAATTACAACAACAGCCAGACTGAGGTGACAATGTCAAGAGGGGAGCGGGTATCTGCACGTTTTTGGTTCTACAAAATAGCGCTACATGTTATCCAACGCCCCCAGGCACTAGAGTCATTTATACCGATTTGTGGGTGGTCAGAAATTCGGTAAGCTATGGGAGAATCATGCCCAGAGGAGCCACAAGAATAAATCTGTGTAAATTTATAATTTAATTTCCACGGGACTGTCCTCGAAGGCAGTGCTAACCTCATTTGATCTAGAGCGACTTCGGATTCCGATGGAATCTCAGCATCAATATTTTAACCCAGACCCAATGAATCATGCATTGGATCGAATGCCAAATTATACCACTGGCCCACAACACTGGCTTTGGAAAATATATATTTGACAAATTGAGCTGAAATCGATAAATAATAATTGAAGCCGAGTGTGCAGAGGCCAGAAAATGACTGTAGATTGTAGATGAAAGAGATAATATACTATGGGGGCCACCGAGAGGTAGACACTCTGTCTCGGGCTACCCATAAAAGCAATTTCAATAAATAAACAAATTAGGTCAATGCAAACGGCAAGCCAGAGAGAGAGAAATACTCGCACACAAATCGAACGACGCAAAAATATCTGCAAAACTGTTTGAAGGTGACCAAAATGTGTTTATTTTGGACCTCATTAGGGTGACCCATAAACCCAACCACCCACTTTGCTCTCATTTATTATAAACATCAAATCTGAACTAAAAAAAGTCATTATGCATCCCAAAAACGTTGACTGTAAACTGGTTTTTTGACTCTTTGTCCAGCTGCATATTAAAGTTGTTCAAGCACCAGATTTGCATATTTAAACAAAAACATGCAGACGAAAAATGTCGAGTAATCAACTTTGAACCATATAAATTTACGCTTAACATTTCCTACACACCAATCTACAATATTTCATTGAAAGCTCACAAACAAAATCACGAACAAAATTAAAAATGCAAAATCAATGGGAAATAAATGCGCATAACGTTTAGCGTAATTACGGATCGGCAACCAATGCAAATCCAATCCAAATGAATCTATGTAAACATACACACGCTGGAATGTTTCCCTTGATAAGCTAGAAAAATGAATTTTTATAAAAATATATTGCTAAGGTTAATTGGGTGCTGATGTCTGTGCATTCGACATCGAACCGAAGCGATGACATAATGATCGGTCTAAGTATATAAAAACACATTTTAATCTCTATACATTTCTGGTTTCACCAATCGCAGATTCCGCAGAAATCATGCATATTCTTAGCATCCTAAGGTGTGCTGTTGTTTAACAATGATTAATTTGAAGTTTTAACTTTTTTTCAGGTGACAAACACAACACTGCTGATTTGCATGGTTTTTTGTTCAAAGTTTGGCTTAAGACCTCTTTGCATATATTAAAAATGGAATATTTTGCTTTTGAACACGAATAATCATTTTTTACTGGATTATTAAAATAAATGGTGATTTTTGAGGATCTGCAGTTCTGTCATTTAACTTTCCTGGAACAAATCCCTTTTTAAATTTTCTTATATTTTATTGTGCTTTGTATAAAAGTGTACCACATTTATGCAAGTCACATGTGATTTAGGCTAATTATATCCCCGACTAATGCCAATGTTAGGCCTCAAATGAGTTGGGCTTATCAACGGATTTCCATTTCCTCTGCCTGTTTTTTGCCTGATATAATCATCCGCTTCGTTAATGTCCCCGCAGCCTGCCATGGCATAACTTTTATTTGCAGGTCATTAAACATTTAGGACCACGCCCCTTAACGTCACTAAAAGCGCTGTTTGGCCGACCGACCGGGGGAGCTTTGCATAAATCGATCTGAGGTCTGAGCCTGTCTCCGGCTATTTACTTATTTATCACAATGACCCAGCCCTATTCCCAGCCCATTCCCTTTTGAGTAGACCACACACAGCGTAATAGTTCCCGAGTTCGTCTTTTTTTCCTTTTTCCTTTTTCCTTTTTTTTTTTTTGCACTCCTCAGGCTGGTCCTCCATTATGCCGCTGTTTGCCTTGATAATGTTTCCAGGGGGGAAGCCTGCTCAAGTTGGTCAAGACATCGCTGCCTTTTTGTCATTTCAGTTGTGTTTACTAAGCGGAAACACGAAAAAATAAATATATATGGGAGTGGGTATTTATATATATTTGCACACCTCCCCCTTTGGTGGCCAAAGAAGGCCTAGTTCTGACTCTTCCTGACTCCTGACTCCCGATTGCCGACTCTGCTCCTAAGCAAATAATTTATTTATGGGCTTGTTTACTTGTTCCGGCTCGGGATCTGCGTCGGCTTCTTTTGTCATGTTTGCCAAGGGCTTAGTAGGTGGCAGTTCTCGAATTCGCTTTATAAATAAGAAATCAATTGATTTTATTTACAACTCTTAAGGCGCTTAGCCATTCCCCGGCTTTGGTGTTTCGGAAATTGAACCACTCTATGATAAAGTCGATTCCACATAAATATTGTTTCTGCGAACCGGGAGAATCACAAGCTGCTCTTTCGCCTTAATAAAAATATTTACATTCGTTTCTGCTGCAGTTGCAAACGCAGTTCGCAGTTCTCAGTTCGCAGTTCTCAGTTCTCAGTTCGCAGTTCTCAGTTCCCATTGAGTAATCAAATGTCGGCTGCGTGAAAATGTTTACGGTGGTTTTCTGGGAATAACTGTTGGGGAAGTGTTGAAAATTTATCTGCCGGGCCATGCAAATTTTTCGTTTTTATTTGCGCCACGTTTAGTGCACTGCAGCATTGGGGCCGCAAAAACAAAAAGGGTGAAAGGGAAAAGGAAACCCGGAGCCAGCAGCCAGCAGTCAGCAGCCAGCAGTCAGCAGCCAGCAGCCCAGTTTTCCATTAGCAAATGCAACCACAAAAGCTTGGCTCCATCCCTCCTGCTCTTTATCTACATATATCTCACTTGCTCCCGCGGTCTCTCGCTCTACTAATGCCGATCCGATAATTTGCACTTAACTGCCAGAGTTCTGGCTCGATTCTCGATTCTCGTTCCTGGTTTCAGTTACTTTCATCCAAAATTCCCTTTCATAAAACATTTTTTTCCCCTTCAACTTTTGCCTGTTCTGCTGACAAATTCGGGCAAAAAGTTTCTGTTCGAGGGGCTAACATTATGTGCTTGGAGCTCTGGAGCCAGTTCACTGCATTCGATGGTTACACAATTCGGTCTGATGAAAGACCATCAGGCGGAGCGTGAATCGAAGTTAAAGTTCGGTTTTCTTTATATTTACATTTCTCATCGAGGGGGCAGGAAATGCGAACAGCTAAAGGATTTCCGTGGTCATGGCTAACGGCTTTTCCTATACTATACTATACTATATCTTGGCCCTGACACCGCACATAAGTTATTATTTACTCTGACAATAGGGGAGTGTTCGTTCGAGGGACAGGATGTAGCGTGTAGAGTGTAGAACTCCTCCAGCTCCAGTTTGCCACTCAATTGACGCTCGATGCAGACCGTCGAGTCCTTGCCCCAGAATTTCCCCCGGGCTGTTGTCGGCCTGCCAAGTGTTGGCGTGTTGACTTGGCTCCCCAAACTGACTTTATCCCCGACTCCGCTCCGCTCCGCTCCTTTTCTGTCTCCTTCTCCTTCTCCTTCCCATTTTCCATTTTAGTTTTCCACTTGATAGTTCTCTGAAGTCCACATTGCTGTTTCTAGTTGTTTTCATGTGTAATTTGTACTTACACAGTAAAAATGTCAAAGCAATTTTCGATTATTGATTATAAACATTGAGCTTATGAACTTCCAGAATCGTAATACAAGAAAACTTAATCAACATTCTTTAAGACTAATATTATTTGATTGCTTTACAATATTGGTTAAGGAACTTTAGCATTTGCTTAACATTCGTTTAGTTTTTAAACCAATATTATAAGATATATTGTTTTTAGATAACAATTATTTTTATTATTTGCTTAAATACAAGCTAATGCATGCTAATTTTTTTCCCCGTGCAAAAGCATGGCTTCAATCATTCCCCGACTTTTCGATTCCCCCAACTTTTTGCATTGCATTTTCCCTAGAACTGGCTTTGTTTATTTTTTCTAGGGACACTCCCCCTTTTTAAAGTTTAAATAATGGTTGCTTTTTGATTCCAACCCATAATTCAAAGGCAAACGGCACAAATCGAAGTTGGGGTGGGGATGGGGGTGGGCAAACGTATCTGGATGGCCAAGTATTTGAGCCAGCAAAGTGCTGTCCAAGGCCGGAGGCAAGTTGTATCTGCTAGTTGCTCCAGCTATCTGTATCTGTCGGTTTCGTTCGCTCTTTTGAGTGGCGCTACGTTGACCATTTTTGGGTGGCCCCACCATCGCTGAGGTGGAGTACTAGGAGGTGGGGCGTCTATAGATGCTGTACAGCATTGAAGCTGCCAGCACGCGTTGATGCCGTTGTTGTCCGTTGGCCATAAAAAGTCAGACAAGTTCCAGGGCGACGCGTTGCCATTGTGACTTCGGAACGCTTTTTGTGGTGTTCTGTCTCTACGGCTTGTCAAACGTGGCTGTTAGATACAATTACAGTTAGCTGCAGATAGCCGGAGTGGCTATGCGAACGGCGGCACTCGTTTGAAGTCCGCTCCACCGCCTCCAGGTATGTATCTTCATCTCGCATCTCACATCTCGCATCTCGCAGCTCCATCTTTGCCTTAGTCATGTGCGGTCGCCAAAGTTATCGGATACCATGCGAGACTTTCTGATTTCCATTGTCTCAAGTGCAAAGATTTTCGCTCTTCGTAGATCTGCATCGGGGCGTGCGGAATTCGCAACATATCTAAATGGCCCGGAGGCGTGTGAATCATCGGATATGGCCCTGGCCACTGGCAACTGGCCATTAAAGTGCGACAAGTGTTCGGAGCCGGTGGAAAATTGCATAATTGCCATGTTGGGGATAATTGCCGCCGATGAATCATCCCACAGATCGTCGGGCTTCGAAAGCAAAACATGTAGAAACTGGTTCCGGATTAATGGTTCGCTATTAAGGGGGCTGCTACCAAATTTTGGCATAATTATTGTATCGAGTGATCAGTGAAGACATGAGGAAAGTTACGGATTTATTTTTGCTCAACATTAAATATAGGTTCCGAAATAACAACTTATTCATAAATTGGTAAATGGTTTCGTCTAGCATTAGTATTTCCTACTCTTAGTTCATGAATTGAATAAAATGATTGAACAAAATTGCTCTTAGATTGTGTTTTTAATTTTAAGGCATTTTAAATTTGTTTCCGGTTTTAATTGCTTTTATTTTCTTAATTCGCTTGCTGCCAGCCATTGTTTCCTTTTAACTTGGGTTACCAAAATCGCTTGGTTAAACATAAACTAAACTAAAGAAAACCTCCCACAAAAACGCACCCAGAAAAGCAATTAAAGATTAAAGTCTGGCAGAGAGGAAAAGAAAAGCAGAGTCGGTGACTGAAAATGGATGACCAGCACGTGTTAAGCTTATTAGGAACTTTGATTTCGGTCGGACCATAGAGCTTCCTTAGACCTTCCGGTCCAACTCTTTGCAGCCCGAAAATCAAGACATAAATCCCGGGGCTCAAAAAACACACAGCTCGGCCGGCAGCAAAATGGCAACAACTAATAACCAATAAAAAGTCTTAAGCCATCTTAAGCTCATAAATGTTATTTTCAAATACAGAAAATACAGAGCTGTGGTCTGAGGTCAAAGGGCAGGGCGGTCGTTCCTTCGTTCTAGGGCCATAAAATAATCCAACTACGTGTGAGTGCTAGTGTGAGTGCCCCCCAAAGGAAACCATTCGAGTTGAAAAGCCCTTTTAATAAGCATTTTGGCCAGACTCGAGGAAAATAAAAATGAAAATAAAAATAAAAACTTGCATTCGAGCGAACGGCAACAAGTGGAAAGCGACGGGGGCCGGGGGGTTGATGGAGTGTGGCAGGGTTAAGGAGAATCCACTTCAGCTGATGTCTGAGTGAATGAAGTCGAAAGATGAGCAGCCCAAGCCCCAGCCAATGATTGGCAGGAGAAAGAGTCGGACATAGCTGTGCGAGAGAGAGGGGAGAACGCCCCGGAGCGGGCTGTAAAATAGAGCAACAGTCGGCGGCAACAGTTGTTGCCTCAGAGCTGCGGTCATGTTGCATGTTCAAGATGACAGCCTGGCTGCCACTCGGCGAGGGTTTCTTTAAAAGTTTTAAGAGCTAAAGTTTAATTAAAATTAATTTCAAAATATATTCTATATCTATTTCAAAACGACAAGGGATCATAATATAAATCAATCAAAAATAAATTTTTCCTATTTAAATGCCAATATTTAAAATCAAATATATATTTAACAATGCTTTTTATTTTTAACAGTCTGTATTGTGTGAGTTTGGCTTAAAGGGCTGAGATACTAGGAAATAATCGAATAATAATGATTCAATTAAAAATAGCCCTTTTCTTAGACCTTAGTAGATAGCCTCTTAAGAAGCTTTAAGTTTCGCGGAATTTGTGTTATTTAAATATTTTCTACAATACAAAATAAACACAATACACAATCCGGTTTTAAAGTTAAAAGCTGCTTTTTTAAAAGCGACCTTTTATAATCAGTAACTCAAAAGCAGTCATTCTGGAATAAATATACTACAAGGATTAACTCTGATAATCTGATGTCCAATATGCATTTACTATTTTCGAAACTTGTGAAGCCACCCGTTTATCAATTTAACTCACGGCTGGCAGACAGGCAGTCAGAGCCGCAGAGTCAGGCCAGGCTGGCTGGCAAAACGCTGCAATGCAGTTGAACTTTTAATTTGATGAATGATATACATTTGTCTCGAGTGCGAGGCAACCCCTTCTGCCGCGACCCTCTTTCTTAAAGCATCTCGCGGGCCTTGGTCTGCCACTTTGCCACGCTGCCACAGAGATTGTCGGCCGGTAATTGTTGTGGATTGCAGCTGGGAGATGGGAGATGGGACAGTCCGAAGACCAAAGACCGATCGCCTGGAAATATTTGCACAGACAAGTTGAGACCCCTTCACACACATGCTCCTCTGCGGCGCTCGGGCTGATCTGGATCTCTACTCGACTTGGGCTATATAATTTTGCTTAGCTGCAATTATGAGATGTGCCGGGCTGATCTTGAACCAGGCAAACGAGCGAGAATCGGGGTGCACACACATGGAGGAGCGGCAGCAGAAACCTGAACTTCACCGGAAGCTTCGTCTTCTGTGCGCGCGGGTCTTTTGTGAATCAAAAGCAGAGCAGCAAAGCGGCAGAGGCAGTGAAAAAAATTGAAAAAAAAAAGAATAACTCGTTCTTACGGTTATCTGTTGGTTTTACAAGTGCCCCGAGTGCTGCAGAAGAATCTCCCCTGCACCGCCATTCTTCATGCGTCTGGCAGATGCCAACATAAAATACATCCAACATCCTTAATTATGACAATCATCTCAGCTTGATGTTCATTTCTTGACTTGACTTGACTTGGTTTTGTTTTCCGCGGCTGCTGATCTCCGATCCAGATCGCTGGTGTATTGTATCCGTATCCACCAGTCGCCATAGTGTGTGTATGTTGCTATGGGGTCACTCCTCGATCGAATTCGTGTGGATGGCAGAGGGAGGGCGAGAGATCGCAGTAAGAGATCTTTGGCACAGTTTTCGAAAACACTTCGGAATGCCGTGCACTGGGGGTTGATTTGGTGCCAGGATGGGAACCAACCAAGTGGGGGAGATCGTTTCCCCGAAGGTTGGGAGCGTGAGAGCTTTGTTCTTATGACGATTCCGGGTGACTTGGATTGGCTGGAAGTGATGGTTGATCGCGGGAGATATAATTATTGCCAAGGGATATTTTATTCATTGTATATTTCCCTTTTTTTGGTTAGCACTGGTAAAAGAAACGAAGTAAGTCAAAATATTTTGAACTCAAATTGAATATTATTCGTTTTGATTTGCCTTTGTATTTTTTGTATTTTTTTATATGAACATTTTAAAATTGCTATAAATTTTTATTTTGAGAATTTTTGGAATTCATAAATATCGTTCTGAAAATTTGTATTTCAATTAAAATCATAGAGTGAAATCAAATAGAAATTCTTTTAAAAATAATATCATCCAAATTGATTTAAATATTTTAATATTAAATTATGCATCCAAAATTATATCATTTAATATTTAGTTTAAAATTTATAAAATTTCGAATTCAATAGTCAGATATTTATTTTTACTTTGCACTTTTTGTATTATTTATGTAGATATAAAACAAAAATTTAGTGCATTTATTAACCGACAGAACATTAAGTAAATTGGTTTTAAAAATGATATCAATACTGTTTTGAAAATTTATTCATTATTCAGATTTAGTATTAACTGAAAGTTTTAATACTAATAGTAATAATAAATTATTGCAGTGATAAAATCAGAGTTCGCTGGACCTAGCAAACGAAAGATTGCATTACTGGGAAAGTATTTTTTTATTTTACTATCCCTACAAAACAACACGACCTCAAACCCCCGACATGTCCAGAATTTTCTAAGCGAACACTTTCGCTTTCGGGCCGACAGATCCCAATTACAAAACCAGCTGATTGATTATGCGGCACGGGCAATTAAAAGCTCAGCTTTCACCCTAAGGCCAGTTGCCAGCGGACAGTTGGCAACCACTAATTACTTTCACTGGACCACTGGGCCCGTCATCAAACCCAACTTGCAAATAAGCCAACTCAAAGTCAGAGGCGCAGTTACAATTCGAGCACGCAGCCGGACTTTGGTTATCATGGTCGTCATCATCGCAGGGGGCCAAAAGGTTAATATGGCAATTAGCCAACTTAGCCAAAAGAAAGCCGAGGCAAAAAAAGGCAATCGCCGGGAAAAGCCAAACTCTCTGACAATTAACAGAGCCATAGCTTTCGTAGCTCGTAGATGCGATAACTTTCAAATGCGATTAGGGTCGATGAGCTGCCAACTGAATCCAAATCGACAGGTTCTAACAAATGATGATTCTGTTTTCGTTTCTCTTTGTGTTTTTTTGTTTTTGTTGTTTTCTTTCCATCGAAGCTCAGAACGGATGCCGGCATCCACAAGATACTTTTGAAAGTAGCTCAACAGGTTCACGCCTCTATCGAAATCTCAGACACACATTAAATGTAATTTTCGAACGAAAAAATGGAAGGACAGACGGGCCGAAAATGAAAACCTTTCGAGCCAGCCTCACTTGTAAGTGGTACATCAAAAATTTCCAACAGTTTTTCAAGTGTTTATGATGGGGATGGTTGCATTGAGAGGAGGCATTGCTTTTGGCGTGATTACCGCAAGTAAACTATCTCTCGCAGCTGGATTTTTATGAGCCAACGAGCTGCCGGTTTTTATTTCTCTGTGCCTGTGCCTGAGTCGGTGTCTGTTTTTGTTTTCCCTTTTTTTGTTGTGATTTTTTTTTTTCTTCGTCTTTATGAAGATGAATTTCTTTTTTATGAGCGATTTAGACGTGCCTGCCGCTCTGTATGCCCTGCTGTTTTGTAGCTTCAATTACCTCAGACCTCGGTTGATTGATTTCGCCGCAATCGAATTCAATATCAAGGCAAAGCCCACCAGCTAATCCAAATTAGAGCGCCTTTTGTCATAAGCCCTAACAATACGTCATCATCGGTTTACCTTCAATCGACGACCCACAAAAAAAAACGCACAAAACAGATAGAGAACCAATGACAAATCCGTTCAACAAGTGGCACTCGAGAGCAGATCTCTTGTCGAGGGCTTCTGCTTCTGCTTACATCAATGCCAGCATCCAATCTTTATCTGCGGCTCATCAAGCGGATCGCATTTGCATACAATTCCCATCGGTGCGTGTTTCCTATATATACTATATCATTTTCGCTATCGCCAGTGACAATCTGGTGGGCATAAATCAGGGGGCCGCATCTTGGCTTAGATCTCCAGTATATAAATTTAAATTAGCCAGTTCAACTTTTACCCCCTAACTGGCGGGCCGGTGATTTAGCACTTGGAATAAGCCAAGAATCGCTTTGCAGGTGTTTCAATGCCAAAAACGAGTTTACATGCGACTTGACTTATTTGCCTGCTAATTTCTGGTTATTTATGCGACCGAAGCCGTTGGAAAAAAAGTCAAACAATAGACGGCATTTGGGTGGGGCCTCAAGTTGCTTTGCGGATTTGTTTATTTTTCTGTGAGCGCGCTTTTCGGGCTGCCTTTTTTTTTGGGGGGGTTGTCCATTGTTTGCCTGACAACATGACAATTACACGTTCAGAATTTTCGAAAAACAAATTGCGTTGTCAGCTTTGGTTGGTGGTAATCAGCATGGCAAATTATGGAATTATTTCCACCTGAAATCGAGTGCCTGAAGGTCGTCGCTATAATTCAATCACTTAGTCAAGTGCAGGTTTAATTTATGTCTAAGGTGATCTCAGACAAGACCCAAAATTTAAAAACAAAAAAAAAAACAAATAAAAATAATTGTTTTGGCAAATTTAAATTTTAGACAATTTACAGGTTTTTGCTGATGATGTCAGAGAATCATTTGGATATGCTCGAAGTATCTTCTTGGTAGCCATTAAGATATTTCTGAAAAGGATTAATTTAGCAATTATTTTCAGATACGGACAGAAACATTTTGAAATGGCTAAATTAATTTATATGATGATTTCACACCCAAAAATGCTTATACCAAAAGATGATCAAGAAAAGATAATTGCTCATTAAAAATAAAAGATTGGTAATAATTTAAAAATAGTGGCAAACAAAGAACACAACGACTTTAATTAAGCTACAAATGGTAATGAAATACTAAGTAATAGTTCGCTCATTAATGCTTCTTTAAAATTAAAAAGCCTGGCTTTTTGTTTTGTCGTTGCAATTCCGGGACTTTCAGCGATGGCATCCTTTCAACACACGACAAAGGATACTCCAAAAGTTGACGACTGCTGTTTCGGTATTTTTAAAGGAAAAAGTTGGATGAGAGTAAAGGCCTGTTTGTTATTTACCGACAACTTTATGGCCACATGTCGACGACAACAACAACAGCAACAACAACGACGGCGAATTGTCATCATAAACAATGTGAGCGGGGCAACAACAACAACAACAAAAAAAGGCAACGAATTTGTTGCTTAAATTTTTGCCTCTCGTAATTTTTTCCCTTTTGCGGTTGTTGTTTTTGTTGATGCGCATGTGTGAAAAATAAGCAAGTTTCCCGAGCTGGACCCCCAAGTAATGTGGGGGGTGTGGTCGGTCGTCAACGCCAGCGACGTCAACGAATTTTTTCCATTTAGGTTTTTCTTCATTTTTTTCTACCCCCGTTTGGGGGGAAAAGCGACGCCACGGCGTCTATTTAATGAAGTGCCAGAGCGCCGGCGATTTTTTGGGGACATTTTTTCTATGCGGCGCGGATAGTGTGAATTTTCACATCAAGTCTACTGCAGTTTTGGAATGGCATAAAGCGATAGCACCGAGTTGAGCCGAGCTGAGCCAAGTTGAGTTATCTCTTCTGCTGAAGGTGCCAACGGCCGGGTTGACAGGTAGGTGGAGGTTTGGTTTACTTGATTTAAGTACGGATTGAATGGGGTTAGCAGGTTTGTGTTCAAGGCAAGGCACGTTTAGTGGTACTTAAAAGACCGTTTTAAGGCACTTGAATACAGAGAAGATTGACCACTAACGGAGGTGTTATGTCTTGATTAGTTTGGACATTTTAGTGCTTTTATTAAATATGTATTTAGAGCTTTAGCCTTAGCTTGTTTATTATCCTAGCTCGAAATTTATGGTAAAAGTCGCAATTTATGAACAAAATATAGGCATGCGTATAAGGTTTAAAGAATTAATTAGCCAAACGGGTTATTAATTTCTCTTATATTAAGATATAATTATATATTAAAATTGGTTTGAATACATTATGTACATTGGTAGTTTTAACTAGATATTTCCTCCTACACATGGGCTTTTAAATCTCTCGAAAATAGATCAAAACCAACAGGCTGACACATGTGCGAGATCATGTAGACTTAACCTAAGCCCCCGTTTTAAAGCTCTTTAATCCAACGTATCGCAACGACTCGAGGGCCATTCATCCAAGCACTTACCCGCTAACACATGTGTATCCAATCACTCTCTGCCCCAATGACGTTCTGCCGGTATAATCTGTAATGAAGAGCAAACATATAAATTTAATAAGCTGTCACATAAATTTTCCGTTCTCTCATGAGCACTTAAATCTATGGACTAGACCCAGTCCAAAAAAATCATTCGAGCTGAACACTAAATTAGATAGAGAGCCAGCGAAAAAATGAGAACCTAAAAATAGTGGACAACGAACAGAAGCGGGGGGGAAAATGTGAAACAAATTAAATCCACTTTAAAACTGTTGCCAATGGCAAAATGAAAATGTTTTGGCATCTGTTTCGATTTAAAGGATTGAGTGGAAATTGAATACTTTCCCAAGAACGCTGACTAAGTGGAAATTAATAGCCGAGAAAACCCCACCGAAAAAAAAATTGAGGGAAAGACAGGAAAACTTTCACTGGAAACTGTAACGAGAAACTTGAAATGACTCTTTGAACTGTGAACCATGAACATGGAGTTGTCGAGGGCCCTGAAGTGCCGTGGATTGGAGTGTTTGGATTGTGTGTTCGACTAGACGCATCATAAATATTTGAAATGTGTCTCCGTAACCGACACGATGATGGTTCCATCGGGGAATCTCTGGAGCAGGGGGCAGCCAGCATGCCACATGGCAGCAGCAACATTTTGACACACTTAAGTGTCGGACAGCCCCCATCATCAGCGGTCTGATCACCGACGATCCGATCCGATCCGATCCGATGCGATCCTCAGCCGACTGGGGCGAAGATGTGCGACAATAAATTTGGAAATTATGAACATAATTCTTCATTAACAGCGCCTCCGTGCTGTTGCCATTGATAAATTGGAAAACTCGATAGAGCAGAGGCGGCTGGCTCCCCAGCCTTTTCTTCTTCCCTTCCGAATTCCGAATTTCAAATTCCCAAACCCAATCCGAATACGAATACGAAACGAAACGAAAGTGAAATGTGAACTGCCCACATTTGCTTTCGTTTTATGTGGCCAGTTGGTGGGTTGGCGAACGGAACTCCGGGCTTTGGGACTTTGGGTCCAAATGGCCAGTGATAAATTGGCGATATTACGGCAGCAGATTATTCAAATTTCTGCCCGTGGGCGTTAACCCACAAAAAGGCATTTGAAGAATGCCAAACCAGGCCAGAGATAGACCCATTTCTAATAGTGCCCGGCGATTGTGCGGCATTCAAATTGAAATAACGTGATTTTTGTGGTCCACTGGCCGTTGCTCGATGGTGCAGGGCAGGTGGTTGACATAGATTATTCCCCCATTCAGCTATTGTTTTGCGGTTTTGCGCAGATTTCTGGGCTTGACTGAATCGAAACGCACTTTTTCCTCTCTATTATTTAGTGGGCGTTGCCGCGACTTTCTGGTAGTTTCTTGTTTGTTTTTTTGTGTACATGTATATGTCCCTAAGTGAATTAAATGGCATTGAACACTTGGAGTTTTTTTGAAATGTTTTAATATCTTGGGGAATAAATATTGTTTAGAAACGAAATAAAATACATAAAAAAGCAAAAATATAAATATATATTTAATTCTCTTTGCAAACTCCTTAAAAAAGTTCAATACTTGCTGACTATTGTTTTAAAGTAAACCAACTCAAAACCATTTACTGCTTTATAGGCAGTTGGTTGGGAAACAAAGGCAACCCAAAAAAAATATTCTACATAAAAAAAAATTACCAGTTTTTGTAAAAAAAAAAAATTTCAACATCTCCCCGACGGGGAATTGAACCCCGGTCTCCCGCGTGACAGGCGGGGATACTAACCACTATACTATCGAGGATGTTGAGTTTCGATCGACCGAATGTATTCATAGCTTTGAGCACCGTTCTTATCTGTGAGCAAGAACCGGATAAGAGAAAGAGAGAATGAAAGAGAGAAAAAGTGAGAACAGAAATGAGATCTTAATAATTAACAAATTTGTATGGAAAAACCGACCCGACCAATTTTGTGTTCCAAGTTTGAGTTCCCCAGTTTAACAATTTATTTTACAAAATTTGTTGTAATTACTGATCTGGATTTTTCACATATCTTATCAATTTTCCACCGCAATCAATTGATTTTAATGCGTTTCCAGCATAGCGCTCGCCGCTGCTCCACTTTATGCGGCATGCCAGATACCAGATCTCGTTCTCTCGGTTTTTCTGGGGCCCCCGAGACCAGCCGTAAATTGCAGCCGGGAGTGGGTCTGGCCCACAGCGGTTTCGAAATCATTCCCACCTCATAACAACCAGCAGGTAGAGCCGCCCCTTCACTTCGATTCACTCCAAACCGCTCCACACGACGCATGCAACGCGCGTTCGGCTTTCACAGCCCAATTCACTTGCCGCAAAAACCGCAAGGTGCGTTGTTATAGTTGCTCAAAAGCATTCAAAGCGAAAAATGCCATTGGAAAAGCACAAAAGCAAAAGCAATTACGCAAGCAACATGGATTTTGCTGTCTCTCTCATAAAATCAAAGGCTTAAAAATAAATATTTTCACTAAAAGTATTTATTCTTTAAAATTATAATTGATCTGTTTATAAAGCCTCCTTCGACTCAACCATCAAACAAACAGAAATAGTTCCATGTTAAAAATTCTCATGTTGAAATTCCATTTGGTATAAAACTGATAATTCCTCGACATCCATTTGTTGGAAAATTAAAAAATCAGCAGTCATGTCCGGGCGGCGATGTGTGATCTGTGGCGAGGAGCCGCCGGCGAAGGACGCGAAGGGCAACGAGGCGTATGCGTATCCCAAGACGGCAGAGGAGGCCAGGATCTGGCAGGCCAGTATGGCGGCCAAGAACTGCTGCCTGGAGAGCATCCAAAACCAGTGTTGCGTCTGTGTGGCGCACATTCCCGACTTTGTGAAGCGGGCCAAGAAGATTGGCCGGCGGTTAAGACACTGGAGCGGGAAAAAGAGAAGCGAATGGATGAAAGGGCCGCGGCAGAGGCGGCCATGGGCTGCCAGTGCCCCGATGATGGTCAGCCCGGTCCCGAGCGCCCCACCGTTAATGTCCTGCTCCTCAATGGCGCGTCGCTGCCCACGTATTGCGGCAAGGGTCAGTCCTGCGTGAATTTGCGACCACTTCCAGCGGCCGAGGGCGATTCGGAAGTGAAGCTAACCAAATGGCTAAATCCCAAGGACTCGGACACGGAGATATTTGTGCAGGAGTCGGAATTTAAGGACACCGGCGGGACCTTTCCGGACATAGATGGCACCGAGGTCACCATGTTGCGCGCTCCCATGCAGGAGGAAGAGAAGCTCGAGCATCTGCAGCAGGAGCAGCAGGAGGCGGACCAGGAGCAGGACCCGAGTGTCAGGTGCGAAAAACTAGTGACTTATGTGTATGCTCCTCTGTCCTTAAAAGTGATTCAAGAGAAAGTAGAATTGGTAAAAGTTTCGTATGCCCTTAATAACTTTTTTAAAACACTTAAACTTGCACGTTATTCAGGTGTAAAAAGCACTTAACCCAAGTTAATTTATGGAAAACGAACAAAAGAATTTTATTTATTTCTATCTAAGCTAAGGCCTTCAACAAAACGTTAAACCTTGGCAAAGTTTTCAGTTGCATCAATCAATATGTTTTCTACTTTCTGCCAATTTAGGAGGCGCCGCAATAGCTGCCTGCCCGGCTGCACGGACGTCCTTCTCCTGGGCCGCGGTCACCATCCCACGGACGAGTGTCCTTGCCAGTGTGAGCAGTGCACGAGGCCCTCTGGCCTGCCAGAAGACGAACCCTGTTGCCAGCCGGAATGCTGTCCGGAACCGGAGCCGATCTACCACACCCAACCGCCCTGCGGCTGCGAGTGTGAGCAGCAGGTGCGGCGGGAACTCACGAAGGTCATCAAGACGCAGGGTCGCAGGATTCACGAGCTGGAGGAGATACTCTGCCGGCAGAATAATCTGCGCAACTGTCTGCAGCGGAAGCTGGATGAGTTGTACTGTGAATTTGGTCGCCTAGATGAGGATGAGGCCAGTCGATCGCGACTAACCTGTCGGGGAAGCGAACGTGGCGGTCCCGATTGTGTGGCTGTTTTGAATCCAGCTCCACCGCCACCACCACCGCCACCGCAACCAAGAAGCGATCCTCCCTCTAGACGATCGCTAATCAGCCGTCGATTGACCCTCATGAAGGCCAATCAAGTGGAGGAGGAGCCGGCAACGGAGGAGCAGAGGGCTTCGTTGCCAATGCCAGGTCAACGGGTGCACTGTTTTGCGGAGAAAAGGGCCCATTCCGTGCAGGCCACCCATCGACCTCGCTGGGTCCAAGTGGCGGATAAAGACAAAACAGACTCGGATAGCAAGATAGCTATTCGATTCGGAAACAACAGCACCTACCTAGTCCCCAGTGGGAACGAATCCTTCTACACTTTGGGTCCCAGGTCCCAAAACTCCCATTCCAACTCCACCTATTCCTTGTCCAACAGATCCCGTACTTGATGTGCCCGTCTGCCACCCACAAAACCCCCCCCCGTTGCATCTCCCTGTCCTGTGCAATCATGCAAATAAAAATATATTCTTTTTTCCGGCTCTGTGCAAATGTTTTTAACCCAAATATTTTGTAGACATGCAATATTTATGTAGACATGCTGCAAACAATTTGCAGCTGAGTGAACGACAGAGCACTGAAAAAAACCCCATGTTTTTTTTTTTATTTTTAAAATAGTTACTTTTTAAATAGTTACTTTTCACAGTCCATTTGGTTGGAGAAAAAAATGTGGGCAATTTTTCTTTGGCTTCAGTAAGGAAAATAAATGCATATAAGTAAAAACTATTTTATTTTTATTGGCAAAATAACAATTTTATTAATATTTACGCTTAAATTCAATACAATGATTATTCTGTTTAAGATGTAAGTCAAAGGCTTGGAATATTTAATTAAAAGTGTAAACAACATGCCGCTTATATATTTTCTTCAGTTAATCAAATCATAGCGCAGTCAATAGTTGTGATAAATAATACTTATTATTTTTTTTGATATTTACAAAGGTAAAACGTAATAATTTCAGTGACTCGAGAAAGGGAAGAATGAAACTGGATTGGAGAGCTGAGACCCACTCCCGGCTCAATGCGAACCACTCGAACACCCCTCGAAAGCGACAGCTGCGTGCAAATTGTTGCCATTTTATGGCATTTCAGTGCAAACGAATGCAGCTGTCCATACTCCACCCCCCGTCATTTAAACCCACCCCCAACTCGCAAATGCACCCCCCTGCAATTTAGGGAACAATTTTCGCTTACTATCCCAAATGTTCATAAACACATTAAAATGATAATTAAAAGAAAATTTCGCTCTCTTTTCATTTTTCGCACATCAGCAGCAAAGTTAATGCCGCAATGTTGCATCTGCATTATTTATTTATTATGTATGCAAATGCATTTAATTGCATGGCCGAAAGAGGAAGCGAGAGAGAGAAGGCGAGAGAGAGAGAGAGAGAGGGCGAAAGATACAGAGACAGAGGAGCTGCAGGCGAGGCAACGTCAAACAATTTGCATATTTTAGCATGTAATGAAATTTGTAATAATTCTGCAATTAATTGCGTACGTGTCCTTGTTATAGTCCACGTAGCAGTTGGACGGGAGGAGTCCAGTTTCATTTTCAGTTTGTGTGGGTTTTTGGCTTCTCGCCCCAAGGGCCATGAAAACACACACCGCCAAGTATTTTGCCGGGCATTAATTTTCAAGTTTTGCGTGCATAAATAAAATGACATATATATAAATAGATATGGCCATATATATATTCGATCTATAGATAGAAAAAAAAATGTATAACTTAAATCCCAAAAATAAAAATATTTATTCTTGTCCTTATTGATTTAATCCTAAGTAATTATAATTACTAAAGTATAAACAAAAGTTGCATTTAAAATACTGAGCGATTTAACAATTTCTGAGCTCTGTAACAGGTTTGTATGAGCCATTCAGTAATTTATTTATAAATAGCTTACAACATTCTGAGCGCCTTAACAGCTCAATATACCTACTTATGTTTTAAAACTGTTTCATTTAACAAACGCAGTTCAATTGAATTTTGCTTGGCTTCACTTTACGAATTCTCTCGGAATCGCCACATTTTAGGACCCCGACTTTGACCTGCACTTGAAACTGCCAAAACAAAGCAATCGACTGCGGACCTTTCCACCCTGCTCTCCCCAAAGTCCTTCATTGGCGGCGGCTGCTTTACAATTTGCATGTTTACAAGTAAATTTCCAACATGAATATTTATTTATTTTACCATTGCAACGCAGCAAATGGAGTTGTTGTGTGCTCTGTTGTGGCAGGGCATTGTTGCTGCTGGCGGTGGCTGTTGATGTTGATGGGTTGTATATACCTTCGGCTAGGTGTTCGACATGGTCTTGTTGTTTTAATCCTCCGCCCCCGCCCCGCCCCCGTCCCTTAAATTCCGCCCACCAACCCCTTCGGTGGATTTGCAATAACAAGCTGCCTGGGCCATTGTTGTTGTTGGTCATTTTGTTGTTTGTTTTTAATTGTTTTGCATGTTTTCATTTCATTTGCAGTCGCACTGCAAAAAGGGAATAAAAATCGGGTTGCGGGGCAATCGACACCGTCATTATGGCGAGAACAACAACAGCAAATATTTATGCTGATTTTTATGCTACTTGGGCGCATAAAAGTGTATTTAAATGCGAAGATGTCAGGGGCAGACAATCGTGTTGCATTTGCCTATCGCATGGCAAATACATTCTTTGATTTTCATTTCGATTTGATGTTTTTCAATTACATTAAGGGTCCTGCCACTTCGGGATTTTCCAACCCCCACCCCCCAGCAGGCATCATTTGTTGCCCCGATTTTGTTTTTACTTTTAGCTGTTTTTTCGGCAGTTTTCTTGTTTGTTTATTCTGCAATTGTCTGGACTGGCAGACAGACAATAGATTTCAAGGATGGTTTCATTTCAGCTGCGTCCATTTGTGTTTCGTTTTCATTCTGCTTTTACGGCTTGCAATAATCATTTGGCGAGGAACGGAAGCGGAAGTACAAAAGCGATGAGCGAGGGCAAAAGGAAGCGGGCCAAAAGGAAAAGTGCCAAAAGGAAAGTCTCATAAAATTAGTAGGAATGACTTTAAAATGCCATGTTTTAGAGTAGAGCCCCAACCATGCCATTCATTGTAACCATTCTTGCCTTTTTTTTATTCTGTTCTTTGATGATGATTTTTCATTAGTTTCGCGCCGTTTGAGGCCGCCAATTAAAATTGAAAGAGATGGAGGCCAATATTGGAAAAATATCTCCACATTTCTATACACATTTATATCAAAATGTATATATATTGTACTTGTGCACAGAAAACATTTTTTTTTTGCAAACAAAAGTTTGGCTTTGTTTTTACTTTCGTTTTAAAAAATGTTTAAGTTCAAAAGTATATATACTAATTAAATTATTTTGATTGGCTTTTTGAAATTAATATAACAACTATCTAAAAGTATGCATACTAAATTTGGATATTATATAAACATTTTTGTATTTTTTATGTGTACAGATAGACATGCCGTCATGATGATAAATGAGCTCTGCCTTAGCTTAACTGAAATGCGTGCTAAATGTTATAATTGCCGCCATTCATTGAGGCTTTCGGATCGAGGGATAGAGAAAGGAACGAGGCATGTGCAAAACATTTGAAACGCTTTGAATTAGTGGCAATTTTGTTAATCTAAAAGGTTAAATATAGTGCTTGAATTCAGCTAGATATACGAGCAGCATGACAATCATTAAATTGACAGCTCTCGACAACTTTAACACAAAATAATGCCGTGCAAAAAATTTAAATTTTGCGATCAATTTCCTCGTAATTTGGCAATTTCCAGCACCCTTCCTATTGAATTTGCTGCTCTGTTCGCACAAGCAAACTCATCTCGAAGAATATAAATGCCATTTTGAGTTTTTCCTCTGCTTTCTTCATATTTAACTGGCAGTGCGAAATTGCGCAAAGAAAATATGTGTATCAAGAAAAACAGATCCAAAATAAACCCTTGAGAGGAAAATAGACGGTCCTGAGTCCTGAAGGACTCGCATACAAAACAATAAGGACAAGGACTGCCGGCCCAACGAACGGAACTGAAGAGCAGTCAGAATAATAGTCAATAAAATATTTGCACGAACCAAAAATCATTCAAGCGCATCTCGGGACTTTTATTTCAATACAATCCACAGATAGAAATCGAGGGGGCTTAGGGAAAAAGTGGCCCAGGCATTGAAACAACATTTGGCGAACACAAAAAGTTTCTAAAGTGCAGCAGCAGCATTCAAAGAAAAGATGACAGGCAGGGAAAATTGAACAAAAACAAGAGCAAATACAGGCTGCCACAGGTCCTGTGCGTCGAGAGAAAAGTGGCAAAATAAACAAAAAATGGAAAACAATTTTCAATGTTTTTGCTTCTAGTTGAAGACGCTTATTTCAATGCCAGTGGTGGGTGGCAAAAAAGAAAAACCTTCTTTCGGCCAACTTACTTGAGACTTTCAGTCACAAAAATTTTTACCCATGACTGGACAACAGTGGCGGCAAAAAGTGTTCGACCTTTCCAGCAAAACAAAGCAGGAAATGGCTGCCAGGATATTGACAATGGCGGAGGCGGCTGGCGGGGGCGTGGCCATGGCCGCTGTGCATCGAGCGTGAAATGCGACAACCCTGGGCGGCGAACAAAGCGAGATAAAAATAGTTCCCAGCCATTTAAAGCGCATCTAAAGCCATGGAAAAGTTTCAAATTTACTTCGCCCCACTTGTGGATCCTCTACTTAGTGAACCCCATGCCGAGCGACCATTTTGTTGCCCCCTTTAAACACTTGAGCTACTTAAGGACATTTTAGTTAAATTTTATGTCGATTTCCGCTGGTCTCAGATTTCAGTTTGCCAATCTATTGAAATTGCGGTCGAGCATCGAGGGAAAAAAGGTCAAACCCATTAAATTTATAATGCGATTGAGGGCGAAAAACCGAGTAAGGACGAAATGGGCGTGGCAGTGTGTGTGTGTGTGTGTGTGTGTGCGTAGGAGAGAGCCTTAAGTAGGTCAGTTTTGTCTGTCATAAAATGCAATTGGAGCGCATTAAAGGGCCCCGCGACTCGCAAGTGAAATGTCAAGTTGTAAATAAGCAGGACATCAGCAGAGGGCGGAAGAAGAGGGGCGTGGCAGGCCAAAGGATCCACAAAGTCCTGCGAAACGACCCAAAAGGTTTGATATCTGCAATGATGTCACTTCAGAAAAAGGTCAAAAGGTTAAACACATTTAAATTTTAAGGTTGGCAAAATATTTAATAATGATGATTCTATTTTATTTCAAAATAGGAAAATTTATTTCCAAAGAAGCTAATTTTTAATGAAATTAAATTGGATTATGTGAACTAAAATGTATATAGTACCTAGAAATCATCAAATATCAGATTTTTCTCCTTTATTCACTTTTATACTCAATCAACATACTTAAAAAGTGCAAAATTTAATTTCTAAATTTATAAAATCTGTTGAACACTGAAAATCCCAAAATGGTCCCAGATATTTGCTTTAAAATCACTTGAAACAGTTATCTGCTCGCTGTCCGCACTATCTGCACTTACATTTTCCGACACTTTCGGGCCTTTGTTACTATGCAAATGGCTGAACATTCTGGCTTAAAAGCTTTGTTACGACCACCGCCGAAAAGCATCGCGTCTCGGGTCTAGACGTCTGTTCAGCCACTTCAATTTGGCCCAAACGAAAGGCGCTGGAGCGTAACGAGGGGGCGTGGCTGCCCCCCTGAGTTGCGATTACGGCCATGATCCGCATGGCCTGGACCCCTCCACATAATTGATATTCATATGCAGCTCGGATACCGTTTGCTTGCATCTCATTAGTGGCAGCATTCGCTGAATCCCGCATTTATCCTTATATGTATGTACCTGGCCATGGCTCTTATAAATAAGCACATAATCAGGCGACAAACGCGCATGGCCCAGTGCCTGCCACGTGCATAAATAAATAAATAATTTGCAACAATTACCATAACTCGGGCTGACATCTCTACTAGACCTTCGGCCACATTGTGCCAAAGTGTTATGACTAACTTGGCTCTTTCTCTTTCTTTTTCTCTTTCTCCTACCAGCTGAAACTCTGAAACGGAGAGGTTGTGGCTGCTGCTGATGATGATGATGTCAGTCGCCAGCAGCAGCAGTCAATAAACATAAATATCGGGCTGAAGATGCTCGTGGAGCATCGTTAAGTGTTTGGCTTTATGGCCGATTCGGAATCGGGCGAGAGACTTCGCGGCCCGGCTTGGACTTTAATTAGCGCCTGGCCTGACAATTAAATAATATTTTCGCCAACTCACAGCTCGCCGCTTACGGCTCATCCGCACTCACTCCTCGTCTGTGAAGCCGCCGACTTGTTAACTCGCTGCCTGACAGTCTGCCAACAAGTTTTAATTACAAGCCAAACGACAGAGCGAAAATAAAAATAAAAAAACACTGGGAAAAGACGAGTAGGAAACGAGCAATTGATACGGCCTAGGCTGAGAAATACCCTGTTTTTAATTAACTTTTGTAACGACAAATTCTTGGACAAGAAAATATGAAGCAAATATTTGATTTTATATTTAAATTTAAGGCTTTAAAATTCTACTTTAGGGAGTATTTGTCAGAACACAATTAAATAGTTATATTAAAACCAAAAAGTTTGTTATATTCAATAAATTCTAGGTCAATGAAAAAAGATTAAAATAAAGTGTCATCGAATTTTTGGCACTAAATTGTCATGTTTTTACCATAGAACTTCAAGCCTCACTGAATTTAATGGAATCGTTAATATTAATAGCAGAACGAGCAAATGATAATAAAAAATATATATTTATTTTACTTCATCCGGTAAATTGAGTTAAAGTCATTATAAATGTATGTAAAAACGAGTGCAGAGTAAATCCGACTATGCAGAGCTGACAAACAATGTCGGACAGACCTATTACACCCCGGCCTACCCATTTTGATTATCGGGCTTGGAGAAAAAAGTGTCTCCCAGCCAGTTAGTTTTTGATAGTCGTTGGCTTGTTTTAATGACTCCTCCTGGACTGCAGCAGCATCAAAACTTTTTTTTTATGGCTGTATGCAAATATTTTTTCAACACAGTTTATGGTCGGTGATTGTTATCCGAGTCTGGGTTGGTAGTCGGTTTTTGCAAATCTTTTGTTCAGCTTTTATGGGTCTCTGGCCCTATCTAAACTAAACACCCTCTTTTTTCGCCGAGTGTCCGTTCCTGGTCAGTTCATCTTCATTGCTGATGACATTTTTCTGATTTGTCGCTAATTTGAATTTGAAAATGGAAACGAATCGAACGACAAACGGCAGCCCTTTTATTTATTTATTTATTTACTAATGCCATCAAATGAATTTATGACAGTTCAGGCGTTGTAAAATTTTCTGGTTTCGCTTTGATTTTCATTCTCGTTTCGAGTGTTGATTGGTCGCCTGACATATTGACTTGCATTTTGTCAATAGCGTTTTGTCTCGTTTGATTCGATTTGATGAAGGTCGTTTCTATTAGCGCCCATAAAACGACGGAAATTCATATCAAATTCGACCTTCCTTACTTTGATTTGGGCAGATATTCTATTACTGGGAAAATATTTGGTAGCATGTGGAAGGTTGGTCACTAAAAAGGTTTACATTAATTGGAAATTTTGAAAACATGTTGCAAAATATTATCAAAAATTCAGAAATTTGCAGGGATTAACAGTGCAAAATTCGAGCTCTAAAAATTGTGTTCACACCTGTACCTTTTATTGTTTCATTATTTTAGGGGTTAATTTTAATCCCGCCATTTGGAATGGGCCTCATTCTGTATTCTGTGTTCTTCCACCCTGGCCAATTATTTCAACCACCTTTTGCTGGCCTCGCCAATTAGCTGACCAAACCTGAACCCAATTCGAAGTTTGTTGTTTTATCGAGTATCTGGAGTGGAAAACACTCAAGCACTCGATGCAATTTAAACAAATATATGCAGACACTGCCTCAAAAAAGAGCGCAAACGCCCATTTGTCAGGGGGCGTGGCAGCAGGGGAAGCGGGAAGCGGGAAGCGGGAAGCGGTAAGCGGTAAGCGATAGCCCAGACAGATACTTTATGCAGTACGTGCCAAACAAAACTCCGCAGCCACTGACCCATCCAGTTATTGAAATGCAAAAGCCAAAAAGGAAAATTGCAGTAGCGAAGACAATTTCCCTGGCACGCAAAGAGGTGAGGGGAGGGGAGGGGAGAGGAGGGGGAAAATGCACAGACAGGAACATGGATGGACCCATGTGTGTGCATGACTTGGGAGACCCGCGATCTCAGGAATGGACTGGACTCCACTAGAGTGGACCCGAACCAGGACCAGGATTGGATTTCTAATGTGCAATCGTTGTCTGCCGTCAATCCATTTAAAATCGTACCGGCGACAACAACAAATGCGGCACGTACGGTTTTATTTCTCTGGCTAAAGCTGGACTTCTCGGTTCTCAGTTCTCGGTAGATAACATTTGTATTTAAAAGACACTTTACGGATTGCTTTTGAGCGACGAGCGCCGAGCGGCAAGCGGTAAGCGGCAAGCGGTAAGCAGCAAGCGGCGAACCGGTCTCTTTTCCTCTGTGCAACCATTTGTAGTTTATCGGAGGCGAATCTTGAAGTACCGCCCGGTACAAGCCGCATGTCAAAATGTCAATTTCTGTTTCTGTTTCTGTTTCGGTTTGGTTTCTTTTCCCCAGCACTGTGTGGCACGTCCTCTGTGGCCCCTTGTGGCATGCAAAATTGCCACATGTTGCGTAAACTAGTTTCGTGAGTCGTGAGATATATCACCTGAGTCGCAGCGCTCTAACTGCACTTGCAGAATTTGTATATGCACATGTGTGCACATGTATATATTTTGCAGCGATCTCAGGCATTCGGCCTGTCATGTCCCCACTTTTCCAAATGTGTTTGCTATGATCGGTGGCTTGAATGGCCGACAACGGTGCAGACTACCAGGGTATATGTGGCTTATCCCCCCAGAAAACGTGTTCGACAACAGCCTTGGACGGCTGAATTGCCATTAGATGGCTGGGAATTGGCTTGGAATTGAGTTTCTGTCTGAACTTACCCTTATTTATGCGGCAGGTTTTTCGGCTAATGTGGCGAGAATTTTTCGTTACCTGTAAGAGTGTGGAAATAGAATGAGAATGCGATTTAGAAATATTAACAACAGGTTTGGTTAGTTACAAAAGTTATTTTAGTTTTATACGTTCTAAGGCTTTTTAGTAGGCTTATAACTTCTCAATGGTTCTATACCGATAACCTTTTAATATAAGATAAAATAATTGGTTGTCGTCAATTAAATTAAATTTAAATATTTGCTCATAAGAAAAAGAACCTACATCAGAATAAGCTATGACCATCTAAGCCCATTCAAATTGGCTTAAATGCTTGCTTATGGTCACAATCACTTTCTGGGAATCCCACCCAACTCGAATACTTTTCTATTCGTTGAAGACTTTGTTGATTACCCCAGAAGCAAAGGGAAATAAACTTTATTACCCAATGGCCGTGTGCCGTTTGAGAATTTCTGCCAGTTTTTTGGCATTAATGCGAAGTTTATTTCTTCTTCGTTTTTGCGGGCATAATTAAGCGCACTTTTAAATATTTCAACCTATGTTGTGTGTGTGTGTGTGTGTTTTTTTGAATCGTAAAAAGAACTGGAGTACCGCCGGGGTCATAAAAGCGACGACTTTGGACCACCCAAGATGGGCGGCTGGGAAACTTTGGCATGAGTTACTCGACGCGTGTGCCAAAAAAGAAAAGTGTGAAGAGCATGAAGAGAAAAAAGGTCAACAATTTTATAGCCATTTCCCGCTTAGGTTTCTAGGTGTTAAATAATAAATACGCCCAGGAATCGCTCTCTCCCAGTCGATAAAAACGGGCGCTTTGGAGGCCCAGGAATTGCGTGCTCCGACTTATCGTGCTTACAGTTCAGTTCACTTGGCCCATACGACTCCCACTTTTGCAAGCAGCCCGCTGCATGATGACATTTTAATAGCTAGCCCAATCCTCAAGGAGGCCAAAAAAAAATGAGGAGCAAACCCCGAAAGCAATAAGAGTATTTTCCGTCCTTTTACGAGCACTCATAAAACATTGAAACAATGTCGAAAGCCCAACACTTTTCCTGTTGGTTTTTTCCTCCTGGCCACCTTATGCATGTATGTTCTCCATGGAACCATAAACAAATTTTCCATTAATTGCTTAATTTTGCTAGCCCCCTTATCGAGCGACCTTTAAAGATTCAACACAAAAGCAATTAAAGGCCAACCAACAACTGCCGCCACGAGAAAACCTTTTTCTGCAGACTAAACTAATTTAATTAGTTCAGGCTGGGGAGGCAGTAAGCTATTTAGTCCCCGACTGGGTTCCTTTGGTTAGTTAGACGCGCCAAATGAAATCAGACTTCAAGCGATACAATGTTTAATATTGCCCTGAACAAACAGAGCACGCACAACCAACACAAAAGGTGTGAGAAATATATTTAGATATGTTTATACATATAAAACAATACAGGACATAATTAAGTTTTTGGGAGATGTACAAATTTGTACTGCTTATCTAAACGTTTTGATATCTAATATCTTACAATATTTGATGATTGAATTAAAACATAAAGGTGCCTCAAAGTTGAAAAAAGCTTTCAGAACAGTGTGTATTGTCATAGCTAAATTACAGTCGATTTTTTATATATCTTACTATTTTTAATACTATATTTGTTGATCGGACTAAAATTTAGAGGTGTCTCGAAGTTGGAAAACCTTCGAGAAACCTATTTATTGAAATCCGGGCAAGAAAATTAATTCCTATTTTAATTTCCAATATATATAATGTCTTCTAAATGATAACCTATACATTAACCCTAAAAAATCAGATAATAAATCCACTTCCGCTTTCTTTGAATACTCATTTACTAAATATAAACAACAGCTAAAAGACACTGACTATCTTTTGTTTATGTCGCACACCTTCACCCCGAAGACCCCATGAGGAAGTTAATTTTTTTTTTCGTACATGTCATTGACTCACACCCGTAGAAAGAGACAGCAGCTAGTCAGGAGTGAGACAGAAACAGAAACATAAAATTTGCGGCAATTTCTAGGGCGTCGTCGTCGTCATCGCAGTTGTCGTCTCGTTTTGTAGGTGACTTTGGCTGTGCGGCATATAAATAAATATTATATTACCCTCGGCAAGGAGGAAACCTTAGACCCGCGACGCAAATGTGAGACAAAAATTTCCCCTCGTCGTGTGTCGCCCTTTTGTTTGCCTGCTGAGTTGTTAATTAAATATTTACTCTGCTTATTTGCAAAATGAATAATTTTAGCATTTTATTTCACATGGCACAATATGTGTATCCCGCTCCTTCTAGCTTCTAGGGATTTCTAGCCCACACTCTAACCTTTTAGCACATTTATGCTTGACTTCGGAGACACTTTAAGTTCGCCTTTGGCTTTAGCTTTAATTGCCCTTATTGTTGTCTTTAAATACATGGAGCGAAATGTTTACAAGTTCTAGCAAATAAAATTGTATGCTTTTTAAAGAAACCCACAATTTATTTATAGCTTGTTTTAGGATATATGTGGTAATAAAATGTAAAACTAGTTTATGTTTATTATTTTTTTTTGAATCAGCTGTCACAGCATAGAAATATATTTCCAAGTAAAGTCACAATTTAACGGCTGGGAAGTCAAGTATAACTCAAATGAGTTAGTCATTTTGCAAGTTGAGCTCACCCATCCACGAATTACATCATACAGATTTTCTCACAACCTTCTAGCGAAAAAACTTACAGTCGCATTTGCATTTAACTTTTTGCTTTAACTTCTCACATATTTATTTATTTATTTACTTTTTAAGCATTTTGTTACGCTTCACATTTACGTGTTGATTGCTCGTTCCAGCACACAAAGCTAAACTTGTTTTGCAAAATGCCATTCAAATAGCCGTAGTCTGAATCTTGGCCCAACTAATGACTTCATTCTGCTGTTGTTTCTCCACTGCCGTCAGTCAAGGTGATTCGGACGAATTTCAAATATTTCAACAACTGAAGTTCCACGCCGGATTCGGTGTTTACCTCAGAGAACTTTGCATAATTGATTAATAATTTTGCTGGACAGGTGGCGCCCCCCTAGCGACCACGCCCCCTTGGAGACCCCTTGGCCGACAATCGTTAAATATTCAAATGAACTATCCAGACCGCCTTAACCCATTAATTAGCCCGACTTGAGCACACGTTAGATAAATGTTGTGAAACTTGATTAAAAGCAAACATTTCGAGCTTCGGCTTGAAAAAATTTCACTCTCTCTTGTTTTAAAGGGTTCAATCGAGAAATCCCAAATAGATAACGATAATCAATGACAGGAGGGGAAAAATAGAAAAGGGGTGGACAGTTCAGAGGCGTCACCCTTCTCGCATAGGAATCTATTATTGATTTTACTTACATTCGAGTTTTTGCTGATTTGTTGTTCATTTTGTTTGTTTGCCCTGGGTTTGTTTGTTTGTTTGTTTGTTTGTTGATTTTCTGTTTGCTTGACTCGAAAATTATTTGGGTTAAACAAACAGCAACAGCAACAAGCAATCACTGCAATAGTCGAAGCGCATAGACAAGACTTCAAATATTGTCAGAAATTGCTTCCTGGTATAAAATTTTCTTTCATAAAATTATGAAATTCCAAGTTTTATTGAGGAAGTGCAAAGTTGAAAACTTGGATCAGTGACTGTATGCAAATTATGTACAAATGGGGTGCTTAATATCAATGGACTTGCGTTTTATTTTTTGCTATTCTGTAATTGTCGTGCATGAATATAATGAATGATTTCTCAAAAATCATTACAATGTATTTCTCATAAGTTTGTGTTTGGGTTGTTTTATCGCCTTTCCTATTCTCAACTTGTAAAATTCCTGGTAATCTCATTAGTTCGCCTTCAAACACCAGACTAATCCAATAAGTTGTTCAACTTTTCATACCAAACTTTAGCCGCAGAAACTTTAACACAAGACAAGTTAATTTGTCGCAGCTAGGAAACTAGCTTATGGGTAAACAACGAACATGTCAACAAAACTTAACAGAAATTAACTGGGTAAACACGAAAAGAACCGGAAAATACTTGCTTAATTAACTGGCAAAAACTTTAAGGACAAAGGACACGTAGACGTAGACGGGCTGGGGGGAAAATGTAGGCGTGGGAACCCTTTATTGAAAGGATAAATTGCCGCAACGTGGCGTATGCGCAATTAACATTTATGGCAATTAATTATACGATTATGCATACGCCGTGTGGCACACCGCCTGGCATCAACATAAGCAGCCGATGTTCTCTGTCTACTCTGTTCTGCCTCCTAATGAAGGCATCAAATCCGAAGGCGACAAAGTGTTTACCACCGTCTTCATTTTTTTGTTGTGCCCCCACTTTCGGTAAGCTATAATTATGGGTAATCAAACAGTTTTATTTGATGCTCTAACTAATGATCTTTTTGTCTAGGCCTCAGCAAGGTCGAAACCCTAAACGAGCCATTCAGAGACTTGAGACTTTAATTAATCGTTGTATCGCCATCAACTCTGATTAACCGAACCGACCAAAAAAAACTGCCCCCAGGCAACTCAATCTCGTTAATTGATATGCAAAATCAAATGGCCACTAAATGGTGCGAACCGAGGAATTGCGCCAAAGTGCTTGACTAGGTGAAGGCTCTAGCGATTTTCCGAGCAACCAGACCAGAGTTCGTTGAACTTAAAGTTGGGCGTGTCGAAATAGAGACAGTAGGATAGAATTTATCGAACGGAGAAAAAGAGATTTTTAATTGAAAATCCAGAGCAAATTGCAGCCTGCAGCTTAGCAAATATAAAATTAAATAAGATTTCATTGGCACTCATATTTTTATGTAACGTTTTCAAAGAAATATCTAGAGCATTGTTTTCTGTAAGCAAGTTTAAGCCTTTTCTTTCACTTTTCTGTGCATTTATTTGCCATCATTTTAATACCCGTATAATTCTGCATTCACAATTTATAGAAAAAGAACAAGACTTTCATTGTCACATATATTTTTGAATGTCTGGTCTCCCCCATCCACACCTTGATGCCCCATTTCAACCAATTTGTTTTGACATATTTTTGCTCGACTAGGCAGAATTGTTCAAAACACCAAGCAAAAACACAATGGGAATCTGAGAGAGACACAGGGCAAACAGAGATACACAAATGAAAGGCTAAATCATTTCGTTGAGAACATTTTTACAGATTGCGGTTGGGGCTTTCTTGCTCGCCATCTGACATGCTGATAAAGCAAATTTTGGACTCCCTCGCTGCCCCGAGTATCAATAAACCCATAAATTCAAAAGGAGCACCGCACAAAACAAATGTAAATATATATAAATTTGTTGTTGTCAGCCCATTTTCATATTTATTTCCCAGCTCTGCCTCACATTTCGTGTGACGTTTGCTCTTATTTATGACCAGACTTTTTTGTGGGCGTCTACTATGCGGCCACAACACAATCTATCCATCTATTATCTTTTCGTCATATCTTTTTCTTTAAACTTTAAAATTTTGCATATTTGTCGTAAATTGCTCGCTTCTGTCCCGCCCGATCTCAATTTTATGGATCATGTTCTGTTTGTCGTCATGCTAGTTTTTTCGGGCTATTAAATGGTTCCGTATTATAGTATGTATATTAATGGATTTTTGGTGTGTGTTTGGTCAGAGCGAGTCGTGAATACTTATATTTTTCAGAACTGTTTACATTTTGACACTTGGCACAGATGTTTCTGGCGGAACTTGGGCTCTCTGGCCATGAAATATTCCGAAAAACATGTGCGTTTTGTTAATGCGAAATTAGCTAAACGATTATCTTTTGAGCAATGAGTTCATTAATCAGCTATGGAAGCTAATTTTAGGGGTAATAAACTTTGGGATATTTAATGTTTATTTTTCTTAAGTATTTCTTTAACTTTTTGAAAAAATATATTTTTGGGCAAAGGTTCCAATGAAAAGATAGAGTCTTAAGAAATATTAGTTTTTATTATTTCCCAATTGAAGGTTTATTAATAAACAAACATAAATAACCTTCTGTACAATAAATATATTTCTGCGAAATCCAAACGACAAATGATTACAAAATAAGTCACACAACTTTCGCAATAGAAAATAAAATGCTTGAATCATCAGCCCAGTGGAGCTCACTTCTGCTGAGGAACTGTCAGTCAACGAAATCTTTCTTAGTAGGCCTATCCTATCTATAAATTATTTCCACATTAAATCCCCCAACCCCGCGCAACAGCCATCCCATCCAGAACAGTAAGTAAGCTTTAGCGTCTTTTCCTTTCTGTTCTTCACTCAGTAAGTTGCCTTTGTTCCGCTGGCCCCACAACACCAGGGAAACCACAAATATTGACCAACATTCAGGGCCCATAAATAAGTAAACAGTCCATTAGTTCCAGGCCGCCCCCAAGCCGGCCCATTTCCATGGCAGCAGCTTGCACAACAGCATGAATGCAGCGAATTACTTTTGTGTGGAAAATCAGAAATCGACGCCAAGTCACACCCTATCGGGGCATAGATTCAGAGTGGCCCTATCTTATCGAGTTGGCGCCTTATCGCCCCAAAGGTAAACAAATGTAAGATAAGCGACTCAACTCATTTGCCAAATGACGCATACAATATGATGGGGAGCAGAGGAAATGAAAATGAAAATGGAAAATGAAATTCTGTTTTAATGGTTCATCAACCGAGTGTAAGTTAAATATAAACATGAGCGCATAGAGAACACATTACAGAACTAGGTGAAAATGAGGAAGAGTTTATTTTGATTTTGGGCAAATTGAAAGACAAGTGATGGGAATATTTATTTGGTGGGAATCAGTTGCGTCGAGAAAGTGTCAATGGCACGTTCCACCAACTGTTGCCAGCTTTTCTCACACCTTTCTCCCCGTTTTCATCATTTCCCGCGCACCTGATCTTGAATATTTTGGGGGACTGGGCATATGGCTCACAAAAGCTGCCAGTCCATTTTTAATTACGACTACGTGAGCGAAATTTTGAAACCACAAATCGAAAAAGAACATCCGTTCACAGAGTCAATTATGCTAATTAAATTTATGGTTGAGCCGATAGTTATGGACAGGCATATAATGCCCATATAATGGAGCAGGTTCTCTCGCATTTCGATTCAGTTCATTTGCAGTTTGTTGTTGATTTAATTGCAAAATATAGAGATATTTATTTTTAATGGACTTGCCTTGGCCACGGGGCCTGGTTATTAAAATAGAAATAGCTTTGACTTTGGCTCAGATCGCTCAAAAACAAAAAAACTCACATAATTGCTGTTGTAAAATGTTTTGATTTCAAGCCTAATGGTGGTCATTGGGGAGAACTTATTTTCGGACTTGTAATTTGGGGTGATTTCCCTCCTAGGGTTATTAGAGTTTCAAGTATTTGTGTGGCATAATAAATGTCAAGGCAGCAAAATGTGATTCGCAAAATAATAGGCTTGGGAGATGAAAATATTCTGTTTGGTGGTTGAATTGAAAAGTGGAAATAAACAAGGGTAATAAAAATTACAAGGGTATGGTTCTGATGGCGTTTTAACGAACATAATCTGATAACTTAAAAAACACAAAGGTCATTACGGATTTATGGGTTTTTTGATTCAATTGTGATTGATTTTACTGGGTATTTTAAGTTCTAAAGCCATGAGAAAAAATGTGTGTTTTAAAATATGTTTAAGTCCTATTAATTTCTTTTTATCACAATCATACCTTTTTCTTGCCATAAATCTCTTTATCATCAATCAACATTTTCCCTCTTAATTTCCTCCTGTCCAATTAGCTCCCGTTTATGTTTACGATTACAATTACCACATCGCACACATAGCTCCGAAAAATGTTACCCAATATAAGCCAACATAATTTGCCCAATCCTTGCATAACTTTTCCTAATCGCATTAAACGGAAAATTCTTACTGAATTCGAGCCTTCGCAATATGTTTTTGTTTATGTCTATCATGGAAGACGTTGTTGGCGTCAATAATTACAGCATCAAACGACTGGGAATCGAAGATATATATATATATATATTTTTTTTTTTTGTATACCCCACCCCGAGTGGCGCTCCCGCATCTTTCGAGTTTTCCCCAATTTTTGGGGCAGGCTCGCCACATGCTTTTTAACCTTGATTAAGTTGACGTTTTAATGATGCTGCTAATGGTGGCAATGATGTTCTTAACGATGATGCCACTGCTGATGATGATGATGATGATGATGATACCGATGCGGATGGGAATGGGAGCTCCATGCTGCTGAAGATGCTGCCGCAACATCATTAACAACATTATCAACAACACAACGGCGGAGGAGAACTTCACGAGTATTTTTTGTTTTTAATTGCCGCCTGGCACTTAGCTAATGTAATTTATATTACATCTAGCTGCTGCTCTAAAAGCTTTAAGTAGCTGGAAAAGAAGAGCCGAAACAACAGCGAAGTGCAGCATCAGCGGAAAATGCGGAGGTGAGCGAGAAGAAGGTTGTAAAAAGAAGTGTGGGATCTGAAGACGTAAAGTCTTGTTTATATTTACCTAACATTGTACTTGAAAGATATTTTCGTTGCGTTTCGTTTCTTTTGCCTCTATCTCACTTCTCCCACTGCCACTTCTACTGTTTGTTTATCTAATGGCTAAAAAATATTTAAGCCGTAAAATTTGTAGCTCTGAGATGGCTAAAAGCTGCTGCTTCTCCTCTTCGGATATTTTTATTTACGATTGTCATAAATACGTTTGGGTCAGTGCGAAAGAGAGAAGAGAAAAAGGTTCGGATAGAGTCTCGTGCCTTAAAAGTTGCTATATTTTCAATTTATGTAAAAGAGACGCAGCCCCACCTGCCCCCATATTACCTGCCTGTTATCTAAAATGTTTTTTCCTGTTGGTAATTAAAAAGTTTTCAGTTTCAGACCCAGTTAGCTTCCCCAGCTCAAGATGTCTGCTTAGCTAATGCAGGTTGTTGGAAGTTCTTCGCTTCGGCCTTGTCGCTTTCGGTGGAAATTTGTGGGCCTGATAAGCACAGCAGCCGGGAGCTTTAATGAGTGGGGTTTGCTTTAAGATTTCGCTTCGAGGTAATTCTCGGAGGAGATAATGAAGGTCACCCGAGATGGGAACAACATAAAGATAAGCATTATTAAGTTATTAAACATTTTATATATTTTTTCTTCTTAGAACTTATTTCATTTAATGTTGCTTTTAACGATAGTAAATTTCAATGTATGAATTATAATTGTACAAAACTATAAACTATTATTCTTTTGTATGATCTGAAATTATTTAAAAAAAATATTTTTAGTATTTAAATTTATTTAATGTGAAATAAATAATAAAGATTGCAGAATAGAAGGACATATAGTATGCATTGTGTAGTTTGTAACTCCCTAAAACTATTTAACTCAAGACCATTTAAAACCTGATCTAGTGCATTTTTCCTTGAAATCCCCTGGTGATTCTCACCCGAATTCTATTCCCATTTCGGATTCTTCGAACTTTAAGACATCCCAGCATCTTAAGACTTATGCCAGCTCACGTCTGGACCGATTCCTACTCGGCCAAGTCGACATTCCTCAAAAGTGTCAACGAGAAAGGCCCACAGCACGAGGCATTTGGACCGCCCAGCCGCCCAGCCGCCCAGGCCAACTCCGAACTGAGCCCCACCTCGTTCATTCATAAAGATCCACATCTCCATAAAGAGGGGCGAGCAAACACGAGTCCAGGCAGCACCTAACAAGTTCTCGGAATTGCACAAGCCTCAAAAGTTCTTTAAGTTTTTCGCTCTAACGAAACCTGTTCCCCAGACAGTAACCCCGAAAAGAGACGATGCTATGGGACTTAAACTGTGACTGAGACTGGGACTGGGACGGAAACTCCGTCCGAGTCTGCGGCCCGAGACATAATTAATGATTTCAAAATTTCACAACGAAAACTCATAAAACTTATCGATCGAACATGAAACAACAGACGAAGAAAACAGAATGTCATGCTGCTGTCAAGGCAATTTCAGGTCTTTAAATATGGCTAAATTAACTCAAGTTAGAAAAGCCAAACTTCGGGCTTGTTATCTTACGAACAATTGGAAATTTAATAAAAACAATAGTCTAACTAAAACTAATTGAACGGATCCAATTTCTAAGTTAATTACAAGATTACAAGGCATAAAGTATTACGATACTATTTTGTTTACATAAAGCAGCTCATATATTGATATTTTATCTTTCTATGAGTACTTATATTAAAGGCACTATATACTCTTTTAGCGAATAAAATGCAAGTAAATGTTACTGAATGCTCAACAAGACACATAATTTGTTGTACGTCTTCTTTACTTTAATTTTTTCAAATAAAAACATGTATTTTTATTTTTTGCAAGTATCTATGTTATTAAATTTATTATTATAAAGAAATATCACTTTTACAAAGCACAAAACTAACCTTATATTATGCCTCAACTAATCAATGAGAGAACTTATCCTAGTAACAATTGAACACCAGAATTAAGCACCAAAATGGAAGACTTACCGCGATTGTATTGCCAATTTGAGGCGGGTTCGTTAGCACGCACTGTTGTCAAACAAAAATGTTGGCCTAAACACAACGTGAACCGAGAGCACAGCAATCTTTGTATTACTACTTTGCGGATAGTCTCTTTTATTTTTCATTGATGAAGCGGCGCGAGTATTGCTCATTAATTCTGCACACACGTTTCGCCGATTGGCGATTAACGATTGACGATTTTGCTATTTTGCGATGACCCGCGTGCCCCGCCCCCAAAAAGCAAGTTGCCCGCACAACAACAACAACAACAACCGTCGGCGGAGGGGGGTGAAAGAGGGAGAGAAAATTTGCACGCGCGAATCTGCTGCTGGCTGCTTTGAGAAATAACGGTGCGCTCTACAACATGTCCACACGTCCACGTTTTCGGCCGAAATTGTACTGCGTCCCGTCTTGAAATTGTATGCTACCCGTCAGATACTCGAACTCACGGATACGTTCTCAGCTCACAGATACGTTTTCAACTCACAGATACGTTTTCGTAACAGCAATGTTAGGATTCGTCGTTTTCCTAACAGAACTGTAAGTTCTCTCGCGGCCGAACTGACGCTATATTGTATCGGTGTCAGCCACGAACTTCTCTCACCCGATTCTCAGCTGCTGTTAACGGGCTGGCTACGCTAACAGTACTCTGCCCGCGAGAGCATCTACGAAGTAAGTGTGAATGTATGGGTGAGCCGAACACTCACTTCGGCTGGTTTTGCAAAAATCATACAAACCTCTCTCGCAGAGAGCCTCAGATAACGGGAGAGCTAACTGAGCCGGCCACACTCAAATTGGAATCTCATTGAGTCAGATAAGCTGGGAGTAAGCTGGTTCAAAACCTTGCTAGCTGCAAATTTCGCCCACAAATGAGACCCGTGGGTGTTGAATGCGTTTCTTTTTTTTTTATCTTACTCTGTGGGCCACAGCAATTTGACAATGGTGTGTGGTTGCCGCATAAGGCGCACAGGTGTGCTAATGACTTGGGCTGGGAAAAGTGCGACTTACCACTGGGAAGGCCCCAAGGACTGCTAGACTCTTTAGGAAAACTAGGGCTTAAATTGACTTTAGAATTTCTTGAGAGACTTCCAAAAACCTTTGGCTTAAAAATATACGATTGTACCAGAAATACTTTGCAAATCTTTGGGAAACCAAAAATGGACGGATTACTATTAAAAATATGATCTGCAAAAAAAAATGTTTATGAAATCTGCTCTCTGCAAATCGGTTTCAAAACTTGAAGAATCTTGCAATAAGTATAAATTTCAATCAAAGAATAATACATACTTGGTTCATCTAGAATTTTCCTGTTAATGACTTCGACAATCGCAAATCAAACCCAATTAAAACAGTTTTATGTCATAATTACGAAATAACTTTAAGTTAAGTATAAGTTATTTTCATAAGTAGCATTTAAACCAAAAAGGTTATATTTCACCCTTTGGTAACAAAAATCGAAAAGAAATCGAAGGAGTGTAATCCATTGAAAAGGCTGAAAAGTGTTTTGATAAAACCAAGTTTATTTTCCTTCTTCAAATTTTCAATGTCCAATAAATGTTCAATCCAATAAGATGTCGCACTTCCGCCGCCCACAGCTAATTAGCCTTCACCGCTTGCATTGACCCGTCCCAATTAGAACTGCCCACGGATTCTCCGATAAGTTCACTGCTCGCTCAGCACATATAACATTCTTATCAGATTCGATGCTAAGTAAAATAAATAAATAAGAAATAAGCCAACAACAATGATATGGAAATCTGATTTTTTGGGAGCGGTCGCAGCAACAACAAGAAAATCGGAAAAAGAATGCAAATGCAGCAGTGAAAGATAAACAGAGAGGAAAACCAAACAGAGAGTGAGCCGGCACTCTCTGGCTCTCTTTTAGATAAAAGTGCAGGCCAGATGATTTTCCACCTCTCTCGGAAAAACTCTCCCGTCGTCTCACTCTCTCTCTCTATTTCGCTCTCCATTTTGGATGGTTCGCCTAAGCGCGGCTAGATGGCGCCTCTGTGCCACAGAAGTGAGAATTGCATTTCATTTGCTTTTTGTTTACCAACGAAAAAGTGGGTGGTGATTTTGGGGGAGGGGTGTGGAGGTTGGGCGGGGGGGAAAATGCGGTTCCATTCTTGGAAATGTTTGCAAAAACCGTCGCCGGTTTGCTGCTGCCACAAATGCCGCGTAATCACTTTTTGCGACTGTGCCGACGTCACCGGAAGTTGCAACACGTCGCCGTCTACGCACACAAACGTACACACATTCAAACATACATACGGTGCATATGCCGTTAATGCCACTACCACTGCCACTGCCACACCCCAGCAATTGCAAATTTCACCCACTCCACACCACCACCCACTTCTCAACCCAACGCCTTGCAAATTTTCAAAAAAGAAAATCGAGGGGGAAAGAAAGTTGGAAACCTTCGGTGGAGTTGAGTTATTGCTCGCATTTCCATTGTCCGCCCCACCACCCCCAATATTTGCACTCTTTTTGTGAACATGTGTGAACAACTGCAGTCGGCCAACCACCCCCTTAGATGCACTGAGAAAAATCCACGCTTTAGTACAGCGAATAAGTCTTAAATGAAAAATAAAGTTTGTGTTACTCTATTTTTATTTAACTATATATTGCAATACGAAAATTAGAAAATCTTTAGGGTGATGCAAAGAAAAACTTTTGGTTTGTTTTAAAACTTGTGTATGTGTCTCATTTAATATTTAAAACTCTAAGAAATAAATGATTTCCTAAAAACGGACAACCTACAATAAATGATTATCTCAATGGTCTGGCAAAATCCTTAAATATATATTAACATGGACACCCAGGACCCTCTTAAGTTATACAAAAATATGATACTAAGTCAGAGTTCTAGAAAACAAATTTATTTTTTCGTTAAAACAAAGTTATATGAAAAGAAAAATTATTTAAAAATCGCTTTTTGAAATGTTACCAAAACTAAATAGGTTTCACTTTGTTTGGTTTTCTAATTAAATTCCAAATTTGATAACGTATAACAGTTACAATGTTAAAATTGTAATTTTAATATGAATTTTGATAGTTTTTCTGGAAGTGTGGTAAGTGTGTCCCTTTTGCACCCTCGGGCGGCGATTAATCATGAAAATTCACACAGAAAATATCCATTAGATACGAATTAAGACATAATTGAGAGTGCAGTCCTCGTACACGATTTCAAGAACCTGCACCGCAAAAGGGAGTGGAATGGGGTGGCACGGGGTTGGTTTCCATCCGTGTGCAGCGGCATAAATGCGAGAGGTTGCCTCAAGTGCCTGCGACATATTTATTATCCGTTCGAGAACAAAAAATGATTATGTCCTGAAAATGCCCCAGGCCCGAGCATTAAACTCCCATTGTTGAGCAAGCGGATTGCAAAGGCTTCAAGAGTCGATGCGCAGCGTTGGCTTTAATTACAGTTTGAGTGGCACTGGAGAAGGTCCTCGAAGGGGTTTTGATACGGTGGCTAATATGCTGCATTTCAATGCCACCTTTTTGGGGGTTGCTTTCGAGCAAATAACTTTGAAAAGGACGCATTCACACCACTTAACTTTAAGATTCCTAAAATTAAACCCCTATTTCCCACATCAAATTCAACATATACCATTTTTAGTCAATATATAAATACAGTTTTTGGGGAAATCGTCATAAAAGTTTGTCTGTGTGCTCCAAATATTACAATTCCAAATTAATTTTGAATAAGCAAAGTCTACCCAAACCCAAAACGAAATAAAACTTATAACTTATACATTTGTTCTTTATCTTTTTTTTAGTAGAAGCTGAACCACATATACTTTCAAAGTCGAGATCGCCTTGAAAAGCAAATGCAACTTTTTGTTGAAGTTGCAGAAGGCAACAGCTTTCAAAATTCTTAAATCAAGCATTTAAAATGCATTTTTAAATTCTAAATACAAAGAAGACTGTTAAAAGCCAAAGAAGCTTACATTGAGATGACAATTTGTAAATAAATTCCTAGGCAATGTTAAGTTGAAAAAGTAGAATTACTATTTTTATAAAACTGGTTATAATGGGCTTTTGCACGACTACTTAAAAACTGCTGTTAGGAAGCATCAACCCATGACTTGACTACTAAAGCAGTTCAATAAAGGTCCCGAAAAATGCACCTAGGCGCCGGCTCTGTTGGTTAATGCCAGCTAATCCGAACACCTGTTGGAATGCATTTTCCAGCTCCCCATCGCCCACCCACCCCACACCACCCACATATCAATGCCAATTTGTCGCTACACGCGACAGCTACAAGAATTTTGTAAATGCCAAAAGAGGCAGACATAAAAAATGAAACAAAAATGAAAACGGAGTAGAAAAAACAAACAAACAATTTCTGTGTGGTGTGTTGTTGGCTATGCAGGCAAGAAAATGCCCAACAAGTGAGGCGAACGAACAAGTGTTATATGACAGGTCTCCGAAATCCAACTGTGATTTTCCGATTTTTTCCCTACTCAATTGTTTGTTGTTCGGTTACAAAAAGCTTCGTCTGTTTGCCCGGTTGTAATGTGGAATGTAAGTTTTGTATGTTAATTTGATTTCGGTGTCAAATGGGATTTTTGTTGTTTCGGTCTTTTGTGTTTTGTTATTTCCATTTTTTATGGCCTGCACTTGGACTGCGCTTTTATGGTCCCATTGTTGTTGTTGCAGCTGGTGTACCAAACAGCGTATAGCACATAGTAATTGCTCGACCCGATTCCCCCATCAATTTGATCCCCCGTTCGGTGTCAATCCGCTTTGGGTTTTCGCTTTTGATTGTGCGCACTTATGTCTTTATTGACAACGCCGCAATAACATAAATAATTTATTACAGCCAGACATTGAGCAATTTGTAAATGGCCAAAAGAAATCTCGGCCCGAGCACACGGCAACCTCAAAGATACTCGACTGCCAGGGCCAGTGTGTATCCGCTGGATATGCACAAGTATTTCTATGGTTTTTCAGCTCTCAGCTCGCTACTGATTTGCATTTATCAAGTGCATTTGAGGTAAATGAAATCAAACGAGCTTGGCAAAAAGTCAAAATGGATCTGGCCAAGCTCAAAGCTCTTTCAAGGACTCTTCGGGTAATTGATGCACTTCAATAAGAGCGAATTTAATTGAGTTAGATTCCCTTCACATGTGCGATTATTTGTGTCTGTCGGCATTCGTCTATTCATTCCGCAAATAAATCGTTTTAATTGATGTAAATATTTGTATTTCAGATATGCAAAGCAACTCACCAATTCGCTCTTTGAGCCCATGAAGTGCATGGGTCATAAATGTTGAATTCAATACTAAAACTTGGAAACTTTTCATTGTTTGTGTTATGGGGGCATTGCCTGGGGCTAAGAAAATTTATTGGAAAATCCGATTTATTAGTTTTCTTTCAAGCTGATGAATATTATATTTACCACATAAAAGTTATTTGGAAAAAATGTACATGTGTTAGTTTCCTAAGCTTTTGCTTTTGTTATATAGTTAGCAAATAATAATGTCTACATAATCATTGTCTTTATGTTACTTAAATTTGTCTGGTTTTATCTTAAGAATCTGAATCAGGCTGGAAACGGGTTAAATCAACATCGTTATTTAAATATATAATAAAAATAAAAAACAACAAAAATGTTTATTCCCCACCAGAAGAATTCATTTAAATGACTTCCATGTTCGACCTTGAAGTGCGAAGCGCACCTCCACTGAAACCTTTTCCCATATATTATATTGCTCCACATCTTTCACCTCTTTCTCCTAGTTTTGTGCATGGCATAATCAATTATTTTGAATGGACAGGCCAAAAAACAAAGTCATTTATTATGCTGGCCAAAAAAATTTGTCACTATTCTGCACTGGTTTTGTACGTTGTTCTTGTTGCCGCTGCCACTGCCGCTGCTTATCAGTCCAGAACCGAGTTTGGGGCCATAATTAATTTGGCCAAACAACAAGAGCAAAAATATATACACACACAGAAACGGGCCCAAACAATGGCAAACAAATTGATTAATGACAGCGTATTAAACAATAATCGAGATAGGCCTCCGGTCAGATCAGAAAGGAGGAGTTTTCCCCCGAATCTCTGATGGTGTAACCCATCGAATTTTGTGCGCCCACGCAGAAACAGAACTTTTTTTTCCCCCCGATCAGAAAAAAGTGTGTTCTTTTTTTCAGCGTCTATTATTGTTGTTGTTTTTCGCCATCGTTGGTGGCTAAAAACAATTCATTTAAATAATATCTGAACCACTTTGCCAGAACAGGAGGAAACAAATCATTTTTCATATCCTTCGTGTTCATCTCGCTTCGTCCGCAAAGCTGGCAAATTAATAATGTGTAATTAATATTTTTTGGGACCGGTTCGTGTGCTAAAAGCTGGGTTAAGGGATTTCGTTCAATTGGATTACACAAATCAGAAACATGGCTCTGAGTTATTGAGATGTTTTGATGAAATGGTTAAAAAAAATAAAGTTTTATGGCTAAAGCTTTTTAGATTCAGCGGTTGAAACGAATGGAAAACAACAAATGATTTTTAAAAGGATTTCTTGTTTTTAATAAATTAAGAACATAAATAGCTGAATGAAAATTTCATAAATTTTTCATTTACTCCAGGTGTTTAAATAATTTGTTGTTAATATGTATAAGTTTCTTTTATGACCAAACATAGCAATCGATCAATAACCCGTTAATAACCAAAAACAAGTTAAGCTTCTGTCATTCGACAAATTTAATTAAGACCTGACAGAAGGGGTGCCCATAGATATGAAAATATATTTGTATGAAACGAGGCAGTGTTGTAAACTATTTCGCTTTCAACGTAACATAATATAACACAACGTAACGCAACGCTTAACGTAATAGCCTTTCATGTTTGCTCAGTAACCCTCATCAATTCTAATCGCCTGAAGCCAGAACTAGTACCACCGCCCCCTTGACACTACGCCCACTCAACACCATCACACTGCCCAGCACACACAACCATACACACACACACGCACCCACACTCCCCCAAAACAAGGCGAGCGATTTATGGCATGCTTTCACATACTTTCACCTGGGGAATATTCTCCTGCGGTTGCTGGATAGATCCTGCTCCTTTCTTCGTTTTGTACACCAACAAGAAATACAATATGCAATCATGTTAAATAATATTACATCAAAACAAATATAACAATTATAAGTGAAAAACTAAAAACCCAAAATGTTATTGCCTTGTTATTTGTTTTGCTTCAACTTTTAAAATTCAAATTGTTCTATTTCCTTTAAATATTCAAGTTTAAAATTAGATCAAAAGCCAAATTAAATTATTACAAATATTGATAAGATTAATTAATCTTTAACCTTGGGTTATACAATTTTCCTCAGTGCACAAGTGTGTAAGCACGGAAATGTAGTGCACAGTCCGCCCCCTTCGTGTAGTTTATGGGAGCATATTAATTTTGGCATTGAAATGGAGTCCAAATGCATTCGCAATTGTTTTAATGTCGAGTGGCTTTCGCTGCTATTACGAGGAGGGCTTGACCAAAACTGGTAATTTAATGGCATTTTTCAATCATTTAGAGCAAACACTAAAGTCAGTAAATAGCGACAGTAAATTTGAGGTAATGTAAACAGGCTTGGGAATGTAAATAATTATATGCTACTGGACACAGCAAAAGTGTATTCTAAATAAAAGTAAAATGTTTTGTTATGGTCATGCGTATTTATTCAAATAAAAACAAAAAATGTATTTATTTTTAAACCAGAAATGACTTAATTAGAGTTAAACAGTAAACTTTATTCAACCTTTGAGCAACCTGGTATGGTGTATTCTTTGTTTGTTTTTGATTAACTTCAAATTTAAGTTGGATATGTACCCCTTTTCTGGCAATCCTTTAAAATTATTCCCTTAAATTTTGGACAACATTGTTCCTGCTTTGCTTAAATGGGCAAGCGGCTGCACCTGCTGCCCGAAAAGTTCTCGATGCTCAACTTGTACGCAACTTTTATGCGTTCCTGTGCTTGCGTCGAGTGCATTCCATATGGATTAGCCGAAACAACCTGACAATCTTTATACTTTTGTCATTAGCAAGCTTCTTTTTTACGGCAGCTTTACGCAGCTTTCCTTTCTCCACATGGCGAAAACTTTCACACATGAAACTAGTAGAAAAAAAATATTTCTGCTGCTATGCAAACTTTAATTTCTAAATCATAACTTTTTTCTGCTCTACTTTGGCCGAGAGTTTTTAGTAGGAAGGGTAGTAGATGTAAAGATGCCAGAGGAGTTGCTAACATATTGGGGAAGCCATCACAGATGAACTCAACTGGGATGTGAGGACTTTCGCCGAGCACTTACTTACAACTAAGTCCGCCTGAATAATGGAAAGCTTTTTATACTCTATTAAGGGGTTTTTAAAATGCTACAATTATTTATCTTGCTGAAGAAAAAACCTGCATGTCAAACCAAATTTAATATATGTATATAGATTAACTAGAAAAAAAATTAAATATTTTTTTTTAAGTAAATTAAACAAAGATATTTAAAACACAGACTACAAAATTGTTCGGCATTTTATTTTGTTATGCTGTGTTATATCGCACTTCTTTTAAAATAGTGTGTTTTTGGAAGGCAACTAGCGTTCCTGTTCTAAGTAAATTTCTGGCTTTTCATATTTGGGTCAAAGTTTTTAATAGTTTGCCGGTCAGGTCCTCCCCCTTCGCAAAGGGGGCTATATGGATGGCTCTACTCCGACCTCCGCTGACCCACCGAAGGCACGTGTTTGCACGTGTTCTACTCTGCTGCTGGCTGGCCAGATAATGGAAAAGATTTGTTTATAAGAAATTTAAATGCTGTTCGGACAGCCTTTGGCCAGAGGCTGAACCAATATTTAATTCAATTTTGGGCAGCTTTTATTTACCCACCTGCATGGCAAATCAATTACAAAGAAGTGCCCCAAAAACTATTGGCACTGAGAGAAAATAAATTTACATGTGAGCTATTTAAAACTATTCACCACACAAAAACCATTCCAAAAATAAATTTCTTTTTATAGCATATAATTGGAAGATATTTTGATGAGACTATTTTTCCCTGTGCAGTCTCCATTTCAGCTTGGATCGAAGTTCACTGGGTTGGCTTCAACTGCTTCTAATTGCAATGGAACCACACGAAATGTCAACGCTTTTGGCATATTTCTGTTGGCCTGGATGTTGGCCGCAGGTGCCTTTCCCCCCTTCAACTCTGCCAATCCATGTGGCTAACCTAGAAAAAGGAGGCAAAAACCTCGGTTGACTGGAGTCTTTTTGGCCACGTACTCCATTCAGGTTTCTTTTTCGGTTATCGTTTGTGAAAGGCACCAAAAAAAAAAAAAGAAAAAAAAAACAACCAAGTGGATGTCGCTTGGAGATTAGTTACACTTGTGCTCCATTTAAATGGCAAAGCGACTAAATTATGCGAAGTTCTTTTTCATGCTTTCGGCTCTTTGTTATTGGAAAGTGAAAGACCAAGAGTACACGAAATAATTGCAATCAAAGCCGCCCTTTCCCTGGGTGAATGTTGAATGTCGCTCGATCTAGGCCCGGCGAAAGTTGGACTGCAGCAAGTTGATTCCTATTTTCTGGGTGGGTCAATCGCCCGATGGGAGGGTATGGCGAATTTTAATGCGGTTCAATGGAAATTGCAAATTTCAAAGGAGCGAACCGCTTTGAACCTTAAAATGCCAAAATGGAAAGGCCATAAATTTATGCCTAAAACTAGAGACTGAGCAATAACCGATTTTTCTACTCTATTTAATACATAATAAGGTAAGAAGTGTGTGCCTTTTTCCTATTATTAAGTTAAGTTTGAAACTTTTAAAACATATAGTAACTCCCTAGAGATAATAATAAAAAGGAAAAGATTTTCCATGAAATAACGTTTTGTTCGTCACTCTGCTCCTATGAATATTTCATAAGTAAAGGAATGGAACAATAATTGTGTTGCATCCTCTACCTCCCCAAAGTTTGCCCCATGGGATTATCTGTTTTCCAGGAAAAGCACATCCTTTTCATTCCCTATCAATTCCCAAGCAGCTTGTGAAGACACCCTTTTCACAACCACTTTGCACAACTATAGCTCTCACTTCTCTTGTTCCAGTACACCATAATTTAATTTGTGACGAGGCCAAGCAGCCATGCACAGCTCTTTGGGTTCGCCTTAGGTTTATAGTTTGGCTTGGATCATGCTTCATTAACATATCTGCATATTTTGCCATTGTCTTTGCTGGCATCGAGAACTGGATATATCGACGGATATTGGCAATCTCGGGGCACACGTGCGTTCAGCTGGGCTCACATACACATCAAAGCTCGGATGGGAAATGCTGCTAATAGCAACCGTTTCATAAACTTTTGATGTGAGCAGACCTTTTTGCCGTGTTCCTATTTTTTTTTTGCTCTTTTTTATCTAAAAGCTTGAAACTCATTAAAATACCAGAAGTAACGAAACGAAATCAAAAAGATAAACCCGCACGCCAGCAGAAGACGCTTGTTTTCTGGTTCCTGGAAGTCGGGGTGACAGAAGGGAATCAGCAACAAAAAACTGAAGAGAAAACAGCTCCCACAGAGGCACATTTTCGTCTGAAGGAATGCTGCTTCTCGTGTCTGTCCCCTGATTTTCCCGGCTTTCCACCTCCTCTCCTCCTTTCCTCCACCCCCCCACCGCATTCACTTGAGTGGCATTGATTACAGCGAGGCAGACCGGCGGAATGGCAAACAAATTATTACAAGTGCAGTTGGAAAATATGTGGCGGCCACTTATCAACGTAATCAACAACAAATACCTGGACACGCCTGAGTGCCGGCGGTTCGCCTTTGCGAGGGAAACCTATTGACAGCACCCTAGGCTGTTTTTCGAAAGGAACACGGGGTCGATCCGTTGAGTACCCCTTATATAATAACATGGCAGGCTTAAACATTTGACAAAGCGAAATTCTTTAATTTAAATGTCCTCGTTTATGACAAACAAAATACTTGGGCATATAAAAACTTAACAAAAAATTGTATTAGCTATAAAACTCTAAGCATTTTTACCATCATTAACCTTTATAGGCTTATTTTGTAATCCATTTAAGAAGTATATTCTTATATAAACTTTTGAAATCTAAATGGATAATTAATTGTGATATTGAGCTTTATTAATAATTGGAAGCATCTCAGCAATCATGGTGCTTCGCATAAGAAAATGATTATTTATTATTAATAATTTTAATATATTTATCGAAGAAAAGTCTCATATTAGTCCAAACATTTAAAAGGTTTTTAGAAAACACATGTCTGTTAATTCTTATTTCTTAATCAATATTTATGGATATGTTTTACTCCAATTAAAAGTAATAACTCCAATGAATGTCACATACATTCGCTTGGTATAACCTTCATTCCAGGGTATCAGTGCCAGCAAAAAACGAACCCCAAGAGGTCCAGAGACCCAAAGAGACCCCAAAAGGTAGCTTCGAATGACAGCGGCATAGACGAAGACGTCGCCTCCGAATCCGAATCCGATTCCGATTCCGATTCTGAGAGCCCGACAGTCGCTGAAAGAAGACTGACTGTGGGGTCTCCGGTGTTGTTCTAAGCCAAAACCAGAAGTGAGTTGTTGTCCGGGGCTGGGATTGAGATTGGGAACTTTGCAGCTCGAACTGGGGAATTGCAAAAGGGAACAGATATGGGCGGAGATATAGGACGGGGAGGAGTGGTGAGATAGACCCAGTGGCTCCCATCCTGTGGCCGTTCCATTGCCGCTCTGTCAAATGTTTGGCTTAATGATGGCATTGATGGATGGATCACACGTAAGCGGCAGTCATTTAGTAATTTATCTCAGGCCATTTCAAATTAATAGACTCGGTGGTTGAGGAAGCGCTCCTCTTGCCTTTGATTTCACGATTTTTATCTCACATTTGAAATTATGTGCAATTTTTTTGTTCGTTTTTGTTTTGTCAAATTACATAAATTTATGAGCGAGCAACTTTCGACTTTTGACTGTGAGAGTCCAGCTAATTAAGGCAGCTACCATCCAGTTGATGAGTGTGGTGCCTTCTTAGCTGCAGTTTCAAGCTCGATTAAGTATTTAATTAGGCGCAGTTTAGTAAATTGGTTGACTGACTCTTTATCCACATGCAGATCGGGTCGAGTGAAGGGCCAAACGATCTCGTGTCATGTGTGCAGCGACACTTGTTCGTTGAGGAAGAGGGTCGGTGACCTTAAAAGGGGAGGGGTGTGGGAAGAGGGCGAGAGGTCAAGGCCCTTGGCCTGCCCAGCAATAAAAAAAACTTACCTGGAAGCACTTTTCTCTTACGAACAAAATTAAAAGTAATATCTTTTCAGCACACTATTCTTTTGAATATAAAAAAAAGGTTTATTTACCCTGCTTTGGAACACATCTAGCCAAAACTTATTCCTAATACTTTCATAATGTTACTCATTTCGTAAGCACAAGTGCACTGCCATTTCCCTATTGTTTTCCATCTGGGACACGCAAATTCCTCAGAGCTCTATCAATATTTAACACAAAAATGTTTCTGCAAAAATTGAAAAAAATAGTTTGCTACTCTTTGTCAGTGGCACGAAACTCGAAAAGAAATAGAGCATACGAACAAAAAAATATGCGCTGACACTGACAAGTCGTGTGAAGCACACCTGCACAAGTCAAGCGCCGAACGACCGATTTCGAGATTTCGAGAGACCGCAAACCGAAAACCAGATCGGTGAAGGGGAACGCAGGTGGGGCATTGCGGCTTGGGGCATGCCATTGCATTCGGCGCACCGAAACGTGCTGCAAAGTGCTTCTCAGCTGTGCGTCGTGGCCTTAAAACTAGTGCAACACATTGGCCTCCTCCGCAAATGCTGGAAAAAAGCCAGCTCAATCCCCCTTTCCTACCAATCCATTTTCCTTGGACCCGGGCACAGCGACTTCAAGCAGCAAAGGGGTCTTGACTATCCGCTGGAGATCCAAAAGAAACGAGAAAATAAGTATCCAGGGGTCTATCGAATCTGTGGATGTCCTTCAGGAATAGTAATGTAGTAATAGTAATGTATTTTCACTTTTGTTTTATATCTTACGTATCTAAAAAATATCTGAAATAATTTAAAACTTGAAAACAAGGAATCACATTTTATACTTGTTTTACATTTGGTATATTGAAAACATATCTTTATAATAATTCGAAAATTTAAGGATTTTGACAATCTCCACATGTTGCCAGACGTGGTTATATGTTAATTAGATTTTAATAAAATCTAAGGAAACATATTTCTTTAGGTCTTCAACATTAAGAACAAATTAATTATATGACACAAATGCAACTAGCACTCTCAATGCCTTACGTGCAATCTCTTTAAGATTGTTTGTTATTAAATAGGATATATATATATATATATACAAAATATAAGTCATGCTTAGTCGGAAATAATTATGATACCCTATCGGAGGGTACTCCCGCAAAATAGGAAAAATAAATGTTGCACCGCATGATTTTCTTGCCGGGGGCCTTTCGCTACTTGAGCACACACACGCGTAAGTGGAACGAGGGCGGCTGTTGCAGTTGCAGTGCCACACCCCCTGCCGCCCACCGCATGATGAGGAGGGAGAGGTGGTGGCGGAGGGGAGGGGAGGGGCATTGTCCTTAGCCTCACCGCAGGCTGAAAAGCGGAGCGTGCACAACAACAACCGGCAGACAGACGCTGCAATAAGGCCAAAGAAGAGATGGTAATAGACAGCGACTTGGACTTGATTGTAACAATGTGGCACACTCAAGATGCGCCAGGTATTCGGCTAAGGCGATAATGTGGCAAGGATAACAAGACATTCGGACAGCGGAGTGTTGCACTGGGGAATAAGATCCATTAGTTTATGATTTTAGTATGGCTTTTGGTTATTTCTTATGCCTTAATATTCAAGATTTTAGTTAAGAAAATGTTTGTGTTCTTTTTCTGGAAACCCTTTCTTATTAAGTAGAACAATTTAGCCCAAGCAAAAACTACAAATTCATGTTTCAAAATATCAACAACATTTTTATTTTTCGTATAGACAAACTTTAACCCTTGACACGCAATGTAAATGTTTCAATAGCTAATATCAAAAAAATAATAAAAATCTAGCAATAGATAAAAAAGCGCATTTTCAGACTTCAATGGGACAATGCGACAATAAAAGAGCATAATAATTATTAAATTAAAAATAAATGGTTTACATTTAAAAGTAGTATTAATCATCACACCAGAATGTGAGATTTAATAATGATTTCTTAACTCAAATGTTCGCCACCTTGTAGCTTTTCTCCAAGCTTTGATGAATAAGTCTAGCTTATTCTTTTTTTTTCATGTGTAAAAAATACGAATAAAGCTGGTTGCAAGGGCTGCCTTGTTATCAGGCAGCTCCTGTCTTGCTCTCCTCGACCGCCTCGAAGTGCGTAATGCGCTCATTACGTGCCGGCATCAACATCGCATCCACATGCCACACCGGTGGCGACTCAGCCTCAGACTCCAACGCCATGGCTGAACTATTCCGTCTGCACCACCTCCATCTCCACCTCAAAACTGCTACCCGCTGCTCCATTACTTGGCCTTCGTTTTGGTTTTTCGGGCTTTGTCCCAGCTCTCGAACACGACAATGTCATGCCAATTGCATGCCTTTCCCATCGTCGCGTCCTCTGAAAAGTCTGTCGAGGATTGGGGGATCCGGAGGTGACCAGTCGGGGGACGTCTGGGAGTCAGCCAGTCAGCAGCTAATTAGAGAACCGCCTTTTGTGCCGGGTGATAAGGCAAAAATTGGAATTGGAGGCGAGATTGCGGGCTGGCTTTGATTCAATCCCCGATCGAATGGTATGGCTGAGTCGTGTCTGGCAAATTGATGAAATTGTCAGCGATTTGGCAGTTCCTGGGATGGGACCAAAGCTCAGGGCTTAGGCGAAGCATTCAGACAGATGAGTATAATTGGATTATTAATACAATTGGGTTTCAAGCATGTGATGTTGCAAAATAATAATAGTTTGTTATCGTTTACTTTTAGGTTGATTTAATCACAATCGAGTATTATTTGTTTAATCCCTTTTTAATAGTTCGTGTTATTAAACAACTTCTTGACAATTTATCATTTATTTGATATAAGCTTTAAAATCTTTTAAATCTCTTAATGCAGAATCCTTTCATAAACCACAAAGGTTAACATGACCCAATCCATCTGGCACTATCACCCCGCCTTCCATTACTTAACCATTCCAAAAGTTCATCAACCCAAACCGCAGTAGCTACAATTCAGTTAAGTGGAGTTTTAGTCCAGGCTGCGAAATCAGCAACTGCTAGTGATGAGAAGGTACCAAATTAGTACCTTCTTAAGTACTTTTTAAATGCCATTAAGTTGAAATAGGAGCAATGCACTAAATTTAATTAATATATTTATTTATGGTTTCTCAGAGCCAAAAGTACATAGCTTATTCTTACTGCACTCGTTCTGAATTAAATTAACTAAATCTATTCTCATTCTTAAACCATCTTAATACCAATTATTGGCATGCAAATTTAGGTAAAACAAAACATCAGATACTTTTTTAAAAATTCTTTCCCCTTAAGGAAAAAAGTTATAAATATGTGTTCTTAGGTACCCTTGACCAATTTCCCTTCACTGGCAGCACAAGCAAATGCAACAACAGCAGCGCATCAAAATTAATGATGCAGTGAAAACCGCTAAATACCCCGAACTGCAACAGGGACCTTCTCCTCTCCTCCTCTCCACTTCCCCCGATCCCATGGCCATCGAATTGAGGTGCGAGGCAGGTGTTTTGGCCCTATGCTGATTTTGGGATGAGTTCACTCCGGACACGTGCGATGATGTCCGGCGAGCGATGGAAGCGGAACAAAAGGCTTACGGTCGCCTGTTGTTGTTTTGTTACTGCCGCCGGTCATGTCGGTTATGGCCGGTGCTGTACTGTGTACTGTGGTGGCCGTCAATGAAAGTCCATATGTCAAGTGACTTAACAGCAACAACAGCTCAAACGAGACAAAATCAATTTTCCTGCTCAGTTAACCAAGCAACAACAGCAACACCAGTCACATTTAAAACGGATTTGTAACGCCAACAAATTATTTACGCTAGGAAAAAATATGGACAAAAAGAAGGCAACTGCAGGTGGCAAACAAAAAGTCCAGAAGGTAAGTGTAGTTTTGAGAAGGGAATACCCTCATTCAAAGTGATTCAAAACGAGAATTAAAATTTTAAATACTCAGAAATTATTTATTCTTCCTTGGTGTCAAGTAATCTTAAAATAAAAATCATGTTTTGTTTATTTAGTACTAAAACCAACTGCTTATGCAAATAAAAGGATTTATTTGATAAGATACAAAAGTGGGTTGATTGCACTATACCCAGATTATCTATTATTACCTAACCGTTATTTAATAATTTTACATACATGGAAATAATATACAAGAATATTTTATAGGCCTTCTTAAATTGTCTCTTGAAGTAATAATGCCCGCGTTGAAAGGGTACTAGAAAAAACAAGGCTAACAAGTAGAACAGGAAAATTTGAGCTCAAGAACGATAGACTGCGTAGGCGACGTTGGAGATGTAGATTACAAGGTTAGGGAAAAGAAGTGAGGTACTGGAACACTTGGATAGGAAAAGGAGAAGAGTGGGCAACAAGCGACGATGCCTAGGAAGTGGGCTAACCCAATTGGTCTCTTGGCAAACGCATTATGGGTCACTAAGCTGCACGGCCATTGTCAGACGTTGGCTTTGTCACTTCCCTCTTATAAATTTCCCTGCTGTTTCCCTTTTCTCCAACAAGTGCATTTCGCGATTGACATGCAACACGCGCTCAGGCGCCCACTTTCCCGGACTTTCAGAGGGCGTTTTGGTCGCAGGGGGGCGTGGCACGCACCGTTGTCGCTTGGCTTAGTTTGTAAAACTTGTTATCGCAGGGGGAAAAAAGAAAAAGAATTTGTTCTCTCCAATTCTCGATGGAACACTTAAGAAAATACTGCAGCCTCATTGAATGCAAATATTTTTGAAATTACTTAAAATAGCTGATAATATTGCTTAATAACTATGGCATTAACAACATATTTTTTAAATTGAATTGATTTTTTTTAACTTGAGCTTAAAAAGGAAAAATCAATCAATTTTAAAGTATATACACTAAATGTGTCTTATTAATATTTCTTTAAAAGCATTCAATAGTTTTAAAGACTAGAATCGGGAAATTCTGAAAAAATCTTTTTTTTAATACATTATTTTGGCTCTTTCCACAAAAATTAAAATAATTTAATCAAAACTGACTCGATTTCCTTTAGTGTAACAATGCGTTTTTCCCCAGTGCAACCGTCTCTGTCTTTGAAGCTGTGTAATTGAAATTACGTGACACTTTGCATATGCACTGGATTTAAATCGAGTTTCCAGTTGGCCATCAAAGACAATGGGGATGGATGAGGGGCTGTGTGGGCACAGTGGTGCCTGCCTATTGTGGCACGCGTGGTTTACTGGTCGGACTCCCACTCCCCCGTTGTTCAATGTTGTCGGTGGCTGGGAGTATCCATCGGACCAACGTGTAGGCGACGGCTCAGAACTTTGACAAGTGCATTCAAGTGCAGTCAGCGGGTAGGGAAAACTAAGGGCATAAAGAACGAGGAAGGAGACCCCAGCACGTGTTGGAAAAACCATAAAGAAATGTATAAAAACGAAAACCTAATTAGCAACAGACATGCTGGGAATGAAATGTATGGGAAGGCAATGTGACTCGGGGTTTAATTAGGTACGGAATCAGATTTAAGGTTTAGTGCTGATACCCAGCGGCAGCTGAATCAAATCAGGCGAGAAAAAAACTGCTACTTAATATGAACAGATTTTAGGGGAGAGTGTATTATCAAAAAGGGAAACGGGAATTATTGTCATTGTAATTAAAAAATTCAGCACTGGGGGCTAATTTAAGCCAGGTCCTTATCTTAAAATCATTTTATCACATTGCTAAGGAGGGTAATGCCTTCATAATTATGACATAAATACCTTCATATTTATGAAATATTGTGTTTAACTTTACAGGAATAAAATGGAGACATTTTTAGCATACTCATAGCTTCAACTTTTGAGCTTTAAGATTGCATGTAGTATTTGTTTTGACAAGCAACCTCATTTATATTTAAACCTACAGCTTTTTAATATCTCTTGATTTGCTGATAAATAAATGCATTAAATGCATTAATTCCATAATGCGGATAGACTTCTTTGTTTATAATTACAAACTTGCGATCTTTTAATAAATTGGATATTTTACTTTCCTTCAACAACAATTTTATTAATATTAATATTACTGTTAATTTTTTTAGTTTAAGTTAGTTGTCAACTAACTTGAAGCGTTCTCACGCGTGAAGTAACTGAAAATTTAAGAACACAACAAAAATAAATTCTTAAGTCATTTTGACATACAAAAGAATTCGTAGAAGAGAAAAAAATATTTGTCAGAAGTGGGATTCGAACCCACGCCCTCAGAGAGGACCAGAACGCTCGATCAAACCTTGCTGCGCAGGGTAAGAGGTATTTGCTCTTGAGTCTGGCGCCTTAGACCGCTCGGCCATCCTGACATTGGCGCTCCGCCGACGATTTGTCCCCTTGGGCTGCATGCTATTTATAGACTAGCAATTAGATAAGCAAAGTTAAAAGAGAAACCTTGACATTACAAACAAAAGCATTCAAGTGTGGAGCAGAGGAAATAAGTCCGCCCACACATTTGTGCCAAAAAAAGGTGATAAAAGCTCGGCGGCATCTGGTGTTTGTGTTGGTGTCACTGCCGGTTGCTATGTGGTTAAGTGCTGCAGTTGCCATTTCACGCTCGGCTAAATCGCTGCTAAATCGTAACCTGAGCACCGTTTCCGGCAGGGCAATCAAAACCGAATCGAGCCTTGTCCTCCGTTGCCCGGGGGCCTCATCATAAAAATCACCCAAACCGCAGCCCAGCAACAACAAAATCACCACACAAAACAATCCCATACAGTTGCAAAAAAAATATCGTACTTAAATCGAGAAAAATCGTATATTTTGTAAATAATTTACGATTTTATTTAAGGTTAATGCTATAAATAATTTTTATATAATTTTTTTTTTAAACCTTTTTTTAAAGTATGATTAAATGTTTAAATGCTGTCACTACGCTGTAATCAGCGATTGGTAATAAATGGATCTCCTTTGGAATATAACTGAAGTTCAAAGACATTTAATTTTTGTGATTTCTCGGAGTGCACACACCCAATACAGAAACTCACCCGATTGATGCGCCACGAGTTCAAGTCAATTGCAGAGTCCGCAGGCTGCGGAGTTGTTCCCCTTTTTGTCGCCGGGTGCTGAAACCACAGGCTTTAACCCCCCGCTATCTGCTGTGATGTATTTGTCAGTAAAAAAATAATATACGAAATGTTTAAACAATTCGGCAACGACTACAAAAATACCGATTATATATATAGCCTTCCGTAAAATAATCATAAAAGTATCTGTTCACTTAAATTTTTTAATATATACGAAAAATGTTTTTAAATGTTTTTAAGCAATAAAAGCAAAATCTTAATAACGAACAAGAATTCTAAGTCTTTAAAGGCCCATCCGATTAAAGCTCTCGGTTTCCAGTTGATACGTTAACCCGTACTTGAGCTCTCCTTGACAATGGGTATCATTTCGAAAAGTAACTCCTCATGCGGAGGCAGGCTATCAAATGCAGCCTTCTTGGGGGAGTGGCTGGATGATGGCAAGGGGGCAGTGGAGACGGAGGCTTGGGAGAGACGCCGGCATTGAAATCGAAATCTGAATCGACAACCAGACACTTCAAACGCATGCAAAACGCATCGAAACAATGAGATTTACGTGCTTCCAGCTGTTATGGACTGCAATCGGATACATGGTGTGGAATGGGTGAAATGGTCGGGCTGAGTGCCGTATTATTACAATGCGAAAGAGATCTGCCAGCCAAACCCCCTTGAACCCCCCGGGGGGCGGCAAATGGATTTCGGGTAATGACAGCCATGAGCTCTTGGCCTGCCGGTGTCTGCTTGGTCAGCCAAGCCGAAAAGTTTGTTGTGTTAATTTTCAATGCATAAAATTCATTCGTCGGACCTAGACTGATTCTACACAGCGAAAAAAGTCTGCGATTTTGGCATTTCTTATAAGACTGATTGTATTTGAATTGGTATTAAAAAAAATTTACTTTACTTGGGCTCGTCCGGGATTTGAACCCGGGACCTCCCGCACCCTAAGCGGAAATCATACCCCTAGACCAACGAGCCAGTTGAATATTTGTCGCCAAACTACTTCTTATCAATGGAATGTTCGAAGTTCAATTTCGAATAAAATACTGGTCAAAACTTGATATGCTTGTGGCTTTGTCAAAACGTAAGGTGTTTAAAGGCTTTTGTATTTCTAGTTGTCTTTTAAATTTAAAATATAAGAGGCTATGCCTCTAATGAAAAAACTGTGTGGCTCTCATCTAAATCTGATCATTTTCAAAAATCCTGCTAATGTGCTCTTATGTAGAGCCTTCGTTGAAGGTAACACTTTTTGTTTTGAAATATAAATACATTTAAAGAAAAACTAAGCAATGTTAAGTTTTTTTTTTAGCATTGAGTATTGTCTTTACAAATTTCTAGTGTACCTTGCACTCTTCAACCATGGATGGTTGGCATTCAATTGGGAGTTGCCCCAAAGAGTCACAGACACGTCCAGTTGAATGCTCCTGTCTGCGGTGTCTGTGACTCCCGTCTGACAATCCGTCTGCTGCATTGTCTCCTCTTCTCCTCGGGGTGAAATTGTAATTGAGCTGACTCAGCTTACCTCTGGCCAATTCCGCCTGGCACCGTGTAATTGTTATTATTTAAACGATCGAATATCATTGAACCATGGTTGACTTTTTCAAAACTCTTTAATACAAACTTTACTCGTTTACTTATTTATTCATTTACTTTCATGTCAAACTTTTTAATGAGTAAACATGCAAGTAAGCAAAAATACAAAAATATCATGAGACTGCATTTCTTCTAGGACTCGCATCTAATAATAACGCAACACTACATTTTAATATAGAAAGTATTTTTAATAATTTTATTTTTTTGCTATTTCACATTAAAAAAAATATATTTTGTCTTGGGCTCGTCCGGGATTTGAACCCGGGACCTCCCGCACCCTAAGCGGAAATCATACCCCTAGACCAACGAGCCAATTGAAAATTTGGGCCCAAACTACGTTGAATGAATTTTAAATAACACAAGAAGCAGCGCTATATCTTTTAAATTATAATACTATCCACATCATTACCAAAAAAGCCACCAAAATGACTTTTTTATTTCAAAGGGTAAAAATACATAAGGGCATATATACATTAGGTAGGATTGAAATTTAGTTTTATTTTATTTAAGAGGGAAGTTTATTTTTTATGAACAAAAAATGAAGTAAGCAAAAAAATTAACTTAACTTGGGCTCGTCCGGGATTTGAACCCGGGACCTCCCGCACCCTAAGCGGAAATCATACCCCTAGACCAACGAGCCAGCTGAACACCGGCCGACAAACTTCTTCTTATCAATGGAATCTTCGAAATTCGATTTTAAATAAAAGACTGGTCAAAACGTGAGATGAATGTTGGCTTTGAATTTAAAAATGGAAAGTTATATATCTTGTTGTCTTTAAACTGGTTTAGTTTATAATGTCAACTCTTTGAGGGCTCATTAATAGTTTGCCACCAAATCCCCTATTGTCACTAACAAGCACTCGGCTTATAGTGGCTTTTAGCTGGCTATAAATGTACTCAATTAGTTGTTATAGCTCCGGTTTCCCTCCTCGCCGATTTATTTGAGAACCCTTGCCTTAGTGCACTTTATCCAACATATGCCCGAGCACATTTTCGTTGATTGCTTATGTCCATATGGTGGTGGACCCTGAAAAAATCCGCCAACGGGTCAGGGACTGGACCTTTGCAAATCTCTGGTTCTCTGGGAGATTAGATCGTATTCGGGGTTGGATTTGCCTTCTGTCACTGATTGTAATCGCCCGAACCGCGACTCGTTAACAGTATTTGTTGTGGTCTCTACTCACAAAGTGCATTGGTCTTTTTGCTTTTTAGGGATAGCTATAGCTGTTGCTTTTTTATTCAACAAATCAGGGGTGACCCGCATTGAGTTTTAGGCTTTTTCTGCGTCTTTTGGCAGCCCTTTTTAAAGTTTCCAATTTGTGCCTTAAGAACTACCCTAAATGGACTGGTTCTTTGGGCAAATATTTGCCAAAATGCTTAGGCAACATCAAAAGCCCCTTCTCGTTATCCTTATATGGTCAAAATCACACTCGCAGGGAAGAAACTTTCGGTAACAACTGTGGCGAGTTACGTGAGTTGATGGCTTCATTAGGGGTTGACGGGGTCTGGGTCTGCGGAGCCCGCACGCCAATGTTTTATGTCTCAATTCTGGCTGGCATAAAAAAGAATTTCAAGTGGTTGATTTCTGGCTGAATTGCACCCCCCGTAGTTGCCATTTGTTACGTCACAGCTGTTATGATTTTAGCGCTGCCTTGTTTTAACTGCGAACCATCAGAAACGATGTAAGTGGTTCCCCTAATTAATACGGCTCGAAATCCTCAATCGCAGTAAGTGGAAATGGAAGCCTTGGGGCCGTGAACTTTCGTGGCTCATTTGAATTCATAAGGTCTTTGAGAGCTTTACTTTATAGCGATTTTACTCCTCAACGAATCGTTTATCTGGGAAAATGTGAAGTTTTCATTCCAGGGAAACTGCGCATTTGGTTTAAGGGTCGATCTTTCTGGTGCCCTGTAGGTGACAGCTACGTGGCCATTGTTAATGGTTCAAGTCACAAGGGGATTTCTGTCCAGGACCCCGAATAGACTTAATAATGATGACGTAATTATATATAAAATGTTTAAATGGTCTATGCCAAGCCCAGAACTAATGAATTCATCACAGGATTTGACTGAGGGATGCCTTTGAGTAGTATAAATGATTTGAAAAGCGGGTGTTCCGTTGTTAGACGTTTATAAATGTATTATTTCAGAATTTATTAAATAAAATATTAGTATATTATTAGAATAAACCACTAACGTACTTACAACAAATAATAAATATTACAAATGTTTTGGCTTTTAAAAGTTTTATAAATTTCTATTATTCAACTTAATTTCAAGCATAAAAATCTGACTTTACTTCAACTTCTTTTTTGTTTAATAAACAAAAACACAAACAGTAATGAGTGCTGTATATATTTATTATTTTTACTTATAAAACAAAACAGTACACACCAACAAATAATTTATTTTATTTCTTTTTTAATACCAATCCTAAATGTTGTAGAAACATATTTGTCTGCATCTGCTAATCAAGTCCCAGACTTTGTACTATTTCGTGAAATTCCTCTGTTAGTAACCTGCATTTTAAAATAATTTTTAGCCCTCCCGAAGACCTGGCCTCCTCTGTATTCCAGACCGCTGTCATGCATGACTCAACCCCTTCCCAAGGCATCTGCCACTTTCTGCTCCCCGTGGCCCAAACCATCAGAGTTGCGGCTTCTAAGGCAAACATGTCTTACACGTTGCACAACGATGGCAAATGCAAAGACTACAGTGCAGAACGCGAATCAACAAAGGCTCACAATCTATAAAGTACAATCACTTTCAACAACAAAGCCAACAGACAGGACTGGGCCGTCTGCCCTTTAAATCATGCTCGGATCTGCCAGAAAACGTGGCTAGATCTCCGCTCGCCTGCCCTCAACAATTTTCTATATATACAAAGGTATAGGTACATATTTGCACACACAGGCCGGTAATTATGGGTTCAAAAAATCTACGCCGGCATCTCGTGGCTCGATGATCGACATTGGTGGCTGGAGAATGGAAATATATGGCCGAAAACCCGATGAAAGGCCAGTTTACTTAGCGTAGGGAAGGCGCAGCCTCCTCTACCGGTCGTGCATTAATTTTAACACAATTTTTGCTTTATTTTTAGCTTTTTTTTTTTTTTAATATTTTTCTCTTTTACGTTTTGGGGTACGCCCCATAAAGTGGCATGCCGCCTTGGTTATGTAAACAGCCAGAAGAGGAGGTTCGGTGTAGGAACCCAGCAGAAGGTGAATTGATAAAGGGCGCAGATGATGCCAGGCGTTGATGACGCCGATGATGATGATGATGATGAGAATGGAGGAGCTGGTGCTGGCACACATCACAATGTGTGGTGCTAGGGGGCAAAGGTTGCCGCCGGACGTCCAGGAGGGGGCGGTGGAGGTGGTGGGAGTGGGAGTGGCGGTCGAGGACGTGTGCAGTAAGTGTTAATGCTGCAATCTTTTTCGAGGAGCCAAGACTCCGAGAAGAGTGGCTCAATGGGTGGCTTTGTGGGTAATAAGGCGGTGGAGTGGTGGAGTTAGTGATTCGAGAGTCCATCGAAAGTAAAATGCGATTATGTCATGTTCACGGAATTTTGTTCACTTTGATAAAAAATACAAGCTACATTTTAGAGCACGAAAGAAAGAGCTTTAGATTACGTCACTTTAATAATGTAAGCAATATTAATTTATTTAAATATATAATTTTCCTTATATCAACTTTGCATTTACAACTCTCTTTTTTCGTGACAATTTACTACATTTTGTGGTAATTGAAAATAAAGTTAATTAAGATGACTTAAATATTAAAGTTAATTTTATATTTATCAACATATTTGTAAGCTTTTTAATAGACATTTGATTACAAGCAAAACCATATTCCGATTTTATCTTTTAATGACTTTAGGAAAAAAAGTGTGTGATTTCACACAATCCGATGTTTATCTTTTTAATGAGATTATCTTACAGTTTGCTGAATTTAGTTTTTAAATCATTTAAGCCTGGTTGAAAATAAGCCGCATTTAAATTAAAGATTTATATAGTTATATAATCTATAAGCCGCACTTAGAGTTAACTGTTGAAGTTTTTATCAACTTGGGCTATCAACTGTTGTGTGTTTCAAGGACTCGTTCAGACCCACACTCATCCAGTGCAAAGTCCAGCAAAGCCGGCACATTAAGCGGCAACACGTTGAGCCACGAAGCCCGGGCACAAATGAGCGGCAATCCACACTCACATATCATCAAAATTTATAAAGCTTTACCCCCAGCCGAAGCGTAAAATGGCCAGGCAAGCTTAACGCTCATAATGCCAATGTCTCCCCTCGGCTAGCGGTAAATATATGAATTGGATTTTGAGCTGCCGGGGATTAGGGAACCGAGAACGGCGAACGGGAATCGGAACCAGAAGGAGTCGGCCAAATGGCTTTATGTGCGTCAGTAAATTTACACCTCGTAATCGAGATGAGTGGACACAGGACACTCGCTGCGGGCGAAACGACCCCTAGCAGCTGTTGTCCAAGATTAGTCCTTTGCAAAATATCTGTCGCACAAATTTTCATTTTTATGAGCCGGAGCCTCGATGGCATTAGGGCCCGGTATTTGTTTGGCTTTGAATTATGGCAGGAGAGAAGGACTTCGCCTCGGGCTCAGCCAATTATATAATAACAGCCAGAAAAGCAATTCACAAAAGGCAAAACACGTACTTCATCGGGCTGGAATGAGGCTCAATCGAAGGTCTGGAAGTCGTAGGGCAGGCTGTTTACTTGACACTCACTTCTTTTAAGATGTTCATCTCTGGGAACCTACACCGAAAAAAGCCAATAAACATTTTAAATAGCTCAAAACGTACTATAAATATTACAAAATATTTAAATGTTATATTGAGATGAGAGCTTTTAGAAATGTATTTTTAAATGTTTGCTGTACAAATAGTTTAAGAACAAAAATAATATTGCTTTGACAATTTTATTATTATTATTATATTTAACATGAATAATATTTTTGACATTTTGTCCATCTGCATCTTTCTAAGAGCACTTTAAATGCGCCCCTTCAATCCCCTGAATTCACAATGGATTTTTGGGCCGCTTCAGAAACATTCACTGATTTGCATTTCAATCTTGGCGGCATGTGTTTAGTTTCGGCACAAGGAAACCTGTTTGCTGGCAGGGGAAGCTACCGCAGCAACAGCTGCTGAAGTTGCTGATGTTGCTGCTGTTGATGTTGCTGTTGTGCCAGTTGGTAGAATGCAGCAGCAACAACAACACTTGCCAAGTGAGATCTCGTCCCCTCTGACTTCTTATGCCTTGCTTTGCTTTGCTAGCACCGTGACTTAAAATGCAAATGAAAATGCAATCATTGTTTAATCTCGAACAGCGCCACAGCAGCAACAGCAGCATCAGCAGCAACCTCAAGGAGCAACAGTTGGGGATGTTGCAGTTGTCATACTCGTTCACAAGGTATTTTTACTATTCTATAGTTCGAAAGAATCTTAAATATTTTATTACAGAAATTTCAAGCTTTCCAGAAATGTATTAAAGTCCTAAAATAATGATTGGAAGGTAATGTTTAAAATAATAATACTTGCTATGTTAATAACATAATTACTATTTTATTTTTTTAAACCAAGACAAATTGATTTAAGAGTAGTTCAAATAACGCAAGCGTAGCTTAGTGAATTAAGAACCACACCTTATATCCAAAAATTATACATCTTCAGATCAAGATCAGTAGGGTATTCAAAAGGTTCCAGTGCTCCTTTCCTGTTGCTACGATCGCCAGTCAAGCGTCCCCGCGGCAACAACTGTGAGCATGTTTGCTATGCCCAGCCGATCCGATCCAACAAGCTCCGACAGATTCAGGAAGCTTCCGAGCCCCGAGATACACAATTTTTGATAATATTTAAACAGGCAAGAGTGTCGGAGGCAGGGCAGCAGCAGCAGCAACAGCATCGGCATCAGAAACTGCAACATCGAGGGAGTGCAGATGCCAGATGCAACGTTCTTGGCTGCTGTGTGATAAATTCCTGGCTTGTACCGACCGCAATACAAGACTTTTCTATCAAACAACATGAAAATTAGATCGGGTAATGCTAACATAAGGAAGTGGAAGCAACCAGCAGATATCCAAAGCTATTGTAAAACTGAGGGGGGATGCTGGGAGTGGAGATGGTGTAGTTGATCGATGTGGTTCCGTTGGCTTGGCTATGTTCGAGCCAATCGCTTAGATAAAAACGAAATGCTAACAAGGAAGTAAGACTTTGTGGCAACTACTGTGGGCACATAAATATATATATATAAATTTAATTTAATTTTGTATTGAAATTAAACACTGACTTTAAAGTTCTTGAGCTCAACGTGACCTTATTTTAAGGCGAATTTCATTAGCCACGAGCTGGCACACATCCTTACCCAAACTCTGGTTCGGCACACTCTTAATTTCCAGCTCATTTGGAGGTCCCAAGTCCCCGAAAGCCTCCGCAGACAGCGAAAACTCCCCGAGCCAATCGACAGCACCAAGGTCAAAACTGTCTGTCCACAACAGCAGCGAGACCTAATTGGCAACGCCTTTTGCCACTGCAAGTGACAGGAAACTTTCAGGCCAAGCGGCACCGGCAAACTAATTAGCCTTAAAATAAAACCAACACAGGAAAAAAATGGACCAAAAGAAGATGTTTTTTTTTCCGAGGAAATGATACAATTTCGCGCGCTCGAAAATGGGACTGGGTCTGGGTGAGGGGCAGTACGGGAGCGGAAGGATGAACAGGAGGAGAACCCCGCAACAACACACAACTGAAAAAACAAAATTTTTAATTTAAAGGAGAATAGCTGACAAGAAACGTGAAAAAGTATATATACAGCCGCAACAACAAACGCAGGTCCGGCAAATCCCGAGACCAAGGCCATTCTAGACGATAATTAACAAGAGAAACGCTGAAGTCGAGCTTATAGAACCACTTTGTTAAAGAATTTCATCGAAATCCCTCCACCCACAATAATGAAAATAACATTATAACAAAATATAAATACATGACATCATAAGTTTTATACATTACTTTAATTCTAATAGTTGTAAGTTTTCGACTAGTAATATTATTATTATTATTTCTGTTATTATTATTTATTATTTGATTTGAGAGGATGATAAGGCATGAAACCATTTATTTTTTTCCCATTAAATTTTATATTTTCCCATTACCAATGCTGCAGGTATATATTTCTAAAGACCTCTTCTTTTTCAAGGCCATTGCAAAACCAAACGATATAAAGGAGATGAGTAAAAATGCGACCAGAAAAAAAACACATCATTGCTGACGTAGAAGACTATTTGGACAACTCTCTATATTTTTCTCTCAAATACCCTTTTTTACTTAAAAAGGCATAGCCAATTAGTGATTACCTTAGTTTATATCAACCAAACTCGTTTGAAATTTAATTTAAAATTTAAACCCGTTTAGAAAATACGTTTCTTAATGTTGTTCAATGATTAAATCTATTTGTTTGTGCACTCCTTATGAGTTGCCTCTGAAACAACAGTGCCAACACTGGGCGTCATCATCGTCCCCATGGACTTGTTTGTCGCTTATCTCGGCTTCATTATCGCTTCATTAATTGCTAATTAACCATGTTCTACATGGCCGCCAGTTCGCAGTTTCATAAAAATGTGCATGGCGTGGAAAATATAGCCAACCATCGGGGGGTTTTAGCCACTTTGCTTGGCCTTTTTGTAAGTGCAAATAAGTCGAAATCATGCCAAGTGAACGCGCCCCGCGTTTATCGCGCTTTAATCTAATGCAATTTGTAAATGGAAACAAAACCGGGCCCACAAAGGATGGCACCACCACCAGCATGGTGTCTCCTTCCCTCTCCCTCCCAGAGGCCGTCTCTTTCCCGCCTCGTACTTGTAAATTAAAGCAAATATTTTGCTTATTTATTTTGGTTCTTTTGCGCTGCTGCTGCTGCTGCCTGTGTTGTTGACTAGCCGCAAGGCAATTAATTAATTTATTAACGCAAATAAACAAAGGCGCAAGGCGAGGAAACAAACGAAAGCTCAATCAAAGCGCATTTGAAATGAAGTATAGGCCTATGGAAACTAGAAATGAAGAAAGATGGAAATCATGAAGGAAGGTAATATCTAAATAAACGATCGTTACCATAACTAATTATCATGAAGATGCGAGAATTTCATAACGCAGTCATGTGATATTTTCTTTAGATTTAATGTATTATGGAGAATTTTAAGACAAAAAGTTATAACTTTTAAAATATATGTTCATACAACTCTGAAAATCTTAGCATCAACGGATTACTTGTCCTTATTTCCTTTTTCCTTTGAAAATTGTTACAATCGTCCTTTAAAGGTTTAACAGCAAGCTGAATAGTTTGCAGCAATATTACTTTAGCATATTATTTTCTTGGGATGGCCTCTGCAAATTTATTTGATTAAACAAAAGCCAACTGGCGGCGCCATTTAAAGTGCCAGCAGCCAGCTAACCAAGTCATTTCCTATTCAGGCCAAATTCAAAGACAACTCCCCCACTCTTTATGGCATGTTGACTTGTTAAGGCCACGTAAATAGGCGAAAAGGATTTTCCTCTTGAGGAGTGCCAGGCTGGAGAGTCAAGAAAAAAGAGCAGTCGGTGGCTCAGGCTCAGTCTCAGACTCGGGCTCAGCACCGTATTTTAAGACTGCTCTTCCAATTGGCTGCCTTGGGTGGTGCGAAATCGGCGGCGCCAAGCCGCAAAAGGAGCCAACCACCACGACGGCGGGTTAAGAGATTAACAAACTGGCTGGGGGGCTGTGGGGTAAGGATGGGGCAAGAGGCGGCAATGGCCATGGCAAGTCAAGTCAAGTGAGGCGGGCTGACAAGAAAAGTGACCAAGGTCCCGACTGGTTCTGGTTTGATGTCTGGCCCTGACTCGGTGGCTCGTTTAATTAAATCAAAGTTAATTAATGCTAACGTATTCATAAACAGGGTCATCAAACACCCAAAATCGCCGGGTAGCGAGCTGAGGTCGCTTCTCCTTGGCAGAATAATTATGTAATATTTTCTACTCAAGGATCCGCCTGCCGCCTTCTGAATATGCAACAACATTCGCCGCAAGGAGTGGCTGTCAGTGGCAGGAAGTCAACGAACAGCACCAGGTTCACGATTAAAGGAGCAGGAGCAGAAGAACGAGCAGGAGCAAAAACAAGTAGCTGACTTCAATTATTGACATTCCCTTGTCGTTGGTAATTATGCCAAAAAAGCCTGAGCGAAACTTTTTGACTTTGTGCAATTAAAAGTACATTTTTCAAATATTTGTATACAACAAGGAGATACGAAAGGGGGAAATTGTGTCAAAGGTTCGAGAATTGACTGAGTTATGATGTTACTGATTGACCGAGCTTTCTTTTTGGATTGGCGCTTGATTTTCCGAGAATTTAATTATTAAATTTTGGGGCCGGCAACAGCCGAGATTGGGATTACAGTCCTGACGACGACAGACGATGATGAAATGATGAAGGGGTTAAGGATGGGGTTCGAACACGGCAAAGCCTGGCAGCGTGATGTGAATATTACCCAGCCTTTCTGATAGTTTTATTTACCCTTTCTGATTTCAGGGAAAATAAAGCAACTCTTTGCTCTGGTTTGAGTGACTTAAGCCGTGTGGATTTTCCAACGCAGCGTTCGATGGCTGACATGAAATGCATTTAAAAGTGCTTCATTCCACAAATAAAAACGGGTAATGCTGATGATATTTTCGATATTCATATTTTGACACGAACGCCGAATGTGTTTCGGTTTATTTTTATGTGCGTGTTTGCCGCTTTTAAACATTCAACGCCGAACGTGGAACAAGTGTGCCATTAAAAATCATAAAATATTAAAAACATAATCCCATAGACGAGTATATTTAAAGCTTAATTATCGACAGGGAAAAATCGAGCCTGAAAACGTAACGTAAACGTAAATGCCGCGGATAACATCGTGTAATGCCAGTCGAGACAGGAATTTATGTGCGGAACAGTTGGACGGGGACGGGATTACGCCCCAAATATGTGCGAGTGGATAAGATCTGTTAGGCGGATTGAGCATAATTGATGCCAGCCACTTGTTGAGCCCCATCTGCCGCCCTTCGACCCTTTAAAAATACAAAAGAATCTCGACCATGACCAGGCATTTGCTTTAAGCAAAACTATTTCCTATCCCCAAATACTTGCCAAAGCAAATTTCGCTGGAGCCCCAGACATGTTTGGTATGCCCAACACAAATCCCTATACCTAAACCATTCCCGCACCCAAATCCGAAACAAAGAGCTGAAAAACATGACAATGAACAAGTTTTTAAACGACGCATTGAAAATTTGTTCCGTTGTATCAAATTTATTATTTAGAGATTTCCACTCTTGTTTGTTCTGCTTTCTGCAATTGTTGAAACTATGCGCGAGGGTATTACATGGTATCTATCGTGTAAATAGTTTATTTTTGGCAGTCAGCACCGTAAAAAAATTATACTTGCAATGATATCCTGTGGACCCTTGTTCCCCGCTCCACTTCGCAGGCAATAAAACATTCAAAGGATTAAATAGAAGCTGAAAAAATAGATGTGTTCCAATAATAGTTTTGGCTCAGAAGCCCCTCAAAATGGCTGAACGGCAATAACAAGAAAAACTGACAACAAATTGTGCAACTTTTTGGGGGGTCGAAATGGGGCTTCAGGGTTTTGGGTTTTTTTTTTTTTTGGTTTGGGAAACTTGTTGATACGGTTAAGGGGTTTAGTCGAAAGCCCGGAAAGGGGTTGAGCGTGAAATTCTGGGAGAAAAAAATTGGCAGGCTTTAAGACAGGCTTAAAAGAGGCTGGACACTCTTGTAATTTGCCGTTCTGTAAATTGCTAGCGGGAAAAAATACAAGAATTGTGGTCGTTATCGGCGCACATATACATTTTATTCCTATAATATTTTACACCTTGTGAATATAACTTTTAATGTTAAATGTATTGCTCAATGTCTTAAACTTCTTTGTGAACTGTTATGAAAATAATTGTTGCATGGGGAAAAAAAAAGGTTTAAATGATGTTTTTATTTTAAATATCTTATCGATTGCGTTTTAGGTTTAAATATATATGGTTTAAATATATTAATACAAGACAAAGTAATTAATTCAAAGTCATTCTTGCCCCAAGATTGACCCAATGCCGCTAAACCAATTGCAATTCCAGCTTTTAGCCAATTTGGTTGGAGTGCTGGCTGAAATTCACACCAGAATTGTTCAAACGGAAAACACCATCAAAAATACTAATAACCTCAGTTGGAGCAATGGCGAAAAGCATGGGAAGCTGGGGAAATGTGGGAAAATGGGGGAGCTCCGTTGCGAAAAATGTTTGCCGGCCTCGCTGCCATTCGTCTCTTTTTTTTCTGTGAACGCTTTGAAGCGTGGCTGCATATGCAATTACATTTTACAGCAACAAAGTTGATAACAAACAAACGGGAACCAAAAGCGGGGAAATGGGAAAAATGGAGGAAAGTGGGGGGTTTTGTGCAAGGCATTCAACAAATTTTCAACGTCAGGTTTCATTTTGGCTGCTCCTTCTTCCTATCTGCCTTGTTTTACTGCTCCTTTCTTTACCCTTTTTTTTGTTTTTTAACATTTTGTTTGTATTGTGTTTGTTTTCTAAGCTTGCATAACAAATCGCTGCGAAAAGCTTTTCAATTCAAATGAATGAAAAACGAAGGAAAAAATGTTTTATGCATGTCGATGGCCGAAGGGGTTGGGCGGTGGGTTTTTCAAGAAGGGGGCGGCAAACAAAGTGTGAATGATGCGCAGGGGTCAAGTCAGGAAAATGGAGGCTGGGGAAAGTCAAAGTCCTCCACATAATGCTCACTTCCAGTCAAGGAAAAGGGCTCAGGAAAACGTTTTTAGGGATTGACGTTCTTTGAAATAAAGGTTCCACAAAAATTTTACATTTTAAAGAGCTTTAAATACACATTTTATAATTAATAAATGACCTGAAAAGCTTTTAATCTTTTCAATTTTGAGTATTATGTTCATATATACACCAGAAGGTATTCCTTAAACTATAAAAAATTCTTTCATTATTTTTTTCTCTATCACAGATAAGGTATGTCAATTTAATCTAAGGGGAAATATGTAGATCCAATTGCTTCATTATATTTTTACCTTTTTAAGAATTATTAATAAATAAAGTTAAAATAAAAAAGTTAATTAAAGTTAAAAATGACAACCAACGCGAGGAGGTCTTTAGAAATTGAAACAAAGAACCTAGCAATTTATTTAAAATATGAATTTTGAATAATTGCTTGAATTATTATTTTTCAAGAGAGCTTTAATCAGTTTATTTCGTGTTCACTAATTGCGGTAACCAATAGGACATTTGTGAAAAAAAAACCTAAATGAAGAAAAATTATTGTTATGAAAAAGCAATTAATGCCGAAGGATAACGGGTATGCGCGGGGGCGGCGGAGGTGTGGTCATCGGTCGAAATTGAGAACACAAGATGGCAGCACCTTGATATAGCGCGTGACTAATGGACGCCAATGCCAAAAACCAAAAGTCGAGGGTTGGAAATTAGAAAAACGACAAACTTAATGCACAAACACGGAAACTCCGAAAACAAAGGGAAGGTTGAGGAGGGGTTTGTGTGTTCCTTGGGTGTGTGGAATGCATTAAAACAAAAGGCACCGTAAAAATTTCATTAGAGCCCCGAGCTGATGGGATCCAGAATTAGGCCAGAGTCATATGGCCATAAACACATGCTACACGCAAGGGGTTCGCCGGTGATAAAGGGGGGTTGGGGGAGCATTTATACACACTATAATTCATTAACGATTATGCACAACACCCCAACAGAAACTGAAACAAAAACATCAACATCCATAACAGCAATTTGCCTCACACAATTTGTGTTAATATCGTTTTGGCAAAACAGAAACAACCCACGTCGAGGGCACATACTTTTCTGGCCCACTGTTTTTGCGGTAATGTCTGGGCAAGATTTATATACGTTTCTCAAGAGTCATCCATCGTTCATATGTGTATGCAAGGCAGTTCACTGAACCTCTACAAAAAATTGGTCATGGTTACAGGAAAATTGGGGAAACAGTCTTTAAGGGAATTGGGATAACAATTTTTGGAAGGCGAAACAGTCACATAAAGATTTTCTTTAATGAGTGTTATAAATCATCAAAAACATTTTTGTTGAAATTTAATTAAATTCTATTTCGCTTCAAGAGTATTAAACAAATACATACAATTAAAATTCCTGTGGTTTTTGCTTTAATAAAATGGAAAGACTTTTCTATGGCTGGTAAGAAATGGATTTAACTGTTATGTGTTCTAGTCTTTAAAAATGACATCCTGTAAATCATAAGAGAATGTACTGGCTATTGGAAACCCCATTAAATCGAGAAGACATCATGCATTAGTCATAAATTTAATAGACTATACTAGCTTCTGCTTCCTGCTTCCCCTTCCCCGAGGAATTCCCCAAAGTACTCGAAAGTGTGCCTTCTATTATTATAATAAACTTGCCACCGCAACGAGACAAGAACAAGTACAATATAGGAAGTCACCCCCAAAAAGAGGAGGCACAACACCAACAGCCTACGACGCACTTCCAAAATGTAAAATCAACATTATTTCCTTCCACACAATCAACGATGATTTCTTAATAAAAAGCTGTTCTCTGGGTGAGATGGGGGTAGCCATAAGCATACTTACCCCAAGCAGAATGGAACCAAAACAACTTGTGCATAATACAATTTTTGACTGACTGCGAAGGGGGGTCGAAGTAGTAATGCTTCGTTGACTGGTGCCAATAGACGTGGACTGGGAGTGGATGTGGGTGGTACTGGGCCGGCCTTGGGGGGTGGGGACAAAGAGTGCCCCGTAGTCTGGCATTTTTAATACCCAAGTGTCCCCCCGGTCGCAATAAGTGCGCTTCGCAACGCTGCACGCATACAAATGAGCCCAAGGCCCCCCCCCCCCCAAAATAAAAAGACTTGATAGGGACTTTCAAAGGGCTGGGGAGGGGCGAAATAAAATGCAGAGCGGCGGCAGGAGGCTGATTCCGAGGTAAACAGGAAGTGGGTGGTGTAACGAAAAATGCGCGGACATAAATCGGAAATACATAAATTATTAAACATCGTACAATGAGTCGTCTGAGCGTTGACATTCCTGGGGTGGTTTCTTTCATTTCCATTTTTTCGCAATTCCTCTTTTAAAGCTAATGAGTTATGTTATACTCTTAGCAAAGACATGTATAATATGTCAACAAGGTAGTTACCAAATATTAAAGCTGAATTTTACTAGAAGAAAAACTCATACAACTTTACGATACATAAATAAAAATGATTTAATCTACATGAGGAAAACATTTTTATTATTTCCTAAAAGTAACTGAATGAGAAAAATAAAATAAATAATAATAATAAATAAAATATTTAAATTTAGTATTAAATTGAAATACAAAAACACAGGCTGCCTAAAAAAAAAAAATCATACATAAAATATTTGTTTATTAAAAGTTTCTGAATTTTTGACATGTTGAACTTCAATTTTATAAAGAAATGTTATAATAAACAAAAATAAAATAAAAGAAAATAGGAAATACATGGGAAATGTCAATGAAATTCATTATGCGAAAATAAAGAGAGAGAGGCTGATTGATGGTGCAGGTTATATACTCATTTAGCAGGTTGGCAGCTGAACCGAAATGTCAAGGGATTATTCCGGTGACCCACCACCCCACCCACACCCACCCCCTCGACCTTGTCAGCTGTCAGGCAATAATTGTCAGTTGTATTCTCGCTCTAATGTCAAAGATTTCTCCATCTCCTGCGGGGGTTTCACTTTTTTTTTTGACAACTTCACCGAGTGTGCAAGTGTGTGTGTGTGTGTATGTGTGCATGTCAAGTAGCAATTGAGACGAGCATATGGCATTTCGGGTGCGCCACAATCCACAATCCCCCGATCCCGATACAGATTCAGATCCCAGTCCCCTGGCATATATGACATCTGACTTCCACTTGTCAGAAAATATTTGCTTTCCAAACACAACCACTTCGTCCCTGTCGAATGCCGACTGTCGACTGTCGACTGCCCAGTTCCCTTTTCTTCACGCACGAGTTGCAATCTTTTTGTGTCCCAAAAGATTTTCCATCTGCATGTGCGAGTGTGTGCGAATGTTTCGTTAAATTGATAGAATAAATGAGCATAAATTGAAAAAAGAAATATCGATGAAACAAGGCACGAATGGGGGTGTGTGAACCACCCAAACAACCCCTGGTCTACACTGGAAAAATTTAAATGAAAAGAAGAAGATTTAAGATCAAATAGAAAGTCATTTGAAAGACTACATTTTCTTAATACTCTGTAGACAAATATTTTACTTGTCTTTCAATGGATTATCACATATTGACACGAGCAAATTACATTTTTGTTTCCGTGTAGCTGGTGGAAAGGGTGGCTTTACTCCTGATTCCGTTTTTGCTCCTGGGGCACATATGGGCAATTATTTAGTGCTTTGGCACAGCTCAGCACCATCGAGGGGGAGATGGGGGTGGTGCGAACTCCCCAAGCAGACCGCCATTACTATCGATTTGAGGGTGCATTACCAACTATCGGAACGAACCGAGTCCATCCGAAAGCAGGACCACCCAGAGACTTTTGCCAGCGAAACTTTGCCCATCCAATTGCATGCAATCAGCAACTGGCTCGCCTCCAACTCAAATGGAGAAACAATCAGAGAAAAGGGGAGATATGTAAGAATGGGAGCTGAGCTCATTACTACTTGAGTCGAAGCTTTGGATTCCCTGGAATAAGTGTGGTGACACGTTCTTCTTCAAAATTTTAGCAAGTTCTGTTAAACACAAGTTCTAAAAGTATATTTGTGTTTTAATTTAAAATATTTATTTTAACAAACTAGTAAATTTAGATATAATAATCTTGGAAAGAATAAACCACAAGTATGAATTCTGCATTGAAAATTAAATACTACATCATTGCCAAAATACCCTCTGGGGCAGGAATACACTGTATGGACAGCCTAAGATCCTTTTGGCACAAAGTAATTTAAAGAAGCCATAATTCCTATCCCCTCGGACTGCTTCGGTTCATGCTTATTATTCCTGGACGTCGCCTCATCGCGTGTGTTGCCAATTTGTCGGCATTCAGTCACTCATTCATTGACGACGTTCGGCTCGATTCTGCCCAGGACATTTCCAGGAGCTGCCCAGGACCATCGGCGGGTAAAGGAAAAAGGGACTAACAACGAAGGACGAACGACGAAGGACGAACGACGGAGGACGAAGGACGTGTGCTAGCCACCCAGACTATTCCTGCTGTCGTCGCTGTTTGTTCGCGCAACCAAATTTAGACGTAATTAAATGTGAATTGTTTATTTAAGGCGCACGCTCATCCACCAACTCACAACCACCCACTCCCACTCTTCCATTTTGCACACCCAACTCACGCCCCTTTCGCGCTGCACAAACAGCTCGTGGGCCCAATCAGGAGCACCGGCGTTTTTCTTGGCCAACAACTGCATTTCAGGCCTGGCCCACACACAACTCGACTCAAAAGTTTCCATTTGTTTATTGTTGCTGCCGTGTGCGGCGGGTTGGCTTCGACGTTGCAATTATTGCCTCGCGGCAAGTTTCAAATGAAAGCAGGTGTGTCAAATGTAAACTTGACAGGAAACAGGATCGGGTTCGGGAATGGGATCGGAATTGGGAACTGGAATGGGAGCTCCAGCAGGAGCTGGAGTTTGGTGGCTGAGTAAACACGGCCTGCGACTTGATTGACTTAAAAATGCATACACCTAGTCGTACATACAGCCGTTTATTTGCCTCTGGCTGGCCAGAGCTCTTGGCCAAAACGGAGGTGGGGGAACTCCACAATCCTGCCCTGCCTGTTAATAGAATTTTTCATGAGCTCCGAGGACGCTTAGCCATTGTGTGGAGTCACTCAAACTTGTACGAAATTACTTTATAAGTAGTTAATTTGATTGGTTGAATGGGGACTGTATAGAGTATGGAGCTGCCATGCACCTGTCATGTAAGTCAAAGGCGAACTTTGAATGGGTTTAATCGCCGGGGAGGGCAAAACTTTGATAATAATATTTAGGCAACTAGGAAAATGCCTAAAAAGGGGTTGTAAATTGCCTTTGCATTTTGAAAAATGTTTTCACTTGTGGGAACATTTAAAATGCACAACATAGTTTTTATAATTACAAATAATAATTAAACTTATGGTGCTACCTAAATTGGATGAAAAGTTGAAGTTCTTGGTAGATAAGCTGCCATTTATTTGTTGTTACATTTTTTTCGAAATGCAATAAATAAAAAAGCAGTATGTAATTTTGTATTAACTAAACAACAAGGACTTAGACTTTATTTAAATTATGAATTAAAATAATTTTAGTTCTAAATGTGGTTACAAAAGATGTTATGGTTAAATATATATTTTTGGGTGACAAGGAATTATTATTTTAAAACTTTTGTTACTTTACCTTCTACTATGTTTAACAGTATTAAAAATACAAACTTAAAAACTGTTCAGCAAAAACTAAAAATAATAACTTGCCAGCCCTCATTTTTTTTTTGGATGACATAGTAGTCGGAATATCATTGCACCCCCTTTTGGACTTTCACCTGTTTTCAGCCCCATTAGGCTGGTGAATTACAAGGCCAAGAACCTGGCAAACGGATGACGATTTCAGGACTACAAACAAGTGCAACCCCTGACAAGCTTCTCCAACAAATTAATCACCATAACAACAAGAGCTAACGCACAACAAACAAGCCTATATATCAGACAATTAGCGACAGTGGAGTAAACACGGCTCAATGACAAGTGAAAACCAGAAAGAAAATGAACAAAAAACATTTGGAGGACAGGGATGAAGTGGATTTCTCCAAGCGAACCATCGAACATTGCACTTTTGGCCATGGCTCATAAATTCATGTAGATGCACTCAATAGCTTAGCCAGCAATCCTCGATGAGGGTGGGACGGTTACGGAAAAATATAATATATATATAGGGTGTATCGACCAAGTGAGAACAGGAACCCTCTAAATAGCAACAAATCCCAGTTGCAGTTAGCACTGCACCACAGCAATTAGATGTGGAACAAAAAGACCTATAGTGATTTAACTCGCTCGGGGATCTATCATATATATTTATATATATATATATTTCTATACACCCCAGTGAACCTCAGCTGGTCACGTGTCGTTCACAGGATATTACTTTTATCGGTTACTGCTCAGACACACTCCCACGGAAGTTGATATGATAGCGCCCTGAACGCAACCCAAAAACGATAACTGCCTCTGGTCTAATCGCAGTCGAGCGATCAGTCTTCGGCTTGGTTTGTGTCTCCGAAATTAATTTCCAGCAAATTCATTATGGCCAAGGAGCACATTAACTCGATAAGTAATTTCGCACAGAACGGTGTCAGGTCGACCAAACATGAAAAACCAGGAAATTGAAATATTTATTGTGTTTGGGGTTAGGTAAGGGTGTTCCTTGAGATTAACTGGAGGCTGTAGTCAGATAAAAGAATGGGTTGAGAACGGTAAAGTTTTGGGAAATATTTTAAAATTAAATCTTTTAATGAAATCTAATAACTTGGGAAACTTTGCTTTGCTTTAAGATGTAAGGGATGTTTTTGAAATTTATTGAGAATTGTAAAAAGCACCTTAAAGCATAATTTCTTTGTATATTATAATTAAAGGTTCCAATACATATTCAGATTATATTTTCGTCATGGATTTTAAATTTGGTTGACTCAAAACTCAAGAAAAATATTATGGATTTGTTCTTTGCTTCCCTTGATTTATTAATTTGAAAGCTAGGGACAATTAAAATGAAAGTTTCATACGAAAATGGCCTTCAGACGACTTTACAAGCCTTTGAAATGATGCAGACTTTTAAAAGAGTGCTTGCTGTTTACCAAACAAAGAATCCCTATGGAAAATGGAAGCCCCCAGGGGACATAATCGCAAAACCCAAACCCAATCCACCCCCAACGCCAACCAACGCCAATTACTGAGCAGAGCCTTGGGTTCCAAGGCAGACCTGTCTAGGCTGTGGTGCAGACATCATTTATCAACTAACCAAACAAATCAAAACGATGCCGCGCTGCCCGAAAACTAAAACCATGGCAAACACATAGAACCCCGTCTGGCAGAGAAGCAAATACAGAAGTGAAAAATGATTTGAAATGGATTACAAGCTGCTTTGCTCATCAGCATCAGCATCAGCATAAGCATCATCAGGCAGCATCATCATCAGCAGCAGCCAGGACAGAAATCTATTTACGCAAAACTTTCGTTGGCAAAATGCAAAAACTGTAGCCGAAACATGAGTTCCGAATGGTTTTGCACAGGGAGAAAATATTATTCAAACATCGGTTTTTAATTTCAAACGAAAGCAAGATAGTTTTTAAGAAAATCTCTAAGCTTTTAATAACATTTAATTTTTTTTTTCTGATAGAAACATTTTAACTATTTGTTTTTCAATCGTTAAATTGATAATTTTGTGAGCCATTTGAAAAGCTTCACATGTTTAATGGCATTTTACTAAAATATACCTTTGTCAATGTGCAAAGTGTTTATATTGAAACAAAATTTTTAATAGTATTTGTTCTTTAAAGTATAAAGATGGATTTCGAGTTAAGACGGCATAAAAATAAGTAGTTTGGAATCTTACCTAAAAATTCTAATACGTTTAAAACCATAATCCTTTTCGCCCAGTGTAGCTCCGAGTGGCGGCTCTGGCTCGACATTTTCTGCACAATCACTTAACATCATTAAAATGAAGCGTAAATGAAAATTGGGTTCGCTCCGTCCCTTGGCCTCTGCTAATGTCGCTGGCATTTTGGAATTTTTCGTGCAAATATGAAAACGCAGCCACCGAAGCAACTTGCGGGGCAGGGGATCAGAGATTTGGTCGGGGGGAGTGGCAACATCATTCATCAAGGATTTAGTTAAACGACGTCGAGCGGAGAGCGTTTCCCTGCGACTGGGCTTTGGATTTTGGGTTTGGGTTTGGGTTTGGGTTTGTTACCCTGGCCGGGGACCATTCATCATCATTCGTCTGGGATTATGCTTTTTAAACATACGATTGCTGTCAACAGTGTCGGAGTGTTGGAGTCGTCGTCCTGGTCATCGTCATCGTGCTCTGGTCTCCGGATTTCGGACTGAATTGAGCTGAACCGTACTGGTCTTCTCTGAATGGGCTTCCAAATCGAACCGAAAATCGGTTGGGATCCATTCATGCGCGTCTGCCCGATTTGAGCGAACCTTGGTCCGAGGACATTAGAACAAATCAACTGGGGACCATGGACCACACAGAAAAGTCCCCATAAATACCACCACCACGCCATAAATCAATCATGTTTGCAGCAACAGCAGTTGGGGCATCGGATGGGGCGAATCGCATAATTTATCAAAGAATTTTTACAAATATTTGTAAATAATTTCTGGCCAAACGCAATCTGCTACATGACACCCAGCAAACAATGGAGTGGGGACATTGCATTCGGGGATTAGCAACAGCCAGCAAACTACATACAAGCAGCCAAACAAACAAGCCCAACACAGGAACACAAAAACATGTCTGTCATCCTGACAATTGGCTCTGGTTCACTGGCTGTCTCTCACCATTGACAGAATGTTGGGCCCGAGTTGCGAGTGGGGAGGACCCAGATGACCGGCTATACAAACATACAGCAATAGTTCGGATCCGGAGAGTCCTGGCAGAAGGCTTGTCAAAATCACAACACAAGTCGCAGACGACAGGGGCTAACATCCTAAGCACGGCTGGGAATGGAGCTTTTGGCCAGCTGGACAGCTGGTGACTATTTCTGGCGGGGATGCTAGCTGGGATTGGCAAAGCTGGTCAGCAGGACAGCTAGAAGGCTGGACAACTCACTCAATTTAATTGAAGCATATAAATCCATCTCAGGATATTGAAATGCAACAGATATATTTTTATCTTTAACTTAATCCTCAAATTCAGAGTTGCATATTAAAATAATACGTGATATTTTAAACCAATTGGTTCTTAGTGAATGTAAATAAATGCATTTTCTAACATATTTATTTAGTTTATTGAATTGTGATTCACCATTTATCTCTCAAACGGTATTTCCGCTGCAAAAGTAAATATGAAATAAATAAACCAAACAAATGTGTTTATTAAATTAACACACGCAGCTGGACAATTCCACTTCGCAGCTCCGAGTCAAAATTATCATAACAATAATTTAAGATTCCGAGTGCGAAGAAACTTAAGAGCATGTGGGGGCTTATTCATTAAAGTGCTGCTGCTGTGGCTGGGACAAGTTTTCCTGCGAAGCAGTAACATCATTTTGAATTCCATGCATAAATTTAAGGAGCCATTCAGGCTAATTATCGATTGAATAAAGTATAACAAAGGAGGGAGAAACCATGTTTAAGTCGCAAGTTTATCGAATTCTCGAATGTAGCGGATCACTCGCTGACAGACTTATTGACAGAAAGTGTTCGATGAGTCACGGATTTGGTCACCTTTTCGCTGCGGTTTCACAGTGGTCCAGGGAATCTGCTAATTGATTGATTGCACGAGCTGGTGAGTAACCAAAAAAAAAGAAAAAAAAAGGGAAAAAAATAAATCCAAGGCAGAACCAGCAGAGCTGTAAGTGCCGCATGGCATTTTTAATTAGGCATGCCCGGCTGGCCCAGGGCCAGAGAGCTCTTAAATAATTCAAAGCAAATTATGCGACAGTTCCCACAAAGAGCCAAATAAAAAAAGTGTGCAGACCAAAAAACGTTTGGGTAAGCACTTAACCCTTTTTACTTGCCCCTCCGAAAAACGTCTATAATTATTTGCACTGTGTAAGTCAAAGTTTGCAGACCGTTGGGAAGCACTGAGGCAGCCACCCATCATCCAACAACCCGCAAATGAAAAGCGTTGCAAAAGAAATGTCAATATTATATTTAAGACGTCGTTGGGTCTCCGGTCTTCCCCCTCACAGTCAGTTGTGAAAAATTCATGAAGCAAAACACACAAATCAGCAGCAAAAAAGGTAAACGCATTTCTTTTCCTCGCAGAAGACAGAGGGAGTCACACAAAATATTATAATTGCCCAACCAAATGGAAATAAGTTCTGGCGTCTTAAGTGCCATTGGTTCTCAAGAGCGAGGACAACGTCAAGATGTGAAAGAGTTAAGGGAAAAATGAACGAAACGCGGTGAAAAAGTGAAGACTCCAGTCCCGACATCTGACTCATCGAAGGAATTGGCCAGATACAGATTGATTCAAGTATTAAAGCGGACTGAAGGTAAGCTTCAACTTGAGATTAGGGGATAATTGAGATGCAGTTTGTATAATGTCTTTGTTTGAGGTGGACCCTATTTGTACGTTTAGTATTAAAAATATTGAGCTTTTAAAAATTATATTAAAATCAAAAATCAAAAAGTATGAATATTTAAATGAGTACACCAAATCAAAAGAGTTTTTGTTTTTAAGTTTATTTTTCGATTGGAATTGGGTTGTACCCTTTATTGATTGATTTAAACATTAGATTAAAGTTTTTTTTTAATAAACTATTCAGATTTATTAAGAATATATTAATTTCAAAAGGCCCTCCACAGTTATTGTTTTTAAATTTAATTTTTGATTGGAATTTGGCTAGAAAATAATTCCACTGTACCCTAAATTGCTAAAATTACATTTATTTATTAACTTATTATTCAAATTATTTTTAGCTACTTAAAAATAAAATAAAGAATCTAAGGTTTTTATTGAATATTTATAATTACAAATTTTCTAGGTTCAAAAATAAACTTTGTTGATGTTGAGAAAGGTACTATAGTTCTTCTACACATATCTCCATGCAGCGAAACTCTTTCATTAAAAACTTTTCATCATTTCATTGATCTACCATCAATTCCTCACCTCTTTTTTAATTTTCACTCGAGTTTAGTTTTGCAACTTTTTCGATTTCTTTTCGGACTAGTTTTTGCCCTCAGCTGGCCTGCAACTTTCTACTTACTTTGGAGTAATTTTATTGCCTTCGCCTACAGAGCAGTCAATCCGATAGATGACTCATCCGGAATTCAAATGTTATCAAAGTCTTATCCAACGAAATTTTTGGGGACAATGTAGGCGATTCCGGAAGGAGAAAAGTGCTCGTCTCAAAGCCAATTAAATTGTTTTCGCCATAAAAATGTGCAGCTACCCATAACACAAGGAGGATGCAGTGGGGAGAAGTTCGCAGGGCAAAACTAAAACCAAAGCCTCACGATCCGAGGCGAGCGATAAAAAGTCTGGGCACTGAGGATGAAATTTTATCACACTGGGCAGCAGGATTCGGCAGATATTCCCCCAACCTCACATGGCATCGCACGTTTTGGGCATTCGTCTCGATTGCAGTTTAGTGCAATCAAAGAGGATTCATCAGCCCACAGCCCTCAGTCCACCCATCGCCCAACACCCAGCCCATCGAGAAATGTCCAGCCAAGCGTTTATAATACCAAACTGCCATGAGGAACCAGGACCACCAAGCGCCCAGCGAGTCTTAAACCAAAGAAATTAGTGTAAAACTAAAATCCGATTTGGGAAAACAATGTGATCAAACAGGGTGGCCTGTTGGTAGTTGGGTTTGGTTTTTTGGTTTTGGTTAGGGATTTCGGTGGTTGCTGGTTGCTGGTCCTGTGGGAAACCCCGGCTCACTTAGGGGTAAGTTCGGGGCGCCATCGCAAGCTGAGATCTACAGAGAGAAAAATTAGGTAAGGTAAAATTAAATAAGTTGTAGAAAAGAAAAAACATTTATGGTTTAATACTCAAGCTATCAAAATGGCTTCCAAAACAAAAGAACTCCGTACGAAATTGTAAAACACAAAATATGTTTTAAAGGGAAAAATTTTGTTTTATGAAAGATTAAGGTAGCTTTAATACTATTCCTTATTTTTAAAATCTGCAAACCTGTTGTATTTTAATTTATCAGATTATTATTAGGTTAATTTTTTCTTTTGTATAAACGCAATGTGCTTATACAATAGTTCTAAACATTTCGCAAACTTTAAGTAAGTGCTTTAAGCCACGCTTTTAATTTTCGCAGTGCATCTTCTACTGGTAGTTTTGTCTGGCTAATCTGCCTCTCATGGGTTTTCCACTGATTCGTTGGCGTTCTTATATTTTTTCCCATTCGTCCTTTTTATCAATTGTTAAATATCTGATGGCCGCAGCAACATTTTTATGGCAGAAGCGTTCTATTGAATTAGGGAATGAGCGCATATGCACGAGAGCCGAATCTTGTTGGCTGTCTGGCTCGATATCTCGCGGATTTGCGACTGGCAGAAATTAGTTTCTTACGCTTGAATTTGCCTTAACGCACACTCGATGCGAAGGAAAGTGCTCAGGGGATTTGAGCGTAATTCGATTAGAAAGGGATTATGGTCCAAGGGAACTTGCTCTTCAAAACTTATGAGTACGGTCCCCCAGACACTGCCATATCACATCCTAATGGGCGAGTTTCGTTCGCCGGCACGCGTTTTGATGAATGATGTATCGAATTTTTGAGCTGCAAATGGAAGCGGAAGCGAATTCTCGGAGCGGAGGAAGTGCTGAAACAACAGCGTAAAGCTTTTAAATGGCCATATGGGGCTCCATGTAGATTAGACATGCCTCTGGGGAGGATTCGTCCATCAGGATGCAGGGGTTGGGTTGCCACACATGATGGGTGCCGAATGACGAGTGGTGACCTCTTAAGTGGATGACGTTGCTCCTATTTTGATTGAATGTCAGGGCATATTTAATTGGGAAATGTATAAAAGGTTTACTGAAGCGCCTCGTAAGCGGCCAAAGCATTGACCAGAAAATATTTCAGATATGCATGGCATTAAATTTCTGTATTCTTTCCTCAAAAGGTAGTTTTTAATAGAAGTCAAAAGACTCACAAGCGATTACTAAAATATACAAATTTTTAAATTTATATGTCTTAAAATCTTACTAAGAATGTTAGTATTATTGATAAATCTAGACACAAAGTATACAGGAAAATGCATTTTTTCCAAGAGCTAAGAGATCAAAATTTTTATATTATGTTTATACTTTTGTTCAACCAAGTTTAAAATAAGAATTAAGTAACTTTATCAGTTCTGTGTGATGTGGAGAGTTTGCGTTCAATAATTTCCCCCTAAAATATAAGTTAGCAAGCACCATAACTTACATAAAACCGAATTTTAAGGCAATCTCTATTCAGACCTTTTCTACGACCTCGCCCTCCCAAAACCTTTAGATGTGCAGATCATTTCAAAGTCTTTTTTCCTTTTTCCCCCTCTGTCGGATACATTTTCCGGCAGTCCAGCCCAACCCTTTCCCCGCCCAAAAAAAAAAAAACCGAAAGTAATTCATGACCCCCTGGACAAACAATAAAGGAGAAAAACCGAAGAAAAAGGCTAAATGACTTTGCCCAAAAACGGCATCCACCTTTCACCAGAAAGAATCGCAGCCAGACAAAGCGAGGTCTGACCCAAAACTGTCAAGCTGCTTGGCGAAATAAAAAGAGCCAAACTGAAATGCCAAAAGAATGGGAACGGGGGGAAAAAAGGAGGCAAGTGTGCAAAATTGATTTAACCACGAATTGCTAAACGATGCGAAATGGATGCAAAGAAATGGTCTAGGCCAGTGGTATGGATTTCCGCGTATATAATTAAGCTGTCAGATTATTTTGACATGCCGGCACCAGAGGCAGCAATTGTGCCACACATTCTGCGGAAAGGAGTAAATTATATTGTCGCACTGCCGAATATAAAAAAAGGGTAGCCCCGCGGGATAGAAGTGAAATAAAAATAGGGGGACACACACAAAAAGCATTTGACACCCCATGCATTAATAACTGTAATTTTCTACCTTCCGCTGCCCTGCAACTTCCCTTTACATTTCTTTTTTTTTGCACACAAAAGGGTTGCAATTTATAGCCGATTAAACGCCTGCTCCTGGCCAAGGACCTCCATCCAACCCCCGACTCGAATTCGGGTTCATTTCCCGCTTCCTGTTTTGCACATTGTGCGAAAATGTCGCGTGATTTTAGCCCCCCGCAGTCGAGCTCATAAATCGTCCTTCAGTCAGTCAGTCAGTCTCCTTCGCAAATCTTCAATATTCACCTCCTGCTAAGTCCTAACTCGGGTATTTTAATAGTGCGGCAGCTTCTGGCTAAGCTAAAGAGATTCGCGCCGGGGTTGCCGGTCAAATATTGGAAACATTTGCCAGCGGTTGGGGAGGCGGATGTCAAATATTAACAAACATTGACAACACCAGTTCAAACTGAGTGAAATAACGCTGAGAAAGTCAACAAATAAGGGGCGAGAATTTTCTCCCATTTTAAAACAGGGACAAAAATCTATTCGTTGCATGTTGGGTATTTTTCAATGACATTTACTATGCTTTGTCATAAAACAATTGTTGAAATAAAATTTATTTATTTATTAATGAATTGCTTCAAATTGCATTTGCAAAATAATCTGTTTATATCATGAGACAGTTTTAAATATTTACCAAAAATTGTTCATTATTTAAATGCTTTTAATAAATGTATTTTTTAGTTATTTATAACACATTAACAATCGTTTTGTTGAATTAACCTAATTACTTTTTATAATAATTAAAATGACTTTTACCCCCATAGAGTTTGCCAAATTAATAAGCTTTCCAATGCACACAATGCACATATTTTCTTTTCCCAATGGCAAAACAATATTATGCAATTTGTATGTTTTACCATATTTGCCTTAATTCCCCCAAAGAACGCATATTTACATGGCTGCCACACACGCACTCTCCCCAAAAAGCCAGAAAGAACCATTTTTCTTGCCAAAAACTGCGGCTGCGTTTTAATTTTCTATTGAAAATTGTTAAAAGGAGGAACTAAGGACTGTTTGGCAGCGACTGAAGGGGCGAGGGTGGACCGATTTGTTTCACCGAGGGTGGAGAGAAGAGAAGAGAAATGGTTCTCGGCCTGGCCAAACCATAGAAGGCAAAAGGGAAGAGACCAATGAACAAAAGAAATTAAATGCCTTTAAGGCATTTTTTAACGATACACAAGGAGTGCAGGACGGCAGAGAAAGCGAGAAAAACATTTAAGAAAAACATCATCTCCGAGTATTTGCCTGAAACCACAAATTACTTACAGCACGGCGGGTCGTCTAGCGGGCGTGGCTCCCGCCCCCTGCCAAACCCAAAGCGAAACCAACGCAAAAACGAATATATATATGTATATAGAGTCCACCATATGACCCAACTCCGGGCGACTATAAAGTGTATGCAAAGAAGGCAGCTCACCGACAACAGCGGGCGCAAACAAAAAAAAAAAATTTAAAAGCGGAGCAAATTTTTTACCGTGTCCAGTGGATCCTTTTCCGCTGGTCTCCTATCTTTCCCCGCCACCGAAATACTTGCAATAAACATGGAAAAGGGCGCTGAGAGGGGTTTTGTTGCTCCTTTGGTAGCTCCGCTTATTGCATTGACAGGACGAGTCTGCACTGTGAGAAAATATCAGCGGAAAAAAGCCTTTAATTTGTAGAAAAAATAAAAATTTAAGAACATTCAATTATTGTAATCGCTCAGTTAACATTTTCGCAATAAAGCAATTGGCTAATAAAGCAATTAACGCATAGCTTGGTATATTATGTTTTCTAGTTTCTAGTTTGTTTTCTAAGTGGACCGGAATTGAAACTGGCCTGCAAATGCAGTTGGAGAGGAAGAGGAGATCTGGAGAAGCTGTGCGACCAGAAGGAGCAACAAAGGCGGGCAGACTTTTAAATGAAAGATGTTTTCTTTTTTTTTTTTTCTGCTGCTCACATTTACACACAAATGCGGGCGAGTTTCCTGCTGAAAGGAAACAAGAGTCCTGAGCTCGCCTTTTGATGTTTATTCTAGCACAAGGAGACGAAAGGAAGGCTTTTCGAGCAACTAGAGTTTGAGATTCGGAGGAAGTTCCGTACTTTTGGAAGAGTTCTTTCTTGCCATGATGTTGCAAACAGAAAATAATGCTTAAGCACTCTACATTCAAATTAAATAACTGAGATATATGAGGTTTCTAACTCCAGTTCAAGCATCAACCACATTTGAAATTATGAAGAGTAGCCTAAAGTGGTTTTTGCACTTTCCTGCTGACTAGAACCATTTTTAATGAGCCACCGCTATTTAAAAGACCGGCTCTTTAATGAAATAAGCCTCGGACCACAATTTCCTCTTGCTTGTGGCACAAAAAAAAGGTGTCAACTCTTTAAGAGCCAAACTAAAGCCCAACATCTGCAGAAGAAACCAGAATGGAATGAACTGAAACGAGAATCGTTTGCCAATTTCCTGCACAAATTGTACAATTTTCCTGTGGTGCTCTCATTTCGAGTTCTAATTAGGAAAACCCGTATAATAACTCCTCGCCGGCACATAGGAGAACAGAGGCCTCAACACCATTCATCTGCCTTTGCCCCGGAGGCAAGTTGGAACGAATGACCGAATGCAAACCAGAGGCTGAGACTCAATTTGCTGTTTGGCCAATTCCAATTCCTAATGAATGGGAGGAGTACTATGTTCTGCATATGCAAGACAATTCCGAGACCGGGCTAATTCTTGCGAGCTTCCCTGCCAATGAGCAAAATGTCATAATCAGACCGAGCCGTTGCCATGGGCTTGAAAAAATCATCTAAATTAATGGAGAATCTGCTTGGCACTGAAATAAAAACCATCGAAAAGAAAAAATATTTATTTTAAAATTTTTAATTTTCCTAATCATTATATTTTGGTAATTATTTCCTAATTAATATTTAGTACCTTAGACTGCTTTAATAATCAATATTCCTGATATTTACTCATAAATCTTTAAGAAAAGCTTCAAAGAAATTAGAAACTGTATCTTGTTGTTAATAAAAAGTTTAATAAATATTAGTTGAAGCAAAACGCCTTTACATTTCTATATTCATAAGTTTAGACCTATCCTTTGATATGTTTAAAATTTAAAATATACCTGCATATATATTAATTTTTAAATTTAATGTATAAAGATACTATTTAAGAGGCACCAGATTTCTATTACGGCATAAGCATGGTCTAAAATTGGGCTGAAAAGATTTATAAACATATTGTTATATTAAGATATTATTTAAGGTTTAAAGTATTAAGTTTCTCTTCATATTTTCGAGTGTTATTTTTCCCTAAGAGCTAAGGCACCCCGTTCCGGATCCCCACTCCAGGAGACCACAATGAGGCTATCCGGCTCAGAATGCGGCACAAACTTTGTCTCACTCACTTCAAAGTGTCATTAAAGTGATAATTGCTTTCATTCGGGGCGGAGTACTCCGCTGCCAGCCCCTTTCCCACATGTGAGCTAAAATAAAAAACCAGAGACCAAACAAAAAGATGCAGTGCAATTCCAATGGGAGGGTAAAAAAAGCAGGCGACGCCGTTTGCTTTGCCGGAACTTTGCCAAAGTGCAAAAAAAAAAAAGAAAAAGTGGCGCAAACGGAAGTTCGCAATTAAAGTGTTAATTGTGTTAATTTCTTGTGAATTTCACGAGATCCGACGAAGACAAAGATATATCGCGAAACACACTGAACTAATTTCAAAACACACTCGCCAGGCCACAAATCAAACATAGCCAAACAATGGCCACCCACACAAAATTGCCGCTGGAAGAGCACTAAACAAGCAATTAAGAAAATCGCTGCCAAAGTCTAGACATGGCCATTAAAAACTGGATCAGGACCTGCAACTAAAGGAAACTATTTATGCCTATATGGCTGCCATTAAAATGAGCTGTATCTTTTGGGCCCATACGATTTTTATGATCCATCCCCACGGCACTAAGCAGTTAAAATCGCATTAAGAGCCCCAAATGAAAATGACTAATTGGACAGATGGCAAAAATCAAAGAGTTCCAATCAGGAGAACAGCAAACGGCGGTTGTAAAGGAACTCAGATACCCAGATACCCAGCTACTCGTATGTATATCTGTGAGATGCACAAAAGGTGGCCGAGCTGAGCTGAATCGAAGTGACTGCCGCCTCGGAATGTCGCAGATGAATGCCCCTTCTTCTGGGTCCTCCACATTAGCAACAAAGCTTTACAGCCGGCAACCTTTCTGAACTGAACTGATTAAGCTGCATTGGAGCGCGAGGTTTCTTTTTCTGTTTATATTTATAAATTCCTTTTCCTTTTTTTTTTTTGGGAAGATATCTCAGTGGCCATGGCTGACTGACTTTTGACAGCTGCTGGCTGACTCTGATACATGTTGACAAAAAGTTTGAAAAACCAACGAATCATGGAATTCACTAGGTTTTTTTGTAAGTAGCTTTGAAAACCATTTTCTTAAAATTAATAGATATTACAGAGATTGAACGCTCTTGGTTGACCTTCTAATCTAACAAAAAAATTCTTCTTTACAGCCATGAAAATAAATATGATTAGTTTTATTATAAACCAATTGCAAGCTAGTATTGTCAGTTAATTTTTTATGAGATTTTTAATGGAATGATATTTTAGAAAATTTTTATATTCATATATAAGAAACACTGATTTAACCTAATATTTTATTTTTTTTTTTTTCATTTTATTTTGGGAAAGGGCATTTAGGCCAAAGTCAAAGCATCGATGAAAACCCTTAGCCAAGGTTCTGGGGCTCTCAAAAGACAGAGAACCAGGCGACATTTTCCATATCATCCGAGACCCCATTTTGAGGTTAGTGTTGTCTGAGTACTTTACGACACATCGTCACGCTTTTGTGACATTTTGTCCTTTTTTTTCTCCGCCCAGTTTGGGCTTCGTTCGGTTTACTTTGGTTAGAGGAGCACTCAAGACTTTTGCTTTTTTCGGGCACTTTCAGCGGATACCCATACAATGGACTTAAAAATTCTCTTTCAACACTCAGAACGGCAGTGCTAAGCATGCAAAAGCAGAGGAGTTGCCCAAACAACGACAACAACGCCAGCGATGGGACTCAGAATCGTCAGCCGTATGAGCAATCCTTTTATGGTCTTAATGCGATTGATGGTCCATCGTCTCGTCTCCAGTTCCAATCCCCAGCTCCAGCTCCAGCTCCAGCCCCAGCCCCAGTTTCATTCTCGGTCTCAGTTTCGGCGTGTTTGACAGCCGCCGACGGACAGGGACAACGGAAAACGGACAGCGGACTACGGACAACGGACAACGAACGCAGATTGATGGATCCCCACATTAAGCGGATGATGTAGGAGACAATGATAATTTTTCGTTATTGTATTCCGGTGAAGCAAAAATTGCTGTGCAGACGAGCAAGTGGAATAACTTTAATAAAATCGAAAATCGCATAATTTCCGAGTTCCTGGAACTGGTTATCCGGTCCCCATTAAAGTTGGCCGAAAGTGCATCGGATCTTGGGCTGATTCTCAAATGCGTGGAACCTTCAAAGGAGTTTCTGGATATGGACCAAGCGATTTGTCATCACATCGAGGTGGTGTCGAGATGTTGCCAAAAGAAGAAATTTAAAATAAAAAATAAATATTAGATAATGAACAACCAAAAAGATATTAAACATGGATTGTTTGTTTTTTATATATATCATTTTTATGTATAAACATTATTTTTAAATTATTCTAAGCAATGGGTATTCCATGAAAATCTCAGAACTTTGAAATCAACCCCCGGCAAAGCCGAAATTGCCAATTTGATTGGGACCAACAGGTTTCCATCAACATCTTTAAAATATTCGGCATTGGCTTTTGGGTGCTGGAGAACCCAAAACATTTTCTGTCAGATTTAATTTAATTCACCCTTATTATATGTAGAATGCAAAGGCAAAGGCAAAGTAGATTGTGAAATGGATGAAGGGGGCGATATATGACTACCGCAAAAGGATAATGCCGATCATTAAACGTATTATCGGTGGAGATGCGTATGCCAAATAAATTGAGTCTCAATTAGGCCCCGATTAGCTTTTAATGATAATAATTTGGGCGGAATTTTCTTCCTCTGAATCACTGAGAAATTACCCATGGCTTCGACGTGGGAAACCGAGTCGCAACAATTGTTTCTTGCTATTAATTGCCAACTCCCGTCTGCAAGTCGCATATCAAAAGCATAGCCAAAAGGCTTGAGAAAAGAATTCCAGGCATTTGTCTTCTTCACGCCAGAATGGAGAGGGACAGGTAGTTGGGAGGAATCAGGCTGGTCGCTAATTTAGCAAAACTAAAGCGGAATGCCAAGACAAGCTCCAGTTGAAAAATGCAGAGCCAACCAGGCAAGACCAACTCTAGCACTCATTTCTGTTCTCTATTAGCGGATGGAGGCAAGCCACCACCCAGCTCAATTATATGTATTTGCACAATTCACAATTAACGTATCAAAATCTGTGAGCTAAACTAAATCTAATTACCAAGCCATGGTCTAGAGACAGGCAAGACAACCTAAATAAAGCAGACTGAAACTGTAACGAATGTGGAGTGCTCTATTTATAAAATATTTTTCTACGTAAATGTAAAAGTTGTAAAAGTTATGGCATAATAGGTATAGGTAAATCTTGTATCCAATAAAATAATAAATGCATTCGATACAAAATAAACACAATTCGTTGTTACTAGAGTAGTTTTTAGGGACTTACAGCATTAGAATTGTTTATATAAGAATTATTTATATACATTACAATTATTTATATATTTTTGATATTTTTAGAAATCCTTTATAATGCAATCCTTCTTAGAGATACTTCTCTGGGCTAAAAATGTTTGGGATACCGGCTTATAGGAGAGGGTAAATGGATGTAGAGCTGACTGAGCTTGAGACTAAGCCTACATTACATTCAGATCCAGATCCCCAGGGGCGGTCAGTGGCGGCAGTTTTCTGCGCTACTTCCGACAGCCGCGGAGACCTGCAGCTCCGACTTGGAGCTGGAATCGCATTTGGACTTTGGCTAAATGCTCCGATGGCGTTGGCTGCCATTTGTCAGGCAGCAGACCGCAAAATAGTTGCACTCACTTCTTTCTTGGTGCTGTGGCTGTTTTTTGTTTTTTCCAGTTTTTTCATTTTTTTTCATTTTTTGTTTGTGCTTTCCCGCTTGACGCGATAATAAGAGCGATGAGGGGAGTTAAGGAACCGCAGGCTCAGAGACCAAACCCCATACCATAGCATAGTGTGAGAACTGCTGCCGCTTCTCTGGCCCAGGTTTTTTGCTCGTTTTTCGCTAGTTTTCGCTTGGAAAATAAATACCAATCTACATAAAAGTGGAAACCAAATAAGAAAAACACAGTCCGTTTGCTGGCCATTTGGGAAGTAGGAAAAAAGAAAAACCTGCTCCTGTCTGCCTTCTATTGAGAGCGGCCAGCAACTCGATGGCAGAAGGACCAGGAGCATAGTCGGTGGACGGGGTAAAAGCCAAAAGAAGTGGACAAAAAGCGGTGGAAATAAAGCTACAAGACCGCAGTTTACTAGAGGTGGTACTAAATTGTGAACAGGTACACTGTGCAGTTATGAAATAATTGAAGAACATAGGTATTGAACAAATTATATGAAATGCTTAACTTTTTATATTATTTAAAAATTTAATAGTTTTGATTTAATAGAAATGAAATTGTAGCTAATATATGTATAACAACGAATCTTGTTTTCCTGATGATCCCAATCTTAATTCGGATTTCCTGATTCAATTTGTACATTTCTTAGATATTAAAAATCAATATATTGCACACAAATCAGCTTCAAACTATATATATATGTTATATTTATATGGCTACTCCCTCGTGACTCCCGCGATCATCTCCAGCGGACAAAGGCTGGCAATGGGGCAACTGGGCAGCTGGACTGGGAGGTTTTGCGGTTACAATTTAGAGCAGAGGCCGGGCCCCAGTCTAGTTTTGATGAAATTGCTCGAAATAATAGGGTGAAAATGCTTTGGTGCTGCGCTGCTTTTTCTGCTTTTCTGTGCTTCGCCTTTTAACTCTTTCGCGCTTTTGCTGTGAAAGACCGAAAAGGCGTTCGCTGAGCTGAGCTCAGCCAAACAAACCCCTTAACTTCTCCATCCCGAAAATGTTTGGCACAAAAGTCTGAGTTCAACACGCACAGTGGAGTTTCGTTTTTTCTTTCCTTTGCTGTTTTATTGCGAGAAAAATAGAAATGAAATACAAAAAGTGGGTGAATAAAACCGAGTGAAAGATTTGTGGTGCAGTGGGTACCATTCGCACACTTCTTTTCACTCTGTGTGAAAATTGGGTCTGGTGTTTGGAGTTTGACTTGACAAAGCTGAGATTTCATTGTGGTTGCCATATGATTTCTAGACGAAAGCGAAGCGAATGCACTCCTACAATCATATTTTGCTATGTGTGGAATCCAATTAGCGATTCGCTGTGTGAAAAAACGAGCAGATCAAAAAGATAGCTGGTTATCACATTCCAAGCTCACAGAACTTACATTGAATGAAGCTGTCTTCCTGTAAAAATATGACTAAGATATCAAATAGGATTTTTTTAAATATTAACATTATTTTTTGTTCAGCTACTTTAAGTTCTCTCAGTTTGGGGTTATCTTAAAATGGTCTAAAGCTTAGAATAAAATATTTTTTAAATGATACATTATTTTTTTAATTTCTCGAAAGATTTGTATTCGAACTTCAAATATTGAACCATAAAATTCATAACAGAGATAAAGTGATTGTATTTTTGGATTTTATTTCCTGTCCACATTCATCACATGAACAATTTTTCTTTCTATAAATACTGAATAAATTGGAATATAAATGTTAAATAAATAAAGGCAAACACCGCTCGCTGCTTTAATTGAGTCGGCTGTCCACAGCGAATATAACAAAGGGATCAAAAACTCTAGAAGGTGGAGAGTAATAAAGAATAATCCGCAAAAACCCAAAACCCCTCGCCGCCAGCCCTTTCAAATCAATTACTTTAATCAATTTTTAACACGTTTGCGCTTCTTCGCACTCGGGGCGCCCACCTCAAGCTGGCGTTTCTCTCTGTTTTTGCTAAAATTTTAATTATAAAGATTAAATACGAGCACAGTGGCCAAGGAATAGGTGGCAAAAAAATGGCAAACTAACCTGCCATAACAAACTTAAAATAATATTAAAGAATTTTTATTGAAATAATAGCAGACAATGCAGGTTCGCGGAGAGGGGGAGGTAGACATAGATATAGCTAGAGCTATAGCCACAGTCGCGGTTCGTCAGTGTCAGGCGAACACAACTTCAAAGGCGGGGAATATTCCATGGAACTGGGAGTTGGAAATGGAGATGGTGATGGAGATGGAGTTGAAGTTGGAAGGGGGCTCCACTGATTGGGGGCGACGACAGGCTGTCGGTCCGAGGTTTCTCCAGTCTGCCGTTTCGCCGTTTTTTCTAATTGAAATGTTCCGCACCATATTTCTCTACGCTTTACCACCTGCTGCTCCGCGAACGGATGGTACGGATCCCCTGGCTCCCTTTGCTAAATAGTTCGCTCCGGTTCTGAATGGCCGTCTTTGGGACCCGCAAATTGCAGGCAAACCGCTGGAACAGCTCAGTTCGCAAAAAAAGAAAAAAAAAAAAAAAAAAGAAAACAATGCACTGGCCAGCGAGCATCCAACCATCCGTGGGCCATCGTTGTGCTTCCTTCATTATCAACGCCAAGTTGAGCCCGTGATGATAAAGGCAGTTGAGGGACTCAGCCGATTATTTTTCAGCACTTTGGCCATTTTCGTTTAGACGGTGATACTTGGCAATACACTTCAGCAGGTAGTATTCGTTTCGACGGGATTACTCATATTTAGACATTACTATTGAAATATTAGATAAAGTAATTCTTTCAGAAATAGTAATCTTATCAATCTTATTACCTAACCATTTAAGGTACCACGTATCAGTGGCATGACAAACGAAAATTTACCTACTACTCTAAGGTAAAATAAAAAGAGCATGACAATAATTAATGGCAATATTTCGAAAATATAGTAAGCTCGTACCTAAATCTTTAGTCCATATCCTATACTAGCAAAACATATATTTGCTGTAATATCAAGTCTTTATTTTGCTTCACTGCCTGAATTTAATGGCTTTAAAATCTTTCAAGCTAGAAAGATATTCTGACTTTTTAATAAATCAAGATAATGAAAATGAAAGGACAAGAAATATTTTTTAACATACAGCTTTCACGGAGATATATCTAGCAGAAAAATAAATAAAATCTAAATCGATAGACACGGAAACTTGTATTATTTGTTTAAAAAAAAAATTAAAGACATCACCTTTATAAAGAGCGTATTTCCTGGTCGACTTAGCACTTTGAGCTCTAGTTTTCGCTCATTTTTTTGTGTTTGCTGGTCTTTACACTGCTCGTTCAACCATCCGTCTGCAGGTTTCTAGGAAATAGTTCTGCACTGGTTTTTTCATCTGTTTTTTTTCAGTACCCACCACTGTCATGTCTCGTCTAGTTGCGTCTTCATAGTCTGGGCAGATGGCGTGGAGTCGGCCGGCGAGCTGAGGGTCGGGATGGGAGTACTGTGAGTACTGGGAGCTGTCGGGCGGAGTGTCACACCTGTCACTTCTGTGGCTGATCACAACAACCGCCGACGAGCGTCGACGACCTCGCCCCATTATCGCGAAGGGAGGGACTCGCTGCAACAAGGTGTGAACGTCAAATAATCACCTTTGCACACGGCATGCCGACCGGTCTAGCGTCTGAATGTGGATTCCACCTTTGCCGCAGTGTTTGTTTTTCGTAAGAAAATTTTGCGCATTTTTTCGGTGTCTTTTTTCCAGGGAAATGTGTGAAATTTCAATGGAAAGACGCAGCTCCTTGTGGCTTGTGGTGCTCCCAACCGCCCGCCATCCCATGTTTGCATAATTATTTTATTGCAGCCAGACGGCTGAGGCCAAAAGCCTTATGAATATTAAAACTAGAGCAGGGCGTGAGCGAGAGACTTTGTTGTCATCATTGTTGCAACTGTTTCATCCCAGTTTGTAGACGAGGAAAGTGCCCCAAAGCGTTTCCACTTTTCCACCAAGCCAAAGAACCCACCAACCATCTTGGCTGATCCCAAAAGTCTAGACAACTTCCAACCGAAAAACTTTTGTTACGTTTTCAGTTTGCCGAAAAAGGAGTTTCTGCATTACTGTAGGAATTCCTTCAATTAGCGTTTTTATTATTTTTAATTAACAATTTTGTAACTTAATCCTTGCTGCAGAGTGTTGAAATTCTCCTCAAGTTCGCTTTCCAGTGGCATAATCGAATCAGCGCCGCTTGAGCAAAGTTTGTCTAAGGACAAAAAGTTTTCCAGCTCCACCAGACATGTGCATAATTATGTTGAAACAGACGGCGGTGGGGAGCTAGGGTGGCCCAAACAAAAGGGTGGACAACTAATTGAGCGATGCTTGTGTTGTTGCAAAGAAATGAGAAATGTTTTCCAACTTACAGTAGACAACCGGCAGACAGTGGCATCGGCCGAGGGGAAAGTAGTTGGGGCCAAATGTTGAGAATTAAGTTTGACAGACTGGAAAAATGGCAATTAGGTTGAAGATATGATTATCATACAGAAGGACAGTTAATAAAAGGGTAGTGCAAGTGGGATTAAGGGACCAAGTTCTTGGGAGATGATTGCAAAGTATTCCCCGAGTGGGAAGAGCATTTCCAAATTCAAAGGGAAAACTTTCCCAAATGCTTTCGGCACATATGAGAAAAACTTTTGTAATGTCATTAGAGGGCTTTGTACCAGAAAGGGAAGCCATTTAACCTGTCCCGCAAAAGGCCACTCTTTGGTACAATAAAGAGTGCCTTGAAGGCATAGAGAGCAACTATTCCAACAGATATTTTTGTACCAATAAATTCAATTAGTTGAGAAAAGTATTTTAAATGTAGCATTTACAAGCACAATCAAGCTTAAGATTTCTGATTTTCCCACATCACTTTTCCTTCCTGTAGGCGTACACCTCGACACTGCTCTCGGATTCCTCTGGTATCCTTGTGAGCACTGTGCCACACTGCAGGCAAACGCTGTTGAGGTCCTCGGCACAATCGTCGCAATAGGGCAAGCCGCAGGAGCGGCAAATGGTGAAAGTGGAGTCCTCCAAGCCCTGACAGATTATGCAGCTCCGTTTGGCGCACTTAAAGTGCCGCAGCCAACCGAAGGCCCGAGGACATGACATGCGGAGCCACATGCAGACATTAACATGCTGCTGGATGCGATGTGAGGCCAAGTTATCCTCGGCATCGTGGACCAGATTCTCGAGCGACTTGAGTCTACTCCGCAGAATGCGGTTGTAGAGATAGAGAATGCGCTGCTTCTCTCGCTTGTAGTAGAAGAAGCTGCAGATCACACGTCGCATTCGCAGGAACGTGGTGCTCTGGTAGATCAGCAGGACTATGGCCAGGTAGAGAAGTAGCAGCTGGTAGTAGAAGGTCCTGGGCAGGACGTGGGCATTGGGCAGGCACTCCTCGTTGGTCAGCGAAGTGGAGACCCTCTCGTGGATGTTGAAATTGTGCATGGTGGTGCGCAGCAGTCTAGCCATTTGCCCCACGCCACTTATCTATCAAAAAACGCGGGATTGCCATAAAATGTAAGATACATTTAATATAATTTATCGCTTACATTAAATCTCACTTCATGCTCGCCCTCCTGGTGATAGGTGATCAGCGATCGCCTTCGAATAATCTGCAGTAGTTCAACCACCATGTGGTCTATCAAAATGAATAGTCCCGCCGTGACGATTTCCAACAGGAACTGGGTTAGGCTGAAGAACACAGTGGTGGACTCCTCGTGGGTGCGACCGAAGATGTGGTCCACGTCGATGTATTTGTTCTTCTCGTAGGTGCGCAGTGGCAAAATGGCATCGGTGCCTTGCTTCTTACACCGTTGGTCCACGTGCTTGAAATACTCGGTTATATAAAAGTTGTCAAACTCCACGTCACCCAGATACTTCAGATAGTAGTTGATGGATAAGCAGACCATCCGCAGCATGAACAAACAGAGTATCTTCTGGATCAGACCCATAACTCTGTGGAAACTGCGACGCCGTCGCTCGAAATCTTTGGTAAATTCCTGCGATGTTCTCTGGGCGGACTCAAGTTTGCTCCTGGCTATTTCCTTGTCCCTCACCTTATAGCTGACCTCTATGTGTGAACTATTGTCGAAGAGTTCCTGCTCGGCCCTCAGTAGCTCCAAGTAGGTCTCTCCAAAGTTTGGCGGCACCACGTCGGAGGGGTCACATATCCTATCCGGATTGCCAAAGAGATCTAGCTCGCAGATGATGTCCACGCGATAGGGCCAACAGATGGCCCTGCCTATCAGGGGAGGGAAACTGGTGGTGCACTTGCGATAGCCCTGCCGGAAGACCTCCAGGCACACCCGATGGCCACTTTTCAGCTGGTGCGTGCAGCGGCTCCTCATATTCTGCTGAAAACGCTCCTGAATTTCTTCGGCAGTTGGTAGCTCCTTGCCCGCAGTTTCACTTATGTTCATCTTTCTGGCCTGCCTGCTCCATCTTTCGAAGAGCGGCCTAGTCTGCTGGTCACCGTATTTATCGTCCTCGATGTCCGAGTGTTCCACAGCGTATTTGAGATCTATCAGGACCTCATGCAACTCACCAAAAGTCTGGCGTATCTCCTCCACATCCCCGCGCATGTGCTTCAAAGTGTTTGTAAACGGTTTAGCCATCAAATCGAAACGAGTTTTCGAGAGATTGTAAGTGAGGACAGTGGTGCAGACGAAAACCCGCGCCACTTCACCTGCATTCGACACCAGGTTGTCAATGGGTCCCGATATTATGAAGGCAAAGGCCACTGCCCGCAGATATGTCCTTCCGGATTTGCCCACCAAGGCCACGAATATCAGCATAATTACAGTGCGCGTTGAACGGGAGAGCATGAAGGCCGTTCCGGTCAGCAGGACGAAGATCGTGAAGACGGAGATGTTGGTGGGTCCGTGGGCAAACAGGCGCCCCAAGTTGAAGTTCAGAGCCACCAGCTTCCAGAGAAGAAATCCCAGGACCAGGCCCAACAGAAAAGTAAGCAGGCGTCGAAGGCACCGCATCCGAGCATTGTCCTGGCCCGGCGGTCTATACAAAAAGCAGTAGAAGGGCCGACACGGCTTAATCAGAAAGGAAAACATGCCAGACAATTAAGGCACAGCCTTATTTTGAGGCAAAACTCGGCATAAGCTGTCAGACAATGATTGGGATATGAAAACTAGAGTTATTCCATTCCTTACTGTTTCACAAATGCAACTCGTTAGATGGGAAGTTGATAAATGTTCCAAAGATAAAAAATTAATCAAAGAGACAATTTCGCCTATTGTTGACTTATTACCTAAGAGGTCTAACAATCAACAATTGTATGTCATAACCTTTTATACAATTTAAAAGATCAAAACAGCAGATAAAAAATGTAACAACAAATTAAATACGAATAAAAACTATTTTTTTTGATACCCAAATCAGCAAACAAATTAAAGTCATTTGATAAATTTTTTAATTGAATGAGCTCTTAAATACGTGTTTGCTAACCTATTAAGGCAAGCAAATAAAACTCGCCGCAATTGGGCTTTCCATTAAGCGGCTGCTCCAGAGCTGCATTTACGGAATATTAATTGGCTTTTGTCTACTTCGAAGCCTTTCAATTTTGTACTCCTAATAATAGTACCTATGGAAAAGGGTGCCCAAGAGCTGGCCAGGACCTCCCAGACAATCGGCAGTTGGCCAGACTTGTCCAGACCACTTTTCGTTGAGTAGGAGAATGCGAGAACATTCAGTTCATCGTTTCCCTCAACTCCAACGGGTAATCCAATTATAATGGACCTGGACGCTGCCGAGCTCTGCACCTGCCTCACTTGGGGGGATTCTTCTAAAATATAAAAATTGATTACATGCGTGTCTGTCTCCATCGGTCCGCATACACACTCGTTTTGGGCTGCGTTCGCCCATCGTGGCGGCGATTCCAAACTTGTTTGTTTTGGTTCGCGCCGGCGAGTGTTTAAAAATTTATGAACTGCAGTCAACCGGCAAAAGATGGATGGGATTGAATGCAGTCGGAGGAGGAGACACCTCCGCCGGCTCACTCCGAAATTGGTGCAGTTGCTCAATGTCGTCGCGCTCGGCGGTGTCACTCGCTGCATATTAAACAGTTTTTGAGATTCAGTCCCCCAGTCCCAGAGGCCGCACTTCATCAGCTTGGGCTTCGAGTTGGGGTTCGAGTTCGAGTGTGCTAAAAAATTGATTGATCCTGCAGGAGGCGGAGTTTGGGGTGTATAGGGCTCCTCCACTTTGACGACATCATCCGTAGACGTAGACGACGACGAGACGGGGCGTGGCCTGGTCTCAGGATGCTCGACGCACGCATTAAAACAATTTAAAATTCCAAAAGACCGAAACACCAGTCAACGCTACAGTGGGTGGCGTCGCCTAGAAATGTGGCAAAATAAGTGGGTTGGGAAGTGGTGGCCTTGATTGCATCCAAAGTAAAATGTTCCATTTGGGAAAGTTCAATTTGAGGGTAATGTTTGAGGCTCACGACAAGCTGAACTGTGGGAAATATATTGAATTACTTGGAGTTAGTGATATAAAACATAAAATTAAAAGGAGATAATAGCTGGGTGTTATAGAGTGAAGATATTAAACGTTTTAGTTAATAAAGTTTAATGAAAAATTAATGTTTTAGACAATGGGTATTTGATTTTATAAAACAAATATATCACTAATCTTTATCTCCAACCACAAGAACATTTATTATATTATTTTTAATTTTTAAAATTATAAATTTTATTTGATTTTCAAATTTTATTCTTTAAAATTGTAAAACTCTTACGAAACTTAGAAGCATAGAGAAGATGGTGTCTCCAAGGAATGATATTACCACAACCACTGTGGCCACTTACCATGGGCGGTCGATGCTGCGTGCTGGGCAGCCTAGGACCTGCTCTTGTAAAGCTTTAAATGCATTAAATTGTCAAAGCGATGGCTATGCTAAAAGTTTGCTGGCCATAAAATTGCATGCCACAGACAAAAAAGGAGTCGGGCTGTCAGTCCATTCCTCCCAGCTTCCAGTTCCCAGCTCCCGCCGAATCGCCCTCAAATCCTGGCCCAATCCAGAACCGAAGCTGGTCAGTCAGTCAAGTCTAAAACCAAATGAATGATGAATTGCCTGTCACTTGCAATTTTTGCAGACAGACGAAAACACAGAGCGAACCGATCCCGATCCCAGTGCTGGATGTTCGTCTTCGCCGGCTTGTTTAAATTTTTCATGTTTTTCTAAGCCCCCCGTTCTCGTAACATCGACTTCTGGCTCTGGGCCTGGTCCAGACATGGCTACCAAAACGTTGACATGCTGACTGCTTTCATGGAATTTGCGTTTTAAAAAGGCGGCAACGTTGACATCCTTGTCATTGTCTCTTGTCGGCCACTTTTGGTCGGAAATATTTTGGTTTGGCTCTCGCAAAAATTCACAAATTTAATTGGGTGAGCATTTGGAAGGCAGCAGTAAAGCCAGAAAATTATGAAATATTTTCCACAAAAATATCAAGCAGGTACAAGAATGTCGGCCTGCATAAAAGCATGTTTAAACAAAAAACGAGATGAATTCAAACAAAAAACGGCGCATTTTTAAGATAAACAGTTGCTGCATTTTGGAATTAATAGAAAATCAACAATTTTGAGATATTAAATTATACAATATAAAGTATTCCTGCTCCTTCATATACCATTAAAGCAACGACTGTAAACCTCCTTTTTATCGGTCGAAATGGCCATAAATCCGTTGGTCTATGCAAAATTAGTCCATTCGCCAGCCACAAATTGCATTCATCAAAATGATAGGAAAGGAGAGTGCAGGCATCAACATAATGTTCATGCCCATATCGAAATGTCCAAAAATGCACTAAAAATTGATTGTTTGGCGATTTATGTTTACGGACAGTTGGGACTCAAGGATAGTGGGTGGCCGGACATCATTATGAATGCAAATAAATACGTCCGAATCGCGTGGAAAATTGTGAAACATTTTAAAATGACCGGACGGATGAATTTATGGTGCCAATCTGGCTTTTACGCGTCTCGACTGCCCTGTCAAAATCCATCAGGGTCCGTCATATACGCTGGCACCGACAGCCACGCCCCCCGACATGCGTAAATTATGGCCAAAAGGGACGGAGTGGGAAATGAGTGAAAGCTAGCGATAAGGCCCTTCCTTTACTCCGCAAAAAAAAAATGGGCCCGAAATATGTGTCTGCATAAATTTTCCAAATCAAAAGCGAGAACACGACTCAAATGGTTCAAAAAAGCCAAAATTAAATTAGTTAATTAATGCAACGCAACAAAAAAGTGGGCAAAAGGGGAGAATCGGGGTCACCCATCAATCATTGGGGCAAGGGTCGCCTCACGCGTGTGTCAAATATTTTTGGTCTACCGAACCCGTAGATTGCTTTCGCTTTCACTCTAAAAACTCAAACTCAATCCCAACTCGAGCCCAAATCCCAAAGCGATTCCTCTTGACATTTCCAATTGCCCAGGGAAGAAATATTCACAAATTAGTTGCCCACATGTGTCAGGTAAAGGTGATTAAGCGGTTGGCCCCAGCCGAAAATTATCCATAAGCACTCTGAAAGACAAAAAAACATAAACAAAACAATAATGAAAGACCGAGCCAAATAAATTATGCAAAGAGGCAAAGTCAAAGCCGAATGTATCAGATTTCGCGCTTTGCGGTTATATCTCAAATATTTTTCTGCCCTTTTACCTGTTTAAGCACGCCCTAAGCCTAAAGGTAAACATCGGATTTCCATTAGCCAACAAGGGTTAAGTTGACCAAATAAAACCGAAAATTAGCAAATAAACTTAAAAGTTTAGCAAGCCTGCATTTTTCGAATACTCTATAAGTAAAATTGTTAGATTTACCACATGAAGAAATGGTAAATATTTTTGTAAATATATTTTTGGTTTTGTGGCAAAAGTTATACTGGCAATAAATTCAAAGACTGATACTTTAATACACCCATTTTGGGAGAGAATGTATTTTAATTTATTATCATTTTTGATGGACATTCCTTAAATCGTTTCTGCCATCCCCGGCGGCCATCTAACCCTTTGGGGCTTTGCATTAATTTGAACAGCCTGCTTTTTGCAGGTGTTTGGCCTTGGTCATGTGAAAATTTGCATAAAACAAAGACAGAGTTTGTTCTGCATTTATAATTAATTAATTAAAGGCAAGTCGGTGGGCCAATAACGAGGCTATCAACAGCAACGTCATCGTCCTAATCAACGTCATTATCATGGAGACTCATGCAAATATTTGTCTCCCCCAGCCTTTTAAAGTTCTTCGCCTCCGCCCAGCGTGTTTGCATATGCATGAACCTAATTTTAATTAATATTTTATTATCTTAATTATGCATCGCACCTTGCCGCGTTTCCACTTCCTCTGCCAGCTGCGCCCTTTTGGCTGAGTTCTGCGTTTAGTTTTCGACCTTTTGGCTAACAAATTATGGCCATAAATAAAGTAAACGAGTTAAGAGTGGTTTTGCGTGTTCTCGAGAATGCCCATTCGCACAGACTACCTTTTTAGAGCCCCTCTCAGCAGCCCTCCTTCCTGTTTTTTGTTTTGTTGCGTCTGGCTTTTTGTCTAGCCGCGGTCTGGCGCTCGGCTAATGTCATTTTCATATTGTCGCGGCCTCCATCGAAAAAAGGGTTAACATGTTCAAAAAAATTGCGCCGAGTGCATGCCACGTTAATTTCAGCTTGATTTATTAGTTTTATTAGCCGGTATAATTGGCTTAACGGGTTAAACGCACAAGAACAGGTGTGGGCGTCGATTAGACAACAGATAATAGGATAATGTTGATTCGGAAATAGTTATAAAGAGATGGTCATAAAAGTTGAAAGGTAGCTAAAAAATTTTAGATTAAAATAGAAATTCCTATCCAAAACGGCACTGGACTCAAAATCTAACATTACTTTAGATTAAAGCAATTTTGATACATACGGGCTCTAAATAAAAATAAAATAACAGCCAAACCTTTGGGGGTTTTCCTTATACAATAACCGACATCAAATAATTTATTCGATTTTTTTTTTTTTTGTTATTTTAAACTTTTTTTTTTTTATGTTATACAACCTTTTAAAGCAAAACTGGCCTTTGACTGGAGAAATAAGAATTAAGGAAATTCATATACAAATATGTATAATATATTATTAATTTATATAATTTACATAAATATTTATTACAAAAGCTATTCTGTAGTTTGGAATCAGTTCAATGCAATAATGAAACCTTAGCCCAACCGCAAAGTCAAAAAGACACAATCTACTAGTATTGATAACAAATAGCTTAGTTTAGAGACGCCCTTTCTACCACTCAATAAACCACAAGACAGTGCGTTTCATTGCCATACATTTGGCAAAGAAATAAATAACTTGCTTACCAATGATTTGTTAGTTTGTTTCATGTTTAAGCTCTGTCCCCTGCAGTTACACTAATGACTCACACTGTGGCCCGTATTTCACCAAGCCTCGGTTTCCATTCATCAAGCCCAGCTACTGACATTTGGCCATTGAAGACTAACCTCATCCAAGCCCAGAATACTCGAGTTTCAATGGCAGACCGATGGAGTTCGGATTTCATAACTCATCTGCGTAGAGACTCTCACTTTTTGCCGCCTGCTTTTCCCACACATTAGCATTGGAAAACCATTAAGGTGGTGAGGGCGTGGCCATCGCTTTGGGGGCACAAATATGGTTTTGCCCACAAACGAAAGTTTGTAATTTATTACAAATTAAAATAAATCAAATATCGAAAACGAATGGCTGAGTTCGCAGGGAGGAGGAAACCGATAAATCTGCGGCAGAGCAGGTGATTCAACGCCAATGTCTCTATAAGTTATAGAAAAACAACCATAGATAAGCAGTCATTTGCATTTTGAGTGGAATCATAAAAATGATAAACATTAATTTCTTTATTTTCGAGTCCAGAGAAAGAGGAAATGATTTGTCAAATGGCTTGGAGCCAGGAAGGGAAAACAAGCCACAATAAATATTTCCAACGGAAAACACACTAATAACAGATAACCGTAGGTAAAATAACTAAAACAGGTTTTATACGACCACTAATAGAATTTTCTTTGCCCAAGAAAAGTTCAAATTGTTTTGCCTTAAGCTGTCATAAATGCAAATGCATCGTATCAGCCGGAAAATTCTCCCCAGACAAGATCTTTTCTTTGACGAGTCTTATAACCTCTCAGCAGCAGCCGCAATAAAAAAGATTGAAATTCAATATCAGGGGATCCCATAATGGAGCAGCTGGAAGTGCTAGAGCGCCATCCTCGACAGACTTGTTTACATTTTTATGCATCTGAACAAAAGCATTCACAAACAAAAGAACAAAGAACGGTACCGAGGCGTAAAAATCTCAGTGAGAATAAAATTTCAACACTTTAAAAGCGTTTTGAAACCATAAATTCCAACTGCCCGCCGGGCCAAGTGAATCCGATGCTTGAATATGCAGAGATATAGATGAGGATCGGCCCGAGTTGTCAAATGTATCTTGCTGTTCCACTGCTACATCGTTTATCAAAATCATTTTATAACTAGCGCGGCAAGGCAACGAACTTTCGGAGCATAAATCAACTGGATACTACTGGCTACAACTTTGTTTGGTTTATGCTTTTTGCCCAGTTTGTGTTTCTGTTTGTTATGAAAGTGCGGTTCGTCATGCTGTGACCATTCTGAAATTGACTGACGGAGCGGACCCCACGTCGGGAAATAAAACAAAACTCAGAACTCAGACCGAAAGAACAGGAGGAGCCGTCTGCCAGCGAAATGCGACAGAACCGCAGACTAATTAAATTAATTGAGGTGATTTTTGTCACAGAGACCAGATACGCCCGATACGCCGTTACCCATTTGTAAAGTGTTCCCCGATTTTATGCGGCTTAAACTTGGTAAAAAAATATGGTCCGCCGCTTGGGCAGATTTTTTAAAACGCTTTTGCACTCATATCGTAAAATGCTGAACGCATGTAATCCATCGATATTAATGACTGGCCATATTTTTTGCTCGCCCTCGTTGAAATTGTTTTTGTTTTGGCTTGATTGAATGGTTATTCATATTTTTTTGTTTGCAGAACACCGGCTTTGTTGTGTCCGAAAGTCCGAAAGGAGGAGATATGCACCTTTGTTGCCTTTTTGTGCCTGAATCCTTCAATCGGAATGATTGTACATTGTGAAATTCGGCCCTTTTTATGATCCCAGCTGTAAAATATTAAATGAGTGCAATCAGAATTTGGCGTTCATTAAAGGGGTCGCGGAGAGTCATAATTTGGCTTACCTGTTGCTCGCTAGGAATCGAACTTTAAATTGGTTTGGGATCAGGTTTATGGAAAAACAACACCTTTTTTAACTCTCGATAAAATTAAAAACTTAATATAAGTTTTAGTCAAGCTAAATAAATTGTTTTATATACATTTTAAAATTGTATTCCTACGAACAACATATTTGTTATTTGGAGCAACATAAGTCATACCAATACTATAAAATATAGTGCTCCTATTCAACTTATATAACAACGGTTCATTGCATAAGTATAAGAATATTACCAAATATTGGAAACGGACTGAATTTTTACTTTGTATGTTTTGGCTTTGTTTTTACTATTGTTGGTTTTTGAATAATATATCCTGCTGTGTGTAAACAATAGAAAATCTCAATTTTCAACACAACGCACAGATATGTACATTACGCGTCCGGGTGTTTGTCGCCATTTTGTGTAAACGCGAACTAAATATTTAACAAGCTATTAAACCAACGTCAACAGCATCGGAATGAATAAATAATGCGCCTGAATTGCTGGCAATTGCCGGTGACCATGACTGCCGAACTTGTGGACAATGCGCTGCGAACACATTTTGCAGATGCTGCAGTCAAACTAAGGTGGCTTAGAGCTGGAAAATTGTTGATTCGGGTACAAATAGGATGGCCTCGATAGTTTTACAGTTGGACAACTACTAGTAGGTAAGCTCGAAATTTTATTTTGATTTTTATTTTTAAAACTCTCGTGCTTTTGATTTTTAATAAGTGGCTCAAACAGCTTTGAGCTTTTATTGTGCTAAGGTGACGTAAACACTTTTAAGGCAAAACAACGGCTACTTTGAGGTACTTTTTTTTTAGTACTTTTTTTACAGACTGAAATCAGAGATTTCTCTGACTGTTCTGAAAATAGAGAAAATGGATAAACAGTTTTAAAATATTTAATCTTATTTTATGGAACGACATCACCTGAAAATACAACTCCCAAACACACACACAAACAAACTATAATATTAGTCAATAAATTTTATAATACAAACATTATCAATATCGCCTAAATAAAAATTTCAGTCGATAGTGCCATCGGCTAGCTACCAATGTTGTTTTGTTTTTACCGCCATCGAATTTCCGTTCACATACCGTTGGCTTTTTTCGAATTTCACCGGTCCGCTGGGAGGATGATAATGACAGCGAACACGAGCAGAAGGAGTTGGCTTAGGAGCCATGAACATGGCCATTTGAGGTTGGGGCGATTGTCAATGGTTGTTGTCAATTACGTTAACAAAACACGGTCGCCGGGCGCCCTGCATGAATGGAGCAGAGCGGCAGTTGGAGCTGGACGCCAAAACTGGAGCAGGAGTAGAGAGAGAAAACAGCGGGCGACGGACCGGAACCGAAAGCCAAGTCCAGAGCCAAAGACATGGCCAAAACCAAATGCAAAGCAGCCGCCAAAACAAAGGGAAGCCCCGACTAAAATAGAGTGGAGTACGAGTCATGTCAGGCGTTTAATTGGCATTGCCATTTGGTATGTGTTATTAACGATTTGTGGCGTGCAAAGGCATTTGTCAATGTGTCACAAAAATGAACTCCGCCGGACGGAATTCCGAGTTGCGGGGGATCGAGCACAGCGCGAACTTACCACAAAGTTGTGACAGTGATTTGCTGATTTTGGTATTCGATTTTATTTAGGGGTTACACTTTTAAAGTATTTTTTTAACAAAGACTGCTAAAAAAAAAAAATTTTATTTTTAATCTTAACTCTTTGATATTTTTCAAACTTTAAATTTACAAATATTGTTAAGATTTATAAGATTTAGTTATATATTTAATTTTATTTAATTTATTACATTAATATATGTATAATTATGATAACAAAGTTGTTATTGATATGTTTTTTTTTTCAAATTAATTAATATATATTCAGCAAAATCTACTTGATATTCTGAACACTTATTGTGATATTTTTGCGAGTGCTGTCCGCTAACTTTAACCCACAGAATCATCGTTGGCGTAATTTTGGCGGCGTCAGCATAAAGTGAACTCGAAAGTGACCTTTTTAATTAAAAGCCAAAGTTGGGGGACTTGCAACAGTTCGTGCCGCATTCGCATGCTCGAAATTGCAACAGCGAAAATTACATGGACGCTGGGCGAAGGATTAAGGGGCCGAATGTTGCTGAATGCTCCAAAGGGGTAGGGTACGGCCACAGGGAATTGTTATCTAATGTCTGGAGGCGAAGGGTCAAACTCTGTGCAACAGTCAAACAGTCACGCAGAGCACAGCCGTCGACTGGCGAGAGGGAAAAGTGTTAATAAATTTTCGACTCGGCCAAAAGCCAGACTGGGACACCCGTTGTTGTTTTTGTTGTTGTTGTTGCTGGCCAAATTAAGTCAACTTCGCGCCATGGCTCAGGCTCCTCAACGTGGCCGCCTCGATTCGCAAATAAATTTGTTTAATTCCCACTCGACGGGAACAAGGAAAGTAGTGCGAAATATTTTATAATGCCGGGGCGTCCAATGGAGGCGTGAATTCGGGTTCGGGTTCGGGGCACTCACGCCGGGGAGCTAGCTTGGAGTTGCAGCTAACCAGAATCAGAACTAGAACCAGAAACAATCCCAGAACCCCGGGGAAATCGTTCCCGGATAGCTCTGGCTGACTAATTAGACGCGTCATTGTTGCCGATTGGCTATGCATTTTCGGACTTTTCCAATTGCCCCGGCTAATGAGTGCCACAATCAGCGGGAATTCGCGAGGGGAGCGACCCCAGTGGCAACTAATTGGCATTTAAGCCGTCGGCCTTTCCTGCAGGTAAGTGCACTTTTAGGGCTGCTCGCAGATTAGCGAACGGCTGACGTTTTGCACTCTGCTTATGCAAATTGCGAGCGGTGCCTTCGGTAGGAAGTAGTCACAACAGGGGACAATTCGAAGAAAAGTCAACGCCAGCGGGATCTCGACTTGAATGAATTAAAAAACACAAACATACACAAAACACCTTCCGTTGGGAGAATTTCCATCTTCTTGGGTAAGCCTTTCTGTTTTTAAATTTATCAAAGTTAAACAAGGGTACAAAATAAAATTCAACAAAACAAATGTTATGTTTTTATAACAAATTCTTTTGCATTGTACATTTGAAACTACATTTATAGTAAGACAAAAATTAAAACAAAATATGAAGAATATAAATGTATAAATCTGGATAGCTGTTGAACAACTATTAAGAAGTATATGAAACATATATTTAAATTTATTTCAGCAGATTAGTGCCTTTACTTAATATTAATATTTAAAGTCATAATTCGCTTTTTAATTAGTTGTTAGTCTAAAGCTTTCCTTTTCAAATAATAATAAGTGCCATAATTGTTGGTTTTAAAACACTGTCTACCGGGTCGACAATCAACTTATTCGCCGACCTGAGCCTCGTTAATTGAGAATCCATTGCGCCCGAAATGCTTTTTCATTATGCCAACGTATAAATAATGTGCAGTCGTTGGACGAGCGCTCCCATGTGCTGGCAATTTGTATTTAACATATCATTCATATAATATCAATTAGTTGCATATGTGTGCCGCCAATCTCTGTGATCTCCTGGCCTTGCTGTGTCCTTTGGACCCGGCTGAAAATTATTGGCTGCCGTACAGCCATGTTGTCCGTTTGGCTTCCCCTTTTTGTCAACTTTTTTTTGTTTTATTTTTTTTTTTCTTTTTCGGGGCCGAGTGAATGTGAATAGCAAACGGAAAAAGGAGAAAAGCTTCAGTCGATTGGCATGCGTCCGTTTGTTGGCCGTTGATGAGGGGGATCGGGGTGATCAGGACGAGGACAGAGGACAGAAGGACATGGACAGGGACGTGGACATGGGCGATGACAACATCAATGTCAGCACACAGCAAACGCTCGTCTTCGGCATCGGCTTCAGCTCTTCCATTTTATTTTCTCCTCTGGCTCATTTTGTCCTGCTTGAACACAAAAAGCTCATTTTATGCCAATTTTTCGGGTCCCTCTGAATGAAATTTAACGAGCAATGGCATTTGTCTGTTTGTGAGCCGGATAAACATTAACGTCTCATTTTTGCCAAAGCTCAGACAAAGAGTTGTTGGATAGTTATGTAGTGAGGTACTCTTACGAGATTTTGCTGATAAAAAAATATGCTGACCCCAAAAGAATTGGGGAAATCATTTCAAAAAGTTTGTGGCTTTTTGTTGAATATATATTCTAGAACATTAAAAAAAAGAATTTTATTTAAAGCTAATTTTTTCTAAAGTATTAGAGCTGAGAAGCTTCCCAAACTAGATAGATGTGTAAATAGTTTTGGGCACAAATTGCATTTTTGTTTGGCTTTCTACCTTGCTTAAAATATTTAAAGACATTCAAGTAAACAATTTTATATAATTATTATTCGATGCATCATTTCCAATTTCACAACTTTTCTAACTAATATTATATTTATAAATCTTAAAATCTATTTTTAAAAACAATTTTTAAGATTATTAAAACGAAAGTAATAATTTTACTTGATTTAAATAGACTGCCAATTGTATTACAAAAATAAAGTGGCCAGATCTTAGTAAAAATACAATTTTAAAATATCAAGATTCAGCGCGAAGATTTTAATAGAATGCTAGTGGAAAGGCCACAGCTATCCCCCTTTTCAATCATCAAATCAATGCACTCCCTTCCTGATTATGCACAAGACAATTTCCCTGTGGAAACAACTAGGATTCCATCTAATTATGCATGCCATCAGCGTGCCAGCTGCTTCGCCTTCCCCTTCGATTTTAGGGGATTGTTAGTTTTTTGGCTTAACCTTTTGCCAATTTTAAATTGGCTTGGCTGGAGTCGGGGCTTGGGAGTCTGGGCCTGGCCAAGTTCAAATATGCACAAACATTTGTTCAAAGGCTAAAGATTTATCTCGCCTGTTGTACGCTAGACACCCTGTGGTGGCCACGCCCCCTCCCCGATCCGCCCCTGACTCCTGTCTGCTTCCGTTTCGTGCTCAGGTTTTGTTTTTTTGGTATTTTTGTTCAGTCGGGAGGGAGTCGCTTTTTTGGGCATTCATACGAGCGCCGAGCGATACAAATCGGTGAATTTCAAGTGCAAACTTGAATATGCAATTGCATTTTTGCACGTTCTGCGGTAGCGTCTTGGCTTGTACAGTAAGCACAGCCAATTGATGGACTGACCCAACGTTTGCTCACATTTTGGGTGCAAGCTTTTAACTTGGGAATATCCATTTAAATTAAATATACACTTTGCTCTCTCTGGATTAATTTCAACAGTTTCATGAAAGGTAATTTTCGAAACTAATTGGCACTTGAAGTTTGATAAGTTTAATCAATCGTGTATCTGTACTCGACTAAAGTGTTTCATAAGTACCAACAAGTGCACATTCGAACTACAGTTCAACAGGTTAAACTTAAATAATTAATCCTTAATATATAATACATTCTATTATTAACGTTTATTTGTTGCAAAAAAAAAATTTACATTAACTTTATTATTTACCACTTAAAGGGGCACCTAACTATTTTATTATAAAAAGTCCAAAATCACTGTAAAACTGCCCTTATTTCACATTGCATGCTCCTTTGTTAGATCAGAACACTTTTTGGGGATTTTAGTGGCTCCTTTCCCTCGCAGCTGGCGCATTTGCATATTCACGCTGCGGATTGAAATCAGAAACAGTGGGTGCCGGGCCAAAACTCGATGCAGTGACACCGAGGAGGCGATGGAGATGGCGAGGGGTCCGGTCCTCGAAGTGGAATCGATGAATAGCTGGATCCCCGGAATCCCCGGATTCGCTGAGGAGAAAATGCAAAATGTGCCTGCTGGGCAGATGGAAAGATGGAAAGAAGCTAAAAGCGAGGAGTACCCCTTCCAAAGTGTAGCCAGGCAAACAAATTCAAAAATGTTTGGTGAATTTCAATTGCTGACAAATTTGCCCGTGGAGGAGGTGCGGATGCGGAGATGAATCAATGAATGAACGGATAGATGGATGGATGGCGGACAATGAGCGGCAGGGCTGTTGATAATATTATTAGTACCCGGTGAATGGCAAATTGTCCTTGAGGATATAAATGGAATTTGAAATTATTTTATCAACATTTTTGATTGCTTCCAGCTGAACAATTGTATCGTGCCTCTGAATGGCACAACTCAGATTCAGATGGGCAGAATGGATGGCAGTCATTGACTCTGATGGACGCTTATTGGCAGTCCAGGCAGTTCAGGCAGTCCAGCCATTCAGGCCGCCCTAATAATATGCACAAAAGTTATGAATTCCCACAGAACCAACAACAATGGTGAACTCTGGGTAGGAGGCATGGCAATATGTTCCATGGACTATGGAAATGATAAATTTCAGAGTGCCCTCCCACACCACCAGCAAACTCGAAATGAGTTTCGAGCTGGCTGCTCTGCTCCCATGCTAATTATTATTGCATGGATCCAGCCAGGATGATGGCAGCACTTGCGGCCAGGATTTTAATCTAAGCAGATAAGGAAATTGCTTAGAATTCTAAATGGACCAAGGACCAAATGGAGCAGAAGCTATAGAACCTCGCGACTGCTGCTCGCTTTCAGGTGTTAAGCTGCTGATGGATATTTAAATGGGTTGAGTTGGGTTCAGCCCGCTTATTGAAATAAAGTTGACAATTCGAGTGGGGCTGGGGTTTTCAAGGCGAAACGCGTGGCCGATGAGCCATTGATTTTGAAGAGGATTTCGGCGGAAATGGCTGCTTGAAGTGGCGGAGAAGGAGCCAGAGTCAATGAAGTGGCTGAGATTCTTGAGGTTCTGGTTCGGCTTAACGCTTTTCAAGTTTCTTGTTGATAAACTTAATGGAGATTGTTGGGTTTCGATAAGTTTGAAATTGAACTGAAGCTGTTGAATATTAAACGGCTAGCTTGGGATAAGTTGAGCCATGCCAAATTGAATAGGTACTAAATTAAAATAGGGGTTTTGAGGTGCTATGTTGTTGACTAAATTGCAACACAATCTTGACCGGATTAAGTTTTACAGGTGCTCATTTTTATTTAACTACTGATCTTTAAAAATATTGCACTTGAGATTGCCACACCGGTGCGAAATTGCAAGTGCACTTTTAACCACAGCAACAGGCAAAAACATTAAAATCCCATAATTCTGATCAGATTAGGCACTCCAAAGATTTTCAATAAAAATCCCAACTTCACACCCCTCACTTCCCCTCTCGACCGAGTCAAGCACTCTTGTCCGGAATTAAAATTTAACAAGCAAACAAGCAAAAAAATAACCAAAAATAATCTACACAAAATCCAAATGCACAGAAACCTATCGCAAGCATCACTCAGCCGCACACTTGAGTTTGTGACGTGGGGTTCCAGAAACTGAGGCAAAAGTCGGTTGAATATGAAGTTCTATTGATTTGCACTGAAAATGCCATTTTCCGTTGGCATTAAGTGCCGATTTTGCGGGGAAGTGGTGGGGGGTGGGGGGAAAGTCTGTGCGAAAAGCTTTTTATAGCTGGCATTAATTTTGATTTGCTATTTTCTATTTTCTAGCTTGCCTTTTTGGCTAAACATTTTGCATCCGTCCTGAACCCGTCACTTTTGACATCACCTAATGCGGCATCAATTTTTGCCGTATTCTGGTTTTTGATTTCTGATTTTTATCGGTGCGAAGCTTTATCCTGCCTCCGATATCGGGCAAGTCCTCCAACTTCGTTGCTCTGCATATTTGTTTTTGGCCTAATGCAAGGCAAACAAGGCTCTAATTCAAATAGCTTTTCCTCGGCAGCTCTCATCATCATTTTCAGTGTTTTGACAGTTGAAGTTTTGACGTCGCCCGAGGGGCAGGGTGTGTGTGACTGACTGCGGGTGTGTTTTAGCAATTCATTGGCAAAAGACAAATACACATATGCAAATAGGCAGATGCGAACCACTCGAAAACTAATGTAGTCTACGAAAGCCCCACACCGCACGAAACTCCACTTTAAAATGCCTGCAGTCGATTATAAATGGAGTGGCCACATACTCGTTTGTACTATATGTGTGTGTGTTTGTGTGTGTGTGTGTGCATAAAGGGCCAACATAAATATTCAATTTAAATTATTACGAAATTGGCTTTCGCAAATTTCCATTATGCACTTATTTCATTTTCGGTGACGATGACTAAAAGCCCGACTACGTAGGCACTTTTCGGCTTCATCCTGTGCAAATATTGCCGACTATATGTGGCACACACATACCGTATAGTAGTATGTGCTGTGCGAGTGTCTCTCATCAATAAGCAATTTAATTTGTCAATCGTCTCTCTCTTGGCACACAATCAACAAAATCCATCAGCTCTCTCTTAACTTGTCCTTCATCGGGCGGCAATTAAACGGCACCAGGGGCATCTGGACAAGGACCGGGCTTGTAATTAAAGTAAACATGGTTACGCACATGCATATATCCATATACAGTCGGCCGGAATGGCATTGTCATAAAATTGCGCATATAAATTGCCTGTGCATGTATTTATGCTGATCGCATTAATAACACGCATACGTCATGTGGTACAAGGACGTTGTGGCAGGAAAACTGGGAAAATCAGAGACTGGCTTGTCACAGATCGGATTGGGATCGTAACTTAATTTTATCTTGGCATAATTATTGTTTAAAGTTGAGCTCATGCCGGCTATTTCAATAATTTCATAGGCAATGCAGAAACTAATGAATGTTATTCAATTTTATGTAATTCGTTATTCTAACAGAATAGAATTCTAACATAAATGTGGACATTTCCTGTTTTTGTACGTGCCTTTCTAACGCTATTAGAAAATACAATATTTATGGGCAGTGTTAAAAAAATGCATTACTAACACAAAACTTCTTAATATTCACATATGTTTTCGAACGAAATCTCTATATATTTGTACTTATACTGTTAGCTGTATAGAGATAGATATAAAATCAGGAATCATAAAAATCCAACTCCCAACTGTCAAACTTCATCCAAAGCAGCCGATTTGCTTATAAACACCTGTAATTTACCGGCCAACTTGGCAAACAAGTGAATAAGAGGTGGTTTGCAGGTGGAGTGATGGGATCAGTGATAACTGCAGGGGGCGGGATTTGGGTGGCCAGCAGATTTCCCTGCACTGGCAGGACATTTGATTTGTCACCCAAGGCGTGCAAATGATAATCGAAAAATCACTCAACTGTGCGTCCCTCCACATCCCCCTCCAGCCTCCACATCCGGCCGCCCACTTTCTCCATCTCTATCTGTGCGTGGGTGTCCAAAGCTGATTTGTCTGGCCGCTTGACTGGCTTGCTCTTCCAGTGTTTGGGCCTTTGGTCCGCTCGCCTGCATTTCCGCATCCGGTTTTTGCATTTGACACCAAGCACAGAGATGAAGGGGTACACAGGAAGAAAATTGAGGTGCAACACCTAATTGGCATTATCATTTAAAATTGGGAAAAATGCAATTTAATTCGCAATTTGTCATTTGTGCTATGATTAATTATTATAGTTTATCTATATAAACATCAAAATGTTTAAAAATTCATTTATTTATTTACTTAAAAAGAAAACTGTTTTTTCATTTATTGAGTTCATGTTAAAAATCTTTCTTTTCAAAACAATTTTCTTTAAAAAGCTTTTCCATTTTAATTTAGTAGCCCAAATCTTCTTCTATACCTCTTTTCTCTGTGCAGTTAGAGCCGGACTGTAGCTACCAACACCTGCAAGCCAACATTCGCACTGGGGAAATGTGCGTCCTCCTGGTTTTTGGGGAGCAAAAACTTAACTGCTCGACACTTGTTTTGCGGTGTGTTGCCATTGTCTCTGCCTGTGCTTCTCCACCTCCAGACCTACAGACCTCCAGGACTGGGATGCATGTATGTGACTTGTTACTGAGCCCCGCCTAATGCTCGTCTAGCCCCTTTGACCCCTTAACCCCCTCAAAAATCTGAGCCTCCGCCGAAAGCTGTTGAAGCACATGGTGACATGTGAGAATGAAATGGAATTGGAAGCCTTGTGCGGCCCATTTCAATTGGGCTCTTTGTGATTTGGTTGTTTGGTTGTTTGGGTGCCTGGTGGCTGGGGATCTAAGCAATGGATGGGTCCTGCAACGGAGCGGATGTATACTGCCCAAGGAAATGGGTAAATCAGATTTGTCTGGAAAGAAGCTTTGCCAGATGCATTTATGATTTTAATTTGTAGGAGATGTCTTTTCTTGGAGGTAATAATAAAAAGCACATTAATTTTATAAAAAAAAAAACTGTTTAAACTACATTATTAACATGTTAATTAACAAAAAAGGTGTTTGAGTTTAAGCATTATCGGAATAATAAGTCGGATTTTCAATATTCTTTTTTTATTTTTTATTCATAAATTTTAAATTTTTATATATTAAAGAACTTGTTTCATTCATTAAAATAAATGTGAGTTCATTAACTGAAAATCTAGGCCACCGAATGACTGCAGGCAGTTAGCTGGAGACAAGCTAATTCCTTTCCATCATTGTTACATAAGTGCAGGGGAGTAAGGTCCTCAGGCAAATCGGGATACTGCTTGATCTGCCAACTTGCCAAAGATATATTCCTTGGAGGACAGAATACATCCCTACTGCCCCCAACTGCCATTCGCAAATATCATAAATCCAGGGAGCAACTACTCAGTTGCCTTTGGGGGCATGTGGCAAACTACTGCACAGTGCCACGCCCCCTTCACTGACCCCGCCCAAGTAATCAAAAATTATGGCAGAGAGCACAAATTTATGTGCCATTAACTCAAAGAGTCCCCCCTTCCACAGAGTCTATGCGAAACTTAGACGAAACCCAGAGGCGAGTTCATTACTTCAATATTTCAGCCCGTACACATACTCTCACTCGCCAGGATGCGTCTGCCATTGTTTTTTATTTCCCCTGAAATTGGGGCAAGGGAGCGGGAACATGGGAGGCTGGGTTTTGTGATTAGGCGGGAACCTCGTTTAAATTAAAATAGCTACACGAAAGGACATCGTTTCTGGGCTTCATGTAGGAGTGGGTGGACCACGAGGCCGGAGCTTTATTGGATTTTCAATTGTCACCAAGCTGGGCAAATATTTTCGGTTGCCGCTCTGCCGAAAACCAGAAACCGAAAACCCCAAAAACCAAACCGCACCCGCCTAAGCCCTGTTGGAGGTGGACTCCCATTGTAGAGTCCCTCCTCCAATGCCAAAACCACAAGTGAATGACAGCGAGGGCGGTCTGGAGTGTAGGTGTCCAGTCTACACTTTTAAAAATATAATTTTATTTCAGGTTACCAAACCTTTTAAATTTACTAACTTAAAGATAAAAATGAAATTGATGTAAATCAAATATTAATCATTAAAAAATTAAGAGTATTTTAACATACACAAAAAAAAAGTGTTTATTCTTGTAATTCGACCTGACATTATGTTCTTTAATATACTTTCATGAAAAACTATTAAAAACAAGCCCGTCAAAGAGGCAACTTTTTTTCTAACCAATTTAAATGTTGGTAAGTGGAATAGAGGTAGAAAAACAAAGGTGTTGCCATTAGCTCACATATTATTGTCTGTTGTTCTGGTTATTCACAGCTATGTTAATACACAATAAAAGTATTTTAATATATTTTTCCCACAGTGTATATCCCCATCGTGGGCCTGCTTCCCGGCCGAGGACTGCGGTTGCTGCTAATGACGATTGCCGTTGTTGATGAGTCCTTGGGATCCTAAAAAGGGATGGAGGGGGACCAGAGGGTCCTGGAACTAGGACCGTTGTGTGGCGAGGAAAAAACCTTCATTGATATGTTGCCTCTGTCCCGCAGAGACAGAAAATTTCATTTCCCTGCCTGCCCTCCAACCCTCACATAGTTCAAGTGAAGTTATTTGGTTGCCAACAAAATGCTAAATTAAAAGCAAATTATTGTGTTTAGTTTTGAGCCTGAACGAGGCCAAATGTCCTGCCGTGGAATCCTGGCCTGCCCTTATGTTAATTACTTCGGCTCCCAAGCGCTGGCAACTTTGTTTGTTTGCGGGTTTGTTATCGCTTTTTCTCTAAGGTAAACAGTTTCAGTTGTTTGGATTTAGCTTACCTTTGTATGCTCGGTTGAAGTTTGCATCTTTATTCGCATATGTACGCTTAATGTTGCCCTGGCCAAAGTTGTTAATTAAAAGATGGCCAGAATGTGAATGTGTTTGCTATTCAGGTGATGGCATCGAGGCGCTCTGAAAGTAAACTAAATTGTGGTCAAGTAATGGTGTTGTTATTAAAGTGAAAATTCCATGTGGAATTTAATTTACCGGAAAGTGAAAGCATGGTTAGGCTGAGTAAATATGTTATGTTATTTTACTTAAAATATGAGAGAAATTGATATGTTTTTTTAGTAAGGACAACACGGTTAAAGGGAATATTTTAATGTTGAAGATTTTCAATTATAACTTTTCCTTTTTTCGAATAAAATAAAATAAGTATATAATAATTGTATTTTAATGTAAAGACTTTAAGAAATATGTAAACTTTAAACTGTACAATAAATATAGTTTAATCAAGAGTATTTTACCAATGTACCCCTTAGTAATAAATTATCAATTACTGGCTTTGGCTTTCTTAACAAAACTCTTAATCTAATCCAATCCAAGTACATTTTTCCAGTTAAGCGAATAGAACACTGCGCCTTCATTAGAACTCTCCCCCATCAGAGAACGAATTAATAAAACAACCCCAGGACTTGGGCACTCACCTCGCCCAAACCAGACTACAAAGACGGACCGAGACCCCGCATAGACCAGCATTTTGCACATGGCCAACATAAAGCTTGCACACACTCGGACATTAGGACTACTGCATGTACGTATATATGGTCAATGAGTCAACGACCTCGAAGCGCGATGCGTGAGGCCAAAAGGATAACCAATTATGCGTCGTCTGGCACATTACCAGACCCCTAATCCCGAACACCCCTGGCCCCCGCAGGAGCGTTGGAAAAACTCATTAAAACTGCATGAATATAATTTTCGTTTGATTTATAAGCGTTCATCTGCGGACCCTTGGAGATCTGCAGACAAGTTGCTTGGCATATGGTTGGCTCTCTATACGGGGGTGCAATATCTTATGGAGACAACTTCCTGACTAACCGCATCGATGGCAATTTTCCTACATTATTCGCCCATTCAGAACACACAGTGAGAGAGCGATGGCTTTTGGGGCGGGGGGAAATCAATTCCATTAGGATTATGAATGCAAACGTCAGGAAGCTGTGAGCCATAAACGCGCTTGTGTGCAAACATTTAAGAACTTGCCAGGGTTACGGGGTTCAGATCGGGGGTTAAGCAATAAGCATAATGCAACCCTCCCCGCCAAGACAATAATAAACATAATGGTCCGCGCGGAATTGCGTTAAAGCGTCCAAGAAAAATTTTGGCATCTACGAGGGGGAAGTGAAAGTGACAGTGGACGTGGACGTGGTCATCATGGCGCATCCAAAGCTTACATCCCCTCCAACCCCCGTTCATTTCCCTATAAATCCTTGACGTCCTTTGTCATATTTTATGGCCAGACTTGGCCGTCGTCTGGTTCATTACAGCTCACATTGATAATTATGCAATGGCTTTTTGTCTGGGGATGGGACGGTGAAAATCCCCCCTCATCGAGGGTGAATAGATGCAGCTGAGTCCTGGGCGAACTGACAGCCAAATCTTGTGCGCGTGTCGGCATTTGGGCATTGTGCAAGCATTTCCGGTCTGGGGAATCCGGCATCCTTCGCCTCCCGGAAAAGCCAACCCCCCCGCAAAGAAGCTGTTGCATTTAATGGTCTTAGATGGCCCAGGGTGTGGGCGAACCACTTCTTGCCTTTTTCTGAGTAATGGCCACTGTGGCTGACAACAGATGCGGATTTGCGGAATGGAATGCATATGGGCACCGCTTGCGGGCGAACAGATGAAAATTAACATAAAACGTCGTTCAGTCAGCGAAGACGGTTGTTGTCCCCTCATTTTTCACGACTTTTACGCGGCTCTCTACTTCAGTTTTTGTAAGGGTAGCGGCACCCAAGAAGTGGCGCATGATTCACCTACACATAAGTCCGCAGTTGCGCCAGATAAATTTGTTGTTTCAGCACTCGTCTTGTAGTCATTTTTCCAAATAGCCTTTGTAAGCTTTATTTTATAAAAAAAACTTATTTTGGAAATATGGTATGATCTTTTAAAATGAAATGAGTAAAAAGTAATAGTACATTTAATTATTACTTTATTATTATATTATTATTAAATTGTTAAGATATGTACCAATGTGGGAGCATGGTATACACTTTTAAAATAAAATTACTTTTGAAATTAATCAACCACGTTACCTTATCGATAGTGTACGAAACTTGTTTTTAAAATTAGAAAACGTGAGCTGTGGAATCAAAGTCTTGAACTTTTTAATTTTAAATTAAAAAAAAAATCGAAAAACATATGTAAATTCATCAAAAGGAACTTCAATATGTTAATTCGATGTGTTTTAAGTTAGTTTACTTTTCATAGGCTATACACACTATTTATATGTTTAAATATAAGTGTATTTAATTTTGATTGCGTGTTTTCTGAGCGCGCATATTTAAATCATCGTGATCTCATATCATTCTACATTATTTAATTAAGATTCTAAAGTTGTTTACCTCATTGGTTTCCATTCACTCTTTTGCTTTGAGAAAATTCCTTTTCTTTTAAATTTCCACCTACCCTGCCAAAGGGTGTCAAAGTCTTTTTGAAACGAGCACTTTCTTTTCCCCGGCAAGGTGTAAAGTTCCGTCTGCCGTTGCTTTATAAGCTTCAAGTTCGTTTTTGATATATGAAGCGACAAGTGCCGGGCAAGTAAATATGACGCCAGTGCATTATCCACCATCCTGGCCATGCCCCATCAACATTTTTGGGATCATTTACATAAACCCATAAAGTTTAACTCGCATTAGTTGAAAGCAGCCAAGCCAAGTGCCCGGGCCAAAGGATGCGGATGCCGAGGGTTTAGTTGCCCGTGGCAAATGCAATTCGCTGTAACCCCGGCAATGAGGCCAATAAACAAATACACTTGCCTCACCACCAACATCCCGCCCACCGTCCACCCGCCGAACAATAACAAAAAACCGGCAAAACAATAAACAAACCGAGGACGGCGTTCAATGCTTATCCCGCCAAAGGGGGGAATCCCCATTCCGAATACCCCACCTGGTGTCGTTTACTTCCCACTCCCAAGCGCCACGTGTCAGTGAGACGTCGCTTGTTATTTTAAAAAATTTAAACACCCATGAAATAAAATATCCCTCCCAGACGGGCATCGGTTGAAGTATTGGATGTAATACGAAAATGTTTTTCCACGGCCGACGGTCGGGGATTGCGAGTACTGGGCTTCGAATCCCTGGTGTCTGGAAAATTGGATCAAGGTCTGGGAGCAGGGGACACGTGCTTGAAAAAGGTGCCGTCCCAAAGAGTTATCGCCGGAACCCCCAGATTTCCAATCCTGACCAGACATTGGCATCATATGTGGAACGCTATGCACAATTCACTTAACAAATGCGCAACTATGGCGCCCGAGAGCTATATATACTTATATATATAGTACAGAGGCGGGGACCTCAAGTGGTTTTCAGATAGGGGTTGTCAACAGCTGATAGTGCTCGCCGAGAGTTCAAGGACTCAATGAACTGACACATAAATAGACGTATAATGAGTTTGGGTGAGGCTTAAGAGACCCCAGAATGAGGAGCAATTTATTGAGAGGAGTTTAAAAGGGCGAAAAGGTGTTTTTAAATGGCTCCATTTTCGAACGCGTAAAATCTAAAAGGGAAAATTAGTTACCATACGAACTAAGCTAATTATGAGAAGTGAAGGAAAAATGAAATAAATATCCTTAGCATCATTTCATAGAAATAAACTGGAGCAAATATGCCTCAACAAAACTGTAATGAGCGAATAGGAACATTTTATGTAATGACAATGTTTTCTAATATATAAAATATTGCAAAATTTATTAAAAGTTAAGTTAGATTAATACAATACAATATAATTTTTTTGCTTTACAATAGAGAATCACTACAAAATAAAGCATTATTTAACTAAAATAAACAGGTACCGAAAGTAGTACTATAAAATAATGAAAAGGAAAGTCCGAAACTCATATGTTCTAGATAATAGAAAAACTGGTTAAATAAAGATACCAAAGGAAATGAATTTAATTAATTATATTATTATTTATTTATGAAGCACCTTTAACTTCCTTTTAAATATTTTATTGTTTCCCAGACTAGAACTGCTATACCTCGAGACAAGAAGCCAGGATAATTAGTCCGCCCAAGACTTATAAACCTTCCACTGTCTACCAATTACCCAAACGACACTATTCCACAGAAAGTCCTTCTTGCCTGCTTTTCTCTGATCAATTAGCTTTGATATTTTCGTGACATATTAATCGCTTGGGATTCGGCTAGGACTTGCAAAGTGACGACAGGAAAAGTCGCCGGAGATGGCAGAAAAAAAAGTTGGGAGACTGACGATAGAAAAGCGCAGAATTAGTGCCTTCCAAGAGCAGCTACTTTTAACGGTCTTCGATTTTCGTGGCTTATATAGCAGTGGCATTAACACATGTTGACATAGTAAACAGGATTTTGATGCTAATGCTGCTGCTCCTGTCCGCCGGAGTCCACAGCCAACTTCCTCCCTTCAATGACCCCGGGCCAACTGCAGCAGTAACAAATTGGCAGATTAGTTGTTGACGTTTTTGGGTAAATTAATGGAACTGAAATGACCCAAGGGCGATTGCTTAGCAGCTTTTGGTTCTAATACCCCACCTCCTGCTTCAGCGTTCTCTTTGTGCTATTTACCGCATAATTTTCCGGACTGCGCGAGAAATTTTCCATTGCAGTTTTCACTTAACGTACAACTGCACACATAATTTGATTAAAATGCTTCTCCCATCACCCACTTTCCGCATGTGCTTTTCTTCGCAATTTTTCCAGCATTTTTTGCTTTGTACACATGTGCAGACCAACCGAGCATAACTCATTCGCCTGGATTTCAATTGTAAAAAAAAAATTAAATACACTTCCACATACCTCCGCACAGTATAAATATTTCAAAAGCGAGGAAAAATTAAATAGAATTTAGTAGGTTTATTATAAAAGCATCCAACAAACACGCAAACAGCTAAAAAACGGAAAAGAAATTATTTGTGGCTTGCAGCGTGGAATACTCATACAAAAAAAATACTAACAAAAACACCATTAAAACAGTACAAGTTGATAAAGACCCAGGGGCTTGCCATTAATGAAAAGGGGTCCTTTGATGAGGCTACTAAGTAGGAATAGGGGTGTATATATAAAAAAAGAATAGGAAATAGCTTTTCAAATATTTGGTCCAAAAAAGACTAGAGTTTTTGTCCAATAGTCTAGCAAATATTACCATATATCATAACTATATCAATTTAGTGTTTTATCCCAAGGCTAAATTTCGTTTTTATTAAATAACAATATTTGCTACAGTGTTTTTTTTTAAGAGTTTTTACTTGTCACAACGAATATTTCAGCAAATAGGTTTTCCAATAGTAAATTGAAATCCTTTATAACATTTATTCAGCCATTTTAGACAATTCTATTTAAATAACTCTCCACAAACATTAAACCAAATTGAATTTAAGACCAAACGAGAAGGCCACCATATTGAAGTTGCCTTATATTGTTGCTCTTATTTCAGCTTAACCTTCTCTGCACGTCACCCATAACCCTGGGGGATCATCTTCCAAAGACTGTCCAAAAGGATATTTCCCTGGTTTGTTATTCAAATGAAAGCGCCTTCAACGAATCTGAGAGAGAGTGAGTCATTTCCCAAGGACTTTTCTCAAACATTTTCCACTTTATGCAATGAAGCGGGGCCGGCGGAGAGTGAAAAACAAAACAACATGTCAAAAATAAATGTACAAAAGACATTTCTGGTATATTTTTCAAATGAAATATTAGTTTACTTTTAGCGACGCCAGCGAGGCAGTCAAAGCGCTGACAGTTGCTGGGGTGGAAAAGTGGGATGGAAAAGTGGGATGGAAAAGTGGATAGCGGAGTGCCTGGAGAAGAGGTATTTGTCATTTTCTTTAAGGATTTCTGCAAAGCAAAGCAGAAAGCAACCAGATGGCGGAGGGGGTTGAAGGAAGTCACGTCTCCGAGTCCAAAAGTCGCCTCCTGGTAATGGCGTTCAGTCGCAGGAAAACCGGAGGAGATGGTTGTGGAAATCTGGGGGAAAGGGACATGAGAAGATGATGCCACTTGTGTTCAAGTGCCGCAATAAACAAATTTAACGGAACCCAAAGAGGCGGGTGCCAACGGCCTCCAGGGTGACCCCGTTAGGCGCCATTCTACGTGATGAAGGTGAAACACGTAATATTATTACGGAGCACAATGGGAAGATCGACATTATGATACGCTATCAGGTAAATTCTGAACTTATACTCTAGTATGTATTTTATAAGCAAATTTTATTACTATAAAACTGAATTTTTGTCTAACTTGATTTTTGTGTTCCCCACAATAAAAATTTAAGTGTTAACTACCATTTAATACTTGATTTATCCTATACCATAAATAAAACGATTATTATTATTAAAGAAATAGAATGTGTAATCAAAAAAGTACAAATTGTTTTCTTATATTAGGTTACGAATGCCCTTCCTGTTTTTATTATTTGTGCTTCAGTTGTATTCTATGTGTTATTTTCCCTTGCAATATTTTCTAAGAACAATTAAGTTGTTCCGCCACTTGAAAGTAGAGTTTTCTTAACTCTATGACGATATGCTAAATGCGGTACACAATTTTTTCATTCCGGCAACGGTACCGACCCCTACGCTCCTTGGCACCCTTTGATATTCCGCCAGAGTCAGGGGTTCGCGTGGTTAAGAAATTAAGTAATTTTCTACACATAGTGAAGATTTTTATCGAAAGGGTTGCGCCCACCGATTCCCCACGCCCCCAGCCGTGAGTATAGTATGGCCCAGGCTGACATATGTCACCCGCTGGTCGAAGGCGTCGCCGTCGGAGCGTGTCAAGCGCTTAGATGTCGGGCTGTTAATAGCCGATGACCGCGTTTTAAATACCAGCACGTACCACTCGCCCACATTTTGCCACCGCGACCCCTGACCCCTGCTCCTGCCCCTTCCACCGTTGACATCAATAAATATTCGCGGACAAAAAAGCGGCTCGGTGCCACCGCCGCTCCTTCCAACCCTACATCATAATGCTGAAAAGCCATAAACGGCGTAATAAAATTCTGCACAGCCATATGTTCCCCAGCGGGCATTATTTTATTGAACGGAACGGGACGTCGCGATGAAGTGGGTGGATATGGCCTGGATCCGGAGGAGGTTGCTCGTCGATGGTGGACACACTCGCTCAAACAGATGCAATTTGTAGGCTGCCCATAAAAAAGTAAGAGGCTGGAGATTCCGCAGCACCAACGGACCCCCATAAACTAAAGACTTTGGGAATAAATTCAATATATTGTGGCATTTATCATATACAAATAAAAATTTAATTTCTTAAATTGGTAAATAAAAATGGGAGAAAAAGGGGGTTAAAGGCGATAGCGTTTGAAAAATATTCTTATTTTATTCGGTGGGAATTATTCTCCATCTCTGTGCGGCAAACAAATTTATTGTCTGGTGAATGTATTTTTGAGTATTTGTTGAAGTCATTTTGTTTTTAATTTGCCTTAATACAATAGTTCATACGTAAATCAGAAAAATTGAGTAACATTTAAACTCTATTAAAAATGGAACATTAATTTGAAAAAATGGTCAAACAAAGCGGTTATAAATATAATGTCAATTATTTGTCAATAATTATCGCGTAGAGCGACAAATATTTTATAACAGAATGTAAATTGGATTATACTGACCGAATTTAAGGAATGCTTAACTTACTCCTACCTGATTGCGTGTTATTAAAAGCTTACCTTTCATTAAAATTTGCAATGCAATTTATCTCCCACTCCCCGAAATCCTCTTAGTCCAGCCCTCGAGGACTTTACGTCAAATTAGTTCCAGCTTCAAATGGAAAAACTTCAAAGCGCTGCACAAGCAAGTTTAAGGGAAAAAGGGGGGCTTGAAATGGAAATGGTCACAAGGGGTCTGGGTTTTGGTCACTGCCAGCACCCCAACATAGTTCAGTGAGGCACCCAAACCTCTCCTTTATTTTCCCCATTTTTGTTCACCTGACTCTGGCCTATTTTTTGTTTTTAGCCATCGTGTTTTGAAAGCATTTTATATGCCTGGTCTCGCGCCGCCCCCCTCATTCCGTGAATGCGCCTATAAATACCCAACTAAGCGACCTCTCTCTTTTTAATCCCCCCCTCCCAACTTTTATTATACCCCTTCTATCTAGCTCCCCTGCCCACAAGGCCGAACCGCAGCAAGATGCATTCAGACCAAATAAAAAGCTAATTAAATTAAAAGCAAACTTCGCAGCGAAAGTAAAGCGCTACGTGCTCTCCTCCATAAAATCGGAATGGAGGTATAAACATCAAGTTGTATTTATTTTAGAATGCTGATGCATCTAAATATAAATTGACTTGCGTTGGGTTTGGGAATTGTAATTGGTCAGCAATCGTATGTTGTTAGTTGGCATCATAAATACAAAGCTATGAGAACATTTCAGATTTAAAATTAAAAAAAGCTATTTTTTAAAACAGTAACAGAGTTTATTTTAAGATCAAGCTTGGAATTTTAATTTCTGAAAATTTAAACAACTGCTAAATATACATTTTATTAGTCAAACAATTTGTTGGTAATATAAATTATCATTTTAAAATTGGTCAATTTGTTTTTAAACAGATTTTTCCCATCCTTTGAAATTATTTTGTGGCATTTTATGTTCTTAACAACACTTTAATATAATTGAATAAGCCTTATGGTATTTTTGTCGCTTTAAAAACATTTTTATGACGTAATGATACAACAAATTGAAAAATGAGTCAATCCCTTTTCGACCCGCTTGGCCACTCTTATTAAAGAATTTAACGTATGCAAATGATGGGTCCATTATGGACATCAATATCTTATTGTGCCATCGCGCCTTTATACATACAAAATTGCGTATTAAATAAAAGCCAATATCTGTAAGTTATTCACATACTCTGTATGACATATATGCCATGCGAATGCATTTAATCACGTCACTCCAGCACAAAGGGTAAATTACTGAGAACCTTCGATAATTAAATAATTTTAAAGCCATAATGACGTCAACGGTGATAACACTGCTGTGCAGGACTCTCAGTATCCCGGGGGCGGCAAGGCTGCGGGGTGCCGTGGGCGTGGCCCTTCGGTTGACCAACTATTAATTTGGCCAATGGCTTAATTGATAATCTTTGACTATTATTTAAATGCGAAAATGTCGAGGAATGAAAGGCTTCAATTCGATTCAATTTGTTGCGCTAACGATACCCATTTTCTATGGGGCCAAATCAAATATGCGTGTGACTGACCAAATCCCAAAACATCCACAGTGGGTGTATCTCGTCGATACACATTGGGGCCTTTGCGTGTTTGCCAAACGAATTTAATTTAGGACCCGGCATTCAAACTATTTCACTGGTTTAATTTGCAGGCGTGGCTCTGGTTTATAACCATTTGGTGTTAAATCGCAGGAAACTTAAGTGAAAAAGTTCTCAGTGAGAGAGGTATGCAGTTTCTCTGAGATATTACTGCTATAAATTAAATCTAAGAGCCACGCATTTCCTGGGGACACTTTCCTGCCATCCAATCATCAGAAAACTTTGCTCTTTGGCTCAAGTTTGTCCCTTGACAATTTTAATTTTCCGCAAATATTTACATAACTAATTTTGCCGCCGTTACCCACCAGGTCCACCTGCCCACCTCACCTGTCCCGCTCGAAGTTGTCCGGCAATAAATCAAAACTCAGCTAATTACGCAACAAAGAGTCACGAGTCCGCCAGCTGAATGCTAATTAAAAAGGCAGGCGGTGGAGCTGGCTCAGCCGAAGGACTTTGACATTAGCCTGAATATTTCCCACAACCCCCAACCTTCGCCCGCCTGAATGGGCCAATACCGAATTTGGTCATTAACAATAATCCGAAATCCATAGAAATCGGTGGCCAATGAAACGCAATCGAATCGCAAATTTATGTGGCACCTATACAAGGCGGCGGACCAGGACTGCTTGTCCTTCTGCTAGACGTAATTAATTCGATTATATTTCATTGATTTGAGCTGGCCCAAAAGGAGCCAAAGCCATAGCCCATGCTGGACTCATAGAAAATAAAATTTAATTGAAATGCCGTTCGCCTGCAACGTAAATCAACTTGGCCAACAAGGAGGACAGGAGGAAAAGAGGAAAGGAAGGCGACGACAGCTCAGCTATAATGGTAAACAAAAAATCAACGTGACAGGAAAGAAAATTAGCAAAAGTTCTCTGCTCAGCGTTTGTCCTTGCCCTAAGCCGCTTTTTACATTGGGGAGTTTCCTGCTGCCCACCCCCCCCCTGGCATCCCCTTTATTTTTGGGGGGAATCCCCGAGGGCCGCGAATTTGGGACAGCCGCAGTCGAAGACATGGCAACAGTAAGCTTCCCAACTTTCAGCTTTGCTCTGGACATTGATTAATAATGTTTTTATATTTCGCTATATATCCTGCATGGGATTTCTTCCTCTTTATCGAGCAATACGCACGACTGCCGGTTGTTATTGTTGCCGCCGCCCCGTGATTATATTTTGGCGGCCTTTTTTTAATGACATTGGGAGGAAATAAATTGTTTGTGCCAAAGTATGCGGCAATCCAGCTGCTGAGGTTTGGGAAATCAAATGGGGGCAGAAAGTTACTAAAAGCTCAAGAAAGAGCACTTGAATGTAATGTTTACCTTATAAGAATTTCAAAACTTATAAACCTATCTTGATATAAAAACAATGAATTAAATTTCATCAGGCAATTTCAACAACATATTTATTTAAATCAATACTGTCCATCTACATTAGAATACCATATTTTGTTTTGAGGTTTCTGAATTTTTGGTGAGTCAGGGTGAATTATCACAAATTTGCCTACTTATTGTTTCTATTCGAATTTCAAATCATAAAATTTCTGTTTCTGCAATTAAATTTAATTAACGTTTGGCTTTAGACATTCGTAAATCATAACAGAATCCAATCTAAAGTAGATTTAGTTGCATGACCAAAGGCGAATTTCAGCCAATGTCTTAGCCAATTAGGGCCTGCGGTCGGTCGTGGCTATTAATTACGAGCGTTTGCAAATTAAAAGACGCGGCAAGACACACGCACAGAAGGAGATAAATGCATATATCCTGTCTGATTTCATTATAATCAATGAGTGCATTATCCAAAGGCCGCCACAAATCCAAACTCGAACGAATTGCCTCCGTCTGCCGTGTGCGATGGCTAATTAATAGGCAAATTCCAAGAGCAAATTGTCCCAATAATTAGGCATGCACAAGTGCATCCTGCCAGCCACCACCAACTCCAAATCCACCTCCACCTCCAACTCCACCCTCTGATCCTGGGGGCTACTTGGCCTGTGACCAGCATCATCCACCTTCATTTGCATTAATTGCCGTTAAGTCGTTGTGCCTGACTGGCGGCTATTTAAGGGTTGGGTTCTGGATGGATTGGGGCGGTTACTCTATAAGGAGCAGATGGCTTGCACTTGCATTTAGTGCAAATTTGTCGCTTTTGCCTTCGATGTCCCTCTGACTATTAACAACATTGCCCCTACTCCGCACTTTGGTTTTCGGTCTCGACCCGGCCATGGGTTATTAATGGGCCTTCGGGCGTTATTGGAAATATTAACAGACTTGTTTTCGGTTTTGGTACTCTAAGTGGGAAAGCATCTCACATACTCGGCGAGTGTGAGTGTGTGTGCGTGGGCTTAGTTGCTTGTAATTGATATTAAACTGCTGTGAGTGGCAGCCTAATGGGGCCAAAAGGGTTCAACTGTGAGCCGCATTTGCAGGCAAAGGGAATACGAATCCGAATTATGATGTTCCAAGTGCTGTGCATACGTAGCTATAAGAAGGCAAAGACAGGGCACATTAGAAAGCTGGAATTGTGAAAAGTCAGTGCACTTGATTTGAATTCTATTACCAATGAAGTGCCTGTGTGCTTTTGAAAATGAGAAGCAAAAAAGTTATTAAAGATTACACATACCTAGATTTAAATTTTTTAAGTATACTTTTGAAAAAATAACTGGAAAACTTTGTGCATAAATTTATCGGTTTCTAGTGGCTAAGGATAATATTCGTATATCATATTTAAGCTTTAATAGCTTTTTAGCTGCCATTTTAATTTAACTAAGCAAAAACTCAACAGTCAACTATGTCGTCCCGATAGTATCCATCATTTAACAAACCCTTAGGCCAGCCTCCGCCATAAAATATTTAAACAATGCCCGGCAATTAGTGGGGCTTTAACCAGTCCATCACACCAATCATCGGTCGATTCAGGATTGGTCATGGGAAGTAAAAGTTGACGGCAGTTCTGTTGTTCTGTGGGGCGCCCTTTTAAATTAGCGTTCTGCACTAAAACACTAAATTAAAACCCAATCAAGATGTGCGGGGTAGCTGCATGAAACAACTGTAAACTTTTCCCACAGCGTTTGTCGAAGTCGTATTGTTCTTATTGCCGCTCTGCTGTTCTTGCTGTGGTTTTCTCGGTTAACTTGGCTAAGAGTTCGATGACGAGTTCGCCTGCTCTCCACCTTCGTGGGCGAGACAAACTGGCAATTAGTTTAGTTTGTGTCTACTTATGTGCAGTGTCTTTTGCTGTTGTTAAGCAAATGACAGTCTGATAGACTGACGGAATGACAGCCCGACTGAAAAACAATTCACACACTACCAAAGGAGTTTCGAGCTATACACGCGTTTAATTTTAGACAAGGCTCTAAACACATACACACATCAGAATCAGATTTTCCTTAGAAAAACTAAAATCTAAAGAAAAATAAAAAAAATATTAAAAAAAGAGTTAGCTTTTTAGAAAATTAGATATCAAGCTATATTATTTTTAAAACAATTTTACTAAAAGTAACATTTTAAGAGCACCTGGTTTCCTTTTTCAATCAAAAGGTTTTACAAATTAAATTTACTTTAGCTATAGAGCAGATCATTTGATTGATAAGATTACCTAGTTACAAAGTTAAGATATATGTTTTTCTAGTATTTGTTTCCTATAATTTGTGAATCGTTTTCCATTTGAAGGGTATTAACATATCTTCCTTGCTGATATTAATGTACATATTTATAACGATACTTTTAACTAGACTTTAGTTACTAGCGAGAGAAGGGGGATGTCAAGGGGGCGGAAGAGTGAAACAGAGAAAAAGTACCGGCGGGGATTTCCATTAAGTGGGAACCAAAACATTTGTCGCAAAGATTTTCACGTCACTCGGGGAGTTTCTGCGCTTCTGTTTCGGTTTCTGTGTTTTCCAAATGGGAAGTCAGCCAGCGCGCTCAGGAAACGAGCGAACAACTGAAAATGGTAGCACCATTTTCGGGATGGAGGGGAGCAAATGCTGTGCATTCATATAATCATTAACAGTGTCACATGCAACATAATGAGACCGGGACCAGGGCGCGCCTGTCTTGGCCATGCCCCCAAGGCAAAGGAGGTACAATGGGGGGAGGTTGGTCTCACCCCAACACACAGCCATCCAGGAATAACCCCCACTCCACCACATTCATACACACATGCTGCAAGTCTGACGCTTAAGTAGTTTACATTTCGTGTATAAGGAGCCATAAAAGGAAAACATTCGCTCCATTAAGGGAACATAATTTTCCGTTTTTCGGTCGGGGATTTTTCGTCAAGTTTATGGAGATTGAAATGGGGACTCCGAACTTCTGCGGGTCTGCCTTCCAGCCATAAAAGAGTGCATCAAATGGGATTTTAAGTTGTCGCATTTAACAGGCTGCCGGGGTAGGGCACTTCGAAACTACAAATAGATCTATCAAATTCGTTGCAGCAGCTGAGGGCGAGATGCAAACTGAGGTTTTGTCGAGGTTTGTCATTAAACAGACTTCTTCATCATCTTCATCTCCCGGTTTTTTTTCTATTTTCTTCTCAGTCGTATCTCTGGGAAGCAGAAGAGTTGTGTTGGTTGGAGAAAAGCTTTGTTTTTTATGTCACAGCTCATTAGTTTGGGACTTGGATATCTGCGGGTCTCAGCTTTTCTATTGCATCCGTGAGCGTTAATAGCCCTCTGAAATATTAATGAAACATTTGTCGAGCGTCGTCGAGTGGGTTGAAGACATCAACGGATATGTTTGATGGAGCGTATTTCAAGACAGGAAATCAATAAGTAAGTACCAAATGAAGTTGAAATAAAAATGAAATGATCAAACTAAAAAACGTCAACGGATTTTTAAGTCATTAATTGGATTAAAAGTTGTAAAAATATAAATCTTTAAGATCTAACGTTTAAGTCTATGTCAAATAACTAAATTAAAATGAGCTGGCCAGTAATGGTATTAAAGTGGTAACTGATCAAGATAAGGGTAAAAAGTCAGAAATGTCTTACTTTGCGTAATTTTCTTGTCCTGGATTTTTAATTGTGAGAAGATTATTCAATATACTTTGTTAAGTACCTTTAAAAGGTTGCTTTAAAAGGTAAATAATATTGATTTTCAGGCAATCTTTTTATGACTTCATCAAATAAATACATTCCCTTTGAATATTTAATAGCTGAATTAAAAACGCCCTCTCCATCGCTTAACCTCGTGTGTTTGGCAATGTCAAAGGAAATTAAAATCGTCAAGCCACACGATGATGAATTTATGCGAAAATTTAATTATTCCCCGACAAACAGCGCAAAGGCAAAGAGGAAAAAGCGAAAAAATATCGATGCAAAATTAATGTCGATTGGGAGCCGATACCAATAAATCAATGCACAAACAAAAGACAGCGAGGAGACGGGGGTACGGTGCGGAGAACCCAGTTGCCACAAAGTTTAATGAAGAATGATAAAAAAAGGAGGAAAAGCAAATGACGTTAAATGAAAATATTAAAAGTGGCAAGAGGCTAAATATGGCCAAGTGATTTAAGGAGTAAGAGTGACGGGGTGAAACGGGGGTTCTTCGGGCCAATTAGTCGTTGGGCTCGTGTTGACAAGAAATTAACAAATTGCGATGTCGGTCGACGAGGGGAAGATCTTTTTTAAAGTAATTCAATATGTTTAAACGTTGGCCACAGGCTGTCCCACCCCGCTGCCACCCCCTTTATTGTTTGATTGGCACACAAAGCAGGATGAAAGAAGGCCAAAATGGAGGGGCGATGAGGAAGGTCCTCGCTCAAGGCACTCACTGCAGACAGAAAAATCAAGAAAATTTAAATTCTTGGCTTATCACCATGATGAATATTACCCCTCGCAGTTGATTTGTTATTCAGTTATATAAAAAAAATGTATTTATTAAAATAAAATTTAAAAACTCACTTTGTTGTTGTTCCTCAAAGAAAAAGTCGAAAAAGAAAAATGGTTGGGTTTTTTTTAGCATTCTTTCATTTCGAAACTACTGCTGCTTTTTATTTTTAAGATACTTTTTCAATCCGCCTCATCGGTGAGCCCCAAAATTATGTAAGCAATTTTTCTCTAAGTGCACTTGACAGCGATGACACTTGAAACTTGCGATGGCAGAAGAAGATGGAAAAGGACTCAGGGCTGAAAATGAGATGGGGAAAAGGTGGTGCAGCTTCCACAGCATCGTCAGCTTTTAATGTTTGAACTTTTTATTACGCAAGTAGCAAGGAAAGTCAGTGGGCGGGGTGCGGTAGGTGGGCGGGGCAGGTGGCGACCCCGATGCTTGTCATATGACACCAATAAATCGCTTCAATTGCTCTCTGACTGACGCCGTTACCTGGGCACTTCACTTCACTTTAACCGTCTCCCTTCAGCGTTCAATGTCAGCGTAATGAAAAAATGCCAATACCAAAATGAATGTGTAAATGAAATGGCTACAAAGAGGACACACACCCACACATACACACAGGACCCCCACGCCCCCGCCCCCCTCTTCGCACCTGAAATGTGTCTGAGCTCCATTGGAGCGTGAGTAATCCCTTCAATTTAAACAGCTCCCACAGCACGACATACAGGTGAATAATTGGCTTCTATGCTTTGGAAAATTACCGTAAAATTAGCCTGGCAAAGAGCTGCAAACGCTGGCAGCTTTTGGAGTAGCACAATAACAATTGTGGAACTGGCAATTGCTTTCGAAATTGAGAAGACACCAAAAGTCTATGGCTTAACAATGGCTCGAATTAACTTTCAACAGAACGAAAGGGAATTTCAACCCTGTAGTTTGTGGTAACTAAGGATTAACCATTTTGAAGGCTAAGGGATAGGAATCGAACTCAAGAAAAAATTGAACTTTAAACGTATAACAATATAATATATACCTACTTAAAACTCATAGATAATGATTAAATGGATAATACCGCATTCATATATCTTTTGAAATTGAGAAGCTTATTTATATAAGCTATACAAGATAGTATTGAAACTACTTAATAGTTACACCAAAATTAAAAAGGCAATTTTTTAAAGCGTTTAGTTATTTATTATTTTATCAATAAGAATGAATTATAGTAAACATATTTATTTCTATAGCTAAATTTAGAGCTGATTGGCTTTTAAAGTCCCATAATCTACTAAAAGCAGACTCCAACTGACTGCGACAAGTGTTATTTTTTTTTGCGAAGCCAATATCGGTTTCAGCCTGAGTTAACTCGACTTGTTTACTGCCCAAGCCAATGACGCTGCCCCAAGAAGTTGGCAGGAGCAACAGCTGCCGATGCTTTTGTCAACAGGCGAGTGGAGCAAAAAAGGAGCCAAGAAAGCACCAGTTTGTCACCTGACGCGTGCACTCAAGCAGGACGAGCAGTTCGGGGCAACAGCTGCTGTCCGCACCGGGTCCCCAAAATCCCAACTGCCGAATCCCAACTGCTGCCAGGATTCCTGGATGCTTGGGTGCTGGGATACGGGGATACGGGGATACGGGGATACGGGGATACTGGGATACTGGGATACTTGGAGCCATGTGTTGCTCACTTGCCCCCGACATGTGCGCATTCAAATGGAAGCTGTGAAGTGGTGGAGGATTCCTCTACTTTTGCTGCTTCGCTTCGTCTGGTTTAAACAAATGGCGTTTTGGCCAGCAGCTTCTTGGGGGTGTCATATATCATTGCCCCACAGCCCCAGAGTGCCAAAAAAAAAAAGCCTCAACCTTGAAGGTTAGATCTCAAGATTAACAATTTGTATACTCTTTATTTGACACAGTTTGTACAAGTTGATGTACGGTAATGCCATATTATTGATAGACTGAAAGTGAACAGTTTGGACATTCAATGTTGTTTTTTCTATAATAATTATTTTATATTTTGTATTATTTATATTAATTTAAAAATAATTATTTATATAAAATATTTTTGGAGGCATAACTAAGTCTCTACGAGTATTTGAAATTTAAATAATATTCTTTATGGTCAGGGACTGTAACAATTATAATTTTTGTTAAAAATATTAAGTAATACAAATTATTATACTAATTTTTTTGTTTTTATATCCCCAGTATTATAGAGTAGCAGCAAGAAGAGATCCAACGCTAAGTACTTTGGACAGTCGTGCTGGAATCCTTGATGAGGCCCAACGCAGTGGCAACCCTAGGCACACGCACACACCCACATCCCGGCCAACACCCACGCATATGTGAAACACTTGTATAAATTGGCTCATTATGAAACTCATCCATAATCTATGAAGCCTGGATGGCCATCAAGCTTCTTGGGATCCCGCACACAATCCCACACTCACTTCGATTACCCTGGCCGAAACGGCAGGATGGAGTGAGGCGCAACCCTACCATTTGCGACACGTGTGTAACTCGTTTTTCAAAAAGAAAAACTGGTCGGCAAGCAGCGAAGAAAGACTTTCGCTCGGCGCATAAAACAATTCACTTTATGCGCCCGAATTTAGCCATTTGCCACCATTGAAGCGTTAACTGGACATCGGCAGTGGAACAGAGAAACCCACTTGGCATTTCTCGTAATGGCCTCAGCCCGGGCATATATACATTTTAAGCAGTCCGGTCATCCCTTTTTCAAATGTTGTTACTGGCTACATTACTTAATAAATGAAATGTGCACTCTATGAATTTCAAGTGTTTTTAACGAGCAGTCATAGATAATGGTATGCTAACAAAAGAAATTGACCGTTTAAATTGAGCTTTAGGTTCAATTGACTTGGGTTTAACCTTTGTTTAAATTTTTTGGCAATGCAATCTTTAATATTACCTAAATTCTATTTGACATCAATTTTTATACATTTTTTTATCGAAAAGTATTTGAAGGCTTCTACTACTCTCTTGTTAATGGCGTTATTTTACGTTGACCTCGTTTCCCGGACTTATAACTTATCCCGAATAAGCCAACTGTTCAATATGAAAAACATCAAAAAAGGAAACAAAAATTGAAAGCAGCATAAAATTGTTGCCAGCATTGTTCCGACTTAATGCAAAACAGCTGACCACGGCCACCGCCCACCTGTCAGGTGAAATATTTCTAATTTTTCAATGTCCGGAAAGGATTTTTTGCTACCGGCCCCGTTCATCCTTGACCTGTCTCAACTAATATCTTATGTAATGGCAGGCAGCAACTTTTAATGCATATCGACGGAGCGCTGCTGCTGATATTTCACAGACAGCTGGCTGCAGAAAGGAGAGACCTGGGCAAAACTATTTTTAATATGCATGGAAAAAGCCAAGATGGTAACCGGGCCGAAACTTTGACTAGCTCTTCTAATTGTGCAACTTCCGCTCACTTGGCCGAAAGTGTGCGGCTAATGCTGCACCTTAAGTGCATCCACCGCCCCCTCCCAAAGAAAAAAAAAAAGTACCACCAAAACCCGACAGCTTGTCTTAATGCCCCTACACTTCTTTTTTCGGGGGGCGTCAGGCACTTCATTTTCCAAACGGAGAGTGCAGGAGGCGTTGCCGCATAATAAATGGACAATTTGCCAGTTGAAGCGTGCAAAAGCCCGCAGGGATGTAGGATGCCGACCACCGACCACCGGCCAACCCGATGCGGTTATAGATTACTTTGGCCCAAGCCCCAACCCCAACCCCTATTTAGGGGCAACCCTTGGCCAGCCATAAAATTATTTTCTGCAACAATTTCTTGAGCACTTCTTCTCGTTGCCGCCCGAGGGCATTTTAATTTTTGATCTCGTAAATTTTCACAAGAGATAATAATAATATGATGCGTTCCACCTGGGAGTCGGGAGTGGGCCAAGTGTTCTCGAGAGCACCTCAAACTTCAGCTTCTTGCCCCGTTTTATTGACTTATGGCTCGGGACCACAAAAGGCCACAACTTGAGCAATTATTAAAGTTGATCCAAGGCAAAACCCTCCCTTCTGCAAAAACCCTGTGGCAACCACTAAATCATCTCTTTGATAAGCAATTTGATTTATTTTCCGAAAACAATTTTTTATTTTTTGTTTTTTTTTTTTTGATGTGCTGTTGCCCAAACTATTTTGGGTGCAGAAAGCGAAACAACAAAAACGCAACGAGTTTAGAAATATTTCAGCTTAGGTATTCTTGTCCAGTATAAAGCCCACCCAAAAGCTTCGGTTAGGAAAAATGGGCATTAACATATTTTAAAAGTAGATTGCTGCTGCCTGCTGTTGTGGCATGTCAAGCATGAAGTGCAAATAGCTTACAGCTAAATATTTATACACAATTTTTGGTTTGATATTGTTTTGCCTCTTTTTTCCCGGCCGACAACACTTCTGTGTGTTAGGGTCATCCATCAGGCGGCAGATGATGTCGTGGGTGAGGGAAATGCTTCATTTTTGACATAATTTGACTGCTATGAGGTGAGTTTGTGTCGGTTTTGCCATAGCAGGAAGTTTCGAAAGGATTTGGTTTGGAGTTGGCAGATCTGAACGTTGTTGGATGGTGTTTAACAAACCGGAAAGTTGGCTTTAAATATTAAACTCATAACAAAAGTTATCCTTATAAACCCATTAAAGATATTTGAAAGCATGAGGTTTTGGCTTCTACTGTTCAGAAAACTATTAAATATACAATAAATTTTTTAATGCGTTGTTATTAATCTATAGGGGATTCCAAGCTTATAATCACTTAAAGACCAACTTTGAGCAATAATTCCCTTGAAAATTTCTCCCATTCTCTCTAACAAAAGTGTGAGAACTCCTTGGGCCTTTATATATATGCTATTGTTTCCATATTAAACTTCAGTAATCCCTCGAAAATTTTTCAATTTAACGTTAAGAAATTGCCAAAAAAAAGTTTTTCACCCAAAATAAAAATTGGCCCTAAGCTGGCCCCAAATTCTATACTCCAACATTCAATCATAACGGATCCCAAAGAGGGATACCCAAAGATAAGGAAAACACAATGTAATTGAATAAGTCCAAGGAAATGTCAAAGTGGAAAGAATTTTCCCTGTGATGTGAGTTTTCGGTTGCTTAACTTTTCGGCACAGCTGTGCGATGCCTTTTCTACCCTCTGACAAATAATTTCTACGCAAATTAAGAAAACAGAAAAGGACGAAAAATTCAAGAGGATGGGAAAATTTAATGAGAGAAGCTCGAGCCAAAGTGTGATTAAAACTTTTTTTTGGCCTTTCTGTTAAGCATGTGCGGAATAACTGGTAATTTTCTCATTGTCATCAGGGTTTTATAATCGACGTTAAGCCATTTTATACTCTTTTTAAACGTATTCTTGGTTTAAGTCTTCAATGGCAAATCCAATTTCTAATACCATTTATGTTCATATTTAGCTATCTTGACGCACAAAAGATTTTTTTACTTATTACTAACCTAAGCACAAAATTAGGCCCAACAAAAAAAGGAAAAGTACACTTTATTTTGTTTTCAAAATGCAAATTGTTGGAAATCTTTAATATTAATACATTCATAAAGATTTCGAAAGGGTATTGATAAGGGTATTCCCAAAAAGTCATACCGTATCAAAAACTTCACTTTTGTTTCCATTATCATCGGGGTTTGGTAATCGCAGAGAAGCCTTTTTTAAAGTCCACGCTCAATTGGTATAATGCGGCGTAATAACCGTTATTTGACATGAAGAAGAAAAGTGCAAAGGGGCCAGGGTTGTCACCCTTCCCCCAGGGAATCCAGGATTCGCATTGCACCTTGCAGATGGTCTGTGGTGGTGGTGGATGTTGCTGCCGGGCTTACAAAGGATTAATTTGAATAGGTGTCTGGCACTCGGTCCAATTGGGAAAGTGTCTCGAAACAAAAAACCGACACCGGGATGGACGGCATGGAATCAAATGCTATGAGTCCTGCGGAATGGGTAATACTGGGTGGTGCTGGGATTGCCGGCTATCAACCACCGCAAGCGGAGTTAGCTCCGTCGGCTGTTGCCTTTCCCATCATGCGTAATTCTATTTGTCATTTTGATTATGACATTGTAATGCTTTAATTGATGCGATGCGACAAAAGACGGGTGGAAAAGGGGAGGGCGGGGGCTTGGAAACGTGGGTGCGACTGCAAACTGTAAAAGGCAATCAACCCTGTCCATCCTTTGTGTTCCGGGATTTCGTCAGGGTGATGACTATGACGCGCCGGCGAGATTCGTCGCTTTTATTTTTTGTGTTTTCCTGTCTCAATGTTTGACAAATCCTATAAACAACCCAGGGCAGCTTTTTGTGTTCCATGTTTGGCATGTCTGCGGGCCAGAAACGTTCGAAATTTCAATGAATTTTAAATTGAAACTCTCCGGCTATGAAATAGGGGGAAAACGAGGTGAATCAGGTGGCTGTTGATATGTTTGAAGGGGACGAAGCTTTCGGGCAGACTGCATCTGCGAATTTCAATATACATAGTTCCTTGCCTTTGTTAGAGTTTTGGAGTTCAGCGATTTAAGTAAAGGCATACTACTAAAGCATACTTCTAAAATTAAAAAGAAAAAAACGCCTTTTCGATTAAGTTGATTATAAGAAAACTGGACTCAATAAGTAAGATACAAATTATATTATTATATTTTAATTTATAAATTATACGCCAAAATTAAAAATCTAGTTTTCTGACAAAAGAAAACCAATCGATGATTTTAGTATTGCAGTCATACTTTGCACAGTTCATTCGGGCTCCTTCTTTTTCTGCGAGTATAAAATCCCGTGCTTGTTTCGAATCAGAGTTTAAAGTCGAAGATGGACTTTATGGAAAAAACAAATAATTAATATTATAAGATAAAATAAAAAAATAAAGTACGCACCTTAAAAGCAAGTGCAACATTTCAGCTGCAGTGCTAAAGTCCTTTGCAAATTTAATACTATTAGCTTCGCATATGGCCTCCAAAAGACATTCGTGTCCATTTAATCCGTAACTGCTTGGAAAAAAATATATATTTATTTTTATTTATTGTTACTGTAAATTGATAAGAGCTTACCCGTTTAGCATATGTTCGATAAAGTCGTACATTTGCCAACGAAGATACGTAGGCTTCTTAAAGAACTCTCTTTGTTTCTCGGCGTCTATCTTATTTGGTTTATATTCGGGAAAAAGTGGGTTTTGCCTATAGACACTTGCATTGTATGGCAGATAATACTCTGCTTTTAAAACGTAACCCACTGTAAGTGATTCGTACTCAAGATCGGCAGGGATGCCAATACCAGCAATAAACTGGAAGCAAAAATTACTAATTAGTAACTTTTTTTGTATGAGTTTAGAGAAACATTACCTGGTGTCTTGTGGGCGCTTGCCGAGGAAATATTAAAAATCGTTTACTTCTGGAATGTACATCTTGTGTGATAGTTTGCTGCAAAACAATAAAAAGAGTTGCACAAAATGGAAACCACACAGGTGTATTCATGTCGGTAGCTATACTCAAACTAAACTCAGTGCAGACCTACCAAGAGAACACAGATTCTTCTACAATTAGCATTATTCTGCCAATTGGAATAGTAACATTTGGGTCATTGGATGTAAGACTAGAACGCAAAATGCCATATACTTATTAACTCTGGCTAAGAACAATCCCTTCTTAATAACTTAGCATTTTAAAAAAATTCTTCCTTACTATAAAGTATTTAGATTTTTTTCTTATCTAAAATCGAGTTCATTAGTATACTTGGCAAATAAAAAAACTTATTAGTTATTACGCTTTTAATAGTTATTTTTTTCTATATCCAATGCTCTTTTATAATTAAGAAGGCCTGATATATTTGCATGCACTTTTTATCTACGCAAACATAATAATCGATACACACATCTGTTTTCATTCAAATTACCCGTATTGTACTCAGGGACAGCCAAAAACCAAGGGCGGATTGGTCTCTTTGCGTTCGTGGGGTAAAACTGTAATGCAAAAGCCGAAAATTGCGTTTTTAACTTGTTGTTGCCATGGCAATTTTCGGGCTGCTCATGATAAGCGGCAACACAAACAACAAAGCCGTGGAGCTGCCAACACGAAGCAGTTATTTTGCTGCACGCAAGTCGCAGACGACGTGACGCGACGCATGGTGCACGCAATCCAAAATACCCGAAATTAGGCGCAGGAAAAACATGTGTGTACACCTTACAGCAGTGATGTCCATCTAGCCATATTCTCAATAAATTTTGCATTTATTTTTATAATTTACTTTATGTATTATAAAGATGATCCCAAGGAATCTTACATAACTCTCTTAAGTAGTAAGATAGTAAGTCAATAATATTATAGCCTGCATATTTTTTAGAATTGCTTTAAAGTGGGCAAATTATTTATCTTTGAATATGGTCATTTACAATTTCAATTTAAGATAGGTTCACACAGAAAATAAAACTACAGTATGTACATTGATTCTGCAGAAGCAAAAAAATTTATGAATATTTAAAAATAAGTATTTAAAAATAAAATAGATGTAGATTTACGAAATATGTAACTTATTTCTATTTCTTGTTTCTAAAACATACAGAAAACTGGTTCTAATGATCTGATCTAATAGCACACCTAAAAAATAAGAGTCTTTCATTGATCGCTGTTCTGTGGTAATGAACTAATAAGCTTATAACCAAAGAAGGGTTTTTCCCGAATTATTATTATCACAACATAGTATTTATATTTACCGAATTTCTTGTAATTTTCCCCGTGCTGGTACTCGACATCACTGATAAGCAGGCAGCAAAAGCTGATAAGACTGAGTGGGGAAACGGGGAATTTCGCAAAAGGCAAAAATAAAGGCGGAAACCAAGCGGCAATCCAAAAGGCGTAAACGTTGCACGCTGCCGTTCCACCTGATCAACTTTTCTAGGCGCTGCAGCCTACAAGGGGATGGTTAACAAAAGAGAGAGTGGCGGAAGGGAAGGCAGTCGGATTTTTGGGAATGGGTAATACCCATATACGGGAAAACGGGAATACGAAAGATACGGGAACGGGCAGCTGTTGGCGGCGTCATTCTAATGCACAATGCACAGTGGGCATGAAATATTGTTGACAGGTGAAAATGCTACACATGGGGCACACGCGCGAGTTAACGACATCGGGACACGTCACAGGCTCGGGCTCAGGCAGATAAGCCGAAACAGATACGGTGTCCAAGTGGGGCACATAGCGCCCGGGCAGGGACCGGGACCCGCTGGGTTACGTGCTGGGTCGCCATTTGGGCGTGGCCACCTCCCCTGGGGGGCGGCCGGAAAACGGTAATAAGTGAAAGTGTGTGCCAAGTGAAAGGGTGGCCGGGAGGTGAGGGAAAATGTTTCCGGGGGATGCCACTGTAGCTGTTGCCGGTGTCAGTCAACCCCCGGGGCATTCTAATAAATACTTGATTAGTTGAATAATAAATTCAAATGTTTTGTCACTTTCCAAGGAAATGCTGAAATTTCCAATTTCCTACGAATTCAATAATCTCTAATCTGACACAATGTGGATGATTAAGTGTCCTCGACATCTAAACGGTATGTCTTAAAAGAGAAGTTTTATCTTTGTATGATTATGTTGCAGTCATAATTTTTATTTAAATATATTCATTGATATTATTGATTGGATATATTTAAGATTAGTTTTGAATATACAATGCAGGCACAAAACACACACAATACAAAAGCTGAAATTGTATTCTTAATTTTTTTTAAACCAGGAATGGTAAACATCTCAATATCCTTTTGTCCAGGACACCCAATAGGCCCTGGAAGTTTATAAAATCCTTGTTACCCGAACTGCTTAATCTATATTTTGCATATCTACGACGATATAAAAAGTTATAGAGCTTTTCCCGTTTCAACTATGGCATGTTTCCTTTATATGCTCTTGCAAATCTTAAAGTTGATCAAACACGCTTATACCGGAAACTGCGCGCCAAATGCAGTTTATTTGAGAGCAAGAAACCCGTTGACAATTAGGCAAACCTACAAGACCCTTACGGCGATAGGCAAATGTCCTGGCTTATCAATAACAGGTGCAATTCAAAATTTGCATGGGACGAGCGTGCGACACGCAGACTTGCTTCCCATTCAGTTGGGTTCCGCTCTTTTCAGTTCAGGACACGCCTGCGGCTGTGCAATAAATTCACTTTGCATTTTAATTTCAACTGGAAAAAGTAACGTGAAAAAGTATGCATTTTATCTATAGAAAACCAAAACAAACACACTCAAAGAAAGAATGCAAAATTGTGTAATTTCTGCGGCTGCTGCGTTGGCTGAAAAAAGGCGGGGAAGTCTTTCTGTTGCACACGTAGCCGCGGAGTCAACTTTTGGCCTCTAATGTTGCTGAAAATTGAATTTCTTATTACAAAAATGCTCGCATTGCGTGCGGCTGCTGCGTTGTACAACAACGTAAAGAGCATTACGTGTTTGCGTAAAGTTTCGGCGCCCGTCGGCCAAATTGTTTTCCCCACCACCGCGAGCTTTTCCCAGGGCACCTCGCGCTTTTCGTTCCGTTTGTTTATTATATTATTTTCTTTGTTTGCGCTCAAATTAAATGAAATGTGTATTCAAACGTGGAAAATTGCTTTAAAAAAAAAAAAGGAAATAGAAAGGCAGATTGCCGAGAAATGGCCAAAATGATATGCCAAAAGGGCTGCCAAAATGTCGCCGCCAATGTCCTTTGTCCTGCGCATCCCTAACCCCCATCCCCCATCCTTCCGCTGCTTGGAGAACTACTTGGGCTTTGACTGACTTTTTGCTATCTTTGGTTTATCGCCCAAGTGAATCATGTCAACCGCAAAAAGGGGCATCATCTTGGATTACCATAAAGGCGTTCGCATCCTCCATCTAGGCGCCATTCATTTTTCAAACATATATATATGTTCTTCCTGCTGAATCCAGGATCTGGATCCTGCATGTGCGCTGGACCCAAGGCTTTGTTCGATTCAAAATGCCAGCAACAACCCGGTTGGGAAATTTTATAAATGAGCTGCCAGCCACTCCCGTTCCTGGAGCAAATCGCCTGAAGAGTCCTCGTGCCAAAGGGACTGCCGTCACAATGCCCCGAAATTCTTGATGGTCAAAGCCAAAGTGCAATGTCCGTGATGACTTGCCAGCCCAGTCATTCCCATAACCCCAAGGCTTAGCCCCCTACAACCACACTTCCGACCTCCAGCTCCGCCCCATGAAATAAGCGAAATCCGGAGCAAGGCGACAACTTTGACGCCAGCCCCAACATTAAGTGTAGGAGATGGGTTCCGGTTCTGCTTATATTGAAGGCAGCCTTCTTCCTCACTCACGTTCGGCTTTTGTTCAGCAGCAATCAATCATGCGGTTTAAATTAGGGTATTTACTTAAGTCGGTCAATCGATAGTGGTGAAAGTAAAATATTTTCACACTCCATCCTTGTCAGTCTCTTTTCGTTTTCGGTGTCTATCAAAGTGACCAACATCAGGAAACTTCTGAGGTTAGGAAAGGGTTTTAAGGGGTTTTACTACGGTCATCAACGATTCGCAATGCTCTTTAAAATGAAAGAAAGGGGTCTTTTAATGTAGTGAAAATGAAGGATTGATGGGCTTTTAAAAGTAATGGAGATAGTGTTTATTAGGGGTATGTAAAGGACTCATTGTTTTTGGAGTTTTTGAGTTTTTGTTACTAAGCCAATATTTATTTTGTGAAGACTAACATTTTATAATTCCTAATACTTAATAGGGCATGACAAAGTTGATAAAGCCTCAACTGTCAACTGAACTTTATTATCACAATCTCAAATCTTGAATTACAATCAACCAATACTGGGGGTGGTCAATGTCAATTTTTGAGAACTAAAACAAAAGTTCCGTTCCACATCTATTTACATTCGGAAAAGTTTATGCGGGCTGAGTGTGGGAGTAGGTTAATGACATGCCAGGAACCTTTTGACTGCCACCATGCCAATCTTATTCCCCAATATTCCGCCGCAGAGGCGCACCCGTATTAATCATGATCCTGTCACCTTGCGTAAATATGGCAAAATGAGTGGAAAACGAGCTAAAAGATGCTACGAGATACATTTTTGGTAATGAACTTTGCCGCCAAAGTTTATTAGAATCAGGGCAAAGTTTCAACTTGGGTTCGGGGCAGGACTCTCACTGTTTTCAGTTAATGAGTGGGCCAAAGTAAATAAGTACATTTGCCCAAGTTTGCATTTTGAGCTCAAGGAAAGTTTCTCAGGCTCAAAGGCAATCAAACACTTTTGGACTTTGATAAATCATAGTTGACCTATGTCAAACAGTACCGCAATCGATGATTTATGGAAATTGCCAAATCCTTTCAGCCCTTTCTGTTTGTAAGCTGCTTAGCAATTTGTCAAATAATTGTATCTGCTGAAAATATCTTATCAATACATTGATTTTCACGCCTATCAAGTGCATGGCCAGCAGACAAACAAATTACGCTCAATGATTTCCAACTCAATATTGTTATACAGTTATTCCGCCTTCCGGGATTCCCCGCAGTCGAATAACATTAAGGTGTGCTGCTTGTTCCGTATCTGTGTAAATTATGAAAATTACCACAAAATGCTGCAGCGTTCCATGGAATCTCATGCGGTTTATGGGCATTTTAAGCCACACACGAACACACGCTAGCACACAAGTGTTGTTTGTCCTGCCAAGGGAATTCACATCGATCTCCGAAGGAGTCGAGTGTGCAGGTGCGTGGACCGATGTGTGCGTGCATTTAATGCTGTGTTAAATTGAAAATTTGCATAAAATATTTGCTGTTTATTTATTGGCCCAGGTATATATTCACTCGCCTTCTGCTATTTGTCTGTGCAACGGCTTGGCCAGGCCAACTTAATATTTGATGCAATTTGTGTGCAATTTTATGGTCAACTTAGCCAGGAACTTTGCACTTTCCTTTCGGGTTCCGGGGGTCGACTGGCTAAGTTTATATGACCATAAACTTGGTTACAACTAAATCGATTTCGGTTTTCAATTTATTATTATGTGTGCCCTGGTATGTAAGTTGATTTTATATTGGTTGTTGTATCGATGGTTATGGAATTTATGAAGTAATTCAAATTGTGGACTCCACTTGAAGTGGACGATTCCGTTTGTGGTGTGATAAATATCGTATTAATTAAGCATTGGTTTTATTGTTTATTTATATAGATGCTTAGGTTTTTATTCGTTATTGTTGTATCGATGGCTTGCAGATAAGTGGAATTTAGGAAATAATTTAAATTGTAGACTCTACTTGAAGTGGAAGATTCAGTTGGTGGTTTTATACTTCATGTAATAATGAAATATTGGCTTTATTTTTTTTCATACACAAGCTTAAGTTTCTATTCGGCTTTAAAGCCGTTTATAGACTTTCTAACACTTTCAATGACCCACATGTTACCATCGTCTTCGAATCCTTCCACTTACAGTTTCCTCTTCTTTTAATACCATCCCAGCAGTAGGCAATCGAACCCTGTGCCCAAACTCCCAGAAAACTTATCGAGGGGCTTTCAGTGAGTTTCCCCGATTTCAATGTGGGCTTGGCACCCTCATTTTCTGGATGAAGAAAAAGTTCTCCGTGCCGTGTCTTGGAATATGTAAATAAATCTGAGAAAAAAATTGTATTGAATAAACTTTTCTGCACCGTATGTGTGCCGGGGTTAGTAATGAAGAATTGAGGAGGCGGTGAGCGTGGGGCATTCGCCGTTTTTATAGTGTGTTTATTTAGCACTTGGAAAATATTACTTTTTGCGCCCAGCAATAATTTTAATTGCTTTGCCAGTGCCAGAGTCGGCGGAGTCTGGGGATTGACTCTGCGCCGACCAAGCAACTTCGCAACCGTGCCCCCTACATTTTTCCTCTGATGCTGATGCATTCACAAAAGTTAAGTGGCAAAAGTTTTCGCACTAAAGTTGAAGTTGCCGCTCTCCTGTTGTTGCCGTTTTGTTGTTGTTTTCGGAGGGCAAACACCAACGCCCACGCGAAGTGAAACAGTAGCAAAAGCTGGATATTATTTGAGTTTGCTCCCTTTTTTCCAACATCCCCACCAAAGACCACCATCCGCCCTTCACCAGCTTTACTTTTTTTTTCCCCCGGTACTTTGATTGTTTTGAGATTTCGCGGCAACACATAAACTTACGCTTGACGAGCCGAGGAGTTTGGGGAAGTTCCGATTTTTTTATCATTGCCAGCGAATAACGTTGGAGAAAAACTGCGAAGCCATCAGATTTAAATAAAATAAAACTTGGAATTGAGATAAGCACCAGGGTTGGAAATTAGTTTCTGGAGCAAACAATTTAACTTGCACTTAAGGTGGAATTGTTTGTTTTATAACCTAACTATGCCAAATTAAAACAATACTCGACAGTTTGTAAAAGTAATAATCTTTTAATATAAATAACCCTTTCGTATTTTAGTTTTTTTTGTGTTGGATATTTATATTTGTCTTGATAAGTCTAGAAATTAAAATGAAAAATAAAGCAAAAATAAAGGTGTTCAAAAAATGCTTCTACCTAAGCAGAGCTGTTCAAAGCAGTTAACTTTCGCTGTCGACCAAAATTTATTTTTGTACTAAGGTCACCTTTTGGCCATGAAAGTTCTGTTTTTAAGGTTTCAATTTCTTTCGAACTCGCAGTTTATGGCCTATCAATAGCCTGGCCAAGGTGTTTGGCTCTAGCTGTCAGCTAAATCAATTTCGGTTTCCCCACTCATCCGGATTTTGGCCAATTCCGATGGGAGAACCTTTTGGTAATTGCATTAAATATGCAAAAAAGCGGGGAAAAGGACGTGTCTAGGCAAAGGCTTCGAACCAATTAAATATTGTAGTTTATGTGTGTGGCGAGGAGCAGAAAACAACTCATGAGGAATCATGGCCGGCAAAAAGGTCTTCTTCCAGTGTCTTAACTCAAACAGGCATTAAATTATCAAAACCGAAAACCGAAAGGGACCCAGACGATAAGGGATCATATGGAGGTGGAGAGTGTTCCCGCCGACACAGCATAAATATACCGGAAAATAGTGCGTGCCTTCGTTACAGATTTACAGCAAATAAAAATGGTCATGCTGGGAGGCGAAATGGGAGCTCGTTGCGTATACGCCGCGTGTGTTAGCCGGCGCTGATTGCCAAAGCTGAGCATAGGAAATCAATTCGAGCGTATAAATGTGGGTCACAAGGGGGATTCTGCGGGAGTTTCCCCTCTCGACGAGTGAGTCAGCAAATTGTTGCCGTAGAGAGAAGAAACTTGGACGCTTTACGCATAATTTAAGTGAATTTACGCCTCTCAGACTTTAAGCTGTGCCAAAGCGAACCTCGCTCCTTTTGCCTGTGCATCAAACGCATCGAAGCGTTTTTGGCCAAAAGTTGATTTTCCAAGCCATAAAAGACAATCGCACGAAATCCAAAGACGCCCATCATATACTCCCGCTTACACACATAAAGACATCTCGAACTGCAATCAAATTCTACACTTCAATGGACATTTACACACTCCAAGCCACGCTGTGGATACTTTGTCACACTTTGCTGCCCCCACTCCTCCTTTTAACTGCAATTTCTTCTTCGGAACTTTTGTCAACTTTTAGGTGAAAGTGTGCCGGCAGAAGGAAAGCGAAGCCAAACAGAAATGGAAGATTTTCCAGCCATGCCGAAAACTTTGTTCTTATCGCCAATGCCTCGGAAAGGAGCTTTGGCATTAAGTAATGGATCCCTATTACGGAATCGAGGGCAGGAAATTTAGGGGCGGAAAACTTTTATTTTTCCCGTGCTAACCAAGGCCTAGGGCACAATTGAGGATCAAGGAGTTTATCAAGTAAACATGCGAAGTTTAAATTGAAAGTTAGTAATTGAACAAGTGATTGTCAAGCTATTGGTTAAACGTAGTTAATAGCAAATAGGAGCTGGAATATTATAATCAGTTATAGTTTTAAGGATGATTAAGTATTCTGTAAAACCATAAAAGCTAAATGGTTTGCTTTAATTTCAATAAAATTTAAAAATTAAAAATAAAATTAAAATGTATGATTAATTGTTGTTCTATAACGAAATTTTATATAATTTGTAAAAAATATTTGACATTATATCAGGGGTTAAAACTTAAATAAAGAAGAAGACGTTTTGAAAATATTTTACACACCAAACTTTTATATATTAATTTGTTTACATATTTTTAAAGAATTTGTATTAAATTACAAAATATTTGTAATATATGTATAGACAAATTATATAAATTTATCAGGGAGTTCTTTCATAGGTGTGATATAAGAAATCCATACCGAGAAAACGTGAGATACGGGCTCATCATCTCCAATAAAACTCAAGCCAACTAAACTTAGTTAGGTATAACTATTTTCTCAACTTCTTTGCCTTGTGTGCAGCTGCCTTGCATATATTTACTCACACTCGCTGGCCAGCCTTGTCCGAACGCAAGTTCTTGGCTCATTAAATGGCCAAAAAGCTATTGCAATGCCAGCAATTGGAGGCCACATGAAAACGGAGTCCAAAACAAAGTTCGTCCCTTTGCGTGTACCACCAGCAGTCAGACTGCCAATTTGGCCAGAAAATTGTGGCAGGAGGTTGGAGCCGGGCAATATTTCACTCCAGGAAGCGATCGATCCCGAGCTCTGGTGGCTTATTCCATGGCTCTCTCTCTCTCTTAGTCTTTTTCTGTGCCGGCTTATCACGCAAATCTGTCAGATAAAGTTTTCCTTTGCATACGTGAGCATAACTGGCACAAGTTGGCCGATCCGCTGGTCAGAATACCCATCCTCCAGTACCCACTCCCCAGTTCTCGTGCAGAACGTGGCTCGCAATTAAATGTTTGGCTTTTGGACAAGATGCAGTGCAGTGCAGTGCAGTGCAGAGCCAAAGTGGGACCTGCTACTTTCCAAAGGAACGATCCGGAGGAACAATCGTGATCTTATCATTTCTTGCTTTGTTCATGTTCGATTTGTGAATTTGTGTTTTACTACCTCGAGTATCGCCGCCGCATCGATGGGACGAAGATCTCGGCCAGCATTTCGGGGCTGCATTTTCATGACATTTCCTACTCGACCGCATTTGCAAACAGACCGCGTCCAGTCGCGATCTCCGACTCTGGCCGATGCTTTATTTTTCCATTTAAATAATTTATAAGTGAGGCCGAGGAAAAAATCTCTGTGCCTTTTGTCCCCCGATCGTGATAAGCTCTCCATATATATATACTTTTATTCTTCTTGCTCCAGCATTGTCTTTAACGACAGCCCAGCAAAAAAATCTATATAAAATGTAATTTAATTTAATTTATTGCAACCCGCTTAAGATTTATGGCCAAGTCAGCGCAAATATTGGCATTACTGTCAGCCCAAATATTAAGAGCTTCGATGGGTCCACAAAAAGTGTGGTCTTTAGAGAGCAGGTGAAGTGACATTTTTGCTGGAAAGGTTTAAGCTTGTAACAATTTATAAAGAAAAGTTGGAAGTTTTGTTAAAGGTTTTAGATGTTATAACAGGAAAGTCAAAATGACGTCACACAAATATGAAATAAAAATGTAAAGTTAATAAAGATAAATTGAAAATTGTTACCACTTCAGATTGAATTTTAGCAGAACCTGCAGCATATTAATCTGCAATATTCATCCAAGCATGGACTAGTGAACCTAAACGTTATATATTCGATTTTCTCCAAATTGCTACATATTTCAGCAAAAACCAACCTCGCAAAACCTCAAACTTGTCACTTGCCACATTCCTGCCACACAACTCAATCAAATCGGAAACTTTTCTGAAATACAAAAATGCGCACCCGCTGGATCCAAACACCAAAAGCTCGTTATCAAACCAGGAAAAAAAAAAACAGGAACAGGAACAGGAAGAACATTTAATTAAATGAAGAAAAAATGTATATTTTTCACTCACGAGCAGATTCCAATTTGGTGTATAACTATCTACGGAATGTTTTGCGAAACGTTTTTTAAATTGGTTTTGCAATTTCGGTGTCGCAGATACTCATACTTGAAGATACATGGCGGGCGATATGCAAAAGATACACTACAAAGTGCCACAACGAATCGGAGAGGAGATACAGTTGCAGATACATAACGGTAGGTGGCCTGGTCATGTGGAGCAGTCAGAGCTCCTGCTCCTTGCTCCTGGCTCCCAGCTCCCAGTTCCAAGCTCCTCGCCCATCAGGTCGTAGATGTTAATCGTTGCGGCACTTTGGAGTAAGTGGCATTTGCCAGCGTCCACGACAACGACGACGACAGGGTTTCATGAGAGGAGTCGGCAGCACCAGCACCACAACCACTACCAGGAGCTACATAGCTGAGGATGGCGATGGCGATGGCCAACTCTTGATATGCCCGGGTGTATATATGTGTCCCACCGCCTCCTATTGGGGGGCGTGGCCCATGTCAGTTTTCCTCTGGACTTGGCAATGTTCGTGGCAAATGTTTGCGGATTTGAATTTAAATTGAAATAGGATGTTGTATATTCAAATGAATTTTAACTTAAGGGTAAATGGGAACTGCCAGCTAGGGGGCGTGGCACGGCTACTGGCACCGTGGCAGCCGGAGAAGGGCCAGTCAGATTAACATCATCAGTTTGGCATTGATTGGTCGTCGGATAGCGTAGGAAAACCCAGGAAAAGCGCCAACGGGCATCGCTTCACATGCAACCGCAGAAGAAAAAGAAATCTACAAAAGGAAAATCTTGTTAAACAATCGAAAAAGGCGAATTTTATATACTCTTTTTGGGAAAAACAATTAGATTGTTTATCTAAAAGAATTGAAACGCTATTTACGAATATGTAATCTATAATGTTGATTTTGAAATAAAAACTAAATACAAGCTTTGTTTGAACGATTTACTGTTTTTATTATTTATTATTTTTGTTGTCCAATTCCATAGACCCTGACTTTAATAGAGTACAACAAATGTGAGAAGACAACCTAAACGATATAAATATTTCGGGAGGCAATCAAGCAGCGGTCCGACCAAGCTAGCCAAGGACAAAAAAAGTAAACCAGAAACCAGAGGAACTAATGGGTTTTGTAATAAGTTTCAGTTTTCATGTTTATATTAGCATGTTAATAGTGGAGGCCGGGATGAGCACTGGGTAGGAGATAGATGTCGATTGGTAGTACCACAATATTTGGTCTGGCCAATTTGCTTTCCATTTAATAGCGGGGTGGGGGGAAAGAGGGTGGTAGGCCAGGTGAAACAGAGCAAACCCTGAACGTTATCGCGACGTAGAGTTCATGGGAACCATTCTCAGAGCACAGAGCGTGTTCTTTGACGCCCCCATAGATAAGACCAAGCCCCGAAACGGGCAGACTAACGAACAAACAAACCATAAACGATAATTAATAGAGAGATAATCTAAGCGCTTCATTGACAAATCGAAATGAATTATTTTCCCAAAGAGTCAACGACGAAGTGCAGCAATTTCCATGGAAAACTCGCCCGTTTCCCCATTTCTCTGTCGCTGACAGGCAACATCGAGCCAGCCGACTCTTGTATACCATAAATCTTGTTCTGTGGAGAACTAGTCCAGCAGTGACATTCGCTTGCTAGGAGAATGGGTTTGGGTTTGGAGTTTGGAGTTTGGGTTTGGGTTTTGGGGTCGGAGTCGAAGTCGGCGTTTTTCCAGAGACATGGCATCGTCTTCATTTGGGGCCTGACCAGGCACGACTTTTCCTCACTCAGATCTTTCTCTCGGCGAGCTGGTCCGTGGAAATGCAGTCCAATCTACAGGTGGTTAATCACCAATTAAGCTCTACATCATACAAATTTGTACAAGCCAAAAGGGACTTGACCCTTCTCCATTGCATTCCCAATTCCCCGCACCCTTAATGTTATGTCACACTATTTGTCAAACGGGTTTCAAACGCTCCAAACGCTCCAACTCGCTACAAAAATCAAGCTCACGCCGAGCGGCAAAAATTGAATTGATTAATAAATGCGGTGAGGTTGAAGTTGGGGCAATATCGAAACTTTTTCGGGGCATAAATCTCAACTAATTTTGTGTAATTAGTTTGCATAATCTGTCACGCTGTTTCTTCTTTCGATTCTTTTACCTTTTTTCTCCCCTTCGTTTATTTTTTTTTTTTTTTGGCAACATAATGAAGTTTCGATTGGGATTTTCTTGGCTTAAATAAATGTGATTCTATTGATTTTTAAATACTTCTTAAAAAATTGGTGGTCGGCTTTTGTCAAAGTCTTGTGGTTTCTTTTGGCTTTTGGTTCGTTGGAATTCTTCGCAGGGCAATTAATTTGTTGGCCAGTTCGAACTTCAAAGTGTTAGGCAGTTTGAAAAGATAATTAAAGGGTCTTTTACTACTTGAAGGTTTAAAGGTCTGGTTAACTGATGGCAGGTGGAATGTATTTATTAGGTTGTTGGAGAAGGAAGCTAAAAAATCAATAAAACTGTAAGGTTTAAGCTTATCAGTAAGTTGGTGAGCTTATCTGTCACCCCTGGAATGAGATAAAGTGGGTTCTTTTATCCAGAGCTTAATTATACCATAAATTTAAGTAAAAATTATTGTAAAAACGAATGTCTGACAAGCCGTGTGAATATAATCTGATAGCACTGTTTTAAAGACATCTATTGATCAAAACGGTGGTTCTATAGGTTTTTGAGTTATGTTTTATACTTAAACATATACCGGTAGCATAAAAACGAAACCGCTGACTATTCCAAAATTCAATCAACCACCGCGACAGTCGACCGAAATTGTTTCAACAATATTTTAATGATATTTGCCAAAGGCCAAATGGAGATACAGCGTGAAAAAGAGGAAAGCTGGGGAAAATCAAACAAATCGAGAGCAAGCAAAGGGGAAAATGGTCAAAAGGCAGCAGTTCATTCGAGCCGCACAGAACTCAATTTGCCAATATGCGTACAACGGTCAAACAAAACAGCAAATTTATAGAATTTGAAACGGGGTCTGTGGCATCACTTCTAACCCCTCCTCCCGAAGTTCAAAAGGAAAATCAGAGGGAGAAAAATTTCACACAGAGATAGCTTTGGCAGCATGGGAAAATTTGAAAAGAGAGAGAGAGAGAAAGAGCGATGGACATTGCAATTTCATCTAAATTCAAATCGGCCAAAAACGTTTAATAACAAATTTAAAAACTCATCACAGCATCAGCAGTCAGTGGTGCTGCAGCGGCATGCAACAATGTTGCACTTTGATAGCAGCCCAGATAACACAACAAAACAATTCGCACGGCATTTTCCAAAATGTAGTCGTCAATCAACAGTGTACGGGAAAATTGTGAGTAAAACGGGGAGGAAACCCAGGCAGAAATTGGGTGTTCGCAAGCCAGACTGAATAGAGACCACTCATAATTGAATTTGGCTGGCGAGGAGCTGTGAATATTGCGTGGGTGGCGCCAGGTCATCGCACTCTGTATGTGGCCAGCGATTTCGTATTATTGAAATTCATTTTGATTTGAAATTCGAGTGGCAGCAGATAGAAGCCGCTTCAAAAACACACAAAGACTGCAAATGGTGCATCACTAAATGGACGAAGGCAAAAAGTTAAAGGACACAAACATACGCTTCCAAAAAATTCTAAACATATCCCACAAGTTAAAAAGTCAAACAAAGTTGAACATGTTTTATATGTTATTAAAATATTAAATATAATTTTTCATTTGCATGCATACTACAAAAATTTCACAATCAACATTTTTAATTTTTAATTAAACATTAAATCTAATAAAGTGCATACATTTTGATAAAACTTTTGTTCTTCAACTTTTTAAAATGTAATAATAAATTGTTTATCTAAAATGTATTTTTTAATAAAACGGTTTTTAGTAATATATCATTTATATGCTTATCAAATTAAAATTTTAAAGAGAAATGTACACCTTTTTTAATCCAATATTAAAAAAATTGTTTTTAAACTAAATAAACTGCCAACAGTATCTATACCTATGAAAACTCCGCTAAAAGTATCCCCTTAGTTTCTATCCCCGAGATAATGCCCTGATGAATACTGTTTAAAATTCATTGCAGTTTATCATCGGTTTGGGGGGGCAAAACTTTGTTCACCAAATGGAATTCACGCTGGAAAATTGCGTTTTCAATGAAAATGAGTTTTAATTGCAACTTCTCCTAATGCTGCCAACACACGAAACCAGACGAGTTGTTGCAGAGTGGTCTGGTTCTGAATTCCGCTACAGGCTGGTATGTTGAAATTTCTGCACATGTATCCCTTTTTAACGGTGGAAAATGATGTTCTTTATGATAATTCGTATGAGTAAGTGCGGGTACTAGGCTTTGAGTTTTCTCACTACTATTTTTTTGGCTAACAAATCTGAGGGTTGTCGGTCCAACTCAAATTCGTTGATTGAGCAGGGACCTCAAATTTCGCGGACTGCAAAATGAATGTTTACCTAAGCGGAAAATGCTGCAGAACAAGGCGAAATTTCAAACTGCCATTGCGTTTTGTCTATTGGAGTCATACATTGATTTTCAACGACACCTATGCTGTGGAACATATGTTGAATGACTCCTATTTAAATAATGATAACTAATAGGTATTATAAATATTAAGTGGTAAATGTACAATTAAACGATTCATTTTATTGTACGTTAAGAACCTGTTTTTATTTCAACCAAAAACAAAATGTGAACTCCGTAATAAATAGGTCTAGGCCAAGTTAACAAAGGATGCGAATTTTTCGTTTAAAAAAAAAAGTGCATATTAAACGCGTTCTGCATGTAACTGATAAAGGTTCGTTATAACCGCGAAAAAACATTAACTGGTGTACTTTTTGTTTCATTGTATTTAATACGTTTATTTTGTGACCCTTAAATGATGCAAATGAATTCAATGTTTTTGCTTCCTTCGAACGATAACCAATACTCACTAGAAAAAAGCGCAGAATATAAAAGCTCAGGAATTGCCAACGCCTGGGGTCCGGCACTCGTGTCTGCAGTTGTGCGTATTTGTTTTTAATTAAAATAAATATTACCATAACCTATAAAATAATTGAAAAACAATTTAGCATTATTGCGTGCAGGCTGCTCCGTTCGAGGAAGAGTTGCTCCATGGTCTGGCCGTGAGTGGAACGTATTTCCTCGGCATGTCTGCCGGATTTCCCCGATTTCTGTTTACTGTTTGTCAGTCGTTGAGGTTGCAACTTGCCGCAGCCACCAGGCCCATGAATTGGTGGGAGGTGCAAGCAGTTTCGCAGCAGATTTACACGCCTTTATTTGGCCACTCGGAGTTGGTAAGGGTATCCGTTCGATACGCTATTTCACTTCTCTCATAATACGCTTTTGTGTTCAGTTTGTACATTTTTTGGGCCTAAAGATATCATGGCTCTAAAAAAGAACATGAGATTCAAGGTAATAATACGGCTCTGGATTCTTTAAGATCTTAATAAATGTCTTATAAGTAGAAATAACACTGTTGCAAATCATTTTTTAACAATTCAATTCAAGTCTAATTTATGCTAACAGTTATTTTTTAAATTACTGAAAAATATGTATGTTAATGCTAACTAATATAACAAATAAAGCTACAAGGAATAATAAAATAATATGTATGTTAATGCTATCTAATATAACAAACAAAGCTACAAGGAATAATAAAATAATATGTATTTTTAATAATAAACGATTCAGTTTACTAAGATTTAAAATGAAAGGATTACAATTTCTTATAATTTCTTGACTACCCAATTTAATATTATTTACATTCGTTCCTTAACTTCAGTAAAAACTTTGGTAAGTATGCGGCCTTCAGCAATTATTATTTTATAGAGCACTCTGGCTGTCGGCTTTCCCATTGACCCAATTCCATTTTTTCCCATTTTAATTTTAATTTTAAATATATTTTTGCAAAAGTTTCGAACGCTATTGCCCACCCACACACACGCATACGTAAACTCCCAAACCATTCGCTGTTGGAAAATTTCGTTTACTTTGTGGGTCTTATATTTTGACATAATTATACACACACACCCGACCATTTATATATGTTTTTTAATATTTATGCGTCGTTCTCGCAATGGCGATGTGCGAAAAAAAATAAAAAACTGAAAATGAAAATCTTCTTTAGCTACAGCAACAATTATAATAATTATTTAATTAAAAATGCTGTCGCTTGAGTTGCTGCTGCACTGGCTGCTTGCCGCTTGATTTTTCCTCTTTCCGCGATTTTTGTTTAACAGAAATTGCATTTACCAGTGCTCTGGCACTTGAGGGAAAATTAATCTATTTTAAGTGTGCAACATATCAGAGGCAGTAACGGAGAAATTGGTAAATGGAGGTGGTGTGGGTAAATGAGTTATAAAAAAAGTTAATGTATCCCCATAAAATAAACAAAATTAATATTCCATCATCTTTACAGATTTTTGAAAAAAAAAACATTATATTATTGCTTGAATTTTAAGGCAACTTTTGCAATCCGATATAGTTATCCGATCTTCATGTTGTATAATTCCTTATCTTTACAAACATTATTGCAACCTTAAACCGTTTCCTCCTTTGTTCAACATCTCCCTGGAAAAGATTTCCCAAATATGACCTCATTTTCTGCCCCATATAGGGAAACAATCGGTGAAAACAATTGTCCAAAACGCGGTAGCCTGTCAGATTGATTACCCGATTGTTGGGAAAGTCTTGCACAATCCGAAGGGGCAACCGTAAAATCTACATCGACTGCAATGATTGACCATAATGAGTTGAGTTTTTAGGTAGATCACGCCCGAGTTGCAGTGTCGGTCCCTTTTTGCAAATGGCATTTGTATGGACGATGCATAAAAATTCGCATTAAACGGACAAACACAGTCGCAATTGTACGCAGTGTTCTCGCACCGAAGCACCTTTGTATCTCTCGGTGCGGATGCCTGCTAATCTCTTATAACATTTCCATTAATACGCAGTTGGTAGTCTTGTCCCTTCCTCCAGATCCTCATACCCTCAGACTCTTCCCCCTGAATGCCCATGCCAATGCCAAATGATGAGAAATTAATGTGAGCAGGAGAACCAAGCCCCTGAGCTCACAGCATGGGACTAGCGTCACGGTCTTCGTTTTCGTCTTCTCCTCAGCGGGACAATTGAGTTCGGGTTATTGTTGGGAAATTTCACAGCACTCGGCATGGGTCCGAGCAGCCCAGGCCCAATGCTCAAGGCCCAGCTCTTGGCTCAGTTATGGCCATTGTAAGGTGGAACAAAAAACCCAAAAGATGCACACAACAATTTTGTCAAATGAAAACTGTCTTTGGGCACTTTATGAGTTTTGTCCACGGGGAAGGGGGCCGAGCGATTTGCGGCTGGGTGTCTTCACGCCCCGGGCTTAAGTTTCAAGTGTTACCTGCCTTGGGTTTTATAGTCGACCATAACTAAATGGGGTGATAAGTGAATCTGTAGCCGACTAACTTTAGGCTAAGATGAGGCATAAAGCCGATTAGATTCCTCAAGCAGGTACTCCTTAAGAAAGATTCTTCAGATAGTTTAAAGTAAGTAAGTAAATGTATACATTTTATAATTATATGAATTAATAGTAATGATTAGAAATATTTATTTATTTGAAAACAGATATAACTAAGTAAGAAAATATAGTACGTACCTTTTCCTACTTTTCAAGTTAATAATAATGATCATCACAATTTAATAAGAACATTTTCGTATGACTTGAAAGAAAATCAGCCGCCAAAGCCAACACTATGTAATTGTAGCAGTTGCGTTATGAAGCGAGAAAATCTGAAATTACAAGCTTGTAGAAAAGAAAGAATTTAAGTGTTAAATCGAGGCTTTCTTTTTCGTCTATCCCCCTTTCGTGCAACCAAAAATCATCGGTTGCGCCCCCAAGTTTGACCCCAGAAAGACATTCAAGACCACGTTAATTGAGCTTCGAGTGAAGACCAAAAGCCAGCGATAGATAACAACATCTGATAAATGGCGGGCCGAATCGAAAACGAAATCTCAATCTCTCTGAACTCTAAACCTGGTCGGGGCTCTCGCTTTTGGAACAATTGTGAAATGCTTTAATTTCTGAAGTACCTTTAATGAGCATTTTCAACATGGTCATCATACAATCAGCCAGCCAGCCAGCAAGCCAGCCAGATGGGCCACAATGGTCTTCAATATTTGGACCAGGCGACCGGCTTTCGGTTCGATAATTATTGCCTTTGGCTTCGGGTTCCGCCGAGTGGTCCGTCAGAATGAGTTTGGTGCCGGTGCCGGTGCTCATGCCCACAATCTGTAAATGTATCTCGGTGTTGGAATCCGTATCTTTGCGGCCATATCGTATCGGTGTATCTCTGTATCTGTGTATCTGTGTATCTGACAGAGCTCAGTGTGCTGAGGCGAATTAATGATATTACATTCGCTTTTGCTGCGCGGGGCTTGATCCACTAACCCTTGCCAGCGGCCCCTTCGGTAGCTCTTTCACTCAACTGGGGGCCATGAAAGGAAATTGTAATGATCGAAATCAAAATGTTTTCGTTACTTTGCCTCCTAATGAAGCTTGAATAGTGCGAATGACTCTCAACTCTCTCTATATATGTATATATATATATATATATATATATATATATCCGAATACGAGTCCGAATATGAATCGTTCTCGAGTCGAGTACACGCGCCTTTTAATCGAAATTTGATGATGGATTCCCCGCCGCTGGACCAGTTCCAATGGGGAAATCAGTCAGAGGTTGAGTATCTTGTCTTGACTCTTTCTTTGCCGCTTTATTGTTGGCCATTGGGGGCTTGGTTCTGGCCGCTATTTGCCTTTGTTATTTATTTATTGTTATTACCGTACATTGCTCGCTGGAAGTTCTGAGCTGATTTCTTCTTTCGTAATTGTCCAAATAGGTTTCGATTTGGCTTGAAATTGAGCAGGGAAAGAAACGTGAATTGGAGTTTGAAACAGTGGGTTGGGTTCTTAAGGGTTCCCAGGGGGAAAACTTCGTCGGTGAGTTGGCAACTTTCTGGTTCGCCAGGCGACAGCTGCATTGCAGGTGACAATGAAGGGGTAGCTACTATGCACGCTCGACTGTAGTTGCACATGTGTTTTCCCGGCACATTCAATTGAAAATTATGTATCCCAAGCCCCTTCCATACTTGCCACGCTCTGCTTGAGCCGAGGTCTGCAAAAGTTTCCAAGCTTGTTACTATTGAATAATAGTATATTAATTTTGCTGCCTTTTTTCCCCTGGGCTCTCGACATGCAAGCCCTCAACTTAGTTTTAATTGAATTGAAAGTCAAAAGTTTTGAGCTCGTGGAAAAAAAGTGAAAATGTTGAGACAAATTGACATAGAGGAAAAGTTGCCGGTTGCTAACGGAAAATGTTTAATTAAAGGCAAATTTCCACGGCAGTATGCGGTCTGAAAGGAAAAGCTGCTAAATTAAGAGCAGAATGAATACACAGTGGTAATTTTTGTTTTCAAATAAGTTTTTTTGTTTTCATTGCGTATATTTCTGGTTTTCTCTGTTGATATTTTGTTTTTCGCTTAAATTTGCATAAATTTCTTCTCTAACTAATACATAAATAGTTGTTTGCATTTGATTCGATTTTGCATTTAACAATAAATTAAATAAGTTAAAATTAAGCTTACAATGACTTTCAGTGCTTTGTTGTCTTTAGTTTATCTAAACTCGTATATCATTTACAATTCTTCTTAGGGGCTACGATTAACTTATGTTCGGAGGGGAGGAAAACAGTAGTGTGGCAAAGTGCTGATAGAATTGGAGATCCTTCAGTGTTCTATAGGTTCGAAAAGAGTGCTTTAAAGTTATTTATGTACAAGGCAAGATTTTCTCTGTCTTAATGCCTAGGTTGTATTTCGATTACAGCTACTACAATGTTTTCCTTAATTCCTAATTAAACGCTAATTGTGTCTGGGTTGTTGGAGTGGGGAGTGTTTTTTTGGGGGGTTTTGGCATCACAGTGTTGGGCAGCGCACTACTAAGCATAGATGCTCAGCTGCCTGCGTCGATAGGTAGAGGATCAGTGCGTGAACTGACGCAGGGTGTTGTTATTCTGCTGCTGCTGCTGCTTCTGCGAGGCGGACTTCTGCTGAAAGGACCTGCGGCCTGTGGTGGCACACAGTCCATTCCGCAGGGGCAATGCTGGAGGCATTGGTGGCGGCGTGGGCGTCTTGCTGCGACCCATTTGCTCCAGCGGCATCGAGTAGTGAGTGTTGCTGTAGATGTAGTTATGGTCCAGGATCTCGCTGCCCATCTCCTGCTCGTACATCTCGCGCTGCTTGAAGTGCTCCTGGGTGAGGCGCAACTGAGGCTGATTTGTGGCGCCCAACGGAGCACCGTGCACCATGGGCACATCCGCATACGAGTAGCAGGAGTCACCCACTGTCGCCGTGGCCGCCAGGAACTGCGGCTTGGTGTAGTGGTTGAGCTGCGGATTCTGCTGATGGACATCCCGCCCCATGGTGGCCGACTTCATGTGCAGCACAAAGGAGGCACTGTCATCGATGGCTCCCTGTGCCACCAACGCCTTGTTGTTGTTCAGCTTCTTTTCACTGATCATTGTGGCCGTGGGCACTGCCAACTGCTGGAACTTCTGCTGGGGATCAACTGCACCCAGATCATTCACTGGCATCGGGCACATACCATAGTGATGGTTCACACCGGGGTGATGTGGGGCCGTGTAGGTATTGGGGAAGGTGGAGTGGATGCCCAGGGAGCAGGGATGGTGCTGGTGGCGCGACATGTAGTCCTCGTCGCAGAAGGTCTTCTGGTACTCCCGCTCCTTGCGGCCCAGCGCCGAGTTGCCCCACAGACCGCCCTTGATGGTCTCGCGGATCTTGTGGCGGCAGCGGTACAGAACCAAAGCAAGGGCGGTAATTGTGGCCGCAGATCCCACCAGGAGAGCTCCGATCAGCGCCTGCTTGCGAGGATCGGCATGAGTGCAGCCCATCAGGGCGGGGTTCAAGTGACGCAGGGATTCGCCACGCAGACGTTCGGGAAATTCGCACAATATCTCGGACACATCATCCTGACTGGCATTCTTGGCCACCAGCAGATTGTGCAGCCACATCACGCGGCAGTCGCAGGATAGAGGATTCTCGGAGAGGTCCAGAGTTAGGAGATCCTTCCAGGGGAAGAGTCCTTCGGCCAGTGAGGTCAAAGCATTGGCCTTCAACACCACATGCCTCAAATGGGGCAGTCCACTGAGGGCACCTTCCTGCACCTCCACAAGCATTTTGTTGGACGAGAGATTCAAATACTCCAGGTTGCCATTGCCGCCAAAGGCTCCGGTCATCACACGCTTCAGTTTGAGCGCACCATTCACCTCCAGACGCTTCAGTTGCTTCAGGCCCGTGAAGGAGCCCTCGCTGATCACCTCAAAGTCGTTCTGTCCCAGGGAGAGCTGCTCCAGGCGAACCAACTGGCTGAGGCCCACGGAGGGAATGCGTTCCAGGCGATTGTCGGAAAGGTCCAGGATGCGTAGCTCCTGCAGACCCAAGAAGCTGTCGTGCGAAACGTTGCGCAGACTGGCCCCCTTCAATTCCAGACGAGTAAGACCCTTGAGGTCCTGGAAAGCACCAGCCTGAATGGTTTGCAGAGTGTTCATGCCCAGGAAAAGCTCGGCCAGACTGGGCATGGCTTGGAAGATCACTGGATCGGGAACGGTAGTCAAGGCATTGTCGTCCAGATACAGGATGCGCAGCTGGGAGAGACCATCGAAGGCCTTGGGATCCAGGAAACCAATGCGGTTCTCGCCCAGATTCAGCTCCTCGAGCTTCAGCAGCGGACTAAAAGTGCCCTGGTGCAACTCAGAGATTTGGTTACCACGCAGATTCAGGACAGTCACTGCCGACAGACCAATCAACGTCTTGTTGCTGATCTGGCCGATCTTGTTGTGGTTCAGATGCACCTCCTGCAACTTCTTCTGGTAGGCGAAGGTGCGCTGCGGAATGGTCATCAGGTGATTCGAAGACAAATCGAGGAAGGTCAGCTCCGCATAGAACTGGATGGACGAGTCGATGGTCTTGATCTTGTTGCTCTTGATCACCAGTCGCTGGATGGAGGGATTGAGGGCGATGGGCAGCACGTCCAGCTGGCCCTCGCCGCACTGAACCACCAGGGTATTATCATCGCACTGGCAGCCGGGCGGGCAATTGGCCAATCCAGCCGCAGGCTCCACTCCAATGCTGGCCAAAATGCACCAGATGCCCACGAACGCGATCATCATGTTTCGCTTGCATCTTGGGATCTTTGTTTCTTATTTCTTTTCTGTCTTTCAGTTTGCTCGCTGTGCTGCGCTGCTATTGCTGCGTTTAGTTTTGAGTTTTCGTTGGGATTTTCAGTTTTCCATAGTGCTGCGGGTAGACAAACGAGGGAGAGATTTTTCAAAATTAGTTTATGTTTCTGGGTGAGTCCGTTTAATTAGCCTATTTTCGTGGAACTATTTCTATTGATTAAAATTTAGAGGTTCACAAAGCAAACATTTTATTTTATGTTTTCACCACTATCTCATCTCAATTATATTTTTAGATTTAGTGTTTATTGCTTTCTGGAAAAATTGAAAATTTTAACTCTAACCAACTCAAATTTATAGGTTTTGGGAACTGATTTTTCTTATTCATCAAATTTCAGAGTGAACTGAAAGTATTTACATACTGATTGGTTTTAATTAGATGTTCAACTATTTTATTTTGTTGTAAATTTTCTGCTTCAACATTTTAAAAAACATTTTTGTCTCAGTTTTCTAGTTTCCTAATTCTCACAATTTTCCACTTATTCCTCGTCAAACTTTTCACAATTTATTCCACAAGTGAAACTTACCTATTGTTTTTCTTTGAAGATTGCTTGGAAACAATTTCTGCTTTTCAGTAGATGAAATCGTTGATGAACAGAACTTAAAATGTTTTAATTTTGTTTGTGGGATGTGTTTGAGTTTTCACTGTTTCACTTTTTGAAATTTTCTATTTAGCCAATTTTATGTTTTGTCACATTTGCTTAACTAAAACATGTGTGTTTGTCAAAATAAAATTTTGTTTGTTGTGTTTTGTTTTGTATTATTTTTGCAGATTGTTTGGGAAACGTGCGCGATAATCCAATGGTTCGCTTTAACTGCACGCTTCAAGTTGTTGTTAGGCGGTCGACGGGTTTTCGTATTATGTTTACGTATTTCGTGTTACCAACTCTGGTAAGAGAGAGGAACAAAGTCGAGTTTGGCTGTATATGGCAGGCAGACAACCGCTCACGACGAGGCAACGAACTACACTGATTTTACGAAGCGACTGCTGCACAAACGATACCTCGGCTGCCGTTTTTGCCGGGCTGTTTGAGCGGTAAAACCATAGAGCGGTAGAGCGGTAGAGCGGCGGAGCGGTAGAGCGGTTTAGATGGTGGTGGCAAACAAGCAGCTGCATCGGTTTCCCAAAAAAAGAGAGCGTGGCTAATGCGAGACGGCCTTGCAAAGGCGAGTTCTCTCAGATAAAACAGCTAGCAGGTAGTCGGAACTGGTTGTGAGAAACAGATACGTGAGAGAACTCTCTTGTTAGAGAATTCATTTCCCTGAGTTTCACTCAATGGTTTCCACTCATTTATCTGGCTATGCGGTGCTTAAGGGTCTAGAACCGCTCTCTGGCAATTGCAACTCATCCGCCGAACTGGCCGCACGTCCTCCACGAAATGATGCCGTCCATAAAGAGTCCATACATCTACTAAAAACTAAAACTGCTCAAGTGCCTTGGCATAATTAAGACTCCATAAAAAATACACTCCTCCGCAGAATAGCAGCTAGATGTATATTTATGGGTCGCAGACATGTCCTGGCCTAAGTGGAGCCTTTTAGTGCGGCTTACATCCCAAAAAGTGACGCACTTGAAATTGATATTTGTGTATCTGCAAGATGCACCGCAGCCAAGGACATCTCACAACACACACACACGTGAAAGTGTTGCCCTCAAGTATTTCCCAAAAATATTGTGTCATCTGATACATTTGATTTGCATTTCTCATTCTTGGCATGCAGAGCAAACAACTATTTACAAGTCGAAACAAAAAAAAAGAAAAAAACAACATTGACAACAAGAAAATCAACTTTAAATGGCCATAACTTTGTGCCAACATATGAGGCGGGATCTGGGGAGCGGGTTGGGGCACATTTTCCGGGCCTTACGGCTTGTGGTTTTCCTCCACTTTCCATCCCCCTTCACCTCCTTTCCCACCACTGACATAACTGGCATATTTCCGTCTACTAGAATTTCGCACACAAAATTTATTTATCATGCAGAGATGCAAACATTTTTCGACTGCTTTTTATCTTCCATGAACTAACCAATAAGTAAACTGGTTAAATTTATATATTACCCAAATTTGGGGCAACTTTGTGTTTTGAAAGCCGGGGCAACTGTTAATAGTTGCTTGACCGATGCATTTTATGCATTTGATTTGTTGCCTTTGCCGGCAAATAAATATAGAACATTAAAAACAGTGCATAGAAGTTTTCTAGGTAGCAGACCGAATTTAGGGTTTAATTTTGTCAATTTAATTTAAAGTGTAAACTATTTTCCAACTGCTTAATCTTTGTATAATGTGATATGGTTTTGCTAGGAACCTACTTTTAAAAAATGAGACTGTAAATCAAATGCATAAAAAATTAAAAAAAATCCAGGTGTTTATATGTTGTTCCTGCTTCCTTTTATACAAATCTGCCTTTTTTTCTCTCACACATAAATAGCACAATCATAAAAATCGAATTAAAATTATAATATTGTAAACAAGTGTAAAGAACTATCTCTTTAATATTATTGAGGAAGTCGGTAAGTTTAAATTTTACTGACTCGTTTTTAGAAAGGCAGTGAACAGCAGTTCCATAACAAATTTAAATGCCTTTTAAAGAATTGTGCACAAAATCCTATTAAAAAGGCTTGTCAGAAAACTATCGTTAGGCTCGTAAGCTGCCAAACTGCTCTACATAGGATGAAACTGCGTAATTTCCTCCTCAAAACCAGATCCAAAACACACGTGATTGTTGCACATGCTGCAGCTAACGGAAGTTTGCGCTTTTATTTTTATGTGTGCCACAAGCTGGGCGTTGCAGGTGCCGCAAACTTTTTCACCCAACTCTCACGTCACACATCGGAAAGCCTCGATATACCCTCTCAATTTGCGACAATGTGTGAGAGTTTCCCAGCAATAAAACCCAAATCCAACAACTTAAAATAAAGGCGAGGTACGCACATATATATATGCTTTATGGCAACTGGAAAGGTTTGTTTGCCGCCTGAGTGTGGGCCCGGCTGCATATGAAAATTGTTTGGCCAAACGCTAAAAGCACTTAAACAATTAGAGAGACCGAATTGGAGGTGGAGGGGGCAACTTTGTGTGTAATTAGGTAAAACAGGGTCCGGAGAAGGGCCCTCGACTACCGTTGTACCACAGTGCCAAAGCATAAATGCAAATAAATCGTGAGTCTGAGGGTTTTTGGATTTCATCTTGGAGAGTTTCAAGTAAATGCCATCTAATCGTTTCGGTAGTGGTATTTTTATTTAGCTGTCTTAGAGGCTGAATTACCAAGAAAGTAGTTTGAAAATTAAAAACCGTTTTCTTTTTTACTGTTAATAAAAAAGGTCATATGGTGGCCAGTAATATTTTTTTTTAACAAAATAATTGTAACAAACATATTTATAACAGATTTTGTTTAATATTTTTGTTGAATTTTTTAGTTTTCTTGAATGTTAAGTGTAATGATACTATGTATAAAATTACCATTCTTAACATTTTTTTGTGTTTATATGTGGAAGGAAGCAAGTTCCCATTTTGATGTTAAAGTCTTATTTTGCCTAAATACTATTTCCCGGAATTATGTAAGACATGAGGAAAATCTCCGGCAATCTGAACGGCAAACGGAACGCACTTTGACCAAACAAAGAACCCGAAGTCGGTGGGAAGTGACTTATGGGAACGGACAGCTGACCAAGTCGCCGTCATATAAGTATATTCGAATGCGTAAATGTTGGCAACATTCAATATGGGTGCGCATGCGCCGCTTCCCTCTCTCAACCAATGTGGTTGTTGTTGCTGCTTTATTGGCCCCGACGACGTTGTTTTAACAAGAAACTTGTTAGTTGCAACGGGTTAAAGATTTCGAGTCTTGTACTTGGCCCTGTTGTTTGCCCGTCGCGACGTCGGCTACTCGTTTCATGTGTTGTTAAATCTTTCCCCCGTTGTTGTTCCTCATTTTTTTCTACCAGCTGCCCTTTCAATTGATGTTTGTCCGCCTCATAAGCGACGGCACAACCCATTTGTCAGCATTTGAGGCAAACATTTTAACAAGACCTACTGTAGAATAGGTTATAGGGATGGAGAACCTTAAGCCGCTGACAGTTCCGGCGCAAATGCAACTTCCGCAACGATTGAGATGGAGGTAACTTCCTAGACCAATAAAATATCAATTGACTCGGCAATTAATCATATTCCGAAATGTGCAAAGAATACTTTGGGCATTGCAACTGGAACCGGAAAGACTGGGCCATTGTTCAGGAGTTCCCCATTCAGCCAGCTTCACACTTTTTTCTTCGTCCTCGGCTACTCGTTTTTAGAGGAATCACAATAAATAATGAATCCAGAAATGAGCGTTAAATGCAATGAGAACGAGAATGATGAGAAGAAAGGCAGCAGCGGAAGTGAGCACACAATGGTCCAGAAGTCCAAAGACGAAAGACTAAAGACTAAAGACCCGGGCCCAGTGGGCACAAAGGCACAATGCCTTCCTTGTGCCCCAGCCACCGCCCAAAGGTTAACTTGAAATCGAATGGCAATGGCACAGTAAGTAAATACCTTGTACCTTCTACTTTATACCTTAACACATCACCGTCTCACTCCCTTTGTGTGTGAACGCTTTGCTGACTTGTGATTTTTCCCCCGATATCGGAGTGTTGCTGAGAAGTATCTCGCAGCTTTACCCTGCCTCACATCACCGCCAATGCATCTGCAGTCTGGGAAAGCTTCGAGAAATCGTCAAGTGGGCTGTGAGATCCGAGAAACTGCCCATCGGAGAGTACCCATACGTTATCAAAAGTAAACAGGCGAGAAATTCTAAAAGAAAGTCTTCAGATCTCTAAAAATGTACAAAAATTATTAAAAAGAAATTTCATAAAAATCTAAATCAGAAATCTAAGCCGAGATTAAGAAATTTTTCTTTTAAAACTTCAAAATTTTACCTTACCATATTAAATAAACTTTTAAGTATTTTCAGCATAAAAACAAGTGTATCTAAAATAGTCAATAAAAACATCCAATATTCTATAACAGCTTGTCAGGCATCCTTTCATAACGCAATTCGTATAAAGCTCAAACATTTTGTTTTTACAACTTCAATACATGTATTTTATATTGCTACTTAACAAGTTTTAATTGCTAAGAATAAAAAATGCAGTAAGCTTACTAAGATAATATAAAAGTGATAGCTTACAATACGTTCATACATTTTATAAACATTGTTCAAATATTTTCTTCCTTTTCCTTATCCTCACCTTAAACTACAAATAATGTATACTTTCGAAGGATGCGGCTTTCCCAGTGGCTTAACTCTAAATCAAGTAATCCGAGAAACGCCCAAAGATCAGTGAGATACTCAGAGATTTCACAACAACTATTTTTGCAACTTCCCCTTAGTCGACCGGAAAATGCAAATCAATATCTCTATCTCTTTCTCTCCGTTTCCTTTCTGATCCTGTCACATAAAGATCTGGCCAGGAATGCCCGTATCCGCTCCAAGATGCAGTTGGGCTCCAGCTCATTTCACTTGGCTCGCATAATTTATGCAGAATTATCAATCGAGATTTGTTTAGACAAAATGCAAACAGACGGGGGAAAACTAACAGAGAAGGAGAAAAATTAACGAACGTGTGCCGCAACAGGAAAAGCCACAAATTGTTTATGCAACAAAACAAGCCGGGCCAAAAATAGCCAGTAGAAAAGCGGCGGAGCCTCTGACGTCTTGTGGCAAATCTATGAGATACGCATATCGCATTCGACTTATCTAGCGGGAGCAACCCGATATGGCTGCCATCTCGCCATCCAGTGGACAGTGGACAATGGACAGGAGACAGAAGCCGGTGGATAGTGACCAGGGTCTTGAGTCCAGAGTCTAGAGTCCAGGGCGTGGATCGCTGCCCCATGCGTGATAAATGCCTCAGATAAATGCGTGTCGCAGTTGGGCACAGACAACCAGACAACGCGGAGACACATGTTGCATGCGCCTATTTTGCATGCCAGCCAAGCAAACACTGAGAGAAACTGAACAACAAATTTGTGGAAAATACTTTCCCATCAGACAGTGAAAGAAAAATAAAGAACAAAGGTTGTTTTAAATAATGTTTTCTAACTGTTTACAAAAAAAAAAGGTTCTGCTAAAAACTTGACAATTACTGAAAATTGAAGATACATTTTTATGTGCATATTAACGATAGGCAGTTAATTCATTTTGGAATTTAAGCTTTAACTTCAAATAGCTTATTTTGATGAATAACACAGATTGGATAGTCTATTTTGTTTGGAATAATAGCTTTAATTACATTTTGTATGATAACGCCTTTTTAAAATTGCTTTAAAACTTGGATCAAAACTTATTTATATATCTTAAACTATTCTATATTATATTTTCAGTGCACCGATCACCGCGCAAATTCATCTTGCTGCAGGAGCAACAGCCACTGCCACTGCCACAGACTGGACATGGACATGGACACATGTTAGTGGAGAGTTCACAGCTACTAACCAATGCCAAGATCCATTGCGTGATCACTCCCTGTCCGGGGAAAAAGCAGAGACATAGACTCACTCGAGCCGAGTGCAGCTCGTTTTAAATTACCAAAGCTTTGTGCGTCTATCATTTTGGTCGTGGCATGCCACATTCGTTGTCTGGGCAAAATCCATCTCCAAGATTGATTATAATCGGTAGTCAAAGTGTCCAAGACTGCTGGTGGCTATTTATGGCCCAGGCAAATTATAATTTATGAAGTCTGGACTGTCGGTTGGCTTGCACTTCGGCATGTCTCCATAGACTTGTGAGATACATAAGATACACATGCTGGCCGGTGCACAGATCATCGGGCATTTCACATTTGTATTTTGACAGCATGTTAACGTCATTTATTAATTGAAAGCCAGCCCTTGAGGTAATTATTTGGGCCAGCCGCTCTCCTGCGGTCAAAGATTTCGTTCGAAAATCCATGTTCAACTGGCGCCTCACATTTTCATTTCACTGGAATTGCCCCAAAAGGTTTCCCCAATAAACCTCGAAACCCCCAGCAAGTTTACCTAATCGTTTTGGAAATCTAAGTTGCCTCATCTCCCTGTGTCTCTGATTCTTGTGAGTCACAGTTCGGGGGAAATCTTAAGTGTGGGCTATGGATGCACAGATGGAGATTTTGAACGATTCGATATGGGCGGAACTTTGCTGGAAAGAAAGTGAGTTCTTCAACCTGTCAGAGATGAGTTAACCATCCAGATCTTATGCAAAGTGGTTAGCATTAAAGATCATCTATCTGTATTTACCAGGGTTTCAATTACAAATCGAATGAGTTTGGGCAGAATTTATGGAGGTGAATCTTAAAATGGAGGAAATAGACCACTGTTGATATATGAAACTTTCTGTGAAATCAATTTGTAGGGAAATTAGGAAAAGAGGTAAATTGGAAGAGGTTACAAATTAATGCTGATATAACTTAATTTTTAAATTGTGTTTAAACATTTTTGGTGGAAAGGAAAATTAGTTTAATTTAATACATATTTGTAAAGATTTTGTGATTTTAAAAATTGATTCAATTAGTTTCCTTAATTTAAGCGTCTGCCATAGGCAAAAAGCTAATTTTATGCAAATAAATCGTTACCCCAAATGTAATTATTAATTATGTATGTGGCAAGATAATCAATAGTCAAATTACATGTGAATTGAATTCATGGAATGGTTTCTTCAGATATATTTGTCAGATTTCAATGAAATAACTTGCCAAAGTTCTTGCAGAAAATGATGATTTAATAAATCAAGCTATTCAGATTTCCTTCCTCATTTTGAAGCTTAGCTTTAACCCCTTGACCGCCTTTTCGTCCCTTCAAACGGGTGTCAAGTGGCATTAGGCAAGTCAAGCCTGGTTCCAGTCGTAAGAGCGAACCCTTTTGGTTAATCAGCTACGCAGCGGTGCAAAAATACCCAAAGCCCAAACCAGATTCAGATTCATATTCGGACAGAGATGCGGACTAGGGACCCAGTGAACAACATCCTCGGCAGAAGTAGCAACAGCGCCAGCGATGCGTGTGCAAACACCCAGAACCAGAACCCCGGGGGCAACAGCAGCATAAAAGTATCTTCAAGGTACACATACTGCGACTGAGGGGGGACGTTGCAGGGAAAGGGCATTCGGGCAGGTGTGTTTCTCACGCAGCCAACGGGGCAGGCAACGTTTTTAGTCCAGGTTTTGGTTTCGGTTTCGAAGTGTGGCAGTGTGTGGCAGTATTTTCCCTTTTCTACCGACCTCCCGCCGAACAACTCCTCTTGACCAGCGCCACACATTCGCTTGGCTGGCTTTAACATTTAGAAGTGGCAACGTGAGTTGATCGTGATTGGGCACAAATACGTAAGTCTACGTTGTAGTTCATGTTTATGAATTTTTAAAAATATTTTATATTAATTATATATATATATTTTTTTATAAATATTTGTATTTTCTCTGATACAAAAAACCTACAAACTTTTAAAAAATATGAAATTTTATTTAATTCTTACTAAATTAACGTTAAACATTCAAATGGCCAAAAACACGTTTAGAAATCACACTTATTTTAAGAAAGAGTTGACATTTATGGGCCTTTAAATTTGCCTTCAAGACTGTGGCTCATTATATCGAGAATAAAAGTATAAGTAAAATATTGATAAATATGTAAATCTTAACTTAACCTTGCAATCAGATAGCCACACAAAACAAAGTCTCTCACGACAATTATAGATAGTCATCGAGGGGTTTATAAAACCATCTCTAATCAGAACCGCAGCTTCATCTAGGACTGCCCCACTCTGGTAGTCGTTTCCACTTATTTCGCTGTAGCTGTTGCTGTTGCCAGTGATTCGGAAATGCGTTCTCTGCGGATTCTGCCATTATTTGTTCCCCCGGGAGCCCTTCCTCTTTAGCATCGGCTGTCCAACATTTGATAGCATAAATCAAATGGACGAGAGGTACAGAGAAAGGGAGATTGAAAATAATTATGGGTGCTGGGGTTAAAAATTTGCACGTGGTATTAATTTGGGGGCCTCCTCGGCCTTGTGTCTGTGTTTTAAATCGTAGCAAAAATGGTTTGCAACTTGCAATTATTTGCCGACTCTCCGCATTGCAACTTTGTCTGCGGTCTGGTTGTTGTGGCCTCCTCAACCTTTTGTGGCCTTATCATTTAATACGCATCTGGAAAGCGTTTCTTCTGCAGCGCCTTTTCGCACACAATTTCCAGGCACTTCTTTAATTGCAGTTCTCGGCTATCAACTAAACAGGATACAAATGGCTCCCGCTCCGGCTTTGAGTGACTCTGATTATGGCCTCGCATTTGTATCTCTCCTTTTGTCTGCCTAAAACGTATCTTTAAGTTCATTTTTCTGCAACGAGGGGCTGGTCTAGGTGGAAATTGTTTTCGCTGTGTGTTTTAAGGCTGTGAAGAAGATAAATTTTGTGGGTTTGTTTGTTTGGCAAAAGTGGTGGTAGAACTTAACTTACAGGCGTTGCATAAATTTCTATTCAGATCGCTCGATTGGTAGCTGTTGACTATTAATTGCAGTCGGATAATCTACTCACCCCTTCAGCGAATCAAAAACGCATTTAAATTAAGCCTGCATTCCGCAACGAATCCATTTTAACCGCAAAACTCATTTGCGCCTTAATTAAATAATAATGAGTGAATCGCATCACAGTCGCTCAACAATAAATAAATCAATCCATGACTTGCAGCAACTCCTCCACTCTCCAAAAATTTTGATCGATCAAAACCAAACACTTCGTTTCCCTGAAACGGGTTGGGCCTAAGGGAAAAAACAAAAAATGTCCCCCAAAATAAATTACAACTTATTTTGATTTTTATTATAATCAATGACAATGCGAAGGGAGAAGAAAAGAACCATGGAACCGAAAGGTACAACCCAGTTGGGTTTCCTTAGAACAGAAAGCCATCCAAGGCAAGTGAAAATTTATGTGGCCCAAGAAGGAAAACCAGAGAAACCCAAAATCAAACTATCTCGAGAGCATTTATCTTTCATTAGAAAATTAAAATCTCAGTGTGTGCGCACACAATCAATGACCACAAATCTTTACTTGGTTCTGTTCGGATTTCAATGGACCAGTCACTAGTGTGTTTGGAGGTATAGTTTCGAGGGGAGATTTCAGCTGCATCCCAGGGACATAAAACCCAATTTTATGTTCTCCCGAGAATCGGAGGCTGGTCGCGGACACTGTCCTGCCATCCTTGCTGTAGGTCGGCCTGGTAAATTAAAATGTTATCATCACAACTTAATCGTCACCATAAAAGCTGACTGCTGCACTGACCAGCTCGTAAGCAACTCGATTCGCTGGCCCTTCTTATCTCAGTTGAAATTTGTTAATTGCCGCGCACTTCAAGTACTTAGTGTATCTTTTTGGGTCCTCAGTCTCATCTGGCTTTCGGCCGTTTCTCGTCTCTTTTTTCTGGCTTAATGTCCGTTGTAAATTACTTTTAAATGTTTTAGGTGTAATAAAGTTGTTCGCCTGCCATTGCGTAATGAGTTATTCTAAAGTAGTTTGTGTTTTATTTTTCTTCTTTTTTTTGGTGTGTGGCACATTTTTTCCTCGTGTTTGTTGGTGCCCCCCACCATTTGTAATCTCTGGCCAGGCATCGTTCTTGGGACAGAAGTTTTAATTAATTTTTGAGCTGCTTCTTCTGGGCCGCAATTTAGAAAGGCTAATGGGTACCAAAGTGCCAAGATCATGATGAGACAATTTGCTTGGGGACACGATGGTGAAATTGTTGCCTAATTGGTTGGGGAAGACAGCTTCATGAGGTATTGAAATAAAATTAGGTTGAATAGCCTTGTAATTAAAAGAAAGTTAAAAGGAAGAAAAAAAATGATAAAAATATTTAGCAAATTTTTTGTGTTAATTCTTAAAATTAAAATTGTCTCACCTCACATTCTAAATTTAAACTAAACAAAAGTTATTGTGTATCTTTATTTCTTACTATATTGAAAAATCTAAATGCAATAATTCGACTTATGTTTAGACACTATCTAGTCTGTTTAAGCAATCTTTATATTCCAAATGGACTTTCGACTGACAACTCAATCCAAAAAGGCCCATCAAATAAGTCCGATATGGAAGCACCCGAAGGCCAACTAATCAGCCATAATAACAAAATAAATCATAAGCCCATGATGGGGACCAAGAACAGGAGAAAAAGCTGTCAGAAGTGGTAGGAAAAAACATTCAGGAAAGTTCAAAGCGCCGAGACGACAATCAGAGCCAGGATATGCATAGATAATAAATGTATCATGCACATGTTTGCAGCCATATAGTAGTAAACTAGCAGCTAGCTGGGAAGTGCTGACAGTTGGGCGACGGAATAAGGGACGTGTGGGGTGGAAAATCCAGTGAGGCAGAGGCAAGTCCCTGTCGAAGCACTAAATTATGACTAGGTAAGCAGGCGCTGACAATTCAATGCAAGGAAATATTACGCTGCCTGGCACACATGCATCTATATCTAGATCTTCTGTAGCCGTAACTGCAGAGCCATGTAAAATTTATGCAGCAAAACTGAAAACGAAACGAAACCGAATGCACCGGGGTATAATCCTGGAGACGCAACGACAAGGGCGACAGGAAAAGATGATGTCATAATAAATTGTTATTTATGAGAGGAGTGCTGACAGTTGAAGCTCGCTGGCTTAAGCTCGAAAATACCGGGTCCGCGATTAATTATATCAATGCTGTAAAAATACCTGAACGATCTGTCATCTGTTTTAGTTTTCGTATCTGTTTTTTTTTTTTTTTTCGGGGGCCCTTGACTTGCTTCCTGTCGAGTTTTATGCTTGAATGCCTGGGAATAGACAGTCGGACAGCAGAATGGCTGGAATAGTTGGGATGGTTAGTCAGCCTGTCTTAACGACCTGACAAATAGATAAAATGCAGTCACAGTTTTGTTCTTGACAGATCGGTTGGCTGTTCTTAGCTGACAATCGAATTATTTATAAAGAAATTCCAAGGGGGTTCCATCTTAATTAATATATACATTTTGATACAACACAACCAGTGACTTTTTTTTTTTGAGATTCCCAAAGGGAAATGTCTCAATCAGCAGTTTTACTCTTGACAACCAAACAGGAAATTGAACAATTTCATGGCCCATGCCTCCTGTAAGTTCTATTCAATGAAACAATAAATTTTAAGTGGGTTTAATTAAAAATTACATTTTAATTCAACAAAACGGCAGCCAAACCTTTTCCTCTTTGAGGGAAATTATGAAAGTTTCTTTCGACTAGCCCTCATTGAAGCATGACAAGCATTTGACAATGGCAGAAAGTATCTGTCAGATACTCAACGGCGCATGCTGCAGCTCATTAACGCCTGGGTCTCGGCGACGAAGCGCAACGGGCAGAACTGCACCGGAAATCAATTTGGAACCCCCCTCTATATATAGAAAGTACCACTTTAATTTTGTCAAAAATTATGAGTTTTATTTTGGGAGCTCAAACAAAGAGGTAAAGAGTTGGTGGGAGGTGGGGCATTCAAGACTGCGTGCTTTGACAATTATTTATGGGTTCAAAAATAGGAATTAAAGTGGAATTGAAATTGCTTTAGAAATGCAATCAAATTAAATTAAAATCAAGTGATGGGAAGTAAATGGTACAAAATAAGGGGGACAAGGACCTACCGCAGAATGTTTAAGAGGACATTGAAAAAGGTCAAGATGATGAGGATAAAGGCACTTCGATTTAGTTGTCTCCCTGGAATTGTACCCCTTATAAAGAAGGTTTATATGTTAAAAAAAAAACGATAAGAAAACATCATAAAATAGTTGCTATACTTATTTGTAAATTGCTGTTTCGCTCTAGGGAAACAATTCTGAATAAAAATAATGATTTATGTTTTTTCTTAAAGTTGGTTAATATGAGATTAAATTATGAATGCATGTTGAATCACACATATAATTTCATTTAATTTTATATTATTTTATTAATATATTAACAAAATTCAAATAAAGACAATAATAGGTATCCTTCAGTCCAAACCACCCTAGTTTCAGCTTGTTTCACGTATTGTTTGCTTTAGAGAACAAAAGCTAAAATTGAAAATTGTTAAGATATCGAGAGAGAACGAAGGAGATTGAGCCACTTTCTTTCTATACCATTCGGTGGCCTTTTTTCCTGGTTTACTTTCCTTTTCTTGGCCTCGTTTCTCCCCCCCCGCAGCAAACAATGGTCGAAACTGGACAGGACGCCAATAAATAAGCGCAGGAGGTTTGCCGGACAATGGGAATGCGACTTTTTCCCATTCGCCAGGCATTTGTTTGCTTGCTTGAAAATGGTTTTAATTGTTGTTCCCCCTGTATATATTTTTATTTTCATTGTACTTTTTCGTGGCTCCTTATTGTTGGCCAAATATAATAAGATAGCAGTGCGTCATTCGCTTCTGTTTGTCTGTTTGCGTTTGTTTTGGTTTTCGGTTTTTGGCTAAAAGTAAATTAAGTGCCAATGTTAATGGCAGTTATGGCCTGGCATCTGGCTTTGGGATCTGCCAACAAAAGCCTGGCCATTTGGGTGTCTTAATGTTGCAGTAATAATGGCTAAAAGTGTGTGTGCATTGAGATAGTAGCTTGAGATTTATAGCTGCTCAGCTCCGCTTTCTTTTCCTTCAGTTTTTGTGCTCCCATTTTTGGCAACCAGAGTGAAATGTGTGGTCCAAGAATGGTCTCCAGGGCCATACAAATGTACTCAGTTATCCTGGCATGAGGGAGCTACTAAATGGACCACTGGTAAGAGACATTTTTGAGGAATTACTGGGAAAGCAATGACAAAACAATTAGTTGATGTTTTGGAGAAATTTATAATGGATTTAAAAACAATTAAGTATTAAAATGGTAAAGCCTATTAAATAAGCTCCAATTACAAATCTTGATTACCCATAAAGATGTGTGATTTGGCCATTCAATTTTAAAGCTCTTTCTGTTTTTTAAACAGACAGATTTTAATTGTTATTGCTGTTTGAGAAAAGTCATTTAATCACTCAAATGTATCCTAAATATAAACTTTACACAAACGCCATTATCTTAATCGCCCGGCCATAGCTATAGTTTATTTATAGCTAAACAGTAAAAGAAGCAGGAAAAACCATTTAATAAGTGATTTAAGTAAGAAATCATAAACATTAACTGCATGTCTTTAAGCCACTACAAAACAGGCCATAAAAGGGCAAGCAGACCAGAGACCAAAAGATACTCTTGCCAGCAGCCGGCAAGCCAGCAATCCAGCAAACCAGCAAACACCGACGCCAGACGAATTCGATTAAAGTTAAGCCATAACAAGCCGGAGACGAGCTGAGGCGACTCCCAGGGTTCCCAAGCTCAGCCAGCCACAAATAATATAACAATTTAAATAACAAGCCATGGCCAAGACTCCTAGTCAGCCGGGCAGCAAACACCAGGCGCGTTAGTTAGATAGATTGATCTACATGTACACGACAACACAGAGTTGGGAGTCTATAGTTTTGGGTTTGGAGTCTGGGGTCTGAACTCCGGAACGACTCCTTACTGACTTTGTGGACTATGGTGCCATTCTATCCTGGACGAAACAAAACGATACGATACGAAACGAAACGAAACGAAGCGAACCTGGCTGCTGGTTACATGGCACACCAAGCTGGCTTTGGCCAAGAGCATGTCAAAACAAAATAACATCTTTAGCGCGCAAACATGACAAAACATCAGAATTCCAGCAGATTAACGTCAATTTTAATTGCATTCACTTAGAGCAGGCTCAAGTCTATGAGAAGCACAGCCAAGCAGCTGGAAATATGCATACAAGAAAAAAGAAAAGAAAACAAACATGGGATTAAGTCTGGTTAGCTGAGCCATGGAATACCCTGACTACAGAATAACTAACATGTTACATATGCAACAGAAAGCATATGGATTTTATTAACAAAATTCTCTCAAACAAAAAAAAATATCCTAATTTTTTCAGTTAATGTTCGAAAACTCCCACAAAATATGAAAAAAAAATGTATTTTTAAATAAGAAATTTTCACACAACCAGATGGCAAATATACGTGGTATTTTGCTTAGACTATTTTTTAAATAAGAGTAATAGCCTAAATCTTTGTAAAGCTATAAAAACTATTTTATTTTTTTTTATTATTATTAATTGTAGAAAATTCCAATGTTAATATTGTACTTAAAGCATTTATTTTTATTCAATTTAATTAGGTTTCTAAGCATTAAAGGGTTAACTAAATATGTTCGCTGTAGAGAAAATTGTTAAAAATGTCCAGTGCAAATAAGTAGAGTTTACAATTTTAAGGAATTTAATAAGGAAATGGGAATTTTAAGGAGTGGACTTTCCAATCAAGTAACAGCATTAAACTTATTTTAATCTTCACTTAAACTCCGATGAATACATAGTACCCCGTGGCAAAAGTGTAGCCATAAATACACAAGGAGCATTCCGCACACAACAAAAAGGGCTCCTCCAGGTGGCAGGGAGCCGGCAGCCGGGAAGGTAAACAAAGTTCCACAAGGTTGTGATTAACATGCGATAAAAAATGACCGGGCTGAGCGAAGACTCCAGACCTGGTCGACCTGGTCAGCTTTGGCTTACGTGTTTGCATTAGGCCAGAACTCAGAACTCAGGAACCGAGAACAGGGAACCGAGAAGCGAAAACTCAAACCCAATCCCCAGCAGCAGCAGCAGAAGCTCTCGAGCACTTTTGAGCCATTTGGAGAGCAGAAAAGTTAAGTGTCTGGCTGTCACATGCGATTTGCACCTGCCGGATGAGCAATGGCGCAGGTGGGGGAGCGCGAGGGATTTGCGTGGATTATTTATCATCTGAGCCACATCAGAGGAGGACCGTACCAGGCTACGTTTTAAGCAGGTTCCACTGCCGATGCTCGTACTCCGCCTTCATGCGAAGCATCGAGATGCACGTTGCAAGATTCGCTTTTCATTCGTTTTTTTTTTTCGTCTTTTCCTTTTTTTTAGGGGTGTAATCAGGGCCTGGCAAACATTTGCCCAGAGACGTTCATAAATTTTAATATTTTAATTTGACTTAAGCAGATGAACACATAAAGGTGGCCATTAAGCGCTGCATTTTGTATGCCTTGGCCAAACATGGCCAAAGGGCCAAAGACCGAAATGCAATTTCTTGAAAAGCGTCGTTCCAGTTTCCAGCATGTCGTCGTGTTTTCGAGTTACCACAAAACGGTTTACATTTCCTGTGCATTTTCTGCTTTGATTTTAGGAAAATTAACAACAGCTCAAACAGAGCCCAGCGACCGACCCATCCAAGTAACCAGCAACTCGCAAACCAACAACTAGCCAGCCAGGCGAGTCAACAACATGGCCCAAAACGAATCGGCGTCATCATCGCCGGCATACTCGAACAGCAGAAGCCGCAGCCGTAGTTAAAGCAGCAACACCAGCGAGAACAAGGTATGCTGAGGTAGGGAATGTGGCACCTCAAATACCCTAACTTGTTTGTATTATTTGGCTTCAGTTCAAAATTTAATTTAAAATTCTCGACATTCGATTTTTTTATATTTTTGAATTAATTTTTTTAAAAAATATAGTTAGTGCAATATTACATATAATACCAAAATATAAAATAACATGCATGATTGTATTGGTAAACATTTCCTTTAAAATAATTCTTAAGAATTATATAAACCAAGCAGTTATTTAAAATACAGCTTGAGTTAGCATCATATACATATAACACTTTGTATACCTTAATTAAACCTTCGAAAATTTGGTGTTCTTTTTATTACACTTAAATAGAACGTTTCTCTGAAATTCTAACCACAGGTTTAAACTTACATTAGTATACAAAAAAAATAGATAAAATAATTTGATAAATTTCAGCTATTTCAGCCATATAAAATATATAGATCAAATTACAATTGTAAGTGGTCAGAACAGTTAGAACTGCTCTCCGTGTGATTTTGCTCGCTTACCCGAGGGAAAGGGCATTGACAAACAGCGTGCAGTCATTTGGATTGCAGCATGGCATGTTGTTTGCTTCGCTGGTCTCATTTGGTCCTCTCTTAGCCCCAGGTAGCCCCCCCTAAGCCCCACTAATCCCCCATTAACCAGGCCCACCCCCTTTTTGCCAACTTTCGGCTATGATGCGACCAACTGGCATGGCACGCTGACTTGGCTTTGGCCACGCTTGTTTGGTTTGGTTTGGCTGGGCTCTCGGCTTGGACGCTGCTGCTAAACAGGTTAAAATGTCGTTCAAAATGTCAAGTCAACACTTTGATGTTGTCCGTGTGTCCGTGTCACTGTCCGTTGCTTGGCATGGTGGTTCTACTGTATTGCTACGGTTGCCGCAATGCTGCTGCAATGTTGCTTGCTGCTTTGTTTGCGTGTGATCTGCGCTTTATTTATGCAACATTCAGCACACGACGAAACATGCAACCGAAGCCGAAAATGTTAAGTGCTTAGATGAGATGGAGCAAGTAGGCTCTGCCTAGAAACCGACAATCGGAGAATCGAAGGGAACGGCGAGACGTCGTGGTTTAGCTGGCCATGTTGTCGACGTCGTTGTCGTCCATCGATTGTTGTTCTAATGCAGGAAGAGAAGAAGGTTTTTGGTAATGAAACGGTAGCGGTTAATGTGGGAATGGGGTCGACAATACGGGAAGGCCACGATTACGGAATTGGGAAAGGAAGTTGGGCACAACCACTTCAGGCGATTCCCAGCATTTGCAAAATGAGCCCTCTGAGGTTTAGTGTGCATTAAAAAGGCAATTATAAAAATTTATGATCTCATTCAGAAATTTAACATAAAGAACTATGAATAAATACTTAATTCAAAACCTTTATATGTTACAATTCCATAAGATTCTGATTGAGTTGTAAAACATCTTTTAATACCAAGCTCACCAAAGTCATATGTAAAGAATATTCCTTTTTTTATTGCTAAAAATATACTTTTAATATTCCATAATTTGTTATTTATCCTAGCACTAAAAACATTGTTTGCCGTTCCCCACGTTGTGCGCCAAATGTTGAAACGCTCCTGTTGCCGTCCAAATTTTTGCCAAAAGGCTGTTGCTAAAGCCGGAGCTAAAGTTGTTGCAATTCTGAGAATATTTTACGCTTGTTGAGGCTGACGACACAACATTGAAGCCACCGCCAACGAAGACGACTACGACGACGACGACGACAACCGACTGACTCTGGACTGGGATGGCGATGGCGATGGCGATGGCGATGACTCTGTGTCGGCGAGTATCTGTGAGTGCCTGATGCTCCCACTTCTTCTTACAGATGCTGAAGCTCCGGGCACAAGTCCAAGAAGACTACTAGGGTTTCGTGTTTTGTTTTCTTTGCACTCGAGTTGTATCACATCAATGGCCATTGTGTACGTCAACTTTGATGTTTCGGCTAAAGTTTTGAAGTGTGAGGTTTTAGACGTTCTTATTGCACTTCCCGACTCGGAGTCGCATTTGTGGAGGGATTCAGAGCCGGAGTCCGAGAGCGTCCAACTACCGCCTCACCTTGACAGGTGAAGAATGCCAAAAAGAGGGAAAGAAACAACATTTCAAGTGCCACAGTTGCCGGGCCACTTGAAAATCAACTCAAGCCTTTTAGGAGGAAAAATCGACATGGCAGGAGTCGGCCGCAGAGTCAAAGTCAGAGTTGCAGTCGAAATTATGGGCAGAATCGTGGCCGACGGACCTGCCTACATTCGCCCGATTTCGTATTTATTTTTGTTGGCACACAACACACACATTTCCATTGAAATTTCTGTTCTAATTGAGTAAGAAGTGTGTGCGGTGAGGTTGCAGTTTTCCCTTCAACAACTGTTGCGGCCCGGTTTGCCTGACGGCTTTAATTGGATTTTCATACCTGCTCCAAGCGGCCCCTCTGCGCCCCTATTCACCCATCTATGTTTGATTGGTGTTTGTATAATGAACTTGCAATATTCTGGATATCTTGGATCGGTTTGGTTTCAGCTTCGGGTTCGGGTTCGGGGCACCCAGCAGCTGGTTATTTTGTAATTGTGTTGGACTTGTTGGGATGCTTTAAATGTAACGCGTGAAATTTAACACACAACGTCATCGCCATCGATTCCCCATTTCATCTTTGAGAAAATAAAAGTTCTCTCTTTTCCTCGATCCCATCCGTTGTTTATTTAATTTATGTTATTATTACCTGATTAAGTATGAAATTCTATGGGGGAGTGTTGGTTTTTCGTCTGTTATGTCTTCAAAAATTGATTAGGACCAGAAAAAATAACAACTGATTGAACTCTCGCACACTCCCCCTGACAATGTAATTACGTGTGGAATTTTCAGCTCAGCAACAAAGTTTATTTCCATAGCGATAATAATGGGTTAGGTTGGGAAAAGGGTTGGTAGTAGGAGGCAGTTCGAGTTGTTATAGTTATGTCAACAGGAAAGATGAGTTAATGGAATGTAATTATTAAATGGGTTCGAATCCAATTTATCCAGGAAGGGGAGGTCTATGTGGAAATTTTAAAATTTAAATTAAGGGGGAACATTGGAAGATATTTAAAAAGACTTAAATTACCCTTTTCTCGTCATATCAAAAATAACAACATTTAACAAGTGATTCAAAAATGTAAATCAATCTGAAGCTATTTCAGGCGCAGACCAAACTTTTAGAAAGCATTTTAGGCTTCTAATTAACACAATAGGAGAAAAAAAACTTCCTTCATATAATTGCTATAAAAAACTGTTAGGCAAAGTAATAAAGAGTGGTTGGCCCTCCATCTCTGTTGCCATTTTTCACGAGTCTAATAAACAGAAAACAAAATTAATCATATCTAGAGCATGGAATGCCTGGAACTGCTCCTAATGAGCAAGTCGGGTGAGGAAAGTGCAACAGTTTTTAATGGTTCTTCTAGCTCGTAAAATGTGCCAAGTGGCCGAGGCATTTATGAGCCGCAGGAAAAACAAACGTTCGTAGAAAAAAAAAAACACGAACTTATGTACGTACTACGTACACTGACGGAAATTAAATTGTGGCAATAATTAAAACACCTGTTTTAATTAGATAGAAATGCACGGGGGGGACCAGAGTTTAGTTCTCTGGGAATGGAATGGAGAAGAACTGAGCTCATAGGTGCGACCCTGACCAGCGGCGACAACAAGTTGTTGAAAGTTCTCTCCTTCCATCTGGAAATTAATGACTTCGCGGCAGCGGCTTCTTCAAAAGTTCTTTGAGAATAGCGAACAACTTTATCACAGCCGTGGAAAACAGCTGGAAGCCGGAAAATGTTAAGGTCCCGCTATCTGAGGTTTTCCACCGAATGCTCTGGCCATTGTTCTTCGTTTGGCTAACCTTTGACTGCCAGTCACCAGATATGACAAAACATCATAAGGATCATGCATAGGGGCACACACCCCTAAGCCCCTTAATCCTTTTCTCTCCTTTTTTCACTTGAACGATCAATATCGTGAGGAACAAAAGAGTGTTTCTATCTAAGGTGATCTATCTGAAGATGTAAAATATGATTTTGATGTCTTTCTTAGACTCTCAAAAGATGTGGGTAAGTCTTTGCCTTTCTGAAGATGGGTGGTTTTTAGTTAAAGATCTAAGATCTTAGGATATTTCCCTAAATGACGACTAGCTCTTGAAGTTCACACAAACCGGGATAATTTTTAGATTGATGCTGAAACTTAGATGTATCATATTAAATCTATTAGATTGGCATGAATCATTGCTAAAATCATAATTTATTTGACACCAAGATTGATGGTCTTATCACCGAAAATGTTGATAAGTAAAGTATATCCTTCAAAATGATTCTGATAAATATTAAGATGTAAATGTTATTTTTTTAGAATTTCATAAAATCCATACAACCTAAGAAACTGTAAATTGTCAACGTTTGCTTGTAAATCCAACCACTTCCTACTGTCTTGGCTTTGTGAATCCACCTTAAATTCCAAAGCCACAGACCTTTCGCCAGAACTTCACTCCCTGAGGAGGAGATAATACCAGTACCAGTACCCTTTGAGTCTAAGCCACAGATATGCCAAAACATGATCATCGAAGATGGATGCGAGGAATCAACTGCAGCACACACCCCTCGTTCTAATCCTTTTGGGCTTGACTTGGGCGCTGCCCTCGCTGTACGCTCCTGGGATATCCTGGTATATCCTGTGTTATCCTGGCACTGACTAACAATGAGAGCTGCATTCCTTTTCTTCTACTTCAAATGAAGTGCATTCATCCGGTAGCAATCCTTTTTTTGTCCTCTCTCTTCTATTTCCTCATCGTTTTCGCATTGCTGCCACTGTCTTGTGCATCATTTCACTTGAATTTGCGTTGACATCCTGTCAGACAGACAGACCGACCGACAGACAGACAGACAGCTCGTCTATATAATAACGAGCGGTTGTCTGACATATCCTTTAACCGTGATTAAAAACGCAAAGTAAATGAAAATGTTTGGTGCTTACGCCTCCTTAGCACACCTTGAAAACGGCTAAACAAAGCAAGGTATAAAGCAAAAAAGAATACGGATCGTCCCCAGACAACACGAACTTGAAACCTGGGAGTTGTCGCAGGACAATAGAGCAAAGTCTTTCTATGCCCCACGACTCCATGCCCCAGCCATATATGCAGCACTTAAAAAATCCAAGAGATTTTCCCACTTAGTGATAAAGTTCCTGCCGTTTGCTGAATGGCTTTTGTCCTAGGACCTAGGACATTCCCTTCATTTCGTTTTTTTTTTTTGTTTTTTTTTTTCTTTTTGTAGCTCCCCATTTAAAACACTCGTCTCAAAATAAGCCTACGGCGGCAATCGGGGAGCACATCATGTACTCCTCCAGTACATCCTTGCAATTTCATGCTCAAACGGAGTCGTTAAATCATTTTCTGAAATTGAGTCGAGAATTTGTTGCCGTTGTTTGTGGCAATGACATTGGAGAGCCACACACATGTTGTGTGCTGTGTGGCACGTCTAGCTGTAAACGGAAGTACTTACTGGGTCTCTAGCTAACATTAAATTAAAATATGTTCGCTACACATTTCATTCTTATTCCTTCCTATTCTTTAATTAAAACCAAAATGTTTTTTCCCCCAGTCACTTTACTTTGTTTTTTTTTTCCTTTTGATGTGGGGCGTTAAATGCACTTTGTATGTGATTTCACGGTTTTATGGCTGGCTTCTTCTGCGTTTCTCCTTGAAGGGAACTGAACTAATGGCGGCATGGAGCACATGGGAGATGTGTACCCCAGGTACCCTTGACATTGGCCCAGCCTACTTGGAGGTCATCGCAGGCAATCTGAAACGTGGGCAGCCGCAGGACTCGCGACTGAAGGAAGGAAATCGAGATTGGCTATGCCTGGGCAGGTGCTGGATTTTCTAACATGCTAGATAAGTCTAAGCACATTGTAAATCCAACAAAAATTATAGTTGTTACAGAGCGATCAATTATCATATTTTTTTTAAAGACTTATTTCCTACAAATTATTGTTATTATTATGTGAACTGGTTACAATTAAAGCAATTTTAAATAAAGTAAAAATTAACTAACATAAAATCAAACTAAATTCGAATTAGATTAATTATGAGGTCTTTAAATTCTAGTTAAATTTTGTTTTATTTTTTTAATGATTGAAAATATAAAAAACTTCAAAGAATGCAATAATAAAAATGTTAAATCATTTATAAAGAAATTATGATAAGCAAAGAAATATGTACATATAATATATGTATTTCCCATATGTCAAAATTATTTTTCCAAGAACACCTTATAATGTGCGCCAAGCTTTCAACACTTTACAGCCTACATCGCTATCTGGAAATTCTGAGAGCTGCCTTTGGGATAAGAATACTCAAAATATGGGTCACCACATCGCAAACACACTTTAATGTCCTGCCAGCCAAATTTTCAACTTTAAGCATCACATAAAGCACTTTCGGACAAACAACAAAAAGCCGTAAAAAGGGAAAATAACATGCAGAACAAGGTCAGCAGAGGAGCTGAGACTCGAATTTGGGAACCCAGGGCCAAAAACCCAAGCACCAGTATAAGCCAAACCCGTGGACCGATGGCCAATATATCACATACCGCCTACAATTTAAACTGCCAAAAAAATGAAATGCAAACTGGGCGAACGAAGAGAAATGGCAAACATTTATATAAATAACACCATCGACTCCAATTAAAGCAGTTTGCTGGACGATCTGAGTGGTGAGGGTAAATGTACTTTGTACGGATTGTGAGGGGACTGTGGAAGCTGCTGCGTTGTCTGTGCGTGATAAAAACCACAAAAACGAATTTTTGTTTATGTGTGAGCCAGTGTCTGTGCAATAAAAATGCAAAACAAAAGCGTTCAAATATGTTTGTGTTTTATTTTCTTTTTTTTGTTTTTTTGCGACTGCCAAGGGCTGCCTGCGTGGGCGTGGCACTTGCAGTGCTAAGAGGGGCGGGGGGTTGTAAGGACGCAGGATCTGGGACAACCAAACCACTTCCAAATGTCATTTGCAGGCGAAGCAATGACGTACCGATGAGAAAACGCAGAGCGGGGACTACAGGAACAGTGAATCGGACAGAGCTAAAGTTCTTTAAAGATTACTGTCCGAAGTGGAGTTACACTCTAATGGAATTTTTGAATAATTAACATAAATCAATTAGAACTTTTTTAGTTGCGCTCATTAGAAGAAGAGAAAATAAAGACATTAAATCCAAATTTTAAAAAGACAACAAAATTGCCGTTGATGGTTTCTTATTTTGCTTAATTTTGGTATTTTATTAATTCTTTGCAGTTCTTAATTGCACTCCAAAAGTTAAAGTCTAAAATTCTTAACAATGGAAGGAACCCTATTTTGCATCAAGTTTTCCCCCAACGATTTCATTATCTTTTCACTACAATCACATACTCCACATACCCAACTTCCTTGCAGGGCTATATGCAAAACGCTGAACACAGCCATAGCGGCCAACAAGAAATGTTGCAGCAACATTTGGCAGCAAGTGGCGGGCGAGTCGAGGAAATAATAATTTATGCATGCGTTGTGGTGGCTCGATGGTGATGTTGGTAGGGGGTGATGGGGTGAGGGGTTTTGAGGGGCTATGAGGGGCTATGAGGGGCAGCGGGGACTGCACCCCAGAAACCGCAAAATGTTTCTCCTGGTTGTTGCAGTTGTTGGCGGCGCGCAAAAAGTGAATCTGAGCTGCAGGCGCTGATGCTTTTGCTGCAACCGGAAAACGGAAATTGTGGCCAGTTTCCCCTTGCCCCCCTGCGAATCCATCCTCCATCCAGATAACCACACAGCTCCCACCGCTCTCCAGCGCTCAAGGATTTATGATCGGGCCGCCGTTTAAGTCGCGCCAATCTGCCGACACTTCCTTCATTTTAATACACTCCTTCGCTGGCGGTTTTTGTCGCATACGAAAATCGACCCACAAAAATGAAACCAATTTGCAATTAAATGCTTTCTATTTGCAAATTAACCAGGCCTTTGTTGCCAAAAAAAAACACCGTCAACTACGCCCAACTGATGCCAACCACTGTTCTATTGAAAATAAAGTGAATGCGGGTTTGCAGAATGCATAATGCGGTTCTAAACCTGAGGAGTTTTGAAGATTTAAAGTATTTCAAATAATTAATATATATTTATATATATTAATATATATAAATTTAGATATAAGTTTCTTACTAATAAGCAAAGCTTATACATTGTGTTTTTTTATTTAATAAAATTTTTAGTGACAAGTACAAAAAATTAATGAACTAATTTTTAATTCTGTAGCAGATATAAAAAGAAACAAATTAATTAAAACAATTTAAGACTGACAAAATGACATTTGTAGGAGACAGTTGTTTCAAAAAATATTGTCTAATCTGCCAATCAATGACTTATGTTTTACGCAAATCGAAGTCACTGCCAACAAACAAATATATCTGGAAGCAGTCCACAGCCCTATTATTTTTTTTAAGAATACTCATGCAACACACACTTTTTGACAACCGGAAAAACTGTACCCCCATATTCGAAAATTTAGGGCCCGCACAAAGCCGTCGCCAAAAAAGAAAACCCTTCGAAAATTACAGAAAAATTGGAAACGAAAATCAAGCATATGAATTTAATTGCCTAAACAATTCTAATCAAGCTGTGCGGCCATCACAGGCCATCAAAAGGACACAAAAGGACGAAAATTGCTGATTGCATTTAATAAAAATATAATGTTGCCGCAATCGAACTGAACGTTGAACCACGAATATCCACCACCGATCTGTCCGAACAAAAAAAAAAATTGAGACTATGTATGGGAGGAAATGGCAATCGAATGGGCATCAAAATGGAATCAAATCGAGGCACAAAAGAATGCGAAACGCAAAATTCACGACGACAATGCGAACTAAATTTCTGTCATAGAAAGCATGAAAAGGAGCAGCAGCAGTCAGAGTGGCAGGAAAATTGACATATTGACAGCCAGACAAAAGGTCCACCCCAAAAAGATGGGTGGTGTGTTGGGTGGTGGGGGGAGGTGGAGATCGGTGGAAGGCCGTGTGATGCCGCACTGCAGTTTGATGGCGGCGTCGAAAATAAACAAACATTGCGACAGCAATAAAATATCAAAACAAGCCAATAGCAATGGGATTGGTGGTGGAGGCGGGGGCGGGGCGGTACGACTGCGGCTTAATTGAGGCAACAGAAGGCCGTAGAAAAATCCAATCAAAACGCAATGAAAACAAGGATCGTGGAGGGGGCACAACCTCCCATTGTCCCAGGCAGCTGTAAGCCTCAACTCGGTGTGTTGATGTTATCCTGGCAAATAATCAAACTGGCATACAGACACAAAAACACACCAAACAAGCCAACAAGGACCTTGTCAAGTAGACATGTAAGCGATACAGATGGAGATAGTGGCCTCGATATAGACCAGGACAATTGCGGCACACGAATCCTGGCGGAATCCTCTTAAGGCTGATGTTCCCAGTTGCAGTTGCATTTGCCATCCAGTCAACTAAATTCAGTGGAGCGTGCGGCAGCCACCCCTGATGAAAGTGCCCCTGACCTAATCCAATTTCAGGCACAACAGATAAGTCCTGTTTTTGTTTTCGCTTACCACTGCGCCGAAGTGCTGGCATTATTAAAACCGAGAAAAGAAAACACAAACACCCGATAAGTATTTATTTAAATTGAATTTTCCACTTAGGACTAGTAGTTGACGATCTAGATGAAAGATTATTGCAAAAGTTAACCATTGCATTGTTTTATCTTATGATATTCCCTTACATTTAAAACTCAATCATTTTTAATATTTAGGCAATATAACAAGACTTTGGTTGACTGAGTTTTAGGTCATGGTTTGTTTTCCACCTTTAAACTCCATTTCTGGCGCCATGAAAACCACTAAGCCCCCGTCAAAGCCCCTAAGCTATTAATAAAGACATCTACCCCCTTTCCATATCCAAGAATAATGCCTTCCTCCTCTCAACTAATTTTATGGTTCGCCCATCAAAGCAGGGCCATGAACACCCCAGCACTGAACTACAACAGGCCAATCAAACCTCATGACCTCCGCCTCTCATAAAAGCCGCCAAATGTTTGGCGTATAAAAACAAATAAGACAAAGCACACATAAACCACGCCCCCAACGCCCCCAAGATGATCAACACAGAGAAATTTGTTAGCGTGTTATGTAAATTGCACACAAGAGGAAAAATAGGCCTGGATGGATACATTATGTAAATAAAAGAAATAATAAGCTCACACGGATACAGAAGCAAAGGCCAAAACGAATTGTGAGCATGTAATGTTTATTATTTTCATGATGCGTTGATGACATTTGAAGTTGGAGTCCTGTTTCTTTAAGGATGTGTCGATAGAAACTGACATCTTGGTCGCTTTAAATTTTATTTTGTAATAAACATTTGTCATTTAAAGTTACATTGCTTACTATTTAATTTTAATAAGTTGTGAACAGTTATAAAATAAGGTTTTATTATTAACAAAAGTAAACCTTAAAAGTCAAACTTAATATTGTTCGCTGTTTAATTTATTGTGAACAAATTATAAGAAAATTACAGATACAAATATCAGTAGGCTGCACCCAGAATTTAATAAAACTTCAAATACTGGCGAATATTCAGGGCACCAGTTAACACTTATATGTTTTGTACAAAGATCTCATAACATACATAGGTATTTTATATTTAAGTGGCCAAAAGCTCAAAATTACTAAATAGAAGTTTCTACCTAAATTTTTACCAATAACTTGAATAAATCCATTTAATCAAGTTATTATCAGAAAATGAGAATTTCGATGCACATCCCACGCACCTTTTTTCCCAAGTGGTGTATTCCACGTGCAGATCGTCGGCCGCAGAAGAGCGTGCAGCTCCATATTTTCCGGCAGCTACAGACGAACCACCCAACCACCGCCCTGGTGGCCATCAAGCCAACAGTTGAACAGGTGCTTCCGAAATGCAGATTTATGCAGTATCGCCGAGGCAATGAGCACCTGAAGCGATTGGGCATGGTTTCCGAGGACGGCGGCAAGATGGTTGAGTTGTCCAGCATCACCTGTGCCGCGCCCAACATGATGGACTTCATCCATCAGCGGTACTGCATGGACAATCTGCTGGACAGTGTGCAGTTCATGACGATCGAGGATGTGGAAGCCGTGGATCTTCGCCTGCTGCCACCCATTGATTCGCCCGGCAAGATCATCGGCATCGACTGCAACTATGTGGACAACTGTGACGAGCAGCACATCTCCATACCCAGGGAGCCCCGCTTCCATGTCATGTTCGCCACCTCGATCACCGGAGCTCTGGACAACATCAAGGCGCACAGTTTGGCCAGGCACATCGACTACGGCTGCCAGTTGGCCGTGGTCATGGGCAAAAAGTGCCGGGAAGTGGCGCCCAAGGAGGCACTGAATCATGTCTTTGGGTTCATGGTGGTTCAGAACATAGTGGCACGGGACCGGAACGCCCTCTTTGGGGGTCACTCGATGGACACCTTCCTACCCTTGGGTCCAACGATTGTGCACCGGTGTCATGTGCCTGACGTAAACAACCTGTGGATCAAAACGCTCGTCAACGGGGAGGAACGCCAGACGGGCAACACCCGGAACATGATATTCAAGGTCGACTTCCTCATTCACCGCCTATCCCAGTACCTAACCCTCTGTCCGGGCGACATCATCCTGACGGGCACACCCGCCGGATCAGGTGCCTATCGCCAGCCGTTGTGCTTTCTCAAGCCCGGCGATCTCATCGAGAGCGAAATTCAAAATTTAGGCAGAATGTGCAATAAAGTCGTAAGTCCGTATTCCTAAAACCACGTTTTTTATGGGTGAACGTATAAGTCCGGAAAAATACTTATGAATGTTAAATCGCACATTCAATTTTTTGCCTACATGCTTATGAAGGTATACATCCACATCTTAAGGAACGTTGTTGTTATAAATACTGCTCATGAACACCAAATAGTAAGGGTGCACTGATAATAAATGGAATGGAATTTCAATTTTTTCATTTATTTTTATTTAAATCAAATATAAAATCATAATGTTAATTACAATGCATATTAAATAGAATTATTAAATATTCAAAAATTTAAGCCAAATCAAAAAACAACAAATATTTCCTAAGCTGAGATAAATATTTTAGAAACATGAGAAATTAAATCGCTTATTAAAGAAAAATCTATTGGAATAGTTTTGTTTTCTTTTATTCAGCATCGAACCAAATTGTAATTTTTTGATTTGCAAATAAAATGTCATTACTCTGCATACAAAATGTTCTCAACGAGAGAAATCATTTAAAATCTTATAAAAATCACACATGGCCCCGAACTTGCCAGAAATTCCGACATCCCCATTATTGGCCAATAAATTTGTGATGATGCCAAGCCAAGCAAGAAGGCAGATAACCATGTCACAAGGCAGAGAAGCTTCTGCCGGAATCCTAATATGCAACGCGGTAGTGATGGGAGTAAGAGAATCATTTTGTAATATAATTTGTTTTGCCACAAAGATTGGGGGTGTTGGCTACACTTTTATGATACGCCCTAGCATAATCAACATTATCCTCAGAGAGTCACAAGCCGCAAACAGGGCGCCTACAAAAGGCTACAGAGGCTGGAGTCTGGAGGCTGGAGACTGGAGGCTGGAGGACTTCCCGCTGCGAAAGCCACGGCGCATTATCATCTCATTGCACAGGACTTAATCCTGCGGCAAGTTATTAAAGCGTAACGCGTTTCGCTCTTGTCCTTTTGCCAAAGTCCCGCTTCTGCGCCTGGGATCCTTGGATCCGGGGCTCCCCTTTTATTGTTCGCGCTGCGCTTAACTTGTTTCGCATTGAAACAGGACTAAGGGGAAAGGAGTCCTGGCTGGCGACTGGGTCGGTGGGCGATGCCGCCTTAATGCTAAATGATCCAATATCCTGTTTCCTGCATTTGTGCTTGGCAGCAGCGTTAAAAGGTCCTTTGTGGCCTCCGCTCAGCCTCCGTTCGCCATTATTTGCCTTGGCCAACTTAAAGATGTTTTTTCTCCCTAAGCGCCAACTTCTCCTCTCAGTTATTTGCTTAGCCAAAAGGAAGATTTCCATCTTTCCATCGGCGGAAAAGGTGACGGGGAAGGGGGCCACATAATTTTGTATCTTTTCTTTGCGCACGGCAACTTAAATAGCTGAATGTAAAGTTTTTAATTATGCAACTCAACGCTGACGATGTCGCATTGTGTGCCAAGTGCGCCTTCCCCCCTCTCTTCCCGTTTATGCCAACTAGTGAGCTGGCCAAAAACTTAAAATACACATAATTAGCCATAGTACTGAGTTTAGTTTTATTTTCTGACCGTTTGTTCAGCGACAAAAATTCGCCACCCTCTCGCTCATTGTGTGCAATGTGTATCTTTGGGATATCTTTTGGGCTTAGTTCGCTTTCTCTTCATTTTTGGTCCAAAAACTAGGCCAGTTTCCTTCCGAAAGTTTTTGTTTAGTTTGGCATGGATGACGTTAACAAAGGACTGGACTAATTAAAGGAAAATATTAATTGTTGTATAGCAGCTAAATTGGGAAAGAAATTATATATTTTTAAATATTCTTGCAAGCCATTCAACATTAAAACATTTTTATCGAAACATTTTTATTCTAGTTTATAAATTTTTGTTAATTTTATTTTATGGTAGCATTATTACAGCCAAATCAAATTATTAATTTATTTTTTCTTTGTTATTCTTAGCTTTATTGCACTTACTCAAAAATGTACTTTATAAAGGTTTTAGTAGATCTGGTAATCATTTCCTTAGGTATCATTTGTATACCCATAATTCTACTATTGACACATTACTTACTAGCAATTTCAAAGCAGCTTACTAAAAAAATTCGTTTAAAATTTTTGGAAAATGTTCACGAGATCAGGTAATCGAGTAGTCAAAAGATACTACAAGTAAAAAACATTAAAAATAAATAACTATAAATTTAACTGAGGATCTTCCATTTACAGCCCTGCGTCCTTTGACCATTGCCACTTTCCGTTCGATTTCCACTCATTCCGCCAGAGGAGGTATCAAACTTCAAGGGTATGGACATCATGGCAAGGCTCCTCTGAGCCTCCTGTCCGAGGAGTGGGTCAGAGGACCCCTTGGCGTCGGCATGTTGACCTATTTGTGCTCCGAGGACTTCTGCGCCATGAGGTTCGAGCACAGCGGCAAAGAGGATAAAGCCAATGGAAGCAAGAAGTCCAACTAATCAATTACATTTTTGTGTATTTTACTTAATGGGGAAACAGAAATGATACTTTGTTTAATAAAATTTCAAAATGTCGCTGTGTAAACAGCTTTTTTTTTGTTTGACTGCAAATTGAAATAAAAAAAAATTTTGAATATAACATCGAGAGAAAGTTAATCGACTTCTTTTTTGCAAGGATTTAGCTAACAAATATTTTATAATTAAATTATTTGCTGGATTGATTAATTATAGTTGAAAAGTATAAAATAGAGTACCAACTTTACGTTTTATTATTTAAAATCAAAATTTTTCCATCCCAAAAAATAGAGTACAATGGCAAAACTAAATTTGTACCTTAGTTTCTTAACTATTACCAATGTCTTGCTTTTCTGTCACATTCCTCAAAGAGTTTGTGCTCAAGTTGTCATACCCCGAAAATAACACCGCCTTCGGGTTTCACAAAAAATTGGGAGAAGTAGATCGTCTTGCATGCCCGCCACATTTTATCCCAGGCTTGATATCGCCGTCCGAAGCCCACTTTTTAGATGAAAGCTTGGCGCGGGATGGGGGGGGACATGCACATAAAATGTTACATGTCGTAATATTCACCACAAGCAACGCCAATGCCAACGACAGAAAAGAAACAACCCGAAGTCAAAACATGCCAGGGAACATGACATTGAAAGCTGTTGCCAAACAAAATAAACAAAATAAGGGAACCGACCAGGCAGAGGCGGCAACAATGAACAAATGCCAATGAGAGCAAAAAGAAAACAAATTTTCCTCTCGCTTTTCGTCTGGCACGACATAATCTTTTTAACCATTTTGTATGGGGGCTGAAGGGCACTGTGTGGATATGACACATATCCCGGCTGAAGTCAGTGCCGAAGTATGCAGAAATTTGTTTTGTTTTTCGACTCCTTTTTTTGCTGCTTTGTTATACATAATCCTTGAGAGGTGTGACATTTGTATGTATAAGTTTCAACTTTGATCCGCAAAGGATAACCCTCGGGTGGCCAAAGCCAATTGCCAGGCTCGAAATCTAAATAAACACACACACACACACACACAGGAACAAAAAGCAAACGAGTCCACGTTTCGTGTGCTCGAGATCTGTGGCAGAACTCCTCGAGTTCCAGTTCCAGTCCCAGACCTCGAACTCCTCCACACTTAAGTTGTCAAAATCAGCACAAGATTCCTGCACGTGTGTATGGGAGGAAAATGTTATTTTCTTTTCATTTAACTGTCATGTACTTTGCATACACAAAAGCCAGCTCCTGTCGGTGCCAAATTGAATGCCCCTAAAGAGAAATGCTCCCTGCTTTGTTTACTGTGCACTTTCTTGCGTAGGTGTTGTGACATTTGACCGCCGCCGTCTGCCAAACATGAAAAGAAAACTCAGCTTGTTTTTATTCTCTTTTTAGGGGACATTAATCACACCTTTTTGGGTATTCAAATGAACAAATTGACAATGCGAAATTGAATTTTTGGCATGAAAAAAGCACTGTATTTGTCAAAGAAAATTTAATTTCAAGAAGTTTGTGGGAGTGGTCATTTGACCATCTTGTTAAATTTGTACAAAAATATGTTTAAGGTTTGGAGAAAAAATACTAAGAAACAAATTTGCAAAAAAATTTCTATTTTTACTAAAAAGATAATTCTTAAGGGACAAAAAACTCTTTTTAAATTGTTAAGAACCCTGTTAAAATATGTCATTGAAAGCCACACTTTGTTATCAATTTTCCAACTGACTCCTGCTGATCTCATCTTGATATGAATAACTTTTAAAAGTGTCTAAGTGATCTCTAATGGATTTAGGCACACGCAGTCTCCCTCTGTGAAAGCCATTAAATTAAATAAAATTTCACATAGCAACCTAAGCCCATCGCGTGCCTTTTTTCTATAACCCGAACCCTGGATAACGAAGGTTCTAGGGAAATCCTCTAACGCCCGATAATTATGTTGAATATTTCCTGCGATAATTGCTTGATTTGCACAATGTGTGTTGATGTTTTCATAATGGATGCTTTCGGGGCATAAATTACAAGTTGCAAAGGGGAAGGACAGCTCTTTCTATGGCTGGCATGTGGTGAACGAATGTTGCATACAGCCCGGAGTCGAGTGGCAGATTGATAAGAGTCGTGGATGGAAAGAGGGACAGAGAGGCTGCAGGGGGAGAATTAACACATTTGCGTTCGATCGGGATAATGATGATGCTGGGGTGCTTACCATAACCATAACCCTAAGCTGGGACCAGGGTGGTTTTTCACCCCCCGTCCCCTTTCGAATTTTCCTTAGGGTGTGCCAAACAGTAGCAGCTGCCGTTGCGCAGTTATGGAAAACCCATTTCCCTCAACGCATGCGTCAATCTAGATTTATGTTCCGATGCACTTTAATAATTTTCAGTAGTTATGTCCCTTTGTTTCCCGCATCGACTGAAAAGTCCAGTTTGTTTTTCCATTTTCAAGTGCATCAAGTACGCAATGCATTGATCCTGTCAATTTTAGAGCATTCGCAATTATTTCCATTTAAGGAATTTCCCAATAACAGATCGTAATCATGCTACCTTATGAGGGTGGACTGTCCTGCAATGTCAGCTGGCCAGTTTGCGTTCAATGAGCCAGCTCCATTTCGATTTGTCCAGCATTTCCTGTACATAAATAGGTTCAATTCTGTCCCTTAATGTGTGTCAAAGAGATTACAGTCTTTATGGACTGCAATAATTTGGGAAACTGATGTGCAAAGAGTCGGGTTTCAACTACTATGGGAAAATAACATTAAAACAAACAAGAAGTTATCCCATTTAAACAAATGGCAAGTGAATTAATGAGCTCATCAAAAATAAGTTTTAAAATATTTCACAGAAAAAAAACCATTCAAATTTATGCAAATACATCATAAAATAAATTTAAATTACGAATTTGTTTAATTTATTTATTTCTTTTTTTTTGAGTTGGAAACACAGTTTTGATGGGCAGTAATAATTGGCCAGGGTATAGCTGCTATGTGAAAATACCCTTTAAAAAAATAATAACATTTAAATAAATTGCATGTGAAATATGCAACGTGTTTGACAGAGCTAAATAATTAAAATAAATTAAATTATAGGTTTCGCTCATAAAACTTTAGTTGTTCAATAAAATATTTTAGAAAGATAAAAGCTTTTCAAATTTATGCAGCTACATTAAAAATAAGTTAAAACCATAAATTTGTCAGATTTGTTATTTCTGCTTTACTGGGTCTCAGTACCACACACAACGCGTTCAAAATCACAGACCTGTTAAAACCAAACACTTCAACACGCCAAGCCATTGCAGCCAGTTGAGTGCAACTAAGTCCATTTAATCAGTAATTAACTCCAGTCAACAAATCAAAGTAAAGCTGACCGAGTGATTTCAATTTTAATTGCCTTAACCCTTCATCATTCGCACCAGAAGAGCCCTCGGTAAACTGAGATGGTAGGAAAAAATGGTGCTAAGACCTAAGCTTACTTAATGTGACCACTTTGAGCGGTGTCGACGGCAGCGAGAGTTGCCTACTTAGCGGACATCGGGGAATACTATATATATATACATATATATATCGCGGCGGAAAGGGAGTGACAGTGATAGGAGGACTACTCCGTAATCGGCTTAAAGCAATAAATTGTTCATGGCCCGGCTGCAGTTTCTCCTCCTCTCTGAAAGTTTAACAAAATGGCCAACAAAATGCAGCGTTTTTGTCATTCTTTTTATACTTCCTTTGGTTCTCCTATTTTGGTTTATTTTTTTAACACAATTTACCACAATGATTAATCACCCGAAGGGAGGCGTTTTCCCTTCCATCCTGTTGGTAATATAATATTTGTCATAGTTCATAATTTAGATATTTTCACATCCAGAGGGGTTGAACAATGGCAAAGCGAAAAAAAGGAAATAATAAAATGTTGCAGTCTGGTAAAAAACATCAACTGCATATGTTGCACATACAGTTCAAGTGCAGTTGAGAAGGTTTTTTTTTTGTTTGAGGGTGGGAATGGTGGGCTGAGGGGTTGAGTTTGTTTGTGTACAGTTGAGGGGTGACCACGATGATATGTCCTGGTATATTTGCCCAGTATCACTATCGATGTATCGAGGTCTTTTTTGTTTGCCCAGAGGGTTGATTCATTGCGGAACTGTCGCACTCACAGTTGTGCAGGTCAAGTAAGTAGGTGTTTCCCGGAGAATTTGTGGTTGCATTGAGCTTGGTTAACCAAAAGGGTTGGGGTACCACCGATTTGATCAAGTGAGGGAAGAAAATTGAGCACAGAAGGATAAGTAGAACGGAATTAAAAAGGAGTCAGGATTTACGTTACAGATAAATACAGACATTTGTTCAAAGCAAGTTGTTTGCACAACTGTTTTTCATAAGCCAATCATCTATGAAAAACAGAGTGGGAATATCCTTTTTCACAATGTTCATGTTAAAAGCATATAATGTAAATAATTTTTAAAAAATATTACAATCCCTTTGTTAAAATGTATGTTTTGAAACCATGAGTTCAGTCAATTTATTTGTTTCTTAATGTTTTTAAACATTTTAAGCGATAAACTGGAGTTTATAAAGTATTCTTAATATTTTGTCATTTTAGTAGAATCTCTACTCTTAATTCCTCGAGAAATTTTTAGCTGGTGCATTATTTAGATAATTTAATAAAAATGAATTGACAGTTAAATAATTTCAGATAATTGAGTTACAAAGTGTTCTAATAAGAAAAATTAAGTGTTTAAATTAATGCAAAGTAATCTTAATTGCAAAAAAGTATATATAAGAGGCAAAGTCATACAGTTTTCTTCATCAGAAACAAATATATTTGGGTAAGACTTATGATTTGATAGTGGAACTCGCATTACCCCACTACAAACCAAATCCCATTTCCCGAAAGTCATCGCATTGCATTCGACCGTTGCCAATTAAAATGCACCAAAGGTGATTTTCGCACCTGGAGATGGGGAATCGTAGAAGTCATCGAGGATGCAGGTTTGGCCCGATAGCAAGCCACACACAAAGCCAATTTCTTAGACAAAAGCAGAAATTTGCTTGGCAAGGATAATAGGTGGATAATTTATTGGCCATCGACCAGCATTGAGTATCGAATGGATGCATGTTGGATGACAACTGCAAAACTGCAGCCAGATTGCCCAGATAGAGGAACGTATGCGAGGATGCGGGCTAAACTGCTATGTGAGATGGCCTGGGATGATGGGATGGAAAGCCAAACAAACGGACAAAGGACGAGTGTTTAGAGTAAACACAAAGGCGACCATAATACAATCATAATTGCATTTTTACAACAACCCGGGGAGAATGTGCCGGATTGCGAACTCCCAACTTCGGATATTGACAGTTCACACCAAGGACATGCATTGAGTCCTGAGCACCCAAGCACAAACACATGAACCAAGGCGAAATTAAATTTTTATCTAATATAAACTCGCAGCAGGCACTGGTCCTTTTTTGGTCTGTTGTTCCTCCATCCCTTTTTTTTGCTCAAGGACGTTCCAGGAAACGACACACACAGGCGCACACACACGCTGTCAGTTTTCACACCAATTCCCGGAGGATGCACACACAGTCCTGGTCGGTGTCCTTCGGTGGAACATTAATTTGACTTATCCCCGGGACAACTGAACAGCAGCAAGGACACGCACTCGGTTGGAAAAGTGCAATTAACGTCAAACAATGGCGACTTTTGTCAGCTCTGGAGACACACGCGAGTGGCCAAGGATACACAGACCATTAGCCACGATCCAGGATCCAAGTCCAAGGACCTTGTGCATAATTAGCCGGCACTCCGAATGGGTTGCATGTCCTTCGGGTGCAAGTCAAGGTCCAGTTGCACAATGCCGGGTACACACAGGGCGCGGCAACCTTGAGTCATAATTGAGGTCCTGCCTGCAGGATAATGAATGCTGCAGCACTCCGCTTGACTTGCTCGTGTTTTTCGCCAACCACGCGCCGCGCATGCGCAGAATCGAGCCCTAAGGCGAAAGCAAGGCGTGCGCTGATAATAAACTCATTTAACTTATCCCCAAGGTCAGCTGAAGGTCCTGGCAGGTCCCCGAATATCCTTAATGGTAGCCCATTAAGTACAAATTGAGCCGTAGTACGTTTTTTCCTAAACGTTAAAAGCCTGCCGAGTTCTGGGATCCATTAAGCAGTATCTCGCAGATAAAGATATTCATTGAGTGACAATCGAAGGACATATAGGACAGATGAGGCCACCTTTAAAATATTGTAGTTTTATTACAGTCATTATACATTTTGCCCACGTGCTATTGAAAGCGTTACAGATTTCTAGGAAAATCTTTGAATTTGTTTAGTCAGAGATTATTGTGAATATAGAGAAACTTTTTCACACGCTTACATTTTTCCTCGTAACAAGCCATCACACCTTCTAAATGTGGAAAACATTTTAAATACATAAAATTTGAAAAATCTACCTATTCTTTGGTTTAATTTTAAAGAGATAAATAGAAATAAGGCTTCAGAAATAATTTCATTTCCCGTTTATTGAACGTTGTTTAAAACAGATTATAAGGGTATTATTTTTTTTGTAAATAACTTTTCCGTGCTTTTAAATTACTAATTTTTAGTCTCAATCAATTAAATAAACAAAATTTATATCAAAGCTAGAATTTTGCTGAAAAGCCTCAATCAATAATGATTTTTAGCGATATTTCACTAATTTCAAAAATAATATTTGATCAAATGATAGGTATCAACAGGAAAAGCTGAGTTTTTTTGAAAAGTAAGACTAGGGAATCATGTCTTAACCAAAACTCCTTCCTGCTAAACGAAAATCATGAAGTTCTTCTGTCAATTACCATGCCATTACCGCAAGTCCCGAGTCGTGAAATGCATCCTCGCCAGTGGCCCACGGAATCACATGGGAGACCGATCTTGAGCCTCGAACTTGAGTCGAGAAGTGCACTTATGTCAATGCCGCATTAAATAACTAAATCAAGCTCAAACATGGGCTCCTCAGCGAGCTTGTCCCACCAAGATGCAGTGGCACTGGGCAGTGGAATGGGGCGGCATGGCATACCCTATAGGGCGACAAACATCGAAGGCTGCGGCAGCAAATAACCATAATGGTGTTTATCCACAAGTTCATTTCGCTGTTTAAAAATGCCTCCGAATTCAGCCCCGACACAATAAACAAGCCAACTGGATGCGAGATGCCAGTTGCGAGATGCCATCGGCCGCGGCGCCCCAAACATTTCGGTGTGTTGTGAGTGTTTTTCTTTTTTTTATTCCATTTGCTGCGCTGGACCCTCTGGGGCATAGACGTCGATGACTCTGGATCCGATGGATGGACGAGTGGATGGATGGATGGGACCGATGGTGGGATGGGATTGGATGGGATGGGGCAGATTGGACCACTCCAGTCCAGTATAAACGCGGTAGCCACTCACGAGTATCGCCATCGAAGTGCATTGCGCTGTTATTTTAACGATTATGCTGATGAGCAGCGATGGCCAGCGATGGCGACGCGGGCGATGATCCATCAGAGTTCTGGACATGGAAATGCAATTTGTGTAATTTATGCCGATGCTCAGCGAACGCAACCAGATACCCAATGTGTGTGCCTCCGATTAGCCAGGCGATCCGCCAGATACAAAATGTTCGGCTATCAGAGATTCAAAGAGCCACATCCAGAGCTACGGCCAAAACCACTTGACTACCACGTTCGGACTCCACCTGAATGCGATCCCCGCTTTTGATTTATGATTTCAACAACACACAAAATTAAAAGCCTTTCGGGTTTAGCCTTTCTGGGATGCTGTCTGTGTGTCTGGGCCTGACCTGCAGCAAATGTTGTCATCGGTAGATGGCCCAAACTGCCATCATCAATTAATAAAATTCCTCTAATTCCTCTTCTTTTAGGAGTTCGTCCATCCAGAGGGCACATCAATCAGCTTATCATATCACTCGGGCTGAGTAGACAGTTTAAATGTCAATTAGAGGTAGGGCTAGTCTAGCTGCGGATCATTAAATATAAATTATGAGGGTCTTGAACTGGTCCGAAGCTATAAGCCAGTAAGACGGTAGCTGGTAGCTGGCTGCCCAAAGGCAGAGACAACTTTTCGGAAAATCTCCGGGAGAATCAATCAGAATTATGGTAAGTAGTCTGACGGGTTACCTGCAGAGAAATTTCTCCTCTATGCACCATCAAACTCTTTTCCCACAAAGGAAAAATATATCCCCAAAATGGTAATCGATTCGATATTATATCATAGTAAAACGAGTCTGTCTTCGGTGGCAATTTAAATATATCCAAATCCCCTTTTACAGATCATACATATTTTAAACAAATTACAAATTTTATCAAAAACGACATAATTTATATTATATTATAATTTATTTATTTATTTACTTTTAACTTGTAGGAAAAAATAATATGAAATTGGAAACGTAAAAATTGGCAAAAGTATCCACATATGTATATTTTGTGTGCTATGACACGTAACTTGGAGTGGCCTTTCGTCCCATCGCAGAGCGGAATTTACAATTTGGCAATATTTTTGCTTTATGAGTGCATCAACGATACATGCGGGCAGGAAGGACCTTCGACTGAGTTGTGTTGACTCGGCGACAAATCGCTGCCAACTCGAGCGTCCCGGCCAAAAAGCAAATCAGAGCAGTAAAATCTCAACTGCAGCGAAGAGTGAGCGAGGGCAGGCAATAGCATTTCATTGACGTTAATAAATGACCGGAAGGACATTGTATGGCATGCCATGGCGTGGCAATAAACAAACAAAAGCTGAAAAGAAGGACTGGCCAGAGGAGCTCTGACCTGTTCGCCACTGTCCTGTTCAGTTTTCGAATCCTATAGTCCTGTAGTCCTGGAGTCATGCTCATGGACCAGGTCCTGTTGCATTTTTGGCCAGCCGGAAGTTTACTGCAGCGTCTGGCACCCTTTTCTCCTTTTCTGTTTGTTGTTCACTCCCGGATTGTTCCTTTTTTGTTGCCTTTTGCCGCTGCTAAAATTTCATTTCGTTACGAATTTTTCACAAGATGGTCGGTGGAAGGAAGACAAGCAGATGCTTCTTAGGTGTGGGAACCAAAATCGCCTTTTCTTGGCTGGCAAAAATCAATCGCAGTTAGTCGGAAGTACTTGCGCACTTTGCGCTGAACATTTTGCACAGTGATTAATTGCCTTCCTTGTTAGTGCGAGGATACAGTAAGAAGGAAATGAGTTTCGGCAAAGGATCTAAAGGAACTGCTACACCAAACGGTGTGGGAAGATTTTAAAGCTTGTTTAAATTAAATTGAATATTCTCCATGTAAAGATAGCTTTGTATTCGTAAGCAGTTTAAACTTACTTGATTGGTTTTTGTAAGTAAATCAAGTTTATCAACTGAGCAGTTTACACACTCCTAAAAAAATCCTTGATTTTAAGGCAATTTAATTAGCTTACATTACTTAAACTAAAAATAGCCATAAATGTATCAGGCCATTTGGGCTTATGTCTAAAACTTTTTCATAGAATCAAGGAATTCTGTTTTTTGAGTGTGGTAAAGAAATCTGCTCTTAGAGACTATGCACAAGTAAAATCAAGATAATATAAATAGGTAGCTGAAATCAACATTATGAACTCAAATACAAAATATATATGAAGTGAAATTGAAAAAAAAGGATAAAAAACATCAAAAAGCAGTACAAACATATGTAGATAGTATCCATTGGCTACGGAATTATTAGCCTTACAATCGATTGCATCTATGTAAACATTAATTTAACTTAAGAATGACCTACAGATGCCTTAAATGTCATATGACAATTCCAAAAGCATAGATAACCCAATTACAATCATTCTGTAAGACAATTTGTAACTCGTAGCGCAAATTGTTGCCACAACCTACGCCACGCCAATCAAGTTTCAATCGAGCTGCAGAGGAAGCTCTATAAATTCCGGCTGGCCAATGTCAAGGCAGCTGGGCATCAGGAAAGGTGGTAAGGCGGGAGGGTGGCAGCAGCACATCCTGTTAATGGCAACAAACTACGTAATAATAATTGTCAATTGCCAACACGTACGATGATTACACATGTTCCAAAACGGCCAGCTGCAGACTTTGGACTCCAGACTCTCTTTGCTTGCCCGTTGGCCGTTGGCTGTTGGCTGCTGTGGAAGCCATTTAACGTAATATGGGTAATATGTGAGACAGGCCCCTAAGTAGCCTTAAGGCCGGGATAACACAGGGCATTACAGGGACACCGACACAGACAACAACGACACCGACAACGGCAACGACAACGACACCGACCAAAAGGAGAGGAGTTTCCCGTTCGCAGAACACCCGGTAATCCCCAATTAAATTTTATTCTAAAGCAATTTGCCAAAATAGTTTTCCTTTCGGCAGGAAGATAAGCAAACAGCTCGCCGCTCCCCATTCAATATTTTCCTTTGCGCATTGTGGGTTATTGTAAAAATTGTCATGGGCGCGCTACCCGTAAATAGCCTCGTAAACATGAGGATTAGCCTTTGTGTTCCACCGTCGGACTTGGCCTTCCTTGAGTCCTGGCCAAAAGTGTCACTCACTCGAAAGACAAATATTGCCTTTGGCCCAAGGGAAGCGGATATGTCGCAAGATTTTCCAATGGCCAGGATACCAACAATGCATCCACATATCCTGGCCCGAATCCCTATGTGTCGCTCACAATTGTATGCATGACATTGATGGTCCTCCGAACTGAAATCCAATTGCACAGCTGCTCCGCCCAAGTAAATATGAAACAAATGCACAATTTCTGACTTTGGCTAGGTGTTCTGCCATCACAGAAGAGTTCCCCGGAGACATGGCTGCAGAAAAATTGTCATGAAATTGGCCAACAATGAGCAAAGAATGCCCCTGTCATCTAAAGGAATCCAATTGTAGTTATGCGACATTCGATCGAGGTTCGATTTCCATCACAGGTAGTCAATAGGTGATTCCCATCCGGTAGCATTGTGTCACGGCTCTAATAAGCGCATCTAATGTTTTGCGGAAGATCTATGCGGTGAGGATGACACAGGAAGTTGGCCGAGACAAATTCTAAGGAAGTCGCTGGGAATGCAATATATACCCCATGGAAACATTAGAAATGGATTTTTTTTGTGTAAAGAATTGGATTCCGTTTTGATTTATAGCCTATTACAGCTTCTGTTGCACTCTTTCTAGAAACTGATAAAATTATGTTTTCAAGGCACCAATAACTTATAAGTTATTAGATAACTTATAATTACAGTCACTATAGGTTATTAGCATATTCCTTACCAATAACAAAATAGCCAAAATAGTGAATACATCTCTTTAATTCGATGATGGGCTTGTTTATTATTTGAGATTTTATTAAAACCAGATTAAAACCTAACCACAATTGTTAGACCTTCACCTAGACCCTTTAATCGGGCACACTTAACAGCTCGGCAATCATCTCGAGGAGATCCCATTTGACAGCCACTCATCGGAGTGAGCAAAATTGTAACAATGAAGGAAAAAATCACTGCAATTATGTGAAACGATTTTCCGAAGAGCAACAATTATGTGGGGACCAGCAAAGCGATGAAACCTGTTTGCGAGTCATACTTTGCTTTAATTAATACATTTCTGGGAGGGGAAGGGCAAGGCCAAGATCCAACAGTGTATCACGATGATGATGATGATGATGGCCAGGCGACAGGTAAGCGAAAGATATCCGAACCCGCTACCTTTAAGGATAAGACACGCCTCGCAATCCCTAGTTGATGTCCGTTATTAAAGAGGGCAAAGGGAAAACTGGTTTTAATGCAGGTCCAGAGCGCACGCAAGCGATTACGGAAATTATGGGGTCAGAGCCAGGACAATGCGTGAAGGCATTTCCTCCCGGTCCCGGTCCCAATTCTGATCCTGATCCTTATCAACTGGGCTCCTGACGTGTGCAGGTGCATTTCCACCGAATGGGAAAGTGTTTTCCCCGCGCTCCCCTCCTTGGTGCTATAATTAAAATTGCCAAAATAGTTCACGATTGCAGCTCGGTGGCAAGCTGAAAAATATTTCCGCCAAGCGAGCTAATCAGCCGATAGCCAGGTCAACAGCTACTGGACTACTGCCAAGCTGATTGCACTTTCAAAAATGGATTTTTTCAAAAGAAAAACTATTTAAAATAAACTTAAGTCAATACAAAAGGTTTATAGATTATAAACTATGTATAACAACTTATTTATTTATTTTAAAGAAAATAGGTTTTTAATAAAGTTACAAGTCTTCAGTTAAAAAAGAAATAAGTAAGAATCATATTTTTTTTTCTTAATGGTGATGTATTTATTTTCCAAAATATTACAACTAATTTTTAAATTAATGTCATTTTAATTTCAGACCCAAAAAAGAGTGCATGGTGCAGTGTTAATCCACAAACAAAAGCCTAATTCTCAGGCGTTTCAAAAAATATATCTATTTTATATAAATTTTCCATTTAGGTATATATACTACATGCTTTTTCTGTCCACCTATTTTTAAAAATATTTAAAATATATATTATAATTTATGTTATTTTTGAATAAGGAGTTTAAGAAGCTTACTCAAAACTTGATAATGCTGTTAAAGTGCTTGGTGTATGCATTTTAAAATCGATTTTAATAGGTATTACATTAACAGTGAATACTCAATTTTTTTAGTTTGGGTATCGAATTGGGCTGCGACGTGGCACACATATTTCACTATCCACAGGTCACAAGGGTTTTTTTTTTTGGTCCAGAGCAGCAGTCCCAATCCGCATACGAATCCGACTCCGAATTTAAGAATCCAAGCGACTATTCCGCTGATAACGGCATGAATAATGTGTCGGTGCACTGCTGCATTTGTCTCTGCCAACGGCAGCTTGGTTTCAACTTGGTTTCGACTTGGCTCGAATTCGGTTTGGACTTGGCTTGGATGCTGGCCAAGACACATGCGGGTCATTGGCTCACAGAACCTAAGAGGGGCTTTGTTTTGGGTTGCTTTGCTTTTAATTAAAAGAAACTTTGGCTTAGATAAGGCCGCGTAGATAGGCCCCCAAATGAAGTAGAGTGCCCGATTGACATTATCGGCGTTCTTTTTTTTTTTTTTGGGTGGAGAATATTTAATAAACGTTATCATTGAAATACGAGCATGGTCCAATCCGAAAAGTTTAATTTCCACCGGCAGGGGACATTATTAATGTGATTCTTGATAGTCCGAACAGGTTGTTCTATCAGCCGCTAAACATGAGCTTTCCAAATAAAGTTTATTTGGCAGCGGTTGGCCTGGAGATTGAATGGTAGCACTGCTGTCGGCGAGTGAAAACATGTGCAGTTATTATTTTTAGGCTATTTAGACCCTTTGATAGACGAGTGGTAACGTGGGATATTGGCAACTAAACCGTTTTTATTTTATTGAGTTTTCTAGAAAAGTTTTGAAGTTGTTTTAACCAAATGTTTTTAATAACTATGATTTTCAGTATTTCAAATTATAATTATTATATCTTGTTGCTTAATTATGACTAAATATTTTTAATAAAGCAAACCAAATAATTGCCAACCATAATTAAATTAAAAATCATTCCCATCAAAATCGTATTTCCCTAAATTTCATTCAGTAAACATACATACACCGCCCTTAAATTGATTAAAAATCAGCTGCAAACTCCATTTGCCTTATTGAATCACTTCTAAGGGCCTGCTAATTACAAGTTTTCTATTTTTCAGACAACACCCACAGCTCAAAAAAAACCCAATCCTGGAAACAATTGCGAAAAATAGAAACGTAGAACTCAATGCCGAAAAGAGTTTCACCTGCTGAGATGGACAAAGTGTATGGGCTGCAATTAAACTAATTGAGTGCCTGAATCTGAAATTCAAATCACAAGAAACGCATCTTTCGGCAATCATTTTTGATGGATGATGATCCCCGACGAACGGCTGCAATGTCAAAGGATTTCCAACGAGAGGCAGACTAATGCCCACAAACATATATCAAAAAAACAAATATCGGCCCGTTCGGGCTGTCTGAAAAAGGAGAAGGAGTAGGAGAAGGCCAGGAACAAAGGCAGGAACAGACGAGGAAATCCAGGTGCATTTACAAATTTGACGCCGCTGGCTTTCAGCTAAAACCAAAAACGGCCGAGTGCGAAGAATGAACACAGAGTGAAAAGAAGATGCACAATGCCAGATAAATGCCACGGTGTGAGCGATGATGATGTTGGTCGGTCGACCACGACTGCGGTTCCATAATGCAGAATGCACCTTGTCGGTTCGCCTGGTCCACAGCCAACCAAGCAAAGAACCAGAGAACCAAAAACCAGGCCCAGAACCCAGTGCCCAGTACCCAAAACCAGTCCAGTACCAGTACCAGGCTAATGATTTCAAATGCTAATCGAGGCAGACGGGGCACGCGTTTTATACCTGCCTCATCGCCGAAAAGGTTGAAGAGATACCCAGATACCGATACAGTTGCCGGTCGATTCCCCCGAAAGGATGCAGGTGGAAACAGATTTTCGGGCCAGCTCACATGAAATAAAAAAAGGGTATTTTGTTTGTCTAAAGGCGTGTGTGGCTGCGAGTTAAGGGCGCCGCTAGTCCTGACCATATATCGACTTCTTCACGTTGTACCCCTATCAGAATTGGTTCGAACCGCGATGGGGAAAGACAGATAAGATTGCGGGCTAAAACATTCATAGAAAAAACTGACCTCATATGAACTTTGTTTAAATTTCGCAGCTGACTCGTATGGAAAGTGCAAGCAATGAAACAGCTTAAATTTTAGCCATTTAAAATTTAAAAAAATAATTTTTTTGACTTTGAATACTAAATTCTCTGAATACTTTCTTTACTTAAGCACCTACCCATATACAGTACACAATTGCCTCTCTACCTTCTCAGTTAAGTAAATAAAATCGATTTATTATTTCTGCAATAAAATCACGATTAACCAAAAAAAAAAGAATTTCTTCGACTTTGTATACTCCTAATTCTCTCGATGCTTTCAGAACTTTGGCACTTACTCATAGACAGTCGACAATTGCCCTTCTAGCCATTTTGATCACTAATTGTCTGACACTCGGCGCTTTGCCGAACCGAAGTTGACTTTTCAATTGCAGCTTTCTTTGGCCGTTTCGAATGTCGTTTGTGTGAATTTATGCATAAAATATGAATATGTCTGGGCGAAAAGTTTATTGAAAACGTGTCTCTTTGGTACCCACAGCTATAGCTCGCACCCAGACGGCTTTTCACTTCGACTGCTCTCCCCTTGAGTCCTGCATGCGTTATAAATCACGCAAAAGTTTCGCAGAAAGCGAACTTTACGCAGCACTAGCAGAAGTTTCATGTCATCAAGTTTGGCAAGCCACGCCCACCCACACTCGCCCCCGCCTTTAGTGTTGGCGAAGGAAGGGCAAATACTTTTAACTTAAATTTTTAACTTCTCACTGGCGGCGAAGCGATCATAGTTCAATGAGCAAATTGCACGTTGATTTGTTAGACTTGAATGCTGCCGACGACTTCTTCATTCGGCGTTCTTCGAATTTGCCTGCTTTTCGGTTTGCTTCAGAAAGTTCCATTTCGGGGGTCCTTCTTTGTGCCCTGTGATTAATGAGCTGAAGCCGACGAAAAAATTTTTTAAAAATTTACCTTGAGCCGGAGCTGGAGCATAAAACGCAGCTCAGAAACTTTGAACTTTTCGCTTTTGGCCTGGGACTTTTTGCACACCGGCCAAAAGTTATTAAAATCAACGAAGCAGGATCCTTGGTTCTTGGACGTATAATTAAGCCCTCCTCGCAAGAAGTTCAATACCAAATCAAAGTTAATCGGCCTTGTCTGCGATTGAGCCGAAAGAAAAACGTTGATGGCTTGCGTGACAAATGTCATTTGACTTTGAATTCCTTCAAATGCCCCCAAATCGAGTCTAAACTTTGGATTTCGGTGCCCTAATGGGGCAGGCTATAATTTTCCAGCACGCATTCCCCTCTCATCCCACAGTCCCTATAATCGCCGGTGAGAAGTACACAGCCAACTGACAATTGTTGGTAATTATGGGTTGCGCACAAACAAGACGAAATAAACCAAATCAAATACCATTTCATGGCATTTAAATGTAATTGGAGTTGGATTCGCCTCCCGAGAACAGTGATTAGCTGCTCCACTTGGTGTCCGAATGGGTTGTTGGTGAAAAAAAAATGGCAGACCATTTAGATTGGCATGCAGAACAGTTACCCGGTTTTGACTTAGATCCATCATAACAAAGGAGAATCGTTAACCTAGTCTAAGCTTCAAGGTTGAGCTTGGAAAAATATTATTTCTTTGACAAGCAAATGTTTTAAAATATTTATATATATAATTTTGAGCTTATTTCTTTTCTTTATTTAATAATATTAAAAAGCAAATAAGAAAAACTTTAAAATTCAAGCTATATAAATTAATAAAGTGTTTTATACTTAATTTAAGAAAAAGTATTTTAGTTGTTATATACTCAAATGCCTGTATGAGTCATTTTATTTTCCTTTTATTAGATAGCTTGTACATATTTCCCAGAACAAACACCGATAGCTTTTTTACAACATAGGGTAATCTGGGCCTTTAGTCTTCCTAGGAAGTCGGGTTTTCTTTGGGAAGCTCCCGATTGGATTACAATTTAACGACTTTTCTCCCAACATAAACCAACATCAACACAGCTACAACAGATCGTATAATAGAAATGAAAACTTTGAATGAAAGCCAAGCTGCGCCACAAATATTTAGACTGCCGGACAGAGATCTTTGATTTTTCATAGCTCTTATCTATATGGGTTTTTTCGTCCGCTCGAAAGCCGGAAACTATAGAGTGCACATTTCAGGCGCACGCATAATTTAGGCGTAGAGAACTCGTACAAACTCGTAACATTCCGAGACAGAGTGGTGCCCTCCGCCCGCCTGCTTAGCATTTAAATGGTGGCCACATTTCCGCCCCAGGAGGGAAAGCCAAGGCCTTGGGCAAACAACAATCGTCGAGTGCGATCCGTTGAGTGCCAAAGAGTTGAACTTATTAACATTTAATTCGAAATCAAAGTAGTGCTGACTTGGCCCCGGGCCAAACTCATTACGGATGCGAGTGCACTTCGATCCTGACCGGGTTGGGTTGGAAAATACTTTGTCTTTGTCTTTGTCGGCCGGCGGAAGGTGACAAAAGTGTTGCCTTGCATTTGGCAGGTGACCAGGTAGTAGTTGGCTCCCCAAAGGCACTCCTTCATTAGCATTTCCAATGGGTTTGGTTCGGTTCGGTTCGGTTGGGTTCTTTCTTTCCTGCAGCTAATGAAATTTAAACAGGCTTAGCCCAAACCCCAGCGGGTTCAATAGGTCGTCAGAATGTCTAGGGTTGGGCTGGCTTTCTCAGTTTTTGGTTTTTCGGGCTCCCGCTGACAGTCTTTTATGGATCTTATGCAAATGCCGCACGGGTCGCAACAAAGGAATTATTTAATTTACACTCCGCAGCCAACTTCTCAGTCACTTTGCTTGATTCGCATTATAATTTACACGCATGTTAGGGCGCTCGTCTTCTTTGGATTTGTGGTTTTTACATAAACGACAACATAAATATCATTCTTTGGCCCATTGGGTAGAGGGAACTCCTTTGTTTGCCCGCCTAACAATGGGGGAAATTTGTTATTTGGCTGCGAAGAAGAGAAGTTGTGAAAAATTGTTATTGATTTGGTAGGTGAGCTTTGTCTGAGCCCGATCTTTACGATCGTTTCGGGTAATGGTCTTAGAAACTTGCTTTAAAGTAGCTTTAGCAACTAACACCTCAAGTTATTAAATTCCATGAAATGATCGCTAGAATTTCCCCCCCCCATCCAAAACACACACACACACCTCACGCATTTCCACAGAATTTCATTTCATTTTGAATGTTCAGCTGTTGGACTTCTCACCAAACAAAAGTTGGCTTAAATGAGGTTGGTTGGGGACCCCGAGGACCTCCGGCTATCATCAGCTGCCGCTGCCTGATGTCGTCGTCCTGTGACACATCAAAATAATCCTCGACAGCTTAATTATGAACGCTCCTCTCCGCTGTCCCTGTGTGAGTGCCTGTGTGCCAAACAATAACCCACGAGCAAACACATCCTTTCTCTCATTATATCCGACGTACGCAGATCCACCGCAGTTTATTTATTTTTTTTTTTTTTTTTGTGTCTGAACCCAACGGAATGAAAGGATTTATGCGCAAAATGCCACCCGCAAGTGCCCGGAACAGCCATTCTGCGGAACCGAAAAAAATTCCAAGTGCTGGATATTATGAATTTTCACAACGCTCGGCTGAGTGGCTTAAACGTCCTGGTAATTATTTGCCGCCGGGCCCCCACACATTGGGACCCGACAAAAAAACCAAAAACAAAAAAAAATGCCTTAAATGACGGCCGCAACTTTTTTAATGAGAAAAATTACCGCTTGAAGAATGAGCGCATAACGCAAGCCCCAACCAGAAAATAAAAGGAAAATAATTCTTATCATTTTTGGACTGTCAAATATCACACCACGAAGTAACCGCAAAGCAACCGCGGGCCCAATGAACTAACACCTCGCCGCGCATCCTCTTATCTGCAACAAAAAAAAAAAAACAAATTGTTGGGATCAGAGGACTAGCAGCATCCTTATCACGGGCCGCGCTTATAAATAAATATACATTTAAGCCGAATCCGGCGACATCTGCATACGGCCTTTGTTGAGTAGGTGTTGTTGGACAAATGTTTGCCAAAGATTTACGCCGCCGGGCGGAAGTTTTCCTTCTTGGAGCTGGTGCTACATGCTAAACGCTCCTTTCCAGCTAATCCCAAGTGTGATAATTTTCAGTGTGTGACATTGACATTGAGGGAGATAAGTTTCGAGTAACATATGTCGGTAATGATTGCGCCGAGGCTGATGGATGTCGCGATGACGGGAAACCCAACCTCCGCGACGAGCTATGATAATGAGCTGGAGAAGTTGCCGCATCTAATGTCGGTTGGTATGGCTTACCACCTCACATTATGGGGCCAGATAGCCAAAGTTTTATTGGTGGGAGTCGGATTGCTAAAGGAGCTGGATGAGACCTGCCTTGAATCAGCTATGAGCTAGTTTTGGTTCAGTATCAATGACAAACTACTTGGATGGAATTAAAGTTTCTTAGGAGCACTTTCCTTTCATTCTGAATCCTGGCCAATTTATCTCATTCTTAACAAAGCATAAGAATGAAGAGATTTACCAAGAACTTTGACTGGAAAATTAAAAAAATAATAAATACGTTTTAAGTATGATATAAGGTATGTATATTATCTATCTGATCAAATATAAATTTTAAAAAACTAAGATTTTCTTTCATGGGATTTTTATCGATATTTATTTTAATACATTGCCAGTATATGGGGAATACTTTACTTAAACATCAAGATCCTTCTCTTTGAATTAAATCATTTATAGCAATTAATTTTAATTAATAAAATATACCATTCCAGAGTTGCAGATTTCGGAATCAAACAATTTATCAAACAGGAAGCAGTGCATAAATTACCAGCTATCTGTAGATTTTTCCATTGTTTACCATTCAGCAGGCAAAATAAATGTATTAGGAAATATTTCCCAGGCCCAAACGCTAAAAAGACGTTAATAATCGACAAAGGCGCATAAACTTCTGATCCCATTCGTTACGCAATCCTCAAAGGCCGGACTGATGGCGGCGTTATCACCTTTTAGGGACAATCAACCCAGGAGGTCCTGCGGCAGGACTCTTCCCCGCTCCTTCGTGGGCTCGTTAAAATTTCATTCGTTTGCCCTTTCATTAGCGAGGCTGTGATAATTTTACCCAGAACAAAAACCGGAGAGACTCCCAAAGGGAAATCGAAGAATGGGCTAGAGTCGGCGAATGGAACTGATCGCATCTGATCTGGTTTAAATATTACGGTGGCTGTCGGCAGTTCAAAGGATCCGCGGTCCATCGGGCGAGAGAGAGGCGCTGCCCTGCAACACATTTTGATTAAGCATGAAGTCGTGTCTCGGCCGTGGGTCTGTGGTTCTAGGCCTATTCCCTTTTGTTTTTTCCGCATTAAAATTCTTAATTTATTTCAGCCAGCACCGGGCGCGATGATGAGCATCGGTCGAACTTGAGCAAACAGAACTCAAGTGCAGGCCGCGCATTAGGCACAGTCATTCTCACCGCCCTGCATTCCCTTTATTCCATCCATCGAAAACCATTCCCCGAATCATCCTCACACTGTCTATTCGTGAATCTCCTGCGGCACTAAAAAAAAATAAGGGATATCTTAGTCTTCAAATAAGAAAATCAAATTCCCATTTTAAATAATTTTAAAATATGTTTTTATTTTTTTATCTTGGAATTTCTCATCCAAACCTAAGAACTTTTCAAATCGGGATGTTTTTATAAATTGGATTTCATAAAAATACTTTTATTATAATTTAGTCAAATGTTAAAGTTTTTTTCGAATAAAAAAAAGGTTTTATTGCAACGATTGGCCCAAAAATATTTTGCCCCTGCTTACATACATTAAATGCATTTTCTAATAATTAACTGTCTCAAAAAGAAAACTCTAGTTTGGGCGAAAAACTAAGTTTCCTTATTCATACTTTCTATATTTATATTGTTAAGTAACTTAAAACATTTTTCTCAGTTTAGAGAGCTCTATATTACAGGAGACGGGTGTGAAGTGCGGCACATTTAACGCTCAAAGGTATGTATGGGCCCGATGCGTGAAGTGGGCGTGGCGGCGCCCTCTTTGCAACTGCAGCACTTGATTGTGCAATAAAATTGGAAGAGCAGGCAAGGGCATTGCAAATTGCTCGACACCCCGCCCTTGAGTTTTCCCGGCCACAGCTGTGGGCCATTCGCCACGCTTTTCCATTTCGATTATTTATTTATGTTCATGTCGCGATGCGGTTTTTGGATTTTGGGAAGGTGCCAAGTCATCGACGATCGCTCAATTTGCTAAGCATCTGACGCCATATGGCGCCAAGGCACAGTTCCGCTCTTAATAAGACAATAACAGATTTCTTGTAAATTATGCCAACGAGGGTGGCAGCGCGAATGAAAAATGAGTGGTTAAGGTGGCAATATGGGGTTTGTGTGCAGGAGTCTTCCAGGAAAGTCTTTCGATTTAATTAAAAGACACCACCCCAAAAAGGAAGTCTAAAGTAATATCAAAGGAAAACACAACCAGAATGCATAGCCATGAAAAGCTGCACGATGAAAGGCCCAGACATATGTTTGCCCAAGGCGTACACAAAGAAAATTTGCTATTTTATATTTAAAACTAACAATTGAGAATATTAAGGTAAGCTAAAAAAATTATTTGCCACTCAGTGGTACTCGCATTGTATTTAAGCTAAACAACTTAAGTTACCAATAACGTAAAGTTTACTTTTATTATATTATAAGTTAAGAAATGCTGTTACTATTTTCTTATTTTGCTTTGAAAATGTTTTATTTCGTCTCTAAATTTTGTAGATTCCAACAAATTTATTGAGCACAAAATGTTTTCAGAATCTTTTTCAGGGTCTTTCAGGATTAACCTTGCTTTATTTTCATTTAAGTTTAGGCTGGCATTTTTCCCCCTGTGCAGAAAAGTGCACAGATGACGTAGGACTCAGATAGAAAGGATGCGAAGCAAACTGAATGCCAATGACAAATTTATGTATAAACTTTAGCGCTAAAGTGCCACTAACTAACCTCTTCACACACACCCACCCACCCAGCATTAGATAAAAGGCGAGTGCAATGGCACGGCGCTTTATGAAGGAATCCAAAGGATCTATGAATAGATGCACCTGAGCCTGCGGATGAGGATGAGTATGAGGATGAGTGTGGTTGAGGCCTGAGCACTCACAATGAGCGCTCACCCGTTGATTGCTATCAAAAGAGTGGCCTTCCGAAAGATAGAAGCCGGAAGATGGGGTCTCCGAAAAGGGGTCCAAAGGGGCCTTGTTCCGAGAGTGGGTGCCAAGCTTCTGACAATGTCAATGTGCTGCGGCTGCTGCGCAGCTTTTAATGATTTATTTGAGAAAATTTACACGTGAGCGCCGTAGAAAAGCTGGATAGAATGGGGTTTCGCGGAAAACAAACACTGCCACAGACGCCGGCAAACAGAAGATGAATGCATATGGAACCCGTATGGAACCGGAGCATGGGTGGCGAAAGGGGGGCAACCCCGAAACATATGGTAACGGATGGGGTTGGGGGGGGGGGGGGGGGGGGGGGGGGGGTGGCAGGACATCCTGGTGAATTAAGTTGCCAGACCATGAAATGCTTTGGCACGTACGTAGCGCCAATTCAGCGAAGCTTTTTGCATAAACAAAAGACAGGGGCGGAGGCGAGGGGCGCTGAGGTTGGGCCCTACTCCCTGGCTGTCTTCCCTCCTTCATCGCACATTTTCCCCAGCCTTCGTTCGCTTTTTGTATGTTATTTCTGTTACAATTCGCGGATTTTTTTCATATACCTTTAACGATTTATCATGCGAAAATTGTCTGGGGCCAAAGCCACGCTCACTTTGCATATGCCAAGCCACAGATATGCACAGTGGGCAAAATAATTTGAGCAACAATACTAATACAAGTTATGTACTAAATATCGATAAAAAATAAACTACAGGTTTAAGTTAAAAAAGGTTTTCTGAAGACATCATTCGATTTTTGTTCTAAATCCATTTATTTATTTGTTTGTTGAAAATATGATAATATACCTTTTTTTAAAAAATTACAAAATAAGATAAAATAATTAAATAATTGTAAAGTATATATATCCTTGAATTATTATACTTACTTTTTAAAGTAGGTCAAAATAAAACAAAATAATTGAATAATTGTTATCAATAAGTTTAATAATAAGGAATCAGTTAAAAAGCAAAACATTTAAAATTTATCATCAAAACTAAAACTGGCCTTAAACAACTTATCCTTAAATGTTAATACAAATTTAATAATGGTGCTAAATAAACATAATCTGCTAAATGTAGATAAATAAAAGATCTTTACCCAATCATGATATCTAAACCTAACAAATCCGACATATTTCACTGCCCCAAATTTTATTTCAAGCATATATTATATAATATTTGCCACCCCTTTTATGGCCTGTTCCATTGTGCAAGCGTTTACTATTATTGTTTTACCACCTGCGGGTGTTTTTTTCTCCCAGAGTCTCGCTCTCCTTTGGCACTACGTAAATTTAGTCACGTTGTTTAAATAATAAACTGCAGTTCACACACACGCCCCCGCAAAAACACACTCATCCCCAGACGGCATTATGCGAAAGCAAAGAAAAATACACATATATCTGGGAGTCGGAATCAGAGACAATGGCCAGAGTTATGATGACAATGTGCATACGTCATGGTGGTGCTGGGGGAGTAGCCAAAAGGGCTCCATCCCACGGTTTGATTTGGTTTATTGCGCCCCAAACCAACTGAAACTGATGCCACATAGATACAGCTCAATCAGCAGAACTGTGTTTTTTTTTCTTTTTTGGATGCGATGGGAACAGGTGGAGAATGGGGGGAAGAAAAGAAATAAGCACAATTAATTATTGTCTATCGCTAAACAAATATCTGGGCGTTTTAATTAGCATGAAATATACGAAATCTGCGATAAGATCTGTGTAATTTTATGGGGCCCTCTGGGGGGACTTGGTATCCGTACCCGTTAAACTCGAGTAGCGATATAGATCGAGTGGAAATGCCATCAAAAGTCATTTCGAATTGAGCGATAAAGCAACGTAAAAACCCGTTGATGGGAAATTAATGGCTGGCTGTGGGTTAGTTAGTGCCGCAGGGGTCGGGGTCACCCCGGTGGCCACCCCCCATTTGGGAAGCCATAGCTGACATAGTTGGCATTTGCAGTCGGTGAATTTGCATACGCAGCGCCCTCCTCCAGGTATGAGCACAACAATTTGTTACATTGTTTTTACCAACTTAGTTGTGGACCAAGAATTATTACGCAGCATAAATTCCAGACCATGGTAACCCACTTTTCAGCCCGGAGGCAGCAGCAAAAGGGTTACCAAAAATAGCAATCCCAGCCATATAAAGCCAGCAGAATAAAGGATGGGTTAGCAGCATCCTCCTCACATAAGGCCATAAAATAGTTGTCGCTTGCTGGCTGTCTGACTGTCTGCCTGGCTGGCTTACTGGCTGGCTGGTTTTTCTGGCATCGGATAAGCATCTGGCCCCCGCTCCTCGGAGTTGGCCTCTGATTACTTCGTTAAGTCGCATGTTCCTACAAATTGTTTCCAAAGAAAGGCAATGAAAATGAAAATTATTGTCCCTACCCCCCGCCACCCAACTGAAAATGTGGGGATCCGTAGGGGTTAAGGGTAATCACAACAGAACATGAAAATTGTGAAAGGTGCATCTCGCCTCTAGTTTATGTTTGGATGCCCATGATCCCGATCTCAGTCTGACTCCTGTCAAAATATATTCCAACTCTTATCGGGACTTTGTCATCGCAGACAGTGGAGGCACTTGTCTGGGAACTGGTGCTTCGTTAGAGAAAGTCCCCTCGACTCGACTACTAATTTTTAGTAGCTTTGTTTTTGATTGTGTATACATTTTGTCAAAGCTAATTAGTACGTAAGGGCATTAACTATGCAGCTCCGCCAGTGATGAATATATGACTGAGCCCAACTGAGGAACCCCGAATGTGAGTGTGAAATGCATATTTTCGTCTTTCTTTTCGGGTTTCCTCAAGTCATTATGACATTGGCATTAGCATAATACGCGTATTATGCGTATTAATTACAGCGCAGACATTTGCATTTAAACGCCTATTTGTACCAGGTACCATGGAGAAAAACACGAGGCGATCCCAAGACGGTGGTGGGTCTGGGTCTGGGTCTGCATCTGGGTATGGGTAATGGGTATGGGTCCCAAAACATTCCCCGGTAGCCAAAGCTCGGGCTGTAATTATTGAATTAGAAGACAATAGGCCTTAAAGACGGGAGATGCGTACGCTTTGATAGCTGGAGAGGAGAAAAGACCACCCGAGCGTGGAGGAATATCCGAAGATGATGATGAGGCCAGGACAGGAGAACAAAAAGAGTTATTATGTGGATATTTGCATAAATTTTACGCCCTTGCCGATGAAATCAACCGGAGAGGAAGTGCCAAAGGCCACCACCGTTCTCAGAGCCGAGAAAGCCCCTATACGGAAACTGACAATCAACTAATTTTACTACATAATAAGTTTGGGAAATAGGAATAAAAACAATATTCAAAAAACTAAAAAAAAAGTTCCTATAGAAGTTAAGATTAAAAAACTAATTAATAGCCGAGTGAAATCTTATTTCCATTTGAGTTTTGAACAAAGATTACCAAGAATAATTTTAATTTGAAATTTGTTTATAGGTAATATATTATACCTACACTCAGAAAACTAAATTCCTTGATTTTGGGAAAAATTGCTTAGGTTTTATGAATAATTGCCTTAAATTTGAGCCTTCCATACAACATTTAAGGAAATTGTTGCTAAGATTAAGTCAATGTTCCTAAAATCAAGGAGTGTATTTTAAATTTAATTTTAACTTATTACTTAAATGTTTTCCAAGCAAGTGTGTGCATTCCAGTACCAAAACCCCTTAATAATTAATTTATATATATCAATATCACAATTTAAAGGCTTCACCAAGCTGCCGCTTCAGCCCAACATGCTAAGGAACTCGCTGCCCAGATGATGCACATCACTGAAGTGCTCCAGCAGGGATGTGGGACACCTCGGATACACCTGATCGCAATCGCTACCAGCTGCTCCCAATCGCTCGGCCTGCAGGTAATCGTTGTCCGAGTGTTCCGACAGCGGATCCACCGAACTAGACGGTCTGAAAGGTTGGGGAAGAGGGTTACAATGGAGCCGATCCCACGACCATAAACTCACGTGAGCAGGATGTGAAGCACTTCGCCCAGCAAACCATTTCGATCGTCGAAGGGAGCCGTCGCACTTTCGCAGATGCTCTTCAGAACGCAAACCCTTCCATTTAGCTTCATGCGAATGGCCAAAGCCGTAAAAGCCTCGTAGACCGACCAGCGATAACTGCCCCAAGCCTGGAGATCCTCCTCCAGGATATTTGGATCCAAGCCCAGTTTTTGTTCAGACATCTGCATCACCTTATCGAAGATTGTGGCATTCTGCGGCAGCCTTCGGGCTGAGATTTTATGCACATCCTTGGTCCTTAACTGCTTGACGGAGTATGGCAAGTAATAGTGAGCCTTTAAGACATAACCCGTTACCACAGACTCTACTTTGAGGTCTTCCACTGGTACACCAAAGCCTACGATCATCTGGAAAATATTAGTTTATAATCTAATGTGTATTTAGTAAGTTTAATTAACCTTAACTTACCTGTATTCGAGTAGGATTGGCTCTAGGATAAATCAAGGGCAGCCATCTAGCTTTTCGCACTAAAATATCACTCTCACTATGATTATACTGTGTTAAATTAGAAGCGTGAATTCCAAAAACATAAATAAAACTTATAGCTAAAACTGCTGATGAGAGAACGTTCATGATAAAGTCCTTAAAAATCTATTTAATACACAATAACCTCGCGTCTCAAAAGAAGACTGATGACTAAATTAGCAAACGACAAAATGATTTCACTTAAGTATCGTACGGAATCGAACTTCTTACTTTCTTCGATTAGGAAACCGAAAGTGTCATTAGCTGCAGGCAATATGGCACAATTCAGTCACGATCAGAATTGGGTCCATTATTTCAACTGACTAAAGTTCACGTTTTGTTAATTAACACTCAGTTTTTTTTCTTTTTGGAAACCCCGTTTGCCACAAAGAACACTGAGCAAAGTTTTGGTATCATTTAAGTCTTTTTTTATTTGCTCAGAATAAGATCTTGTCCAGATTGTGATGGAGTTCGCTGAAGTGTTGCAGTAGACTCAGTCGACACTCCTTGAAGACGCGATCACAACCAGCCCCTGATTGTCCCACCTTTTCGGCATAGTAATACTCGTTATCCGCATGTTCTGATAACTTGTCCACTGAGGTGGAGGGTCTGTAGAATTGGGTTTATAAATTCATAAATTGATAAACGTTTTAAAGGGGTTTGAGTTTAAGACTTACGTTAGTAATATGTGCAAAAGATCCGCAAAGAGACCATTTGTGTAATGAAATGGCTCCTCGGCCGCCTCGCAAATGCTCTTCAGCACACAAATCCTGCCCTGGTATCCCAGACGATCGGCCAATCCCTCCAGTCCCTTGTAGACTGTCCAGCGATAGCTACTTAAAACCTTATTGGTCCTGGTCAGCAGCTTCCTGGTGTTCTTGCCCAGTTCATCCACTCCCACAAGGAAGTTCTCGAACATGGGTTTCCTCTGCCTTCTGGCTCCAGTGATTCCAGGCGTGGCCACTTGGGTGAGGGGCAGTGCTGTGGGTGTCCTCAGCTCATCCGGTTCGGTGGGCAGCCAGTACTCCACCTTCAAGACATAGCCGGTGGTAACCGCCTCATAGTTGAGATCCTCCAGCGGAATACCTATGCCGCCAATGAACTGGGGCGACGAATTTAGGGGTTTAGAGTTAGGAATTCTTCTTTGGAATTCTAGTAATTTACCATAACTCTGGTGGGTGATGTGGTGGGGTATATAAGCCAGGGAATGGGAGCTCTCTTGCTCCTCTGATGCTTGGACAGACTGCCCAGGGTGGCCAGCCCCTGGGCGAGCAGGCAAGTAACCACTATAATTACTATACGTAGTTTCATTTCTTTGTTTTTTATTTTATTTTTTATCTACGCCCGAGCGAATCTCAGTGCGTGTTTATGCCAGCTCAGGCCTTAAGCTACTAATCCATGTTCTTGGCGTTCTTTTTCTGGCTCACGAACATTTCATTTTGGAATTCTCAATAAAAACGGCTTCATCAATCGATCCAAGATGACTTTCTCGCCCGAGAATGTTACACATTCTAGCAATTAGCACCTGTCGGGATAGACAACGGCGATCGGTTGAAGACGGGGTCAAGTGGTAACCGTGTAAATCTTGCACATTCCGGTTTTCTTTTCTTAGCCGCGGCAGTACCGTAAGCCACTTCTCACCCATTTATTAGCGGATTTGCCAATTCTGACGCCCATTGTTGGGGCAACATGCAACTTTTGCAAAGTGCATTTAGTTGGCTTAGAGCTTGGCCTAAGATGGTTGCCTTTCGCTGGGAATTTTACTTGGGTGTGGTCTTGGTTTTGGGTCTTGGTCTGGCACACTGCTTTCTGGTCTTTCCACGTCAGGGATCCTTTGGTGTGAGTAAGGGAAGCCTTTAAAGGTTCAATTATTCTTTAAAAATGTTTTAGTTACTGGCTGCCGTGGCCATTCCTTTGGAACTGGGGCCCAAAAATGTCTACATGGCCTTCAACTTTGAGTCCAACTATGCTTTGCCATCCAATGATTCCTATAATCAGTGGATTGATAGGGTAAGTTGGAATATTTATTTAGTCCTCATCTTATATAAATAAGTTCAATTTTGAATCTACTTTTTATTTAAATATTCATAACATCATTTTTGAACAGTACCAGTATTGATTATTTAACATTATTTTATATTAATAAAAAAGGAAATTAGATAGGTAATTGCACCATTATTTATTAATTAAAGCACACAATGTTTTGCTTTTCTTTACTAAATGTTAATAATTGAAGCTTCTTTCAGTGGGACTTGGATGATCACTTTATGGGCGTTGGCGGTAATGTCACACCTATAAATGCCCGTCAGGATGGAGGAGAGTTTCCAGAGGACGAGGACAATGAGGTGAAGCGTCGCTCGGTGGGATCTCCACCTCTCTTTCGACGCCACGACTTCTATCGCAGTGTTATTAACTTCCTGACCCATTATGGATTCAATGGATCTGCCTGCCTGCTGCGAACTATTTGCGAGGTCAGCGAATCGCCTCTGGATGCCCAAAACGGACTGGTTGGCAGCCTGTTTCAGATTCTATTCATGTGAGTCCTCCTTCGCCCCGCCCCTTAATCCGAAAACTGATTTCCTCTAAGGGGTTGCCACTAATTATGGCATCCTTTCCCCGATTTCCATGCAGGCCGACGGCGAGTGCCGCGGAGCGGGAACTGCAGCACGTGGATGGCCTTTACGAGGCCTCCGATGCGGGCACGCATGGCCCGGGCTGCTCCGATTACGTGGCCCACTGCCAACACAGTGCTCTGGACCTGATAAGCATTGTGTTCTGAATAATTATGATGCGGAAAATTTAAATCTCTAACTGAGCCAAAATCTGTCCTTAGTCCTGCTTCTTTAAGTACAACGTTCAAGTAATTTGTTGGAATTTTATATATATCACAAATTAAATGCATTACACCGCTTAAATGTCTTAAAAAACTTTTAAATAAGTTTTACGTATTCTATTCTTTAAAATGCTAAGTGGTTCTTAAAGGTTTTTGTAAAAACGTACAAAACTGTGGGAAAAAAGAAATTAAACACAAAAAAATGTAATTGCTTTGATTAATATTAAATTTATATTTAGGTACATATCCAACTTTATTAAAAAAATACTAAAATAACATTGTTATTTTTGGTTCTTTACTTTACTTTATAATAACACATTAAATAATATAAATATTAATTATTAATATAGAGTGAATAAGTTATAAGGCTAAAATACAATAAAACTTTATAATTTATTCGCTCTTTATTATTATTTCCAATATTTATAATATTAAATTTTGAATATTATTTAATATTTTTGGTCAGTGGGAGATATATTGTATATTACGTTGTAAACCACATGCAGGTTTGATTTAAAGGATATGTGTTTATTCCAACCAGCTTTAAGTGCCTCGAAATTCCTCAAGTCACCTCCTGCTGCGCCGTGAAATGTTTTAATTTCGCTAAAAGAGCTTAAAGACGACGACGCAATGTGGTGGCAACAAAGCAGATGATGATGGCAAAAAAAAAAAACAGGAGTCCTAAGCTAGCCGCATGGATCTGGTTTGGATTTTGGCCTGCTTAGGGGTTTTTCAGATGGGTTTACCTCACGTCGGACATGTGATGATGGCCCTGCTTTATGTTTTCGAGTTCGAGCTCTTTCTTTCGCTGTTTGTTGGCTCTTTGATCGCTTTTTCCGCTTCTTTTGTGCAAATGAAGTCGCCCCTGCTCCGCATCCTTTGTCTGAGTGTATTTTGCGGTCTCCTTCATTTCGGCGGCCTGTCAACAATGCCATAGAGGAGTCTCCTTTTCCGTTGTTCTGAGTGTTTTTTGTTTGTTTGTTTGTTATTTCTTTGATTCGATTTGCCGCCTTTAAGGAGCCCCGAAAGAGTCCTGGCGATGGTGAGAGCGAATTACGCCTTCTTTGATTTTGCCAAGCCATTGAAATCATAATTAGAAGACAAATGATTCCTCTGTTCTTCTCGAGATCCCTTAACAATGGCCAGGCATCGAAGCTGAAGTGCTTATGTACGCCACAGTTTGAGAAAGGTTTACGAAAAACACACAGAAACTTGAGTACTAATAAGCTTAGGCGATGTGTGGAAAGAGTTGAATTTGGTGTACAAAAGGGATCGAGAGCGGGGTAGATTCAGTCCCAAAACTATTTTTGGCAAAGAATCCTTTAATTGTTTGTATAAATATAATTTTTTCATTACCTATCCTTTTATTTTTCTTTTTATTGATTTTTTACCCAGACTATAATTTTTTTTTTGTATATTGTATATTAGTTATATTCTTAGATTTCCCAAAATATACCTTGCATTCTTTCCCCTGTTTTATAGTACATTTTTAAGTTCACAAGATCCTTTACAGCCCTTAACAACATATCGTATTCTAAGCACCTATCTCAAATGACTTAGAATAACATCCATCAACTGTAATCCATCTTTTCCTCCTTAAATATCTCTCCTCTCAAATCTACATTGTCCTCCACTGACCTTTCATATCTCCTTCTCGTACTATATATCTCACTTGTGGGATCATAAAAGACAACCATCAAATGTGATCCATCTCCTCTAGATTCCGATGTTTTTATGACTTTTTCTGCCGCTTATTTCGTCACTTCAACATGGCTGGATGTCTAAGTTGTCTCCTTTGATTAACGGCCAGCCTGAGATGTCAATTTATTTTTGTGTTCTGTTTTTAAACTTGGCATTGACACTGGCCATATAACATTTTAATGGGGTGCGGGCAGGTGTGCTAAGGAGGTTCTCCCCGCGATCCCGTTTCCTGTTGCGGTTTGTGTTCATTTGCCTTTGGGGGCTGGTTCGAATTGATTTGTAATTAGTTGCAGTTGCAGTTGCAGTCAACAATGTGATTATCCCGGGATTTGGCATGGGCCTAACCACAAGGGATGCCGCAAAGGAGCTGGGAGGCGGACTTCGATCTAGGGTTACACAGATGTGCGCAGACACGTCCACATCCCGAGAAGTGGATCCACTTGAGATTGGGATATGCATAAATTAAGTCAATAGCAAAACATTATCCTAGGCAATTGACAGCTCCCTTAGGCGAGTCATCTATCCATGACATATGCGGAATGTCTAAGGGCGTTCTGGTGAGTTGTAAACGCATCTGTGGGCAGGATTTTTGGGCTGTGGACAACCGATCCCCCGCCATGTGTCGGCAACTGTTGGAATCCCTTATAGTATATAGTATCCATAACCGATGACAGTTCTGCGGTGTAAATCATTGTGCGGTAACTGTCACGCATTTTGAGGTTTTCATTTAATAAATTCGAACACTTTGTGTGCTCGCATTTTTTTCCACCCACTAGATGGGTTATTAAATTAGAGTTTAATCCACTTCGCTCACGCGTCTGCGAACATTAATTGAATTCATAAATGAGCAGTTTATATGATATTTATAAATTAACTAATTACCGTATCTTTTGATTGTTTTTTCTGTGTTTTTCTTGCGGTTTTAATTTGTTTTCCACCATCAACAATTGGATTAAATTTATAATACCGAATGGCATTTAAAATAACGCTTTTAATAATGCCAAAGCGCAAAACAATCTGAAATACGAAGTTGCAAAATCGCCTTTGACTGGTTGGATTTTCTGTTTATTTTAATTAACTTAATGAAATGGATTTTTGCTCATTGGGATTATTTAGACGATTTTGTTTTGCTTATATGGTATATTCTTAGGACTAAGATTTAGTTCAAGAGAATTACATTTTTAAAAACCAAGAAAAAATACTGGAAGCAATAACAAATGAAAACCTCTTTATTATATTATACCACAGTATATTTTAAATTTAATATGAACATTTTTACATCCCACACCTTAGTAAAAATATAAATTTTGTACACCTGACTATTGATCTATTGGCTCTGCTGAAATAACGATCAAAGTTTTCCGTGCATGAAGACTTCAATTTTCCCGTTTTTATCAAAATCCCAAATCTTAATTAAGAACTTCTCATGGGGCAATATCTTAAGAAGTTCTCCCATGAATTTCTAGATTAGTTTCAACTGGCTGAACCACGGTATCCTAACCACCATATCAAATTGATGGCGTCTGTAATAAAAACTGAATCATTAACCGATGGCAAAAGGTGTTCCCACAACGTCTTTATCGGGAAACATCAACACCTCAAACGTGCCATCCCCTAACCTCCGTATTAATAAGGCTACCTCATTGTCATCAGTCATAAACACTTTCGGGTCATATGAATAATGTCAAATTGTTTCATTGCACCAACCCCGAGGTGGGTGCATTTAAATGTTGATCGATTGCAGGCGAGAGCTGAAACTAGTTTGACATTAATTGACTGCCAAGTATGCACAAGCGCATGAAATTATGGAAAATCCTATTAAAGTCAACCCATCCTGGCCCAAGTCGCAGCCCCTGGCAAGTTGTGAAAAAATCAACTGGGCCAAAAGTTCATAAATGCTAATGTGCCCCGGAGCCTGACGATGATTGATGGTCGCCTCCGTCCCCATTGGCAAAGGAAAGTTCCGTTTCCCGCCGCACATTTTCCCATTTTGGGGTTTCCTGCTTGCCACAGACTGCGCAAAATTATGCGAAGGATCAATCCTTGATGAACTGTATACATTTCACCTTTGTGCTCTAGGTCCCATTTAAGCCAATTTAATCCCGAGCCGGCTTAGGACATTACGATCTGGGATTAGGCCATGTTGCAACATCTTCTCCCGCGCAGATTCAGTTGTTATGTCCTGGCAAATATTTGAACGGGATTTGTTTGTAGGCGGTGTTCCTCTAATGATCTTTGCAAAATCAGATTTTCCAGTTCCTGGGAAAGTAGGCGGCTCACCCAAATATCCCTTTGTCTGCCTAGTCTTGGCTACGTCCTTATTTTAGGAATTATCCCAGCCGCTGTATTGGTCTGTTTAATTTTGTTAGCAGCACGAGGCGGACTTTTTTGTGTTGGCTTTTTTTTAGACAAAATCACATCAGTTGAGGAAAAAAAATCTATAAGATAATCAACAAATTTACAAAAAAAAAATATAAACTTTTCATATAAAAATATGGTAGTCTATATTTAAATATCAAAAAACAATAAAAGCTCGTAATAGTTAATTTTGAAATTACAGAGTTCCCAATGAAGTCTTTTTGAACTAATAAATTTTATAAATATGAAAACAAAATGGTGTTTGAAATTTTAAACTTTTTGAAGTCTCATTGAAATTGGGAGCAAATTAAAGAATATTAAATGGATTGAATAAACAATCGAAGCAACTAAATATTATAGATACTTATTCCTGTTTTTTCTAGCAACAGCTATTTATTGAATTAACTTTTTTTTTTATGCCTTGGAACTTTAATAAATGTAAATAAACCTAAAATAGCTAGACAGGCTGCTCTAGGCAAATCCAATAGTGCCGAGTCCCCCACGTTTCTAGTACCCTTCTTGCTACCAATTTGCTCCTTGCTTTCCGATGTGTCGGTTGGAGTCCGCATGGCATAATTTTTCACTCACTCGTTTGGTGCGTATCCCAATCTCTGGCTGTCTGCTGTATTTTTTCCTTCATATTTTTTTTCATATGTGTTCGTGTTGATAAATTTGCTTAGATTATTATCCTGGATCCTGACGTGGCGGGCTTTGCTTGCTGTTATCTCCCTGTCGTAATTAGTCTCGAGCTTGTTTGCGCCGCATTTACACAAAATGCTTTTCCAGGCGCCGCACGCACTCACGAAATGGGGGAAAATGGACACGGGACAGGGAGCTCATATCCGGACGGACAATAGGGATGGGCCTGGACTGCCGTACAGGCAAATTGCCCCGGAATATGAATGAGTGAAATTCGTTTTTACAGCGACCGCCGACGCTGCCACACAAATACCTCATGTTCTGATAGATAACCCGAGGAATCGGAGGCCTTAAATTGCTAGATATCTCGGGGAGAAAGCGCAGCTCGTCCCCAAGTCAAACTGGCAACCTTTTAGCATAAATTTCTCCAGGCAGAGAGCACGACAGGAAGTCGTCGCCAAGCGGCAAACGCCAAACGGCAAACGCCTTCGCCAACCGCAATTTCCATTAGCAGCAGTTTCGAGGGTATGGGAACATCATATGTGTGGGCACGGAAGGATGGATGGATGGTTGGTCCCCGAGAACATTTGACATTTTAAGGAGCGCCAAGTGAGTTGGCGAGCAGGCAACAGCTCAGGTAATACAGTATGCCAGGATAAAAGCCCCCAGACGCCGACGTTGTGCCTCGCCCATGGAATATGTCAACTGTTTTTAGCACGCACAATTTGAGGGAAAGCCAAACAAAAAGCAGGGAAAATGCTCTCCAAGGTAACATGAATATATAAGCGATGGACTCGAGCGCTAAAACGCACAGTCGAGAGATTGGCGCAACCTGCTCCAATTCCAATTTCAATTCCCCGGCCCACACCTGTGGGAAGGGCTCGTATTACGAATGCAATGTTCAAATAGAAATTAAATGCCGGGCCAAACCGCATTTTAGACAAATGCCGAGCCGGGAGTGCACACTCGCTGGTATCGGCTTTCAGGACACCGAATTCGGGTTTCAGACAGCATCCCTCGAATGGAGCAGGTAACCTCCAAATCAACCACAACATGTACACCTACTTCCTCCCTGACACCCGAGAAGTTTGCCAACAATTTCAACAAAAAAAAAATACCCGCCACAATGCCAAGGAAGTTGCGGCCTAAACAGGAAAAGAATCGAAAACTCTGTGGAGAGGAAATGCGGCCAGATCGAAGTGATAGATTAAAAGTATGTTAAGTGCCCCTGAAAGGCGATGGTTTAACGATAAGTTTAAGCTGCAGATACGATTTGGCCGAAGCCAAAACGTAAGTTGAGTGAACAAAGCGGCTAAACCGAAACGTTAAGTGAAGATCGATCTACACTTCACAAAATATAATATGATAAATTATCTTTAAGAAGATATATAATACAATAAGTAATATAACTTTGAAACCTTTTAATATAATTATACATTTTACATATAAGACTTTGGCACTCAAATGTAGAAAATTGAATTCCGACATAAAAAAAAAAGAATTTTTTAAAATTGTTTTAATTTATAAAACAAAATGCAATATAGCAAAAATTATTCATTGATTAGACTTGTTATGACTTAAAGATATAACTTTTTGTTTTCACGCTTTGAAAAAGCCTAAAATGTTTTTTTTTAAAAGGGTGTCTTTCAAAGCTAATAATATTTTGTTTCTTAAATTATAATTGTTATAGATATTTATTGTACTTACTGAATATTAAATCAATTAGCTTTTTCGGTAAACAATTATTGCATAAAAAATATGTACTGTCATAAAAGAGAGATTTTATGACCTAAAATTAAAATTTACAAATTTTTAAAATACAAATTTTTTAATTATAAATGCATTACTAATTTGAACCATAATTCTTGAAGACCCTAGTAACCAATATAAATAATTTCCTATTCAGTAGTGTTTTCTTAATGCCCAAACGTTTTTAGTTCTGAGCGGTGTTGATCAGATTGACAAACTGTTCCAAGTATTGCAATTTCCCGAAACAGAAAGAGCTCACAGATCAAACTCCGTTTGCGGTGGACAGTGGACATTAATTACGGCTCAGTAGAGTACCGACAAAAGTCCTTGGGATCCATGTGCGTACCCATGCCGGACCAGCATCGAATGCTTTTCAATAAAAGTTGCCCCAAATGGGTGCCGACAAAGGCCGGCCGAACAATTGGCCAACAAAAGGAGGTCGAAATTACAGCGCACTTTCGATTGCGGAGTGAAAAGTGCCGGCAGTTGGGGTGTTGGCCGATGCATTTGTCATGAGCATTTTGCAAGCGGGCCAAGAGTCGAACATTAGTTTACGCCCTCGATTTCTGGAGCTGTTCCTGCACTTCTTACACCTGGTAATTGCTCCGCAAAAACTACTTGTAATTTTTCTTTAACGAATCTCAAATGACTTTGCTCCGACCTTTGTCCCTGCCGCCTTGCCCATTGTTGACCGGAGTCCTGTGGTTTTGCCTCCCAGCTGCAAGTGTGAGAGTGGTCCTGTGAAAATCAGCTTGCTCTATTAAAACTGCAGCGACATTTATGGCCTTGATCTATACAGAATTCTGGCTTTTTGTTGGTTTACCAATTGGCCCTGGAATTGGTCGTCGATGATTAATGGTGGTCCGTCCTCCACATCGGAAAACCAATTCTGCCAAATTCCTTGTCAGTCTGCGTCTGTTTCTATTGACGCATTGTGACTCTGAAGGCGTTGGGCTCCTTTCTGATCCTTTGTCCTTGGGTCAGCACCTTTTCTTTACACCTTCGAGGCGGCGAACTCTTTGGTTTTCCCTAATTCTCTTGCAATGACCCTCGGATGACTTTGGAATTGTTTGTTTGGCAGCAGCTGAAATTGGCTTACAGTGATCCAAAGAAGAGATCTAAGGAACTATTTTGATTGCACTATTATTGTTTTCAAGGTTCTTTATAAGCATTCTGGATACTCCACATATTCTACAGCCGATGTATTATCCTTTTTACTTTAACAAGTTCAGACTATATATTTGCAGGATTTGTTATACATTTATTTATTTATGTATAATAATATTTAGTATAATGGCTTTCAATGTCTTGTTGGTTGAAATTTTTACCTTTTTCGTTTTAATTTCAGTATAAAACTATTTTGTATCTGTACATCTTTGCTCACATTTTATTTTCCCACAAAATGTATACGTTTCCCTGCCCTACTAAACCTTAATCACAGCCGTTAAGTGTTTTCTTTTAAAACTTTCCTTTTCTTAATGGATTTTCATGTTTAATCCCAACCCCAATATATTTGTTTAGTAATAATTGGCACACTACCCTGTAATAAGTAACTGTTTAAGCACTTACCCTTGGAAGCAGAAGATTAAATATTTTGATGGATTTTCAATAAGCCGCATTCATTCGGGAATCACTTGCCCTGATGACAAGCCTCATTATTCGCCGGGGATCCGCTTTCGCAAAGGGTCCAATTAGAGAGCGCGAGATGAGTTTAAAATTGAATTTAAAAGGCATCAGACTGTTTACCGTAATAATATCGACACATTTATGGGACTCTTTACTCGGCTTGGTACTCCACTCTTGTCCGAAATTCCACTGACTCCCTCGAGGGCCCAAACGAGGTGATCATCGGTCCAGGTGCTATACCTTAATGGGCTTTTGTATTCGGATGACCAAGGCCCGCGGCTGCTTCCTCATCGCATATGTATCTGCTCCTCGCTCGCCGTATTTCCTCCTCCTTCTTGCTTAAGTACATTTTAAACTTGCCGGATTTTTTTATTTTTCCTTTAAGCGTGGACAGATGTTTTTGCATAACTACAATGTGTATACATTTTCGCTGGAATCGAATAAAATAAATCACAATAAAATATATTTTTGTTTGTATTTTAAAATTGAACAGTTTACTAAACGCATTCACCTTATAAGGCAAAGAAATTTGCCAAATTTATTATATCAAATATTTGGCTTGAATGTACTTAATCTTGTAAAATATATATTGTTAAATATTGTATCCTAAATTGAGCAGTACATTGATTAAACAAATAAATAAATAAATAATATGATTTGTAATTGTCGAACATTAAAAATGAAAGACAATTATATAGTCAATACTTCTTTGTCTGGACATTTGACCAAAATAATAAATTTATAAACGGTTAAAATACCTATGCTCTAAAAATGTTATCTTAGGTGTTTAAATTTAATTTTTATTTAATAATATTAATATTATTTTTCAGCTTAATTATATTTTTGGACACGTTCCGCAAGTGATTTTTACAACACAATACAATATTTAATAGCAATGTGTTAGTTTGTAAGCACTCTACGAATTATGGATTTAAGTAAAATATTTTTGAAGCCATTTTCGATGCCATCTCTTCTGTCTGCATCTTTTAACTTACGTTTTTTCTTCTGCTGCTGACTTAAATAAATTTAAAACCTGCTGGTTTTTTCTTACTCCTTGAAAGAAAGGACAGATGTTTCTGGCTTGTGCTTTTTTTCGAGCGCTATGATTCTTTTTTGCCATCCTCCCGCTCTGAGTTAACTGATATTGTGGATGCTTTATTACTGTGGGCTGTGAGCTGAACCTGCAGTCGGTGCCCTTTCCTGCATCTGTTATCCTGACAGCAGGACTCACCTCACCTCACCTCACCCGCACGCTGGGGAGGTAATCGATCTCATGTGGTTTATTTACATCCGTTATTGAAATTCACTTTCCGCTCTTGCTTTTGTTTTATGAATTGGCTTTGTGTACCGCCCCGAATCCCAGCTCGTATTGATGACAATTGCAGTTTTTGGCATGCAGCTGGGCACATTTACATCCGCTTGTTGTGTGCACCTTTTGCCAACAGATTTTTTCGCTTCGTTTTTCCTGGCTGTCTTTTCTCCGTGTTTCGATTTTTTAAGCCTTTGTTTTTTGAGAAATATTCCTTTTTTATTTGCAGCAGGCGGAAGTGATATGCATCCCGGTGTTTTAATATTTCAGTTTGGCGAATAATGTACGCGGCAAATGATTTGGGAAATGATAACTGCATTTTCAATTTGTTCAGCATGGGCTGAAAAAAAGTTAGGATAGGTCGATTAATAAAAACGTTAGGTCTGTTTCAATTCAATTAAATACGATGAATACAAATAAATACACACAGAATTTAATATACTTAAGCAAATAATTTACGAACTAAATTTTGTATACCAGGTCCCTTCTAAAAAATTAAATTATTTAGAAAAATTTTTTCCTGGAAAACCCAATTAATTTTGGTTCGTTAAGCATGGTTAACACTTTGTGTTTATCTGCATAGTTTTTTTTAAATTGTTTTAAAACAGACTTTAAGTACCTCAATACCCCTATATTAAACCAAAAGATAAACATGAATATTTCCAGTAAAAACTAATGTTAGATCTCGATCTCGTTATGGTAATTCCACCGAAATTGCTGTTCTTAACAATGAAGTTCTCACCGCAGTTCCATCTAGCACACCTTTTAGAATGTAAATGTAAGTCATTTAATAACGAAACCATTATGTAATCTTCGTGCGCTCATATGTTTTATGGAGCACATCGGCGAGGATATCAAATTGTATCCACAAGTCCAATTTAATTATAAGCCATGCCACGCAAGGCCCATCAAAGTTCCGATCCGATGCAGGTGCAAATGCAGAACCTTCACTGACCAGTCAACGATCTACAGTCTACAGTCTACAGTCGTCAGCGCGAACCGAGCTCATTTTTGGTTCCACATTATTATTATCCACGCTTCGAGTCCGGTTTTTGGTTGGGAATGCCGCCGCTCTACAATTCATTTGCAAAGCGTATCCAAAAATGCTGATGGGATTATTATATGTTGTTGATCTGGGACTGGGGATATGCGACGCGACTGCAGGTGGAATATCTCAATGCCCGGGCAGGTCTTTATCTTTTTAATGCTGTGGATTGCTTTGAGTTTTTTTTTTTTTTTTTTGTTTCTTTTTTCCCTCCACATTTCGGCTTTAAGCCTTAATTTATGTATTAAAAGTTAGAAATCCGTGTGGACAGGTGAATTTTTCGTTACCTTCCCGGTTTTCTCAAGGCTGCCGTTGCAGTAGTGTATAATTTAGTTTAGGTATTGAAGTTGTTCATTAACAATGCGGTGAGATATTAAAGGAACAGGTATGTATGTGGTATTTATCAAAACCATATAATTGATGGGGAAGTCTGAGCACTGGAGAAGAATCTCAATGAAATCATTTGCCGACGTAAACTACTTTTAATTCTACAATAGACGTGGTTCTAGAAAAAATTTGTATAAGCTTCAGAACTAAAAAATTCATTGTTTCTTAATGAATATTTCACCTTATAAATTCCTAATTTCAGACTTTAATAATATTATTAATTAACATATTTTATCTACTAATAAGAGTATATAATTTATCTCAATATTTCTTTTAAATACAGCTAATATGTATCCTGGTTTAATTTCCAAAAACATCCCCTAATATCTACACTTTTCTGAACCAAAATAATCCCCCTGCGAAAGGTGTAAAAAACCTCTAAGCGAAAAACTTAATGCCCGAAACAAAATAATAGACAAAACCCAGCTCATTGCCATTCATCATAAAAATCAAAATTCGCAAACGGACGGACAGGACATAGAACTCGAAGAATCGGGAAGCAAAGCGTTCGATTGTATGCAAAAACAAAAAAAATAATGAAAATGGAATCGAATGGAATGGGTTTTTATGGTTTGGCCATGGTTTGGTGTGGAATGCCGCAGGTGGCCGCCAGCAGTGGGCCTCCGTCGCTCGCTTTTCAAGTGTTTGCCTTTGCAGTTGGACAAATTTACATGCGCGCCTGGCACACAATGAGTCGGCGGCTGACCTGTCCAAGTAACCAGGTAGCCGTTATCCATGCTCCATGCACTCAAAAAAAAAAAGGAAAAAAATCTAGAGAGACAAACTGTTTAAGGTTCTGTTACCCAAACTTTAAACTACTTAAAATATAAAGCTAACTTAAAGGTACTAAATTGCACCGCTTCCAGAAACTAACAATAATAAAATAAAAAAAATTTTATCAAAAAGGGTGGGGCCAAATCGACCGTCAGGGAATATTGGACCAAAATCTACAATTATGTATACAACAACTTATTAATGCTTTTTAGGGCTACTGTAAATCTAAATGGGAAATTGTTAAATTATTACTTCTTATAATTTTCTATTATTTTTATATAGTTCTGGTTAGCCAATAAATATAAGTTTGTGAAAAATAAATTTTTATATGTATGCAGTTTTTAAAGAATAAATAAATTCTAACAATTCTTACTAGGAATAAAAAAGAAGTTTAATTTTGGAAAGTGTTTTGGTTCTTTAGGTATTGTTAAAAATGCAATTAATACATATACATATTAATGTATGTTTTGTAGTTAAATTAGATTAAAACAGTTGAAAATATTCGCTAAATCCAAACAACATTTAGAAGTAAGCCATTCTAAATTTTTCGTCTCTATTAACAATTTCTTAAATCTTAAAATAAAACTTATTTTTGAGTGTATAGCTGCAGGTTCATGCAGCAGCTACCTGGAATGTCCGACAGTGGAACACACGTCGCTATTCAAATAGGTCGCCGACCAGCTGAAGGCAGCCGGCAAATGCAAACGCAAGGGCAAACAGAAACGCATCATTTAAATGATGGAAAATGCAAAAAGGATGCTGGGCCGTGTGATTTCCGCTCTGGACACTGCTTTTAATCCTTTGTGAGTGCGGGAGTCCGTGAAAGGTGTCCGCTCCTTTTGTTCGGTATATATTTTAATTAAATGGACTGAGTTAAGCCCCGTGGGCAGGGGAAATGATATGTAGAATGGATGAGTGCAGAGGCAAATCAATCAATTCCTGCCAAATGCGGTCAAAATGCAATGCTCAATTGAATAAGCCATAAAAGAAATGCCAACGAGGGAACAAAAAACAATTACTTTGATGTGGGCAACACAGATTCCAGTGCTGGCTTAAAGTTTAAATGGTTGTGTTTTTAAAAGCTTTTTGATTGGTATAAATTTTCAAGTGTCTCTCTGCTATTCCCAATTTGTTCTCTAATTGGAGAGTGCGAAGAGATTGACTGTTAATCAAGTGAAACGTTGGGCTAAAAGCCCCAAAAAGTACTTTTAAGAAGACATGTTAGCATTACGGATACTCTGAGAAACCAAAAAAAAATCCTTTTAAGATTCCATTTATCATACATTTTTGCAAAACATTTGCATGATTTATATTTTTATATCATTTAATGCTACTGTTTGATATTTGTAAAAAAAACAGCTTTTATTTTGTGTAGTTTTATTAACACAACCATAAAATTGAAAAGAAAATTTTCTTGGAAACGCAAAAATGTAGTATACTTTTAGGCAACATTGGATTTTTTAAACTTAATTTTGTATTGCATACTTTTAAAAAACTTTTTAGGTGATTGTTAATTGACAGTATTTAAAGCCATATATTTTAATCATGTTTTTACCAAGATGTAAGCTTCTATAAAAATTAAAATATTTTTAACAACATTCAACATTTCTCCAAGATAACCTTTATGACATAGTCAATACTCTTCAATATTTGAAAGTGTGCAAGGATAGGTGTCAAAAACTTCGGAAAGCCTGTTATCAACTGCTTCTTTTCAATGCTAAAACTGCATATCCGAAAAGGTCGACCTCCCCAATTGCAGGTTGAGTGCAAAATTTCATTTGCATGCTGGGAGCACTTCAATTCTGGTGCTAAACTAAAAACGCAAAACGCTCAAAAAACGACTAACGAGCACCTGTCACCTGTTTCTCAGGTGAGTGGGCGGTGGGCGGGGCTTATTTGCATGGGATTGAAAAGCGCGGAATCAAAGTGTTTGATATGAAAAACAAAAGAGAAAAAACAAGCAATTGGCTGTGGATTTTTACCGGCTGCATGTGAGTGCGGGATGTTGGCTAATTAAAAGCGCATCAAAAGCAGGCAGAATTTGCATAGCAAACGAAACGAAACGTTGCGAAAATTAAATAGAAATTGTTAGTTGCACTTTTTCATTTTCACTTCGTCAAAGCTGCCAATGCCAAAAAAGTTTGTCATGAATAGCTGTCGTTAAAGGAGCGGAATTACGGAATTCTTGGCAGAAGGAGCCGCAGCGAATCGCCCAATAAATGTCAGCGGAACAAACTTTGTTGGCCAACTATTTTTATAATTAAACAAACTGATTGTGATAAGTAGGAACATGAAGGCCAAAGTTATTGCAAGAGCGGGACTAAAGGTCCGGTCATAAATTGGGCAAACGTCAAAGTTAGGACTAGTTGTTCAACAAGCCCTTGAGACAAGGCAAGAACAAATTCGAGGCAAGCAACAAGAAAACTTAATGATGTTAAATACTTTTCACAATTTGCATAGAACTGGAAGGAGTATTTTAATTTTCCGTTCATAGTTTGTCCTTAAAATATTTATATTTAGATATTCTCATTCATTGGATTGTACAAACAAGAACAAGGTGGATAAATCTTACTAACGTCGACTATTAAATGTAGACGTAATTTGGCTATCAATGAGGTATTAAATATTAAAATTGTTGATTCTTAAGAACTAAAATTTATAAAACTGTTATAGTTTTCGTTCTATAGCCATTAGATAAATAAATTATATTTGGGGAATCCTAACTTCAAAATAAGCGACATTATCTAACCTATTAAATGCTTGTAGTTTAGATACGTTATACTTCACTTAAGGCACTTGGTTATCAATAAAGTATTGAAAACTAAAACAAGGCTGTTCTATAGATTTGTTGATCTTTTGATTAGGTATTATTACAGTAAACTGACCTTAGACAGACATTAAGATAGTCTCCTTTGTTTGAGTTGTTTAATTTGGTTGTGTTATATGCAGGTCATTTGGTTATCAACAAGTAATGAAGGGCTAAAACTAGGTTATTCCGTGGACTTGGCGGTACTGGCCGCCGCAGCAGCCTTCGCCTGGGAGGCGTGGTGCTTGGCCACCGCCTCCTGCGCCTTGCTCAACTGAATGTATCCTTCGTGGGCGCGGGAGCGGAGTTCGCTCTCCACGCTTTTGTTGACCGACTTCGAGATGACGGACTTGATCTTCTGGGTCTCATTGAACTTGGCCTTTTTCGCCTGAATGGGGGCATCTTTTGAACGAAATGCATAAGTTAGTTATAGATCGACAGGACAACTTGTTGATGCTCACTAGAACGCCGGGTGAAAGCAGCCTGTTTCTGCTTTTTCTGTTTCTGAACAGCTGCAGGCAGCTTTGCCTTCTTGAATTTTCCCTGGGGCATCTTTACCGTGCCTTTATTTATCAGAAAAAACTGGGAAAATATATAATTCCGCAGCACGTTGTTTTGGTTTTCTGGTTTAGTGTGACCCTAAGCCGATAACTTCTATCGATTGCGTACCTATCGGTTTTAGGGAGCTGCCAACCTTTTGGATTCGTGACTTGGCGCCATTTTCAAAAAAAATTCATTTGGTTTGTTCGGTTTATCTTTATTTTCGATTGCTGGCTCACTTATTTTGTAACTTGAATTATTTAACATATATTTTGAGGAATTCCTGAAATCAATTTCAGAAATCCCTTTTACGCTTGCTTTAAACTAAACACAAAAATTTCACATTTAATGCAAAACTTAAATTGTTCGCGATAATCGTTTTAACAAGAAATCATTAAGATTTAAAAGCGCTGAATATTGTTTATATGCAAGTTAAGTGGGATTCAGTATCCTATTTACGTATGTATATATATATTTATAAATATGGTATTTGTTTATTTTTTTTGTTAGCTTTTCCTCTACAATCTTGTTGTCTTTGCTCACTTTGTGATTAAACAGAGTTTTCAACGATCGAATATTTTGTTTCTTATAAAAATCGTTTTACAAAATTCTATGCGTATGTGGGTGTGTGTGTGTGTATGTTTGCGTGTGTTTGAATGTGGGTATACAAATAAAACAATTAACTGTTCAGTTTGGCAACGATAACGCCAGTCACGATTAAACCTATTATCACAGCAATCACCAGGAGTATCAAGATCTTGCGCCGGTAGCTCTGGCGACTCCTGGCCGCCTTTTCCAGCTGCGAGGTGCCATCCTCTACGTTGGCGGCCGTCTGCTCAATACTGTTCTCAATGAAATCTACCGAAAGATAGGGAAGTTGTTTAGAAAAATCAGTTAATTTAGAATTACAAATATCACTTAACTAAAGGAATAAAAGCTATTACTCATTTATATGTTTTTTCAAAGGATAAATAAATAGTTTAGCAAATATTCCTTATCAACTTCTCCTTATTTTTGTAACAATCGAATTAATTATTAAGCGGTTACAGTTCAAAAAAATTCAATAGTATTATACACAGGAAACAAAATTTAGTAATGACAATAATATGATAAGGGTAGTGACACATTAGTTGAAAAATGATACGGATTTTTATTACAATTTAATAACAATCTCAATAACTTTTTAATAAAAAACGAAACCCCGTTTAGATTCTTGTTGCCTGCAACAAGAAAATCGTAACATGAGAACCCTAATTACGGATTGTGGTTTGATAATTTATGGTTTCTTGGTTCCACATCTTATTGGAGGTCTACTCACCCATCTGCTGGCCCTGATCATGAACCAATCCACTCAGCCGGGTCATGATCTGGTTGACATCGATGATGTCCGACTCGATCTGCTCGACCTGTCGCCGCCGCTCGTCGAGGATGTCGTGCTCCTGCTGGAGATGTGCCTGCTCCAAACGCTGCTGCTGAAGCAGCTCGGCGCGGGCGTTGGGCTCCCCATCCTGGTCGGCAAACTGCTGGGCCTGCTGAAGGGTCTGCCGCATGGCCGACGAGATGCGACGCTGCAGATTGGAGTACTTCTCGACCACGCCGTGGAACTCCCTTGTGAGCTTCTCCAGCTGCAGCTTCTGCTGGCGATCGCCATGCCGCACGACAGCCTGCAGCCTCTGCAGATCCTGGCTGGTGGTCTGCACCCGGGCATTGCACTTGGTGTTGATTGTGTGCACTTTCTCCCGCAGATTGGGCAGCTCCTTGGGCGTGCCTATCAGCTTGAGTTGCTTCTCCAGCTGCTTGGTGCTGCTGTGGATCGCAGTGATGTTGTGGCCAATGTCCTCGCTGAGGGACATAAATTCCGTGGGACTGAAGCCGGAGGATCCGCCAGCGGCTGCGAAACTCACTTCGGGCGTGGACTCCGCCATGGCTCCATAGTCCCGATGGGGGCCACCGCCACCGCCTCCTCCTCCTGCTCCACCCCCTCCTCCTGCTGGGTTGTTCAAGGCCTGAGACATATCTGTAAGTTCATATCTCTGTGAATTCTGAGTTCAAAGCACGGGGCTTGAAAAATAGGCCGACATTTAATACCACTTCTCGAGCAAACAGACAAATCCCTACAAATGATTCATTGTTGTTGTTATCAACATATGATGTTTGCCTGTGTCGGTGAGTGTCGGTGTATCGGTGTGTCACCGCATCGGTGTGTTGGTGGGGCAACATTTACGTGTTTTCTCCTTCGCATATGATTTGCTTTCGGGGGCGGGGGTTCTTATAGGGCTTCTGCCTGAAACCTGGATTACCTGGTACTTACTTCAAAGCGAGTTCTTTTCCGTGGACGCACAATGTCAGCGCACAAAGCCTTTCACCACAAAAAATACAATGATAATTCTGCAGCAGCAGCAGCAGCGCTAGAGATGGAACAGTTTCGATGGCATCATCGGTTAGGATGTGCAAAACATCGATATTTTCTTTGTTATTGAAAATATTAGAGCCGAGGTGGTTATTATTATTCCCCTTCAACTTCGAAGAACTTAACTCAGCCCGGATAACGCATGGCATGATAGTTTTTCCAAAACTTGAATAATAAATTCATTTCTATACGCTTTTAAATATTATTCAATAGAAAACAAGCTAAAAATGATGTTGAAGGGCGGTTTTATCGGGCTATCGATGATTAGGCGCCAACTTCAGCCCCAGTACACCACATGGGGGTTAAATTGAACAACTGGATTAAATTAGGCTCTTTTTATAAATTTAACTTTTAACACAACCTAACGTTTTACTTTTGTGTAATATACAAAATATTTAGTAAAATAGTATTGCAAAAAAAATTGAGAAATTTAAGTTAACCTTCAAATACTGGCAAATATTAAAGAAACACAAAAAAATCCTTTTTTTTCACTAATATCTACATATTTTTATAACATTATCAACAATTTCCGTTGAATTTAATCTATTTAACGTCCACATTCTGGGACCATATTGCCATATTTGAAACCTCGTGGCGGCTGTAACCGATTTATGTATGACACATGGAAATCGCATTCATTGGTTTTGTTTATCACTTTAGATACTTGAACTCAATTTCACATAAATTTAAAATTAAACTTGGAATCCACATGGGGGATTAATTGTCCTACACAAATTCACATATAAACTGAGAGTCACAAAATCTTTACCTAATATATTATTATTATAGTGTCACTTTAAGCATTTCCTCAAAGAAGTTACCAGAACTAAACTTTTATCCACTCAAATGTTACCTTTTAAAACTTAGTCCCAGTGATGTGGAAAGGAAAACACATTCGTTACGTTCTTGGCTTGTAATTCCGTAGCTTAACGTACAGAGTGTTATGCTAAAAGGTAAAAATCCTTAAACTCCTGGTTCTTAGTGGGTCTTGGCGGCCAGACGCTTGTCGCGCTCCTCCGAGATGCTCAGCTTGACACCCTTGCCCTTGGGCAGGGAAATGTAGGGCTTGTTGCCCTTGCCAATGATGAACACGTTGGTCAAACGAGTGGCGAACACATGGCCCTGGGAGTCCTTAATGTGCACAATGTCGAAGGATCCGGGGTGACGCTCGCGGTTGACAACGGTGCCGACACGTCCCAAATTCCTGCCTCCGGTGATCATGCAGAGGTTGCCTGGGGATCAAAAGTAATTTGGTTAGTTGCAAATCAATTGGAATCTTTTAGGCAACTGTCATTGCACGTAAAAGTTACTGAAACGTCTGTGTAATGCCGAATCAGAGACCGTCGTGACAAAAATTGCTATTGGCTTCTTTTGTATTTGAACCACGCAACTTTGATATGAACATTTTGTGGTCTTCGAAACAGCCAAGTGTATTCGTTTGTGGGTATAGGTAGTCTTCTGCTTACCGGAATCGAACTTGATGTAGTCGGTGATCTTGCCAGAGGCAATGTCCACCTGCACGGTGTCGTTGGCGTGGATCAGGGGATCCGGGTAGCGGATGGTGCGGCCGTCGTGTGTGACCAGGAATGGAACTCCCTTGGCGCCCAGCTGGTTCTTCTTGACCTTGCACAGCTTGTACTGCAAAAGTACAAAAGAATAACAAATGTTAGTTTTTACTTGAATTTGGGTATCATTTATATTTGTAATTGCACGTAAAAGTTACTGAAGTGACTGAAATGCCGAAACCAGTGACCGTCGTAACAAAAATTGCTTTGGGCTTCGTTTTGAACCAAATAACACATGGCATAATGTGAAAAACGGTCTTCGACCAAGCCAACACATATGTATTCTCCGGTTATCACTATTCCTTAACTATTATTTACTATAAAGATTCACTTTGTAATTGCACGTAAAAGTTACTGAATTGACTGTGTTCTATCAAATCAGAGACCGTCGTATCAAAAATTGCTTTGGGCTTCGTTTTGAACCAATTGACGCACTATCAGAAACGCAAAACGGTCTTCGACAAAGCCCTTTCAGATTTAAATAACTTTACAATATATTGCATGGATAACTATAAGCTTATTTACGGGATTTAGTCTTGATCTTTCAACGGGTTTAAGTTACAGCTTATTAAAAAAATCGCAGATACAAAATGGTTAAATCAAAGCTCACTTGTAAAACTAGTACGTTTAAACCATAGGTCTTACTGAATTGGATATGCTCAAAGTGAAAACCGGAAGCACTAGGTGTTACTTTACTCGGAGGGATTGATAACTAACCTTGGCCTCCTCGGCGGAGATGCGATGGATGGTGAAGCGTCCCTTCACGTCGTAGACCAGACGGAAGAACTCACCGGTCTTTTCGAGGGTGATGACATCTAAAAAGGGTTAAGAGGAGAGCATTAGCGTGACAGATCCCAGGAAATCCTGCAGAGAACTCACCCATGAAGCCAGCGGGGTAGGTGGGGTCGGTGCGGACCTTTCCGTCGACCTTCACCAATCGCTGCATGACGATCTTGGTGACCTCGGCACCGTTGAGGGCGTACTTCAAGCGGTTTCTCAAGAAGATCAGCAGGGGCAGCGACTCGCGCAGCTTGTGTGGGCCGGTCGAGGGACGCGGGGCGAAGACTCCTCCCAGCTTGTCCAACATCCATGCCTTGGGAGCGGCTAAGCGCTTCAAATGCTTCTTGGGGCCACGCGCCTGCAAATTAAGTTGGTTTTAGTTGTGTGCGTTCTCCCTTCCACTGAATCACAAGATTCTCGTAGCAGAAAAGCCAAACGTTCAGCAATTGCACTGGAAAACCTTTCGCTCGAGAAACTCACCATGTTTGATTCACTTTATTGTACGGGCGATCACTGCAAATGGAAGAATCAAACTTTTAGATTTATGTAAACATTCGGGGCGCCACCGCAAAAAGCCGCATCAGTTAACAGGAAAATCTCCAATAATTGGCCTTCAAATAACGCCACTGATGTTTTTTCCATTTAGTCCGTGGCCCGTTTCCATCGGCATCGCACAATAACAAACGCCGATGGTCATAATATAATATGATGAAAATACACGTACCGTCCGTCAAGAAATACAACAGGAAAAGGAAGTGTTTTTCAAAGAGGTGGTAAAAATGCCAACATCGGAGCCATCGATGGTTTTAAAGTATCGTGCTTACCGATGTTTACCCATCTCTATCGATTATTGAGTCAGTTGGGGTATTCCTTAAACGTTGGAATCCCTGAATTGCAGAAATTCGGTCAGCTGTTCCATACAAATTCAACTGGCTGAATTTTAGATGTGCGTCAAACTAGCATCGGTGACTTATTGCCTAGTCCCACAGAGCACCATCAACTATATCTTTCAGAGATGATCCGTAAGGTTTTTCCTGGCCAAAAATTTACCGCTTTTCCTTGACGGTGAACTTAACGTTCATATAGGGTATTTCCACAGAGATCCATCCACCTTCCACCATCCATAAGGTTTTGCCGTTCCAAAAACTTCCCAGTTAGTCCGCCGCTAAAATTTATGCGATAGTTAGCCGATGTTTTTGCGGTGCAACCCTTTTTCGACGCAGTACACGCAGTAACGTTTTTAGAAAGAATACTGGAAAAGACCAATTGTTGACGATATTTCGTCATTGCCCCCACTAGAAATTTGATATTTATAGGCAAGGAAAACTCAATTTTTGATTGCTTTCGAAAAAAAAGTTTGTTTTCATAAAGATGAAAAATAAAAACAAGCGCAGCCCCAACAAGAGTTACTTCTGGTCCTATGGGAAGAATAAATCGCACATATACGGGAATTTTAGATCTTCTCGATAAACTGTGACTTAGGTAAATCACGTAAATATAACTAGGCAACCAACCAATGAACCGAGAACATATACATATTAAATATTGTTTGGGCTTTCTAAGCAATTTAATGGGGCAGATAGTCGCAAATGCAACTGTTTACAGGTCAAATTTAATTTCAAATTCAGAAAGCCAGCCTCTGCTCTCCTTACAATTCCAGAAAACAGTTCAAAGAGAGGAATACCCCAACTCCATCTTAAGTTTGTAAATCGTGTTGACTGGTCACACCAAAAAAAAATACAACATTTAGCACGGCTGCATTGTTCGCCAATAATCGAAGAAAAAAACGCATTAGTTATCGAACTTTGAAAATATCAGTTCTATTTTTTGGTAATTTTACAATTGTGTTTATTTTCTCTTTAGTTAATGCCCCTCAAACACACAATTCGCGCTTTAGGCATTATTAATTACATTCTGTAAAACCTACTTATAAATTAAACTGCGGCAACAATACAATTTGCCAAACGAATTTACGCTTGTTTATGTGTCCTTGCTTTGTTTTATGTTTTGAAATTATGCATTTAAAACCACTGGGGGCTAAATAGTTATAATGGTTAATTCAGATTTTCATTATTTTTTTGTACATAATACAAACTGTATTCATTCGCTTAATGTTGGCTCGCTAATTTAGTCGCTACTGTTTTTTTTTGTATAGGCGAAATAACTTAACGTTATGTGAAATACATTTTAAGAAATACAATGTATGCAATTAATGAATGTTTAGTTGGTTTAAATGTATATTTCTATTTTAATGGCTACGTACGTCTGTCTGTGAGGGCGAGCGATTCACAATGGGGGGATGAGTAGTGGAGGGTCAATGTGTTGGGAGTGGATTTGGTTGGGGCAATCATACTCGCACAAAGTCTCTAGTGTCGTTCAGTCCAGCTTCTTCATGGATTTGAGGGCTCGTTCCCGCAGCTGCTTCTCGAGGTCCTCGTTGATGACGCCCGGACCGGAAGCGCCCGCCAGCAGTAGCGGCATTTTGCCTGTGTTACCGTTTCGCTTGGCAGCCGCTCCAGAGGCTGGTTGCTCCTCATCGTCACTGCTGCCCTGGGAACTGCTGTCCGCCCGCGACTTGCCGCCACTGGCCTTCCGCTTGTGCTTCTTATGCTTCTTGCTCTTCTTGCTGTGCTTCTTGTGTTTCTTATGCTTCTTGCGCTTGGAGGAGGCCTCTGAATCGCTGTCGCTGGAGTCGACCGCCTTCTTGGCCTTCTTGCGCTTCTTCTTGGGCAAATGCTCGTCCTCGGAGTCGCTGTTCCCGTTGCCGGCCTCCCCACCCTCGTCCCGTCGCGTCTTCTTGTGACTACGCTTGCGGCTGCTCGTGGACGCCTCGTCGCCGCTGGACGTGGCCCCTCGCTTGTGCTTCTTGTCCGCACGCCGCTTGTCCTTATCCTTCTCCTTTTCCCGCTCCTTTTCCTTCTCCTTGAGGGCCGCCGCCGCCTCCTTCTCCTTTTCCTTCTGCAGCTGCAGCTTCTTCTTGAGCCGCTCATCCCCGCTCGAGTTGTCCTCGTCGTCGCTCTGTTCGCTGCTGCTTGAGCTCTCCGAGCTGCGTCGCGCCTTTTCCTTCGCCTTGCCCTTGGCCGCCTCCACATTGGGCTGGCGCTTCTTGCGGCGAGGCTGCTCCTCGCTGTCATCACTGTCCGCACTGCTGTCCGAGCTGCTGCTCTGGCTCTGGTCGCGGGATTTCTTTGGTGCCGCCGCCGTCGCCGCCGCCTTGGCTGCGAGCCGCTCGTGAGGCTTAAGGAACGGAGAGGGCGTGCGGGACAGGCTGGCGTAGCCAGTGCGCACGACCGGAGGAGCCTCGTCCAACACTATGATGGTTTCTGGCTTGGCTTTGCGCTGCTGCTCTTCGCGGCAGAGATCGATGGTGTTTACTGGCGGGCCAGTGAACTCAACAGAGGATCGTCCTGAAACAATAAAAAAGAGGGTAAACTTGTTTTAGTACCCGTTTTAAGGGTGCCCTTCTTCTTTATCACTCACCAACTGGGCTCTCCCGCTTGCGACTTCGCCGCGGACTAGAGCGACTGCGGCTTCTCTGGCGACTCTGGCTGCGACTGCGGCTGCGTCCGCGCTTCTCCGGCGGACTGGGGCTGCGCTGTCGCTGCTGGCGTCCACCTGCCGGTTCCACCGAGCTGCCTGACGACGAACGGCGATTCCTGGCAGGTGGCGGATTGTCCCACCGATTCATATGACCGCCACCGGGCGAACTGCGCCTCTCCCTCGAGTTGGGACGGCGATCTCGAGAGTTTCGACGCTGCTGGGGCGAGGAGAAACGACGTCCCGGTCCCGGATGCGGCGAGAAGTGCTTGCGGAAGGGCTGACCCTGCTGCATGGGCGACTGGCGGTGATCGCGATTATAGCGATTCTGCTGCGGCGACTGGCGTCTGTCGAAGCGTCCCATTCCGCCGCCACCGCCACCGCGTCCTCCGCCGCCAGGACTGTGCCTGGCCTGCCAGTGGATACGGCCGCCACCGCGGAAGTTGGGCGATCCTCCGCGGTGCTGCCACATCTGGCGATGCCCGCCACCGCGTCCGCCACCACGACCTCCGCCTCTGAAGTTCATCATGGGCGAGCGACGACGATTGTTGAAGTTTCTTAAAGTGACGGGTGGAAATAATTAGTTTTAAGTAAGCAATCAAGAGTAAAAACCTACTAACCGTCTTGGAGAACGAGAGTACCGCATGGGCGAGCGGGAAAGTCGTCGAGATCTAGAGCGGCGCCGCGAATTGGATCGCTGGAAGCGATTCCCACCGCCTCCGCCTCCATTATCCTGCCGCATTGGACTGCGTCCTCTTGGCGAGAAGCGCCTGCCGCCGCGACGACCGCCTCCTCCGCCGCCAAACTGTCTGCCCCGATCATTGCCGCGCTCCATGGAACTGGCCGAATCTCCCCGGTTGTTGCGATACTGCCGTTTGTTCTGCACACTGTTCTTGTTGCGTCGATGCTCAAAGTTATCCTGATTGCGCTCCGGCGACAGCGAGATGCTGCTGGAGCGTCCACGCCGGCGACTGCGTCGCGAGGAGCTGCGGGAACGCGACCGCTTGGGGCTTCCCGAACGGGAGCGGCTGCGCGGCGACCGGGAGCGAGACCGCGAACGCGACTTGCCCTTGGACGCCGCCGCCGGATGAGGCGACTTGTCCGCCGAATGGCGGCCATTGACAGTCTTGGCGGGTGCGGGCTCCACCGAGCCCGCCTTCTTGCCGGAGGCTCGGGAGCGGGAACGCTGGGGAGAACGCGAACGGGGTCGCCGGCTGGAGCGGCGCTCCCTGGAGGCGGGCCGGGCGGCCGAGGAGGAGCCACGCTTCCGGATTCGGGCCGCAGCATTGGCGGCCGCTTCTCGAGCGGCACTGGGCACCGAACCGTTGTTGTTGGCCGGCTTCACCGAGCGGGATCGTGATCTCGACTTGGATTTGGAGCGGTCACGCTGCCGATCTCGCCTAGAGCTGGCGCGCTGGGAGCGGGAACGCGAGCGGGAGCGCGATCTGTCCCGCTGCCGCTGCTCCTCCTCCCGCTTGAGTATCTCGTCCTTCTTCTGCTGGATGAACTCTGCCGGAATCCCCGAATCACTCTCCTGGGCGGACAGCAGCAAGGCCCACAGCTCGCCCATGAACTGGCGGGCATTCCTGCCGTTTAGGAAACCCGTCATGTTGATCTGCATCTTCTTCGGGCACGGGTACTTCTCCTCCTCCAGCTGATTGTATACAAACTCCACGACAACATCATCCTCGATGTGCAGGATGTCGGTGATCTTCTTGCTAATCCAGGGACGCAGTACGTCTAGTTTCACCTTGGACATGTCCACCCGCTTATTCAGGCAGTCGCCGAACTTCATTTGCTTCATCAGCTTCTTCTCCTTGTCGCTGAACCGGGTGTCCTGCTGCTGGTTGGTGCCCTGTTGGTTTTTTGGGGGGAAAAAAAACGGGATATTTTGCAGGATGTGCCAAGAAAAAAAAAAACAGAAGGAATATGTAGTGAGGAAAACCATTTATCGATTGGTTTTAGCGGGGGGCTGCTCCGTTTGGCTTACCGTGAACATCATTTTGTGTGAGATTTATTTGTCTCCTGCGGGAATTTCGGATGCACTGCCGCCAATTTGTGGCCCGTATTTTTAGGCCAAGCACATTTGTTTATTGCGAGGCACGAAATTCAATAAAAATTCAATATAAATATATGTAACCCGGCACCACGCAAGTCGATTACACACACACTCGCGCAGCGTCTTTTCGCCGTCTGTGTATGTGTGATGGCCGGGGATGCGGATGCTTTTTTGCCAATTAAAACGATATCTGCAGTGTATGTTGTCGCGGTAATCAGTCTCTTGCACCTGTCACCGTCGTTGAACACCTTTTAAGACACCTTATTGCGCCAGTTTCCCTGCACTTTTTCTTCGCAAAATAAAAAATATCTTCGTGAAAACGGTCTGCGCCAGCGATGGCAGCAGCGGCCCAATTCACGAGTAATCGGCACGAGCGCGAAACTATCGAGTGCATGTATCGGTGCTGGTCTGGCAACGCCGAGCCATAGTTGCACATTGGGTGGCATCACTCTTATTGCTTTTGAATGCAATTTTACAACTTAAATTTGTGCTTATTGGATAAATGGAAAACTTAGATATTACACTTATAGAATTCTGTCCTAATTAAAAATGTTTTGTTTTCCTTAATAACCAACCCAATGTTTTCATAAATTCAGTTGGCAGAAAGTTTGCTGTAATTTTAAATTGTTACTCACATTTCTTAGATTTTGAAAAGTTGTGGCTGTGCTTTGTTTGGTATAGAAGTTACAAATATCTAAATAGGTGGCCATTTTGTAAACGGTTTAACATTCCTTAATTGAGTAAATAATTGTAAAATTCCGTAAGACAAATTTATTAAAAGCAAATTGAAGAGCAATTGAAACTACATCAATGACAATGAAATGCCGGATAAGTAGTTTTTAAGAATATATGTTTGTAAAAATAAATTGTTAACATAAAAAGTTAAAAAAATAATAATAACACAATTCCCAATACCTTCAATAAAACAAATCCATTCACATTTCGAAACGAATGCTTTTATTTTGCATTTTCAAATGCCGTAATTAGGGGTTCTAATAAATACACACTACAAATGCACGGAGGCATTAATTCAATTTTGTTTAAATTTAGTCTTAACATTAGGATTTGATTATTTTTCGAGCAAAATTGCATTTCAATTTTATACAGCTGACAGGGATGAAAGGAGAATGAGAGATGGGGAAAACATTAAATAACATTGCAAAATTGATTTCGCTACAAAAAATAATTCCTCTTTTTAAGTACACATTAATTTAGCCAGCCAGCCAGTTCAGACCAGCTCCGTTCCGTTCCGTTCCGTTCCGTTCTGTTCCGTTCCGCTCCGACCCAAAACTCGCTCAGTTCTTTTGGTTGCTGTTGGTGTTGGTGTTCCTGGTGGTTACCGCCTCCTCCTCCTGCTCCCCCTAAGGTATCATATTGGGCTCCTGGGCGGCGCCCGTCGAGTACTTGGGCTTGCAGACGCATCCGCTCTCCACCAGCACGTAATCCTGGCCAGTCAGCGTCACCGGGCCGAGGGGAATGACCAGGAACAGGTAGGGCACATAGGTTTGCGTACACTCGCCCCGGACCACATCGCACTCAGAAGATCTGGAAGAGATTAGCAAATTTTCCACTTGAAAACATTTTCCCAATATAATATTAAGCTTAAAAAAGTTTGTTTAAGTTTATGTTCTATATTACAATACAAAGCTAACTTTAAATAACCTATGTTATATTATTATTAAACAAAAAAATCAACAAATTAAATTTCAAGTTTACGATTGATACCAAAATAGATACTAAAATATGTATATTTTTTGTGAGAAAACAATGATATACTTATAAATATTTTATTTATGTTTGCACATTAATGAAAGTGATAAAAAGTAGATCTTAGTAAGATTGGTAAACGTTTTAAAAGTTTGTGGCCATTGTTATTGGATAAATATTAAAAAATTATTTATTTAATTATTTATTTATTATGCCCTTTTTGTAGAAAATTTATTAAGTGATCTCTCGGTTCCTGGCGTCTACTTACTCGCACACTTCGAAGACCACCTGCTGGAGGAGATCGGGGAACTTCTGGACGATGGTCACCGGCTGTCCGGAGGTCAGGCTGACCCCGTACATGGGCGCTGTGGTGTTGTAGCGGGTTTTACAGAGTCGCGCCGGCGTCTCACTTTTGCACTGCTGCGCCGGGGTGGCGTTCTTCAGCGATCGACCTGCGATGAGATGAGATGAGATGGGATCAGGTGAGATCAATCAATCAATCATCGAATCATCGAATCATCAGTCAATCAATCAATCAGTGATGCGGTGACCGACTTACCATAGCGACTGCTTCCGACGGCCTCGTTATTCACCTCGTCGTAGGCCCTCAGCAGAGCACTGGTGGTTATGGCGGGGTCCAGTGTGCTGGGCAATTTGCTCTGGCGGCCACGTCGCGAGTTTCCGTTCCAGTTGGAGAATGTGCGCGCCACGGCCGCGCTGCAGAGATTCCAATTAGGGGGTTACGGGCGTTAGAAAAGAAAGTTACTAACCACTGACCACTAAACACCCCTGCCCCCTGACTCACCTTGGATATGGCGCATTATTGGGCCCCAGGCAGTCCAGTGAATCCGTCAGCGCATCGCCGGATAGGTACTTCAGGCCACGCCCACCGCTGCAGCGACTGGGGGGCGCATCGTCGCTACTATAACTTGGCCACAATGCCGCATTTGCGCAGGTGAGTGCGATGCTGATGACGCAGAGAGCCGTTAGGTGCTGCAAGATACGAATCATACGAAAATATGGGTTATCAAACGGTCAGGAAAGATTGTGTACAATTCTAATGGAGTTAGATTAAGAGGATACCTTAAACTTAATTAAAGACTTATGTTGCTCAAATTTATTTAAGATAAGGCAAATGTTTTTCTATTTTTTAATGAATATGTTAAACAAAAATATAAGAACTGAGAAATTTTACAAAAGATCAACACTTTTTGTTTAATTTGGCTGTATGGAATATCAATACTGCAAATATAAATATGTATAAACAACAAGGCTGGAGCTCCATCCTATCAAACTTTTAAATTTAGGAATACGTTTTTATGAAATATAATAATAAATAAATATTTTCCTTGTTAATGTTTCAATAAATTGGACCAACTTTATTTGAAAAGTAAAGACACTGGAATAAAAACAGTCAGACGAAGGAAATAAACACTCCAACATCAAATGACACATCCAGAAAATGACTCAATATCGATATAAAAGTGAATAGTTAGCTTGTCGTCATTTTCTTTTCCACTTTCTATATCATTTCGAATACATTTCACGAACAAATAACAAAATTGACTTTTGAGTCCGAGTCATAAAAGATTATGTAACTGGAATAATTTCAATTAAACGTAGCACAGACTACCATTTAAAATATGTTTAACTTTCGACTTGTGACAAGCAAATTGAAATACAAGATAATATAAGAAAAGAATTATTTTAAATTTTTTGAATTGAATCCAACGATTTTTCAGGACTTATAACTACTTTTCGACTTGACCATAAGTCGTAACGGTCCTAGAAATCTATATGTTGTATGGTCTTTGTTACTATCATATCTTTAGGCCCGTGGTCGAGGGAAGTGCTGTGTCATGCAGAAAAGCCAACTGGACTGGTCTGTACTGGTGTTCCGTAAGAGTTGTAACGTTTTTTATGGCCTGTCGTTGAACCGCTGACCCTGACCATGGCCCCTGGTACTTGTCTAGCATCTGGCTGTGGCCGGGGACTCCACTGGGTTCTGGGAAAAGGCTTAAAAGTACGCCAATGGAGACGAGAGTTACTAGGGTTTGGAGCCGATGAAAAGTTTCTAATTTCACATACGTACCTACATACTTGACCCGCTTAGACCCGAAATCCATAAACAAATTAATTAAGCTCATAAATAACCATATCGCGGGGCATCGCACGTGAAAGTAAAAACGGAGAAGAAACCCACATTGAGTAGAAATGTTTATACACACAGCATTTCTCAGCTGGCTGGCATGCAAAGCTGACTCTGACTTCTAATATGGTCTGAACTTTTTATTGCCTCTTCTTGCGGTTTTTATTTAGCCGCTCGCATGTATTTTCTTTCACTTTCTCCGTGCAGATTTGGCTGCTGATCAAGTGCTCGCCAAGCCAAAAAAAAACCCGTTTCGATTGAATTAAAATTGCAGCACAAATCTGCCAACTTTTTTTTTTTATTTTCAACTTACTATTTGACTTTCTGCTGAGAAAACCGCTGCACGTACGGACATGCGAGGCGATAATCGCAGCGTTTCTTGCAGCCTTTTGTCCAACTGCCAATGGCAAATACCGCAAATATTTCTTAATTGATATAAATATTTTCTTTCTGCTATTATTGTTCGGTTCGCACATTTGGTAAGTTTGTTAGCCAACTTTCTTTTCAGTTAGACATTTGACAACAAAAAAAGAAGGAAAATAATACGATGGGGCCATAATGGTCATTGCGTGTGCGCTGTGCTGGTGGGAAAAAACGAAAGCGAAATTCTATTATTTAATTCTTTTCACATTCATTACACGAATTTAATGAGTCTGGTGGGAGCGGGCTAAGGCCGGTACACACGTGCAGACCAGACCAGTATTCCGAGCTTGATAGTGCAACGATGGCCACTCTCACCGTGCCTTTTGTCGAATTCTTTTGTGGCTCATTAAACGCGCTTTTCTCGGCATTGTCATTTCATTTCGTTGTTGGTCTGGATGGTCCGACTTTCCGTTTTTATGACTCTTCAGCAATTTCGTTTAATAAATGCTCGCTGTGCGGTGCTGTCCCCTCCTAATTCGACTTTAAAGCAGACGGGACGGACCCCTGGGACCCAGAGAAGCCATTGCCATTTGAACCTGTCACAAGACGTATTTCTACCTGGTAATTGCCGTCTTGATTGGGCCTTCGTCGCCTCATTAAGCCACTTTCTTAGGTCTGCGAGGGTTCATTCAAGTGTTTGCGGCATGACTGTACCGAATGCAAATAATTTCGAATAATTGGGCTTTTGGAAATCGGCAATTCACGCATTAATCAAAAACCCATTGACAATACGTTGACAATTTCAGTTTGCCCCATCATTAGGCTTACATAACAAAAAACAACAACAAAGTTGCACTTGATTTGTCTATGCTTTGCTTTTCTAATGCTTTGCTCGCGAGCAAAAGAGAACGCGAAACTAAGCCGGGCTATATAGAATTAGAGATGGGAACGTGCTTACATATTGTAAGATTGGAAAAATGCAGAAATAATAAAAAAAAACAATTAAAGTCATAGTTAAAACCTGACTTATTTTGGTTGTATTTCCTTACACGTCCGGGAGCAATATATAAATCAAACATACATACAAACGTCACTTTGTATATTAACCGCTTTTTTGCTATATGAGATATCCATATTTTATTTTTATTTATTTTTAAAATCGACAAATATTAACCATTCCAAAACTTTTTTATCGGATTATAGTAAGCTTTTATTTTGATTTTTTAAATTTTTTGTTGGTAATGAATGTAAGCACGACTATCGTGTTCGAATCACGAATTAAAGCCCGGCTTGGGCTCATCTCTATAAAGAACCGAAGACAGAGAGACAGAGCAACAACAGCAACAAACGGCAAAAAGAGACAAAGCGACGAGCAAAACTGTCAAGAGCAGCGGATTCGTTGGTGGATCAGGTGCCGTTATAACGAGGTTAACGACCTACATCTCCTTCTCTTTCCATCTCTATTCCTCTCTCTTCTTCCCACTGGCATAAACAAACATTGGCGTTTAATAACAAATGAAATTATATTCTAACAGCTCAGCTGCACGGGTGAAAATTGGAAAAATCGGGAAAGCATGGCAAAGTCGACAGATTATTGACAGCTCACAAATAGTCAACAGTGACTGTGACTTTGACTTCGAATTCGATTGCGACCGTTGCACGCGATCATTTTACACAGAAAAAAAATGTAAGAGACATGTTGATATTTTTTAAACATTTTTAACCAGATTTGATGATTAAAAAATTGCATAAATTCAGTAAAAATGTGTATCTTTTTTATCAGACAGAACATAAAAAAGATACAATAATATACAAAATTCATCTGTATCTGGTCCACATCGAACAGATTATTTTACCTGTGTGGGAACTGGTTTCTTGATAAGCGTAGCCCACAGCCCCGGGAATTCCCCTCAGCCAACGTGAACCCCCCTCTTTGACACATTCTCAATGGATGTCAGTGATAATGCATTGTGATTGAATCGAATCGAGAGAGAATTGTGCTTGGCCATTGGCTTTGCTTGACTGACACAATTTCCCAAAGGCTTTTGTTCGACGATTGTGGATCAGTTGGTCAGGAAAAGCCGATGAAAAGCAAAGTCCAATTGTTTGGGAGAGGCTGTCAACACGTTGTGTGCGCCGAAGTGCTGGTAAAAATAGATGGTGAATAGAGTTTCGGTTAAAAATCATACAGAATTACTGACAATTTGTTATTTTGGATCTAAATTGCTCATACCTTTGGATTGTTTTAACTTTTTTCAAAAGGCTAATTGTGTGTGAAGACCTAAGAAATTTAAATATATCTCTTTTAACTAAGTTTATTCCGAAACTGTTTAAAATTTGACTCATTAAAAACTCTTCCAAATATAGAAAACCCATCACATAGTAGTCAAATGATCAATTATTCGTATAAAAATGATTTTAAAGTTTGAAATCAACCCAGTATCCCTTTTCTAGTAAAATATAATCATGATTTAGAGATACAAGAAATAATTGTATATTCTTCTGAAAAATATTTTCATTTTTATTTCCAAGGCAAAATGGCATCTCACGTTTTAATCAACAGTTGTTTATCGGTTCAGAATATGCTACCTATTGTCACCTCTGTACCCTGCTGTTTCTATTTATCGATCAATTACATATCGACAAAAGAACAGTTTGTGTATGCAACGCAACTCTGGAGATGTTTTCTGTTCCTAGTTCTCAGCACCGTTGCGCACTAGACCGTTGTTTTGCGTTGGATTTTCCATTATTTTCCTCGTTCCGCGACAAACAACAAAGCTCGATGCCGTGATAACCCCGAAGCGACAAAACTTTCAATGGGTTTTTTTCCCCCAGAAAGAAGCAGAAGCAGCCGCCGCTATGCAGATCACGTTTTCCCAGACCCAGACCCATACCCAGACCACAAGAAGCTAGAGCGAGACAAGTGCAATGGACCTGGCTTATTTCGCCTCCGGGCTATTTCGCCGCCCCTTTCACTCCCCCGCATTTTTTCCGTCGACGACAGCGGCGCTTTCATTTTTGGACTGCTTCGACCATTGTCCAGATGGTGGGATCCAAATCCGAATACGAATCCGAATCGAATCCAAAGAATCCGTGGAAACGGGGCTAAGAGTCGGGCTGAGCTGACCAAAACTAGAACCGAGGTATTGTAATGACAATGGAGATCGAGTCTTTGAGACTTTGAGACCTGCCTGCAGCGCAACACTTTTACTCATTACGCTCTCGGTTTTTTATGCCATGGATCTAGATACATACATATCTGGGCAGAAGTTTCACTAGATAATTTGCATCATTATTTTCGGGGCAGGCCAGCCAAGTACGGTTACTTTTTGGCGCTACATTAAAGCCGGCAATTAACACAAATGTATGACAATCTACCAATCAGAATGGGAACGTAGATCTCGGAAATATTTGACCCAGAACACCGTTGTGCTTAACAGTTTATAACTCCGTTTTGCAAATAGTTATAACGCACCCACTTTAAGGTTCGTCAACCAGCCCAACAACAGCAAAAATGCCAGAACGCGAGAATCTTGAATGGGAATATTCTACCTGTAGGGCAGACTCACCGACAGACGGCCGCAGCCCATAAAAATCTAAGTATGAATATGTTTAGCCCACTTTTTATAAAATTTGTATTTCGCTTTGGCCCACGGCACGCTTGGCACTCGAGCATTTAGGCGACGCTTTGAGAATCCGCTTTGAATCATCGCTCCACAGAGAAAAACAATTGGGTAGTTTCGAAATCGATTAAATATTTTAAAATGAACCAGATGATCATGAATATTTGAAAGCATTTAAAAGCAGAATAGATCACAAAACAAAAATCAGAACCTATATACAAAACGCTTATATTGATCTTAACTCCAGATGACCACCAACTATTAGAATCAATTCATTTTGAACAGTAAGTACTACTATTCAGAAATAAGTACCAGCTTTCCTTAATCGATGTAAATTTTAATTTTAAAATTGCACTTATGAAAAGTGCCTTAAAATCATTTCTAATTATTAATGGGATAGTAAAGTTTTCTGATTTGCTACTGGTAATTAATATATTGTGTTGCTTAGGGCGTTTAGTACTTAGACCAAATTGATCTTAATTTTTCAGTGTAGATTACCGGTTAAGATGTTTAAATTTCAGAGATATGCTGGACAAGCAGAGAAAACAAGCGAATGAATCGGATTGCCGAAAGAAATCCAAAACTCCATTCAAGGGAAATCGTTGACTAAGCGTGGGCGTGTTTTTGCTTTCTCGCTAGCCGCTTGATTAACATTTTCATGAGTCCCGAAGTCGGTCAAGTTCACAGGGGTTTCTTTGGTTCGCAAGGGCTCGGGGCCCAGAGTTTTGGGGTCTTAAAACCTATGGCACATAAAAATCCAGCAATTCCCGCAGGAATGCAGCTGTGCCCAATCGCAGGGTCAGATCTCCAGCCGCATTCCTCGACTCGACCCCCTGACAGGGCCATATATCACTTGTAACCGCTCTCTAAGCCACACTAAAATGCTGTTGCCAATTCGAGTGCCAGAGCCTAGACGTGAGCCGACTGACAAACCATCTGGGTATCTATATACATTTCTGGGGTGGAACGCCAGCCTAGTAAAAGTTATTTGGCCAATACAAATTCATTATAAATTCGTCAAGACCGGCCAAAAAGAAAGTCCAAGAAAGGTGCTAATTCATGCCAGCGGATCGGCCGTTCGGGCCGCGAAGAAATGGGTCGAAGTGGGCAAAACGGCAGAGCTCCCAGAGCCCATCCTATCCTATCGTATCCCAGACCAGACCAGACGAGACCAGACCAGACCAACCCGACATAACCCAACCCAACCCAACCCAACCCATGCCATTATTCCACGCCAGGCACTTAGTGGACCACCGAAGGTGTTGCCTTTACTTTGCGCTGCATGTGTATATAGCCATATTATGTGTGTTCTTTATGCCATACTGGTTTCCACAAGGAAGACGAGAACAATGCCAAGTTCAGGCAAAATACAAAAAAACAGAAAAATAAAATAAAAAACAAAATACAAAAAAGAGAGAAGTGTAAGAGATCTTGCAGCTGCCTCTCCTTGTGGGCGCTACGGCTTTAGTGTCTTTATTTTTTGTGCTTATTGGGGTCACTTACTTTGACAGAACTTCTACTTAAGCACCGGTATTCCATTTTGTAGCTGCGTGTGTTGGCTGGCTGGATGGTCGGATGGTTGGATGGTTGGATGGTTGATTGCTGGGTTATTGGCTGTACTTGATACTTGGTACTTGGTGGGCACTTGAGGTGTTCTGACGAACAATGATGTACCTATGTCTCGTATATCGTATATATCGTGCCTTCTGTTCCGACTTCTGCGACTTGTCCGATTCGAATTGGCTTTTCACTACACTTCACGAGAACGATGAGTATAACACACTAAGTCGCTGATTTCACTGGCCGCCCCTTTATCAAAATCTCTTTGGAGGTAACGCGCGTCTGACAACCGAACAACTCGAGCGCTCAACCTGAACTGACGGACCAGGCAACGTTTACCATTCCTTAACAACTTGGTGTGTCGCTGCTGTTAATGGGATCTTCGGCAATATCGCACTCGTAACCTGTTGCCGTCGTGCCAAGTGTTGCTGCTGCAGATGTTGCCGCTGTTGCTGTTGCTGTTGCTGATGTCGCTGTTGTCGCCGTTGCTGCCGTCGATGTTGCTGCTGCAGAATGCTTTGACCGCTGGCATTGTGGGTGCCGATCTGGATACATGTGAATGCTCCTCAAAAAACAATCGATGCAAAAGCAAGCCACACACATCAGACAGTAGCACAGGCAAACGAACAACACAAATCCAACTAGAACTGACAGGATTATAGTCAACAGTAAATTCATTCTGTGCTAAACAGATCACTTTAAATTTCACTCTGACAAGTGCTGACATTAGCTTTGCCCCGCAGACACCAACAATTATCACGCCGATCGCAGAATTTAGGTTAGGTGAAAATTATACCTGTGTAGGAAAAACAATACACATAAATCTTTACATGGGTTTTGCGTTACAATACATCGACCATTTAAAGGACTTCTTAATACTTTTATGCGATTTCTGCAATAAAACAATTTGGCCTCGTTTACCAGAGCACAATGGGTTTCTAAAAATTATATTATAGAATTCAATCTCCAGATTTTTATATCCGTTCACTTAGAAAAGTTATCAAAGATGCTGACATTATGAAATTTTATACATTTCCAAAATGTTATTATACATATGAGATTTTGCATACTTTCATTGGACATTTTGTTTGGTTTTATTAGTTTCGCAAATATGATTTATATTAAAGCCCTCTCAGTTCCAAAACCAACAATCTCCAAACAAATTCTATAAGCAATTTTTGTTTAAACAATTGCGTATTTATGTTCGTGGAATATTGATCAGTACCTTCTGAAATAAAGTGTATAATGCTTGCGAAAGGAGGTATGACTCTGAATTGATTTCTTTAGACTTTTTTACAAAAGGATTTATTTTGTAAATAATTAAATTAATTAATTGATAATAATAACAACTAAAATTAACATTTATTTTCATAAAATTGTGTGCATTTTTGTTATTTCCAGACACAGGATGGGCGAAAAGATAGATGTAACTTATTTATTTAATTAATGCTAATATCTGTAAATGCCGTGATTCAATTATGATAATACTGTCGGAAGAGGGTTTCACCTTCAAACGAATCTGAAAGCATCACAAACTGATTTATCGGCTGCAAGGGCTTCCGTTAATTGGTTATCGATTAATAGCATTACGCAATCGCGTATTCTGTAAATGTTCGACTCTCCGTCTATTTCTCCGTGTCTGACAATTAAAAAGCGCTTTTCATTTTCTTTTGGGAAAGTTATCAGGCTATATTAGTTGCAATTCGCCATGGTTATTATCGAAAAATGAAGAAAACGCCGAAAGGCCACACAAAAACTTTCATAGTGGTTGTAACTTTTCCCCTTCGTCCCGAGGCGACATTTGAAGTCAATTGTCGTCGCGTCGTGCAGAAAAAGTGCTCGACTGGTGTGTATAAATAAACTTAATTTAATAGTAACAATTGAAACAAGCGCAGTGCCACAATAAAGCGAAAGAAACATTGAGAGCGAACCCCCTTCCCCACCACATTTCTTTCGGAATGACACGTCACGCATGCGCTGTGTCAACGCAACTTTTCAGCGAAAGTGACTGAACGAGTTACAATTGTCCACGGCCAACGCTCCAAACGCTCCAAACTGCCTTTATCAGCGGCAGAGGCCCACAATTCACTGGCCTGCCGTAATAGTTGCCAAAATAAATGAAAACAAAATGCCGCCAGTCTGCCAGAAGAAACTACATTTTCTAAACCTTTCTATTGCAATTGTTCAGGATCGATAACTAAAAAAAATTACAACAAAATGATTACATGTTTGCCGAAAAAACATTTGCCAAACACAGCACGGTAACTAATTTTTGAATTAAGACATCCTTATATAAAAACTTATAGTTTTTGCTAACACGATAACTATGTACATACAAAACAAATAAAAATATTTAATTTCTGGTAAATTAACAAAGAAAATGTTGGTTTATTTTAAATTATTGCACACTTGGGCTCGTTTGTTAGTGCTTCATCGTAAGCCTAAAATTGTGGTTTATCTATATAATAGCTGTTCCCGAGAAAACAGACCTTAGAATTGAAAACTGGTTTTATTTTGGGTAATATTTTTCTTTATTTCCTTTTTTAAAGTTATTTGTACTATTAACTTTCATAATTTTGAAATTATATGCTTAAGCTTTAAGATTTGAATACTACGAAAACAATTTTTAATGTAGGTGCCTACGTACATATTTTCTTTTTTAAATAAAGCGTGAAATGCATTTAAGATTTCGGGCATTCAAATGTAACTTTTTTGGCATGTTTTGTAAAGACAATAATTTATCTATAAACTAATGGCTTAATATTTATAATTATATTTTTTCATTACTTTTGTTTGGGCCATTAATTTATTTTCTTTGCAACCCCTAAAAGTATTCTTTCATGTAATCAGCAATATAAACATTTTAAACCACATTTGAGGATCTTAGCAACCGCTGCCTGTCATGGCAACTTAAATTGTTTACTTAGCCACCTGTCCCCAACTTAAACAAAAAACCAAACTTGAAAAAAACGTGTTTTGAAAAGTGCTAAGAAAATCAATTATTAACAGGCGAAAATGGTGAACTTTGTGTATCCGGAGGAGATGTATCTGTTTGTGGAGAGCATTCGTCCGTTTGAGGTGCGTGATGTGGGCAGCAGCAAGTGGCTGGAGGTGCACGAGATGATCATCAAGTTGAGCCAGCAGGCGACCCTGGAGCTGGCCGAGCATCGCGAGGAGGAGGTCAAGGAGTTCCTCATCTCACGCGACAAGCTCCGCCTGCTGATCCACGAGGCGTATTGCGTGACCTTGTGGAAGACCCAGGTGCTGCCGCATCTCCTGGAGATCGATCCCAATCCACAGGCCACTTTCCTCATCTACACGGTGCTCTACCACGAGGCTGCTTTGGTGTCCCTCCTCGATGTTTGCCTCTACCATCCCAGTGGCTGTGAGACGCTGCAGGAATCGGTGCTGGATTTGATTGACTATTGTGCCCAGGCGGTGTCCCAGGTAATTGGCCTGGTCAGCATGGGCTATCACGAGAACGAATCCAAAGTGGACGTGGATGAGGCGGTGCTCACCGAGCTGGAGCGCCAGAAACGCGACTTTATCTATAAGATTGGTCTGCGATGCATCTCTGTGTTGAATTATCTGGCGGATAATGTGGCATTGTTCCACTTGAGCGCAGGCCGTCGCCTGCTGGTCACCCATGACATTCCCTGGCTCATGGTGGATGTCTTGTGTTTCCGGTGAGCATTAGGTTTCTTTGGGCGCTCCTATCCTGATCCTATATTTTGATGACCTTTAGACCCTGGCAAAGGAAGACCAGCAAGGGGCTGCAGAAGTTCATCGACGAGAAGTGGACCAATGTGGATGATGTCGCCAAGATTGTAAAGCCGGAGGCCCAAGCCTGGTTTTGTGTGCGACAGCTTCTCCTAAATGCCCAGGTCATGGAGCACTATACGTTTAACGAGGCACGCTGTAAGCAGTTGAGTAAGGTTAGTTAGGTCCTTTACTTTTCTGCGATCTCCGATTCAATCATTATGCTCTTCAGCTTTTAGGACTGATGCACGAGACCCTGATGGACCAACTGCCACCGCTGATTGAACTAAAGATGTTCCTCAGTCGGATGACGCTAACTGGCAATACGGCCAAGTCGCAGAAAGTGTTGTTGGAGGACATTCCGCAGATCCAGGAGGAGCTGCTGAAGGAGGTGGAGCGATGCGGAGGCTTTTACCAAATAGCCCAGGAACAGGACTCTGTGTTTCTCAACAAAAACAAGGAGGATATCTGCGCTATGGCCAGTCGCCTGAGCAAAGCCTATGGCACGGAGTTACTTTGTGAGCTGGAGCAGAAACTCGGAGGATCTTAAAGCGGAGGAGCCCAAGGAGGAGTCGGGAGCTGGTGGCGATGGAGGAGGGGAGCACAGCTGTGCCTCCTGCCAGAAAAAGGCCAAGAAGAAGTGCGCCAACTGCAAGCAGGTGCACTACTGCTCCCGGTGAGTAAGATTTTATCTCTCATACATCCAATTCATCATGATTCATAATGTTCCAGAGACTGTCAGCTCAAGGATTGGCCACAGCACAAGCTTGTCTGCCCTAAGTAGTATTTATAACCCCGAAACAATTATAACAATAGCTTGTTTAGAATAGAACATTCCAAAAATGTAAAAAGGTCAACTTTCTTTTATTTTCATCTGGATTCAGGTGCAAATACGTTTTATTTTCAATTAGCGATAAGCTTAAAAAAAACTTTCACGTAGTCTCTCATTCAACAGACAGGGTACAGCGTTTAGTTTAGCTGTTCTGCCTGAGATGGTCCTTAACCACGTCCAAAGCGGGTGTCTCCTCACCGAAATCCTTGATCACGACCACGGAGCAGCCGCACACCTTGCGGGGCTTGCCCTCCTTGTCGATCTTGCACAGACCGGACCACTCACCCAGCTTCTTGTGCGAGTCCACGCGGATCAGGGGGATCTGGTGCTCGTTGCACTAGGGCGGTGACCAGCTTCTTGTAGTTGGGCTCGTCGAAGGACTCGGCCAGGATGCACAGGACAGCCTGACGTCTGTTGGATTGGACAAATGGGAAATGATTAGTATATTGTTAGGGGTTGATGGCTAAATGCAGTTTGCCCTGCTGACATTAACTCAGTAATTGGAAGGTTTTTAATCAATGGAAAATTCATAAACACGGACCAATTAATTTCATCATAGACGCATCAGCAAAAGCAAGCTATTTGAGGTGGTACATCACTTCTTGGGTTTTGTATTTTATAAAAAATAAAGTTTATCTACTGGTAATAAATAATAGTTCGATCTTTATGATAATAAACCAATTATGTTCGTAATGACAAGCATAAACTTACAGTTCAGGAATTTTAAACATGTGGTTACCAAACATAATTATTAAAATGAATCAAGAGTTTAACCAGTTATACGCTGTAAAAGGCTTTCAAAAAAAAAAAAATAGGTTAAGTAGAATTTGTACCGGGAATTTCGAAAACGTGGATTTCATGTTTCAAAAGATTGTGACTCTGTGAGACCATCAGATCAACATTTTGGTCTAATTCAATTAATTCAAGTAATTTATAGGTCCCTGCTGATATAACTAAAACGCCAGGAAGTGATTAGACCTCTTAATATCTGGATTATTGAGCTACTCACTTGTCCAGGGCCTTGCAGGCCTGGTGGATGCCATGGACGAGTCCATCGGCGATCAGGGACTTCTTCAGGACCTCCTGCAGGGCGGTGTTAATGTCCATGGCGCCATCCAGAACGGGGGCTGCGGAGGGAACATCACTGCACCAGGAAAAACAAGGTTTATTAGCATAAAATCCTCGCTCACAACACCTCGTAGCTCAAAAAACTAATTTAGCCTTGCTCGTTCAGTAATTGGAGAATTTATAATCAATGGAAATTCATAAACACGGACCAATTAATTTCATCAAGAAGCGGCTTGCAAGCAAGGCATAAATTGCATTTTTCGTCTGTGAAACATCCACTTACACATCAACGTCGGCCATTGTTTTGCGGTTCGGGATGCACTGCACTGGGAAATAAAGTTAAAAATGTAGTATTAGCATTAAAGCACGAGACAAATTATTTTAACACATCTGTACCTTTTGACAACCGGAAAGAAAGAGAACAAAGTAGCGTGGGCCCTGGCGATGTGAGTTTGCAGATATCGATAAGAGCCTTAGAGTCGCAATTACGAACAATCGATAGCTGCTAAGAACAACAACAAGTAGTACCAAAGTTGTACGATATTCTCATAATATATAATCAGGGTATTCCCTGAACACGTACAATTTTTGTTTTATTTTATTTAAATGCCATTTTACTAGTGTGTATCATAGTTCTTTGGTAATTGATAATACAAAATAATTGTATTACCAATATGTATTATTTTTTCGATTTCATTAAATAGTTTATGTATAAATTTTGAGTATGCATCGCTTTCCACAATTCTAACACAGTTCTCGGTTCTTATTTATTTTAATTATTTATTTACACTATTCTATATATTATTTACCTAATCATGACATAGTGAGCCGCAAGCAATGCGAATTAAATAGCTCTACGAAACTAAAAAAGCTGATAAGCCAGATATGAATTAATACAAATGAATAAATAAATGAATTAAAACAGTTTTTCTTTGCAAATACTTTTACCCAAATTACTGAATCGTAGATTTTCGGTCATCTGCACCCTGTTTTTATTACAATAACAATTTTTGCAGTGTATGACGAATAATCCCATTTTTAGTGTGCCCACGCGTTAGTAGAAGAATGCTTGACCTATGGCACCTGGTAACACTGAGATAAACAATCCCAAATTCCCAAACGCCCGCAACTCGCGCTTCCGACTATAACCGCTGTACTAAATTGCCTATAAATATCCGAGACTATATCTGAATTTCCACCGGATAGCGATTTAATCGAGAGTCGAAGGCCGCTCCCTGGAGATTTGAAGTGCAATAACTACAACTTGTTTATGTTTACATAAGAAGGCAGTCGAGGCAGCAGCAACAACAACAATGACGAGCACGCTACAGTAAGTTGTATCTGTAGTGGGGTTTTATTATTAACAAACAAGACGAAAAAACCCAACATGTGCTCCCGATTCTCGCACATGCACACAACTGTGTATATAATTGCCGAAAATTTACAGCTACATGTGAAAATTGTGTGCGCGTGTTTGCTTTCGTTATCTGGAATTAAGATTCTATCTAGACTCTAGATTCTGGGTTGACCCGTAAGATACAACAAAATTGGGGGCAATAGAGCTTTGGGGCTGTGCCGGGCGGCATATGAATGAACTAATATATACATATATATCCGGGCGTTTTTCGGCGCCACAACCTCTCGAATCCCCGAAATATTCGACTGATAAGGAGGGCGAATTCTTGCCAGCAACTACAAATGCAATCGTAAACAAGACCACACTGGCGTCACAAAAATTGATTATGGGTAAATTATTAACTATGGAAAATGTATATTTTTTATTGGTATTCCACAGTTAGATATCAGGTATCAATATCATGTTCCGCAGTAATTCCAAATTGGTCGATCTTATAATATATCCCTTATCTGATTCAATATCCAAATAACATTTAAAATAATAGCTGTCTAGCCCAAATTTAACAATAAAAAAAGGTAAATTACAAAAAATAGGGAGCGTTTTCGGTTCTATAAAGAATCATTATCATATATTCTGGCAAAGGTTTAGCTCTGCCTAATCCACACACATCCCAAATTTCATATCGATTAAAATATATTATGGTGTTAAGAACGATTTTAGTATCCGCACTTATTAAGGTTTGAAAAAGTTGTAAATAAGACCCCATTTAATAATACTTATAATATGAAATAATATCAACATTATTAAAAATGATGGTAATCTAATTATTTCATTAAATTGATGAAACGTTAACCAAAATATAAACCTTCGAAGACATGTTTATGATTATCATATTAAAAAAATGAAAAAATATCCAGAGTTTGTGGGTAATGTTTACCAAAGATACTTAATTTAAAACACTCTCCCAAAACTTCTCTGTGTACCCGGGGCGTATGCTTAATAGTTCGTCGGCTAGTCCTCCTTTCGCGGGGGGTAGGGCTATATCTCTGAGGTTCATCGCCAGCTGATTGCTCTGAAAGCTCTTGCTGTTCTCAAAAGATGAATGGAATCGTCAATTGGGCACATTAGCGTCAGGCCCTCAGGCGAGCAACATGTGCGATCGTATCAGCAGCAACGTTAGGTTCGGCTTTCCTATCTACCTACCCATTGAAATCGAGGAGATAATGCTTATAATTCGTATGATTTACTCTACCGCAGAGAAGGAATCCTGGTGGGATGCGGCAATCCGCTGCTGGACATCTCCGCCGTCGTCCCTCTGGATTTCCTGCAAAGGTATTCGATGAACGAGGACGATGCGATCCTGGCCGAGGACCGTCACATGCCCATTTACGGGGAGCTGGTCGAAGGCTACCGGGCTGAGTTCCTGGCTGGCGGATCCGTGCAGAACTCGCTGAGGATCGCCCAGTGGATCCTGCGGCAGCCCAAGGTGGCTGTCTTCTTCGGATGCGTTGGCGAGGATAGGTACGCCGATATCCTGAAGGAGAAGGCCAGTTCTGCCGGTTTGGATGTCCACTACCAGGTGAAGCGGGACTTGCCCACGGGTACCTGTGCCGTCCTTATCACCGGCACTCATCGATCGCTCTGCGCCAATCTGGCGGCGGCCAACAACTTCACCATCGATCACCTGGAGGAACCCGGCAACAAGGCTCTGGTGGATAACGCCCAGTACTACTATATTTCGGTGAGTTCAGTGCTTCTGTTTTGAGCTACACCGTAGAATCGATGCCGGAAGTAATAACTATACCAGCCAACGGGAAGTAAGTTATAATAGCGATTGCATACAAAAGCGATTAGGTGGTTATTAGCAGCGGGAATTTATGAGTTTCTTGATTGCCAATATATTTGGTTTGCCTGTAAAGATTCCCTAGCATTTTCCTTCTTAACTACTCAAATCAATTAAGTGGACTTGATTAATCTTAAATATGTAAATTATAAAAGTGTTTGTCCTAATATTTTGAAGTACTTCTGTACAGTTAAATATTAAATAATATTAAAGCATGCAAAGTTAAACCAATCTAATGTATGTTTTAACTGTCCTTACTATTCAAATTAATTTTTTCGTTACCTGTATGAAGACTTTTAAATACATTAGTTACTTCAAAAGACATAAAATATATGTTAACCCTCTATCTGTTATTTTTCCGCAGGGCTTCTTCCTCACCGTTAACCCGCCGAGCATCATGCAGGTGGCCGCCACCGCCCACGCCAAGCAGCGACCCTTCCTAATGAACCTCAGCGCACCATTCATATCGCAATTCTACATGGCACCGCTGCTGGCCGTCCTGCCCTACGTGGACATCATCTTTGGCAACGAGGCGGAGGCACAGGCCTTCGCCGAGGCCCAGAACTGGCCCAGCGGGGATCTGCGCGAGATTGGCAAGCGGCTGGTGGCGATGGACAAGCTGAATCCGAAGCGACCCCGCATTGCCATACTCACGCAGGGCTGCGATCCCGTGCTGCTCATCCAGCAGGACTCGGTGCAGGAGTTCCCGGTCACGAAATTGGCGGTGCATGAGATTGTCGATACCAATGGCGCTGGGGATGCATTCGTTGGAGGTTTCCTATCGCAGTTTGTGCAGGGCAAGTCGCTGGACGTCTGCATCCGGTGCGGCAACTATGCGGCCGGGCACATCATCAAGAATCCGGGATGCACATACTCCGGCGAGCCGGAATTCGTCGAGTGAAAACCGGATACGGAAGCTACCGAAACCTTACACACACACACACACACACCCCCTCACACACACACACACACACATACACAAAGACAGAGCAGCGAAAGAGGAAGCAGGCAAAGCGCAGCAAGATTTTGCAATTGTTAATTAAGTAAATGAGAGTGACTAAGACATTTTGTTAAAACACAGATAATTGTTTGTACATATAACCCACACACTCAGACACATACTAAAGCATACACATGTAGAATGACATGAACAAATAGCGAGAGTGAGGCTTGTGTCTTATAGATAGAGCAATATTCGAATTTAAATTGATAATAAAATAAAAGTGACACACACGCGAGCGAAACACAAAAGTCTACAGTTTGCACAACTTGAAATCTTTGTTTTGTCTTCCAGATAAGAGGTGTGAATGATTCAAAAGGAAGTGCATTGCCTCATCTTATCAGATTGTAATTGAAATGATTCAAGAAAAAGTTCGTAACTTATCCTCTTTGTCAGTCAGGTTTCTCAACAGATAATAGTATCTAGCCAGCTTATAAGTGCTAATAATTTCAACATATTTGTAGAAATTATCAGCAAAGATTAAACAAAATGTAGTACAGATAAAGACATTTTTCTGGGTTGCAACTGTCATAAATTTTCAACATATTTGACAACCAAGTGAGAGATGATCTAAGCAAACAGTTTTATAGCACCTGTACACATTTAATAGAAGGCCCAAAGTAAATTCAGAAGAATAATACAGCTGTGTAACAACACCTATTAATGCCAAAAATATTTCATAGATAAGGTTCATCAGCAGATTAGATTATCAGCAACAAACTTTGAGTGGTTTATAATACCGATATTTTATATAGATAAAAATAAATTCTAAATATCAGACAACTTATTTGTCAGTGAAAGCCAGATGCAAATAAACAGCACAGCTAGACCTTGTAACCCATAAGCCCCATAAATAAACAATCCAGAAACATCAGCAGATTAGGTTATCAGCAACATGCTTTGACTAGTTTATGAATACAAAACAACATGCTAAATATTAGAAAAACTTATTCTCGAAAATACAATGTGCTTTTGCAATCTTTTTTTTTTTGGCTATTACCTAAATCTAAAGCAGAACTTTTTGTTTGCCTTGGCGACTTGTTTGTGACATTGAACCCAAGATCCATGGCACTAATCGAGCAGATAGCCCCGGATGAAGGGCAGGCCCGTTGGCACCCGCTTCTGATAGCGCACATAGTCCGACTGGAAGAAGTTGAGCAGGGAGTACTCCTCGACGTAGATGCGATCGTGGAAGAAGAGCCAGCTGACCAGAGTGTAGATGCAGATGCAGATAGGGTTCAGCAGTACGATCTGGGTACCAACGGACCACCAGAACCAGCCTACATATGAGGGGTGACGGCAGTAGGCGTAGATCCCGCTTGTTATTAGTTTGTGATCCGAGTGCTTTTCATTCTGGACCTGCAGGAGATTTATAAATCTTTTTAATGGCATGGTTTTAAAGTGTAAATAGTTTTTGAATCCCTTAAACTTTTAGTTCCTGAATCCCTTAATTATTATTTGCATCGTAATACATCCTAGAAAACCTTTAGAGTTAACAACCTTATAGGCAACACTTCTTTTGGTATAGCTATTCTATTGTGTATTCTAATGTAATATTGTTCGAAAGTCCCCTTATAACCTTTCAACCTTTTTAGGCAACTAACCAAGTGCGTGAAGCTCCGTCCGGCTGTAATGATGGCCGCCTTGCGGACGACTTCGCCAAAGAAGCAGAGGACCACGCCCGCCAGCCAAATGTATCCGAATCTCTTGAACTCCGGCAGAAAGTACACCTCCAGCGAGAACTCGATCCAGCTGGCGGCCGCAGCCAGGCCATAGTGCACCGAGTGGTTCAGCATGAAGGAATCGAGACTGAGAGTGCGCGGATTGGCATAGGCGATTACCAGGAACTCCGAGTAGTGGAAGAAGGACATGAAGCAGCCGTAGACGCCGAATTGCTGCCACTCGGTGGGTGCAAAGCAGATGACCAGCACACTCACGGCCATGGCGAAACCCAGGAAGGAGGCCCTAATGGCCACCTGTGGAGTAGAGATAGTAAATGCCACTGATAAAGCTGAAACACCATGTGCAATGACTCACCTGGTAATCGTGGTTCCGCAGCACAAACCGTATGATCATGTTGATCAGGGCGTAGTAGAGAACAGGACCCCAGAGCACGGCGCCCCACACTTGAGGCACCATTCCGTAAAGGATCTGAGGCACCGAGGGGATCAGGATCAAAGCTGCGGTGATCACAAAGCAGTACAAACTCAGACGCCCTTCGGCACACAGGGATCGGGGTCCTCCAGTGCCGGGGGCGGGAACCCGAGGACTATTTGCACACATGTTTAAAGGATACGGACTCTATTTGTGCTGTAGTGTGCGCCAAAACACGGTTTATTGCAATTTTTTAAAACATTTGCTCGGTTCAATGCGCCGAAATGTAAATAAACCGGCAATCTTTCGATAACGATAGATAGTACAGTGAATGCCCGTTAGAGGAGAGGGTGATAATAAAATATCCACTCACACTAGACCCCCGCACCCTTATGTACCGTTTTGAATATACAATTCGTTTTAGGCAATACCCACTGTTGTTTCAAACGATACTTCTACTTATACTATCGGTATAAACAAATGTTAAATTATAAAATAAATAAATCAATTAACAAATCTTTTAAAAAATATTATTAGCTACATTTGAAGTTTTTTAAAGGGCCTAAAATTTGTATATATTACCTTTTTGTTTATTTAATTTAGTTGACGCCTTATCGATATCTTATCGATAGCCTGATGGCCAGCTGTTAGCGGCGCCGTGCAGGTTATGTAAAATAAAAAGTAAAATTGTTAAGATCAATTAGAAAAGGCAACAAATTGATAAAACTCTTGTGAAGATATAGTCATGGTGTTCCTGAATCTGCCACTTTTGGTCAGAGCCCGTGGTCCCGATGAATTCTGGCGAAAGAGGCGCATTTTCAAACTGGCAGCGGTAATTTTACCAAACTTCCGTCAAAAGAAACAATTATGAATAGTAAATGTTTATATCCTGCAGCATTACAGGAGTCGCACCCGTAATGTCTACTCCTTCGCCATAAGAAGTGTCCACAGGGCGTTGGCCTACGCGACCAAAGGGCGAAAGCTAAAGAAACTAGACATGGCTCAACTTTGGAGCACTCGCGTGGAGGCTGGTTGCCAGCAGTACGGCGTGGGTCTAGAAACCTTCAAGGAGGGCCTGGCTCGATCCGATATTCTGCTTAACAAGTAGGTAGTACCAGGAGATGCCAAATCCTATTTACTTAACTATAATCCCCCCCAGGAAAACCCTCTCCGATCTGGCCATCTGGGAGCCGCGTTCTTTCGAAGCTCTTGTGAAGATATCTAGAGAGCGGGCCGCCGTTGAGGGATTGCCGGACATCAAGCGGAGGTCGGCCTTCAACCAGGTTTACGGCCTGAGCAACCTGAAGTTGGATTAAATAGTCTTAAGTCTGAGTTTAAATATAGATTTTTGTATATTTTAACGAAGAACATGGGGTATTCATTGAGTTTACGTTTTTACTTTCTATCTTTTTAGAGAACTCTACTTTATTTTATCGCTAGAACTATCATTCATTTATTATAATGCAGTTTGGAAAAAGTGCTTATGTCGAATTTGTTTTACCGGCAATTTAAGAAACAGCTGCAGTTTTATAACCACAGTCCTAACTATCCAAAACTTATATTATTTTATGTACGATTGAGATTTATAGTAGATTGTTAAGTCAGCGAATGGGATTATTAAGACTTGTTATAAATATATAGGAATGTAGCAACAACTTATGTCGAATGATAAAATGAAAACCTAGAGTAATTTTATCAGTCAACCCAATTAATATGAAAACCAAAAACAAGAGACTGAGCCTTGGATAACATAACCTTGTACATTTTAACAAGTAACTCGAAGTTTATTGAACGGCGGTCCATGCGCAATGCAAACAAAAATATTGCATCAGCGTTTATTGTAGTTCTGGTTTTGGGTTTGTGTGTTACGTACTAATTGAAAACATAGAATTCATAGAATTGTGAGACGGCTTCCGGACTCGAGATCTACTCCAGTTTGGCCAGGATGTCGGATTCGCGGAAGAGGAACAGCTCCTTCTGGTCACCCTCGAGGTTAACCTTGGTGCCTCCGAATTCGGGGAGCAGCACACGATCGCCCTCCTTCACGCCAATGGGAATGTGACTGCCAGTTGTCTGAATATTTGGGTTATAGATAATTAAATTGGATGATTTCCAAGACAGAGATAATGACTGAAATACTCACGGTATTACGGGTACCAGGGCCAACAGCCAGAACGGTGCCCTCGAGCACTTTGCCCACCGATTTCTCGGGAAGAACAATACCGCCTTTCGTCTTGGTCAGCGCCTCGGCCCTCTGGATCAGGATGCGGTCCAGCATGGGGATGATCTTCTTGATAGCGGCGGACTGAAAGCACAAAATAAGGCCCCCAACAATTAACCCATGTTTCATGTTTCCCTCATTGATTACACAACAGCCCGGCAAAGAGAGAGAGACAGATGGACACCCGAGTTCTGGAAGCTTCCCGAAAAACAGTATCCCAAATGATTTTGATCTCCGTATAACTGGCTTTTTATGTAATGTTCTCTTAACTTACCATTTTTATTTCTTAAATGCAAACTGGAGCGTTTGGGAAAAGTTAAAGAGTGAACTTTTTACTTTACTACACGTGCCGGCGTTACTTCGATAGATGCGGGAGTGCTAATCGTCGGTGTGACCAGACGGCACAAATAAAATCCATCGAAAATTATTTTATTTACTAAACCGGGAAAAAATGCTTAAAAGGTGTAAACTATAAAGTTATAAATTTATAGAACAAAGTATAAGATTCGAGGTTAAAAAAAACTCATTAAAAAGTTTTACTTGAAATTTTAATATTGAAGAAATTTCGATGAACATATAAATATTATGTTATATATATAATATTTACATAAACTTTTAGGAAGTTGAATGAGCATAAAGACTTATAAAGACTTAGCATAAAGACTAACTTAGCTAAGGTACAAGATATTTATTTTGAAACACATCCATCCATTCGGATCAAATATCATTTATGCTTAAACAATGCTCAGTACTCATTCTACAACAAATTTTGTAAAATAGCTATAATTTAAAAAAATTCAAAAATAAATTTCAATAACATTATCTTGAGCACAGATTTACAAATTACAATTATTAGAAATTAGCGGATTTTAAATTGGCGGAATTTTAAAATATTGCTCCCGATATATCAATTTTTCTAATGCAAACTATCGATATACCGATATGCTTCGAACTCCCACCACCAGGCAGTGTTTGTCTTGATTTTTTGAGTCACCGTTTTGCCTTGTTTACATTTAATGTAATTTCTACGAGATTAATCTAAATTAATTTTATTTTCAACTCAAGTGGCATGATGTGCGTTTGTTGCTCACCAAGTTCAACATTCGCTTAAGCTGTTATAGTTTTAGAGTAATTTCCTGATAAGACAACAATTAACACACTAAAATGACGGAACGTCGTGGCACACAGGGCACAAAGGCCCTGGAATACTGGTAAGAATCGAGGTGCGCTAGAGCAAGAGAATGCAGAAATCACGATTTACTTATATATATATAGGTGTCGAGTTATCACCCAAGGATATAATGGAGTTAAGATCGACAATATGACCACTTCGTGGCGAAACGGGCTCGCCTTCTGCGCAATAATACATCACTTTCGACCGGATCTCATAGATTTCGATCAATTGAAACCTGATGATATCTATGACAACAACGACTTGGCCTTTACTACGGCTGAGAAATACTTGGGAATTCCCGCCTTACTGGATGCAGCTGATATGGTTTCGTACGAAGTCCCCGACCGACTATCCATACTAACTTATTTGTCCCAGTTTTACAAGGTGCTCGGCAAGAGTCTCAAAGTTCCGAAGCCGGACGAACCGTTTCCCGACGAAAGTGAGCCGCCACAAAAGATGATGCATATTGTGGGAATGCCACGGCGTGATAAGTGCCAGAAATGTGAGCTTCCGGTTTTTCTGGCTGAACGAGTCCTTGTTGGCAAGCGGGCTTATCATCGCACTTGTCTGAAATGTGCACGATGTGGGTCATTGCTCACACCAGGCAGTTTTTATGAAACCGAGGTCAATAATACATATTGTTGCGAGACTTGCCCCGATGAGGAAAGTGAAACCGAAACAGATATTGTTGAACTAAAGACACCTAGTGTTGATCCTGCTATTGGCATTAAACTTGTGGCAGAAAGTCCTGACCATCTCAACGATCAGAAAAACAATGAAGACCTGGAAGACAATAATAATGAAGCCTCCATAAGTACAACTGAAAAGCCATTAATCAGTGAAACGCCGTCCGTCGTAGATAAGCAAAATGAAGTGGAAGTGAAAGTTGTTGAAGTGGAAAGAACCATAAGTACTGAACAAAATGAAGATGAGAAACCAATAAGATCAACGCAAAGCGAAGATGATGATCTAATGAGTTCTGAACAGAAGGAAGTTGATAGTCCAATAAGTACTGAACAAAATAAAGATCTAACTAATGATCCTGTAAAGCCCGATGTACAAAAGAAACCCAATATTCCTTCACTTCCACTAGATGAAGAAGATGGCGCTCATCTTGAAGAAGTAACCACTTTAGAGAAATTAGATGAACCAGAAGTTACAAGCTCAACGTCAGAATTACTTATTCCAGAATTACCGAAAACACCAATTCCACAAATCAACACTCAAGAAGATAATAAAACTGAACATAATATAAAGTGTAATACTGAAAATGAAATTTTATCAAAAACAGAAAGCTGCTCTAAGCAGGAAGATGATATCGTAAAACAAAAAGATCTCGAGTCTCCCAAGGAGACGATTGAGACAAAAGTAGCTGAAACTCACTATCCAGAGGATTTAAATCCTTTTAAAGATGATGATGAAGATTCAAGTAAGGGTGCTAATCCTTTCGACAGCTCCGACGATGAAGTTGAGCTTCTGAAAAACATTCCAAAAAGAGATAAAGTCGTACCGCCCCGTCCACCTCCACCCAAAATAGGCCAAGCCATATCTAACCCATTAGAGGATCAGCATTCCAGCCCTACACCTTCTCAAGGGAAAAAATTACCGATGCCCACACCTAGAATTTCTATATCAAAACCGCTGACTGCAGCAAAATCGATGACTCATCCGGACCAGAAAAACAATTTCAATATTTCCTCTTCATCATCGGAGCACTTAAACAGCTCGAGATCTTTCGATCGCGGTGCAGATGACCGTGGCTCAAGTATCTCTCTGCCATCTAGTAACGCGCCACGAAAGCCACTACGTGCCTCAGGAGCGACTCCGTTGAAAAGCGAGGACTCGAGTCCAACCACCAGTCTTAGTTCCATTACATCACCTATGCGGAAGAAGCGCCAAGCGCCTCTGCCGCCGAAACAAGTTGACATTGAGAGTGAGCCAGGATTTTCGAAATTATCTGATGAACAAAAGGCTCTGTTGCACAATCAGCACAAGACCCAAAACCAGAGTGATTCCACCCGAAGATTAATACCACTTGACCAGAGCTTGCTCTTTGATGAAACAACCGAATCATCGAGTAACTACGAAGACAGCTTAAACACTTCGAATGCAGATGAAGAGGTGAACATAGTATATCGTCCGCATTTTGGTTCCTCCCGCTCAGACCGAAAACAAAGAGGATCAAAAGACCCCCATCGTTTATAACGACTTTGATAGAAACGTTAGCCCGTTGGGTTACAATAAATCAACGCATGGCAAGTGGAAGCGGAGGAAAGGTCCAGCTCCGGCGGTTCCCATACCACCGCGGAAAGTTTTACAACGGCTTCCGCTGCAAGAGATTCGACATGAGTTTGAAATTATTGCCGTACAACAGCTGGGGCTCGAGAAACAAGGAGTTATCCTGGAGAAAATGATAAGAGATCGATGTGAGCGCTCCTTGGACGCAATGGAAAATACAAACGATGTCACTGGTGCATCAACAAACGATGGTTCCGAGTCAGCAGACTCTCAGATGCAAAACTCCAAGGAAGTAGAGGATCTTATATTGCAACTTTTCGAGCTGGTGAACGAGAAAAACGAATTGTTCCGAAGACAAGCTGAGTTAATGTACCTTCGACGGCAGCACCGTTTGGAACAGGAACAGGCTGACATTGAGCACGAAATTCGAGTATTAATGGGTCAGCCGGAGCACAACAAAACCGACACGGATAAAGCCCATGAAGAAGTATTAATCAATCGCCTGGTCAAGGTTGTTGAGATGCGCAACGAAGTAATAGACAGTCTAGAGACTGACAGGGTTCGCGAGGCGCGAGAAGACATGAGCATTAAGAACCGACTTCACATTTACAATTCTGAGCGCGAAACTGAACCAGAAGTTTTGAAAAGCGCCGATAAGTCATCCAAAAAGCTGTCAAAGAAGGAGCGAAAAAAGCTGAAGGAAGAAAATAAATTGGGCAAAGGGCAAAAAATCTGACCTCGATAAGGATGTCGACGAGTCGGAGCCAACACCACCAGCTTCGGAAAAGGCAAAAAAGAAGCGAAACTTGTTTTTTTTAAAGATGTAAAAAAGTGGGGAACCGTTTTGTATGTGTCGAACAATTATCTTTTATTTTATGTAAATTTATAACTTATTAAGTTTTTCTATTGCCATAGATGAGCGTTTCAATAAATAAACCAGAAATTTACAAATTTCTTTAATGGATTACGGGGTTTTTGTGCCTTTAACAATACGCAACTCTCAAATAGTGAAGTAAAGCTACAAATCAATTTGCAAATATTTGATATTTCATTTCAAAATGATGCAAAATGATAGTTTTTCTGAAATTCCTTATCAATTTGGTCCTAATACTTGGCGTAAAACTTTTATGTGTTCGAATAGAATTATAAATTTTTCATTATTCAACGGTAAAAATAATTTTGTTGACCTGTGAATATCAAATTGATACTAATACGGTTTCTTTTCTGAGTAGAGTTCTAGAGCAACAAAGCTGTGTTTTTTCTAAGTGTACTTCTAATATCGATAGTTTAATGACAAAAAAGTGTCGAAACTTTGACATCTCTAGACTGATAAGAGCTACGATCGATCTCAACAGTGGTATTAATAATCATTGTTAAAGCAATTAATAATAGACAAATTGGTTGCCAGATTACAAAATTTGCATTTCAAAAACAATTAAAACAAATTAAGCCACAGTAGAAGCAGAAACGTTCATTTATTTAAAGCGGGGGTGAGTATATTGAAATTTCCGTGATTCCCCCTAAAAAGGTCACTGTTCTCTTTTCTATACGTATGTACATATGTAAAAACAGATCAGCAATGAATCGCAGGGAAAGATCTGTTGCTCACTTTGAAGGATTGGGGGATCTCTGGCAGAAGGAGTGCAAATATCTGGATCAGATCTTCGAAAAGCGCATTCCATTTAACAGGAAGGAACTTATTAGTTTCCACGACTATGTCTACAATCATTGCACGAGCTTTGTCCACAATTCGAATGTGCGTTCCCAGGATCCCGGAAAGCATCTGTACGAAAACCTAACCAATTACATAAATACCAGGCTCCAGGAAATAGCAGCAGAAATCGAGATCATCACGGATGACGAGCAACTAATCATCAAATACGTTGAGTATTGGGAGCCATTTTGGAAGGCCTGTGAGGAATTGAACCGGGGCTGTCGATACCTCAACCAAAACTGGGTGAAACGGGAGCAGTTCGAGAAGCACGACCATATCCACCACGTCTACCGCATGGCCATGATCCGCTGGAAGGAGGAGGTCTTCAGTCCCATTGACAGGGCCCTGGTCACCGCCATTACCATGATCTTGAGGCAAAGGCCGGGGGAACAAGCCAAATCCCTTGTGTACCAGGTGCTCAAATCCATTGTGGAGCTGTATGCCAACGATGAGAAACAAGCCGTGCCGGTGCCCAACAAACTGAACAACGTTTTCACGGAGGAAGTGGTGGGATTCTACAAGTCGGAGACCCTAGCTGAGTTCCAAAGAATCACCTTATCCGATAATTACTGCGATTTAAAGCAATTTCTCAAATACGCCTGCTTGGCCATGCCAGAAATCAAAGAGGGTGTCCAGTTTAAGGCAATCCTTAAGAGGCACATTGCCCTGCAGCTGGAGAAAGCCATATCGAAGTCATTGGGGGGCAGGGATTACTTGAATGCCTTCATGGCACTGCGCCACAGTCCCTTGGAGCGGGCATTGCGGGATCAGAAGGAACTGGTGGCCGTGATCGATCAGGTGTGCACAGATTCAATCAACGCAATGAACCAGAAAAGGGATCCCATCCTGATTCTTAATGAATATTGCAACGAATTGATGACTAAGAAACAGGAATCCGAGAAGGCATTGATTGAAGAACTTAAACGGATCGTAGAGTTGGTGGAATTCCTCAACGAAAAGGACAAATTCATTCAACAATATTGGAAAGTCCTGAGGACTCGACAAATCAATGAGACATCCACCTGGGACGAAAATGAGTCCACAATGATTTCCCTGCTGACTAAAAAGTTCGGCAATGAAGCCACTTGCAGACTATCGAATCAGTTGGCGGAATTAGCTCGATCCAGGACTGTAAAGGATGGCTTCGAAAAATATTTGGCTAGTAGGAATATCAAGTTTGGATTTGATTTCCGCCTCAAGTGTTTCGAATCCCGAGGTGGCGATGACAATATCAAGCTGATTTTGCCTACGGAACTGCAGCAAGCTGCAAGCGAGTTTTACTCATTTTACTGCCAGCTAAATATAGGTCGAAAGATTGAATTCAACTGCGAACTCTCCTTTGGCGAGATGATCTGTCACTTGAATCATTCAACCCATATCCTTCAGGTAAACACTTTGCAAATGGCGCTTCTGCTGTTGTTTAACCATCACGAGAGATTGACAATCAACGAAATGGCAGATAGGTTGGGCACAAGTACGGAGATCCTGCAGCCGGTGAGTTTGAGTCCTAAACTTGATAGTCATTAATTTAATTTAATTTAGGTACTGGACTTCTGGAAAGCGATTGGATTCCTTATTTCGAGCGGCTTGGCTTTGGAAGTAAACATGAATTTTACAAGCAGAAAGCGCCGTCTTAACTTAAACAAGGTTCCGATTAAAACAAGAAAGATCGAGGATAAAGAAGATTATGAATTGAAAAATAGACGAAAGCATCAAATGGATGCAGCGGTGGTGCGCATAATGAAGAAGTATAAGATCCTGGAACACTCGCAACTGGTTGCACTCGTTATTGACGAGCTAAAAAACTTATTTATACCAAAAATAGGATTTATTAAAGAAAGGATTGAAGTTTTGCTTGATAAGGACACGCCCGATATAGAGCGAACTCAGTCCAGCACCTACAGATACGTTTCCTAAAACCACTGCAACTAATTATTGCTTATAAATATTTATTGCATACTTATGTATAATTTGTTTACAGAAGCCAAAAATTTAAATGATTGTGATTCCTTGACATGTAATTTTGTAATATTTGTAATAGACGAAGAAAATTAAAAAAGCCTTAACTACAGTAAAATAACTTTTATATATAAATTTCCAAAACTTTTAAAAATTATCTGCCGTTTCCTCATTCTCTAACTTGATGCAATTCAGTTCTGTGTGATTATTTTCTAACTTGATGCTGGTCTGTTCCGTGCCTTGAAACTCCGGATCTGGGGTAATGAATTCGATGGAGTCAATCACCTCGGCATGGTGATGCTTTATGTGCTTCTCCAGATGAGCTTCGTTGGAGAAGGCTATAGGACAATAGTCACACAGTCGCTGATGCTGGATGCGCTTTGCGCCGGCCCTCCGGCGGGATAACTTCCATCTTGGAGTGGGCGAGTAATTGTACTCGTAGTTATGTAGGATTCTGCGATTGTTTGTTTTCGCAGGCTTCACCCTCTCCAATTCTGGTATGCTCTCGCCTTTATGCAGCCTAAGGTGTGTTCTGTGGTATAGGTAAAATCATCCATTAATATGTTCCCGAAATGACTCTAAAAGTAATTAGTTTTATACATAAATCTTGATAAAAAACCTTTTTCAATTTATAACAAAATAGTATTTATATACAAATGATTTAACCTTAGTCTTTTTGATAAGATAAATAAAAATAATTTAACTAAAACCGTAGAAAGATTTAGTCAGAAAATGTTTTTTGTTAATTTCACTTCCACAAGTGATTGCTACATAAGAAAAAAATGATATTAATTTTACGACTCGAACTCACTTTAGGTGTACGACCAATAGGGACTTGTAGCGGAACTTCCGGGGGCAAATTTTGCAGGGGTATTTATCGGCATTGATGTCCTTGCAGTCGTGGGTGGGAAACTCTTCGGTTGGAAAAGCTCTGATGCATTTGGAACAGACTTTAGGTGGCCCAGCCAAATGATAGCATATCTCCTCCTCCACCGGATCGGGCTCCTCCAAGGGATACTCTTCCTTAACCGGATTCTCCTGCATCCAGCATAACCACTGCAATATGAAAAGATCGTTATAAATTTAATGGCTAATTCCTGTTTCACAGCCCACCCTCATAGAACTCAGTCTCCGTAAAACTATCTTCTGTTTTAATGGATCTCGAAGATCGGACATCTTCATTATCTATGTTCCTTTCTCTTGTTTCCTCAGGGTCCGGTTCACTTTCTATTGTCTGTTTTCTTGACTTTCTTGAGATTGTTTTCCTGCATTTCCTTCCCATGTTTTAGCTCGACCGGATTTCCTATGTATTGAACATAGATTTCTTTAACATTGTTGGCGTTTTTTGTTTCTTGACTTCCAGCTGATTTGATATTGTTTTTTAGGGTGACCAAATTAGAGACTAGCACTCAAGACAGATCGTCTATCGATATCGCTATATTATATACATTAAAATTTTTTTTAATATATCAAAAACAGGAAATGAATGAAATAAACAACAATTTATAACAAATTTTTTTAATTAAAGAAGTTTTGACCGTTTTTGATATTTTCTATCGCAGCCACATCCATACATATATAACGTTGAAGTGTTTTTTTTAAACATATAGTGATTGCTCCTTGTCAGTTACAATATAATATGTAAATTTCCGATTCTTCCCATGGAAAATATATAATATAGTCGTTTTTTACTAAATAAAATATACATATATAATACTAAACTTATTGACTATTATAAAAAGACCATCAATATAATTTTTAGAAACTTCAAAGAATTTTCCTAATTTTTACTTTATAGGTAGGTGTGCAGTATTGAAAAATTTAAAGAAATAAAAAATATGAGAATAAGTTACAAGTGTGAGTAAAAGAATATTAGTTGATTAGTCTATGGGTCAAGGTGGAAGGAACTTTTACTTTTAAAGACTACCGTGCAAATCCGCTGGCCTGCCAGCATGCAAAAGCAGGGACTTATTTCTATGAGAATCATTTTTTACAAGGCACATTTATGCTCAAGACATCCATATACCATTCTTCAGTAAGTGGTCCATTCACTTGCGACCTCTTCGCTGTTCAAGTTCGTGGTGGTCGATATCCTCGGGCGTGGGAAGAGTGGTTCCCTCAGCGGTCAGTTTGTAGCAGGAATCTATTAGGTGGAACCCAAAGCGACTGCCGGGGCCCATATTTAGAGCCACATCCGAGGACTGAAAGCCCAAGAAGTTCCTGCTGAACTCCATCGACATGCGCTGCACCTGGGCACAAATACTGTTAAAAATCAAGCGATCGTGCATCCTGTGCTGCAGTTGGACCATCCTGGCCAAGTACCTCAGTTGACTCTGGGTCAGTGGCCGTGCCGTGAAGTTCCTCCGCGATTCACTGGCTCCGATCACCTCCTCACATAGGAGGTCCTCCACCGGCAGTCCGAACACGAGGGATATAGCCTCCGGCAAGGAGCACGGCGATTTTTCCTGGCGGGCCAGGCACAAAGCCACAAAGGAGTCGCTAACTCCGGCCAACACAATTCCGTGTTTGTACCGGAAATGATCGGAAACGCGATGGCTATAGTGCACAATTTTTCGGGGCTGATCCGCCTCCAGAATCTTGGCCATTTCCGGAAAAATGGAACCAAGGGCTTTGATGTCCAGGATGTAGGTTTCATTGGCCGTGGCCACAGCCAAAACGGAAGTGGCCTGATGGCGTCCGTAAAAACTAGGCTCTATCATTAAGGATATAGACGGTTGATCCTTGATATCATTCAAAGCCCTATGATAACTTGCATCTGTTTGCTGGATGTAAACAATGCGAGTTAGTTTTTTATCAAGGCTTTCCAGTTCATCGTGGCTGAGTGGGAATCGAATGTTGATTGAAATGGCTTCGAATGCGGAGCAGAAACTATCATTTCCATCGCTGTCGCTCATTGTGACCTTAATATAATTTAATTTACATATATTAATATTTTATAAAGTTACTTTTAATGGCATTTTAATTCGTAAGCTACCTGGTTCTTAAAAAGTTCGCTAAAAAAGGGACAAACTTGTAGAGAAGGAACAAAATCAGATGTGCTTGTGTCGATACTATCGATAAGTATTGTGGGAACACTCGCTAAACATAACGGATAAGAGTGGAGAGTGAACTGGCTAACTCATAGGCTGGCAGCCCTGGTTGGGGGATAGCTCCGATAAGCTTGGAGAGAAACTCCGCTATCACCTTGTAATTAAAACAGTTGATTTAAATAAGATTAACCAAACACTAGAACAAATTTAAAGGACCCAACTTTAGAAGCGCCGCCTTAAAATTTTACAATTTTTAGTTAATATAAATGTAGCCAATGTTAACATAGTAGGTCATCTCAGCTATCTTAATGATAATTTAAACAAAGTGTTCAGGCTACATTTTCAAGTAACTTCTTCAAATTTTTAAGTTTAAATTTATTATTTATTCTGTGAATTTAAATCAACAAAATTTTAGCAAAAGCTTAAAAATTATTTCTCCAAGAATTACATTTTCAAACTGTTCGGTAAATAGGAAAGTATTATACTAAAATTCCACGTTTTAGCTGACATAATAGAACAAAAGTAATATTTACAAAAAAATGTAAGTATGAAGAAGTTTGTGATAAGTGTTTTTTGTTTTTGCATCTGAAATTATTACTGTTTTTATTTGTGTGCAGGGCTACACTGAATACATTACTTTTGAATACAGAATGTAATCTAGAACGGCCCTGAAACTGCCAAACATTAATGTGTGCAATTACTATCGACGGTCTTAAGACTGCTCAGCCAAATTGAATGGAGCTTTGCCCCTCACCTCACCGCATCTTAAGCAGACTGCGAATGGAGCTGGATGGGTTGCTAGGATATTGATTCGCATTTGATTTGACCACAAGTTAATCGGCGACGATGCCCAAGATTTGTGAGGGTCCGATCGATTTGCTAATGGCCAACTCAAGGCGAGCGCCAGACTTGGACTGTCAGCACTGGAAAATGAGACAAATAGGTAAGTGCTTCGCAAATCCGCACCTTTCGCCCCGGCTAATAATGAAATCCGAAGCGATTACACTGCAAAAGGTTAATTGGTTTGTAAGCGCATTGGATGGGTAAAGAAAAAGATGTGAAGGCGATGGAAGTGTGCACACAATACTGGCTCGTAGGTCCAGGCAGCTGACTCAACTTAATTGGCGCACGCGGCGCATACTTAATGCGCTTAGATGCGGGCCAAGCACTCCGTTTTCGCCATTGCCATTTCTATTGCCACGGGCGCTTGTAATTAAATCCCGGCCAAGGCAGCCAACTGCAACATCACAAAATTGAGCCGTTCAAAGGGCAAATCGGGTTTAATTTTAATGCCCTTGCTAAGTAAATTGAGTGTATCAAATACATCGCATTTGCTCATCTTATTTCGCCTGTTGAAATTGCAAATAAATTGAAATTGGGGGGCTTTGATGTAGCCAAATTACTTTTGACTGCGAGATTGGTTTCCATTTGTGAACATCAGAAGAAGGTGCAATTTATAGGTGATTTAAATTATATTTATTTAATATTTGTAGAATAATTGTTTAATATAAATAAATGTATAAAATAATTGAATGTTTGTTTAAAAAGTCAATATGCGTAACCACTTTCGGGTAGAAATACATTATATTTTATAGTTTGTGTTTAGATAGAATAACAAATTTGGATACACATTTTTCAATAAATTTAGTTAACATTTAATTATGCAATATTTAACTTAAGTCTTTTTTATTTCGCTAAATTCCTTTTTCTATCACAGCATCTTCTGTGGTTATATTTTTTGTACATAACATTATGCCTTAGGAAGGACAAAAAGAACACTAACCAACAATAGTTATCAACTAACCATTACAAAAAGAAAGTAAGATGAGACCTTTTCCCTCATAATTAATTTCATAAAGAGCATTTTTCTATCGAGTAATGAGGCAAATATCCAGGACTCAGGTTCAAAGCTCCCTTTTCCTTTAGTTTGCGTTTTGTTTCCGCTCTGCGCATTGTCAATTATTGTTGCATACTTTGTGGCGAACAATGCAAAGTGGTTAATGAGGGGGGCGTTGGGGGTGGTTCCCTGAGCTATGAAGGGATTTTAGGCGCTCTTTTGGGGGGTGTTAGAGGCTAACAAGAAAATCCCTCTACGCCAACACGCGCACACCGTAATTAAGAGACACTCCACTTTATTCCGGGCACCGGGGACGATGGCCCCGGGCCGATGGGAAAACAATGGATGAACACACGCTGGCCCCGAGTTTTCCCCCCTTTCCATGCCCGAAGCTGACCCAATTAGTCGAGCAGGCAGGTCCTTCCATCCTACCATCCTTCCTCCGAATCTTCGATATCCACGCTTTTGGATCTTTCTAGTTGCCAGGCCCGTGGGTTGCCTCGTTAATTAAATTATCACGTGTCAATTAATGTTGCCCGGCCCAGCGAAACGCAGCCGGAAAAACCATTCACTTTGACGTTCGGCAGCGCCACCGGCACACGGTGCGTATGAGCGATGCCTGTCAACTATCAGCTGTCGCAATTTCTCCAAGCGCTGTCGCCACAAAGCAAAAGCAACCAAAATCGAGCACATAAAAACCGTCGCTTAAAAATCCGTTTGATGATTTCTCGTCAAAGTTTATAAGAGTTTTTACAACCAGTTTTGGATAGATTTCAGTCGGAAAGCAGCAATGCGAGATAATCGCGGTTGGATTCGGTTGTAGCCCAACAATCTGCATTTTTGCATTGCCCAAGAAGTGGTTCCAAATAATATTATCCAGCTTTGAATAAAAAAGGAAACCTGTTTTTTTTTTGGTCAATAACCATAACAATAAAACATTTTTTTAGTCAGTGATGTCTTTTCATGAGATTGTTTTTATTATTATAGATTTGATTTCGTAATAAATATAAATTTTCATTTTTGAAACTAATACTAAGATAAACTGCCTCAAATACGAGGAATCTTATGGTCGGTTAAGTCCAACGAAACTATATTTTTGTAGGACATGCCAATTCAATTCCCATTCCCATTCCAGGTTTTCCGTTTTGACTCGCTTAACAGTTAAAGTTTTTCAATTCAACGATTAAAATTCCAACGTTTTTCGGGCGTTTAATTAAACTCTGGCCGAGGCTGGCAAATCAGAGTCTAGCATTTGTTTGGATTTATGCTCAATTTAATTGTGAAAATGCCTTTGGGCTGAACAATTAGCGTTGGTTGTGCGACCACTTGATGATGATTTCTTTGTAATGTTAATCAAAGAAGTGTACATGCCGTTTTAAAGGGAGAACAATAAATGTTTAATCGTGTAAATTACAATTTCCTATTGATTTACTTAATGTGAAATACAAACAAAGTTAAGTAAAGTGGGAATGATACTTAGTTCGATAAAGTGAAACAAAGTCAATCGTTCTATACTTTTGAAGACAAATAGCTATAAATAAAATATTGATCATTTAATGAAACTATACAAAGAATAACGTTTTAGAAACTTTTGGTATTTCTTATAGTTATGCAAGTAGAACATAGGGTAGTTATCTAGTTATTACACGAAAACTAAACATGTTTTCTCCTAAAAACTTTTAATTATTATCAACAATAAAAAAGTTTTTCACAAAATACAAATTCTTACCTTAAATACACAGGCAATAAATAAGGCTTATGCAATTTAGTCCTTTTACCACAATCGATTTGCCATTTATTTAATATGCAGCAAAACAAAATAGCAAAAATAGGGCCTGCAAAAGAGCATATTTCACACCTAACAAGCTTACAAGCTACTATTATTGCTGTTGCAGGCTGGCTGCTTTAATGGGATGGCCGCAAAACCGCAAAATTTGTGTTACATTTGCAGGCCGATGTGTTAGCGAATTGGTATACCCCTTCGCCACTCGCACATGCTGCCATTATTTTTCCGATTTTTTTTGGCAGCCCTTTTCAGTGTAGGTCCTGTGTAGCGGTTGGATTTTTTCCTGTTTAATAGCATACTTCTGGGCGAAGCGCCAACCACCTGTAAAGGATAAAATGCGAGGGGGCTGGGGAGTTGGCATGGGTCTCAGGTGCGAAGTATCAACGACGCGTTATTGTCGCCATTGCAGTTGTCCATAATGGTTTCGGCCATAAGCTCGGCAGCTTGGCTCCCCACAGGACAATTGTCCTGGCCTGCCGGCGGCATAAACATTAACAGGCGTTTTTATCGCCACACCTCCACAGCCAGCGAATTCTGTATGCAATGCTATTTGAATGCTCTTCTGAGGGGAACCACCGCCATTAAAAATACGATTTCGTTTGGTATTGCCCCAATAAGCTCGAATAAAATCTGTTTATGTGATTGGTAAGTCAGATTTTTGAAAAGAAGAATATGTACACATATATATATATATTTTTTTAATATTTTAAATCATTTTATAACCTTTTTTGTAAACGAAGCATTAGAATTAAAACGTTAAATAAAAATTGGTTTAAACAAAATACAATTTATTTTTTAATTTTAAAGCATTTTAAGCTTATAGTTTTTCTTTTTTATTGTTTGTTTTACATTCCAATTCAACAAAACAATCTCTTGCGTTATATAAACTTGTAATAAATAAAGGAATATATGTAGTTATTAGGCTTTTAAAACTGCATCTATTAAGGAAGACTTAATCAGATTAGCAGAGCATGAATGTTCGAGGGCTTTCAATCTATTTATGATAAAGAATCCTGTTGGAAGGCATCATTTTACATTTATGTTGCCCTCAATTTGGATTGTTTGCGTGTGCGTGAAAATATGTTATATCCGTTAGCCTTTTTATAGACGCCATTGTTGGGCATGTATGTCATTATGTGCAATATAAATGCTTAGTAGGGGGAAATTATGATGCAATAACTTTTCACCCCACACGCAGCCACTTACATACATTGAAAATGCCAATCGACTGCCTTACAACAAGGAAAATATATACCTACATACACTTATAAGTGCGTTGGCGCATCCTTTGATCCTTTGAGCAACCAATGCGTATACTCAATTTTTATGGCTTGTCATTTGCTTGCTTCTTTTTTCGTTATTTTCTTCGTTTTTGAAGCCCCACTCGACTTTGTCTGAAGCTGGAAATATGAAAAAGTCGCAGTGGGTCAAGGGGTGTGGAAGAAATGGGTGGGCCTTCCTTTGCCGGAATTTTCGTGCCTGCAATCTCAACATTTGTTTCACCCACTTGGACGAAATTACGTGGCTCGAGCCGCCTCTCCGTCATCTGGCCTACACCACCCACCACCCACCATTTTCCATCAGCTTCTTATTTTTCCCCACTTTTCCCTCCTTTCGGCTGAGCCCTTGTATTGCCTGGATTTTGTGCCTTTCATTTGCGGCTTGGGAATTGTGTGTGTTTTATGCTAACCATAAGATTTTCGTTGCATTTGCTTGACAAACAGGTGGAATCAAGAGGGTCTTACTTTAAGAATCATATAAGCTGCCCTCCAGCGAAATAAATTCCTTTATATTTTATGTATTTTTCTCTAATTTCAGTGTGCTTGAGTGACGTAAGTGTTGTGTTACATAATTTAATTGAATTTAAAATAAATTTTGTATTGTATGTGATTGCTTAATAAAGTTAAGTAAGCAAATATTTGAACTGTGATCAATTTAAGAAAATGTTTATAATGTTTTTTATAAAACGATGACTTTTTGTAAACGTTTACAAATATGAATTACGACAATTGAGACAGACCTACAGTAAGTCAGTTAAAATCAAAATAATTGATTTTTAAAGCTTAAATGTTTTACTTCCATGGCAAGCCCATTTCAATCAGTAAAATTGGGCACTTTCTGCTATTGGCAAACGTTGTACAAGATGCCTAAGCAATTTCACACACATACAACAATAAAAACTGAATTCCGTAAGTTGCCTGGGAAATATGAAAAAATTCTAAAATTCCTTTTGGTGTTTTGGGACCATTTTCTAGTTGGATCAGAATTTAATAAACGAAAACCTAAAATGTCCTTAGACTAGGTTTTTGCTGCCCACACAGACACACTAATCGACTTATCCTTGCTGAGTGTGTGTGTGTGTGTGTGTAAGTTTGACTGGCATCATTCAATTGCTTGAATTGGATCGAAAAATTGAATCCAATGCATAAACATTTTTGTCCCTCGGGGCAGTTTTGAGTTTGTGTTTGAGTTTGAGGGCACTGGACGACAAACGTCTAATCAAATGGAAGGCAATGTGAGGTTTACGAAGGGACAAAGAGGGAAGAGGGTTATTTTATAAGCCGTTGAGCTCTGAAGTGGCCTAGCAATTCCAAGTCCTTTAAGTCCTCACTCTCACCAATAACTTAGCCCAATTGACTTTTGTTCTCCGCCGGGCAACTTAATATTCATGATTTATTTGCTTTTCTTATTTGAGCAGCCCATCAAATGGTCTTTCAGGAGGGCGAAACGTTTAATTCCGTTTTGGCCGTGTAATAATAATTTAAATACATTTAATGCGATGTGCTCAGCCTGCCTCTGTCTCTAGATTTTCCTTGGCCTCATAAAACAATTTGTCATTAATCATTTCTACGACCAGCATAGTCAGTTGAGTGTTGTTTTTTGTGTATTTTTTTCTCGCATAATTTTCACTTTTTTTCTGTGGTAGGAGCATAGGGGTATGTAAGAATATATTCTTAATACGTTTTAAATCGGGAGCATTGACCAATTGTCAAGCGGCGAATTAATGAACATCTCTGTGATTTATGAATATCCTCGGCAGGCATTTAATGATCTTTTTTGAGCGGTCCTTCCAGGGTGATAGCCTATTTGGCATTCATTTCGATTTTCTCCATCGCATTAATCAAAAATGAGAAATAATTTTGTGGTCTATAAAATATGGTGATAATTTAACGACTATCCACCTTTTCAATTTATTATGTTTTTGGTTCAAAATTTTCATCTTCGTACATTCACCAAATAATTGAATTATAATTTAGCACTCCTTTCCATTTTGATGCGCAATTTTAATGGGCATCCACATAAAATATTTCCGGAGAAACACTCAGGAATCCCAGCACAAAGCTCAAAATTTTAATTGCCTCTTTTTGTGAGAAAACCTCAAGCAAATAAACGAAAACGAATAGCTGGCATTTTTCGGGAGCTTGGAGGCGGCATCTTTAAAATACTAAATTTCCCAAATGCCACAATCCGAGATGCGCAATAAAACTAAATGAGCGTGTATCTACGATTAAGTGGAGTGGGCGTAAAGAGCACACTCTGGCATACTTGCAAATCCTGAGCAAATAAACCAAGGATGCCAACAAAGCAAATATTAACAATGCCAATAAAACGGAGCAGCATTCTGTGGAGCGAGCGAGAACGAGTAAGTAATCCTCGAAATAAGTAATCATTATGACCATCAGTAAACAATGTATGCCAGCCTCAGAGAGCTATGTAAAAAATGCAATGGGACTATCAAAATAACAATAACACCAAGGACAACTCGACTGAGATATGGTCATGACCCATCTCCCCCAACTCCTGTGTATTAGTTCGGAAAACTATGTCCGGACTCTGGTGTGCGTGACTAAAGGATATTTGAGTTCGGCACTAAAGATGGCATCGTGATGGGATTGCGGCTAGGGCTAAATTTCAAGATAAATATTTATCATAATTGGAAGAGATTAGTTCAAGTTACAGCAAAAACTTTTGTTTTGGCTTGCAAGTCGAAGTGGTTTTATAGTATTTTATGAATCAAAAGCTATGTACATAACAAACTTTAAAACTTTTTTATACAAAATTAGGCATTTATAAATTTTAATTTATGGTCTTTCCTCAGTGCTTGAAAAAGGTATTAGTGTATTAATATTATGTGTATAAGGTCCAAAAAAGGTAAAAACAGAGTTCTTCAATACATTTTTTTTTGTGTTATGATTTTTACCTGGGTAAGTTTTATGCTACCAAGTACAAATATATATAATCATAAAAATACAAACTTTTATATTATAAATAAACAACATTTTTAGATAATATTTAAAACAAACCAGTCTAACTATTGATGACATTTGTTTATCCCTACGGAGAAGAAAAACATTTAGTGTTCAATGGCCACTATAGGTGAGCAAAATTGATTAGTTGATGTGTTTGATATAATCCTATGTCACTAAGCTTGTCACATCACTGCTTCTTTATGCCCAATTCCAAGCTTACAAACATTCGGACATGCCCGAGACAAGGATAATCACCGTCAGATTTAATGCCATTTTTATGTTGGCCTAAAGGATTTTTAATTGCTGATGTGGTCTTGTGGGCGGACAGGTGAAATACAAATTAGACGAGAATTAACACCAACTCCCGGCGGAGAGTGACAAGTTGGGAAATTGATGATGGCCCTGGGCATTCACCCCAGGTCGAGTTAATTACTTTCGTGTCCTCAAGTCGGGGATTTCTGATTTAATTCATGATTGTCCAGGTAAAAGCCGATTTTCTCGGGCCTTTCATGTGCTAGCTGGGTTAATTCTATGCATTCTTCGGTGTCTTTGTCGCTGCAGATGTAATTAGGGTCGACGTTTGTGCCAGCCATACATAAATCATTGCTGTGGCTGATCCTCAAACATCTGCATAATTACACTTTCAGTTCGTGTTGCAGCAGTGCCATGAGTTCTCTTCTCCTCGCCATTTTATTAAACAGCACTCTCGCTTGCCAACACGCCACATTCATATGCCGCAGCCCGCTGCTGTTGCTTTTCCGCTTTTCCGCTTTTCCGGCTGCGGCAGCTGCAGACAGCCAACTATTAAAGCGCACTTCAGAACAAACCGCCGACGGTCTGTCTGACTATCCTTCTGCATCCTGCGGAGTGCTCAAAATTTCGGCTACGTGCGCGATCTACGTGCAAGCCACACCTGGCCACCAAAAAAAGACTGGGTTCGGAGGCGAGAGACAATAAGAGGCCAAGAGGAACACCGAGAATCCAATGTAATTTAATGTTTTATTTCTACACATCTGGTCGCCCCACACACGTTGCCCGACACGCGATGCCAACGTGACGCTTTCGCGTAACCGAGTAACGAGCTCTTTAATGCTAAACAGAGCTGGCAGGGTGATCATGGAATATTTCATTTGGTTCAGATTTAATTGCCCTTTCCGATTTTATAACTTTATTGAGACAGGCTTTTTAAAACCGACTTTTTGGCTCATGAAAGATATTTATTAAATACCTATTTGAAAAATGTCTAGATCAAATATTTCACTAAATATATTCGGACAAAAGCTAAATTTGTAGGCAATGCTGACTATTTGTCAAAAACACATTGATTCACTTATACAAATAAAAAAAATAGAACTGATAGCTTTTATTTTATAAGTTTTAACACAACTGTGTGCTTGTTAAACTATACTACAGAAGCAATTATTTAAGTTAGCCTTTGCTTAACCATCACTAATAATAATTTAAAATAATGGTCGGCCTTAAAGAGGTAATTAACAAATTACTAATATTTATATTTTTAATTACAATTTTTAAAGTAATATTATATAAATACAAATTGAATAATCGGCTTTAAGTAAATATTATAAATAAATAACCAGTGTGTACTTTTTTTATTAAAATTTTTAAAGTACGATTTTATAAATACAAATTTAATTAGGATTGACATATTTCACCATATGGCAGCAAGCTTATCTAAATTTAAGTGTTAAATTTGCGTCGGTTTAGCTTTTTTTTAATTTTAAGTTAGTTAAGCTGTTATTTTTATTTAATAAACTCATTTCACGCATTCATCTCTGGTCCGGGTAAAAAGTTCCGGCCAAGTGAGGTTGCAGGTTGGAGGCTAGAGGCCAAGTTAAAGTTTTGTCCTCGACGCCTTCATCGAGTGTTTCTACACGCCCTGTACACAATTACGGTAATTAGTGTTACGTTGCCATTGCTTTTTGGCCCGATGGCTGTTGTTGTTGCCACATATTGCTGCTTTGGCTTAATTTTTGTATTTTTATTTTTTGTTATTTTTTTTATGTTTGGTGTGCATCTCACATGCAAAGCCGCTTTCATGTTTGCCATTGGGGAGCAGCAAACATCGAAAAGCCAAAACGCCAACGCAATCAGACATTTCGTTTTATTACATTTCATTTGATATTATTTCAGTCATTTTTTGGGCCGTCGCGTGCTTTCACATATCTGTTGCTGTTTTGATTTACTGATGTTGATTCAAGTCGCGACATCCACATCAAATCAGAGTCAAAATGCAAAGCACGGCACAAGGGTTGCGCTCCGATTGGCTCCTCATCGTGTTGTTTAAATTTGAAAAAATCAAATACTTCGGCTCCGAATTGGAATATTTAATTAGTTGATTTATTGGCGGATTGCATGTGTTGTTGTCTTCGGGCTTGCCCTTGTTTTTTCCTCGCGGCGAAATTGTTATTCGCGTTTTTCCCAAGAATTTCTTTGATTGCCACGAGTGAATTCTTGTTTCAATGTGTACGCGTTGTGTATGGTTGTTATTCAAGTGGCTTTAATTCACTGAATTGTGTGTTTTTCTCAGCTGAAGAACACCAGTAGGTAAGCACATTTAATTTAAGTTCCTCAATTAACTTTATAGGAAAATGTAATTGCTTCCAATTATTTTGCCACATTTAAAATCTCTCCCAGCGCTGATTACTGCAGTCCTTAGAGTCGGATTTATATTTAGCCACAAGGACTCTGGAGACTCTGTAGATGTGGTTAGGTTGTTGCTCCACACATATCTACTCAGTTGTAATCGCAGTTGTTGCCTTTGTTGCTGCCGCTGCTGCTGCGGCTGCTGTTTATGCATATTTAACACCCTTGAGCTATTATTGCGCGATTAAGCGGAAGAATTTAGCCAAGCTACGCATTGTCGTTGCAGCTGGAGTTCTCGGGGTCGTTGCGCACTAATGTATGCTATATTAAATAATACAGTGGGCGAAAAAAGCGAACATTTAAATTCAAGATGGGATTTCGGTGATTTTTTAAAACAATTCATAACTAGTTGACAAAGGTTTGAAATTAGTTTGGACTACTTATAAATAAAATGCATTAATAAGTAAAAATCGTAAGGATCTTGGACTATTTGTGTTGAAAACCAATTTAAGAAACCTGGAAGGTATCGTAAATAAGCATATACTATTTTTTTTATTTTTTTTTAACATCCTAATGATACTCTTTGTATCAGTTGCTCCTAACTTTCTAAACGAACTGGATTATCTATCATAGTTCATTGTTCATCAAACTGAAATAAATATAACAGCTTTTTTAAAGAGAATTGCTTAAGCTAAAATTAAACTTTAATGAGTGACCTTAATAGACACTTACACTTTACACTTTACAAGTATTTTATAGTCCTCACGAGTTGCCAAAATAGTATGTCCAATTAGAAATCGTTACATTCATTCCTTTGACGTAATGGATGACAGCCTTCTTGATAAAACCTTTTTTATAGATGGAATGGACGCAAGTCCCCATCTATCGCAACTCCGAGAGTTAAACCCTGGGAACCTATGTCTTGTGCCAAGTGAAGACCGAGTGTGCCATCAGGAGGTAAACCATGGCCAGCGAAATGGTGGCCAGCACCATGGGGAAGCCGTAGATGTAAGAACTGAATGAACGAGATCCTATAGCCATATTGATGGGCTATCGCCGCTGCGACCACATTGGCCGATGCCCCAATCAGGGTGCCATTACCGCCGAAGCAGACGCCGTAGGACAGGGCCCAGATCAATGGCGACAGCGGCATCTTGATCGCCTCGTTGTGGTGCAGTGCGATGTTCAGCCGCAGGACCATCGTCGTCACCGGGACGTTGCCGACGAAGGCGGCCAGAATGGCGGACAGCCAGAGGATGATCAGGATGCCCACTGTGGTCCGGTGTCGCTCATCGACGCCCATGATCATCCTGACCGTATGCTCGCCCATCCAATGGATGAAGCCCAACTGGTCCACCGCCTCGGTGAGCACAAACAGTGCGGCCAGGAAGAGCAGGGCCGACCACTCGACCTGGTCGAGCACCTCCTGGATGTTGTTCATCTTGGCCAGGATGAGGAGCAGGAAGGCGGCCAGGATGGCCACCCAGCCCAAGGTGGCGCCGGGCATGAAGGGCAGCGAGTGCATCAGGAAGCAGAAGATGACGAAGACCATCGTGAGCATGCACTTGATCAGCAGCGTCTTGTCGCGGATGCGATGATGTGCCTCCAAATGGGCCAAGGTCTCGAAATAGTTATCCGCCGGCCTAATGCACGGTCGCGCCGACTGAAGTTCCCTCAATTGGGTGGCTCGCGTGTTGATTTCCGCACTAATCCGACGCCTGGCAGCCTCCCTTTCCGCCACCAGCTCAATTTGTCGATCCTCCAGCTTAAACAGAGACCTCCTCATAGTCAGGTAGACTACTCCAAAGCCCGCTATCACGGCCAGCAAAACTCCGGGCAGCATGTGCAGCGTGAAGATGGCAAAATCGATGCCATCCTTCTCAACCTCCGGATTGGTGGCGATGATCACGTTGGGCGGATCGCCCACCGGTGTGAGGGTGCCACCGAGATTCGAGTACATGACCACCACGATCAGAACGAGTGGCGTCTGCACTCCAATGGCCTCGCACAATCGAATGGCAATGGGTGCCATGAGGAGCAGCATGGTCACGTTATCCAGAATGCAGGACATGAGGGCGGTAATGGTGCTCAAGAGAATTACCAGCGGCCAGGGATGACCCATCGAGATCCTGTAGGCCAGCACGGCCATCCAGTCGAAGATGCCGGTCTCGGACATTATGGCCACCAGTATCATCATGCCCAGCAGCAGCATCAGGGTCTCGAAGTCGATCCACGAGATGATGTTTTGCAGGGTCGGTCGATTTCCCAGCGCCGTGAGTATAGCTATGCCAGTGGTGGCCATTAGGAGAGCGGCAAATGTGCGGTCCGTCAGCTCAAAGACAATGAGGACGTACAGAGCAATTAGCAGGAGTGCGGCGTAGATCACTCCGTGATTGGTCACCAGGGGACAGATGGAAACCAGCATGAGCAGCGACACTGGCCGATCGTTCTTGCCCTCCAGCGAAATCACGCCCTTGTAATGCCTCTTTTGCTTTGGTGAGACTTGAATGGTTTTGGCCGCTTTCACGAAGGCTTCATCGTCCTTCAGCAGATAGACATTCCACATGGCGGAGCGCTGAAATGTCCTATTCATATTCGAGTCACGCCATTCCACCCGTAGAGCCACCAGTGGGAAATCCCCGTGCCTCGCATGCACATCAATGGGACCCCATAGAGTTATCCTCGTAGCATCGTTCGGAAGTGACACTTTGCGAAGCGCAGTTTCATTGGGCAGCACGGTGACCACCGAGGAGGCATCGGGCTTGGTCGCAATCCGAACCAGAACGTAGGTAAAGAAGCCCCAGATCAGCAGCAGGACACCAATCTTAATGATCTTGAATACGAATCGCCAAAGAGAGAATTCCTCCCGCTCGTCCAGGTAATTCGGTTGAAGTTGGTCAGGCATCCGTAATCTACGGGGAATATTCGATCTGTACGACGATGGCCATGCCCGGGAAACTGCGTCTGGGGGGGCTAAATTTGATGCACGAAAAAAATCACTCACGAATTTCATTTGATAGATAAATCGAAGTAAAACTATAGTAACTTAAGATTTAAAGAAACGTCTATTACAATCACCAAGATAAGAATTATAACAATAGTGTTGGAATCTTTGGAGAAATACTAATTAAATTGCAAATCCGACACTAAAATCTCATTTGTTTTTGACTAGCATAAAGAGTCGAAACTTTTTTAGGATCTTTATAACTATTAAAGGCTTGAAAAAACTCATAAAAATAACCTACATTTTCGCCTTAAAATCTAAAAAAGATCGAAATTTAGTTTTTGCCAAAGGGGAATGGGATGGGATTTCTATCCTAAAAATAAAACAATAAATATTTCGTTCAAATGGTTTATGAAATATTTCAAGTTCAATGGAATAAAAAATGCTTTCTTTATATTATGAACTTTCAAAAAAAAAGATTCTCTTGAAAATAGAAAATTTGGCAATTAGTTTTTATAATATTAGTGTTATTAAATGCTAATAGTTATAAGCTTAAAGTAAGTTTTGCTTAAAAATAATCAAAAATTAAAAAAAATATGCAATATAAGTAAGCTGATTTGCTAAGAGGAGAAAGGGCTTAAAGATTTTATTAGTTGGGAGCTTAACTTAAGAGTTACTGTTTGAGAAATTACATCAGACAAGAGCCAAATTTTTGCCATATTCCTAGTGGGCTTTTTATCCAAAACAAGGGCTAAGCTTAGAGTAACTAAATGATACAATTTTGTATGTATAATTAAACATTTAATTTTTCTTTTGTAAATAGTTTGTTTTACAACTTTTCCACAGTACGCTGTGCTGGTAGGACGTGCTTTGAGCAGAAGTTAAGTGCCGCTTGAGCCTTTTTAAATATAGAAAAACCCCCTATACGGGTGCCCAAGTACCCTCGCATTGCTGCAGACATAATACGCAGCATTGCCAAGCGGCTGGTCCCCCTGCATTCTGCGTCCTGCGTCCTTCCTCCACCTCCCCAAAGGACCATTGTCAACTGACAATGCCGCTGGCAGATGTGTTGATAGTTTCAAGGAGTGTTGAGAGGACAAGGAGGAGCTCCACCAAGGGATTGGTAGGATGGGTGGTTCGGGTTTGCTTGGGCTGTTGCCAGTTGAATGCAAATATTAATAGCGCAAATTTTCTGCCGCACAACAAGGCTGAGAATATGTGCCAGGGCCAAAAGGAGTAACTGTGCGTGTGTGTGTTTGTGTGTGTGTGCGTCTGGGTGTGTGCATTCTCATTTGTTTTTACAATTTTAAACGCATGAAACGCATAAATTTTTCCGACTGACTTTCAGTGTACTTGTTCCGTTTGCTCTCGTTTGTTGCATGCAAATCAAATTTATTTGCCATTTTGTTTGCATTTACTCTCACACTAGCCTGGCATTGGTCTGTTTGTGTTTTTAATTTGAGTGCAGCAAACATTTTCGATTGATTTTGTTTCGTCGGCCTTTTTTTGCCTTTTGATACACATGCACCGTGAGGAGAGCCAATATTTGCTTTATCTCTAGAGAATGGTTGTTTGGGAGCAGGAGTGAAAACTCTATTAAATTGATTCGTGTTTTAATGGAATTGGGATTCGGCGAGTGGGGCATGTTGTCTTAGCCATTAATTGAAAACTGCTGATAGAATAATAAATGCATGGACGGGTTCAGATTAAAGTAAATAAGCAATGTGTTTGAAAACACCAGCGCACATCAGTTACACAATTTGTATTTATTGATTCTTTGCTTCCACAATCCTAAGCACCTTTAACCCTCTTCAATCGTAGCAAATAAAAGCAGTGGGAGTTTTCGTAATTTAATTATGTCCACTCACACTTGACCGCATCACCCACTCCATTTTATTTTCATTCGCTTGAGCTCGGAACAAGGGGAAATATAAGCTTTATTAAAAGAGACCGAGCTGGTCAAGTGCAGAATAATGAAAATGCTTAATAAGGCGTTGGCGAGGAACAAATGTTGGCTTCTCCATAAATTTTAATTAGAGAGACAGGCGGTCGAAAGAGCCAGCATATGGAAGTGAAATGCAATGTTGGACTTTATTAAAATCTTACAATTGAACCAAGTCCCATAAGTTGTCAAAGAAACATTTGGGGCAAGTGCGAAATGTATTATAAAATTTTAATTAACATCAGAAATAGGAATGAAATGTTATGAGCAAATAAGTTTTGCATTCAAAGATAAATATATTTTTTTAATGCTTTGCTTGTGACCCAACCTTTCACAGGTGTGTGAACAAATTTTGTTGAGTGTAATTCATTAGCCGCTTCATTTAATTTCAGTCTAGAGAAGCGCAATCAAATGGAAAGCCGGAGCCACACCTTGACTTGACCTATGGTGTGGTGGTCTGATTAAATTTCGGCCTCCCAATGCGATAATTATGACACCTCAACACACTCACATCCCCCACAAACACACGCTTCCATTCTAGAGTGGACCCTATATATAAAAGATTATACACACAAAACCTAAAAAAGTAAACTTTTAGACCACGTGTCGTATGAGTAATGTGATGTATTAAATGTATAAAACTTATTTCAAGGGTAAATTTAACTGAATAGATAGTGTAAGGTCCACTCTATTGCACACACTCTAAGGACTCTCGCTAAGCTGAGCTAAGCTGAGCTAAGCAAGCTAAGTACTGGGTGGGGTCCCTTGAAATATTGCACAATCAGCGCATTAAATAATTAAGTGCTTAATTAAATAGGAAGCAAGTAATTTTTCCATTGTATTACATTTCTGTGGTCAGTACATGCATACAAATCGGAGCGATTGGCTTGCTTGGATCTGAACGAAAGAGTTATTTGTCTTCATTTATCCATGCCCATCACGTGCTACGCCAAAATTAGTAATGAAAACTAAATGAGAGCGGAGACCACAGAGTTCGACTTGGCCTGTTGCATGCTGGGCATAATTAACTATTCGATTACAAAGGCAATTGTTGCAATTACTTGTTACCGAGTTGATTGCTTAAGAGCAGAAAATGATTAAATGCTGTCTATGCTGTCGATGATGAAATTGTTATATTTAATGAGATTTTTAAGACTTACTGTGAGGGCTTCAATAACTAAATGTTCCCTGTGATAATTTCAGCAAGAAATCATTTTTAAAAGTAAATTGCTTAGATCTGAAAAAGAAACACAATAAATTATAGTATTTCCTAACAAATTTTTTTTTCGGCTTACATACTCAAAATATTATTTTGTATATCATATTTTTAAAATGTATAAATAAAATTCGCCTTGTTTTCTCTTTAAAACAAGCAGCTCTTCCAAAATCCCTTTAATATTAAATTGCCCCAGATAGCTGAACGTAAAAATAGAGATTTCTAATGAATCCATTAACAATCATTAGCTAAAGAACACTCCCATTGCGAATAACTTTGGCAAGCCTTTAGCACATTTACTTCAATTAGTGAGAAGCCAGCATCGCGCTCGCTCTGTCCCTCTCCCCCGGTGCCTCCGTCTCGCTCCCACCCGCCCAGTGGGCATGGACCAGCAGACATCCCAAAACAAGGTCCTTTGGATACAGTTATGTATGTTGTGTAATTACACAAATGCATTTATGTTTCATACTAAGCAAGATATAATGTGCAGACGTTTTGTATTTGTGTAGCCATTCAGACGCAAAACAAAGCAACAAATGCAACGAATGCATGCCGAGATAGGGGAACGGAGAAAGTAGAAAGGGGTAAATGAGGGAAAGTAAAAGTAGAAAAGCAAATGCATACTATACATACAGAAAAATTGCTAACAAATGTGTGTTTGTGCCAGCATTTCAGCAGTTTAAGAGCTATTCAAGCACAATGTTGATTTAGAATAGACTTAATATTACCTCATAAGTTCAGTAATTTATTTATATTAAAAAACCGAAGTTGGTCTTAAAAGAAAACCAATAATTTAAGGCATTTTAAACTATAATCTAGAAAAGCTAAAATAACAATAGTGAATTGAATTCAAATTTATTAAACAACTAATGGACTTAAAAGATTAAATATAAAGTATGTTTTACTTAAATTTACAATTTATCCAATAAAAAGTCTATTTAATATTAAATCAATAAAATATATATATGAAATTATCTAAAAACCAGATAAATAAATTAAATTGAGATTTGAAAAGCATATAATACGATTGTAAGATTGTTTTTTGTCTTATTAGAAGTTAAATCAATTTGTAATTTCTGAGGGTCCAGCATACTCATTTTGCCATATTAAATCAATGGGTAGTGGGCATACAAACATAATCAGTGGCATTTCATTTGGCTGCATCAGCACAAAGCGAGTCCCGGCTCAGACTTAATTAAAATTTCATTGTGTGGCCCGCTTTGGCTGTTTCTGTTATTTCTCCGTTGTTGCGTATTTTTGTGCTCGCTCGCCTTGTGTCTAAATCCCATTCAGATTTCACCCTTCGTTTGCCGTAGCTATTGTTTTGGCAGAAATGCGTTTTAACTTGGCCCATGGCATTCGCAATTTTGCACGCGTGCGATATTGTTGAGGGGCAACACTTGAGACGGCGTTGACAAAAGTCAAGCTGCTAACCTTGCCAAGAGGAGTCGACATTTGTGCATTTGGAAACACAGACTTTCGCTTTCCACATCCAATTGTCTTTTGTGCGGTAATTAGCAGCAGCAGCAGCAGCAGCAGCAGCAGCAGCAGCAGCAGCAGCAGCAGAAACTGCAGGAAAGTGGGCTACAATAATTTGCATGGCCAACAGAGAGAGGACCTCGAATACTGGCTGGTAATTGCCGCTTTTCGGGGCTAGACGAAACGACTTGGGCCACTAATTTGCCAAATTGCTCAAATAATTGGCCAGCATGATGTGTTTCATTTTAAATTAAACGTCACCGCCACCAGGCCAACATAGAACCGCAGTATTCCAACCACTGGCCAACTGCAATTGGCAGCAGTTTTGAGTGCCCTTCCCTTTTTGGTTTTCTGTTCATACTTTGGGCCGAGAAGAGTCCTTTGAAAAAGTGAGGCCATACAAAAAAGGTGAGAGTGTTCAAATCAATGACAAAAATGAGCCAGAACTAATATTATTGCTTTTGTTCTTAAAGCTTTATATTTATATGTATACTTGAAGGTTTTAAATAAGATTTGCATGTCTATAATTGTAAAGCATTAGCGGAATTTCCAGACTCCATCTACTTAAACTCTGAAATACATGCTTGGAACATGAAAATCATTATTATTACTCCACCTAACTAGAATTTTTTTTAAATTACAATTTTGTATCATAAAATAACTGGCGAGCCATAACAATTAACAAACGAAGTGCCCTACTCTACCAAAAGGGTGTTCATAGTTTTAGTGCTTTTTTAAGGGAAAAATTTCGTTTTTCCGTTCAGTTTTTTTAACTCGCTTTACTGCTTTGTGGCTTACTTTTTGTTGGGTATTTTCACCCTTTACTTTGCTTGCACACATAATTTGACCAATTAAGCGCGTTTATGGGTAAAAATTAACAACGCCGGCAGTTAAATTGCCTTTGGACTTAAAGGGAAACCCCATAAAAAGCGGACATAGCGTATGTTCCGCCATAAAATCAATAACAAATAATATAATGCAAATGGGAAAAACTCGCCGAAAGGATGAGTGGAATTTTTATGCCTTGAACGACGTCATCGATGTAGACATAAATTCCTCGAGCTTTTATGGCCAGTTGATTTGGTTGTTTTTTTCCAGCCTATCTCGTGTCTTTTTGCGTTAACGGCGTTATAAGTAATCATTTATCATCGATTGCCAACATGTGTTTGGCCTCGAGTGGATCCGTTAACGATGAAGTGAACCACCATGATGGAGCATATTTCTGTTCACTTCCAATTAAGGCCATCGATTTCGATGCGATTTCGATTGAAGTTAGGACGCGAGAACAAAAATATACTCATTAAAATTTCGTTCAATTCGGACTCCTGCCGAACTTCTATATTTATCTGTCCCCCAGCGATAAAGCAGCTAGCTAAACTTTCTCGATTTGACAAACTACACGACTAACGCCCACTGGAATCGATCAGACAAAAATGATTGATTGACATATCATATCGTTCCGGCACCAACAACAACAACTGCCCTGACAGCCGGATGAGTGCGAATTTGAAAAGCGCATTGAGAACAAAGTACAGGCGAATCGTCAACCAATTAGCCTCACAAAGCCGATGAAGTTTTCCAGGATTTTGTGAGTTCGTGGTTGGGTTATTGACTCATGTCATTGGTGCTCTCATTTCTAGAGGCACTCGCAGTCACCCTCCAAATAGTACACATAATTTGCACTCGCAGTCGGATGATTTAAGTGCTTGTGGTTCACTGAACAGAATGCTAATTTCAGTCGGCAGCAAACAAATATTTCCCTAGAAGACCAACATGAGTTCTCTATTTAGATTTTAGCTTCATAAAATACACACGAACAAAATGTACATCAAATACATTAAAGCCACATCTTTTATGGTTTTGAGTGGTACATTTTTACTTGTAAACAAATTTCTATATTTTGTTGTATAATAAAATTATAATTTGTACAGCAGGGAAATACTTTTGAAAATATCAAGGGAAAAGATATTAAAGAGCATAAATTAATTTTTTAGACATACACTAATTTTTTCTGATTATAAGGATTTTATATAAATTAAATTGTCAAAAGAGGATTTAATATATTTTCTTATTTTTTTTTTTAGGTGTGAATGCATATTTATTGCTCGACTTTGGAAACCAACTTTTTCATCAGAGAATACTTGAAACATATTTTACTAGCGTTAAATGGATTCCGTTTGACTTGCCTGGAATTTTCCATATCGAAAACTGAAAAGGCCATTGCCAAACTCATTCGGATTTTCTTTTGCACTTTGAATTTCTCACTAGAAGACCACATTTTGATCTCAGTCTCACATAAAAGTTGCACGCATTCCGCATAACTATTGGCAAGAGAGATATTTTTGAGCATTTCTCATGTTCGTCTCATTGTGGCCAAATTGAATTTTGCGGCCAACTTGGGTTGGGCCTTTGTCTGAAAGCTTTTGTGGTCAAATTGATATGTCAGTGACCTGGACCCATATCAAAATAAAGTTCGACACGCGTCGCTGGCCAATTTGGCAGCCAAGTTAAAGATGACTAATACGTTTTGGAAATAAAGTAAAAATGCTGCCGGGATTATTAACAATTTGCCAGGCTTAGCTTGACTTAGCCTCGTTTGGTCCAACTTAATTAGCAATTCATTTAGCTTCAGCTGCAACCCTTTTCTGATGTTCTCTAATCCAAAAACCTTACAGATTTCTCTTCTTTCACTTAATGCCAAATCTTCAGTGTCCTTGAAGCCAAATAAAAGCAGTCAAAGAGGAGAACAAAAAATTAACTTGTGGGCTGGCTAAAAAGTTTAAATTGAAGTACTTGGGCACAGTTAAAAACTTTTCTACCAAATTGTTCGCCAGTTACGTTTTCCCCAACAAATATTACAACAAAATGATTGCAAAATGTCCTCGATTTTTGGGTCCAATTTTCATTTGGCTTCTGCTGATTTCAGTTTCTTTTGGCTCCAGAACAAAAAGCTTGACAACTTTGTGCCAGTTCAAAGTGCATAATAAAAAGCATGAAACTTAATATTTACTTGGATAATTTTCGACTCATTTGACTGCTACTTGCATTTGTTTCCATATTCTGATCTTAGTTATCTTAGACAGCCCCAATTGTTAAAAATCAAAGGCAAAATACTTAAAATTAATACAAAATATTTGGACTTACAACGTTTTTTTTTTTAACAGTGCACATCATTTGCATTATAATTTTTTACGGAGTTACTAAGCATATAATTAAGTAAGTTTCTTACAGAAAACGTTTGTTCCAGTTCGACTAAAATGTAGATCATGTTTTTGGAATTTGCCTAAACTTCGATGCGAAATTCGCGACTCGGTGCCGCCTTGGCTCCGACTCGATTTAATCCTTGCCGGATGTCGGACCAAAGTCAGCTTGTTCCTTTTGCTGTATGCGTTGAGGTAGATGCCCAGGACAACAATAAGGCCAGACCAAAGATACTGCAATGTAAACGGCTTGCTGAAGAGCACAAAGGAAAAGACTATGGTCACAGCCTTGCGAGCGGTGGTCACTGTGGCAGCCATAGGAGCCCCACTGCTCCCCACCAGGGCCAGCACAAACTGGATGCCCAGGTAGCCAGAGAGGCTGATCAGGAACGCATAGCCGAAGGTCTCCACAGGGTACTCCAAGCAGAAGGCAAGGCCGCCAAAGAAGTCGCCGGTAACGAGCATAATCACAAAGAGATACACGAATCCCAGGCCGTGGGAGTAGAGGGCCACCTCGCTGCTGGACGCCTTGTGCTCCCGCACGGCCTTCTCCTGGACACTTTCGTTGGCCGCATCGCAGAGCAGCGCTCCCGAGATCATGGCCACGCCCAGCAGGCTAAAATTGGGCGTCATTTGGGAGTCGGCCAGCGTGAACCAGGCCAATCCGATGCACATGCAGGTGGCCGCCGTAAAGTGCAGCAGTCCGTAGCGCTCGCCTTGGTTGAGGGTGCTGTCCTCGAGGAGGGGCACAAGTTTGCAGCACTTGAAGATCACCTGGTTGGGGTAGTTCAGGCTGCCCAGGCTGGAGTTGGACAGACCCATGGTGCCCAGGGTGAGGGCAGCCAGAAGCAGGTGCGTTCTCATGGGAATGCAACGTGGCTCCGGACTCAATGCTGCAAAAGAATCCATCGCTCATCCGGTAGCCCTCTAGCCGGCGTTCCACCAGGCCGAAGACGATGTGGTACCCGAACTGGATGAGGGTGAGGAACCATCCGTAGGGTCTGAATCCTTCCATGGTGAAGATGAGCTCCTGCAGGTAGCCGTACAGGATGTGCAGGATAAAGACGCCCGCGCAGTTCAGCAGGAATGGGCTGGTGCGATTGAAAAAGGTGAGGTCGAGGCACAGGATTCGCAGTTTCGCTGGAGATTCCGACGAACAGGATTTCTGCTGCGAAGGCGGACCACCATTGGTGGTGACAATGCTCCCTGTACTATCTGCCATTCGACTGCCCATCGGCCCACGAATGTGTATCTTGAGTTTATGTGACGGCGACGGAGTAAATTAATGCCACGCTGTCTAGAAATGGATTTGTCATGCCCCCTTGGATGCTGCATAAATTACAACCAGGCGTGAAGATTATTTTGAAGTGAGAACTGCGCTGGCTAAGAGTACTATTTCGGTTCTTTGACCACAGAAAAATCATAAAAAATGCAACAAAAATTAATAATCTAATGGTTGTTTTATCCAAATTTAATCAACCCAGTAAATTTTAACCCTTCTGAATTTAGTTTGACTTAAGTCGAACAAATCCAGTTAAATTCAGTTAGCAGGCATAACTTTTTTCTACGCGCTGTTAACCTTGCCGAGTTGTGAACACTATTAACAGCCTTCGAAAGGTCAAAAATTTCAGGGATTAACTGCAGAGTTTTTGCCTTCTCTCAATTAATTAAAAATGCATTTCAATTCCAGCCCTGACCTGGCCCTGACTGGCTGAAAGTAGCATCGTAGCATCGGGATTGTGGGAAGTAAACTGTGAAATTAAAGCGAATCCTTGACGGACGGATGCTGATGCCGGTTAACCCTTGAGCATCCGGCCAAGGCGTTAACAAGCTGTAATTAATCAAGCGCCGAAGTCTGCCAGCGTAAAAGATAATGGAATGGTCTGCTTTCTTTAAAGTCAGCCAAGTGAAAGTGAAGAAAAAATAAGGAAAGGATTCTAGATAATTTCTCGAAAAGTTAAAAATAGTTTATAATTTATGGAAACCTTTAGCAAGGAAAATAAATGAAATGGTTATAAAAATTGAAAAAAAATAAACTAACTAACTATATTAAGCAGTTTAAAAACAATAAACATGTTACTTTAACCATAAACTCTGTTTCTTTATAAAATAGCAACCATTTGTATTTTATAAAGAAGATTGGCAATATTTTTGTCTAACTGCAGCTAAAGTTTTAGCGATTCCATCTTTTATTTAATGCAATCTTTATGGTGTCCGCTTTAACTGGACCCTAAACCCCCAGATCCGTTGGCTGCGTTAGTTGTACCGCTCTGGCTGGGTAAACAAACGACAATGCTTCACGTCAACACGAATGTAGTTTGCGCCTCAGCACTAAACAAATTTTATTTGCTCACACACATCGAGATGCGAAACTTTTTGCCAAGCCCCGGGGCTATGGAAAAAGTGGTGCAGTGGTTTGGATGGGGAAAAACTGCATGTTTGCGATTTTCATCGTCTACAAGTTTATTCAGCACTGGTATCAGTCTCCTCGGACCCCGCATTTTCCCGGGCAGCCGTGCTCCAGATCTCAATGGAGCATCAGAGTGGGAAAACCGGCTGTGTCTGCTGGCATCCGGGCATACTTAAGTCAAATAGTCGAACTGTCAAGCAGCATGTCGATATATGCTTTAGCGTTGACTTGGCTCTCTTACTTTAATGATTTTATCTGTCAGTCCTGTCTGATGGGGCGTATGCGCAATTTTTGCACTTCGATTGAAATAAATCGAGGCTCTCGAGCAACTCACATGTGCAGTTTGGGACGCTCTCACATCCTCGTTATTTATTTATTAAATTTTTGCGATACTCTCGCCGGCAAGCCAATTGACATTTCACATTTATTACCCACTTGTTTCCCGCCGTTTTATGGCAAAATAAAATTCGTATAAGCATCCCGAAATACGACCATTTTGGCCGCAACCACGCAAAGCATACGTTTATGAATAGCAAAAATTATTCACGGGCTTTCCAGCTCTATATCTGAATCAAGAGATGTGGCAGAGAATTTCGGAGTGCATTTGAAAAAGCTTTGCATTTTGTGGAATCCTGCTAATTGGATAAAATCCATTAATTTTGTTTGCCATATGCAAGAAAAATAGTTTTGGCTTTTATAAAAATAAGTGAATGTTGTTGTTTTTAAAATAGCCAGCAATTATAACTAGTTAAGTTGCCTTTTTATTTATTATAAAAATTTTTTAAAACAATTTAAAGGAAATTATAAAAATTGTTTAAAAATTAGGCTATAGGACGCCTTAAATACATTCATTCCTTACAAAAATAACTAAAACTGCCTTGCTTCCAGTAATAAATTCTCTTTTATATTTTATATGACACTAAATAAAAAAACCACTCGCAAAACATGAAAACAAAGCATTTTGTTGTGCGTCTCACGTGTTGCAAATAAAAGCGCTGCCAATAAAATGCCACAACCAGAAACGTGTGTATATGATTTTTATACCGAAAGGGGTGGGATGTTCCGCACTTCCAGCCATATAGACATATGTATCTTGATGTGTATTTCTGTATTATCCCGGCGATCACGTGCTGTGCAGTTTGTCGGGTCTTATATAGGCAACAGAAAACTGTCTCTCCGACGGCGAGTGTAAAAATGTCTAAACACAAACAAAGCCGCCGCAGTGACAACAACTTTGTAACCATACAGCAGCAACAATCTGGGAAAAGTGTAAGAATAAGTTAAAAGAGGGACATGTGTATGTGTGAAGCCGTAAAAACACGAACACAGGACCAAAACGGATTGAGCTGGTGGAAAGGGCAGGGAAAAAAGAATCATTTTGCATTGCAAATCATAAAAATGGATTTATTTGTGCATCACGTACGTGTTGTTTTCATATCGTTTGGGCGTTGGTTGAAAACGGCGAGTATGGTGTACAATCAGGTTAAATATTACTTTAAAGCGAAAATCAACATTTTAAGAATGAATTTTAGAAGCTTTCAGTATTTTGACGTGAGCACTTTAATCACAATTCACCTTTTACTATATACAGACATTACTATTTAGTAATTATTTTAGTTAAGCATTTTTGTCTTTTTCTGTGAAGCTTTCGAAAAATAATTTATTTCATATTTATATTTACCCTTTTTTCGCTTCATTCTAACGCATATTTGCCCAATGAATCATGCTGGTAATAATTTGCACAATTAAACAATCAACATTCGTATAAACATGTTTAAATGTATGCAGAAGTAGAGTTGTTTGTTTGCTTGAAAATGGTCTAATTATTTTATGCAACGCAATTCATTTTGTTGTCTTATGTCAGTCAAATGTTTAACCTGTGTGCGTAAAATGATTGCGCAACAATTTAAAAATCAATTGAGGTAGCAGAAGGTAATTTGGAAAAAAAGTAATTGTATGCATATTTACTGTCTGTTTAGGTGTAAAAACCTATTTTTTTTTTAAAGAGTTTTATAAGGTATAAAAAAGTCGTAACTTGTGTTCCTATAAAATCACAATTAAAATGCTTGATTTACATAAAATGCATTGATTAAAACTATGCAATTTTCGGAATATTTTACCTTTAACACACATTTGCATTATTGAATGCTCCTCTTCCCCGCAGGATTCAAATGAAATTTTTTAACGGGGGTAACAAACAAATGATATCAAAATGGGTTGGCATTGGACTTAAAATCACTACCCCTGCTGCCTTTGCGCCTCATTTCGCTGCCCCGCTGACAATATTTACCTAACATTACGTATACGACACGTGTGCAGCGACAGAGTCTGCAAATTGAAAACGTTAAGTGCATCATTGGGGGAGTGGGGGAAATGTCTCTTAGATGCGACATAATGACGCCAACAAATCAGCGACAAATGCATGAGCGGTGCACAAATTCAACCAACATCACCATTGCAATAGCAAATATTGGTTGCTGGCAAAATTTCAATTGTCGTTTATATTTACCCAAAGTCATTGTCACACTCGATAAGAGGATGGAAAAACCACCACCCACCTTATTACTCAGTGTGTGTGGGGGAGGAAACTTTACTTGAGTTTCGGCAAAGTTACCCAACATTTTAGTAATTGATATGGATGGCTAACGATCTTCGAAATTGGAAAACAATCAATATGAGAGCTGTTGGATTTGGTCTCGCAAATGACAGTTAATTCGCAAACACGCTCGGAATTCTCCTGCAGCCCAAATCAGTTGCAGTATGCGTTTGCTTGTCTGATTGAGCTGGAACTGCTAGTCAGAGGACACAAACACTGGCATGTCCTTACGGATGACGGAATTAACGAAAATTCCGTTGGCCGATTCAGCTACGCCAGTTGTAGTTGCAGTTGGACACTAATAAAAAATCTTAGGTCTACTCATTTGTATAATCTTCAGTGCAAAATAAAAAAAAAAATTAGTTTTGTAGATATATTTTTATTTTATTAGCATTTTTATCATAACAAAAATACTGTAGGAATAGAAAAATATATTTATGGACACTTAGAAAAATTATTAGGTCTATTTATTTTCATATCTATATCTTATTAGCAATTTTAATTCAATTTATATTTATTTAATTTAGTCTTATAATTTATGAAAATATTAAAGGGAATTAAAAAGCTAAATTAAAAGACGGACGAAAAAAATGAAGTTTTAAATTTAAGACTGATATTTTTGTAATTTTTTTCAGTGCATTTGCAGTTGTGGCAGGCATCAACACCACCAGCCATCGCATCAGCAGCTATCTTCGTTTTGCAAGGGATGTATGTACGCACAGACCCAGAAAACACACACATGTACACAATCGTTACCAATTTTTGTGGCTGAGCTTTCACTGGGAAGTTGGTGGCTGGCATTGCATGCTCTCTGCTCATTGATCGCACACTGTACAAAAGTTTAGAAATAATTAGTAAACTTTTAATTGGAAACTAGTACGCAATGGCGAATCGATTCTCTGCCACACACTCCATTGAGTGGCGGTCGATTTTGGATGTTGGCGTTGATTTCTAAGAGTTTTTCACTTCGGGAATTTTTTGGTGCTCTTTTGATGGTGTTCTTTATTGGTTCCCACCCCCTATATCCCCCCCAGTCCCTCTCTTTCTCTGTTTTTGCTCCTCTGTTTATTGCGTTGCATTTTTATTCCCATGAAATTTGTGGCTCTGCACAATTTTTTCAAGTCTTTGTGGCTTACAAGGATTTTCTAACGAAATATGCACTTCGTGCCTTGTTGGGTTAGCAGCACTAAAAGTTTTTATATGCCATACTTTAAAGGGGGGCGGGGATTTCCAAGTGTATATGTGTGCGCGAAAGCTTGTAAATTACCCAAGGCAAAAGCAGCTTCCAATTGCAATACTGTGCGTATACTTAATTTCACTGAAAGCCTTGAATTTGGTTGGTTTTATTTCGGTGCCCTCACTACAAGAAGCTTGGTGTGAATTTCAAGTGGGTCAAAGTGCAAAACAATAAACACTTAATATGAGTCTTGTGTTTTAGAGATTTTTTTAATTATTGTTTTAAGCAATCAAAATGGCGATAAATTTGAATTTTAAACTTATTTTTCATGAAAGTTTGCATTCGTTTTTATTACTTTCTCTAAAATGCCTGAAATCAAAACAGCGTTCCAAACCAAATTGGGACAAATTGTATGTCGATCCATTTCTTTACTTTATTTCTCCACCTAGCCCAGCTTCGAGGTAATTCAGTTTGCTAAACGAACTCGAGTAACTTGATTTCCAGCAGCAATTTGATAACAATTCATTATATTTTTCTGCGCAAGATGACAAGCTGCAGTTTGAGCCATCGGAGTTTAAATCTTAGACTTAATATAATTTCCAATGCAATGCAGAGAGTGCAGGGATGAAAAAATAGAGAAAAGCGGGCAATGCACCTGTGAGGCCCCGCATCATGAAGGCAGATCTTGTGACACAGAGGGGTTAAGAATGATGGAGGGGGCTAAAAATGACTAAGCCCAGACGCGGCTGCATATTAGCAGCAACAACAACAACAGTGGCATCAGCAGGGGAGAAGCTCCAATGCGATGTGCAGCTCTTGCTCGCAGGAATTTGCATAAAAAATGGTATAGTAAACAAGCAAGTCAATCGACTAAAAGATTACCTAGTAAATGTAAGTTTTAAAGTCTTATCTGACGAATCTTAGTAAATTCATTTAAAATAAGAATTAAAATTAAAACTTTATTAAGGATTTGAAAATTGGTTGAACAATTCAGTTTTTTTTTACCAATCCAACCATTTTTAAGTAAAAAATCCTCTACGAAATATTAAAAAAAAAATTAAATAACTTAACATTTAGTACTTAAATTAAATAAATCGGTTCATATTTATTAATTTTGTTATTATTATATTATTATTAAATTTATTGTTATTAAAGTTACAAATACAAGCTAACTATGCGTTTGTTTTTAAGCTTTGGCAGCTTTACTGACTATTTAAATTGAAAATTTACCTATATTTTTAGTTTCTTTAAATTCTGTTGTTTATTTAGGTTGCAGTTTCAGGACACCCTTGTTTTTTTAAAGGGCATCAAAATTGCCAGCAGCATTCACAACGCATTAGCGCGAATGTTCATAACCGTTGTCTGGACCCCGATGCCTGCGAGGGATGGCTGTGGGGAAGGTCTTAAAAAGAGGACTTCAGGGGACGGGACAGTTGAGTTCAACTGGCAGCCTGGCTCTAATGCATACACCTCAAGGCTTAATTCACAGAGTGCCGACGTTAACGTTCGCTATTTTTAACTCGTTTCGCATGCAGACCTCTGTTTTTTTGTTCCTGCTGCGTTGCTTTGCGCATTCTTGTATTTCCAGGCCCAGCGTGAAAATGCCGCACACGGTAATGAAATGAAATGTAATTTGCATTTAAACACACTCAACACACACACTTACACGCACATACGTATACGTTGACAGTTGAAGGGAATTCAAGCACACACATCCAGAGGTAAACAAAAGCAGTAGGTGGTGTCCGTGTCTGGCGGTCCATTCACATTTTTCCACCGTTGAGCCCACGTGCATTTCATTTTATTAAAATTGCAGAACTACATTTAAACTCAACATTTTATTTATTTTCAACGACTTTTCACTATTTTCTCGATTTCTCCCATTTTCACAGTGATTTTAGCATATTTTCATGATGGCATATTTTATTATCTTTTTCTGGCTGTGTTAAACAAATAACTTACTTTTAATTAATTGCACTGCTCTGACAAAGGTACAATTTTTTAAAATTCAAAAAATGTGTTTGCATTCCACACTTTCTATTGTATTATAAATAAAGGGGTTTGCCCCATATACTTTTTTTTTTTACTTTTAGTGCTCCAGATTTATTAAAGTTGGGTTTTCCAATGCATTCTAATCCGACTTTTCGATTTGACTTAGTAATTTAAAAATATTTTGCATAGTTTGCAAAAAGCCTTATTTTGCTATAGAACACAGCTATGTTACAACACGAAGAAATACTTTTATTTTTGATAATAATTTCGTTTATGCCAAGTTTTCAATGAATTTTTATGTTCAACAGGAAGTATTTCATTTCATTGAGTTTCAATATGCTCCAAAAATATTTGAATAGGCTGAGGTGAAAGGGGCTTGTTTGTCTTGTTTTAATATTTACGGCACCCTGTCCTGGCCACTGAACTGAAACTATTATTTTTTAACGAACTAACGAATACGGTTGATTGAACATCAACAAAGCGAAAAACCCGAGCCAAGCGAACGGGCAACATGTTGCATGGGAAAAATAACTATTTTATTCACTATGTAAGTCGATTATCATGGATAGCATACATATATGGCCCGTATATAGAAAGCTTTGCTGGCGGGCGAGTCAAAATATTTGCCCTTTGCCTAAAACAACAGACAATAAATCGCATTTGTATGGAAAAGTCAAAAAAAAGAGGGGTAGAAGAAAAAGAACGGGAAATTGGCCAGTGTAAATACTAGATAAGCGGATTTAATTGAGATCTCTCCAAACAAACTGTATTACGCTTTATTTCCATGGAGGTGGACAAAAGCCAACCAGTTGAAAATGGTGGAAAAATGATAACATAATGCGGAGAATTTTTATTCTTTATTTTTGTTTTTTGGTGTGCTAAACTTTAATGTTGTAAAAGGGAGGGAAAAAGGAAACTTAGAAATGCAGGTCTGTTTTTATCATTCCAACCTATTCAAGTACAAAATGAGCAGAACATTCCTTTATTCCAGAGATGGTAAACATGAAAATAAAACATAACAAATCCATAACGATACATAATTGAAATAATTCCACAAAAAATATAATAAAGAACTTTGCATTACAATAATTGCTTTGAAATTTTCCATTTTATATCTCCCTTTTAATGGATGACCTTGCATTCCGGAAATGTTGTGTAATTTCACTGATTTTTCACTGCCCACTTTTAGTATCCCCGACAGCTGTTGCTTTGCAGCACGATTTTTGCGCTGGTCTGTACAATTTTCTTAAGACCCAAAATAAGTTGGCTATTTGTTTGCATAGTTTACTGGCCCGGTCAAGGCACGCCCTGCCACGCCCCTTTTGCCCGCCCAAGATCGAAGAGAAGTGCAGAATTTTGAATCCCCATCTCTGGTGGGGTAATTTATGCAAGGAAAACCCTTCGGTCTTGGCCCCAGCATGCTTTTAATGCTATTTGCTTGCCATTTGGGCCAATAAATCATTTTGACTCGCAGATAAGTAATTTTTTCTTGCTCTCTCTTACAATGTTACCTTCTTCTTCTGGGCTTTTCTGCTGCCTTTTGCAAAGGTTTTCCTTGTATGATTCTTTTCGGCATTTTCTCGGACTTCTCTTTCGTCTTCCGCTCTGCTCATGATTCATGACTCTGCCATTTATTGGCCCGCACAATTGTAGCGGGAATCTGGAAAATCTGTATCGCAATGCCCTGGGTTTCCGTGTGCCTCAAAAGAAATTTCGCTGCTGTTGCCGCATTACGCGGGTACTCCTTTATCGATGCCCTGCATTTATGCCAAAATTTATCATCGGAATTGGTCATGTGCGACCTTGTGTGCATCGTAAGCTAAAGAGGTTGCATAATGAACGCCCGAAGCAAGGAAAATGATTGGAAATTTGAGGGAAAGATGTTTTATCATTTATGACAACTGAACAAATAGTAGCAGTACAAAACGGGATTGTTTAAATTTAAATCACAAGGTTTCAAACAAATACAGTTGTTGCTGGAAATATTTGTTTATTCAAATTACTTATTAAAACGACCTTAACTTAATGAATTTAAAATTGTTTTAAGAAAAAAATTACATATTATGTTTTTGGTATAAAATACTTTAATGTTGAGTCTTATGAATATATTCCTCTAAAGATATAAAAATATAAGCCTTAACCACTCATCCATTCTTTGTATTGTGGGCTAGACTAAATCATATCAATACTTTAGAAATAATTTTACCTACACAAAAACCTTAATTTATTTATCTTGTGGGACTATTTTACTTAAATGGCACTTCTAACTATGCCTAATTTGATTGACTAAATTATATGCATTATGTTTACCCAGACAAATTGTTGCTACCATCTCCGACTTTGCCAAGAGTTTAGCTGGCATATATTTATTCGATTGGCTTCCCCACCCACCTGCCATAGATTATTGTTATACCCAAAACTGTTGCCTGAAGTTTCAAACGAATATGATTTACTTTGGCAGTTAGTTTAATGATGTCACTTGGTGGTTGGATGCTATCTTCTGCCCGCCGGCAAAAGGCGCATTACCATTAATGTATTCCTAGGTGTCTGCTCACAGTAGGCAATCAGGCGTCGTGTAGTTGCCAACACCTGTGCCGAAAGTCTAAGAACTACCACCAAACATCCGAATCTACATATCACCGAAGGTGGGTGGATATGTTTATAGAAATTGTGAGTGGGCGTTGCTCGAGCAAAGTGCCACCCACCTACATTAGTCAGCTTGATTGAAATTTACGCCTCAAAGTTGTTCACTCAAGTAGTAACTATTTAATGTACATGAAACTACAGACTTTGATCTTGAATTAAGCTATTTTCAAAAAAGGGCTTAAGAATTGCTTTCAATTTCAAAGTACTTTTACTTACGGGTTTTTGGTTATTAAAATGGTTTCTATACAAATTTTTTAATAACACAATGCTTTTTATATAAATAATTATAACTTTTAAAGTTTCAAATTTGTTTATTTGATATAACATTAAGTTTCTTCACTTTTTCCCATTTATGTCGCAGGTCCTTTTGCTTACCAAATTGTTCTTGAGCTTACTGAAATGTCAGAAACTTTTAGTGCCACCATTTTTGTTGGTCTGATTGCCAGGCTCCAACATTTGCTGGCAAAAATTTATAAAAAACTTAATGTCAACTTGACATCAGTTACAACTGTTAACCTGTCAACAAAGGCAACGGAAACAATGGAAAAATTCAAAACAAGTTGACGCCAAAAAAAGGTGTAAAATTGTGTATAGTTAATGTTGCCGGCATAAAATGTTGCCCTTGCTAAGGCCAAGAAATTTCCGAGGATACTCTTACCACTCTGTGTGTTAAATGTTCCAGAAATGTTTTAAATGAAGGTTAATTAGTTTAATGGCTGGGATTTTGCTTAATTGCGATTGTATTCATAAGGGTCGCCATGGAATGTGTTGCCTTGCATTTGATACTTTTAAAAATTCATCATAATTACCAAATCATTTTTTTGCCATTTCCCCAACCCCTTGCTAATTCCAGCAACTTATTAAATGTTATTAATATTATGCGTGCTCTCGTTATGCTTTGTTGCCTTCGTTTTGCCGGGGCTGTGTTTTTTGTTTCGTGTTATTTCTTTTGGTTTCTAGCCATATCCAGCTGGGCCGCAATTTCGTTTGTGCTTATTAATGAATGTTATGTCTGGTCAGGGTTTGCCCATTTCCCCCAGCCCCGTCCAACCAATTTGTTGTGCCTTTCTCTTATTTATTACATTTGCCTTGTTGAGGTCAGTATTTGTTCGACTGAGTCTGGAGTGCTGCCCCGCCCTCATTCTATTTGAGTCCCATAAAAGCTAACAGCCCCAGGCATTAAGTGTGTTCTCATTTGGTCCCGGCCCTGAGCCTTAATTAATATGAATTAATTTTAGTGTTAATTGCAAGTGGTGGGGAATGGTTTACGCTCTCGATGCATGTGTAAGATTTCTGTCTGGTCCTTCACTTACACCAAATGAAAGTGTTGGCACTGCGAGAAAAAAAGTGCAGGTAAAAAGCCATGAAAAAATGTTGTTATAGAACAACTTTCAAAAAAAAAAATAAGGGTAAAACTAAATAGTATACAAATAACTTTATAAGCATAGGCTATACAAAATTTCTACCCAAATACTTATCAATAACATTATACTCTTTAATTTTCTTAAGGAGCAGAAAAACGTTTTCCTTAAACATCAATCACCTTCAGCAGCAACAGCCCACAATTAGGTATTTCTTGCCACATAACAAGTAATTAGCTTAGTTTGGAATGCGATTCAATCATTATTCAGCAAAAAGCGGCTCAAGTAATTTAGTTATTGACTTAATTAGACAATTACTCAACTTAGCTTTTGGCTTACAAAAGGAAATGTTACTGAGAACTTTTCTGGCAGTGCAGAAATCCATTATTCGAACGATTCCTATCGATGGCCAGATCTTTTGACTCAAAATGAAATGAAAAAAGTGTGCGCAAGATTATCGAGGACGGTTTTTGCTGTTGTTTACAGTAATTAATATTAAGTATACGTCGTGTTTGACAGCTTTTAGTTGTTAGCTGCCTAAAGAGCCTCGAAAACGTCACGTAGATAAATAGAGCCACTAAGACCTTGATGTCAAAGAGCAGCTAAATCAAATTTCGCCCCGCAACTTTTTAGTTCATTTTTTTTTATTTCGCTTATCTGGTCTCTTGAAGGCCAACAACAAGGTGGACGAGAGTAAATAATAAATAAATATTTGGAAAACGTTTCGCTAACAGGACACGTACTGGGAATTAACCAGGGACAGGGGGATAAGGCGACGTATTCTGCTAGAACGGAAGCATCTGGCTGTGTCCACGACGTGCCCAAGTCTTTGTTGACTAAAGCTTAGAGCGCGGCCGAAAACTTTTTGGCTGGCCATTAAAGTTTAAAGATGAAGGCGACAGCTTGCGAAACCGCAGAGGATTTGACCCTGGCGAACATAATCCATACCCATAGCTCCGTTCCCGTGCCACATACTTTTAAACGATTCCTCTGCCTCTTTTTAGGCCAGAGTAACCGCACTAGAGGTTTTTGGGTTGGCGGTTCTCGAAGCCCGCATAGATTTACAATCAGCTGCTGTTCGGGCCTTATGCCACAAATCATAAAAACGCATCCACACACCAACATATGTCCGTGTTAGTTCATCATGCGCCCTCCTACGGGCATGTGGCCTGCGTATACGTGATATTTTATGGGTCACTCGCTTCGCCGTCGACCCTAAATCCCAGGGATGTCCTGGGAGCCGATTTCTGATAAAGCTCGCACTTCGTATTCCGCTGAGGCCGTAAAAAAAACCGCTCCTTCTGCTCTTTTGCTCTTTTTTCCCCTGGGAGTGCCGAGTGAGTCGTGTAAGTGTAATCCTAGCTCAAACTGTATCTCATTACATTTGATTTACAGATAATCAGAGCTCGTAGATGGCGGCTCTTTTCTTAAACACTTTCTCTTGACGGTACTTAGGTGGCGTTGGAAGTTTTAGTTTGCTGGCCCTAGCAAGTGCGGTAGAAACTTAAACTGAAAGGGCTATATAACTAAATAATATAAATTGCATTTGAAACAAAGTGTCCATAGGTTACATTTGTTAAATTAAAATTGAATAGAACTTAACTAATTCGTTTTTATTTGACAAGTAAGAAATATAAGTAATTTTGGTAACAGATAAAAAAGGTTGCGTACGACAAAAGGTTTTTTATTGAATTTCAAAATATGTTTATTTGACAAGTCGAACATTTTAAGTTTCTCTACAAACATTTTGAAGTGCGAACAGGCAAGTAATAAATCTCTAATAAATATCAAATAAATACCTAATGTTCTGTAAGTGCATCATAAATGTCCTATAAAATATGAAATATTCCCTGTTGAGTTTACTGCACTCCCACGCAGACACCGTAAAATGGCATAACGAAACAATTCAATTAACCGAAATTGCAAACGTTTTTACACATCGTTAAATGCCCAAATGCACAGAAATCCAAAACGATGTCAAAAAAATTGTTGTGAATTTCATTTATTTCCAGGAGTCTCACATTTGGGTGGCACTCTGACACAAAAATAAAAAAAACATCCGCTCAGTTGACCCGGAATTGGTCTGAAAAAAGGTGCAGCCACCAGCAAACAAATGTATGTATGAGTAGCAGTCAAGTGTCCAACAAATTTGCACAGATTTTGCATCTGGAATTTCGTATGCATCTGGTGGGGGCACAAATGGAAGCTAACGATGAATATATGATTTATTTTTAAGACCGACGGCAGCCTGGGGAGAAACGCCGGTACAACATTTAACAGAAAACATTCAATTAAATATCACGAAGCGGTTTTTTTCTCCCAGCCAAGATTGTAAAATGTTCTCGCTCAAAAGAGCACAAGCTGAAAGCCAAACATTACACGAAAATTGTGTGTAAAATTAAAAAAAGGAATGAGTGCTTGATGTTGGAAATAAATTGAGCAAAATGGTGGCAGCTACTTAAGTGAAAATATTTTTGCGCTTGTAATAACTTGGCTGCTCTAACCACAGTCTGGGCCTGGCCAAAAGGAGAGCCGAAAAGCGCAACACGAAAGGCGCTTAAGTGCTGTGGCTTTGGTCTAGGGATGGGAAAAATAAGCTCAAAAAGCCGTGAAAATCACGTGACTTTTAGTTCAAACTAGGTCTAAGTGTATTTTATTATTTATTTTTATTCAAACTTATTGCATACAAATTTACTTAATTTAAATCCAAAAATCTGATTTAAGTCACAAATTATCTTAAATCTTTGTAACAATAGTTTTTGTACTTTGTATTGCTCACACAAAATAAAAATGGTTATATAAACTAATCTATTTTTACATGCATTTTTCCAAAAAAGCCAATTATTGTTTCATGAATTTTTGATGAGAAATGTCTCAATTATAGGATTGTTATGTTAATACCGCGAACGTATGAAATATAGACCAAGTAAATAAATGTATTTAAGATCTAGTTATGTTTTAAATCATTTTTTTTAACCTTTTATATTGTTTTTAATCTTATGATTCATCATTATGAGAACTCTCATTACTTTTGTAAAATATTTAATATATTTTTATATTCAAATAGTTATCTTTTTCGTGAGTGCACTTATTCATATGTTGCCATCTTTAGGCAGGCCTTTTAGATCTCGGCTGCATTCATACGTTTTCGATTAAGCTCGTTCTTGGTCTACTTTGGCCAAAACGGAAAGCGGAAATTTACACAAAGAAAGGATGTAGCACACGATTGGCTGTAAGAGGGAATCGCAGCTGTAGCTGCAGCTACGGGCCAGGCCCAAAGTGGGCTAAAATTGTAGCACGGCTATGACTGACAGGCCATTAATTTTGGATTACCCGGCCAGGACCAAGAGCAGGAGCAAGAGCAGGACCGCGACCAGGGCCACTATGGAGCTCTTTGCTCCAGCCAAGAGTCTCGACAGGCGGCTACCGACAAAAATTGCACATACACTTGCAGGCGGCCCTCAGACGAGGCTGTTAAACATTTCATAATGCCTCGACACACATTTCGGCCGCTCCCCGGTTCGGCGGTCGTTAACGTTAATGACAACTTAAGTGGTCATGTATAATTTCTGTAAATTATTGCCTACCTATGCAACAAACTGGTAACAATGAAGTGGCCCTAACAAAATAAGGCATTGGCAAGGGTTTGAAGGAGTTTGCCAATCAGAAAATGTATGCCAGAGCTTAAATAAAACCGATAATAATCTTTTCATTAATTAACTAATTTATTTTCGAGTGAACATCTTATTTTAAATAAGCCAGAAGGCACATAATCTTTTTTAAAATACATCTTAGTCAATACAAAGCTTTATAGTTTAAGAGAAACGGATAATAAAAGGCTTTCAAAATGTTAAGCCGGCTACTCTCACTAATTAAATACAAAAATCTCTGGTAGTAAATCGCTGACCTTCGTGACGGCAATGACAAAATAATAACACTGGCCATGCCATAACAAAGGCGACGACAAATCTAATTACATAATAAGCCTTTTAAGGGCTTACAAGCCAAAAAACGTAAAGTTTTCATGTCGGCAGCAATATAACTGTCGACTCGAGACACTTTTCTGCCATCAACAAGATGTCTACTAACTTGCTCAAGCTCCTCGAAAACCGGCACCCAAAAGATGTCGAGTCCCGAATTCAATTAATGTAATTCAGTTGAACATGGAAACTATTTTGGCCACCTTTGGTTGGGTGAAAAATAAAATTGCGACTAATTAAGTAATGAATGCTTTGGATCCAGGAAATCCAAGCAAAAGTTTGCAAGATGTGTCGGCTATAACCCTTGCCAAACTACTTAAGTCCAACCAGAAAGTAAATCATACTCATCAACTTAAATATTAAAGTGTGCGCTGTGCATGTTAGCATAAGACAGTGTAAATGTACAAATCTCGAGGCATAAATCACAATTTCTTTGCCATTAAGACGAGACCGCAAAGATTTGCGGCTCCGCTGAGTTTGGTGATGGTGATGGTGATGGTATGGGAATCCGCCACTGTTTGGTGCCGAGCCCCAGCTGCGTCTGTGGCTTTTATTTTGGGGACTCGACATTTAGCCAAGAAAAAAGTTATAAAACTTACCAGCTTAAAGGCCATAAAACTTGTAGTCTGACAAAAGAGCTACGAAACCTCTTGATAAATTTTTAAATAAACACAAAAAATGCATTTATTGACCAGAATCAATAAAAATCAAAGTCTTATTGACTTGATTGATGATTTTAGTTAATGTTAAGACTGGCAGGCCATCTCCATGCCCAACTTGATCCCGTTTTCGATACTCTTCTTCAATAGTGGCAGCATGCTTTCCAGGGCTTGCTTTTCCTCATCGTCCATCTCGGGCAGACCGAGGTTCTCCTTGATGCCCTGGGGTCCCAGGATGAGCTGGGTGGCAAAGAACTTGGCCTCGGTGACATCCGAGTCCACGTAGGCACACTCCACAATGCACTCGTCCTTGGAGCCCTTTATTCCTCGGATCAGTGAATTCACGAAGTGAGAGGCGGCATAGGCCATGGACAGGGTGGCCGATCCCAGGCCATCCTTGGCATTGACCACCTCCGTGCCCGCCTCCTGGATGCGCTTGATCAGAGCCTTGCGCTCCTCATCGGTGCCTTTGTAGGTGGGTTGGCACTGCGACAGGATGGGCAAGATGGTGCGGCCCGTGTGACCACCGATTACGGGCAAGTCCACAGTCTGTGGATCAACGTTGAGGAAATCCCCGATGAAGGCTTTGGATCGCACCACATCGAGGCTTGTGACCCCAAAGAGTCGATTCGGATCATAGGTTCCCTTTGCCTGAAGAATGGTTGCAACTATGGGTACAATCACGTTGATGGGATTCGTGATGAGGGCGAGCAGGGCGCCGGGACAAACGGCACTGGCGGCATGGGCAACTTCGCAGGCCACGCTGGCATTCACGCCCACCAGGTCCTCGCGCTTCATTCCGGGCTTTCGGGGCAGTCCCGCCGGAACCACCACTATATCCGCCTTATCCATAGCCTTTTTGAGACCATCTTTTCCCTCGAAGTGGCACACCGTAGCCCGGCTGTTGATGTGCGACAGATCGGCAGCCACTCCGGCCGTATTTCGCAAGTCGTGCAGGGATAGCCTCGAGATGTGTGGATTCTGCTTGAGGAGGAGGGCCAGCGGCTGACCGATGCCACCCACAGCACCCACGACGGCGACCTTGAGGCTACGCCTGCTGCCACCGCATCCAAACTTGAAGGCCCTAAGCCGGTCTCTGGATATTTGGGTGCCTAGTCGAAGGGCCAACATTTTTGGGCAGTCGGTGAATATACTTGTACAGCTCAATTTTAAAAACTTAATGATCAAATTTTTAAGCAAGGCGGTGGGGAAATAAAAAGCATTGAGAACGAGATTTGGAGAAAATAAATACATCATTAATAATTATAAATACATTTAAGTCAGCTATTAAATGTAAGGTCTTATATATTTAAGACATCTGGTTGTAAAATTAGATTCCTCCCACAAAAATCAAAATATTATTTCATGACATTAATAAAAAACCTCTTATGGTCCGAGATGCAAGTTTTAGTCTATTACGACCTTATAAGACATAATCAATAAACTGTCAGTCATGTAGTAATATTAGTAAAATTGAGAATAATTTGTAAAAATGTTCGATGGAGATGGTGAGCTTTCTGAAATTAAGAAAATGTTATTATTTAAAAGACAGTTTAATTAAGAACATATAAACACACTATATTGCTTAGCTTATTTTTATGTGAGTAGTAGGCATTGCTCTGAAAAGTCAAAAGTTGTTATTCTGCGTGCTCTTTCTTATTCATTCTTAGCAAAATGTTTTTACTTGCAAGTTTTAAATCTCCGATAAGTAGTCCGCACTTTGAAAGTGGCAGTAGTGGGTGCTGGTGGAGGGATTGGCCAACCACTATCGCTCCTAATCCGTCGTATTCGTGGAATCGATGAACTGGCTCTCCATGATCTCTCCGAAATGAAGGGAATTGCTGCGGATCTTTCGCATGTCAGTCAAAAAGGAAATGTAACTGGTTTTACGGGTGACGTCGAACTTGAGCCGGTGGTTAGAGGAGCGGATTTGGTGGTTGTGGCCGCCGGAATGCCGCGTCTTCCAGGAATGCAGCGGGACCAACTGATGGCCGCCAATGGCGGTGTGGCTGTAAGAGTGGCCACTGCTGTGAGTAACGCCTGTCCAGGAGCCCTCTTGGCCTTCATCACCAATCCGGTCAATATGATTGTGCCAACGGCAGCGGAGGTCCTTAAAGCCCATGGCGTCTATGACCCACGACGACTTTTTGGCATAACTACTTTGGATGTGGTGCGCTCGAAAAAGTTCATTGGTGACTCCATGAACATATCTCCGAATGACGTTCATATTCCCGTGATTGGTGGTCATGCCGGGATCACAATTTTGCCACTTCTCACGCAATGTCAACCAAAGTTTAAAAGAGGTCTAGAAGAAACCAAGCAACTAACCCATCGCATTCAGGAGGCCGGAACAGAGGTGGTAAATGCCAAGGCTGGTAAGGGTTCGGCCACTCTGTCGATGGCATTTGCTGGCGCACATTTTGTGGACTCCCTGCTTCGTGGAATTGGTGGTCAGGAGGGCGTCATCGAGTGCGTCTTTGTCGCCTCGGATTTAACGGAGGCCCCCTTCTTTGCCAGTCCCCTGGAATTGGGTAAATATGGGGTCAAGCGATATCTACCCCTTCCCCAAATGAGTGACTCTGAAAGGGAGTCGTTGGATAAGCTACTTCCCGTTCTACAACAGAATGCCAATGAGGGGATCGAATTTGCTAGAAAGTCCTTGAAGGAATTAGAGAAGGCTGCACCGGCAGCTTTGCCATAATGTCGAAAAATTTGTGCAAAATACATAATAGTTAATAAAGAAAAAGGATTGTAATTTACTCTGCCTAAATGGTAAAACAAAATTGTATTTAAAGATCAAAGAATTGAAATATTGTGCACTCAATTTAAATATAAAATAATATTAAAAAAAACGTAGGAAATAAAATAGTTGAAAGATAAATAGTTGCAAATTATTAAGCACATGTAAAAGTCGATTTATAAACTTAGTTTGTAATTTAAGCAAAAACAATATAAGCTGTATTTAATATTTTTTGAATGATTATATTATTGTGAAAAAAATTTTTGTTTATTTTGCGATTTCTTTTATTTCCGCAGAGAAGATTTTTCTACCAAGAATAGTCTAGACAAAGTAGCAAAATAATACTTGGAATAATACTTAAGATTGAGACAAGCAAGCGAGTGGAAGGACAACTTTCACTTAAAAATGTTGAGGGAGTTTTGTTTGGGCTTGTGGTTATCTTTAAATTCATTTGGTTTTATTTCTGTTTAAATGGCCGCAAATAAATTCCGGCCAAAATATTTCTGTGGCCCAGCGTATATCGTCTGGCAGTAAATTACATTTGCACTGAGACGCTCTCTGCTCGACCTGCTAACAAATTGCTTGGCCATCTTTGGCCCCCCGCTCGAAAAAGCCCAACTTCCTTTCCATGTGTGGCCCCCAAAAAGTAGGCAGCAATTTTCTTCACTTTATTTCACACTCGACCCGTAAAAACGAGAAACACATTGGGTGTGTCCATTTTATCTTGCTGCCCCTCCCTCTTTCTCTTTCCAAAAAAACAAGGAAAGGAAAGTGGGTAGCGCCAAACTTTCTTGCGACCCAGTTTCACTTTCACCAGGAGTTCACCTGGCCAAGTTTTAGCTGGAGCGTGTGTGTGAGTAATTCCACTATTGCGGCTGCATTTGTTGCTGCCACCCATGCTGACAACAAGATAAATTAAGCCAAGGCATTTCAGACAACATGTTTGTCAGGTGGCCACCTACGAACAGAAACCAGAAAATGTATTTCCAAATAACAAAACTGGGCTCCAAAAAAGGTGTCTCAGTTAAGTGGCTTTCCAAGTCATTACGTTGGGGAATTATATGGCAATTAAAGGATCGAACCCACCATCCTCATGTATAAAATATATAATATTCAGCTTTCCTATATTTTTATGCAATATTTTTTTCATAGTTACACCGTACTCTTTTTGCTTATTACGATTTTCTTTACGACCTCATAAATATTCGTTTTCTGGCCTCCGGGCAATTTGTTGGCATTTTGTGGTCATATATTTCATATGCAACACTTTCCGTTTATGGGTTAACTAATTGCAGGAAAATTCTAAGCTACATCGGCCAACCATTTTCGGTCGAAATACTTTCTACTTTCTTTTCTTATTTCTGATTTGGCTACGCTGCTGCTTTCTGTTTATTCGGACACAAACTTTTTGTGGGTCATGCCGAGTGTTTACCTGAGCATCGCAAAACTTTATTTATTAGCGAAAGTCATTTGGACCGCTGTTGATTTTTCGGGGCATATTAAAAAAGTTGCCAAGTAGAAAAATCATCATACTAGAACTTAGTTTTTTATTGGTGAATTTCGGCTGTCTTTTAGTTTCACTTTTATTAAAAGCAGTAATCGATAAAAATATGTTGTGCCGTGGGATGCCAAAAAAGTGAATAGCCATTGCGAAATTTCTAATTAAAGAAAGTATTTTAGTTTTAGTTCTTCAACTTCTTTAGCATCTGCTTTTCTCGAAATGTTCATATAAATCACTTCCCCTTTTGGACAAATACGAAACCAGAATACGAATCTGACCAGACTCGCTTCACGCTTATCAAAACAAATAAATTCCTCCGGCTAAATGTGTTCATTTATCTTAATTTAGGAGTTTAGAATGCCAAGCGAGCGGGGGAGTGGAACAATAATTTTTCACACTATTTTCATAGATCCTTGTCAAAATAGGATAGCGCCTCGGAGAGCCGGAAGTCCGAGCAGCTGGCCCGCTCGCCCGGGGCGTTTAATTTCTATGAAACTGCACATAAATTTCCCAGTTGACTGTAATTTCTGGCCATGGGTTCGGGAAACCTTCGTTGTGGGGGCGTTAACAAGGCTACCTAAACTTGCAGCTTGGAATTTGCTTTCGATGCGAATTTATGGCCGTTTTCCTTTACCTTTGGCCAGCCGAAATTTTATTTTTATTTTATTTCTGGTAATTTATTTCGAGAGCGGCCAAAACAAACACGTTAATTTCGCAAATTAGTAGCATGTGTTGATCCCCCCACCGGGGCTTAATTAGTTTAAAAGGCCGGCCGGTTGGATCGATAGGTCCAACAGCTGAGAGTTGTCTGAGTTGGTTATGGGTGGCCCATAACTTTGCTTTACTTTTGCACTTGTCAGGACGATGTGCAGGACGAAGGAGATGAATTGGAGCGCTTCTGCCAAGAGCCCGACTCGATGTAGTGGCCCTTGGCTCGTGGATCTCCATAAATTCCTGGCCAAAAGGCGCTGGCTGCCAAAACTATTACTCACACTCCTTCGCCACCGGCGAACTGCAAACGGCAACGGACGGATAATTCAAATTGTCCATTACGCGCAGCTGCCGCTCGATTTGAGTCCTTTGGCAATTGGCCGCGGCGACTCCTGCCAAGTTTTCCGCTTTTGTTTGTCTTTATAAATTCAACTTTCAAAGGAAATTTCCAAACTGAATTTAAGTCAGTTCGCTCGGGGAATTCGGTGGCTAATTGCGAATCAACAGAAGCTCGATTAAAAATCAGCGCCATTGCCAATCAATAAAAACAATTGAAAACCAATCAGAGTTTAATTACCGCAACAAAACGCTGATGAGACGTCGACAGTAAACGGAAAATCCCGCACAAGGAGCAAAATCACCAAACCATAAATCAATAGCAAACAAAAAAGCTCCTTGCCAGCATATATCCTGGGGGCCAGGAATATGTAGTATGGAACATGGAGCATATGAGGCGCAACCAAGTAGACCGCAGAATAAAGGCAACAATAAAAACTGGCAATAGGACGGACTCGTAAAAGAGCGGGGGCCATGAGGATGCCCATAAACAAAGAAGTAAACAAGCGCCAAGCACAATAAGTACAATACACATGCTCAACCATGCAGGCCCAGCATATATGTCGGTACATAAAAATGTCTCCTTGGGTGGACTTCCGCCGGAAATGGAGTGCAGAACGAGCAGCACTTGTCTGCTTGTCTGCTGATATCAGCAGCGATAGACGAGCGCATAAAAGCGTGCTAACCAGCTCAAAGGCATCATCATTACGAGCTTGGCACGAATATAAAATAAATAAATAAACAAATGATGTGGGAGCTAAATGGGAGACGAAAACGAGCTAAGCAAATATTTCAGTGTTAAAAATGGCCTTGCTTAATTTATGATTGTCTTATTTATACTGCGGATTTCTCTGATTTTTGCTGAACCAATTATGAATGTACGTAGGAAACACGCAAAGGAGACTTGTAAGTCTCGCTTAAAAACATATTTAAACATATTTTTATTGTATGTATTAATTCTCTTTTAGTAAATTTTAAATTTTATTGGTAAAAATTTTATTTAAAGTACTCAAGACTGAAGACTAGTTTTGCTTTAACTGTGATTGGTTCCTTAAGAATATACCCAAATGTTTGCGGATTTTCATTAAAATTACATTAAATTTTTTTTTGCTATTTCACCAGTTGTCTTTTCCCAAGAATTCATTTAATATTGCTCAATTAGGTCCCAAACTAAGGGTCCATTAAAAGTCCACCAAAAGTCGATCAGTTTGTCAGTCAGTCACAGTCTAAAACAGGATGCAGTTGCACGACTATATGAAGTATATAGACCGAGGTTGCTGGATGGGGCTTATACCACGCTACCAATGGTCAGGACGTCCCACAGATAGAAAACCATACAGGTTGGAACAAAAGGCCCTGTTCGTACTTGGGGTCATTTGTGCAATATACCAGATTTTCGGAGTGATTATCTACTGTTATCGAAACGGACGGTTGGCAGAGGATACAAGTACGTTCGTCACCGAAATTTCGGAAATGTGCGGATCTCTAATGCTAACCACAGTGGGATTTGGCAATATATATGCCCTCATAAAGCCCCGGAATCTGATCGAAAAGATGTTTGAGGAGCTTGAGGAGATATATCCCAGCCAAAGCGACGAGCACTATCGCTGCCAGCACTACTACGACTTGGCTATGGCTATAATGAAGACTGAGTTCATGTTCTACATGGTCTTCTACGCGTACTACAATAGTGCCCCTATTTTGTTGCTGCTCTGGGAGAACCTGCAGGAGGGACAGGATCCGAGTTTCAAGACGCAGACCAACACATGGTTTCCCTGGGAAGTCCATGGCTCAGCACTTGGATTCGGTGGGGCTATACTGAGCTTAGTCCTGGCTTCGTTTGTGGGCGTGGGCTTTAGCATAGCCACTCAGAATCTGATCGTCATATTTGCATTTCAACTAAAACTGCACTATGACGGCTTGGAGAGTCAGTTACTTCACCTGGACTCCCGTCAGCCCAATGCAAGTCAACAGTTGAGGGATCTGATTGCCTATCACTCGCGCATCCTTCATATCGGGGACCAATTCAATAACATCCTAAACTTCGTATTTTGGACCAGCCTGGTTGGCTCTACAATTGCCATTTGTATGATGAGCGTGGCTATTTTGCTACTCGACGCGGCCTCTGCCATCAAGTATCTGAGTGGTCTGACTGCATTTGTCCTTTACCACTTCGTCATCTGCTACATGGGCACAGAGGTCACTTTCGCTGTAAGTACTATGTACATATACCAATAATATTGGTGACATAACCCTATAATAGCTGGTAAGTCAAACAGTTGTCTGTTCTCAGAGAGCTTAGAAATTACCTGCAGGCCGACGTATGAAAGCCATTATATTCCAAAGCAATATCAGTTTACTCGCAGTATAGAACTATATGAAGTATATAGATCGGGCCACTCGCATTGGGTGTGTGCCACGCTATTAGTGGATTGGCGGGCCACGAGATAAAGAACTACAAACAAATGTTAAAAAAAGATTATTTTTACTTGGAACCATTTTTCTGATGTACCAGAACTTTGGAATTATTACGTATTGGTTCCTGTTTGGTCGCAAGGAAACGGAAACGGTCAGGTTCGTTACAGAACTTTCGGAAACTTGTGGCTCACTTATGCTTGTCATTGTGGCGATTTTCACTATATGGGCACACACCAGCAACCGATCCAATATTGAAGCAGTGTTTGGGGAGCTCCAGGCGCTGAATCCGAGACCAGGAGATGAACATTATCGGTGCAAGCACTACCAGAAAATAGCTATTTCAATAATGAAAATAATCTATACATTTTATATGATCTTCTATGTGTATTACAATGGCGTGCCACTTTTGTTGCTCCTTTTGGGAAAATCTGATGGATATGGACATAACCTACAGAATGCAAACCAACATGTGGTTTCCCTGGAGGGTTCAGGGTTCAGCCCTGGGATTCGGGGTAGCTATTCTTGTCCAAGGACTGACTTCGTATGTGGGTATTGGCTTTGGCATGAACACTCTATGTTTGGTCTGCATATTTTCTTTTCAACATAAGCTGGTCCCTCGACTCCAGGAATCCAAACTCAAATCAGAAATTATGGATTTTGGTCGCCTATCACTGTCATATCCTCAAAATCGGTGAGCAATTCAATCGGATCTTGAACCCCAAGTTAATGAGCAGCCTAGTTTTTTCATCTATTGCCATTTGTATGACAAGTGTGGCTGTTCTACTGCTCGACCTGGCATCTGCCCTCAAATATATCAGTGTCCTTGTGGCATTCGTCCTCTACCACTTCTTCATTTGTTACATGGGCACTGAGGTAATTCGAGCGGTAACTGAGATTTTTGGTAATTTATTTATTAGGGTTTGGCTGAATGAAAAGATAGTAATATGTAAAAAGTAGCCTGAAATGCAAAAGAAACTTCGGCTATAAACCATTAAAATTAAGTCTAGATGATTTTTTAACAGGTTTAAAGAAAAAAGGTGGTGTGTAGTAAGCCAAAGGCAGCTGTCTTTTCTCAAGACCTCCTGAAAAGCTGATTAAAAATTACTCAATTAGGGCTAGCTATCCCCACAGTATAAAAATTCCCATATATCATGGCATTTTTGAGTCACTAACAGTTCAGAACAGGATGAAGTTGCACGACTATATGAAGTACTCGGACCTGGCCTTTATTTTCGCCATGATTCCGCGTTTTCAATGGAATGGACGTCCAAGAGGGATCGATAAATATGCCAGGGAAAGAAAAATTCTATTCGTGCTTGCTTGTATTTTAATGGCTTACCAGAATGTTGGAGTACTTTTGTATTGGATTTTAATCGGAAAAAATGCTGAAAATACGACACGTTTTGTGGCCGGCATATCGGAGATGACAGGAAGTCTTATGCTTACATCTACGGCCATCTGCAATGTGTGGGCCATCACAAGCAATCGTCCTCAGATTGAGGAAATCCTTTCCGTTTTGGAGGAACTTCATCCAAAGCCCAGAGATAAGCACTATCGCTGTCAGCACTACTACAATTTGGCCAAAGGCCTAATGAAATTTCAGTTTATATATTACTCGATATTTAGTTCATATTTCAATATAGCACCCCTTGTGGAAATGCTTTTCGAATACCTAACGGATGGAAAGAACTTGAGTTACAGGCTGCAACTAAACATCTGGTTTCCCTGGATTGTTCAAGATTCGTTCTTTGGATTTGGTATACCATACCTCAGCATATATTTTACCTCAACTTTGGCAGTGTCATTCTCGTACATCACTCAGCATCTATTATGCCTATTTATCTACCAATTGAAACTACATTTTGACGCTCTATCCAACCAGTTTATCAGCCTAGATTCTCGTCATCCCGAAGCCAAACGACAGTTAAGAGAGCTGGTCAAATACCACTGCAATATTTTGGAGCTCGGAGAACAAGTCAATCGGACATTGAATATTTCGTTTTTGTCCAGCATGATATTTTCCACAATTGCCATTTGCATGACGAGTGTGGCAGTGCTGCTCCTTGACTTGGGATCTGCCTTTAAGTACGCCAATGGACTAGCTGCCTTTTCCATTTACAACTTCATAATTTGCTACTTGGGCTCTGAGGTCACCATTGCGGTAAGAATTTTGCACTTCTAACCTAGTAATTGTTTTTCTTCGGTCAGAAATAGATAATATTTGATTAATTTCGGTTGCATTGTCTCCTATACTATATGCTTAATGAAGAGCCATTGCCTGTTCTCAGGCACCCTAATATAGCTGATTAAAAATTACTGAATTGGGCCAGCATATTGCGCAATCAAGACCGTCACGGCATAGAGTAGGATGGAGTTTCGTGGCTATTTCAAGTATTTGGACAGAAATTGCCGTTGGGCTAAGACGCCGCGATTTAAGTGGACGGGTATGCCAGCTGCGAGTGATCCTTACCCGAGATTCAGGAGGACTTTCTTCTTGCTCGCAACCTTTTGTCTGGCTTACCAGTGTGTCGGAGTGATTGGCTACAATTTGGACGAAAGGCATCGGAAACAAAAGGTTTTGTGGTCCAGACCTTTAAAAGCGACAGTTGCTCTGATGCTAGTCGCAGTTGGGTTTTTTCAATATATATGCCCTTTATATATCATCGCACTGAGATCGAGTCGCTGCTTACGGACTTAAAGGAACTCTATCCAAGACCCAGAGAAACGCACTATCGGTGTCTACACTACTTCAAGTGGGCAAAAGGTGACTTCGCCACAATGAGCGCATCGCTTGTGGGCGTGGCATACTCCTTGCCCACTCACAATATTATCTGCATTTTTACATATCAATTCAAACGACATTTTGATGCTATATAATCAATCAAGTAAGAATTTTTATAAACCCAAGACTTAGAATATATTTGTATATTTTGAGCAGCTAATAGTGATATTAATATAAGCTGGAATTAGGCAGTTATGTTAATATATTATGTTCTACTACCTTTAAGCCAATCAGAGACGAACATAAAGAAGGCTCTTGTGACTGCCATTAAAAAAAGATGATTAAAATTTATAAAGATGTGATTTCACAACCTAATTAAAATAGCGTAAAGTGCAAAATATGCTTAAAAAATCAAAATTTATCACAATTAAATGGCATTAGGCGTAGAGAAAAGTTTAGGTAGTAGAATTTCAAGGTCCTAGGCCTAATTGACATTTTAATATTTAAACGATTTGTAACCAAATTACCTTAAGTAAGTAATTTCCCATATGCATTTCAAAGAGCTGAAGCAGTTGCTCGTTCTCACCGTGGATTATGCAAGCAACTACCTACCTAGAACACAGCTTGCCTAGATTAGTAGTAATTGAGGACCAAATGCAGTTGGAGGACTTTATGAGATATCCGGACCTAGTCTGTTGGACGGCCCAACTGCCCAGAATCGAGTGGAACGGAAGAAGATTTAGAGTCAACCGCACTTTAGCCAAACGCTTTATCTTCTGGTTTGGAGCCCTTAACTTAGTATATCACAATATTGGATTGATCATGTACGCCCAATTCGTTGATGGAAGTGCAATGGACTCGATTGAATATGTTTCGGAACTGACAGCCATGCTTGGATTTACCACTCTGGGCACTTTAAATCTATTGAGAGTAATGAAAGTATGCCAGAGATCGAAAAATTGATGGAAGTGTTTGAGGAGCTATTTCATCAAGCCGAAAAGAGGCCATATCGTGCTCAGCATTACTACGAGGCGTATACGCGATTTATTAAAACATCCGCCACATTTTTTACCCTATGTATTTGCTACTACAATTTACTGCCAATTATTCTCATGATTGTGGAACTATTGACAGACAATAAGCAGTTTAGCTATAGGATTCAGAGCAGAACCTGGTATCCCTGGAAGGTTCATGGATGCATTCCTGGATATTTTGCTGCGTTTGTGTGTCAAGCGTTTTCGTGCCAGACCACCTTGTGTGTCATCATGTTTACCAAGTTTTTGATATCCTTCTTCGGCATCCAGCTGGAAATTCAATTTGATGGATTGGCCAGGCAGCTGGAAGCCATCGATGCCCGACACCCAGCAGCCAAGGAGCAGTTGAAGTATCTTATAAGATACCACAATAAATTATTCAATTTGGCTGACAGAGTGAATCACTCGCTAAACTTTACGTTCTGTGTAAGCTTCTCGGTATCGATCCTTTCCATGTGTTTCCTGGCCAATTCCGTGATCATGGGGGAATTGGGCCCGGCCCTAAAAAATATGCTCGTGCTTTTCGTCTTCTTGTCCTACAATTTCTCCATTTGTCGCAATGGTACGCAATTATTTTTAGCGGTAAGTTTTTAATGAAGAGAACAAAGTTATCTTTCAAAATTTCTATTATTTCTTAACCAAAACTATTAATTTTGAAATAAATAAATTACCTTATATGTTTGTTTTGTTTTCATTTCATTGATTAATGTGATTAAAATTCTTTTGTCAAGCAAAATGTAAATATAAAGGAACTTAATACACAAATTAAATCTTAAATTATTTGCGCTATCTTTTCACTTCACAAAATCAATACATTTTTTTGCACTCCTATATTATATCAACCTTAAGTAATTTTCTATGAAAAAATATACGTTTTCACCTCCTTAAAATTTAACAAGGGAGCTGAAGCACATGATTAAATGTCCCTCCTTTGCATGGGAACTAATAGAAATTTATAATTGACATAGTAATCCAAAAACCCAGTTGCACGTTCTCAGGACATCAAGTTGGCTTTTAGAATGATGAAGTTCCAGGACTTTATTCACCATACAGACTTCGCTGGGCTATGTTGCCTAGATTTGATGATGGAAAAAAATCATTTTTATAGCAACAGCCATAAACTTGTCTGTTTGTCTACGGTACCAACTCGATCCGAAAGTTTTAGATCCCTTGACATATGCCGGGAATATTGCGGACGTTGGAAGCCTGCTGGGATTCAGTGTTTTGAAAGCGCTTAACATGTTCGTGCTTTTAATAATAAGACCACATATTGAGGATGTGCTGGCTTATTTGCAGGAGCTCTTAAACCAAAAAATTAAGGAAGATAACATAACGAGTTATTATCTTGAGAAATCAACTCGCTTAATGAGAAAGTTTACATTATTTTTTGGCTATTGTAATGCCTACTACAACGCAGTGACTTTTATAATCATGGTCTACGAAGTACTGTCAAAGTCACAGCGATCACGTTATCGACTGCAAAGCAAGACCTGGTGTCCATGGAAAGTTGAAGGTTCAATTTCTGGATTCTGTGTTTTATATATATGCAAAGCCATCTCATCAGTGCAATATATTGGAATTATGGTGACCAATCAGTTCTTGATCCAAGTTTGCACCACTGAAATGGAACTTTATTTTGACGGCTCAATTGGAAAACTTGGATGCCACGGATTTCAGAGCCAATAAAAAGCTAAAATCTTTGATCATATACCATCAGAGACTTATAAAATTGGCGAACAGAATTAATGGCATTAGATTAGATTGTTTACTTCGACTTTTGCGGTATGCTCTATGGCCTTACCTTAACATCGCTCGATATGATGTCTGTTTTTAAATATACGGTCGGACTTATGTTATTCTTGATATACACATTTTCCTTGTCCCACAATGGTACTCAGGTAGCTTTGGCGGTAAGAAAGTGTTAAGGTTTCCCTTAAAGAGTGTATTAATTTAGCTTTTCTTTATTCATTTTACACTTAAACTAAATTTTCGTTTTCTTTCAGAGTGATAAAGTATTGTCAGCTGCTTTCTATAATAATTGGTATGAGGGCGATCTGGCTTATCGGAAAATGCTTCTCATTTTAATGATGCGTGCTTCGAAGCCTTATATGTGGAGAACCTACAAGTTGGCACCTGTATCCATTACTACCTATATGGCCGTAAGTGTTTTAAAACTTAATTAATTTGCATTTTTAACTTGTTATTTTTCTAATAGACGTTGAAGTTTTCTTATCAAATGTTTACCTGCGTGCGCTCCTTAAAATAAATGGAAAATATGCAATCTACTAGAGCTTAGCGCTAAAAGTACACTTATCAATATTATATGTAACCACAAAATGAACTAGAAATTAGTAGTAGTAAAATATTTATCAATTACTAACTAAACCATTATTATATTAAAATTAACATTGATAATCCAAGTACCTTATTTATCATGAGTTATGGCTTAAATATTTTTACGAGAAAATGTTTATGAAAACTAAAATTTGTTAAATATTAGGAGATCCAAGCTCGTTTTTGTTACTCATTAAACAATACCTACTTTCCAATGACATACTAAAATAGTACAAAAGATTTCAATTAAATGTATTATCAAACTGGCAAACATTTATTTAATGCCTAAGGCTAATTAAAAATTCCTTAAATTTTTGAGAAACCCCGACGAGTTGACCCAGAAATTTGCTCACTCACTTGCTGCACAACAATGCATAACAAAGGAAACCCCCGAAAAACGCAATTTAAGACAGCATGAAAGACAAAATCCTCGGGGTATACGAATATGTAGAGGGATATTTGAAAGGAAGCCAAACTGAGTGCCAGCTTTAGTGCTTTTGTGGCTGGCACTAAGCAAACTTATTAAAGCCAGACAAAGGTTGTCGGGGGCGCAGATTGGGAAGGAGCATCCAACTTTTCATTTCGGAAGTGCAGGAGCGTAAAATTAAGTTCTTTGCTGGAATGGGTGGAATTATGTACAAGTCACCTGGCTGTCCATGTCCCTTCACCCGGCCATCGTCCGTCATATGCTGGGTCTGAGTGACTGAGATGGGTGTGATTATCACGTCGTTATCCGGGATCAGTGGCAACGGCGTTGCCATCGTCTCCTGCCCACCTCCTGCCCATCTCTTGCACCTCCTTCATCTTGATGGGAATGGGAGTGGGAGTGGGACTGGGACTGGGTCTGGGACCCTTGTCCTTGTTTTATATAATAACATTTTAATTCCCTTAATACACGCTACGCTGGCCGCAAAGCCAAACAAACTGAAATTCCGCACAGGAGTTGTTGCTTTAGCCTCTTTTTTGGCTCTCAAGTTGGCCAAGAATTTTGCTGTTTTTTTTCGGTTAGTTCGTTTGTGCGTGCAAATCATTAATCACGAGCAGCGCATATTTATTGTTCTGCTTTCGATGACAGCTTTTTGCTGGCCATGGTTTCGCACGTTCCATTTACTGCCCGTTCTTCCCTCGATTAAAGATTTAATATTTAAACGGCTGGCGGAAAAATCTGTATTTCATTTAATTATTTCCATCAGTAATATTTCATAATATAATATAAATATAATAAATGCTTGATAATTCTGACAAAATAATTTGAAAGTCTGAATTTTAAACAGACTATTATGATTTTTGATTAAAAATATGTTAAAAGATAAAATTAGATACACTTAATTAAATATAATATTGTTAAATAGGTAAACATTTTTGGTTATTTTTCCTATTTGTTTGTCCCTTAGACTATCAGTATTAACTCTCGTACCAGCGATTAAATGGGCTAATTGCAATCGGGCATGTTAGTTGTGCAAAGCCTTTCCAACTGACAACTCACAAAAGCACGTTTGGCAGTTAATTGAGTCATCAGCTTAGACAACAGCCGGGTTGGCCATATGAAAAGATTGTGAATTGCCCAATCATGTGGAAGTGACTTCCAAGACCTTTAAAGTACACACGTCCCAGTGGGCAGGACAATAGCCAAAGGAACGGAGAAATTTGGCCCGAGGATCTCCCCCCATCTCGCCCTCTCACAAAATCGACAGTCTGTATAAAAATTGACTAGGCCAGCAAAGGAGGCAGGATACGGCTGCAAGGATCATCATTGCAGGCATTTGCTACTTGTTTACCCAGAGCTCTGCACCCATTCTCCATTCTCCATCCCCCGTTCCCCGCTCCTCGTTTCCCAAGTCCTGACCATAGCCTTGATAAGTTTTTAGCAAACAAAGGCGGCTCGTTACAGCAGCATGGGTCTTGGGAATTGGTTGGGTGAACCAAAACAAACCAAACTGAGCCAAACCGAGTTGAGCTGCGATGTGCATTTAAAATTGCATACACAAAACACGAAAATTCCCACAGCCCTGCTGCCCTGCTGCCAGAGTCAAAACCACAAAATGTACTCAAACAACATGTCTCAATTTCGTAGTTAGACTTGCCCCACTCCTACAAGGGTCGAGGAAACGGAGATGTGGTCTTGGTTGAGTCACCCAAAATGGTAATTGAAAATGTTATGTAAAATTGGTGGGTAGAGGGTAGCGATATTGTGGTCCACAGAAACGGTAGGACATAATTGGCTTTGGTTTCGAACCGTTTAAAAGTTATAGACTAGATTGTAGCAATCTTGTGTTATGTTATGGCCATTTTGGGGAAATGCCTTGCTCAATTTTTAGAATGGAAATCTTTAACGCTGTGTTTTTGGAAATCAAAGAACATAATACTATATAAATTTCTTTTAAATTTTCAAAGAACGTCTTAAATTATCAATGTTCTAATGCTCCCACACAGTGGTTCATTTACAAAAGCTAGTCCGTTGTCCATCAATTACTTAGCCTTATCTGCTGGGGCCATATGGTGTCACCCCAACTTGCGGCAAAGAGGGGGCATAAAATGTAATAACAACGAGATGGTGAAATTTTTACACACAATTTAGATACATTTCCGCACGTTGCGGATGCCAAGCCTAAGCTCCACTGTGCTTCATAGCGCGATGCTGGAAAACAAAAGCTAAAGCAAAGCTAAGAGGGAAAACCGCCACTGCGGAAAACGTCAAAAAATGCGACGAAGAGGAAATAATGTTGGTGGGTTTTTTAGAAAAAAAAAACAAACATATAAAAAGGCGAATAAAAAAGACCCTCTGTTCATCGCTTTTCGTCTGGCTCCAAAATGTAAGAACATTTTCATCTAATAGCCATGGACCCAGAAATTCAACACAAAATTGTAATTTTTCTGTTGGTTAATATTATTAAAAATTAATTATTGGTCAATTTTATTTAAAGGGTATAAACAAATCTGTTTTACTTCACAAAATATCCGTTGCGCCAACTTGAAACACCGCCATTAGTTGCCCCCCAAAAAATCTGTTAGCATTTGTGTCTATTAAGCTCGAGCAATAAACTTCATAAATTCCACAAATTAGAATGATTAAATTTCATGTCCGTGTAATTTCTAGCCAGCAGACGTGCCCACCGCTTTGGATAAACAAATTTTTCACTGCCTGACGACCAAATTAATGGAAAGTGATTTGGAAAAAGGCTAGGTCAAAACCTTTGATCTGCTGGCTAAACGAAAATACAACAGGCTGTCATCGGTGAGCTAAAATCTTTCAATTGAATAATGTATGTCAATCTATCTTGACAGGGTAATCAGGTTTGGAAAATTCGTCACTTTTACAAGCTAATACAGCAGATACCCATTAAGAGCAATTTTTATTTCAATTGTAAGCAGTGCAAAATTCATTTGATTTCCTTTTGACGTGGTATAAATGGCTTGGTTATTATTAAATTCCCTGTTGTGCATTTAATTGGAGTGGCTTTTGTGTGTACCTACGCTTTGAAAATACAATAATTTTCCTGGACAATAAGCATTTGATTATAACCGATGCCTACTGTTTATCGAATATACCATACGGCAATTGTCGTTTTGTTCGGAAGCGACACAAATTGGTCATACGATGTCCGGCGATAATTATTGTCAATTTATTGAATGCTCATTATTGAAATATCACTCATACGCCACATTGGCATGCTAATTGTTTGTTTTGGTAGCGTCGTTCAAAATTAAGAAGTACAAAACAATAAATTGAATCGAAGAGAAGTCAGCCACTTAACGGGGTACTCGAACTAAACAGAGAATTGTCAACTGCATGTTTTACTTAGTTGTCTAATATTTGTTGTTTAAATATTTACAAGTGATATTGCTATAATTTAGACCGCACCGTAAATAGTGCGGTATCAGTAGTGAGTGTCATGTCGTGTCTATGTCGCTGCGAACAGGACGACCGCGCAATCACGATGACGATGCCACCTATTTCCAATTACCGATGATGCTGAGCGAGCAGCAAAGGCACATCGACATCGACCCACAGACTCACAGTCCCACCGACCCGGCCATGATTGATTGCAACAAAACCAGATTTTGGTTACTGTCATTTAAGAGCCCACTAACTTTCGAGTTGGACGCCGCCCAAATCGAACCTTCGTCGTTGCTCTCGACTACGCCGTATGTTTAATGCAGGGGATAATTTTAATTGCGCCCCGGCTGCATTTTTAATTAAACGCAAAATTAAAAATTGATTGCTTTTTGACGCCATAACTTACATGGCGATAATGCCACGATGCCTCGATCCGCAACCGAGGCAGTCGGTTTTGGTATCTGTGTGGCACACTCTCGCAGTATTTAATATTATAAAATTTAAATCGAGAAGAGCCTCACAAAAAGGAATGCAAGTGGGTATGTGTATAAAATTTGCATTTGCGTGGCACATGCAATGTGCGGATAAAGTTTGGCTATTTCGGACTAGTTGTGTACTTTTTTCGAGTCCTGCCAGCCGGAAGTAAAAGGTTTTAAGCGGAAGTGCGCAGAGTTGCAACGACATATTGTGCTTTCGTATGTGTGTGTGTGTGTGTGTGTAATTATATGCCGGGGTCTGCTAAATGTTGCGGAGACATGCAAAGCGGCTCTTAGCTGGCTGCTAGTTTGTTTTTTCAACGAGGTTAAATGAGGTTTAGCGAAATAGTTCAGTTCTTCAAAATTTGATAAACGCCATTCGGGCCATAAAGATTTCTCTGTGAACCCTGGTTATAAATATAAATAACTAGTATTTTCAGCTGATTACTGATTAAATTAAGCACGCATGAATGCATTACGGCTTTGTTGTTCGGTTGACTTGCATTTATTACTCCACATCGAATGATTATTAACATTTAAGTGCACCAACTCACCAATCATCCGTTTTGGTATATAATTAATGCAATTTTAATATGGCAAATTAATGAAATTATTTAAAAATGCACAAAATCATTTGCAAAAATGGGTGGCCACTTAATCAATTCATTTTAAATTTGTGTTTTCATTATTGTGCTATTAAACAGTTTCATTTTAATAATACAAATATTAATTTTAGTATTAACATGATGTTTTTCCACTTAGTCAACTAAAGTTTTTTATGATTCCGATATGTGATCAGCGTAATCCTTTCGAGTATTGTCAATAATTCCTGAATAGTATTTTAAGATTGCGTTTTAAATTTTGTACAAAAAATATTGTATATTTTAATAATGGATTTCTTTAAGCCACTTCACCGAATACCTGAAGAGGAAAGTGAGGAGGAACACACGCCATTTAATTCTTTTTACCAGTTTGATGCGTTCAAGGAGTTTATGGTACATCTCCGATTTAATCACTTGGTGCAGGATAAAAAGGTCAAGCTCAGTCAAAAACTGGAGCTCGCTCTTGAGAAAAACATTGGTCCCCATGCCCATGTGATACTCAACGAGAAAGTCTACAAGTGCCAAGTCCTGATGCTCCGCATCTACTGCCAGCTCTTCAAGGACAACCTCAAATTCAACGAACTCGTCAAGTTGCCGCCGGATGCCATTACCAATGAGTCCTTTGAGTTGGCCTACGGCTGGATAACCAGCAACAATGTATATTGTCCCCGTGATCAGTTGCTGGATCTTCTGAAGGCCGCCACATTCCTGATATGCCCTCCTTTGGTCGAAAGCATTTTAAAGTGTCTTGGCGACCATAGGTATTTTTTTGGAGTCCACGCCTTCACGTGTTATTTGAATGCCCTAGAAATGGGCGATAGCTTTGTTGCCGACATGATGTTAAAGAGGGTGGGCCGGGCCTTCTTGGTCCTGGTGGGTACCCAAGAGTATCTGGACCTGAATGTAAACTGCCTGTGCGATCTACTCAGCTCCAATTACTTGGAAGTTCAGTCCGAAATAGAGGTATGATGTTATGTCGGGTAAGATTATTAGACTAAGTTCTAGTTAAGCAGGCAGTTTTCAAAATGTGTATTAAGTATAATAAAAAGTAACAGTTTTCTAAAAAACAATAAACTTCTTTAAAATTCATATTAACTATTTGTTTGCATATTGTGTCTTGTTTTTTCTTATGTTTATCAGGACTTAACAATCTAATTTTCGATTTTCCTTTTTAGATTTTTTACTCAGCTCTAGTCTGGATACTATCAGACTACCAGCATCGCAAGAATTATGCTGCCCGTGTGTTGAGCAAAATACGTTTCCATATGATGCCGCCAGCTTTTCTTCTTTATTGGACATTCAATCTCGAAGAATTTGAGGAAGAACTTGCGGGTATGATATGCAAGTGCCTTTATAATGCCATGCTGACCCAGCAGGAAAATTATATGGAATTGTTTATGTCAAACTACCATATTTTTGGGGATCGTCTTTGGATTCGGGATCCCAAGTGTCCCTATGCGAAATTTCTCGATTCGAACGATAGCTGCGAATTTTCATACGCCTATTTTTTCCACTATTTGTGGCAAATTCGAAAATCACCCAAATCATATATGTCTCGGGTCCAGAATGTCGAGTACTACGAAGATTCGCTATTCGAACGTGCGACAGCAGAAGAGGACTCCCATTATGATTACGCGCCATCTTTTTCATTTTATCCGAAAAATGGTGATAGGTCCAAAAAAGACTTGGATACCGAGGAAGATTTTAGGAAATCTGAAACCGATATGAGTCTCATGACGGTTAATAGTCGAGGTACTTTCAAAGAGAAAGCATTTGCCAAAGAAGATTTTAATACGGATAAAGACAATGACTTGGGCTCCGATACAGAACTCGATTCCTTTACCTACTTTTATAAGCACAAAGAGCAAACTCTAGGTTCTAACAAGGAAATCGAAACAGATTTACTTGAGGATTCATTTTCGGATTCCTCAACGGATTGTTCTTCAACAGATTCTGAAAAGGAATTCGGTGGGTATTCTGTTGATGAGTCCGATTCAGATCCCTTTGCAGACCTTGCAGTGGATTCCACTGCAGATCTTAAAACCGAAACGGAAAAAAACATAAATTAAATTATATTATTCTCTTAATTGTATTTCCTTTAGGGTTCGCACTTCTTCAATGCGAAAGTACAAATTTTCTGGGTCAACGGGGAAGCACTTAAATTGGGCGTAACAAAATGTCTGACACGCCAATTATTTTTCTTTTTATATGGGACAGACAGACGCTCTGACTACTCCTGTTTGTTGCTGTAACTACTCCTCCGGATCCTGCCAGTCCTTCTGCTTTTAGTGTTCTGCGTGTTAGTTTTTATATGTGGGTGTCTGTGGCTCTCAGGGTTAAGGGAAATTTTCTGCTGCTTGCTTTTTAAGTGGTTTTATTGTTCACTTGTTTGTGCTGCTTGTTACAACTTCGTTACTTTATTTTCATTTGTATTTTCCTTTACATATTGGTTTAAAAGTCAGTGAGCCATGGCCAACAACGACGATGAGCTGCAATTTGTGATGCCAGATAGGTCAGCTTGTTGAAAAGTTGGCTAGAGTTTAGCTGAAGTTAACTAATGATTGGCAATGCTATAAACGGAAGCTTAGTGAAAGTAGAATATAAAGGTAAGGTCCAATTTACCTGTTTTTATTTATTATTTTGTTACATTGGATTTTTTGCTTCCATTTATCTTTCATTACCCAATAACTAATAGATACAAGAAAACGAAATAATAACTTTGCCAACTGCACTCAGTTGTTGATGACAATTATGCCCCGAAACTCTGCTCCTCGCTAGATTTTGTTTTGTAATATCATCCCGAAATTCCATCGCACAGAATGCAAATTATTTGGAAACTTTTTCGACAAAGTTTTATTTTCGTGTATGTTATAAACGACAGGTTTTTATAGTCATGATTTGCTAATTACATTTTGTTTATTTTGTAATTGGAGTGCAGCCAAAATGTTCATTGGCAGTGAGTGAAAAACAGAATTCCATGCAATTAGATACAAATTTTGAATTTCCTCGATATTTCCGGTTTCTATTGTTGTGAACGAATAAGCCGTGTATATTTTCGCACCTAGTACAATGATTTATGACAGCACTGTCATATCGAATTCCTTAATAAAACTAATTGATATATTTCTGGGGAATATTTCGGTAGGCCATAATTTCCGTTACGAGTACTTCTAAGATCTTGATAGTTATCTGAATCCGGCTGGAAAATGTCTCCAAGGCTGATTTGTTAATTTTGAGCTAAATTGTACTTTAATACATTTTTAAATTTGTCGTTTTTGCTGAGACAATTCAATGAACTTCTCTTACGCTATTATCAATCTCGGAACATAAACATGCTCAATTCATTAAGATCCCTGCACCTATATACTGAGAAATTTATCCAACAGCTGAGCTATTCATAAGCAAAAAAACTCAACGACAAAAAAAGCTTTACACATGGGTTCCTTCTGCACTTCTTGACGCTTTTCTTTGCGTTTCTTTTCTTCTACTTCACTGGGTAAATGCGCTTTTCCGGCTCACATGTTGCTCTCTGCCAGTTTGCTGTTAGTTTACTGCTGACATTTCATTATGTTCGCCCCTGTTTGCCATTTGATTTCAATCAGGAAATGGAAGAGACTAAGTATTTGTCTGGGACCCAATGACCCACATACTCGTAGATGCAAAATTTGTGCCACTTTGTCGGCCCAACTAATAAGTCGTTATTGCTACGAAACTCGGGAAACAAATTAGCACTTTGGTATTTTGAATTAAAATCTACGCCGACCGAAAAGCACTGACGCCTGGGCAGTTAATCACTGAGTCCAATGGAGGGGTATAGGTTCCATACTCTTGGGTTGTCAGGGAGTAGTCGATGGCACCCGGGAGTCGTTTTCGGCACTCAATGTAGAAATCGACGGACATTCGATGGGCGCCTGCGGTTTGAAAAAGGCCCAGAGCATCGAGCCTTTTTGCCGGCCAACAATGGGCTGGCAATAGTAGTACCGATAAATAGGAAATTTGCACTGAATTTGCATGCACGGCTTAATTGTTGGCCATGTTGTTAGGGGTCCGACGGCAGATTAAATCGGCCGCAGCGCAACACAAGCGGTCCGGGGGGAAACGCAGTGAAAATGTGACAAGGCCCGATGCCAAATGATTCTGTGCTCAACGCACTTTACTCCGACCCAGCCAATTGAGCCCTGACCACTGGTAATTCACAATTTGCAAGTGCAGTTTGGCGTAAATTTTCCAATTTGAACATTTCATTTGCCAAATTTGATGGCATAACATTTTGTCATTGTTCCCAAACGATATCCACTTACCTGCAATTCATTAACGTACTTTGATATCCGCCATATTTTAATTTGACAATCCGATATTTCGTTGGCAATTAAAATATGGTCAGTATGAAATGAAAATTTTGATAGGATTTGGTCAATTGTTTGAAAATATTTTAATTGTGTAGCTATTTTGCTTGTGTTGTACTGGAAATATTTGAAATTAATGTCAAATGAGAGGAAATATTGTATTTGATTTTAAGAAGTATATTTATGTGGTCTAGTGATTGTGATTACAATTTAATTTAAATTTATTAAATCAGTCTAAAATAAATTTATTTATAAAGGGCTAAAAATTTAATATATTTTGTCACTATAATATTTCTTGAAAGAGTTTTACATGAGGAACTTTAAGAAAAGTATTTTGAATAGGCATTTTTCTAACCAGAATTTAGTTTTAAACTAACAATCCTGTTTGGCTTAAAATTAATAAACTGAGTCATTAACCCCTGGTTTCAATAAACTCAAAAACTTAGATCTCCGGTCCCAGTTTGAGCTCTTTAAAATGCAAATCGAAAACACCGACAAAAGCTGGCTGGATGATTAAAATATAATTTATATGCCAGTCCAAAGTTGTGGAACATTTCCGTAGTTGTAAAAAATTCCGCCACGCCCCCCTACCCACATGATGAACACATACATATTCATAACGCACGCACACACTCACACACGGACACCTTTCGGCTGCGAATGTGCGTATGTGACCAACAGGTGTGTGTGTGCGTATGTGTTCGTGCGAAAATATTACGACAGGCCTGTCTTCCTGCATGTGACATAAATCTTGGGCAAATAAATAAAATCCAAAAAAAAAAAAACGCCGAGCAACATGAAAGATAGAGCGAAGACAGTAAAAGCAAATGAAATCGCACGCGCAGCAGTACATTTTCAGGGGGAAAAAGAGGGCAACATGAAGAGGAAATGTGAGGGTGGTGGGTGTAAAGGTGTTCGGGCAGGTGGGACATCATGAACACCTAGACGTGCCGACAATTTTTGCATTTAAATGCGAGCAATTTGCCGGCGCCAACTGAAAGAAGAAGCAAATGAACGTCAACGCAAGTGAAAAATTAAAAAAAAAAAAACGGTTGCCTACTTTCTGGGGCCAACGAAAAGAAAATGGCGTTAAACGGATGTGAATCATGTGCGGAACTTCCCGACACGAGGAAAAAAAAAAGAATGGCAAAAAAAACACGAACGAGCCAAGGAAAAGTAAAATTGTCGAGTGGCGGAAGCACAAAATGAAAATGATAATAACAATGCGGTGGCAGACGTCTTCAATTATTGAAAATGGTGCGATTTGCATGGTAAGCGTTTCATTTGACAGCGGAAGTTCATTAGCAACATCTGGCAATGGGGACTCTGCTCCCAACCCGACTGTGTGTGTGTAAATTGCACTTTCCGAGTATCTGCGACACTTAATTAGAAACCGCAATTGAAAAAAACGTAAGTGAAGAGTGAAAAATTGATTGGTCTAGCGGTCAGTTTGGCACGTTTCAAAGGGTATAAGGGTACTTTAATTTATAAAGAAATTGAAATAGTTGCAATAAAGATAAGAATTTAATTATTAAATGTAAAAGTACTTTTGAGAAAGCACTTACAGTTTTTAGTTCTTAAAAAAGATTATATTTATCTTTGTCCTTAACTTAGTCTTACTCCAACCGATTATAAAAAAAAAGCTTTTTTTACAACCCATGAAAGTAACTTAGCAATAGCCATCATTATAAAATGCTACAAAAATGCTGATGCACCACAATGAGCAGCTCTCAAGTCCAAACTGTAACCATTCTGCTTGATTTGTGAACCGATAAAGGATTCAGTGCTACTTCATTCAACATTAATTACACCTGCGGTTTTTTCAGAGTGGATTGGTCAATGGATTTCCACATGCCCGTTTCCGATTTTTTCTCTTCGCCACCATGCCAAGTCGAAGTTGATTTTATATTTCACTAGGTCGGTGAGCAGTTAAATCACCGCCGAGGCCACTGCTGATGCGAATGTGGCCGTGGCAGGCGTGGCGTTCATCATCCCCGTCATTATCGGGGTTTCCACATTTGGCAAGCCGCCCAAGGATCGAGGGCCCGGTGGGAAAAAAAAATGAGCCACGTGAAAGATCCCCTCGGCTGCCAAATGCAGCGGTTGCTTTTGCTTCAATTGAATAATTCGTATGATAAACGAGTGTGCTCGCCAGTGCGAGTTGTGTGCATTTTATATGCCCTCAGGCGTTTCGATTTCACTTTTTGCTCTACACATTTCATTGGCTTATCCTTGCTGCACTGAGCTGGTTTTGATGCCTCTACCAAAATATTTTCCTGCGCATAATTCCTCATTTCGTTTATTTTTGGGCTTTTGTTTTCCTTTTTTGTAAACACCGCGGGTTGTTTGTGCCACCTTTACGATGTTGTTTGCACCATAAATGTTTGTTTTTTTGGAATAGACAAACGAAAAAGTTCGAATTCGCACTTGGTAAGTGAGTGTGATTAAGTCCGTTGCATTTAAAAAATACAATTTTGTGCAAGATGATGTTCGATTGGGGTATTTTGTTTAAATATTTAATTTATTATATTTATAAAAGTAACTTCCTGAAAATATGACTGTATTATCTAACAAATAATGATTTTATTTCCCTTTAACAGTACTTTATAACTAAACAAATAGCCCATTCAGATTACTTTTGGGATAAAAATGAAATTTAATTGATTACCTCTTCAATTTAACAAGAGCACTCGGTTTCGTAATTAGATATTCTGCCCACCAATTCAAAGGATCAGTCCTCAATTTGGTTTCATCTCCATTAAGTTCCGGCCAAATAACCATTCATAATCCGAGACAGGTAAGAGCCGAACATCAAGGGAATAAAATCGATAGAGCAGCAGCTGGTCAATGGCCAAGAACCACAAAAAGTTCAGCCTCCATTCATTTGCGAAACAATTGCAGGGGAGAGTACTTCAATGTTAAGCACCGAAAACAGAACATCGAGCACTGAGGCCAACATGGCCAGGGAATTGCTAAGGCGGATTAAGGTAAAATGCCCGGCATAAGGTGCTTAAAACTCTATTCAGAATCGAACTCCCAGCCGAAGAACTCCAAAAAGCATAGCTCTGAAGGACTACCAACGATTGGAGATTACTTTGAATAATTAACCGGCAGGGAAAATTAGCTGCTCTGGATGCTCGGGCGCATAAAATTTCAAAAATAGCAAGTGCCGTCTGTCTTGAAAAAGTTTTGCTTTGTAGCATATTGAGAGAGTGCCTTGAAAGTTTTCTTTTCTGGCAATTTCAATATTTATTCCACCAGTCGTGATGTCCTTCATCTCGGCACGGAATGGGCGAAAACTTTTGCCAACTATTAGCCAAAGCGCCAACAAATGGCCAACTTGTAGCTGCCCTGCGGCAAGCAACCCCTCACCACCCCCGCTGAATCCATCGCTTTGGAAAGCCTCAACCTGGTAAAGAATTACGATGCATTGCGAAATTTATGATCCATTGAGCAGGCCGCCGGCGGAAGCGGAAATCTCCTGGCCAAAGCCCGGGCACAAGTTCCCTGTGCGTGTAAACATATTGGCTGCCTCCCAGTATATTTACGGTGCCTCTTCGCCGTGTGTCATTGATGTACGGGCTGTAAGGGCTGAACGGTGCCGTATGCAAAGGTCCTTGCATAATGGCAGTAGCGTGCCGAATGTGTCGTGTGGCAAAGCATGAAAAATGGCAAATTAACTGAAATTAATGGCGGAACATGCGAATATTTATTAAAATTGATACGGTTAAGCCGAAGCGGCAACTTTCTAACTTCATTTAAAGGATTTATGCCCAGCCCGACAACCTGTCTAAAAACCCAGTAAGCCCTGTACAAATATCAATCAAAAGTCAAATCGATACGTCTTAGCCAAGGACTAAGGGCGTGTTCGCTGTTTCTTGTTGATTGACCAGGCCGTAAATCATCTGGCTTAAGTTATCAATATGGGTATTAGGTTGATTCCACTTCCCTTTCCTTGGCCCATCAACTTTTTCCTCAACCGTTGAAGTTTTCGTTTCAACGCATTTTATTTATTTATGGTTTCAATTTGCTTGTAAGTAATTAAGCCGAGTTTGTCTGGATTAGTGGTGGTCTCTGAAATTGCCCGAGAAGCCTGTCAAAACATTGAGCAGACAGCTTAGTGCTCAGCTGCGTTTTAATGCCAGTAGCTGATCAATATGGTAGTCCTTTATACAAAAATATTATTTGTAAGTTGGAAAGTTTTCGTTTGGTTCGAATAAGTTCAAAGTATAGAAAACAATAATAAAAATAAAGAAATTAAAACGTAGCAACTTCAAGAACCTAAATAAATGTGTACTTGGTCCTTTACAAAGATTTAAACAAATTTATCAGTCATATTTTTCTGTATAAATATAACACCTCCCTTTGGGGCTACCCCCACCAAATCCCAACAGAAAATCCACTTTGCTAAGCCAGTCCTGGCTGTCGCTTCATTTAGCCACTTTCCACGGGGCTTTCCCGGCAAATTCGTGGGTCTACCTTTATGTTTTCGGCTCACTTTTTGTTTTGGCCAGCCAGGTCGGGTCACTAATGATGACAAATGTACAAAAGCAAAAAGCCAGTGGGGCGAGCAGTCGAGTTCAAAGGTCAGACAGTGTCGCATATGTTGCGACAGTGACCAGATGGCCGAACCGCTCATTTCGTCTGCATGCAAATGACTTTATTTGAATTTTAAATGTGTAAACTGTGTGCCTGTCCGTTACCGAAAAAGTGTGCCCCCCACCCCACCACTCTGTTTACGACCTGACCCCGGCCGTTTGTCACTGATAACGGCCAAGAAAAAGGCCGGGCAAATGAAATTGCAGCAGCATCAACGGAACAAAATTCAGTAATGGAACAATGGCGCTATGACAACAATGGCCAACGCCTCCTTGGCCCCGCCCCCTTTTCGACCATTTGTGAAAGGAAGATGAGATGGCGGAGAAGCTGAAATAATCATTTCCGTTTTCCGGCCCACGTTCAAGTCTTTTATCTCTTTCAAATTTTCGTTATTGTTATGCGTTTCAAAAAGGTTGCCTTGATACGCGAGCACACACAGCAAAAAAAAAAAAGAATAAGAAAATGGTGGTAACCCCTCAAACAGGAAACCTGAAAAAATGAGAGGAATTGTTGACTCACCTGGTAATTTCCGGCATTGGAATTATCTTGTACACAGTGCGTATACTTAATATATGTAATTTGCTCTTCTCGCACCTATGCTGGCGTATTTTGCCTTCGGTCTGCTTTTCGTTCTCGCTGCTCCTGACAGGTTTTTAATTAATTCGAAATACGAAGCGGATGAATTCAGCGGAAAACTTCAACTAGTCGCGAAGGGGCATTTTGGCTAATCGATTTCGCTCCTCAAAGCCAAGTTCATTAACACGACACACCACACGAAAGTTTGCAGCACGCATCAAAGGAAAAGTCGAAGCTTTAACAGGACTGTAGTCGCAAATGTGATACCCCCAATTAGGGATCATAATTTAAATAAGGTGTATAGAAGCCAAAACCCGTTTGAAAACAATAATTTACCACTTGTATTCAAAAAATTAAAAAAAAAAATCAACTTTCAAAATTTTGTTTTTAAGCCTTAACAACCTGCGGCTACCCTACACATAATAGTTGGGCAAACTAACCCAATAAAAGGATGAAGGACGCATAAATTTAGTTACACGTTTTCCTTCGCTTTCGTTTTGTCTGATTTTTTACGGCATTTCAATTAAGTTGCATAAATTAAAAGTTCGCTCGCTCTGATGGTAATTTGAGGGCGCGGTCTATAAATCACAACAGCCGCTAATTTGATTAGCCAAGTTAGGGGCATCCATTTTTGGCTATCACTTGGGAACCGCTCTATCAGCTTATTGGGGTCGCAGGTGCTAAAGGAAGTTTCATCACGAATATAGTAGTCATTTACATAGGGCGTTAATTTACGACCTTCTGCGCCAAGAGAGTCAATCAGTTTTATGCGGAGAATTAGCATTTTCATTTAATTTCTCTTTGCCCAACTTAATACACTTAATTATTTTTCATTTTTTTTTCGTGTTGATCTTGGAAACTTTTCGTTCATAACTTCTTAGTGAACGTTGCAGTAAGAAAGCGAAAAGAAATGTTATATTATCGCCTCTCACGCAATGGAAATGGCAAAGTTTTAGGTAAAATGAAAAGGAAACAAGCTGGTGCAAAAAAAAAAAATGTGAAACAAGAAAATTGCGGCCAACTGACGGGAACTTGACAAGATGCCAGAAACAGCGAGAAAATTCCTGTGGTCCGTGCGGCCGGGGGTTGGTGAGATTGTCTCTTGGATGTTTGGGTGTTTGACAAAAAGGTGTGGCAACTGTTGCGGCTTCCGTCGGTCGTCGGCGTGGGATACTTTTTGCTTAGATAAACTGTCATGATTTAAATAGTGGAAAAACTTTGCAGTCACCATGCCATAGAAACAAATGCAAAAACTCAGCACGAGAGTTGAGCAGATAGCCGGGAAGTGAGTGTGTGTAGCCGTGACACTTTTCGACATGGCAACTGTCATCTTGCGTTTGTCATGTCCTCCTGCATTGTGGCATTGAGTATAAAAGTACAACCCCCTACCCATGTCCCTATCCCATCCCCAGTTGTTGATTGAATAAACAGTCAACCCCAAAGTGTGCGTGCTTGTGTGCCCCCACTCTTTGCACAGTGTAAACTTTTTTGACATGGGTGTGTGACTGTGCCATCCATGACAAAGTATAAAAATAATATTTACATGCTGACGAAAATAGTCGAAAAGGCTTTTTGGTCGTTACACACACTTTTATTTTGGAAAAGGTCGAGTGGCTGCCAAAATGCAGAGTATGAATAATGTTCAACCTGCTGCGAAAATGCATTGAAAATATTTGTTCTTTGCACTGGAAGCTCAATTGATTTTATGTTGTTTAATAATAGCCAAATATTTATTCAAAACAGTTAATTATAGTTATGTAAAACTAACTTAGCTATAGGTTGTAGAACGCAATACAACACTAAAATTAAATGTTGGGAAAAATACATGAACATACAGTTTACTAAAAATATTATAAAACGCAAAAATGAAGCCAAAAAATGTTGTCCTATGCATTTCATAAATTCATTTAATTAGTTGCTTAAAATTAGGGATATGAATTTTATAGCTTCTATTGTAAACACAAAATAAATGTGCCGTTGTAAATAAAAATAATTACTTTATTTTACAAATATAGCAATGTTTACTTACTGCAGAAAATACATTTGGAAATTATTGAATATGTTGGTAAGTAGATCTTATTCAATTTTTAATAATTCGAAATTTATAAGTTGGCCCAAATTAATTACTGCCAATACAGTTACTGGACCAATACAGTTACTGGACCAAGCCGGCCACTCGGAAAATAGCGCGCAATTAATTTTAAAGCTTGAATTGTAATTAAACAATAAATATGGCAATGCGAAAAATGCTCTTAAAGTGAAACAAATAGCAAATTTATAAAACTGTCAGCATCTAGAAAGGGAGAAAAAGAGTCGGGCAAACAAAGTACACGCTCATGCGGACACGTCACCATTGGACAGTTAAGGATATGTGGGATAAACAGGACAACAAGGCAGTCACATGTGAGGCAGCAGGGTGGAGGGACAGGCGGGGAAAGGGGAGGGGAGACGGATGTGACAGGACGTGGTAGTGCCGTCCTCATTTAAAATTAATTATACGCCGAGTGTTGCCGTTGCTCTGCATCATTCACTTAATCGTTCGTTTACTGACGCATTGCGGCGAGTGAGACGGAAGATGCTACCGAGAAAGAGAGAGAAATATGGTCTTTTTTACTATCTAATTAATGTGCTACTGTTCTTCATTTGCCATATTTTATGGTCTCCATTTAACAATTGAAATATGATATACCACATTTATCATTGTTAAACCATTGAATTTAAACTAGATACTGTGGATATAAATAACTGTTTAAATGATTCAAACAAAATGATTATCTGGCTTTTATTATAATTTTAATTTAAACATAAATTAAATTATGACCTTGACAAAAAAAAAACCAACTGTGAAAGGACTATTTATAAAACTATATAAGCGTTTAAAATCTTATACATATTGCAATAAATTTAAACATTAAATTTCAATCATATAAATTCGTCTTGAAAGATGCTCTTAAAGTAAAATATAAATACAACTGAAATTAAATAAAATACTACAAATATTAAATTGTGAAACAGATATATGAAAATGACATTTTTGACCCATTCAAGCATTAAATTGGATTTTTTTATGAATGCGTTTGACCGATTTCGGATTTGAATTTCTTTTAATGGCAAACCAAAAATGCCAAACTTCATTCTTTCACACACAAAACCAGATATCAAATATGTTATTGGCACATTTTTTGTTCGTTTGTTCGTTTGTTCGGATTCATTGAGCATTTTGGTTTTCGCCGTTGTGAGCTGAGCCCGCAAGGAAATTGAAAGCGTATCGAAAATCCAACCACGCGGCCAATGCGGCAAACGTTGCAAACAAAAGTTTTCTCTTTATGGTTGTGTGTGTGTGTGTGTGTGGGAACAGGAGTGTGCTTGTGAGTGCGTATGTGTGTGTGAGCGGGGGGCCATAAAACAGAAATTAGTTGCAATTGGAGTTTGCGCTTTGCTTTTGCGTTTTGGTTTTGTTGCGGTTGGATTGGTCTGACCGTCGTCATGTAGCATCCAACTGTCCCACTTCCCGTCGTCCTGCGTCCTTTTTCCCTTCTCTTCTTTCCCATTTCCCTTCCGCGCCCACCACTTTCCCCCTCATGCTGCTGCAGTTTTCGTTTCCGGTTTGGCTTGGCCAAAGGGCAAACTATCCGAAATATCACATACTAATTTACAGACTTTTTCCCCAACTGAAATTTGTTTTATTCTTCCTTTTATATTGCGGCAACATCAACAAAAATATAAGGGAAAACAACAAAAAAATGGCCGAAATATTGAACATAGATTTTTGTGGGTTTCGAACTTACACATGCTTGAATATGAATGCGCCGGAAATGTGTGTTAATAGAACGGAAACGGATGTGCCAATCCAATGTTCGGTTATGAATTCAATTTGAGTGGCATAATTGCCATAAAACATATTGATTATTTGAATGTAATTGATATCGTTAATTGGCAGACAGTTAATTAGGAGAGTAAATGTTTAATACAATATTTGGCTATTAATCTGAATACGAAGAAGAATTAAAACTGAAGGATTACTTCAATAATTGTTTATTAATAACCAAATATTGAAAGCAATGTAGCTTGTAATTATAAAATTAACATATATTTCGCACTCATTTTCTAAGCGGATAAATGAAACAAATGTAGTTAATTCTCATTGTTACGTTTGAAGCAGAATTATGGTAATTTTGATACTATCGGTTTTAATTGGCTTACATGTTGCATAATTACCAACATCAACCAAAAATGTAATTAACCGTATCAATATGGAAGATTTATGGTTGAATTGAAGTTTGATAAAATATTTCTACATGTGTTTGGCGATCTCATCTGATTGGGTTTAGATGACTGTTCTACTTTAATTAATTGTTCCTGCATATTTATTCTATTCGGTTGAGTGGCGAATCAGTAGTACCAAAATAAAAAATATAGCAACCGACGCAAAACAACATGACAATCAATAAAATCGAGCCAATATTTTTTACGCCATTTTAAATTGACACAATCAACAAATCAGAAACGGTGTCCATCAATACAATATTTACAGTATGCAAAATAAAGAAAACAAATTTGGCCCTAAATTTGTTGCTGTTCCATTTGAATAAATCGAGAACGGCTGCTATGCAGTTCACTGTGCCAAAAAATAGGCAGTACTTTTTTTGAATTATTTGCTTATATTAGTCGTCGGGGACGTATCTTGATTTGTGTATGTGTGTGGGTAGCCGAAAAACATTTTCTCACACAGATGCAGGGAAATTTAAAAGCATTTTGGTTTATTTGGTAAGTGGTTATTATATATATGTCGGTAATATGCACCTGTGCTCACTTTTCGACCATATTTTATTTATTTATTTTATATTTATTCTATAAACGTTTTACTTTGTTTTATGGCTTGACAACTGGCAGGTGGACCAATTTGTTCGACCGTTTTTTGGGACAAAATATTTGTGCAATATTTAAATAATTTTCGAATGCCCAGAATTGATTTATGAGCGCAATTATTGCTTCAATTGAATTCTGGGTCACCTGGACACAAATACAAATAAATACCAAAAGCGGGAGCTTTTTATTTTCACAGTTAAATAAATGAAAAGATTTGTCAAAGTATTTATTCATCAATCCCAGTTTGAATTCATTTTCGCATTATAATTTAAATACTTTTTTATCTTCTGCAATCACTTGTTAAATCCTTGTGGCCATTGCATAAACATTATTTATTGTTTGGCTACATTTTAGTTGATTTTGTTTGTACATAAGCCTGGTTTATGGCAATGTAAAAAAAAATCAGGCTTTTGATGGTTGCCGCTTATCTTGTTTTGTTGTCGTTCAATTCCATGCGGAAATCAGCTTAAAATATTGGCAAAAATATGTACAAAAGTGTATATAAATATTACTGTGCTCAATGGCAAAGCTTGTTTTCAATATGCATTGCAAACAAATCGACATAAAAAGCGTTTAATATAATAAATAAAAACACGCTTAAGAGCTTAGCGTTTTAGCTGAATCCCAACCAACACTTTTTCCTCAATTTTCCCTACTTTCCCCTCTGAACGTTTTAGTTTTTTCCTTTTTTCTTTATTGATTTCAAACACACTGCGGAAATAAATCAAAAGCTTCTTGAAGTTTTTTCGCAGTTAAACGGTTGTTGGCAACCTCAATAGCAGCTGGCATTTAAGAAATACTTTCTAAATGGCTTTAAAATATTGAGAATAGTTTTATTCAAATTTAAAAGATTAGCTAATGCTTAATGCTTTAATGTATTAAAAAGTAGTCTCTTTTATTCTCCAATGTAATATTTAATTTAAAAATATTTCTACAGTTTTTTCTATACAATTTTCTTTTCAATAAATTGTTTTAGCTTTATTTTAAACCTTATTTAACTGATGTGCTTGCTGATAATATGATTCACGCTCATTAACTCAATAAATATACTGTTTCTATTATAATTTGTTTACTTTTCCAGCACTTTAGTTTCTCTACCGACCTATGTCAATAAATGACTTGGTTGATAGCAAAGGAAACCAGAGGAAAAGCAAAAGACCGTGAAGCGTGAATATCCTTTTATAAGTAGGTGCTTACACTTATGAACTTAATTTAACTCATTTAAAAGGGGCGTTTTGCATTGTTTGAATAGATAAAAAACGTCTTTTCACCCTCGGCTTGCACTATTTAAGTGGACCCACATTACTAAATAAGCCTCCGCAGCATTTTGTGCAACTAATTTAATTTCGCTGCGGTTTTTTCTACTTTCCCTCCTGTTTTCCTCGTTGCGTTTTCCACTCCACAAATGACGCTCGCTTATGAAGTTGATTTAACTTATTTTCCCTGTTGACTTTCATGCGCGTAATTTTTATGTCAACAACCCGCATGATGTGGGTTTCACGGCTTTTCCACTGGTTTTTGCCAGCTAAGCTGGTTTTAATGAATGAGCCACAAATTGGCTAAAGGCTGCGGCATAATTATTTTATGCCCCAACTATTGGTTAAGGCCAAAGGTCAAGAGTTGTGACGTCAACTCATGCTCGCGCCTTGTGTAATTAGCATAGGTGATTCGAAACTTTTAAGATCAAAGTCTTATTTTGGTGGCTGACATACATTCATGTGTAAGCATGTGAGCAGGTGTTCTCGTTCACGTTTTCTTCGTTTGCATATTAATGAGAAATTTAATTGGTTTTGGAAGCAATGAATTTTTAATACTCAACTACGCAAGTACTTCAAAGTAAATAAACAAAGCCACGCAGTCCCAGTGCACTCCATCTAGGAGTAACAAAATACGTTAATAATCTGGGTAAAAAATAAAGGAATAAGGTAGCCTCTAGCTTAACTTGCTCAAATTAATTAGAAAACTAATTAAAACTATGGTGCGCCCCAGGTAAGAAAATGAAATAACAAAATAGTTGCAACGATGGTCTAGTTAAACGTTGACAGAAAAAGAAAAAAATACTTTAATTAATTATACGTGTAAGATACTGATTGAATTTATTGTAGTGCGAACTAAGCAAGAAAAGAAAACTATTTAGAACCGGAAATTTATATGATTTTAATTTTCGTTGCAAGAACAATAGACTGACAAGCGTAGTAGCGAGTTTATTGACATCGTTTACCTGAATCGAAGAATGTGAAAACTTCACTGGCTGAAGTTTATATTGCTCATTAAAATTCCATTTCCGAATCCCCATTATTGATAGCTTTCAGTAAAATAGGCGAGCAAATGCTCAAACGTTTGTACCTCCATCAAACCTAACACACTTACCCGTCAATTCTTTGTAATCAAATTCATCAAAAAATAGGGAGAATTCCCACACTCATTAACTGTTGCTCTTGGTGATAATCCCCCAGAGCAGAAGCTTTTTCCGTATATCACAAAACATATTTATTATACGTTCACGTATATATGGCCAAATAATTAGAGCAGCATTCTGTGTTCGCTCGCAATTTGATATTTACAGGAAACGCCATGGAAAATTGTCAAGTGGCACAAAATCAAAGCACGCACAAAATTATAATTATTTTATGTGTGGAAAATGTGATGCATACATAAACAGAAAACCACGACACCAAGTGTTGGAACGAGGCGTGTTCTTAGAATTCGGCTTATAAAGTCTTAAAATTATATTTTTAAAATAATACAATAAAATGTACATTTTTTTTTGGTTGAAACTTTTTTAACCCTAAGAACTCAAATTTTATAAAATAATATATCTTTACATATTTCAGTATGGATAATCACGAAAATATGGAATCATAAAAATCATATAAAGTTGGTTTTATATATTAGTAGTATTTGAATCTTTACATTTTTCAGTATGGATAATCATAAAAATTTGGAATCATAAAAATCATATAAAGTTGGTTTTATATTTTAGTAGTATTTAAAGCAGTGAAGAATCCTTTGAATAAATCTTTGATTTCTTGTTTTAAAAGAACAAACAAATTGTGAATTTAAACAAGGTTTTTTGATTACGTTGCTTTAACCCATCTGTCAGCCCTCGAGAATCTTTTGTGGCTTTAATTTTATAGAAATTACCGGAGTGTGGAGCATTTCTGTTCCACACAATACAGGACACGTGTGGATGGAATGGCCGGGCCTTCATACACCCACACATCTGCAGCAATTATCTATCAAAAGCAATTGTTGTATGATGCTGCTCTCGTGCATCTAGTGCATGTAGGCTTAATTGCTGCTTTTGCTTTTGATATGCAAAATTATGCACAGTTTATCAACGCTGCGATGCGTGCTTTTCCCCCTCGGCAAACCCTTACCATCACTCTTTGGGCCTTTATTTCCACTTTTATGGCTCGGCCATTTTCCGCTCACGCAAATTCAAATATTGTTTTCCGTCATTTGAGAAAAACACGACAATGGAACCGAAACTGAAACTGTCATCGCAAATGCATTTTGGGCGATGGTTTCCTAGATTTTAATTGAAAATTATGCATACGCCACGATGGGCATGCAGAATATTTTGTGTGTTCGACGATTGTGCATTCGAAATTAGTTGTCGTAAATCTGGTTATGTTGATGCTAAAAATTCCACTTCACCGTTTATAAACGTGCAGTTGAAAGTCAATTGGGTATGTTTTTTACACTGATTCAATTAAAAATGCCATTAGTAAAAAAGTTTGTCCTGTTAGTGTATGATGAAAATATATGATGAACGTATCAACACTATAATTTACTTACCAAATAATAAATTCGACATTTTAAAACTGTATCTGAATGTTTTTTTCCCTTAATGTGGCCAAAATTGCATATACAGCCGAACGGTCTTGATTACTTATACCATCGATTTCTATCGCTTACCGGCTGTTTTCAAACATTAAACACAAATAGTTAAATAAATGAAAAGAAAATATATATATATATAAATTGTAACCTATTAAAAAATCTTTTTAAGAGTTCAAAAGTTAAGACATTCCGTATTCTAGAATAACATTATAATATAATTTAAATAAAATGAGAGCACTGTTTGGTTATTTTCGTTTAAAACGAACAACTAAATCATATTTCTTCACGTTAGACAGTATTTCTCTCGCCATGCCATTCATTTTGTATTATACCACTTCCTGTTGCATTTTGAAATACAATTTCGTGTCAAGAAAAGCGCTTGAAGTGCAAGAAACAAACCTGGAAAGAAAAAGAATTTTTCCGGGATGTTTATTTCACTTTCTCTTTAGCTTTTAGCATGCTTCATTTTGCTTAAAGAAATCGCAGATAAAGAATTTTATTTTTTTATAGAAGAAAGTGCACAACTTTCACTTGGCTAAAGCGATTGCTGATGAAAATGGGGGAACCAAATTTTTAAAATAAAAATTTATAAGTAAAATATGCAAATATGAAAAATTTAATGTAATAGCTTGAAGAAATTTCTGTGGAGCAAGCCATGAAGGCAAAGAACCAATTCCACTTAGACCACAACTTTCCATTTCGAGAAGAGCACTATAATCAGGACTAAGACTGCAAGATGCAACAAGTAAGCGAGGGCTATAAAATGGTTACGGGAAATTAAACAACTTATTGCGGTTTCTTTTTACCCCGACACACTTTCTTCATAGCGACTGTTGGCAACGCTGACTCTGCGCTCTTTAATTTATGCAAATTTCATGCTACGCGTGGCGCACCAACCCCAACCCCAGAAACCACCCAAAAACCACCCCCTGCTGAGCGGGTGGGCGCTGTGTGTGACACAATTTTGTGCCACTCAACATGTGGCAGGGACGTAGCCAAAAGCAAAAGTCACATTCAGCTGCAACAATGGCACCGCTGAAAGCTGCTCAAGTGCCAAATGTCTTTGGACTCCCTTTTTCAACGCCACCGTAATTTGTTGCAATTGCGGGGTGCTCAAAAAATGTATATTAGTTGAAATTTAATTTTCTGTTTGGTAAGTTGACTTGGCTCTTTTTATCCAAGCGCTCATGTTTTCGTTATTCGCCAGCTTCTCTTTGTTTGCGTGGTGAAAGTTTCGCAAGTGGAAATTATGCAAACTGCGTGGGGAGCTGCAAAATATTATTACGCATACGCCAGGTGGGTGCCGCTTGCACCATGCACACCTGCCATGTGCTGACTGAAAGTTTCCCTCTATGAACACGGGCTGACTGCATCCAGTTTGACTGCGGCTGCGGCTTTGCCAGTGCAATAACTTCAATTTAATTTCGTTTCACATTTTTCATGTAATGGATGGCCCGGGGGGTCTGAGTTGTGGGTCTAGGACCCAACTTTTGCTTATAATTCAATTTTTTGGGAGCTTCGCCCAAAGGAAGTGCGTATGTGGATCGAGTGCGTGTCTTCATTTGAATCGAACTGTTACCACACAGTTTGGGAAGGGAATTATGTTAGCCGAAAATTATGGTAACGATATTTTCATTTTAAATTAAATACTATATATCCTTTGTTCCAAATATGTGTTGTACAACGTTCAATTTTTTATAATAATTTGCATAGGCATGTAATATAAAATTAATATATAAAAATTTTTCTTTAAGATTGCAACAAAGAACTCAATAGAAGTCAATTAAAGTAAAAATTTTAAATTGATAAAAAATAGTCTTTGAAGGTTTATTATTTTATGCCGCTTTGCTATTTAAGAAGAAGTATTTTTTCTCATTTCGTATTAAGCCGCTAAGAAGAGGCTTCACATCCCATTAAAATTAATTTTGATATCTAAATTTCGTTTTATGTTCAGATTGCCTCCTTTCTAAAATCGGCGATAAGTACCTGTCCCATAAGTCAAACGCGTTTATTGGATCTTCCCTCGTTTACGGCCCTTAAGCTAACAACTTTATTAATGCACCAACATCTCGCACAGACGATTGAACAATTTAGAAAAAGTTCAAGTACCGGATTACGTCGGATCTCCTCCAAGTTTGTTAATTGTTAATTTGCCAACGCCGAGAAATGCAAACAAGAGAGTTCGTCGTGTTCAATATATGGGCATGGGTATAATGACTTCTTTCTTGGCGGTGGGCCTTTGTTCACATAGATGAGGATCTAGAGATTGATAGATATCAAGTTAAGTGCCCAAATGTTGCTTTATAACATTTTAATGGCCCATTGTGCCCGGTCTCAAGTTATAAAATGTCATAAAATTTTCAACAAGTCCTTTAGCTTTGCCTCGGGGCTCGGGGTGTTCTTAAGTGCATTGGGTTCAATTTGGAAACTGCTTCGTCGGCGATAAGCGCTCAAGCACTTAAAATGCTTTATTTCCACTTCAGCTACAAAGCAATTTTATTAGCTTTAGAAAATTACAACAAAGTCTCCTCCATCCAACCCGCTGCAGCGCAAAATTATGATGACTTTTTAATTAAGCAACAAGAGCACAGACAAACAGCAACAACAACAACAACAAAAATTGTCGCCAAGTGAAAAAGCTAAAATTTCTGACGAAATGAATGAGTTGCTGGTGATAAAGGAGGATGGCTTTGGTTTTCTTTTTTTCAGAGGATGATAATGAAAGTGTGGGGGCCCAGACAGCTGCCATTTGGCTACTTGGCTGCTGTCGGCCCCATTGTTTTGTCAGTGCCACGTGATGCGAAAACTCACCAGCAACGACCAACCGAGCTGGTCAAGAGCAGAGCCAACAACAGTGGCAGCATTAGTCGACCATTTTGGTCCAGTTTCAGCCCGGATTTTGACCGGCAAACCATCGGGCATCGGGCAGCTGGAGATGCAGATGCGGATGCACAAGTACAAATACAAAAACTCAAATGCCAAACTGCACTCGAATGTCTGGGGACAGAAACGCGCTAGATAATGCTCGCCCGTCCTTGTCATTGTCCTGTAAAATAACTCTATAATCCCCAGTCTCATTGCTCTGCTCGAACAACAATCATTGCCAGCTCTAAGTAGTTGCACAAACGCAGCCTCCTCATCCTCATCCTCATCCTCATCCTCATCCTTATCCTTATCCTCTGGTCCTCTCTATAAAGTCAAACAATGAACATTCATTTGATGCTGGCTTTTGCCGTCCCGCAGTGAAGACAACTTCTGGCCTGTTTTTTCAGCTTTTCAGCCATTTTAAGGCAATTTAGTACTGTAATAATTCAAACAAAAAATATACGAATTCCAAGAATATTTTATTCTTAAACATTTTGCCTTGAGCAGTAAATGAAAGAGCATATCAAAGCGAGAAATAAGGAAAAGTTTTTTTGGTCAGCTTTTGTTTGCAAATTAAAATATTCTCAGTAGGAATTGGTTTAGTAATTTTAATTTTTTAATAATTAATTTTTTTTAAATGCAAATAAACATTGAAAATTGTTTTTTCTCGGAAACATTTTTAAAACAACGCATCATAACCAATTTTAGAACAATTATTTATATTATTATTCTTAGTTTGAACATCTTTAACTCAATGTGTGCATAAACGCAAGTAAAAGGTATTTCAAAAGCACGAAGATTTCTCAGTGGCTTGAGTTATGGAAATTCGATTGCTTTGAAATATTAGTTTTAACTTTATTAGAACCATATTTATTAAATGAATTTATTACTTTATTTTAACTATAATAACTGAACTAACATTCGAAATTTAATAAAATTCCCTTATTAAATGATTTCGCAGTAATGTATTAAGCTACCAAAAGTTGTCCTTTTTTGCCGGCTGATTTTTCCGGATTCTCGGGTGCGAGGAAACTGCCAAGCGGAGCAAAAGTTTTCCGCAAGTTGCCTTGCCTTCAGCCCATTGCAGTGTGGCCAAAAAGCGCTGCGAAGCGGAAATGTCAATGCAACGGCACTTGCACTTCCGCTGCCTACTTGCACAACTTTGCCTCCCGACCCTGATTCGGATTGGGAATCTGTGTCTTCATTGTTCCACAGCTTTCGACCTGCTGACGTCGGCACAAAATGGAAACAAATGGAGGCCCGAGGGCTCAGCACTGCCGCTTCTCCGTCTCCTTCTGCTTCTGCTGGCCTTTGCTGTCTCCTGCCCATCTGTCTGCTTAGCAAATTTTCGATGATGATAAATGTGACTGGCGAAGTGGGAAAAAACCCAATATTGATAACTTTGAAACCCCTAGCTTTTGTCTTAGTTCGCCAGCATCCGAATCGCACCATCGCCCCGTTCGATACAGTTTAAAATTGTCAACTTGGCTTTTTCACGCATCATCAATTGGCGTTTATTTAGTAGCCTGCTGGGAAAGGGAAGGATCTGGCCTGCATAGTTTTCTTAGCTTTCTCCCCCCTGGCAGCTGTCTTTTGTTTGTAGGCCATAAATTCAGCTCGGACCAACTGCATAAATTATGGGGAAAAGGGTGCGTGAGGCGCACTTTATTTTATCACCATCAGGAATGGCAGCATCTTCTTCTGTTCCCGTTCCCGCTCCTCATCCTGCTTTCTCCTCCAGCTGGTAAACGACGATGTCCTTAAGCTGCTTGTGCAATTGCCGCATACTTAAGGTAATCTCGGCGAGCGCTGCGCTTACTTCAAATGGCCATTCATCAGACTCGTTGAATGCAAACTGCAAATAAATGGCAACTGTCGCAACTTCCCGCCCATTCTGCCTCCTGTTACTGTTACTGCTCCTCCACCGGCTGCTCTTTCCCAGCATTTCGCCCAACAATGGCTGACCAGCCAACAATTGTCATAGAAAGCTGTCGACTCAACGTCGGACTGTGAGTCCGGGTCAAAAGGTCGGCGGGCACTGTAATTGTAATTGTATGTAGTTGGCCACTTAGCGCTCTTCTGCCTTAATGCTACTTTTCTTTAGACTTACACAAATACCATTGTTGCCTTTGAAATGTGTTCGAAAACTATTTTCATCTCAAATAAAATTGTTTTTCCAAACAATAGCTTAAGGTGAGAGGCGATGGAATTCTAATTGTTGCTTAATGGAAAGAAATTGAATGAAAAAGGAAATGTTTTGAAGCGCTTCCGAGCTGCAACTTAATGTTTTCATAGTATATTTTTATAGGTTTTGGTTTCGATATAAATTTGAGTTTTTATGTTTTTTTTTGTTACGAAAAGGATTTTTATCTATATACTTTCTTGTACTTAGAAGACTTGTATGGCTTTTAAAAATTAAATTTTTCCGTATCGAGATTGAGAACGTCTTGAACGATATAGTCGTTATTTTCTTTTTATATAATGAATCTTCTTCTTAGAGTAAGACATTATTTAAATGGTTCAAGTATATTTTACAAAAGTGACTAAAATTTAAGTTTTTACTCTTATACTTTCGCCCCAAGTCGAAAAATACCCCCCGCCAGCCAAAAGGTTGCGATAGCCAAATAACCTTGCCACTTTTCAGAAAGAACAGCATATGTGTCTGCCAAGAAAACGACTCGGGCCAGACTTCGGGCATTAAGCCAGCGAAGCAAACAAGTTTAATCACTCTTTGATGGCCATAATTCAAATTAGGCGACTGACAAATAGGCGGGGAAAATTGTATGCCTTTAAGCGGGCTTTAAGTGTACCAAAATTTGGGTCGGCTTTGCGAAGGGAACTTGACCGAAGATGGGGAGGCTGGAAAATGGAGACAATGGAGGGACAATGGGTGCGAGTCTGGCGGAAAACGGAAGCGAGCAATGGCGAACTGCGGCCTAATGTACAGCGCACAGTGGCGGGTGGGTGGACAGCGTTCTGGGCGGGTGGCTAAATGGCCTTTCCATTGGGCCTGGTCCAAAACGGAAGCTTTCAATTTCAAGCTGCAGTGGTGAGAGCAAGTCGCAGGCAAGTGGCCCAGGATCGGGACAAGGACGATGGCAACGGTCGAAGTAGGAAGGACGAAGAGTCTCGGACTGCAGCTCAAAGCAGAAAAAGTAATTTATTTCGTATTGCGGTTTTTAACCACATTTTCCACTTTGTACAACAGCAACGACAGCCGAAAACTGCAGCTACCATCTTCATTCCTATCTCCATGGCTATATAAATTTTCACCAGCCCTGCGCCCTCTCTCCGTCCCACTTCCGCACCATCTTCCATCCCGCTCCCGCTCCCTCGCCCCGTCTTTGTATGCCTGTTCCACTTTCTGCTCGATAAAAAGGGCTCAAATGCGGTTCCGTTTTTCTTTTGCCGTTCGTCGCCTCCTTTTCAGCACATTCCCAGGCATTTTCTTTTTTAGCTTTGCACAAAATTTCACCGTTCAAATTGCATTTGACCCAACCAAAAAAAAAAAAAAAGGGAAAATATACGAAAAAAAAAAATAAGAGAAAACCAGACAGAAGAAAAGTGGCTAAGAGGAAAAGAAGTATTTTCTGTTTCTGCTTCTTGTTGGCCACTTTTTTGCACCTTGCCACGCAAATTGCATTACCATGAAGTTATGAGCGACAAGTGTGCGAATGTGAATCTCTGAGAGGGAGATAGAAAACAGAGTAGTTCGCTAAGCAAGATGTATGTGTATTTTTTGGCCGAATATTTGGTGTGCCTTGCAAGGCCATAGACAAGTTGTTTACTGCTCAGTTCAACCATAAATGATGCCCACTTCTTTCCCTAGGCGAGCACTGTCACTTTTGGTTATTTTGTGAGCAGTGCCGTGTGAATAATAGTGAAAAAGGAGTTTTGATGCGGTTGCCTAGCTATTTAAACAATTTAAAGTTTATTTTAATTTTTTATTCTTGTCATATTTGAAAAACAATTAAACAATTAAACAATTAAAGTTAAGCTAGCAGCTTTTATCAAATGAAATCACTGTTGAGTTCAGCAGAAAGTTGATTCTTTGTCTTGAAATTATTTTTGATTTAAAATTGTGTGTTTTGTTATCTAAACGACCATTTTATTCGACTGAGTTGACAAGAATCAAGAATGTCTTTAAGTAAATGCCCTGCAGTGACAAAATCTGCATCCTTTTTCCCCTATTATTTCCCTATTTTCACTTTCAATAAAGACAATGGCTTATCTAATTTCACTGTGAACAAGAAACCCCCAATCAATCGCAGGTTCAATTGTGGCCAGAACCAGGACAAAACAAAAGAAAGTGAAGCAAGGAAAAAAGCCAAAATTATTTCCCACGATAATTACATTTGGCCATGTACAAGAAGACAACAAAGAAGCAAACGGAAACAAATGAAGAAAACATTGCTGCAAAGAAAATAAACAGCAAAAACGGCAGTGGAAAATCAAACAAAGCTGGAAAAAGCTGGGAAAATTGGAGGAAAAAAGGGGGGTAAAGAGAAGGGGGCCAAGCCCATTGATTACAGTGTGAGTGAGCTCGAGGAGCTTTCACTTGAGTGAAGCTTTTGCCATCGAGCCGTTTAATGTGCAGTTAGCAGGAAAGTGGAGCGCAGCGACTTGCAACTTAAGCGCCATCAAAATCGTAGCCACCGCCACTCCCGGGCAGAAGGTTATACCCCGGTGAAGTGGGTAAAGCAAATTCAATTGCCACTGACACGGATGCTGCCAAAACAAGGCTCTCTCTCTCTCTCAATGGGGGCTGATCGATTTCACGCTTCAAACAGACCGCCAGACGTGCTCCGGGGTTTTAAGCCAGCTTTTGTTGCTGCCACAGCCACTGCCACTGCAACTACAACCTGACCTGGCTCTTGGCCTTGGAGCCAGGAGTCGAACGCGGTCCACTCGACTGCATTAGATGGCGTCCTCCTCTAATGCACACTGGGCACACATTCTATTGCCACCGGCATACTTTGTCCCCGGGACCAACTTTGTTGCTTGATTAGCAACACCTTTTTGGTGTATGCCCCAGCTGCCTGCAGCTGCCTCCGAAACGGGGTCACACTAAAGTGCCAAGTAATGGAAAATTCGCAAAGTTCAATGGGTTGGAGAGTTAAAGCTGGCAGGAATGGACTACTAAAGGGAGTGGATACTTTTTAGGGCATCTAAGGTCGTTGTCTTGCTTTCCTTTCATAAAAAACAACACATATTAAAATCTCCAAAAAATAATTGACTAATTTTAAATAATTTTCTGAACTTCTGCAACAAGTTTTAAAATAAAACAAAAAATGCCATATAAATAAATGCTATAAAAGATTTTAAAATTAGACCATTAAGGATTTATTAATATAAAATATTTAATGACCGCTGAATTTAAAATTGGTGTATATACCAATGGTAGATACCAATCTAATCAAGAGTTTTTCGAGCTCCCCGACAGAATGCCTTTTTTTCGTTTAGTTTAACTTTTATGACCCGAGGCGTTATATTGGTATTAGATTCACAAAATATAACAAGCCACAAGTCATAGCCTAAACCATCCGCAAAAACTGTATCCAGCTCCATTCGAGTAATCTAAATTAAGTGAATGCAAATTTGAATTTGGCCTATCAGCAAAGATTCGCACAACAAAAATAGTGGCGAAATGCAAAACCAAAAGGGGATTCTCTTCGAATACCCATGAACACAACAAACCGAAACAGAGGAGAAGTAAACGGATGCAGGAGGGGTTTCAGCCAAGTCAAAAATGTGCTCTCACAAATATTTGCATATTAATGCAGGCATATTGCGTATACGTATGGGTGTACACTGACTGTATGTTCGTGTGTATTATTTGTGTGTGTGTGTGTGTGTGTGTGTGTGTGTGTGTGTGTGTGTGAACTGCTGACCCCTTTTGCAATTTTTTCTGTTGTTATTGTTGTAGTTGTTCATCCTCATGGCACTCGTGCAGACAGTTCAAACATTTACACACAAAAGTAAAAAGCAAAATAAAAATAAAAAGCAACCGAAAGGGATCAAGCAAGGCAACGCATCTGCACTAGTGATGTGAAGAGAGTCACGACATTGGGCCGGGAAAACCGTGATAAACTCACACCTGTTATAACTCGCACGATAAGTGTGGGAAAGCAAAGGTAAGATTTCTTAAATTTCATCGTAGAAGTTGAAATTGGGTCAGCCGGAGATGGGACATGGGAAGAGCTTCTTCAGTTTCTAATTTGCATGAGACGTGACTTTCTAACGTTTCCCTCGATCAAATCACAGCCTTACGACCATCTCCAGTGCGAATCCTTTGGCGTTCGTATGTGAGTGTGGCCGTGTCCCTTTTGGCATATCCTTTTGTAAATTGTTACATTTTCGCACGTGTGAATGTTTTTTTTTCCCCATATCGGACCTCCGCCTAATGCGTGTGTGTCTGTGAGCGAGTGTAAATTGAGAAGCTTTTGGCTCACCTTTTTCCATTTTTCCTAGTCTCGTCCAAACATTTTTGCATCTCCAGGTGTGTTCGTGTGTTTGGCACGTTGGCCATTAGGACGCTAGCCTGAAAATGTATTTTCATGTGTTTTAATGGACTTTTCGGGTTAAGTCGGATATCATTTTTCCTTTTGCGAAAGCCGAAATGGAACTCATCTTAATTGGTTAGGCCTTTGCAATGGTATTAGAGGCGGATTAGCTGGAAATAAACGTATGTGCCTTCTGTAGGGACCAAAACTTTAAGGCTTTAAGGATAACTTTAGATTAAAAGTTCGAAAAACTAAACGTAAGGGCCACAATCTATGCAATTTGGGTTTCCTAACTCCTGCGCATGTAAATTAGGTCATTCTCTTTTCCTTGTACAGACTTACCAAGTTTATTACTTATACTGACTTTGTTTATTATGTTTTAACGAAATTGGCCTTGACTAAAATACCGGACTTTTTCGTTTACTCTGTTATGTAAGCAAATAGTAATTTGGTGTCATATTGGAATTGTAATTTTCAGGTAATAGAGCATCCCATATGTACCTGTAACATAAGCAACGCCTTGGATCTCCCATGAATAAAACATGGCTAACATTTTAATATTCTTCCGCCCTAGGAAAAATTTTAAAAATCAGTATTTGTCTGGTCTGAGCCGGGAAGACAATATTCGAATTTCCATAAAATAGACAAGAGAAATCGCAGACTTCATTGAGGGTAGGGCCATTTCCGAATATGCAAACTAAGTACAGAGTCCCCAGACGGGAAATGCTTGCCTATGCAAATGGGAGGGTCGCAGAACGCAAACAAATCAAGCGACCCGAACAACGCCCCGTTCCCAGGACGAACTTTAGTAGCGAACCTCGGCGGGTGAGGGCTCAGATGAAAGTCAACCTAGTAAACAATTGAATCCATAGCTCATTCTACTCCCTTTCCCACAGGTAAACGGGCTGAATTAAAATCGAGAGGGGAACAAAAAAATGCGAGAACAATGGATTGGGCTGGAGTGGAATCATGAAAGTAAACTAATTAAAATGTAATGAATTCAGAAAGTTCTTCGGCATTTGGGGCTATAATTCACCATTAATGCAGCCAACAGAATTCACTTGCAGTTGTGGTTGTGTTCACTGCTTCTTTCTGAATTTACGACCGCAATAAAAGTCATGGAAATAATCCTAAATCGAGTGATAAAAACATGCGAGTCGTCGGTCGAATGGCATAATGTTGTGCTAAAATTTAAAACAGCCAGCGTATTTATTTATGCGTGCTCATGTGCAATTTTATACATCCAAATGGGCGTGTTTCGACTTCGAAACAATCGACTGTCCACGCCCAATGGCCCCATAAAAATAATCAAAATAAAATTTCAATATTCAATAACATTATTTTTTGGCAATTGATTGCCATACGATTTGTTGGCCCATGTATGTGACACATTACTGAATGGCTGAACAATTTAAATCGTGTATATCTAGTCATAATCTATCTTCTAGTCAACAACCATATGCGCTCATTAAAAATATAAATATAAATATACCAATATGCAGTAAACCATGCCATTTTGCTACTTCAAATGTTTGCCAAATTATTAACTTAACAACCTACATGTTTGTTGTCCTAGCGCTAAAGTTGTTGGACATTAAACATAAGCCACACTTCAATGGTTCCACTTGAATCCCGAACTTGGCTTGGTTAACATCAATGTTGAAGTGTCAAGTGTTCTTGTTCGGCAAATATTAACACACTTATGAGCTTCTAATTAATGCATTGAAATTTGTTACAGGACACAATGTGCCCAATTCACACAGTTGCAAGTTAAAAGAGGTTTTCTATAATTTAGGCCATATTATTACATCGGATGGGACAAATTTCAATTTAATTTAGCCATCTAATGATAAATTTGCGAGCACACACATGACTATAATATGCCCTTTGGTCAAAAACTTTGCTCGTTTGTGCAACTCCGCAAAATTATAAATAATTAATTTGGCCATGAAGCTCTAGGCCTTCCAGCAAATCGTGATAATTATTTTGCCAGCTTACAGGCAAAATGTAAGCCGACGTCAACACACCGATAAGCTTTCCCATAAAGATAAATAAGTTATCTGATTAGTCGATGGTTGATTGTTTAAATTAAATCTTTGAGAGAATTTTAGTCTTAATAAATGTTGTACTTAAAGTCGAGCTAAAAATTATATATAAATTGAAATGAGAATTTTCGAATTGAGAGTTTCTTGACATTAATTAGAATGTATGAAACAAATTAGGGGATTTCTTTTCGAAGTGGAATAGGGGACAATATTCAACGAATTTACTGCTTGATAAATATTTAATTTAAGGTGCTTACCTACGTTATTTTATCAACAGTCTTTGATTTTGTTCTCTTAGTCTTGTTTAATCTCCTGAGGTAAAATACTTCTTGGTCAACTGCAAACTTCAGTTTCGTATTTTTGTTCGCAAGGTCTTTTTGCTGCAAACACTTTTTAATCAATTTCTAGTTTTATAAATATTTTCTTGGACAATTGCAGTGCTGTTCCTCGAGGCAACTGCAACACTTGAATTTCATTTTGCCTTTTTCCCATTTCTAGCTTGGCCTTCGTTTTTTCTTGCTTTTCTGCCACCACAAAATCCGGCTAATCCACACGATCCAAGTGAGCTGGCACTTTCCGGGTGCCGCAGCCTCTTTGGCATCCACTTCCACATTCCCCCGACTTTCTGCCCAACGCACATTGTCACAAAATATGACAGTTGGGATGGCAAACGTATATCACAATCGCTGGAGGAGTTGGGGATGGGGATGGGGATATCGGAGATATTCCCTGGCACACTTTTTGTGGTAGCAACAAAAAGCGCAAGTAGCCGAGCGGAGGAATACAAAATTCTACCCACTGCACAGAATGTGATAAACTATGACAGTGTTCTTCTCGGGTTCATTGGATCACTTTCGGGGTTGGGACTACGTTTTTGGAGCGCTGCGCAGATGGGAGAGATAGAGGACAATTGCTGTGAATTTATCACGTCTCACGTTTGGCCTGACGTTGCGAGTTTGTAGGCTTGATGCTAGATTTAAGGTTTATTTTTGGGAGAAATAAATTAAATATACATTTAAATATATTTATAGGAAATTTATAAATTTAAACAAAATTCACTAATCGAAATAACTTTTTACAAATCGTATTAAACAAAAATATTACCATGCCGAGATTATAAAAAAAATGTTTTCCACCTTGAGGATGTGAAATAAGACTTAACTAGTTTGCAGATTCTGTATTTCTTTGACAATATTATCTTTAAAATTATAAAAATGATTGTAAACGACTTCATAGCCAGTTCATAACCATTTTTAACTAAAATTCAAATAATACAGTTCTTTATTTGTCGTATATTTAAAATTGGGAAAAGCTATTAAGCCTTAAACATGTAATCCTGATACCTAATACGTTAATTTGCTGTAAGTCCCATCTTAAACTTTTCAATTGAGTTATTTCACTTTCGCATCCCGCCTTCCTTGGAGTAAATTCCAAGGATATTCCGGATTCTTGTGGGATGCGATGGAAGCTTGGCTTCACTAAGCCCTCCATTCAAAATACTCCCTCGACATCGCAATCCACGAACTCTGCTGCATTTCGTGATTGCATGATTAGAATTGCATGGGACAAAGCAGGAGGGAGGAGTGGGTGCACAACAATTGACAAGGCATAGGAGCTCAAAGGAGTCCCTCCCACCGGCCCACTCGCCCATGGAATATACCCAAACTAAGCGGTTTCTAATTTGCCATTGCCATTCCCATTGCCAACGCTCAGGCATTCAAGCAAATTGTAATACAATTAGCGTCATTTACATGGCATTTGCAACGCAGTAACCAGCCACACACACAATGGATATGGATTGTAGCAGTGAGTGTGTCCGTAAGAGCAGTTTAGACCGCAAAGCTTGAAGCTCACAGGATATTCCCCCGTCCACCCCCTGTTCCGCAATGGAATGTCCTGGTATCCCCTGGTATTTTCGCCGCCCTAACACTTCGTGGCGTTTTAATCAGCTGTCAGCTTATTAAATAATTATTTCCTGAGAGGTAGTTGTTAAGCCTCACTGATCACTGCTAAAATGGATTTCGATAATAGTTTTCAGAGGTAAAAACAAATAAGCTTCGTAGGCATTTAATTTATTTAATTTTGTAAAAATATAATTATCAAATCGATTGTTCGTTTAAATTAAACTTAAGAGGACACATGACTATGTAAACTTTTATTTTACTATATCCGGTCTATGAACGTTATTTATCTAACGCTTCTTCAAAAGATTTTTATAACTTATCTTATGAATTCGTATTACCTTAAGTATAAAGATTGCCTATTAAAAGTTGTAAATTAAATAAGAATCTAAAATTAGTACAAATTTATGTTTATTTTGACCAATCAAATCTAAAAGGTACATTTGTTTTCTGTTCAAAATAATACACTTTTTTTTTTAAATTCTTATAGTAAATATGTAAATTTAAATTTACTATTAGACCGTTTAAATAATTTATCATGAACAGTTTTGAACACAATGCAAAGGTTTACAAATATATGCGGCTCACTTCAAATACTCCCAAAAGAAGAGCTCTAAAAAGGGGATATAGCTCCGAATTCTCCAAAGTGCGATAATTTAACTACCATCACTTTGGCTTTAAGTGTTTACTGGACATAAAAAATATATGCACTTAGGACCATGACCACTGACATCCTCCAGAGTTCGCTATGTGGCGTACGTTTAAGAAGCAAAGGCAGCTGCAGCCTGCAGAATGCCAACTCATTGTGGTGCGGTGGCTGACGAGAGTTCCTCGTTGCTGTTAATCCTTCATTCTCACATGGAATTAGGGAGCATCTGCAGCGGGAAGCCTTAAAGGATCCAAATTGCAGCTAGCTTGCTGCTCTTGGCCAGCCTGTCACACAAAGGCAATGCAGATGCCCCTAAAAAAATACGGAGAAATCTTTCCATGTACCAGAGTGTGGAGATAAACAAAAACCGAATTAGTCGTGAAAAGCAGAGTGGCAAAACATTTATTTTTCTTTTTTCTTGCCAGCTGTTGTGCTCCTGCCTTGCTCTTGGCCAAAAAGCCGCAAAACCTCAACGGCTTTCAAGCTCGGACAGCTGCTGTTCACTTTCCTCTCCTCGCTTACTGACGATACTTTCAAGTCAAATTGAGTGCCTCGTAAAAAATACAAAGAAAAAATGCCTTGCCGTGGCTTACAGGAAAAAAAATTTAATTTAATTAGAAAGTGCGGAGAATTATAAAATTGGGGGAAAGGCATTTTTTTTTAAACTAATAAGCAACATTACATTTTCCTTCTGTGTGGCAATCAAATCAAAATCACGTCAAATGCCGAGACTCCCGTTAAGTTTCCACTTGTGTTTATGCAAATCGCTGCAAACTAATTTAAGGTTGGCATGACAGCCGCAAATTAATTCAAATTGAGTGATCACCATAAAGCACACAGCACTGTAGTGTCCACCACGTACGGAAAATGCTGCATGGACCACGGACCACAATCCACTGGTAGTCTAATATATGCCGCAATATATATTCCATAATATATTCAATTGTGTGGCACTCACAGATGAGACCCGCTTACCCAGGGTGGGGCCGCCGATCGGGGTCACCTGGTTCAGTGGGTCAGGTGAGGTCACACAAACAAGAGGACCACACAGCTCGGCAGTGTCATAAATAATACACATCATTCAAAAATTCAGCGAGCCATTCTATTTTACGGTTTTCAGTTGAATGCGGTCCCAAACTTTAAGTGATTTTATTGCATTCACAGGTGATGAGTTTTTTAAAAAAGTGGTTTGGAATTACAATAAGAGCAAGTGGGTCTTTTAAAGTCGCCCAAACGACTTTAAAATAAAGAAAATGTAGTTTTTATTTCATGTTTATATATTGTTTCATGTTTAGTATTATTTCTTTCTTATTAGTGCCCGTAATAAAATAAAAATAAAATCTGTTTACATTTAAATCAATCAAAGTTTTTTAAGAGGCTTTTCAGCTTAGGAATAAATAGTTTAGCATAGGCTTCACAAATTTTATTTTACAGAATTTATGAAACAAGATTATTTCCTAGATTGATGTTTAATTTTTAGTAAAAAGTTTATCCCTGAGCATACTTGTATAATTCTATAAAAAAAGAAAAGAAAACGTTCCTAATATCCGTGAATGTCTTTCACATGACAAGTTATTCTCTTTGCAGTCGAACCAAATCAATTCTCCGCATGACATTTCCTGCTTTTCTAAGGACTTTCCACTAGACATTATTGATTTCGGCCAAACGAACTCCGTTCCATATGTCAAAATCGACTTAACTGTTGCTATTGGCCAGCTGTTCGCCGACTAGCCTCGTCTGTTCGTCTATGGAGTTCAATGATGGACGTCGACAGACATCTTACAGGAAGCTCTTGTCAGCACACTAGGCTGCGCGTCAGAGGGTCTAATTCTGGTCTGTGTCTGGGTCGCAATTTGTGTCACCCACATCTCGGCGGGTCAACCAAGCCCAACTTGGAAGTACAACATACTCGCTGGCACGATAATCAGTCAAGCTATTGAGCCTCCGTGACTTTTGTCGTCTATATACGAGTTTATTTTGGCTATTTCAGTTCGCCCGTCACGTAGCCAAAAGTCGCCATTTTTGTTTGATTTATTTACCTGGTGCTGTGCTCGGCAGCTCGGCAACTGTTAACTGTCATCTCCGGGGTAGCCATAATCCAGACGCCATCGCCATCGCCATCGCCATCGCCATTGCCATAGAAAGGATGATGATGATGATGACGGTGACGGTGATGATGATGTCGCCATGTGGGTGAGCGTTTGAGTCGGGATTTGGGCAGGGCAGAAGTAGTACCAGATGCGTCCTTGTTGCGGACCTGTTTTTGCCATTCGCTGTCACGCGCCACGCATGCCAAAAATGTCTAAGCGTCATCATGGCTGAATGAATGTGGCCGTCAGGTGAACAGTGATGAAAAGGTACCTTAAATTGGCTAGTTGGGGTCAAGGATGAACTAGCCGTTAAAAACGATCAATAGTAAATTTAAACTGCCAAAACACACTTTAATTTGTAATGCTCAATTAAGACACACATTCCCTAAATTAAGTTTTAAATAATTTCTAAAGCCAAAAATGGATATTATATTTATCATAAATTATTTATTAAAAATACAAAAATAATACATTTTTAAAAATGTTGTTGCTAGAACTTGCTTATAATATTGTATGTGCAGTTAATGAAATAAACTAGTTATCTTCGTATTAAATTAAGCCCTTAAAAATTCTTAGTACACTATTTGAAATTTAATGTTCCTTTTTAATTTGGAGTAATTTAAATATACCCTTACAAACTGTGAGTCTGTACTCAACTAGGTAACCAGGTACAAATACCAGGACGTTTCCCATCACTGCAGGTGAGCGATTGGATGAGTGGATGAGTGAGTGAGTGATTTTTTGTGCTGTCCAGTGTCTTGGCTATCCACTGACATGCATGTGGGTTTTGTGGCTTTGCGTACCACACGGCGTATGCGTGTCGTCTATTTGTTATGCTCTTTTAGGGCGCAAATTCAATTTGTGTCCTAACCTCACTTGCCACAGATGTTTGTTTATTCAATGACCCGCCGCCAACAACATCTGCTTCGTGCTTCAGCTCCGTGCCAGGACTCTTCTACAGGATCGATTCAGGATTCGGCGGTTGATATGGGACTGGACATGCATTTTTAAAGAGCCTGGAGTCCAGGTTTGCCGCAGAGATAATTTCTGGGATGACCCGGACCTTTTAAGTGAATTAAAAGGAATTGGAAACTTCGCCTCCATCGCAATTTATGAGTTTGCTGCGTTGTTTGGGAATTTATTTTATTAATTGGCACGTGCCGCCTGCATAATGCGCCTGCAAATTAAGTATACGCCATGTGGTGCCTCGGGCAACTTCCGACGTCTCCGGTTTTGAAGTGTCCGAGCCTTTGGCCATTTGCATGACTGGAACATCTGGCTCCCTGGCACTGATTGCAGCAACAAATTGCAAAGTTATTAAGTTTATTAAAAACCCGCGCATATACAAAACAGTACACAATGGCAACAAAGACATTGGCGAGCAAGTTGTGAAAGGCAATGTAAATTCCATTTTGTTGGGCGCTTAACTTTTGCTTCGGCTTTGACTGTTCTGCAGCAATTCTGCATAATTTACTCGAAGCATTTCGCAAACAATGCAATGCGGCCCCGTTCTGCTGGAAAACTTGATTCAGTTGCAGAGTTCTGCAAGTTGCAAGTTTTTCGCTGATGCTCGTTAATGTTTGGCCAGTTCCCATCACCTCCCGCCCCCTGGACATCAGTCGTTTTCATTACCAACTAAAACAACTGCAAAAAGAGCAACAGCAGCATCCTTTGGGCGTCCTTAGCTCGTTGTCACTTGCGACTGTTTCGAGCCATTTGCGGGGTTTGTTTGGCCATTTCTGCTCATGGGCGTAGTTGGATACAAAACTTAAGGTTTTACTCTGTGCCAAAAAAATACAAAATTGTCAAATTTAAGTATTTAAAAATAAAAAGTATTTAAGTAAGTAGTTTATTTAAGCTTGGCTTTTTATATTAAACAAGTTGGTTTGACATCAGTCAGTAGCAATATTAAACATTTTCAGTTTACATTGGAATTTATATTTAATTTTTAATATTATAATATTATACTAAGCATTAAAGAATTTTGATTGAAGTATTTAAGAATGACTTAGACATTACTTACATATATAAGAAATGGGTGATTTTTAAATGCACTTTTAAAAAACTATATTATCAAAAAGTGAAATCTTTATTGCTGCGCCCCTGTTCCTATTTGCTTCGTTATGAATTTTGCCAATTTGTTGCTGCGACTGCTGCTGCCTTGCAATTTTCAACACCAACCCCCCTTGCCAAGCCATTGTCTCAGTTATTTTCGCATTTAAAATGTCTTCAAGTTTTTTGGTGTAAAACTTTTCTGTGATGCTTGTTTTGAATTATTTTTAATGACTCACCATTTTCGCCAATTTGTTGCGCTTTGTGTTGGCTTTCGTAATTGCAAGTGCTATCGATGCTCAAACATTATGAGTTTTTTGACATTTGCAATTAGTTGAACTGCTTTTATGAATGCCTTTCTAAACCGTCAGGTGTAGGATAATAGACTGCAACTTAAGACAAACTTTTAAAAATGATTTTTTAACCCTAAGTAAATATGCAGGCGGCAGGACTTCTTTTTCAATTTGCAAAATCCTGTTGCAAATTGCACCAACGGAGGACGAAGGATGCTTTCATAAGGCCGACTGGTTGGGGTAAAAATGCGCAAGTTGATGCCAAGGTCTCTTACACTTTTCCAGGTAAATTTCCGCTCACATTTTCTACATTAGTCAGCATTAAAAATTTATTTGCTTTGAGTAGATTACACGCACCCACCACAAAACTACGCGGAACGGAAGGATTTGTCGGGGGATTGGACAACAAGAAGTAACGGCTTCTACAGTTTTTCCTTCTTTTTTTTTGTTTAATATTCCCTTCTTATATATAAGATAGAGATGCAAGGAGGAAGAAAAAAAAGAAAAAAAAAAAACAGGATAAAAGGAAGAGAAAAATACTGGCTTCCTGTGTCTTGCGGTGGGTGGTTGGCAAAACAAATGAGCTGACTGCAAATTAAGTGCAGCTGCCAGTTTCACTTGCCCGCGGCAACTACTTTAAACAAACTTAAACTGCGCTTTAAGTTTTCATTCAAAACAAGCAGCGAAGATCATAAATCCCAGCTTTTATCTAATGATGTCCGCCGTTTCATCAGCATAACGAGCACTTCACTAGCATAAGGTTTTATAAGGTCTTGAATAGGTCATGGTTATCTGATTTCATTCTATAATTATTTTTGTTGATGCATTGATTTGTATTACTTAGGTCCACCCGAATGTGTATACGTTTATATTTGTTTACACATATATGTATGAATACCGCAAGCTTATTTGTTTGGATTAGAGCGGTGACGCTATCAGTGAGGTGATAAAAATGAATGTATGTATTCAGTCAGGCAAATACATAGTCGAAGGAAGAGTACCCTCTGTGAAAATTTACATAGATCTCTAGACTGGTTGATAATGGTGAACGTGCCAACTTCAATTAAGCATAATAAAATAACAGAATTTCTTTAAAAGCTGTTGTGCTAGAAGTTATGCCTTTATTATTAAAATCCACCAAACAGAAAGCCTAAACCAACCAAACATTAGAGCGTAAGCTTATATTGGCATTCAAGTATAAACCTCGCAGAGCTTAAAAGGCAGTGTACTGTCCAATACTGCGCGAATCGGACGTGCTGTTGCGATCGTTTGGCACTAGTGAATGATATATATGTGCATATTCCATGACGACTATAACCGATATCAGTCACTATGACCTGTTCCGCATATTGGACTACATGAAGACAAACTGTGAAATTCAGAATGGCAATGAATCGGTGGACGCCATTAAATATGCTGACATCTTTAATTTGGCTGCCACCTGCAAGATATTTCGACGCATCGTTTGGGATTGGTCCAAATCGATGTATCGTCGCTTGGAATTAGATCTGCTGCATGTGGCTGCCCCACAAAAACCTGACGGTCAAGTTTATTGAGATCCACGAAACTCTAAAAAGAGCCACAAAGCAGAAGAGAGACCGGTACATGGACATTTATATTGGGGCAATGATGGGGAATCCCCTTCTTAAAACCATTGAGCTAAGCTATAATACTCAGAAATTTATCAGCACCCACGAGAGTATATTTGAAGAGATAGTAAAGGGACTTCAGGGCAAAGCAGACCGCATAATTTTAGATCCGTATAAAATTCCAAAATTCAAGGAGATTATTGTGGATATTGGAGGCAAATATATATTTTTAGTCTACATAAATTATTTCCCTCTGATTATTTATATTATGATCATATTAACAATATTGCAGATCGTCGGATAGAAAACCTGGGGCTATTTCGCAATATTTCCAAATTGAGCTTAAAGGCACATTTTGAGATGATCGACCTGGAAGAGTTCTGCTCAAATAATCCTTCTTTAGTTACTTTGGAAGTGAATGTAAATCGGTTTTCCGATCATGGAAAGCTAGCCCAAATCGTTCGACACTGTCCAAATCTAAAGCAGCTGAAATTCCTGTTAAATGATAATGTAACGGATAATAGTTACGTCGGACTCGCACTTTTGGATAAGCTTACGCAGCTAGAAATCGATTGGAAACCGATTTTTGATGAAGTGCAATTTTATTTAGACGAAGTGGAAGATTGGCATAGGGCACAGGACTTGGAAATGGATGAGGACTTTACAATAAAACGACCCAGAATGGACACCGAATATGAGTCTCTATTAACAGGAGTCTCAGATTTACAGCGATCCATACCGGTACTCCAACTTCTCAAAGCTTTCAGCGAAAAGAAAAAATCAAAACTAATACAATTATGCTTAAAATTCGATATTGATGACGAAATGGTGCAGGTTATTGCAAACATTAAAGGTCTTAGAATGTTGGAGTGCGGCTTTTGCGATCCCAGAAGCATAAGACACCTAAAAGGGCATCCAACACTCAACCGATTGACAATGCGAAATAAGGGTCACTTAGTTTCGGAGGATATTGCAGACTTACTGAGTAAACAAGTGACAGTCTCTAGTTTTGACACGAAAATGTTCTTTTCTTCCCGGGGACACCTAAGTATTTTCACAAGGGATGCGCAAATTTTTCGATTTGTTAGCTTTGAACCTTTTCTGCAACTGGAGAATCTTAAAAGTCTTAGACTGCCTGTCGAAATGATTGTGTCAATGGAATCGACATTGCATTTGTTTTTGGAGCTCGGTGTACAGATCAAAAGCGAAGCATGCGACATTGACCTGGATCCAAAAAAACGAAGTTTTAAAATCATGTACGATAGAGAATACTTTAAAAAGGAGTTGGCTCTTCCCTTAGTCAATAATGTGCGCTCTTTTAAGTTGTTGTCTATTAACATGCCAACCTGTAACATTTTCCTTAAACTAGCGAAACACAACTTGCAAACACTGAATGAGATTTATATTAGTTCGCCCTTTACAATCTTTGAGAACTCCAAAGACACATATCTAACACAATCGGTGGTTGAAGCTTTGGTCACCCTTAGTTGTTTGAGAAAAATCTCGTGCCTATTTCAAAAATTCATATACATTCTGCCCCTGGCTCAACTGAAAGATCTAGTGGAAATTGAGGTGCTTTCAGAGCACCATCCAAAAGATATTTACTTTCCAAGATGCCTAGAACCCCTTCTACAGAACTGTCGAAAGCTGAGTTCATTTCAGATCAAAGTACCCACCAACGGAATAACCAAAAAGTTTTTAAAAAGCCTTCAGGCTACGGTTATAGCCAACAGAGATCCAGACATGCAGGAGGATCTACAATTTATTCTAAACCTAAAGTGTGCAACCCATAAAACCAAGGAAGAGGTAAGTACTTATCCAGTAACGCAAACCCTTTAAAACAATTGCTTTATTGCAGTTGATGAGTGCACCCAATATGACAGAGAATCAGGTTGGCATTTGAACAGAAAGATTATTTTGAAAGCTTTAAAATTGTTTATTTCCAGATAAAACTTATTACACGACCATTTGAGCGTATGAAGTTGACAACTAAATATATCGAAAACGATTACTTCTTTGATTAGGAATTTTCTTTGCTTTCTTTTATGAGTTCGTTTGTATAATAGAGATTCGAAATAAATCATTTTTAAATGCTTTTGTTCTACAGGCAACAGTCATAAATTTTCTTGAGAACCAACTAAGGCCAGACAAAACGATAATTTAATAAATTCAATTTGCACCTGCCGACAACATTACTGGATTGCAGCTCATACAGATGAAATTAAATAAATTAAGCACATACATTCGCAGACATTTCCATGACATACCGGAAAAAGACAAGTATTTACTTTACAAGTAAGTTTGCATTTTGATTAAATTCAACAAGCTTGTCGCTTGCTGGAAATAATTTGTACTGCACTTTCCTTGCCACTCCCACTGCCACACCCAGCCAAATCCGCCCACCAGAGTGACAGGTGTTTATTTTCGAGAAATGCAATTGAGCGGAATTTCATGACGCAGGTATTTTGTCAGCTGGGCTGCGGCTTAAGTTATAATTAAATAATGACACTTACGAAATCGAATGCAGAATGCAGAAGGGCGGACCTTGGGACTTTTGGGCATTTCATTTACCTGAAATCGAACAAACAGTGCAAGTAGGCAATGGAAAATGTCAAATATTTGTGGAACCAAGGGATTTTCTCACTACCGCCTGCCTGATTGGCAAGGTTTTGCAATTGCAATTTTTAAGCCATATACAAATTGGAATTGACGTTTAATAGACAACAGCTGGCATTTGGCATTGTGTGTGCATGTGTTGCGGTGTTGAAAGTGCCTGGGGGAATTCTCGAATGCAATGCAAATTGCGTATACGCAGTGTGTGATGCGAGTGGCAATGTGCAAACTAAGCATCGAGCAGCCTCTGTTTTATTTACGCACTGAAAACTCGTTGAAAACGCAGAAGCAGAGTGCGGGAAACTCTGGAAAGAGACAATGAATGTTAAATTATTTAGGCCGAGTGCATTAGTGTCCGAGTCCTGTCGCACGGACACAAGGACACTTGGACACACGGACACAGACGAGGCACATTGGCATAATTTGTCAGATGTCGGGCAATTTTGTGAGACTGCTGCTAATTAAATATGCCGGCATATAGGCAGGGCAAGCAAATCTACAAAGTAGTTGAGTGCCATGCAAACAGCCAGTCCAGACACAACTTAGCCAATCGGATTGAAAGCCAATCCCAAAGCTGACCTGGGTCCAGGCCAATGCAAACAATGGCCCAGAAACACACAAAGAACTCTCCAATCAGCCGAACCACTTCAATCCACTCTTAATCAGACAATGTCAACGGATGCACAACCAGATTCTTGTGGCTCCTTCATTTGTGATTAATTCAGGTCTGGCATTAACCATACACGTGTTTGTTTTAATTTCATTCTCATTAGCCCCGATCCTTTGCTTTCCGATGGCTCTTCTAGAACCGCTTAAGCCTTTCATTGACGGGAGATAAATCCGTTTTGGTTTTCTTCCTCCGTAAGTCGGAGCAACTGATATTTAAATTGGTAATCGAAACCCGGTCATACTTCGCTTTCTCATCTCTGGCACGGATAATCTTTATTGTTTCACAGTTCAGTGACACAAATTTGCAATTGCAATTGAATGAATTCTCACATATCGGGTGCGGGTTTTCCGTTCACACACGACGATAAGAGTGGCGGGCAAAAAACAGCAGGAATATATATATACATTGATGCAAAAGCCCAGTAAGGATGGCCGATGTACAAAGCCCAGGCCATGGCCTATAAAACGCATTCGAATATATCGACTTTTACGGCTTGTACTGATGTACATTTATTTTAATCATGGCTACAGAGGTCAATGCATTGTGTGATATTTATTTAAGGCTCACGTCGAAAGTTTATTAAAATACATTATACAAAAGAGCAGGCGCTAATTATGCATTTAATGCGAAAAAATATCATCCCTCAAGCCAAGCATAAATATTTGTGCACTTAATTACAAAATGCAATGCGAAGAATTATGAACTCGCATTTATCGGTTCGATGACTTTGGACTTCAATTAAACCGTTAAAGTCGGCAAGTGAGCTTTATTTGGTTTTAATTATTTAAATTTGCGAAAGCGAAAAAACTGTAGACAGATAGTGGTGAAAATTTATCCGATATTTTTTATCCGCGTTTGCCTTTATTAATTTAAGCTTTGTGCTGACTAAAATGCCCCAGAGGGCTGCATTATTAAAAGAAAGAAAAAAATGTATTGCTATCAATAAAAAAAGAGGCCTAGTAAAAATGTGGGTCAATATTACCTGTTAATAAATTGGCCAGCATTTTGTATAGGTTAAATGGTAAATATATTTACTAGTTTTTAGCCAAAAATGTCGCATTTCCCATTCCCTAGGGATGTTTTATTTATTACAAGGATCCCTTCTGGGCAGATTCAATTAAACTGTTCGCTCCGGGTCCGATTGGTCCGCTTCCCGTTCTGCCAATTATGTACCTTTCTGTGCAACCAATTAGCCATGTTGTGCGGAACTCGAGGGTGGGCGAAATGGGTCCATCAAATACACCTGAAACTGTGTCTGAAACTTCAAACCGCCACTTTGAGGGAGTGGAAGGGCCTTTAGCCGTGAACCAATTATTCGAGGTCCCAGAAGGATGCCTCGTGTAGCCGTTGTCAATTAATTGGATTATTTATGTGTATTTTGATGGCAACAAAACGCAATCACTTTGCGCGTGTGTGACAAAATCTCAGGTCCCTGGAAATTCGCCGACGAAAGTCTGTCAAACTTATTGCGTGGCATATTAATTTCGAATTTGGGTCTCTGGCATTAACCCAGGCCTAGATTAATTTCTTTCTCTCTTAAATAAGGTCAATTTATCGTTGAACATATGTTAAATGCATAGGTGGACGAGGTCATTGAGTTAATGAGAGCCGAACATTAATTTATTTTTTCCTGTTTGCAGTCATTATTGTTCAAATAAATTTGCGCATATGCAATGACTTGTTAAGTAGCAAACCAATTTTTTTTTTAAGGCTCTCTAAATAGAATAATAAAAAATTGTAATATAAACTAGAGCATCATAAAAAATGTATTTAAATAAATAAGTTTATTATAGGAAACGAAAAACCATTAAATGTGCTACTGCTTGAAATTATTTTTGTGATATTAAAGTTTGTGAACAGTTTTTTTTCAAGTAAATAAACAAAGGGAGCCAACTATTTGTGAGTAAAAAACTCTCGATACAAATTAAATGACTTTTAACTGCATTTTACCGACCACCAACTTCCAAAGTCAAAGCCAGTCGATGAAAGTCACTCATTGATTGAAGAGCTCTGTTTCTGGTTATTGCTGTAAAATGTCCTTTGGCAAATGCACTTCCTTGGAAAATATCAGAGGAATTGTTCTATGATGTCTGTTACCGCTGAGCTGGGAGCTTTTCAACAATGACATTAAGAACTACCATCACGTTGAGGGGTCCCCAGGATATGCAGGCGGACAAGATGTGTTTTATACATTTATATGTATATATATATATTTGAGTGGAGGGATGTTGAGGGGCGTTGAGTTTGACAAAAACCCTAGACAGAACAGGATGCGACACTGAGGGCTTTGTGTTCGATAAATGTCAACAAGTTGAGCAAGTTTTAATTGAAACACTTAACCGAGCCCTGCATCTTGCCATCGAAATTTGCACGACATTTTAAAATGTTTCGAAATGTCCAATTACGAAATAGTCCGATGAAGCATTGCACCTTGTCAGGCTAGTTCAAGTGTCAACAAGGCAGGGATTTTGTCAAAAACTTTGAGACTTCCGCCCGAGGGCAATGGAAGTTAAGACTGTAAACAGTGAAAAGGTCACACGGTTTTGTTAGGGACTTTGTCAGACAATGCAATTACTTTCTCAAGTTCTCAAAAGACAAGAGCAAGGCAATCAATTTCCTACACTTGTCTAACAAGTTAATTTGGTATTCAACTCGCCTTAAAGAGTAACTGGTTTTGTTTCTAAGCTTGTACTTCTTCAAACGCAATTCTGTCAATAAATCGGAGTCAATAAATGTGTACCAAAATTTTTGTGATTTTAGTGAACTATTCTCAAACAGCAGTCAAAAAGATATTGTTATAAAAAAATTAAATTTTTTTTAAATATCTATGCTGTAAAAAAAAACTATAATGAGTCAGGGTGGGTCATAAATGGAAAAGTTTAGCCGACAAACAGTCAGCAGAATCTAAAATAGAAACAATAATATCCGCTGCCACCCCCTATTTTCTCCGCCAGGGCACAATGTCCGCCAACTAATTCTGCTTTTTGCAGCCCACTTCCGCTTTTCCTTGACGGCTTTGTGCTCACACCCGATGTATTTCCGTCTGCGGCAGTTGCCATTTTGATTTCCCCGTCCGTCTGTCACAGTCCGTCCCTGTCTATCCGCAATCAGTGTTTGTTTGTCCTGCGCCCTGCTTACTGTCATTGCAAACAGAACGAAAAGCCTGCGACTTCGCAGATTGCCCAACAGGTGCCATTATTCCATGTTCGCTCCCGCTTTCTTATTCTCTAAGAGCCTTTTCTAATTATAAATTGTTTTTAGCTTTAAGTGAAAAATTATCCCAAATTGTTTCTGACACATTTCATTAACAGTTCGGAGTTTCGCATAATTGGAAATGCCACTCCGGCCCCAAAAACGCTTTTTACTTTTAACTTTGTTGCGCTTCGAACCCCGCAGGGGAACTCATTCAAATAGGTGGGAGATATATAAATATACATTTTTCTTTAAAGAACCTCTGTTTTTTTTTTTTTGTTAGTCTAGGTAAGACACACTTTTAAATTGTGAAAAAGAAAGTAAGTAAGAACTTATAAGCTAATAAGCTTGGATTTAAAAATAATTATTTGAAACAATGTTAAAAGAAAGAAAAATAGTTTATGGAAAAAATGAAATCAATTTAGAGGATTTAGGAAAAATTAGGTGGCTTTTGTTTTACATTTATGTTATGTATTTTTTTGTGTTTTAAAATTCACACAATTATTGTTATTTACATATTTATCACTTTTAAAATTTTTAATTATATGTATTTCCATATTTTCATAATAAATTTAATAGCTCAGTGGCTGTTATTGAACGAAATAACAGATTATTAGTGTCCAACGCCTCGGAGTGAAAATTCCTTAACGTTAGTGAGTCGTGGCGGGCGTGGATTAATAGCTCTAAAGTATTTTTTGACTCGATATCTTTCAATACCTTGGAGACTCTCCCAACGAAGTCCGGATTGATGTTGTAGTCGAAGATGCGTAAGAATTGCAGATCCTTGCACTGTCGAATCACTTTGAGGTATGTTGAAGATATATCTGTTGGCTGGAGGTACGTTATGCGCAAAATCTGCAGGGAGGTGAGCTGTGCCAGATATATCACCAAGTCGGCATTGGCGAAGCTGCAATCCAGGGCCTTTAGTGAGTTGATATTGGCCAGGGATTCCGCCTCATCATAAGCAATTATATTTCCCTTGACTCTAAGGACATTCAAAGTTCTTTTGTGAGCCAGGAAATCGAATATCGTTACCAGGGAGTTCCTTTGTTCTGAATAGCAGGGTAACAGTTTTGACCTACTGAAGCGATGTATGTAGAAACTCAGTTCATGTAGATACGGCAATAGCTCTATTATGCTCATAAGATTAGAACTGCTCACTTTGTCAGAGAGATGAAGAGTTCTCAAATTTGTTAGATACCGGCAGTACCGTAAAAGAAGTCTAGGAGGCATGTTAACATCTATGGATATTAACTCTAGGCGATGCAATTTCCCAAAGTCCTCTCGTTCTTAAGATAAAAGATTGGTTAGAAATATCGTTGTTATTGCTCATTTTAGACTTACTTGGAGAGCAAAAATGCATTTGCCTTAAATTGGGTAAATCCTGCAATGCCCTCAGTAAAAATTTAGTGATCGGGTGTGGATTTATCTGCCATATCTTAATGCTCGCGAGGTTTATCATGCCTTGGATCATGTTGCAGAATTTAAAAATAAAATTTTTGTTTTTAGTATCATTTTCATGAATCATTATTGAACTAACCAGATCATCAACAATCAGTTTCAGCTCCCTTACACTCATAGAAACAAGACTAAGTAACGTTAATTCCCAGGGCTCAAAATCACCAAGAATAGCAACATTTGCATAGTCACGTCGCGACCAGACAAAAAAAACATCACGGAATCTGGTACAGGTTTGGGCGAAACTGATTTGCCCCCGCTTGTCTAGAAATTGCAATATATTTTCGAGGCAATAATCGTTTAGTTGCAAAATTCCAATCGTGTCCATTACGGATCGTTGCACTACAACAAATGAGTAACAATTTCACATGGCTGTTTAGCCAGAAAATGTTTTCTAATGGCAGATAAGATAAAAAATAGTAAGGAACGAGTTTTGCCTTTATGATTAATAAAGATAAAGTGCAATGTGGTTTGAATTCAGTAGAAAATTGAAGAAAAGGCTAGACCTTTTCAAGTAACGAAATAGCTCCTATTTCATCATGGTGTAAATTCAGTGTACATTTTTAATTGTTATTGCCTGCGATAAATAAACTGTGGAAACAAGGGACTTAAAGCGTGCTGAAAAATTTTTTCGACTGGTTTTCGAATTTAAATGTTTAATACCTACACTTAAGAGGCATTTTAAAATTCTATAAATATTAAAAAATACCAACAGGCCAGAACACACACATCCCATACAGGCTCTCACCTGGAAGCATTAACTTTTATTGGCATGACACTACTACTGACCTACTTTATATAAAACCGAGAAGGCTCAGCACACACACACACACCTGCTGACAGGCAACACGCATAGGAAACACAAATACGAAACACATGAACGAAAAGCGGAAAAGCCGTGCTCAGCGGGCGTACTTTGATCTATGGCCTGACTGCCTAGAATTTTCCTTTTTCCTCAGCTTTTCCACGAAGGTCTCCGCCAGCCGCAGCTGTAAAACTTTTTAACGCGCCGCGAACTCGAGGAGCAGCCAGTAATTTCTTTGCCTTGCACGTTAATTAAATTAACCCAGCACGGGGTCGAAGCACAGACTAGAGCAAAACGAAACCAATCGACAAGTCAAAGTCACTGCTCAGATAAATAGGCATGCCCCAGCTATTAAATGGTAAATCTAATAATTTTTGCAGACCCTCAAACTAAAATCATTTAACTTTTCAGTTACACTGTATGTAAAGGAAATAAAATGTTGTCATTTTGTTAATTTTTATATATTTTTTTAACGAAATAAATATGACTAATTAATATTCTCAAGTTTATTGAAAGTCAGAAAAACAATAAATACAATTCCAAGTTTAAATTTACAAAATTTGTATTAAGTAAAGAGGAGGTTGTCATTTTTAACATAACATAAATTTTTAATATTAAATATTATAAAAATTGTTTATACTTTCTGACGACCGGAGACAAAAGAATTAAGTGAATAAATAAAAATTATCAAATGTAAAGAAAAGGTTGTGATTAAGTTCTTATAGATTCAGAAAAACAAAAAAAAAATATCGAAGTCTACCCATACCAAAAGATTTAAGAAAATAGCTGAATGAAATTATTGAACATAAAATCATTTTAACATAACGTAAATATTTAATATTAAATACTGCAAGTATTTTTTCTTCTTAACGACCTAAAAGAAAAGTATTCAGTAAATTATTACGAATTATAAAGTCACAAAGAATTTTTGTGGTTTTTACTTATTGTATGAAATAACTTTAATAGAAACATGCGTAAAATATTTAAGATATGCTCAGGGGATCCGATAAGAATACAGGCCGAAGCAATATGCCATTAAGTTGGCTCACTTAACCCAGAGCACGATTAAAAGCTAAACGAGAGCCCGAAAGGCATATTGTAAATCAAAATTTATAGACCAGGACAAATATTATATTTCGCATAGCATAATTCCATCGATCTGCCCCTCTGCCCCCTATTATGAATTTATATCAAGGCACGCCCCTTTGGAGTGCGGCGAGAAAACAAATTTTAAATAATTCAAAGCCGCAGACAAGAAACTTCCAGATGCCCAAGGGCAGAAAGCACACATAAATGGAAGTGAATACATGTGTATGCGATGGCATTGTATAATAGTGTCTTGCAGTCAAAGTGCGTGTATGCAGGGAACTATCTAGTGTTGCCAACACAAGCACACACGCGCCTGGATGTCCTCTTGAAGCTTCGGCTTCGTTCGTCCCTTTGAAGGACCCCCGGCCACAGAGCTTATGTAAAGTGAAAGTGTGCGCGGGCGTGTCATAAGAATGGCAGCCACCCACTTCCACTCCCAATAAAACCCCTCCACCCCCCAGACATCCAAAACACTCTTGTTTGTGCGATTGTCTGTGCGACAATAAACGAACTTACACATGCGAGAAATGCGTTGGGCAAGGAAACGACCGGAAAGGCATACATAAATAAGTTTCCGGATTAAACGCACACCTCCCCCACTTCCTTGGGTGGACATCCACATCCACATCCACATCCACATTCTCGCAGCTTGGTGCAATAAAGCCGAAATGGAACCGGGCACAGGCATTGCGAATAAGCCAATCTGAACTCATATTTGGGAGATTTTCATCACGCACATGAAAGACAGATGTGCGTACATTCGGACAAAGCGTTTTCCTACCATCTGTACTTTTCACATTTAATATATTATATTTAAGAATAATTTCTTTGACAAGCAGAAAAAAACTTTGTTTTTTTTTAGATTTTGAAGTAATTATAATATTAATCGCCTTAAGTTGTCATTCCATTTTGACAACTTTAAATGGTTATACTCCAGTTAGCTTAAGAATAAGTAGTTTTTTTTTATACGTTTGAATCTGAATTACCACTTATATTCACCCCCTCTAGGTCATTTGATGTTAAAGGGTGTTTGATGGTGTTGCGTATTGCAATCATTCCATAAAGCAACTTATTTCACCAACTTCGTACATAACATAGCATTTTGTGACATGGCGGTTAATGCCTTTCTTTTTCAGTTTGTTTGCTGCCTCGCCAAAAAGATATTTCATTTTTATTTGGCTGAGTCTCTGCACGTGGTCCACATTCGCATTCAATATTCAAGAGTCTCAACAAATTACTTGAACCCTTTTCATAGCCCGTTGGATGCCCCAAAAGGCTTTAAGTCATTTGTCAAAAAGCGCAAAAACGGCTTACGGGCAAACAGAAAAACAGAGGCAAACACAGGGATACGAATACGAGCAGAGGCTCACTTTCACACTTTCTTACTTATGCAAATGTCGTCTTCTCATTTGCCAGCCGAGACAACACAAACGGATAAAAGAAGGATAAAACATAATACGATATCAGAGGTCCTGGCCTGCGGCTGGGACTACCAAAACACATCGCCCGTCATCTTTTCGCACATTAGGCCTACTTTATTTCTTGGGCCTCCGTCTGATTAAATTACACACATTTTTGGACGGGCGACAAGCGCTGACAGGCAGACTATTGGAGCGCAAACTAACATCAATCCTTGTGGGTAAGTAAAAATCAAAAACCTGTCAGACACAAAAAGCTATCTACTAACGAGCACATGAAAAACACGGATGCAAAATGCAAGCATCCTCAATTGCTAATAAATACTGACTGTAATGAATCTACCGTCGGTTATCCTTTACTCATTTCCCTCCATTTAACCAGCCGAATTTAATGCTCCCAATTTGCGTCAAATTTCCTGAAAGTAACCAATAAAAAGGCAAGACAAGGGAAAACCTCGAATCGGCTATCAGCGATGTACCAGAAACCAATAGCCCGAACATTTCCCCTAATTGTATCACTGAGCATGCGAATTTATGGGCCCAACTATTAAATGGTCCAGCTCGAGCTCCTCCAGTGCTGGCACTTTATGACCCAAGCTCGGTAAAAAAAAAGTGGGGCCAGGATGTGGGCAAGGCCATGGCATCCACGCTTACTAAAGCAAAGGCGTTTTAACAGCGCAGCACATTATAAAAAATTCAATTATAAGCTTTTTATAATGGTTTGGGTGTGCTAGCACCTGGACGACAGTTTTTTTGTTCTCTTCACACCGAGTATAAGAGAAAGTAAAAGTCTTCGGCGCAAAATACCATTTCGCCAAAACTGCCCTAACAAATATATATTTTTTTAATATAAATACAATTAGAATGTGTTTCTTATCCTATCATTTAAATTTACATTTTTAAACACTATTAATATTATGTTATTAAAAACCAATATTTTTTTTTACATGTAGTTTTAATCTTATCTAGTTTTGGGGTGATTGAAAGGGCTGATACGTTGTTCAAAGAAAAGATTACTGAATTCCGGAAACAGTTCCAACACAAAGTCAGTCAGAAACAGTCAATAAAGACACGCAGTTAGAAAAAAATAATATTTATAGTAATGAGTGATACGTCCATCTCCACATTAAACCAATTTTGCTTATATTCGATTTTCGAGCAAATACAAAAGAACTGTGAAAAAGATCAAAGAAACATTCCAGACATAATTCGGTACAAGGATATCATTTATTTAGCTATAACTAATGACCAGTTTCATTCACTATTTCGGTGTTGGAATCGGCGCCTGTACGAACGACTTGAAGTCGCGAAAGTTTATTCGTGGACCTGTCAAGTTCTAAGCATTAACTTTTATGAGCTCCAAATCAGCCAAATGAAAAGCACTACAGCTGCGAGGGAAGCATTCTGGGACATATTTATAACAGCTCTTAGTGATAATTCGAGAGTCAGGGAATGCTTCCTGTCTTACAAGCCGATGTCGTACTGTGCAGATCATGTGGAAAGATTTGAATTGACCATGCGAGTTCTGCAAAAGAAGAAAAGCTTAATTAAATTAGCTCTTCAAATGTTAAGTAATGAGATGTTTGGATTATTTTAAACGTATATCAAGGCTATCTTTTTCATAGGTTACACGCCTGAACATCTCGGAAACTTTCGTAACTTGCAGAGTCTTTTGTTGGATGTGCAAATGGATGCCGATGATCTAAAGGAATGCCTAAAATCGAATCCGAATATTATCGAACTTGAATTTGCAAGCACTGTTATTTACGGCAGATTAGCTGATATAACACCATACTGCTGGAACTTGGAAAGGTTGACTTTTCATATAAAACCGGAAACGAATGCCAATGAATACGGACCGCTGACAAAATTACCAAAACTCAAGGCATTGTCCATATTCGGATATCCAAAAGTGGGTTCTCTGAAAACGCTTTTTAGTGAAATGGTTTCGAATCAGTTATCTGTTTTGCAAGAGTTGTCGGTGCAGCAGGCAATGCTCGAACCAGCAGCAGTCGAGGCATTGTCAAAAATGAACTCTCTACACAGACTAAGGTGCGAACTAGAGCCTACTCGTTCACTAGAGAGTCCTGGTTTAATTGAGTTGCCAACTATTTGTGCCATAAGCCTTGAAATGGAGTCGTCGGAGGACATTAGCCTCGACTATAGCAATTTTGATATTTTGGTCAATAGGGGAAAACTCGCACTAGTTGTCAAGAAAAATAGAGATAAGGATTTTATATTAAATATGCTACTAAGGTTGAATAATTGGCACAACAATTGCAAAAACCAACCCAACCCATTGTTGTTCGAAAAACAAAAGTTAATGAGAGAATTTCTTCAGATCAATGTAATAAATGAACCTAAGCGTATTGAAAAAATAGTAGCTATTTCTTTGCTAGAAGCCTTTCAATCACAATTTTCAATTCATGTGAATAATATACACCTCTTGACCAAAATCAAAGAGCTTAAGCAACTTGAGGTGAAAGTCAAGCTCAATATAGAAGAAGAACTTAGGCAATTGATTGTAACAAACGAATTTTTTTGTGTGGGAGACATTGAAAAGGAAATTGTGCTTGAACCCGAAACCCAAGAAATTATTGCTCTTGCCCAGCTTACATATCTCAAGGAAATCTTGGGACATTCAAAGTTTTCGAAAATTGAAAATGATATTGCCATTAGGAACTATGAGTTGGAGCTCAATTTTGATATCCGACCTTAAAGATGGCAGACACATATCAGGGGATGGAAAAATATATCATCCTCATACCCTCAGAAGCTGATCAAAAATACCTTTACTTTAAATTCAAAATTTATGAAATAAATTTTAAAATGTTTTGCCTGACAAATATATACATAGTATAAATATAAACCAAATAGTTTGTGAACATTTTTAATAACTAATAATTGTTTATATTAAATATTATTAATGTAACTTTCCGCGAATGAACGAAAATAATTTAAAGGCAACATAACCTTTAATAATTTGTTGTATTTTGCTTAAGCTTTTTCTTGCTGTAAACTTTTGAATCAGCTGTTAAAGCTTTTTATTTCATAAACAATGCACATTTTGCGTTAGGTCAGCTACAAACAAAGCCGGCAAACTGGTTTGCCAGCCAATTGCTAGCTAGTACGTATCTTATCTCAGCGAAAACAACGCAGTATTACTCATAACAATAAGCAACGACGTATCTTTGGGTTGCGTTCGATTAGAATGGGGATTTTAGTTTCAGTTTTATTTCGACCGCGTTGGAAATGAGTGCCAAAAGTATCGAAGAACTCTATTTGGACTGCCTATACCATATATTTGAATATTTGTCCCCCGATGACCGCCATACTTTCGCACAAGTATGCCGGAGATTTCGTCAGGTTTTCATCAATCAGTACAGTAGTAAATAGCGCGAATTTACCCTCGATAAAGACAGTTCAAAGCAAGAGCTGATACAATTTTGCATCTGTCGGGAAGCGGTAGATTCGTTAGCCATCGATCTGGATCACTTTGACACGGCCAGGTGCTACAGAACCTATGGATGTGTAGCCCCGGTAAACTGTTTTGAAATTCTTTACCAAACTTTGACCGGCATGATAAGCTTAAAAAACTTGGTTATAAATCAGCTGTGTATGCTGATCACACCCGTTGTCAAGCCCTTCGATCAAATTTTGGCTGCCGTAAGGCATTTGCCTGAACTGAGAAGATTGGAAATTCATGCAAAAGACGGTAAGGAAAAATATAATGTATTACGAGGGTTTTATACTTTCTTTTAATGTTAATCTGTAGTCTCTTTATTTTCGATGTGCTTAAATAGCAAACAATTATATGACTTTACACCGAAAAAAATATCTAAAAATCATTTTATTGTGGAGGGCATTTCCCAAAAATAAAATATATTTTAAAGTAATCAGTAAATTAATAGTATCTATAATAATAACAATAGTAGTAATATCTATAATTCAAGGTAGAAATTAATATTAGTATTTTGAAGAACATAAAAGGAGTATTTGTTTTATTAAAAAATATGTAAAATATATAGTCTTTTTTATCTAATTGTAGATTAAATTGTTTGTGTATCCTCCTAAATTAAAGTTTACAATATTTCCTGGTTTTGCAGACTGCAGCGTTGATCGTCTGCCTCAACTTCAGCACCTCGAAAGCCTGCAGCTCCTCATACCAAAAATTTCCACTCCAATTCTGGTGAAATGCTGCAAATCGAATGGCAATCTTCGCAGCCTTCATTTGGGCTATGGCTGTGTGCAGAAGAATTTGAGAGACATAGTGCCCCACTGCAAGAACTTGGAGGTGCTCAAGTTCGGCATGACTGCAAAGTCGTCGGAATACACTCCACTGGCTAGGCTTCCGAAACTCAAGGAGCTCTCGTATTCCGGAGTTCGCAGGAGCGGCTCCTTTGAGACACTTCTTTCGGCTTTGGCAGTCAAATCACAGTTAACGCACCTGTCCATCGATGGAGGCAGTCTTACTCTGCAGGAGACCAGCCAGTTGGTCCGTATCCAGAGCTTAAGGAACCTAAAGTGCTACTGCTCAACGACTGATTGCGTGGAGATGTTGGCCAATCTAGCTAATCTAGAGGAACTCTGCCTCTCCGTGTACCGACCATTGGATATTTCAATCTCCCTACTGCCAATCATTGCAAACTGTAGAAACATGAAACTCCTTCGAATAGCAGTCGGTAATGTCGATAAAAACTTTGTAAACGATGCCATTAGACTTTATAACACTAAAGCAGCTGATTCGATGGCTATGGTAGTAGATAAATAGTAAATATTAATATAAGAATTTACAAAATGTAAGGCATAAACACTTAACCAAAATGTTAGTATGTTTAGTAATTAAATGCACGAAACAACTAGAGAAGTTGAGTATATAAATTGCATTTTAAACAATAAGTAATTGATAAATTTTTAATTTGGTATCTTAAGCTATACAAGATAATACATATTGCTTGGGCTGAGCCTAATTTTCTTGAGATTTTGCTTTTGCTAGCTTCGTGCTCATAACACTTGGCTCCTCCAAAGAACTTTTAAAGTGTGTTGCAAGTTTCGCATACTTAAGTGCCAAAGCAAGAACATGATATGAGTATTTCAAAAATAGTTGTGCAAGTTGTTCGCCCTTCTGGGAGAATGATGAAAAATGCACTTTGTAATTCTCGTAGCTCGTCAGTGTGGCACATGCCGCGTCGCCCATCCGTCGCCCGGCACTTATAAATGTCACATTAGAGTCTCATTTTTGGGGGAGAGAAAGGGAGAAAGACGGGGAAGGGGACTCCAGCTCGTTATACTTCCGCCCCCGGCGGGAATGGGCGTGGACCTGGCTGCATTTGCACTCACAGTTGCTGTAATATGAATTTATATTCTTGTCACATACACATTATTCGTGAGATTTCGTGTTCGGCAAATGGCAGCACAGTCCCTTTTTACAACTGGGAAATAAAGTGGATTATTTCAAGACCATTTTGATCCTTTGAGTTCTCTTTGCTTATTATAATTACTGAAATGAAAGGTTCAAGAAATTCCTTCAAACATTTTTTTGTACACAATATACCAGTTGACAGATTACGTCTTAAAAACCTTAAAAGCTTTTTTAATTAACATATTTAAAAAAAATTTATTTGCCTCGATCTGAAGTGCTACAGTTTAAATTTCCATTTCGAATTCGCCTGAATAATTCAACTGTTGCTTTCACCCTTTTCAGTAAAAATATCCATAATCCAGCCATCAGTTAAACCCTTTTTGTTTGTTGTCTCCTGACCAGGCATTTAACGAGAGGCGGCCCATAAATCTTTGCTGGCCAGCAGTCGCCACCTATAGACTGTGCCAAATAGATTGAAATACATTTTCGCTCACATGTTTCTGGGTTTTCGTGATTTTTTTTTATTTCACTTGGACTTCATTGAGAATTAAAGTCTACTCCAGAGGGGATTTGGCGGCATCAGAAGTCGTTGTCTGGCCGGCAATTTGTCAGTTGAACGATAAGCTGTCGGAGTGAGAGAGGAAAGCATATTCGCAGACTTTGTAAGGGCTATACAGTTCTGCTTAAAGCGTTCTAATGACCGACATTGTAGGGTGTTTGCTGCCCCCGGTAGCCGGAGCTTTCACTTCATATATCCGTTCATTGTGATTGCCTCGGCAAACGTATCCATTCGATTCTGCTTTGTGAGCGCCTCAATTCAATTGATTTCCAGTAACGAAAGCGATAAAACAGGGGGGTCGAAAGCACCGCTCCCACATTCTACATAGATTTATATATTGTTTGCCTATATGTGGCTTGGCCTATATATAGTTTTCTATTCGCATTGTTGCGTGGAGATTTATCATTGATTGCACTTGTAAGGACGCCTCGAGGCCATCAAATTTACACTTGAAGTGTCTCGGGCAAACGCTTTTCGTATTTTGTCACTTCGGCAACTCAGGACTCCCCTCCTTTAGCCATTCAATTGTGGCCAGTTCATTGAACCGTAAAGTGTAAATCATTCCGGGCCGCCTTTAAAATTCCTGATTGTGCCCACCGAATAATCAGATGAATGGCATTTTATTGCCGCACATTTTTGGGTTAATCCGATGGCCAGCAACAAACAAATCAATTATAGGCATTTCATTAATTTTCCGGAATTAACTAGACTATACAAAGTCATTTAATATTTCATGAAACTTAATCAATTACATTCTATTACTTATTTATAGTCAGTATACCTTTCTTGGATATTTTGAAATATTTATTCAAAGTAGAGCAAATCATTTTTAAGTAATTCACTAGCCAATCCTCTATAAACATTTTCAAAAAGATTTAATCCTTGGCGTAAGCCAGTGTATATTTTGAAAATTAAACAAGGTAATTCAGGGTTTACTTAGATTGAAAAGCTGACAGCGAGTTGAAGACACACCCTTTTCGCCAACTGCACAGAGTTGGCCATCTCACTGATTCAAATGCAAATTACCTAGAGCTCTCAAGCCTTAAAGTTCTTCACTTGCTGGAGCACCACAATGAAACTGAATGATAACAATTTGGTTTGCATGGCAAAGTCGTTTGCAAGTCACCTCTTCGAAGCTCGTTTCGCCGTCTTGTGCAGCACGCTCGCTTTTGGTAATCTTTTTACCGCATTTTTGTGGCCCTCATGGCTGCAGGCTGCAGGCTGCAACCACAAACCGACATGCCAATTGTGGCCAAGACGCCGGGACTTTTGGGGCGGGCCCAAAAGATGATAACAAGCTCCTCGAACACGGTGGAAAACTGAGTGTTAACCCATTTGGCTGGCTGTTGTTGCTCTGCGGCTTGTTACATATTTTAGCAGTCCGTGCTTTACGCTGTTTTTACCTGTGTTCCTTCGTCCCACTTGATTGCACACAATCATTTCACTTGAACATGACTCTTTATGCCTTGCCACAGGGTGAAATAAAGTTTATAGCACACACTAAACAGTTTTTTTCACTAAAAATAAATCCCAAGTAAATATTTTCATGCTGTAGAGTGTTGTAAAATTGAAATGGTCATTGTTACTTCTAAAACTGCAACATTGTTTTATTTAATTAAAATACATAGAAATGCCATTTATATCTTTTTTTGTCAACAGTAAATATTCGTTCATTTTTTTGGGAGAACTTCACTAGTTCGTTGTACAAAATGTGGCTTTGTCATATTAATTTGCCTTCAAAGTCGTTTCGGTTAAATTCTACCTAAAATCACGAACGTGTACCGCTCTTATTTCGTTGCTCTTATTTAATTAGACTCACTGTTTAAGCGAATCCATTAACATTCACTTTACTGCCGACAACAATGGCAAACCCTTTGATCTCACCTGGCGACGACAGCCAGTAAAGGACGAAATTATCGTTGCTTTTTATGGTTAGGGTTATGAAATGTTTTCAGATGGAGGTATTCATAAATATTCGCACATATTCAAATTCAGGCTCACAGCCTGTCCTGGGCACCCCTCCTGTGTGTGTGTGTGTGTGTGTGTGTGAGCTGGCTTGTAATGGTTTTATGCCTTTATGCCAGAAACCAATTTATTTGCCCATCCTCTTCCGGTTCCTGCTCCTCTTCCTGATCCTCTGGCGTCTTTCGGTCGAGTGGCTCTCCCTTTAAAGTCAAACCATAAACAAGAGAATAATAGAATTTTAGGTAAAGGTAGGTTATATTTTTCTACCAGCTTGAATCCAATGATGGAAAGGTATTAATTTATGATTACCAAGATAAGTTAAAAACATATGTGACCGATATGGTCAGAAAATAGGTGATAGACTTAACACTTACAATATAAAAAGCCACTAATAAATGAATAGATATTAAATATGAAAATGAGCTTATAAGTTTCACAATTCATTTCTAGGTGAGGATAATAGTTTTTCAGAATTCTGGGTAAGATAAAATGCTCTTTAAGTTTTATGGGATGCATATTGGTCTAATAAGTATTTTCAGTGAGATAATCGAAAGTTCAAAAACAGAATGGATTAAACTTTTTGGAAGCAAAAGTTTCTGTTAAAATTTATTGCAACCGTTTATGTACAGAACCAAATTAAAAAGTTTATAAATTTTCAAATTTGTGGCTATGTAAAAGAAATAGAAATAGCAAGACAAGGAGAAAGAAGTTTAGATTGACTAAAAGAGAGCTAAAGCTGGGTAAATAAATAAATAATTTTAGTGAATTTTGAGTAAAAACTTATTACTAAAAAGTCATCCTTTTTTCATAGTGATAATCTTGAAGTCTTTAAACAGTTTTAACGAGCAAGCCAAGATTAACTAAAAGAAGGCTATAGCTGGGTAAAGTAATTATCCCAGGTTAACCAGCACGTAGTGGGTGACCGACGAACAAGTTTCGGAACTGGCTTATGGACGGGACAAGGCCCAGTCCCATTAATCAGACACCTCAATCAGGGCCCTACCTGGCCGCAGTTTGGCAGTACTCAAAATTCAATTTCACAGCCACGACGGTGATGTAGTTGCGGATGCGGATGCGGATGGGACTTGGATTTTGTGACCGGAGGAGGAGGACGTTGATGACCTCATTAGCTTCGAGTTGCGATGACTTGGAACGACCCTGACTTGGCCATTTTCCACTCACTTTCAGTTGCAGTGCAAGCCACTGCAAGCCACACATTTTAGCCTACTTAACGACATTGTTAGCCATAAATTCCGCTGGCCAACAATAAGGATATTGGATGTCATCGTCGTCTTGTCTTGCTGGGCACATTCCCCACCGTAATTTCCAGCAAAATGAAACGGAATTTCCTTTCCATCTTCATCTCGTCGCCTCGCATTTCGCTTTCCACTTTGCATTCCTGCATCCTCCAATTTTCATATTTTCCTCTTATTTCATTTGAATTGTGTGCACGTATTTTATTCACTTCTGCTTGTTGTTTCGCTTTTTATGCAAAGACCAAAGCAAAGCTGGTTAAAATGAACAAAATTGTTGCTTAAATTGAGCAAATAATGTTTGCAGGCAAGGAAAGAAAGAAAGAAAGTTTTGTATAATAAATCCAATAAAGCAGCTTAAATCATTGCCATTTATTTAGTTATGCATTAATCTAAAATAAACTTGGCCGCCCCCTTAACACATGTCGATTAAAGAAACAAAGGCCGAAATAAGGGCGGTCAAAGGGACCTCAATTTCCAATATAAATCAAAACGTTTACAGCTTCCTGTAAGGTCCTGTAGGTCCTTTGACCCCAATCCCATCTGCCTTCACGAACATGTAAATAAACCCGAAAAACATGGGAACATTTTCATTGTTTGTTTATATTTTTATGCCCTTGCATGCGCAGCGAAGGATTTGCAGCAAGTTTGGGTCAGGTCGTTGCTCAATATATAGATGTATGTAGGGTATGTATATAGTTTATCGCCAGGACGGAAGGAAGCAAGACCCACAGCGGGAAATAAATTCAGACGGTAGCAGGAAATTATTTATTTTATATTTTTTATGTGTATCATTTTATTTGATACATTTCTGTTGTTTTTATTATTTTGTTTGCTTGCCAAATATTTAATATGCATTTTAATCAAAATAAAAGAAGAGGCGGCTGGAGCTGGCCGCCAACCAAGAGGTGGCGATATTAAAATATACGCAGAGGCCGAACGAAAACCAAAATATAAATTATAATTTCCGCTGGAGGCCACAGGACAGAACATACATATCCTTCTGGCAGCCACCACGGGCAGTGACATAAAAAAGAATCCCGACAACATCTGCGTGAAGTGCGTTCAATTATTCGACTTTTTTCAGTTGGTCGGTTGTATCCTTGCTGCTCCTTTTTGGCCGCCAGCTCACAATTGCCATGGAAAAGATAAACTTTCATCAAGTCAGCGAAAAAAAACAAGACAAACAACAACAAAGCAATTTGTTGAATTCTTTTTTTTATTCCGAATTTTAAGGGAAATGTTATTGCCACTAAAGAAAAGTCGCCTGGACTTTGGACAACGTGCTGCACTCCATTCCGTATCCTTAAGCGGAATACAATTGTTACAAATGTTTGGCAGCTAGCAAAAAAAAACATTCAATTTACAGGGAATGTGAGTAAAGCTTGAAGTTTACATTGTTTTCTTTTAGAGGGAGTTAATTTGCATAGAAATAAGTTTTTTAATTGTTTTATTTCTAGGAACTTGAGTGTTTTTTTTAAATATAAAAGTTTGATAATGGGAATGGGTGGTGAAATAAAAAGGCAGTTCTTAAATATTTTTAACCTTTTTTGTTCAAGTATTATGGTATTTCGAAATTTAACAAAATAAATCATTTGACTGTGAGCAATATAATTTTTAAAATTGAGCTTTATACGCCTTCTTTATTTACAGAAATCAACCCAAAGCCTAATTAGTACATTTTCAACTTGCGCCTTGTGGTTATTGTGTCTGAAAACATATGGCATTGCCTATATTTCGAGTCCCAGACCCAAAATTACCCAACATTGTTTGCCCCATTTGATGATTACTGTCCAAAAGTCTGTAATGGATACTTGAGCAAATATTGCTTACCGCACAACCTAGCATAAAAACATAATTTCGACTTACCCCTTTCGAAATGCCGAGTCTGAACTAAGCGAGCGGAAAACGGGAAATCGGAAAAACGGAAAAGCGGAAGGGAGCAGGGGAGCAAAGTGGAAAGTGCGCTTCAAATCAGCAAATGGAAATGTATCGAGAGGGAAAAGTGGAGAGGGAAAATATTCATGATAATGCCAAGGACACAGTTCCACGTCGGGAAATGCCATAAAAAAACCCAGCGGAAAATTTAAGAAAATTCTTCACGACAGCCTTTTTGTGTCGTGTATTGTGCTTTGTACGTGTCTCTGTGTGTGTGATTGTGTGAGATTGTGTGTGTGCGTGGCCCAGAAGAAAAAGGATTAAATCAATGTTGTGGAACAAATTGTGTTTTGTGAGCGGCATGAAGGTAATGCAGCCGAGCCGTATTTGATATGCTCGTTTCTTTCAGCGATTTTGCGCTACCGCCAACAAGGCAAACACATAACGAGGGTATAGCATTTCCGATTCAAAAGCCCGCTCACCCACCCTCCCCTGAGTGGGTGTGGCCCCGCCCCCAACATGACCACACACGATGTCCCATTTGATTTTGATGGCGTTAAGCCCACACGAGCGTTAATAATCTGAGCACACAGAAATCTGGCACAGAAGAATCACAAGGGACGACTCCTTCAAGGAAATTAACTTGTTAGATTTATAAAATCTAAAGGCGGTTTTGTTAGCGATTTATTTAAAACAGAAAGCATGATAATCAAAAGTTCAAAGTATTAAGTTATGAAGAGTATAAAGTGAAAAAATTATAATAAATAAATGTTAACAAGTTTTTTGTTACTTTGTCTCTTTAAAAAAACAAATAAAAAAAATTTTATTTCTCAAACAGAACATCTAAATTAAAGGCTTTTATAAAGCATGATATTAAATATATATTTATATGTTTTTTTGATAATTGGTTTTCTTAAAACCATCTAATTAAAAGACTTTTGTAAGCCATTAAGTTATTAAGAATATAACGTTTTAAAATTATATTTAACACAAATTTGAGTCATGACAAAGTCTTTGTTCAAACAGTTGGTTTTCTTAAAACACAAATTATTTTTTTCCCCCTTATTTATTTCCATGCAAGAAATGTTTACTTTACGTAATAATTAAATTTCTTCTTAAACATTCTATCGATTTTTATTTTTGTTCACTAAGAAAACATTTGTAAACGCTGGTACTTCTTAAAAAGCATTTTTTGGCACGTGTGACTTTTATAAAACCTCCATGAAAATAAAATGAAAATATTTAACAAAAATATTTAGGAAAACTGCTTTCGCATTTTAACCTGAACTTAATAAAAGGGCGATAAATTTTAGGAAAAGTTACTGTTGTACAAGTAATATGAATTAAATGCCCATTGAATAGACACTTAAAAATGTTTGTAAATACAACAAAACAAAAATAAATTTCTAATCAATGTGAAAGCCTTTTTCCAATTAAACACTGCAAACTTGTGACACACAATCCACTCAGTCTTTATTGCACTCAGGTTAACTATAAACTAAACACCCACCGCCCGCATCTAAGTGAGCAGCTCGTCCACCTGGAGAAGTGGGCGTGGCAGCTGTTGGACAACCCGGGCCAAATCCGCCACAGAGCAGGCATACAAATAGCCCTTCTTCAGGTTACCCTTGGCGTTGCTTTTGTGCAGCCAGCTCAGCCATGGCACCTGGTCCTCGACGGGATCGCAGATGATATAGGAGTCGTGGATCTGGGCGAGGGTGGCATGTGGATTGTTGACGCCCAGCAAAGCGATTCCGCGGGTCGGGCTTCCATTGTCGACGAGGATGCGATAGAAGAGCTGGGGAACGGTGACCAGCCCATTATTATTGGCATCGGTGGTCAGGTGGAGGCTTTTGCTGCCGGCCACCTTCATATCGCCATACGTGCCCGTATACACTGTGGCCGAGATCCCGGAGCTGGCCACATAGCGCCTCGTGGAGTCCTCCAGGACGGCCCACTGACCCCCATTGAAGCTCTGCCACTGGGGGGCCACGTTCACGTAGTTAAAGCTGCTCCTCTGCTGGCTGGCATAGATCAGGTCCGCCTTGGCCGCCAGATGTCCTCGGGCCAGGAAGAGGCCACTCTTCACGTCTATCAGTCCGGGCGCCATACCCAGTTTCTCCTGACTCTTGTGCGAGTAAATCCTGGCCATGTCAAAGCCGCTAAAGTGGCCGGCGGCGCTGAACTTCAGGCGTTTCACGTTCTTCTGGAAGTGCACACTGGCCGGTGTCAGCTGATGGCGGGCATAGTGGGTGCGCAGGTGCTGGGGGTCGTGGCACAGCTCCATGGTGGCCACAAATCTGCCATCTCCGGTGTCATAGCCCACGCGATACAAGGACGAGGTGGCGTCCCCGCAACGCTTGTCCAATCGCTCCACGGTGTAGGGAATAGAGCGAGTGCATACAAAATCGCGGAATTTGATTTTCGACCCCTGCCACTCGAAGGCTGTGTCCTGCACACACTTCACGCGAATCGAGCGCAGTTCCGCGTCCAAGGACCCTGCGAAGGAATGGCTGCAGTGCAGCTCGATGCTGGCGCCGCGGGGAATCTCCAGCTGTCCATCGGCATTGGGCAGCCAGTAGAGATCCGTGCCGGGGCGGAGGTAGAGGGGCTGCACTTGGTCCGGACGGGGCAGGTCCTTTTGCATGTCCACGCGACACGGGGCTCCTGAAAGTGGATGGAAGTGCTTAGGTGTGTCTGGATTGCATTGGCATACTTTTTGGCGCCGCCATAAATTCGCTTATGCTAGCGCACTGCTTCCGGGACTTAATTGTCTTTGCCAGTAGTTAACTTAACAGTATGAAATATATTTAGCTGGCTATTTAAAATATAATAGTGTGGTTTAAAAAATGTGTAAATACAATATTCATTAAATAACATTTACAAAAAATATGTGATGCATTAACCAATTTGTAATTTGATATGCTTCAATTATAAAGAGCAAAAGAATGCAGTCAAAGCAAATTGTTATTATATAAATTTAACTTAAGCCAATAGATTCCATAAGTCTTTCATAGAACTACAGAACTTTACTTAAAAGTTAATTCTATAATGTTTATTAAATTGTATATCCAACACAAATACACGTGCAAGTCAATTTATTTGTTTCTTTTAATAACTTTACCTACATTAAGTTCAAAGTTTTGGCATATTGAAACAGATGGTATTTCATTATTAGATTATATTTTGTGGAACTTAAATTTCTTAACAAAAATAAACAGCAGTCTTTTATGCATTTGACAATAGTATAGCCATGAAAAACTTTACCAACTAAGTGAAAGCGAAATCAGTTCTCTTAAATTAAAGCTTTTTGGATACAAATATTATTATTAGCCTGCACATCCACTTACCTCGCTCAATTGTAGCTCCATCGATATGCAGTCCATCGAGATCTTTGATGATTTGACCCACATCTGGAACGGAGGTGATCGCTTCACGTGCCCGAATCTCTCTCAGAATAACGATCGCCAAGAGCAGACCTATAAACTGAAGTCGCACCAATGGCCTCATCATTTTCGGAACTCGACCGTCGAAGTTGCTTTCTAACCGCCAACTGAATAATTTGTTTGGCGAACAGGTGTTTTTATATTCTCAGTTCGCACTCTTGATGTACACTTCTCTCAGTTTCTCTTGGCAGCGTCAAGCTGTCTGCCTTCTCTTTCGATTTAGCATTGTGTTTGTTGATTTTTGTTTTCAACTCTCAGCGAGAATAAAGCGGTGATAATATTATTGACATTTTGCTGCTATTGTATATTGTATATTTTATATTTCTTTTATTTGCGTAAAAGTGCTTCCGAATTCTTGGCGCATACACGAGAATATGAATTCAGGTCTAGGTTGCTTAAAGTTCTTTGTTTTTGTGGATCAACTTTCTTTGCAAGGTGTAAATAAAAAGTCATTTAATTCGAGGCTAAGATGGTTGTTCGTTGTATTTTATACTGATCACCCCAAAAGCTATTTCCATCTCACATGATCATGATCAGCAATTATAATTGACATTTTTGTTGCATTAGCTACTACAAATCAAACACATCGTGAATAAATGATAAAAACCCCCCTTTGCAACACTTCACGTTACATTAAGCTAATTATAGTTAAACATTCACATTAATAGTTTCAGTGCCCATTTTATTTCAATTTATCAGTACACGAATGTTTTAACCGTATGAGTTGTAATCGTTATAATTGTTATTATTGCCACTATTATTATTGTAGTTATTGAAGTTGTTATTGTTGTTGTTGTTGTTATAATTGTTGTAGTCATAGTTTGGTCGCGAAGTGGTGTACGCATTGTACGGATTATAGTTGTTATAAGTTGGATAAGCGCCATTTGCCCCGTAATATTGATTGGGATTCATCCCATTCCCTGCTCCTGCACCAAATCCCATTGGCAGGATTACTAAAGGTTCCACAATGATGCTAGTTCCACCCATGCCACCACCTCGCATCGGAAAACCCGGACCAGCCTGGGGCATCATTGGCATCATGGGCATGGGTCTTCCCATCGGCATGGGTTGTCCCATATAAGGTGGATAATAGGCCCGTCCCGGAGCTGGTATATTCATGGGAACAGGAGCCGGAATTGGCCTTGGTCCTGGCACTGGCATCGGTGCAGGCATTGGTGGTGGCATAGGAATCTGTCGAGCCGAACGATTGTGAAATTGTGAAAGTATTGTCTCAGAATCCTTCTCCAGATCTGCATTGTAAATTGACGGAACAAACATCATAAACAAATTTATTTTGGTAAAACTTTAAAGTTTATTATTCAGAAATAGTGAAATGAAAGTGTATTGCTGTGCCAAAAAGAGTCTATTATATTGTAAAGTAAATAAAACTTATTAAAAGTCTTAAGAGGATGCCCCCGAAAAGGGTAAATTAATGTTGAAATGGTAAGAGTTAAAGCTGGGCAGATAGGGACTGTATAGTGAAGTAGGAGGGGGGTGGCCGGTAGACCGCTTATTATAGTTCATATACGAAGGATATGTCATCCATAAAGGCAAAAAGAGTTGAGGATTAGTTTGCTTGGGTTGTCCTGGATATCGGATCGCATATCGTTGATTGGGTTGAGGTTGAATCACATATTGAGGGAAAGTTTGTCGCGGCTGCTGCATTGGAAACGGACGTGGTGGATACCCAGGTGGCGATGGAGCTGGCATTCCCACAGGCTGATATGGCATTTGCGGCGTTCGTCGAAAGCGGTACAGAGCTGGCGATCAAACAGACAAAAAGGTATGCAAAAAATGTATTAGCTATTTTGAATATATTCGTTATTTTTGATTGATAAAATTAATTTGCTTAAAATTCAAAATATTTAATTTCTGTCATTTAATCTAATAATATTTCTTAAGCATTTTTAGCCAGCCAGTGTGAGGTAAATTAAGTAGTTGCTAGTTGATGAGGGATTGGCTGATCTAGCCAGGGGATATCCATATTGGCCGTATGGACTTGACCGCCCTCTGGGAATGCAGTTGTAATAGCAAGGTGGAGTTGGGGGAACTAATTGTGGCACATTGGAGGCTCGTGTCTGTGGATAGGAAGATAACCCCACTCCTGAAGTCGGAGCATATCCTGGATAATTACAGGAATACGGATAAATGGGACTGAAGGCACAGGGCGGACTTTGTCCACGATTCAGCCATGGGCTTGGCTTTTGTTGTTGTGGTTGCTGAGACCCATCCTGGACAATGACCAAAACATTGGCCTGCCGTTGCCCTGCATGTGTGCCAAGTTTATCTAGATTGCTGAAGTCGGTCAGCAGCTCAAAGTCATTATCCCTATAGGTCCGATTACGATTCATGCTGGTGCTGGTGCTGGTGCTGGGTGTGATGATGTTACTGCGGGTGTTGGCGATGGTCAGTGTGGTGTCGATGGAGAAATCGCTGGCCAGCTGACCTGAAACGGATCAGTTAAGAGAGCCAGATTTCAGTGTGAATGAACGGCGAAATCGGGTGGAATAATAGTCTGACACGAACCTGTTTGGCACTCCGTATAAAATCCACATTGTTCTCCCTCTCGTTGATCTGGACCGTTGCATGGAAGTCTGGATACGATGCACTTTTGGCCCGATTGACAAGCTACATCCTCACAGCTCAGACCAAACTCTGTACCGGTAGGGATTTTTTTGTTTAATTTATCCTACAAAATGACTCACTGACTTACTTCTGTATCCCTGTGCAACAAATGCTGTGGCTAGTATTATAAATATGCCAAAAAATCCCTTCATTTTGTTTGAATGTTGTGAAATCAACTAAAACTCTATACGAAAAAAACGGCCAAATTTATACCACTCCGAAAGTCATGCTTCAAAAGATTTTGTAATTATTACTAATTATTAATTAAATCACCAAAATATAAACATTAATATGCTAGCTCATTCTTACTTAAATAAAATTTCATTAAATATTGCTAATTGTGAGTTATGGCTAATTTGTCACAGGTATTTCAAATAAATATATTTGGGAACTAAGGTTAATGCAGTAGGCTTACAGTCTAAAACTATACCATTGAACGGCCTTTGAACTTAACGAAGTTCAAGGCATAAATAAAAGTGTATTTATTGCTAGCCTTGATAGTTGATACCACTGATTAATTGAAGCAAAGGCAGATAGTAATCTAACACTTTTTAAATCCACAACAATGGTAGAAACCTGAGCGATTACTCAACAAATATAAATCAAGACATGCGCGCTGAGTTCTATCTCTCCTCTTTTGTGCCTTTTGTTTATTCCCTAAACAGTCGATTATAATCATTAACCAAGCAGGCGTATACTTCATATTGTGGAGCGATAAGATAAGCAAAAGAAACCACACAAGCAATAAAAGGTGATCCCTCAGCGTCGATAAGTAATGTGAAAGTCACTGACATGGGGACTTCGATTCGAGCCAAGGGACTGTGATTTGGGCCAAGGGACTGCGATTCGGATCACTGAAAACAGCATGTGGAAAATATGCACTGGAAAACGTGCGGCACGTGAGCAAATAGCCCAATGGCAGGGCAAATAAATAGCTGTGTGCCGGCCATAAACGATAACGTCCAGCATTTGATAACCTGACTCTTATCAATATGTCCAACATGCAATAAAATCCAAAAGGAACAAAAACGAAACGTGATTTCTTAGGTTTATGGCCCATAACAACTAAATTTAAACGTGCTTTAAAGCCGTTTTCGGGGTGCTTTCCTGACACAAAATTAACTTGGCGTTTAGGTAATATTACTTTTTATTGGTTTTAAACTACGAAATTCGTTTTGTTTATCTACAAACTCTAGTCTTGAATGCCCAGCACTCCTTCAACGTGTAACTCATCGAGTGGCAGGTCCTTAACCACAGAAGTAAAGTCTTCCACAGTGCAGGCATAGGAATATCCTTTCTTCAGATCCTCCTTGGTCCAACTGACCCAACTCAACTGGTGGCCAATGTCATTGCAGATGATGTACTCCTTTTCGATTTGCCCCAGATCAGCATGTGGATTGTTCACACCAATGAGAACAATACCCTTCCTGCTGATGCGATCGATAACTACGCGGAAGTACAATTTGGGCACGGGGATCAATCCATTGTTGTTCTCATCAAAGGCCAGATATAGCTCCTTTTCGATGCCATCCACGTCGGGTAGGTTGGACACACCCCAAGTGCCAGTATAGCAATCTGCTGTGATGTTTTCATCCGCCACGAAATTCCTCACACTATCCTCAACTCGTTCCCAGTTTCCACCGTTGAAGGTCTGCCACTGAGGAGCCACATTCACAAAGAAGAAGGTGGCCTGTTGAGCTGCCCCAAAGACATAGTCGGTTTTAGCGGCGAGATGACCTCGGGCCAGGTACACATTGGCACTGATGTTAAAGTAGGGCGAGGCATCCATGCCCAGGATCTCGGTTACAGTGATATTCTGCTGGACCTGAGTGTACAACTTATTCACATCCTTGCCGTTGTAAAAGTCACCCGGAATAAAGGTCGGCCGGGAAACAGATCGCTGATATTGCGCACTTCCCGGATACAAAACATGATGCACATAGCGGGTAACTTCGGTCAGTTCATTGTGGCACACGTCATAGGTCTGCAGGAAGTCGTCGTCGGAGGAGGAGGATGAGAGCTGGAAGCCCACTTCCAGGAGATCAGTGCCCCCGTTGCAGGGACGACTGGTCCGACGAGCCGTGTAAGTTGGCCAGGAGGTGCAGACAAAGTCCTGAAGCTGGTACAAGCTGCCCAGGGCCAAAAAACTCTGTTGTTGCCAGCAGGTGGAGTTCACAAAAGTATAACCAGAGAATAGTCCAGCAAATGACTTGATGCAGTGGAACTCCAAGGACTCGCCATGTTTCAGCTGCACCAAGCCATCGTGATCCGGTTCCAAGTACCTCGCATGACCCAACTCACTTCTTATCACAAACAAAGGAGCTGGATCCTTTAGATCTCCGTTCACTTGAAAGGTGCACAGCTCATTTTCCAGATTTTGCTTACTCAAACCAAGTACTCCAGTAGTCTCTAGTAGATCTGTGGGCAGGTCCTTCACCACCTCGATGAAACTCTCTACAGAGCAGGCATAGGCGTAGCCCTCTTGCAGACTAGTTTTATCCCAGTCCAACCAATCCAACTGTGCACCCAGATCCTCACAGATCACATAATCCTGCAAAGTCTCGGCTAAAGTTATATGTGGATTGTTTACCACTATCAAAACAATTCCCTTGCGACTTTCCTGATCGATAACAATGCGATAGAGTATCTTGGGTACCGGAAGTTGTTTGGTTTCGGCATTTAGATAGAGAGGTGTTTGGACTCCTTGGGAATTGGGTAGAGTTGAAACGTCAAAGCTGCCAGCATGAACACTCACATTGAGTGCCTCATCGGCCACGAATTGCCGCAAACTTGTCTCCACGGCCAGCCAGTTGCCAATATTGATGCTCCTCCACTGCGGAACTGCATTCACATAGAAGTGGGTGGCTCTCTGGGCGGAACTGTGGACAAAATCAAGACGAGCGGCCAGTTGTCCTCGCGTCAAATAGAGATCCTTAGTGCTGTCGAAATACTTGCTGGCATCCAAACCCAGTTCAGTGTTAAATGCCGCCAGCTGATGCGATTGACCATACAGAACGTTCACATCCTCACCAGTGTAGAAGTCACCTCGTAGGTATCCAGGTTGAGCCACTCCCCGTTGATAGGCCACATTAGCGGGGGTCAGTTCGTAGCGAGCGTATCTCGAGATCTGCACCTGCTTATCGTAGCAAAGCTCCACTTGGGTAAGATAACCGGCGGCCACATCGAATCCAATCTGCACCTGATCCGTGCCACCCGGACAGGTTCTTCCCGTTCGCAAGGCCACATAGGTGGGCCAACTCTGGCAGACGAAACCTCGAATATTCACCCGCTGTCCTTCAGCCTCGTACAACTGATCGCCAACACAGCGAGCCGTCAGGGCGGTGTACCTATTAAAAGGCGAGACCAGAGCTCCAGTGCAGTGCAGATCGATGGTGGATCCTTCTTCAACGGTGTAGACACCACTTTCATCGGGCAGCAGCCAACTGAGAGCTCCTTGAGGTGTAAGAAGTGGAGCAGGGTCCTTCATGTCACCATTTATGCTAAACTTGCAGGGATTAACAATGGGGGTAGGAGTGGTGACGGTAGGATTTGAAGTTGTAGTTGAGCTTGGCTCTACAGTAGATGAATCAGTAGATGAGCTTGGTTCCGGAGTGGTAGAACAACCTTGTTCTGTTGTGGATGGTGGTTCCGTCGTGGGTGACGCAGTAGATGAGCTTGGTTCTTCACTAGTAGAAGAGACTGTGGTGGTACTAGGTGTAGTTGCAGGTTCAGTAGTTGTTGTATCTTCTGTTGATGTTTCCGGTGTAGAAACAGTAGGTGCAACAGTGGTCACATCATCTAGTCCAAGAACTCCATTAGTGTACAGATCTTCCAGAGGCAAGTCCTTGACCACTCCGATAAAGTCCTCCACAGTGCAGGCATATGAGTAACCCTCGTGCAGATCTTCCTTGTACCAAGACAGCCAGCTCAGTTGATGGCCAATATCCTTGCAAACGATATAGTCCTTTTTGATTTGCTCCAGAGTTAAATAAGGATTGTTAATGCCAATGATGACGATACCTTCCCGACTCTTCCGATCGATGACCACGCGGTAATATATCTTGGGCACAGGGATCAAACCATTATTGTTCTCATCAAAGTCGAGATATAGCTCCTTTTCAATTCCATCCACATCGGGAAGGGTGGTTACACCCCAGGTCCCAGTATAACAATCAGTGGTAAGATTACGATCGGCCACGAATTTTCGAACACTCGTCTCAACCCTTTCCCAGTTGCCTCCATTGAAGGTCTGCCACTGAGGCGCCACATTGATGAACAGGAATGTGGAGTGCTGAGCTGCCCCAAATATCTGATCCGTTTTGGCAATCATATGTCCTCGGGCCAGGATGCGATCATCACTGAAGTTGAAATACGGCGAGGCATCCAATCCGAGTATGCCACTAATGGTGATATTCTGCTGGACTTGGGTGTACTTGGTGTTCACATCCCTTCCCCCATAAAAGTCAAGTTCGATAAAGTTGGGTCTCGCCACACCGTGCTGATAGTCGTAGCTCGACGGGTAGAGCACATGGTGAACATATCGCGTGGCTTCCGCCTCGGCATCGTGACAAAGTTCGTAGGACTGCAGGAATCCGCCATCCTCCACCTCGAATCCCACCTGGACGAGATCGGTGCCTCCATTACAATCCTTTCCCGTGCGAAGGGCACTGATGATGGGCCAGTTGTTGCAGGAGAAGTTGGCAAACGGATAGATGAGATCATCGACCAGGAAATACTTGTGTTGCAGACACGTAGCCGTCACCTGCGAGCGATTAGCAAAGGGGGCTGCAAATCCCACTCCTGGGCAGAACATGTCCAAAAGTTCTCCATTAACCAAACGCACTGTATCCGTGGGATCAGGTACTATAATTTCATAAGAATTGTGTCGCGAAAAAAGAGGAGCGGGGTCGTTGAGGTCACCGTTCACCTTGAATTCACAGTCTCCGCGCACTATCACACCTTCATCGCCTTTGGCGAAAGATTCCGGCAGGATTCTTGGCAATCTACCGGATACGTTTTCCGCACTGCTGGCGACCAGAAGCGCCAGGATTAAAATCGAGCAGCGATTGCTCCACATCGCTTAGTTTCAGTGCACGTAATGCCAAACTTCGGACAGGCGTAGTTTCTTCTTATATGGTCAACTTATCGCTCAGATTACGTATTTTATGGCGGCCGATTAAACATGAGGCCATAAATATCACAAAGTTAAGAACTGAACACAAACGCAATCAATGCTAAACTGACGATAAGGGCAACTACTTTTGAAAGCCACTTCAAAAACCAACCTGATGACATCTTAAAAATAGCCAAAAATTCCCTATTCTATCTTTAACAAAAAAAAATAAAATATACTCATAACCTATTTGCAGCGGAATGTTAGCTTAGGAACTACAAGTATATCATAAAACTTTTCGGCTACCATCTTATCATATTGCGTTATTCGAGGCAAAATAGTATGTTCTAAGCAATCTAGACCCTTATCAATCGCCATTCATTAGCCTATTAATCGGGCATGTTACTCAGGCAATAATAAGGCATAATTATAGTACCATAAAGTTAATTGCAAACGGTTTTCAGTTGGATGTTGTATAATTACTATAAGCTCATAAAAAATTTATTAAATTAGGATTACCATTAGATAATTATCCCATAGTAACTTTAAGAGTGATTAAACATCGAATGTTAAAGATTTTGTTTATTTGGTAACATTTTGATACTTTTTGAAGCTAGTAGAAAAAACTTACCTTCAGACACTACTGGTTTTTAATTGATTGATAGATGGCCCATGTCACACATATATTCGAGTTAATTAACTTATTTAGCTAAAGCAACATTTGTTATTGAAAGCCAATATTTATCGAAAGAGTCAGAGGCGGTTGGATAAAATGGATAAAATGCACTCAATCAACATCAACGACAGGCCAAGACTGGCAACATTCATATTGACCAAATCAAATAAATGTTGGGTCACCGGATGGCCACTGCCGAGTGGTCAGACATACTATGTATACATATGTATGTGCATATAGACATGGCCGCTGACTAATTTGCAGCACTGTTCGTGCGTGTGAATTTCGGCAATTGAATGATGCTTCCTCTTGTCGCCATTCCTTTGGATTTAGGATGTCTGTGGATCTGAAAACGAACAAAAAGCTGCATGTAAAACAAATCATTAGGTAATTGAATTTGGTTAGGAAAAATACAATTTATTCGCATTCGCAGCTGACAGCTTCTACGCACAGAAGGCCTGTCAATGAAATGCAATATATGTGTAGGCAAATGTCATGCGAATTGAATGGAAATGTTGCCATCAAATTATATACAAGAGGAAAATTAAGCAAAGCAAATAAGAATTGGATTATTTGGCAAAGAAGAGAAGAACATTGTGTACTCTAAATCATAACATTTCATATTGATTTTATATTTAAAATCATTTTAGTGTTTTCTATTAAACAAGATTAAGATTTTGGAAAAACTCAACAATTTTGTAGCTTTGAATTTTTTGTTAAATTTGTTAGTCTTAATAAATAAGTAGTTAAAAAGGTTTTAATCTTGCCGATATGTTTATATGGGAATCTATACAAGATATCCCTCATTTCTTATTATTCGGTAAATATTTCATATTATTAAAAAATAAAATTTACAAGCCGCAAAACAAAATTATCCGTGTTATTTATCAGACTCTATTCGGCATATGCACAACGACAATATCGTGTAATTGTCATAATTTCAAATATGCAAATTTTCAGACCCATTTTTTTCTGGTATGCCAACAAGAGACTCGCATTAATCAATTACAATGCTGGCGCTAGGTGCTAGTTTGGCGCATGAACGTGACAATTCGGGCATAAATCCTGATTTTCAATAATTTATGGCAACTAATGGAAAACACATGGCGTATGCGCAATTTTAGATGTGCTCACCTTGCAGCTGGCAAAATTGCAATTAAAGAGATGGCCGGGTGGTGCAATGTGGGTGGTGCGAGATATACTAGCATCTGGCAATGTTAATTATAATTTTCCATTTACACTTCTTTTCAATTTCCCCTCGCTTAGGGTGCTCAGCTCAATTAAAAGTGCATTAAGCAACGCTCAGCCAGACACAAGGTTAAGGCAACCAGCCAAGCCAACAGATTGCTCTCGAAGGGATTTCTATTCGCCTGATTGCCGTTACTTAATGAAAGTGCATAATTCGACAGGGTCGTTGCAGTCCTGGCTGATGATATTGGATGTTAATTAGAAGAAGGGTTTGCTACGAAATGAGGAAATAATTGATTTTTGAGAAGAGGCTGTATCAGGTGAAACGATTTATTTATTTTAAAATTAGACAAACAAACACAACTGCTTTGATAAATAACCCAATGGAATGTTTTGCCACGAGCCAAATAAAAAAAATTATCAAAATGTATTTTTTTATTTTCTTTTAGAATATTATAATTTGTTATTAGATATTTTGTTTAATGAAAGTGTGATATATCTTACAACATATTCCAAAGACTTATCAATTTGTATTCAACAAAACCGAACTTCCCACTTCAAATTTACACTTCATATTTTCAATAAATCACTTAAATATTTTTCGAATTACATGTGTTTATTTCTAGAATAACTTTTTTTAAACAAATAAATATATCTAAGAATTCTTGAATCTAGTTTTGTTCCAAAGATTGGAGCAGCAAATTATCCTTCACAAGTTTAATCCAGAAAAAAGCGCGACTCAACTCTTTAAGAACAAGCTGTTGGTAAACTGGCAAACATGCTTCTTTTGTGCCACCTCTCTGTGCAAATTTTTTCATTTTTTTCCTTGTCGAAATGGGAAAGTTTCTTGTATGGAATTTCGCAGAGCACGCATACGCCGTGTGGCCCAAAGCCGATGCAGCATTGAATAAATGAAGACGAGTGCAGGCGACGGCAATGAAGCTGGTCAAAACGAAGCTGCCACTGGCAATGGCGGATGGTGGATAGTGGATGGCGAATAGCGGATAGTGGATATGGGATGGCACCACCCAATTGCCACGCCCACCCCCGCCGTCCACAGCAACAACAGGAACACAAACAACCGGGCGGCTCTCAAGTGCAGAACGCCAAACAAGCAACGCCAACTGCAAAAGACAGCGGCCAGCGAAAAAAGCGCAACCAAGGCATTTTTTAAGCATTTTCCAGTTTTCATTTTTTTTGCTGGGCCATATTTAAATGGATATGCCTGAGATTTTTTGTTCACTGCCGTTTTGCTCTCCGCTGAACGCAAGGAAAGTTTCGCAGTTTTCCAGCCGTCCTTTAACCGAAACATTTTAATTTAAATGTTGAAACGTGACAATGGCGCCGAGCCTGAGTCTGAGGATATGAGGTTGTCTCATGTGTCGCGCCGTCAGTCAAATTTTAACATACTCTATACCCTATGAAAGGCACGGAAGTAAAGTCTACAGGCCTCAAGTCTCTGGGCGGAAAGATAGTTGTTGGTCTAAAAGTTATTTTATGCAAAATAAATGAGTTATGCAGTGGGGAGTTGTTGCATTCATATGCAAATTTAAGAAGCTCTTGCCATAAGTTATGTTATACCAGAAGCATGCAATGAATGCAATTCAACTTTTAGGGCTATAATATAAAACAAAATTTATCTTTATTAAAAAAATGTTATAAGTAACTTATATTTATAGGACTTTATTTTCTCTTTCTAACGAATATTTTATAAAATTAAAAGAAAAAATTATGAAAAGAAAGTATTCCAACCATTTACCCTTTATATATCTTAATAGTTTTTGAAGAAACTTTACAATTAAGGACAGAAAGTCCTTAAGCCAACCAGCTCAGGCATTTTTCGAGGCCCAAACTGATTTAATTAAACTGGCTGGCTGCAGGGTATTCAGATTCAGATCACCAGGGCCCTTCGGACCATGTGTTCGGCCCCCGTGGTCAAAACCCGCGATGTTGTCGCTGTTGTTGTTGTTCGAGTGGATTACCAGCAATATCCAAAGGGGTCCTTGCCAGCGTTCAGTTGACAAACGCGAAAGGGGGAAAAAAACAGAAAGGCTGTTAAATTATGCCTGCTCAAAAAGAGTTGAATGACGTGGGGGATACGGCCATGGATAAAAAGGGGGAATGGACCCATCCATATGGAGGGAGAAGGGCCTGTGGTTACCACAGCTCAAGTGCCAATTAATAAGTTTGCCTTTGGTAGAAACGAATGGCATCCCTTCCGGGCGGCCCTCGTCAACTCGTCTGATTGCCGCTGAAGAGTTTGGCATTCGGATTCGGGTGGTGGTCAGCCCTGTGTGCATGAATTATTCAAAGAAAAGGATATTAAAAGCACACAGATCCGCGCAACTACATGCATGTACACATGCACTTGAGCCGTATCCTTTTGATGGGCCCAACCCACTTGATGCTGGAGAGGACGAGGATGACGACGAGTACGAGGATGCGCCTGAGTAATTGGAAGTTTTTACTGCTGCCTCGTTTGCTTCAATTTCGCGTTCTGACTCTGACTCGGCTTTTTTTCGCCGGGCATTCCTCGCCGTTGATGAAGCAAATTTTAATGAATAATGTGCGGACACACGCGTTGTGATAAAATATTTACGGTCCCTTCATCGGCACTTTAGACCGGGGCCACTCTGAAGGGAATATTTCGGGTGACTCAGTGGGAGAATATCACTTGAGGAATTGCAAAATTTATATATCATTTTTTTATTTAATTAAAAATTCAGTTAAGATTACCAATTACCTGTTAAGTGCTGTTGGAAAACAATTTGGTTAATTAATAAGTATTCATTTTAACAGCATTAGTACAAGAAAAAAAAAAGGTTTAGTAACTTTCATAATTTATAAAATCCATAAATAACAAATTTTGTAAGCTCTATCAAACATTTTATTGTTAAATCGTGACAAATTTAGTTTGACTTGTAAAATATACCATTGTTTTGAAATTTTAATAATTTTCATTTAACATTTGAAGCCAATGCGAAAATAACAATGCAGCCCACATGCGAACTTCATAAATTAACCATTGTATTTTCCTCGTTAATGCATTTAATTAAGAGTCCGTTCTTGATAATTCGATTTATTGAGAACCAGGGCTCGTTTTCATTCAGTTTTCTGGAGCACAGACTCTTTTGTTTCCCTACTCTCGATAATGATGCTTGAGAATTCTCTTCGTTTTCACATTTCAATTAGCATATCGGTGGAGAAGTGCACGTAGATATATAATGCCCCAAAAATAATAATAAATAATATGCCCGGGTCTCGCTGAACGAAATAAGAACAAAGTACCAGAAATATCAGAATTTTCTCGAGCGCATTGTTGCCATTGTTTTGATTGACTGTTGTCTGTTTTTCTTTCACTTCAGCTGAGCTTGTTTCACTTTCCGGCTCCGCCTGTGGGTCTCCATCTCCTCAACTCGATTCAGTATTCTGCTTACTGGTTACTGGCTACTGGCTACTGGTTACTGGAATCTGTTTCTGGACCAGGTTCCCGCACTTCTGGCCAGGGCAACATTGTCTGTGTGTTGATTTTCAGTTGGCCATGTTCGACTGCACTTGCAGTTGTTGTTCGCCGGCAAATTGTTGTTTCTGCTGCAGTCGCTATCTGCTGTTCCAGCTTCTCCCTCCGGCGTTTAATTCAATGTAAACGTGCTAAAGACCGCTCTGGCCTGGGAAACAACAAATGTTTAAATTGTTGCAAACAAGGAGCGATGGTGTTGCAGCCCTTTGTTCGCTGACCTGAAGTGGAAACAATGCAACAGTTACAGGCATCATCAGCTGCAATGTCATTATTATCGTGTGTTTTCACATGTATATTGCATAACTCACGGCTCGTCAAGGTTTCTGATTTTCCATCGATTCGAATAGCTTTTGTCCTTCGAAACAGTTCGCTTTAATAACTTGCCATTGAAAAATCATTATTGAATCTACGTGCCACAGATAATATATTTTAATTATCATATAGTATACAAGAATATTAAAAAATAGTAAGAAATATCTGCACCCAAAAAAAAACTTACACTAAATCAATAAGTGACAATTTGTTGTTGTTGAGTGTACGGTAGCATATTTTGTTAAGGCTTTAATGTTAGGGTTTGAATAGGAGATTTACTCACCATAAGTATAAAATGCATGCATGCCTCATAAAAATATCCAATATTCCATAATCTTTATTTTTTTAGCCAGAACCAATCTGTTCTAATTTATTTTTCTAAGCTTGTATCTAAATAAAGTTAGCCACAATTTGTTTCCCCACTTATCCTGGCTTTACCTTTTCAAGTGCTTTTTGTTTGACTACTCCTTCTGGATAAGCCTTGAACTTGTATCGCTTTAGTTATTCTTACCCATTAATTATTTATGAGTTTTTGTGGCTAACACATATGCCAAGGGCAACGATAAGAATTTTTCCCATAAATTGTGTTGCTGCCAAAACACGAAAGGTCACTCAATGATAGAGGCCAAACTTTTGGTTAAACATTATAGTTAGATGCCAAAAAGTTTAGGGTTGAGCGGCTCTTAACTCGATTCAGCCCAAAGGTACTTATGAATTTCTGATAAACATGGGGATTTATAACCAATAAATGCGGCTAATATGGAAGATTAAAAATAGACTTTCATCTTTGTTTGAAATGAAAATTAATTTTAAAATTAAGGCGTATTTATTTTCCTACCCTTTTACTACACCAGCGAATCTTCAAGCTGGTGGTTTATTATTTACTCCATTGTCTAGTCAAAAGAAAAATATGCGAAGCAAGCAAACTGAAAGAGAACATTCTGTTGCGTTGAAAAAGTTCTGGCCAAGAACAACATCATTAAATCAATATTAAATGAGCAAAGTTTTAAATTTAAATTTCATCAACCTTGAAGTTAACTTACTGATCACAGCTCATATGGGGCGGGAAAAGCGGAGGAGGAGTTTTCCATATAACTTGGCCAAAGTTCAACGGGGTCCGACTTTCCAACTAAATTAAGTTACCATGGCCCAAGTGTGTACTTGACAAAAAAGTTTTGCCCTGCACTACATGCTTGTCCTGCGTAATTCAAGACATTCATTAGGGGTCAACTTGTATGCAACAAAAAAACTATAGAACAGAAAGTTTTAAAACTGAGAGGGTCATTAAAAACTGTACTACAGAAATTCTAGTTTTAATAATGTCAAAGAAAAATTAAATAAAATGTAGTGTATAAAATTTAAATTTATTGCTAAGATAAAAATATATATAGATGTGGTCGAAATGGTTAACGACGTATGAAGTATCAACATCTTACCATTGTTTCCATAAGTTTTGATCAAAAACAAGCACGTTACAATTAAAAACTAAGTTCAATCGCCTGAGATTACTTTTAGTTGCGATCTTCCATTTTTAAAATGTATTCATTCATTTATTTTGTATCAGCTTTAATAAATTTATAAGTTTTACCCAAGAAAACCATGTCCATACCAAATGAACCCAGCTGCCACACCGGATGACATTATTTTCACAACAGACTATCAATTACTTTAAGAAAATAATTAAAGGTCCGTGACATTTTTCCGATTTTTGCCAACCTCACACATCTTGGGCGGGTTCAATAACAAGCCGGCGGCTCAATTACAGCCCAAACCAAAAAGAAAAAAAAAACCCATAAAAAAAGGGCGACCAGGCCGTTGACGTTGGCTGAAAACAAGTAAGGCAGCAGCGGCAACTGATCAATTATTCAAACAGCATCGAACTGGGTCATGTCGAACAGCTTGAAGCTGGGGCAGCCACCCCAGAAAAGTGCCGAGGGACATGTCGGGGTCTCAAGGAATGAAATTCTGCTGATTGAATTGAATTTGGCCAAGGTCGGAATGATTTCGGGATTTCGTATTCCACTGTAATTAAATTTTCTCCTCCAAATCCTTGCCTGCAAATATTCGCACGGTCGTGGCCAAACAATTAAGAAGCCGAATTCTGTCTGCGAAAAAGACTGGACCGCACTGGACTGGACGGGCGAATAAATGGAGCGGACTGCCTCGATGGCAAATTAAATAACGCGCCTAAAGTTTGTACAATTGATGCGATTTCACGCAACACAGCGCTCGAGGGGTTGGACAAACCCCCCTCAAAAATAAAGCGTAAAGAAGGAAAATAGAAAATTCTCTAAAAAGAAGGAAAAAAGTTTGTGCCACGACACGAAAACATTGAACGAAAATTGAAAACAAGACTCGCAATGCCCACAAAATATATAAAGAAAAGCGAAATTGAATGCAAGAAAAAAGGCAAAAGCCGTGCAAAAAAATATTTGGTAAACGTTGAAATTAAATGAACCGAGACTGCAAAAGAAAATAATCCGAAATAGACAAGCGCGGGAAAATCAGAACCGAAATGGAAAATACTTTAATACCCATTGATGACCAGAGAAAATTGATTAAACTGATTTAGGACAAAGATACTGGGTTATATTAGTGAAAGTATTTAAACTTTAATTAAACTTAATACAAACAATTACCATATACACTATAAAATATAAATAAGCCTGAAAAAAATATTATATTTTGTTGAACTTAAAGTACATTTTAGTATATGATTGCTTTAATTTGGGGACAAAATCGCAGGACGCATTCAACAAACACAGTCTGTTTTGCTCTACAGAAGCCAAAAACGAAAGCCTAGTACGGACAATAATGACAAGGAATATAAAAAAGTCGGTGGACAAAAGGCGCCGGGAGGTGGGTACGCTGATGCGTTAAATTTAAACAAATAAACAGCAGCAGACCCAAATAAAAATCGTTTGCAGGCATTGCCCAAATTGACAAACACGAAAACCTGTGTGTGTGTGCTCATAGAAGGTATGGTATACACACAAGCGAGTGTATAATATATATATCTATATAGAGCAGAACATAAAACGCGAAATGTGTGCTTCTGGGTCAAAGACACGGGCGGACTAGGCAAACAAACCAACTCACAGACAGATGTAATGGAACAGCCTAGACAAGGACTTGCATAATTTAAATGTGAATGTGCGGTTTGGTTAGCGCCTGGAGATGTGCCACACCCACACTAATGCACTGAGAAAAATCTTGTTGCAAATCTATAAGGCTGGCTTCCGTATGACGATGTAAATAAATATTACAATATATACATTCTTTGATAGGTCACTCCTTAAAAGGAGTGCAGTAAACAAATTAACCTAATCTTTCTTTAATATATCCAAAGGACTTCCTTATTTCAAATAAATTGTTGCATTCTTTTACACACCTTTTTAATAAATTTCAAAACCCTAGTGATATCTGAGGCACTTCACAGTTTTTGAAATTCCCTTAAAATTTCTCAGCACTTTCTTTGATATTTTTTGCAACTGTGGGCACCAACACTAGTTGGCGAAAGGAAACAGCCACTCAAACTGTTGTTGCGGGCACCAGCTCCTAGATCCTTGTGCTTAGAGCTTAGCTGAATCTCTCTCTCTTTTTATCTTTCTATGTCGGCGTGTTGATAATGAGCCATTCCGCCAGTGGGTGTGTGTGTGTGTATAAGTGAGCGGATACTTATCACATATGTGCTCTGTGTGGGCCGTAAGAATTTATAGCCTACTTTATGGCTTACTAATGAACTTTCAACTCAACGCTTAGGACAGCAGCTTTCCCGGGGCTGCTAACCATCTATATATAGTATAAGCGTATCTGGGTAACCGACTAATGGATTTCATATACTCCCCCAACGTACGACCTTGAATACTTTAAAGTTTAGGGGTGAATCGATTGGGAAAACAATTTGTAGGCAGACAGGAAAGGCGTTTATCTATCGCAGCAAGCAGAACACAATTCCAAGTTGTTTTTTTTTGTCCAATTTTTTTCGTAACTTTTTCAGTTGTCCAGCATCCATAAATCGCTCAAACATGGCAAGCAAAGTAAAACAAATTGAAAGGAGACCAGAGCAGAGGGCCAACAAAAAAAACAACAATAAAAACAAAAAACGGAAAGGAATGGAAATGAAAAGCTCACAAAATGGAGTCGTAAAGCAAATGGAGCGGACACACACACACCGACGCCTGCTTTCCGCTAGCCTTTGCATGCATATGCACGCATATTTATGATGCACCCGTCCCGCCCACCAAAAGGGCGGATACTCCATTGGGAATCTGCGGATTTCATCGCAAAAGTGAGTGGAGCTAACTTGACTTTTATTTTTGCCAGCTGGAATTGTACCATTCCGTTTAGAGGCTCAAATCTTCAAGCAATTTAGTGCTGGGCAAGGAATACTAGATCAACATAATCGTACAATTGGATTTTAGTTATTGGCATATTTAGTTCAGATTTCCAAACTAAAACTATATAGTTATATTATTAAACTTTATATTATATTAGTTAACATTGAAGATTTGAGGTAAATATTGGTAATATTAAAGATATAAAAACATTATTACTTAATTTAAAAACATAAATTGAATTGCCTTTAGATCTATGTCAAAAAATTAAGCATACGACATGTACGCCAGCTAAATATTAATAAATATCGGAATATCCGAGTGCTACAAATGTCTTCAATCATATGTGAATGAAAATTGATCAACCTCTCATCTGCAATTATATTCACATTAAATTTGACAAGCGAAAGCTTAGAAAAATACAATGCCTAAAAGAAAATAATTACATTAAATTAACAGATATTAAAAAAGTAAAAAGCCATTAAGCAGGGCAAAAAATAAATTAATTGAAGCTTGTCAAAGTTGAAGAGACCGGCGCAGATGAAATTGTCGACTCATTAAAAGGCAATTTTTCTCCATTAGCCGGGGAACAAGGACGCACAGGACACACAGGACTACATGGCAGCAAGAAGGAGTGCTGAGAACTAAAAACATCAAGAATCGAGAATCGAAACAAAACGAAACGAAACGAAACGCAAATAAGCAAAAGACAAACACTCATGGGTTCTGTTTCGCTTTGGCCGGCCACTGCTTTCTGCTCTTGGACCAAAGAAAAATCAATACTGGGCAAATTTTTATTTATAGTCCCTAAAAACCCCGTCTCCGTTTTGGTTTTTATTTTTTTTTTTTTTTTTTTTTTTTGTTTGGCCCAAAGGCAAGTTCTGGCCAAGGGGCAAGCATTTGCCATTTCTGTTTGGGCTTGAGCTTGCCTCCGGTCGAGTTTTTCATTTGACTTGGCTTGCAGTTCAAAGGCTCGTCGACTGGTGCTCCTGATTCCGTTTCGAGGTCACCGAAACGCCACCGCCTTGTCCTGTCAAGTGCCACTTAGACTCATGTGTGTGAGTGTGTGCGCCTGTCAGAAGGTCCTTTCAATGGGGTATTTTCTGTATTTTTTTAGCACGAGTAAGGCAAGAAAAATCGAGCATTAAGTCGATAACTGGGCGATTAGTTAAGTTTTTATGTCGGTAGGCTGAAAGTTTTGATGGCAGCCGTACCACCTCCTGTCAATATTCATTTATTTCTTGTCGAAGTAAAGAAACACAAAACAAAACTGGGGGTTGGAAAAAGAAGCGGCAAGACAAACTTGGCCAACGAACTGTTGGTCAAAAGAAGAAAAGGTAAGTGGTTGGGGAATTCCTGAACAAAGGAAGCGGTTTTCTATCAAAAATAAAAGATTTTTACAGCCTAAACGATTTAAATAAGCCAACGAAAATGTGTTGGGAAATCAATCACTAAAACATCACAAGGGTTTGGTTCGCTCAACCAGCCTAAAACAAATGTAGCAAAAACATAAAAGCTGGGCTCCCTTGGCACTGAGCCGAATTTATACGCTTTACAAATCAAACCAGCATGAGGCAATGAAAAACAAATAAATTTTACTCCCCGAGCGGTCCCAAAAGAGCTCCGCACTATTCCGCTTGGGATGGTCCATATTTGGTTGGCCAACATGTAATACACTCAATTAGGCCAATTCCGTGCACCATATTTATGACCTCAAATATTTTTATGCCACAAAGAATCGCGAAGTGGGCGAAGGGGGAAAGCTGACCGCCATAAACCACTGTTGGGGAACATTCTTGCAGCATTCGAAGGGCCATAAAAATCGAAACCATATAAATGAGCCCGCAGAAGTGAAGTGGCAAAGAAAATAAATATATATATATATATATATATATATCTAACAAAGTCTGAAAAATTCTGACTCCCGCTGCACTCGAGTGTCGTCCACTTGGACAAACTGATTAATTGCGCGCTTGACGAAATGGAAGTGGACCAGGACAATGGGGAGGAGATGCCCCGAGTCCTGAGTCCCCTAATCTCGCTATTCCCACGGTCCAGTTGTTGTCGACCTTCCCTTTTTGCTCGCAGTTTTTCCCCTTTTTTTGCTCGTTTTTCCCCATGCAAATTACAATTTTGTCGGCGGTCGCTTTCTGCTGGCAGCGACAAAAGTTGAAATAAATTTAATTATTTGTTGGACCCGCAATGCGGTAGCTTTCGCCCAGCACCATAGATTGGCATTCAGTTTGTTGTCCCTTTTTTTTTTTGGTAATTCTCGGTGGCTTTTGAGACTTGGATAAGCTGAGCTTAGGCAGCAAATAATAATAAATTAAAAAAGAGACATTTATACAAGAGCGTAATCCTTGTGTTTTTTTTTTTCGGCATCTTTATAGAGAGATAAGTTGGATTATGTTCTAAGATTCTATGGAAGTGGCACAACTGAAGAAATATGGAAATTTGTAATACAATTTTGACAATTTGCTTAAATTAACATGAGATAGAAAACAAATTCCTTAAATATTGTATATATTCCAAAACTGATGTACTATTTTTAAATTTAACTTAAATAACCTGTTATTATTGCCATTTAAATTCTATTTTTTTATAAACAATAAAATACCTTAGTTTTCCCAAATCCTAGTAATTCTAGTAATCAATTTACGTAAACCCTACAAATACCACTGTAAATTGGATAATGTCAAATTTGATTTTCATTCGGCTCGTCCTTCGTCCTTGGACAGCATTGTCATTATGCGACGGCGGGCTTAATGTGATCTGCATAATGAGCAACTTGAACTGCATTTCGCCGCAAAACTCATCGCTTTGAATGGCCAACTCATTTATATGGCTTAGGCCAATGCGAATGTCTGCCGTGACAAATGACATGCAATTTTCAGGCACAACAAAAATGCAATTAAAACTAGCAGTTAGCCAGGGCCAAAGGATTCCCCAAAAAAATAAAATAAGAGCCAAGAGTGGGAGGAGCTTTAAAAGGACTTCAACAGATTGGGGGCCTGGCCAAAAAGGTGGCCACAAAGCCATGTTCGAAACATGGTCGAAAAGGGCTGGGGGAACGGGAAACTGCGACAGCACCAACATGTGGCTGCAGTTTTTCTTCTATTCCTTATTTTTTTTTTTTACGGCTTGGACAATGGCGTTGCCTGGATTTTCATGTCAGTCCAAAGCTGAGCCGCAAACAAAGCGCCGGGCTGGCAGGCGGACCAAGTGCGATAAATCCTCCAGAAACACAACACTCAAATACAGAGATAGAGTGGAGTGGAGTGGAGTGGAGTGGGCGAATAGAGCCGGCAGATATATACATATACTTAAAAACACTTATATATAAAAAACATTGGCCTCATCCATTTCGTGTTGTTTTTGCCTGTGGTTAAATTGTATTAAAAATCAATTTGCAGTGCCTACGATGGGAATTCGATTTTCTCTGACCGAAAATGCCTCAGGATCAATTGGATTTTCAGGGGAAAAAGTATTAAAGCGTTACCAACTTTACCACACATACCAAACGTGCCAAAAATATGGAAAAATATGTTTGATTTTCTTTTTTATTGCATTCCAAAAATATGAGATTTAAATTAACTTCATAACAGATTACTTGTAACCCAAACAAAAATAAAACACAAACAAGAAAGGTTGAAAAATCCTAATTGATGTAATAAATAATTTATTCTATTCATCCAAATTATTTAGGCATGACCTACTTCACACATTTTATTTTTAATTAATTCTTTTTCATTACAATTACAAGGTTTGACATGAGCTGTCCATGCGACTGCTAAACCTAATTAGTCTAAATAAAAAATATGAATTCCAAGTTAGAAATTCGCATTAAAATTTAGATAAAAATTACGAAATGTTAATTTTAGATAATTTGCAACACAGAAATGCTCAAAAAAGTTGGTAAAAAATACCAATTAAATAATAATAATAATAATAATAATGGTATGTGGAACGAGCTGGTTATGTGCACAGTGACTTAAATTAATTACACAACATATTATCAAATGCGTACAAATGAAATCTGTTGCAGTCACATTAAGGAATTACATATATAGATATGTAAATGCACATATAGTTATATATTCCCGATGATGGAAATTGATAGCCATAGGCCACCGATAAAACCGCAAACAGAACCGCAAACAGGCCAAAAGACGAAAGGCCTGCACCACCTACAGGATTCATATAGAGGACCTCCTCCTCACCTTTTCCCCATTCTGACCAGCATTGTGGCCATTTGTCGGCGGATCGCACTGCGCCCATGAACAATGCAAATTGAATTCCAATGACGAGCTATCAATGATGCGTGGCTGAAATTTACAATTCGTGTTTTGTCGCTCGGCCGGAAACAATCACAGAGCCAAATGGCAATCAAAACAATAAAAAGCGAAAACTTTTTACGTACAACGACGATTACAAAAGATATTTAAAGCACAAAAAAAAATGGTTCCTTTTGAAAAAGTTTGAGTGTTATAAGATAAGGTTTAGTACATCTGTATTGATAAGAGTCTAGGATTTTATTGCTTTATTTATAATTTGCATTATTTCATGTATTTTTCATTTAACTTTTAATTGCCGAAATTGAATCCACTTTAATTAAAAAGTTTCACAAAATAAAAGTCTTTGAGTTTAGTTAACAACTTTTTGTATTCAAACTTTTCCTTAAGCAAAATATGTAATAAACTTCAGTTCCAATGAGTTTTCATATTCCTTATATTTTCAAATTCATGTATATTTCATATTTTGAAAAATTATAAGTAACCGAAACTCAAGAATGCTTGAAAATCAATACATGTAGACCGTACCGAAAATTCTAATTTGCATAGGTAAATATTATATATATTCTGCACGCCCAAAAAGGTCACAAATACTGGCCCACCTGGCATATATAAATAGAAAGCAGAACTCATTAGCAAATATTTGGCCTACTCCCAGCCTACACACCCACCTGAAAAATAAAAAAAAAAAACACTTAACATTCGGCCGCAGGTGGATGGGAATGAGAATGGGGATGGGAATGCGGCCTAGAGGACAGAAGACAGCAGCCGTAAAGCCGCAAAAACCCGAAAAGGTCGAAACCAAGTTTGGCAAATCGTTTATAAATCGCTTAGTTGGCAATGCCATTGGCAATGGCAATGGCCAGGCGGCTGTCAAGTTGGCTACCGGTGCAAGTGGGCAACCGCAAAGCGAGGAACTGAAAGGGAATAAATGAAAGCGATTCCCAATCCAGGGATAGCTCCGTTTCCGGTTGGAACTGCGGCAAAGGGTGAATAATTTCCCATATCCGCTGCATGCTGATCCCGTTTCCGGTCCTGCACCGCGCATATCCTTTGAGCGTTGGGACAATGAGCAAAGTTGCTGCCCCCATCGGATTGAAACACAGTAAACTTTCCACTCACGCATGTGTGTTTGTTTTTGCATGGCACCGCATGGCCCGTAACCCTTTACCCCTGAACCACTGAACCACTGAACCCCTTAGCCTCTAACCCCCGGAAACCTTCCACCAAAAAAATTCAAACGGAACGTCGTGCCTGTAATTGCGACCCATTGTCTATTCCAAATGACTGACTTTGAGGCAGGTCCAATGCAAAACACGCCCCTGGACCTTCCCTTTGTCCTCGGCGAAATTTACGAAATTTCTTTAGCGCCCATTATTCAAATTGAAACTCGGAATCGCGATTGAATGGGAACAGTTTTAAGGCAGGGCTTTCAATTTACTTTCTCCATACTTGTTTGAGTTGGACGAGAGAGAGTTGCTACTTGTTCGAGTTGCAGGGGAGGTGTTTCTGTTAGCCAAGTTGCCTTGGGGGCGGCAAACGTGTTTGATAAGGCTGTAAAGCCGGTATTGTCCTAACAGGTTTGATAGTAAATATCCCAGTTGGATTTCCTTCTTCGATCAAATTCTGCTAAGACCAATGTTGTAATTTTATTAATATAACATTTTTGCAGTAAGATCAAGCGATTTTTATTTATTTAAAATTGAAATCTTTTGGGAAAAATAATAGTTAAAGTCGTATTAAGCTTACTTTATATTACTATATACTTACTTTAAATTTAAAAAATGTTTCTTAAAAACAAGATTATTTTTTCAATTAACAACATATTTTTCAGATGCTAACAATTTATCTTAGCTAGTACTGTTCTAACAGGTTGCAAAACAAACATCCCGCAGAATCACTGCTAACAAAGTCTAGACAGCTCTAAATAACTAAGTAAATATTAGATCACGAATGCTTGCCATTTACTTTCATTTTATTAGTTATTCTAAAAGAACATGTTACTGCTTTACAAAAAATATAACAATTTAATCTAAGACACCCAAACAATACATTAATATTCCTTGAAGACCTTAAAGAGTTCGTGGCCCAATTGCATTACCTTTGCATCGATCTGGTTTCCTACACAAGCAATTCTCCTTGATTAAATTTTAATAATAAATGCGGCCACCTCTTTAAATCAACATTACAGCCAATGACCCACATTTCGATGTTGCAATGGGGAGATACTCGCCATGGCTTAAATGTAACAGATTCCGGCTAACAGCTGAAAGTTTTTAGCCGCTTTAAGAAGGGATGAATGATGGCAACACAACTTTTGTTGTCCGTGGACAATGTCTGGGGGTTTTGGCAACAAAATAATGTAAACAGTGGGCTGATGGGTGGTGGATGGTGGGTGGTGGGTGGTGAGTGGCAAACGCACAACTCCCAACAGTAGGCTTCATTCTAACACTTAACATGCTCGTTAAATGTCAAGCGGAAAGTTGGTGGAAAGTCAATGACCAGCCGAGGATTTTCCCAACACCCCCGTTTTCGCGAAAAACAAAAATGTGAAAAAATGTAATAACAATAGCAAAAGTTTGTTTTTCGGAGTTGAATGAGCGCACTTAGTTAGCGCACGAAGGGTTTTCCATGGTGTTGAATACGAATTCCATTGCACTCTTTGCCAGTGAAAAGCCCTCCTCAGAATTTTCCTTACCCCCCACCTCCCCTCGTTTCGTGACATGTCCCAGGCCGTGGAGAAACAAAAAGAATTGTGATAAATTTTCGCGTCCGCTGGGGAAAATGTGGAACACCAAACACAATCATTTTTGTGCGGCTTGTTATTCGCGGTGGGGAAATGCAATTACAATGCCTGATTTTATATTATTTACGATTCCCTTGCGGACATTCATTATTTATTTCCTGTCAATCTGTCCATCAACACATTAACTAAACACAAACCCACACACAGCATACTCACCTGCGCAAAATTCAGACAAAGGATAACAAAGTCATAGCCAAAAATACAATGGCCCACGGAATTGTGGGGGAAAAATTATATAATATATTTAACCATTGCAATGCAAATTTTGCGACTGAATAATAGAAAGGGAAAGTGGCAATTCGCAGGTAGCACATACCACCCATTTTCCTGGCGCATCGTAAAAGTGCCGAGATCCAAACCGCACTCAAAGAAATTATGCGAAAACAAAACTGCCGGGTTAGGGAAAAATCGCGCAAGTGGGGAAAAACAAAACAGTGCCTTCCGAAGGGAAATATGCGGAGAAAAAAAAGGGCAAAAGGGCCCACACACACACACACACACACACACAGTGTGTGGGTGGGGAAATCATAAAAGAAAGGCGCAATGCCAGCGACGCGAATGAGCAAACAGCCTTAATAAAAATTTCATTTCCTTAATCAAATGCATTATCAAATTACAAAAACAAAAGCAACGTCCTGGGAGGTACTGGGCGTGGCGCGGCATAAAACGAAATTTCGCTGTGCGGTTGGGCTGGATGAAAGGATGAAAGTTCCACCTGCCCGATGACAACCGACAACGCATATCCTTGATTGGCACTGCCATGTGGAACACTCAGACCATTTAAGACGAGCAGATAGCGAGAAAGTGTCGCAGAGATATGGCCAAGGTGGCTCACCAGATTCACAGCAGATATCTTTAAGAAAAATGGAGAGGGTATAGGAAAATTCCAGGGAATACCTGCCATCAGAGTTAATACACTTGTTATACTCTCTGCAATGCTTAAAGGTGTCAAAGACTTAAATTTATAAATATATAGTATAGCCAATAACATGAAACGTATGTATGATTTTAAAGAACTTATTCCTTGCACTAGATTAATTCAGAAGTAACAATCTTCAGTTAAAATTTAAAGTTGCTTCGGGTTAAAGAATTCTACACACTTTTGCCAATAAAATATGTTTACATAATAGGTAAAGTAAAGCCAGTTGAACAACATTTTATAAAAAATGTCATAGATGTCATATGAGTACTAAATTGTACCAAGCTAAATAAAGTTATTGTTTTTTCGTCAAAGTTTATTTTTGCATTTTAAAGAAATATGCCCAAAGTGCATTCTATAAATTAAAGCTGCCCATTGCTCGAAGTAACATATTTGGTTATTTTTTGTAGGAAATTCAAAATTATCTTACCCCTGGGCTGGGCATTTTTGCCACCTTAGGCTTAGTTTGTGTGTAAATCTTAGTTGCAGCTGATTCTAACCCAGCAGTCATTACCACCCAGTTAGTGGCCCAGCCAAGGCTTTGAATTTATAAGTGCACTCCCCAGAGTTCCGGCAATGTGCTCCTATTTTCCACAGTTTTTCCAGGAGGCCGAAGGGGGGTTCGGGTCTGGTGCTCGCTCGTTCAGCCAACCAATAAACACGACGCTTATTTCGTTATAAGCTAAAAAGTCAATGATTGCATTTGTATTCTGTTAGATTTCTGCATCGAAATTATGCCAACGTCTGGCCCTGGCTCTTCTGCAATCAACTCCCTGTTTCCCTCCATTTGTGTACACTGATACAAAATGAACTTTCTGTTTTCAAATATTTAACGATTGACTTTATGAAATTCAAAGCATTTTAAGTTATTTTTGCTGAAACTTACACACTTTTCTTTATAGTTCAAAAATGAATAAATTTTTTAATATTATTTCAGTATTCATTTATGCTTTTTAAATTATATTTATATTGTTCCGTTTAACAGAAGCAAATATTTATGTTTAGTATGCTATTTTTAAGCTAAAACTTAATAAAGAAAAGTTTTGAGGTCTTCACAAATAAGTTTATTTTAATATATTTATTTTATTCATTTTTATTATTTTTTTCTAATAGTCTGGTTTTGATGTTTAAGTTTACAATTTTTTCATGTTTTAAACTTAATTAAATTTTATAAAATTAAAATTTTAAATTAAAATATTTATTTTTATTCATTGAAAAGACTTGAATGATAAAACCTCTTAATAATCTCTTAGTCTTTAATCCAAGTGTTTCGGCCGTCTGTTTAGCCTGTTGTTGGAAGGATGGTGGGCGCTGAGTGGTGGGCGGTGGGCGGTGGGCGGTGGGCGCGGTGGGTGGTGGTCCTGGGAGTAACTGAGGGGGTGGGTGGTTGCAGTTCAGACCGGCAGCTTGGCAACCTCGGCAAGAGCAAAGCCCTTTTGCGTGGCAAGGAAATTAGAAATGGAAATTATTATCGTAATTCGTAATGCTCCTGCTGCCGTGGTTGTTGTTGTCATTGTTGCTTGTTGCTGTTGCAGTTGTTGTCTTTTGCTGTTGCTGTCATGTAATTACACAGCACCCAAGCAACTCGAAGAGCCGAGGCGAGAGCGTTGATTGTTGTTATTAGAAGCAGTTTGCTGCTGCTCTTCTGCTTGGCTCCACTCTTGTTTTTGTTGCCCCGGCGAACCGTGGAGACGACGGCGTCCTTCTGCCTCCGGATCCAAGTCGCCCCTCCCCTGGCCGCCATTCGTGGGGAATTTATGTGGCGGAAGCCCCCCAAATGCTGAATGGGGTGCAAAATTCGACTTTAGTTGGGACTTTCAAGGGGACTAAGTTGTTATTAAAAGTCTACAAACAGTCGTCTTTAAGGGCAAGTTCTAAAGGGTAAACTTAAATCGCAAGCACTGTAGTATGTCTAAAATTTACTCTAAGAATAGTTTAAATACTAATTAAACTTTAAGCAAATAATTTGTTGGTGATTTTAATTTACGTTACAATCTTTGCAGGAACAAGAGTTGATTATTTAATAAAAGTATTTTGTTTTGTAAATATACTTAGAAATTTGAAAGCTTTTTACATTTATTAAAATTTAACATTTGACTTTTTAATTTAATTTAAGATTTTAATATATAATATATTTGTATTTTAACAAGGAAAAGGTAATTTAAATTGTTTATAATAAAAATAAAAAACAAATAAATGTAAGTTTTCTTTTTAAAAGGTGTAAAAAATAAATACAAAATTAAAATTGTTTATTTTTGAAGTTTAGTTTTTTCCAATACTTTTTCTTTAATTACTTAACTTGTGCTTATCCTTGGTTCATTGGCCTTGCATATGGACCATACACCATATTATTGAGGAAAACTCCCCTTTAAGTTATTGCTGCACAAAAGGTTAATAGTCGCCCAGGGACAATGACATTGCGTAGGAGGAGGACCGGGATGTGACGGGGCCAAAAAGCCACCAGGACGAGGCCTAAATACGTAGGCAAAGTGCGAAATGCAGGCAATCGATAAAAGTAGCTTCATATGCAATCGGGGCGGGCCCAAAAACAGGGCCAAGCACTTCCGCTATCTACGCAAAGAGGAAAAGGGGGATTGCTGTTGCAGCCGAGCTTTTCCTGCAACACAAATGTGTTCTACGTTTTCCACCATTTCCTTAAGCCCCTAAAAAAAAAAGAAACGGAAGGGAGAAATAAAATAAATTTAATTGCCTACTTTGTTGTTGAACCTGGTTCCGGGTTGTCCTCTCGACTTAACCTGTTTTCCCTGCCACTTTTCCGCCGGCGAAATGGAAAATACCGCCCATTGATTTTACAGCGGGCAACTGCCGAAAAGAACGAGGGGAAAGCATAAATAAATTTGCATTTTGCCGAAGCCAATCGCTCCCGATTTTCCCAAGCTTTATCTCTGGCTTTCATTTCCAGGCGGATTCCGTCTAATTGATTCAATTTGTATTCATTTGGGCTCTCGGCAAATGCAGAATGTTCCCCGGGCGTTGCGTTTGTAATTAAAGAAAAACCAAATTTCGATATTAAATCATTTACATTTATATAGCTTAATTTCTCCAAAGCCTATTGGTAGGCAAAAAAAAACGCGTTGATAAAAAGAAGACAACGAAATATATGAAATCGATTCAGCAATCCTTATACTGATATAATGCACGAAGTTGAGTCAACACCTTAACGGTTTTACAATTTCTAGTCTGACATTTGATAAGATAAAGTTTTTTTTTACTCTTTAAGAGGGTATTTTAATTTTAGCCTGAGTTTTGCAACAAAGTATGTATAATGTATGATGCTTATCGGCATAAAAATGCAGTATGTGGTCGATTAAGGGTATCTAAAATTAGAAGTCTCAAAGTTGACTGCATTCCTCGTTAGTTAATCAATAAAAATATCGCAATGTTCGAAAATGAAATTAAAGTCAACAAAGTTTTGATAGAAGCTCGAAAAGTTTTGAACAATCTTTACAACGCGGAATACAAGGAAAAGATTAATACTCAAAATTAAGAACATTTTTTAAAATAAGCGCATTAAGAATTTGGATTCCACAAAGAGCGCGTTTTTATTGGAGTTAAGCGAGTGAAGAACAACACTTATAAAAACAGGCAGATAACAACTTCGCCAAAATAAATATTTTATTTGCTTGCTGATAGTCGGTCCGAACATTCGCTTCAATAGGTCGTGACAGTCAGAAAAATGAAAGAATATTTCGGTTTTAATGGAAAAGTAACAATATATAACTTAAACTCGTATTGTTTCAATGAAATTTTTCGTCAAATTGAAAGAAACTGCGCTTCCAGTGATAGCAAGGATAATTTATTAAAGTACACTGATCTCATCCACTTTGCAATCAGCTGCGAGAGATTCACCAAAGCCTTTAAGGAATGGAGCCCCGATCTTTATAAGAAACTATGCATTGAAAACACATTTTTAAATAGATCTCGATGGATAGAAATCGACTTCTCAAATCTACATGACCATATGGAAGGTCTTTCAATGAAAGAAAAGAAAATATTCTGGACGGATTATCTCAGCAACATCAGGGAGAACGAACAACTGGAATCCTTGAATTTAATTTATGAACCAACACGTTACTACCGCGAACATTTTGACCGATTCGAAGAGTTCATAAGGTGCCTCAAAAATAAGAACAAATTGCGTGAGCTCAATGTAAAACTAAAAGGTATGTTAATATAGAGAAAGTCTCGAAATTATTGTGCTTCTAATGTGCGGTATGTAATCAGGATATAGTTTCGAAACTCTGCCGGAGATCAGCCATCTGGAAAGCCTCCAGCTTGATGTCCATATAAAGGCCAATACTTTGCGCAAGTTTTGCGAATTAAATCCAAATTTACGGCGACTCAAGCTGGGCAACAATGAGGTTTATGGCAGATTGACGGATATAGTGGAGCATTGCAGCCAACTCGAGTACCTGAGTTTTGTGATGAAGCAGGGAGTTGATGCCGTGGAGTATGAACGCCTTGCCAACCTATCAAATCTGCACGAACTAACGCTCCTTGGCGGCATCAGGAGGGAACGCTGGTGAAGCTCTTTCAAGGACTAGCAGAGAAGCAGTCCCAACGCATGATCACCTACGGAAAGATACTTCGTAACGAGCATCGCGACGAGGGAATCCCAGAGAAGCAGGTTCGAAGGATTTGCATCCCGGAAACGTATGTAAGTAGCGAAGAGGCCTTTGCTTTGGCATCCATGCCCATATTGATTTCACTCAAATGCTGCATGCGGGATACGTCTGTGTATTCCGATTTACCTCTAACCGGAAATCTGACTGATATTTGCCTAATGCCTCATCCCAAGCAATATGATAGTGTGAGTGATCGCATTAGAGTTACTTTTCGGGCAAATCGGCCCATGAACAAAATACACGATGCATTCTATCAGTCAATAAAGTCCCAAGATCCAAAGCTATGGCATCAAGCTTCTGACCAAGAATATGGTCAAATTAACCGTTTCCGCTTTGAGGGTGGGTACGATACCACAACTTTGCCTAATTTAATATCATCATCAGCCATGGCGGTCTGCATTGAGAAAATAGTTATGTTTAAGAACGATCCAATTTCCGACCAAGAAGTGGCTACGATGGCTGCCATACCGACGCTGACCACCATCCGGTGTTCCATCACTCAAGTGGAGCAGATGATCGCAGTGAAACTCCTGCAGCTAAAAGGAATTACAGAGGCAGAAAAACGAGTGGATCGCATCAGAACCGAAGGTTTTGAGATTCGATTGACCCATGGTCACAAATCTGTGAATCTTACTTTGGACTTTTTCGAGAAAGACGATAGGATTTGTCCCAAAATTCTTGCACCTCTAGCAAATGTTAGAAACTTAAAAGGACTTGTGATCAAGGGAAACTATATAGGCGGTTCATTATTAGAGCTTTTCAAAAGATTAGCCTCATTGGAAACACACACTCTGCAAGAATTGGATGCTGTTTTTCTTGACCCCGAAATGCTTGCAGAACTGGTGAAGATCCGCAGCCTAAAGACCCTAAAAAGCGGTTTCTTCTGCTCCAAAAATATTGATCTACTGGCCGGGATGAATCAACTCGAGACGCTAATCCTGACCGTCCATCCACAAGGATCTCTGAGAAAATTGTTCAACAATCTTGCCCTCCAAAAGGTTCAAGTACTCAAGAGCCTCACAATTCAAAGGACAAAACTTGTTTCCGAGGAAATTGCCGAGTTTGCTGGCCTAAGATCCTTGGAAAGTTTGCAGCTGGGCTTGCCAGAAGTACAAAATTGGTCACAGCCCTCGACCGATAAAACAAAAAATGCAGGCGTTAGATACTGTAAAGAGTGTCGTTTGCCACCGAGTACATACACTTACAAACAGAACCAAATCCCTGTTCATACTTTAACTTCTCTGCCTGAGGAAAAAACCTTAGCTGAGCAATTTGATTTTCTAACGGAATTGTATGATAGTTTAACGCCGGTTAACTTGGAACTCTTGGGAAATCTGCCGAACCTAGTGGAACTTAGAATTTACTTTAATTATAAAGCCCAAGCCGTGGAAAAATTGCTGAGAACTATTGCCTTGCGGTCCCCTCAAAGGCTGCAAAAACTTTCATTTTCATCGCATGACACCAGGTTGATAACGATTTTCGAGGACTTGCGATCCCTTGAGTGCGTTTTCTACCACATGCACGACATTGAACATATAGCACAGCTCGGAAATCTTACGGAGTTACAGATAAATAACCCCATGAATATTTTAATGTGGGAGCTCCTCAAAGAACTTAATGCCTTGCCTAACCTGCAGAGCTTGCTTTTTGATAATACAGACCTGGAATTCCTGGATCTTGTGGAGATAACGAAGCTAAATGGACTGAAGCATTTACGACTCGGCCTCGCCGCAAAAAAGTTTGTCTTCTTCCTGATCCAACTGAAAAATCTGGAAGTTTTGGAAATCACATCGACTCATTACGCAGCGATACTTGAGCCCAACTTTATTTTTTCATTTCTGGTGTCATGCCCAAATATAAGATCAATAACTCTTTTTCGATACTATGGCTTCCTAAGACAGTATTATATCAACGGAATCATAAACCATTGTAAGTTGTTTAGGAACCCAAACGATCAGCCGCCATTTAAATTGCGTGGAGTGTGGAGTGATTTTACAAGGCTAAGCCAGGTAAGATCTTTTTTGGGAAACTCCCGGTTTTTTAATGCCTTAATCTCTAACACATTTCAGTTGACCAAATATAACAACGAAATCATGGAATTGGAGCGGGTTGATACGAGTTATCAAGATAGCGAGGAGTCCGATGACGACTCTGATAATGAAAATAGTGCCATATAAAATACTGACTAAATTAACAAATAAATAAATTTAAAAAATTTATCTTACCATAATTTAAATAATATTCATAGATTGAAATTTGTGAGCTGAATAACGGGTAAGCACAATAAAATAGTTAGTGGCGCCATCTTAAGAGGTTTTTTTACTTTCCTACTTCATACAATGCAAGGACTTCAACAAATGTCAGCAAGTGAATTTGCCATAAATTTATCATTATCATTACCCGTCCTTACATTTTTATATAATCTTGCACAATAGAGAAGGATATTTTTAAAAAATACCAATTTAAAGTCACAAGGACATTTGCAAGGAATCAACTGTTTACGTACAACTTATGAAACATACAGCTCTGATAACTCCTTGAAAATATCCTTTTTATCAATACTAAGTGGCGTTATCATGAGAGTTTTTTTTTTTACTTTTTAAAAAAATGTCCGCAAATGCATTTGCTATAATCACACGGTTTTATATACAGGCTTGGGAAATTTGTATACAAATAAAATACTTATGTGTCTTCTACAAAATTTTGCCTCAGCATTTTTTCCATAGCTTTGCTCAACAAGGAAGGACATTTTTAGAAAAAAATAACAAATACTTAAATTTTTAAAAAACCCTAAGGGATTTTAAATTATTAGAAAAAAATCCACATCTTGTATTTTCAATTTGACTAGAAAAGATTCTTATTCCAAGAGGAAATTTCTTAAGGGTACAATTAGCTCTTAACACATATCGTACAGTCTAGCTTTTGTCAGTAAAAGGCGCCATCCTGCGAGAATTTTAAAAGTAACAGCTCTGCCAACTCCTTGAAAAAATATCCTTTTTATCGATAGTTGTAAAGCATAGACATAAACCGATATAAATATCGAATACTATCTGATAAGTATCGCCTGTCTTCATCTTCGCGAACCAATTCTTTTATAAATTTAAATGTTTCTAAAAATATTTAATTCTTGCAAGCGCTTTAGGGGTTTATAAAGTTCAGCTTCCTTCGGCAAGCTTTCTTTCTGTTTTTTTTAAGTAAATGTGATTTTTTCCTAATGAAACAAATAAAGTTCTTAAAGTATATATTCAAATATTTCTATATTACCATTTATTTAATGTTTGCATCAAAATTTGTTCCTAACGATACACATATTTCTTTACCATTCTTCTTACAAATTTAGCCAAAGAAATAAATATAAAAGCAATAAATTAAGTTAAGGCCAGCTTTTGCACTTGATGGCTTACAATGCTTACAACACTTATTCTTCTCATTCTTCTTGTTTATACAAAGATAATTCAACAAAATAAATAATAAATTAATACATATATTTATTATTTTTTGAGTATAATACGCTCTTGAAGTTAACATTTAGTTGTCTGAATCTGCAGTTATCCATTTCTCACTCTTACAAAAATAACCAGGCCTTATTACCAATAACCATTTCACACTTAATACATATTTTCTCTAAGTCAACAGGTTTGCAATTTGAAATCCATAGCACTTGTTTGGAGTATATTCGGAGATTAATATTAGGCCCTAGAACAGTTGTAGTCAAACCGAAAGCACAAATACCCTAGACACTTTATAGTAATAGATATATAGTATATAGTACATACAGGATTAGTATTGCCCTATAGTAAGAATTTTGCGCTTGCTATTAACTGGAATCCTTGTTCACTTTGTATTTAAATTGAGCTTGAAGTATATATATTTGAAAATTTACTCATTTTCCTTTGTTTGCAGCCATTACACAAGCTCTATAAAATTGATGAAGAAAGGTATTTGAATGATCAAATTTGTTTGCTTTGCCATTGCTTCTTTTATAAAAAGTGGTGAACATTTGAGGTATCTTAAAAATTATTTTAAAGAATATTGCTATTGCTATTCTAAAAACTAACTCAATAGCAGGAATAAATCAGAGATGTTTTTTTTTTTGTTTCTTTGATAATGATTTGCCATTGCTTAAACAAATGTAATCATACCTAAAATACTACGAGCAATCTATACAATCTTGTCATGCCAAGGTTGAACAAAAACTTATAAGGAATAATTTTTTTAATGTAGATATGGCTGTGTGGAATGTTGAGTTGGCGCTTTTTCCATATACTTTGAATGGTTAAAATCTTTCTTAGATATTATCGAGCAGTGCATCGGGCGTCTGAGGATCCGTGGTCATCTCGTCGCTGATATCGCCCACCGAACTGGTCACTGTGGACAGAATCGAGGACATGGTGGCATTGATTACCTCGGCACTGCCCGTGGCCACAGTGCTGTAGAGGGCCAGAGCCGTTGTGGTGATCACGGTGGCCAGGGCCGGACTGGCGGTGCTGGTGGTGGAACTGGACGAGGGCAGTCCAAGGGTGGCCAGCGTGGTATTGAGCAGGAGCGGTGCCAGTGTGGTGGCGCCCGTGGTTGGTGGACTCATCGTGCTGGTACTGGTCAGCGGCAACGGATGCGGCAGATGGCCGTGTCCATGGCCATGCCCATGGAACTGGTCCAGCATCGAGGCGGGCACATAGGGATACGTGGGACAGGGATTCACCAGCTGCGGTCCCAGCATGCTCTCGAAAACGTATCCGATCAGGGAGCCCACCGTCAGACCCACGTTGTACGACAAGGTCATTATGTTGCCAGTGACCTCCTTCAGAGTTCCCGGCACCTTGGCGGGGGCCAGCATCATGGGCAAGCTGCCGGCCAGTCCATTGGTGATCCCCAGGGCGATGGTGAAGACAAAGGGTGCCGTTTCGCCGGAGATCACGGGACGCTGGCGGGGCGCACAGCAGAGCAGTAGGAGCGGCACCAGGACGATCCTCAAGCCGGACAGCAGGATCAGCTGGCGACGCGACCAGGGATACGGACTGGCGGCCAGGATCTTGCCCACCACGTCCGACGTGTTAAAGCAGAACATCAGCAGCACTGGCATCCAGGAGCGGAGGGCGCAGGATTGGACCTCGACCTCGATGCCCGGATACAGGGAGAGGGTCACGCAGTAGGCCAAAGCAATGCACACCATGTGCGGATAGATCACCTGGGCCACCCGCCACCGGGTCACGAATCCCTCGCGGATGTCGCCCAGCTTGCTCGGCCGGCAGCGCCGAGGAGTGATCACGTGCTCCACCTTGAAGAAGGATTGTTTAATATAAACCATAATTACTTTTAAGTTAAATAATGTTTTTGGCATGTAAGATACACAGTTGCGGACAAAATAATGGTAGTTTTTTTGTTAATGAAATATTAAGCAAAAAAGTTTAGAAGCAACTATTATTTTCGTTATGAAATATCAACAACAAAATATCCTAAGCCGACACTTCACCACTTTTTCACTACCAAAAGGAAAGCTCGTAAAAACAAGCTAAACTTAAATAATACACTGTACTTTTCGTTGGGGTGGTAGTCAGCTAGAATCTTATGTTAAATAATTTATTCATTTTTTGGCCAAGAGATTTTTAAGATAGAAAAAAAAATAACGCCAGTTATCATTAACAAGAGCTAAGATCAGCAATCAAATATTATTATCTTTTCATACATTTTTAATCGAAAAGGTTTGGAAACTACAAAATGTACATTTTATAGTGATTATGTTATTAAAAATGTACATTTTATGCTCTTCAATTCTTATGCTTTTATTTCTAAAATGATTTTCATTTCTTAGGTAAGTGATCTCCTCACCCAGAACTTCATCCAAAACTGTTTTTAAAAGCAAAAAATTAGTTAACAAAATTTTGTGAAACATACCTTGAAGGCCACCGTCGTGGGCGTTGTGGGCTCCTGGGCGGGGGGCGTGGCCGGGAGCTCAGGCAGTTGGCCCAATGACTCAATGCTGCTTTCGCCGGCCGTTGGATTGGACAGCTCGTAGACGGGATTGCTGAAACTCAGGGTATTTCCGCTGCCAGGAGGACCCACCGCTGTGGTCGTGGTGTGGGTTCCGTCCATCGAGAGCACACCGTACCGAGTACCACTTGCAACTCCGTCAATCTCCTGCTGTATACGATTCAAAATTGGAATTATGAACTATTTGACGACCTTCTAATCGATCAATTTATGTTAAGACTAAGTCGATTTATCGAAAACATTACGAAGCCTTCTCGAAAATGATACATAAAAATTGTATCATATATAGTAATTGATAAAAGACTAACTCATATCGATTTAGCCAGGCTTCCTAAGCCTTCTCGAAAATGATACATAAAAATTGTATCATATATAGTAATTGATAAAAGACTAACTCATATCGATTTAGCCAGGCTTCCTAAGCCATTGTTTTTGACTTGCCTTTTTGAATACATTTTCTGGACTGGTTGGGGACTCACCTCATCCGGTCGCAGGACAATCTTGGAGCAGGCCTCCACATGGAACCGCACAAACGGCGAGTTGATCGTGGCCACGTGCAGCAGGTAGCTGAAGAGTATGTAGAGTGTGGAGGTCAGGAAGAAGATGACCGTGGAGACGCGATCGTTGTTGATCAGCAGCTTGGTAACGACACGATTGGAAGACACCAGGAATCCGGCGATGCTTTCGCCGGCCATCACCGCCTGGGTGTACTGCTTGGGCAGCATGGAGGCGAATCCGTAGAAGCTGGACTGCTGAACAGTACAGCCGATGGCGGTCAGGGCCACCGCCGACATGTTCACCACATAGGCGGTATTGGAGGCAAACATGTGCCAGGCCACCTCGCAGACGGCCACGAAGATCAGCGTGGTGAAGGATATCATGTAGCCGAAGAGCACCCGCGACTGGAACGGCGCCACCGATAGCACTATGTTGTTCATCAGCACGGTGCCGAAGGCCACGAAAATATAGGTCATCGACATGTCCAGGGCCACCGGACGACCCGGAAAACGCGCCTGCCAGTAGTCCGCCGCAATAATAAAACTGAAAAATAATTATACTAATTAAAACTATAATTTATTTATTCGAAATCAAGGTTTTGATTTAAAATAAAGGCGTTGGAAAATATATGCATATAATAATATATAATATAATTATTATATTTTTTGGTTCTAAGTGTAAGCTGGCATTAAACTTAACAAAAAGTAATCGATGTCTTACTGTAGCATTTATATATATACAAATTAAGCAAAATATATAAACCAAAATCTTGAAAGACCTTTGGGATCTCAAAATAATTAATAATAGGGTATTTAAACTACTTTTTTAAAACTGTTCACTTGGTATCGCAATTTTATTTGCTTTTCTGAAGATCAAGATAGTCTTCTAAAAATAAATTTTTGACAAAATTATGAAAGCCTTAGAATTTATTAGTATAAATAAGGTTTGGTTACCAATGAATGTTCAAATAATATATTCAAAAACGCATACAAATTAAAATATATTTAGAACATTTTAATTTTGCAGTAAAACTCACCTATTATAGGGCAAAACAAAACCAATGCCCGCTGCCAGGAGAGCCAGGTAGACGGAGTGCCTCTGATCCTTGGGGGCGCGTGTATCGAACTCGGGACTGTCCATGCTTCCAGGATGCCTCAGTCCGGATCCAGCTGTGGAGTTTAGTGCTCCTCGAACGACCAGAGCCTCGTCCATCCAGCGGCTCATAGGTGGTATCCTGTCCGCCCCCATCCATGGTATGCTACTGTTGTTTTCGATGCGATTTCCGGTGGCAAATCCGCTTTTTAATTACGCCGATGGTTTTTGGACCTTGGCATTATTTTTCAAATTGTCCACCAAGTGGGCGTAAGGGCGCTGTTGTTTTGCCAGCGGTTCTAGCATACAGGGTGCAGATTTGACACAAATCGATAAAAAAAAAAAACAGACACAAGTTGCTGTCTTGGCAGTCAGCCACTTGGGACCATTTTATAGCCACAAAACACCGCTGATATGACAATGCTTTAATATGTTAATCAGCGTTAGTACATTCACTATACACTGGATTTATTTGAACAGCTTTTCGAGAGACATCTGCTTTCCATCCGTCGCTTGTCTGAGTCCTGGCATTTTTCTCACCACGCCCGCCACTGCGCATGTGGCGTATGATTGATTTTATACAACTGACCAAAATCAGCCTGTTGTTGTTTTGTCGGCTCTGAATGAAAGTCTTCTTCTTTACTTGGAGCGTGACCAAGTGTGAAAAATTTGGCCATTTTTGGCTGATTTCCGTTTATTTTAAAATTAAATATATTGACCATATTTTATAAAAATTGTTAGATTAATATCTAATATTTTTAACTGAGCGCAATCCCTTCCACTTTTGATGACCTTTATCATGATATAATAAAACCTTCTCCAGTTTATTATTTCAATGACGAAATTTTCAAACATGAGCCAGAAACCTTATTTTCCCCGGTTTACTCAAGGAAATAGCTCGGAGCCTAAAGAAACTGAATCCGACAGCACAAAAACGCATGATTTTGAAGTTTGTTTACTTTTATATAATACATAGACATATATTTAATAACGATTAAAATAGGTTTGTAGATCTCATTTAAGAATCATTTGAGTCGTGTAATATACTTTTATAAAGACAATTTATCAAGCCGTCAAACAAGATTGAAAGCAAAATCTAATTTTGTGACCAGAATTTAAATCATATAAAAAAGTGGCCTAACAAAGAATTCGATCAACATTAATCCCAAATTTTCAAGCACTTAAGAAAACAAGAACAGTAAACTTTCATCTATAACATATTTTGTGTTTAAATAACCTCAACGGAATGAGCTGTAATTACTTTTGTTAAATTTTGGACAAGGGAATTAATCATGCAGTCCATGCTAGTGGTTTTTTTTCGATGCATCATCATAGCTGGGTGGCAAGTTCTAGGGGTAATAGAATATACTGGGTAAGACCTTTTTCAAGATGAATTTTTGTTCTACTTACATTATAAGAAGGTGGTAAGTCACTGTTTCCTGATCCACTGGGTCCGCCTTGATTATAGGGTGTGTTATAAGCACTTGCTGCAGCTTCGGCTTCTTTGGAATCTGTGGGAAAAAAGAACAAAAAACATATAATTCTACTCAGAGATATTTCTTATCAGATTATGCTTATATTATAAAAAGTTGACACCATTACATTTCATCTCTTACAGTTTGTGTTCATGGTATTAGAGCAGGAACCAGTACAACACACATAGGTCTTTGGATTGGATAGAAATAATGATGAGTGCTGCCAAATCTTGCTACTAAAGGTTCGCATTTTATGGGTGGTAAAGAAAAAGTTAAAGAAGAAACCATTAAACAAGTCACTAAACCAAACGGGTAGACTAATCTAAAATAATACTCGGCTTTTGTTAGTATTTGCTTTGGGCATAGGTAACATCGAAACAATAAATCTTACTTGTCGGGATGGCTATTTGAAGGACAGTAGTTTGCTTTTTATTACACTGTAAAATAGGTCAAAAGAAACATGTTTTCTTTTAGGACTTGAATAATTCAATTGAATTAATTTTGTTTTAGTATTATATTAAATCGGGTGTGGGGTATTGGTGAAATAACTGATTGAAGGATCTAAAATAGGAAAGTAACAAAAACGTGCGTTGCTCTACATCAAATAGATTTACTGATTTTAAAATTAAGTTTTAATAGTTTGTCTCACATTTCATTTGTGAAACTTTTAACGCACTAAAAAAAATTTTTAAATTTTTAACAAAGATTATGCATATACAGAGTAAGCCGAAGATGTCTTGATTAGATTTTTATCAAGCTATTTTTGATTTTGTTATTATTATTTTATTAGTAATTTATCGATGCTTCTTGATTAGTTGTTATTAATTGATGCTTCTAGCTTGAATCCTTTTTTTTTAACTTTCAGATCTTCATTGGAATCATTTGAAAACATTTTGAACTAAATAAATTCATGCTGTTATTTTTTGAATTTTCATGTCTCTATGCTTTTGTTATTTTATCTTCTGCAAAAATTTAATCAATTTAGTAAGGTGCATTAAAGGAGGGAAATGTTAAATTAATTATAGTCGATGCATCATCATGGTAAATAAATTAAACTCACTTCCTGGCGGCAAGCTGAAACCCATGAAGCTGGCTCCGGCTGCAGCAGTTCCTCCAGCGGCTCCTGCCGCTTGCTGTCCCGGAGGCGGTGGTCCACCTGGGTATCCATTTGGATAGCCATTCGGTTGCTGCAGTCCCGGAGTGTTAAATCCACCGGGAACATTGCCGTATCCGCCATAGGGCTGCGGTCCATTGTACGTCTGCGCAGGGGTGGCGTACGGAGGTCCTGGCGGACAATTGGGAGCACAGGAGGCATACGGTGGCGGCTGAACATAGCCGCCGGCCCAGCCCTGAGGCCCATAACCCGGCTGTTGCTGTTGCTGCTGCGGCGGCGGTGCTGAAAAACCATACCAATTGGGTTCAGTCGGCGGCGGGCCTTGCGGCTGTTGTGGTGCTGGCTGGTGCGCCGGTGGTGCTGAGACGAGAAAGAGGAGAGCAGTGCCCCAGGGGGTTAAACGAAGCGTGTGCGGAGCGTGAATTTCGTGTGTAAGCCAGTTTGCCAATTCGCGATGCAGTGCCAGAACAAAAGCCGAGTGTTGAATGGTGGAAATGCCCGCCTGGTTAACTTACCAATCCCCGGATATGGCGGCGGATTGTCGCTCATAAAGACCGTATTGGGAGCCGGTCCACTGAAGGCATCGTGATGCGGCAGCCAGCCATAGTAGCCTGGTGGCGGCTGATACGCCGGTGGAGGCGCCTCGTTCCAGGCTCCAGCTGGTTGGTAGGGTGGCGGATCATCGCCAGCCATTCCACCGCGATGGTAGTTGTTCATCGCCGTCTTGGCGGAACGCAGTAGAGCCTGGCCATATCTACATGAATATAAAAAAATTTGGTAATGAAATAAATTGCATAAAGAGGTAAATTTTGTTAATATTGTCAAATACTCGATGTATCGTTAGGATAATTAGATTAAGATTAGGGATCATACAATTTAAGTCCCCAAATGTTAAATAGAAATAGGTCTGATAAAACGATCTAGAAGGCAATGAAAAGGAACATGTTCTTACTCGATGGCGCCGCCTGCCTTGAAATGTAGCTTGAACTTGACTTCTCCCACGTAGTTTCCGTTTGGCTGGGCGCGAACCTTTCCCTTTATGTAGTTGGCCCCAAATACAGGCTGCTCGATCTCCACATCCGATAGAGCTACGAATGGAGCACTGAAGGATTGCATCATATCGGCGGCCTTCTTGCTATTGAAGATCATCCGGTGGGAGGTGAGGTAGATCCTGCCCGCCTTGGAGCCCTTAAAGATGGGATTGTCCTGACCGGAAAACTCCATGGACACGCTGTCGCTGTGGAGCAGTATGCTGTGGAGAGAGGAGGAATAGGACGTTAGCCCATGGTTTTATCTTATCGCTGGTCAATGGGCAATAGATTCCCAATAAAACAGCAGCCACACGTCAGTGTTTACATTTGTGACGTCAGGCAAGTGGTAATTTAAGGACCTCCAAGATACTTACTACTCTCCAGCATGGATTAGCACACCATTGTTGGCGTGGGCCGTATTAACCGACATGTCAAGTTTGTTTTCCAACTATATCCAACAGAAATTTTCACGAATTTCACCCAACTACGTTTTGTTTTTCTCAAAATCTGACGACAGCTGATGATTCATAGAGAAAAGTGTGGCAACGCTGACAAGAGAACCACCTGCAATCGATATATATCGAAGGATGAATAGTTTGGCCCAGTGCTGGCAGCTTAGCAAATTTCAGGATAGATAGCATATTTAAAAATTACTTAAACAAGTTTTAAAAACCCCATAGCTAATAAAACAGCATAAATTTAGCTTCACACAAAGTGCCGCAAAAATATTTATGTCATTTACAAACAATAAAATTTCAAGGAACGATGGAAATCAAAGTGAATTTGATAATTTGTCCCGTATTTGTTATACATAAAATAAGTGTAGTTCTTTATTAAATTTGCTGAAACCAATAATTTTTTGTACTGATTAAGGTATTCATAAGTGTTCATATAACTAATTATATTACAATTTGTTTATGATATCTTCCGTTTCGATATAGCTTGTTTTTATTTTAGCCATTTGTTTGGCTTATTTATATCCAGAATCTAGCTTATGCGAGAGCTCAACACCTGGCAACACTGGGTTGGGCAGTCACTCATCTCTAAACAAAAATATTTTTTTTACCTACCTGTCGTACAATTAGTGGGGCGATAAAATGCGTAAGTGATTAGATAGTGAGTTAAAAACGCTCTTAAAATGTGTAACTAAGCAAAAGGAATAAAGGAAAAGTCCAGGGGAAGTCAGGAATTGGAGCATTTTTGCTTAATTTGACTTTTATCAGCGGGGGGCTTACGCCATTTTGGAGCCCTGCCACCCCAGAAAAAAGGAGGGGGCTATCGAAAATTTGGGGCTCTCAGCTGATTGGCTATTTTGTTTTGCTACCGGCTTAGGGTGTTTTTCTGCTTGATTTAAGCCATAATAAATATAGAGTTATATTTTTCAGTACCCCTCTTTGGGACCATGCCGAATGGCGCCAGTTTGCCAAATCACCCAAATTTCCTCAACCAATTGGCGGCTGCAATTTCCACGGCGGCCTCGACGACATCGGTTGTAGGAAATCCGTCATCCCCACCCAAACAAAACCTGAATAAGATGGCCAAAGCACAGCAGCCACCGCAGGGTAGTGCACCCATGGATCTGGAAAACGAGAACGAACACTCCACGGATGTGAGCTCCACGACGGCCCACAAGGAACCCAAATTGCAGGCTACATCAACATCGATTTCTCTGCCGGATTCGGCGCAACTATACCTGAATGGTTTGATGCACACGCCACCGGGTTATCTGTATTTTCCGGCGGCCCAGGCGGGCGGTGCTCCATCCTCGGGAAATACGCCTTCGACAGGAGGGACATCCGTACCAGCAGCATCAGGAGCCAACTCCGCTAATGCCCAAATGCTGATGGATCCTACGGCAATGATGGCAGCGGCAATGCAGCAGATGCAACAGATGCACTACGCCGCGGCTGCAGCAGCGGGAATGACAACGGAACCTGGAGCAGGACTAGAAGCGGCTCTCAGTGTGGGTAAGGAATCGAAAACCAGATATCCCGCTTGGATATCCACTTTAATAATACTTGTCACCTGCCCAGATGGCGTTGCACCAGCTGGCCTAAAGGAGGTGATTAAGACCAAGAACTGCATCCTGTTCCCGCCCAATCCTAATGCTCCACCACCCACCATACGGGAGAGACCGCCAGGCTGCCGTACTGTATTCGTGGGCGGACTGCCAGAGAACATAACCGAGGAGGTGATCCGGGAGATCTTTGAGTCATGCGGCGAAATCACAACCTTGCGCATGTCCAAGAAAAACTTCTGTCACATACGCTACCGCCAAGAGGGGGCCATAGACAGAGCCATCTACCTATCCGGTTATAGGTTGCGTATATCGGCGCTAAATGAACCTCCCAACTTTGGTCGGTTGCATGTGGACTATGCGCAAGCACGAGATGATCAGTATGATTACGAATGCAGGCAGAGGCAGCATCAGAGGGAGCAGCGTCATCGGGAGCGCATGTCGATGGACAGGATGCGATCGCAGTCGCCTCCACCGATACCACACTATACGGATCACGAGGCGACGGCCGTGGCGGAGCACTTGCGGACCAACGAAACCTTCGTGAAGGCCATCCAAACTATTACAGCCTGGCTGGAACGGGGAGATTGCACCAAAAGGAATGCCAATGTCTTTTACTCCATGATCCAAAGTACTCATGCCCATGTGCGGAGATTACATGCCGATAAACTGCAATTGGAGGAGGATCTGAAGAAGGCCAGGGACAGCTACCGCAACCAAATGGGCACCATGTCCACGCAATGTAAGTGTTCCGGCCTTTAACGCGGAGAATCAGCTTTCTTAGCTCTAGACTAGACGGGAATTTAGGTGCCGCTCCCACTTTAAAATCCTATTTTTCTGTTTTCGTTGCGCCCGGGTTAGCCTTTTAGCGTCTGTATATCTAAATGATCTACCAGCGTACTACAAACCCACACACACCTTCACTCAAACACACCATACACCCACCCAATACACTTATTAGCAAATCTAGTCATCGAATTATTAAATGCCGAAACTCCACATAAGAACTTACCGTCTAAAATTTGCTCGCCAAAAGTCAAAGGAGCAAGCCCAATGAATCCATACAGGATCAGGTAAAGCCCAGCCGAAAAGGACAAAGTCAAAGCCCGCCGCACAGCGAAAATCATTGGATGAGGCGATATTATTAGGAAGCCATAAAAGATATTTATAATTTATTTGCCACAATTTACTTATTAATTATAACGAAAATTTAGTTATCATCTGGGATTTAAAATTTTAACAAATGCAGTCGCATTTAAATATTTTTACTTAAGAAGCAATGAAGAAATTATCCTATTATCCTGATTACACTTATAGCAAAGCTTTTAAGACCAATTTAAAGAGAAACCAATATAGTTTGATTCCCTGATTATAATTAAAAATGTATTTTTTAGCTTAATTTCCTTATCGTAAATTTCAATGGACAACAATATCTGTAGCTAACTTAATTACCGATTTTGTATGCACCACGTTGATCGCCCCATTCACTGATTCGTTCCACTGTGCGGCTGATTCTCACTCACTTTCACTGTGTCTCGACAACACCAAAAAAGTCTTAAGTCTTATTTGGCCCAAAGGTTTGTAAGCTGCAAGGCAGAGAGCAAATTCAAGCAAATTATTGGTACATTAAAGGAATCAAGTTCCTTTGTAGATCCAAAACTCTCCGACTCGGACAAACATAAAGATAGGTAATCACGCTGTTGTGTTCTCTCTAGATTGTACCTAATATATCAACCTTAAATAACCGTAACTATTTTACATAAATAATTGCTATGCGAGGGTCTCTCCTGTAGTTTAATTTAATTTTTCATTTCTCACTCATTTTATTCGCAAAAGAACAAGTCTAGTTTGACAAAGGTGAAGAGCAAAACTGAAATCCAATCCAGAAAAAAATAAAAAAAAATACCCTCTGTCCTCCCTTAATATTATTATATATTATTGCATTATTGTTCAGTCACTCAGATTGAAAAAGTGTTCAATGCCGCTAGTCACAAGAAGGTTTGGGACCATTTCACCAAAGCCCAAAGAAAAAACATCGATCAATGGAAGAAGTTAGCCACGGTACGTACTAAAATGTTCAAATAATCAAATACGAACAACTTCAAAGATGTTGCAAAATGTGTATAAAAAAACCAATTGTCATTTATTGTCCTATAAAATCGATTCACTATTGTATTCCCTTATTCATGTTGTTTTATCCGTTCTTGTTGTTGTAGCTCTTGCTATTATTGTTGTGGTGTTGCTGTAGTTGTTTAACAATTTTACTAACGCGATTTTGTGTTACCAGTATCAGTCTGCATGTCGGCCATTTACCGGACCTATATAATCATAACGTATGATTTCATTGCTGACGCTTAAAGCTGCTAATTTCTCTTTATTAATTGTTAATTTCCCATATTTGTCTCGTGCATTAATACTTAATTTAGTTGTTTGTATGTATGATTATCGAAATTCCCACATCAGTTGTGATGTCACTTAACAAAAAAATAATAACCTAGATGTAATTTGCAAGTCTACATCATAATGTATTATTTAATTGTCTATCATTATACTATTTTAGAATTAGAAACAAACTGTTTAGAAGTAAACAAATTTTAAGTTCAACTATTAAAAAGTAGTTTTATGAAGGATTTAATCTTCTGTTAAAACCGTTTACTCTTCATAACCCCTCATAAGTCTTTTTCTATCAGGTCTTTTCACATTTATAGCTTTTGCTCTTGATCTGTAATGCTTTGGTCTATCTTATCTTGGCTTTGGTATACCTTTCGTTCATAAACTTTCTCAATGTTTAAATAAGCATTTGCATAACATTTCCGATAAGCTTTAAATACTTTGAACTAAACGTAAACTTTAGCCGAGTGTCCACAAATTTCCAAGTTTCTATTGGAAATTTAAGTTTATTAACAAATTATTGGAGGTTTGAGGGGCACTCTGTCAAATCGATTGGTTGTGGTAAATAGCGCAAAAAAAAAAAAAAACTAATAAACATTGCAGCTGAGAATCATAATTTGTGCAACAAATACAAATTAATTATTAATAGCAAAGAGAAATTAATCAAAACAAATTCTAAAACTTTTTGAAAATGTGGCGAGGTAAGTAAGCGGACCATAACAGTGTCGTAAGACAGGAAACAAATTTGGTGCATACTTTAAATACACAAATTTTATAGCTAGGTTATAGATTAAAGTCTTGTAAGCAATGGAACCGAAACCAAAAGAAACCCATCCAAGTGGTAGAAACGAAAAATTAATTAAAGTCCTTTTCGCATGCCATGCAGGAACTTCGAACTGTTCAGATCACCGACGATGATGAAATGGAAATCTCCGACGATGAGCGGGACTACGAAAGGCGCGGACCCGGTGCCAAGCGAATTCGCTACGAGAGTGAGGGCTTAAAGGTAAAAATACTAAATTAAAATACTTAGCCATGGACTCACTCAACTATTTTTTGCAATTATTCAGGACGAAAACGATTCACTGCGCTGCCAACTGGAGGCCATTCGACATGAGATGACTCTGGAGCGCAGTGATTACGTTCAGCGTGAGAAGCAAATAAAGGTGCTCCAAGAAACCATACGCAATATGCAAACGCAGCTGCTGCAGACAAAGTTGCGCGAACAGAAGGACACCAAGATAATTGAGCAGCTAGAGCGGAACCTTAAAGATGCCGGGGTTAAGCAACTGATACTGAAGACCAAGATCAAGGAAACTGTGGACAAGTTGAAGGACAAAGAGGCGACCAGTGCCGGTGCCTCGAATGCTTCCTCAATTTTAGACTACAGCAGTGGAGATTCATGCAGTCAGGAGGCCACGGAGATTATACGGCACCAGCCACAACCGGAGCCGGAAATAATTGACATCGATAAGGTGGACGATGATGTGCGCATCATAGAGCACCAAAGCGGTGTGGTGGAAATTCACGAGATCGAGGACGATGAAAAGCAGGAGCCTGCAAAGGATGCTGCGGAAAGTAATGCAAAGGAGTCAATTATAGAAGATAGTTCAAAGTCAAATAATGATGAGATTATAAATAAATCTAGCACAGAGCACACTCCAATATCGCCTGGGGAAGAGGTCAGTATAAAGTATAAAACAATATTAAACAACAATGGAATATGAATATAATATATATGGACATCTTTTTGACCTTAAATTTAATCCTTATCGTCTTACATTTTTCTTTAAGGTCGGCTTTAAGGGCCTGGCTCTTTCGGAGGCAAAAATAATAGCGCTGGCCTCCGCCTATTTGGTGCTATATCCCCACGGCGTGGAAATCGACAGCATAGCCCGTTACTTAAGTGGAATGCTGTGTAACAATATCACTTCCAGTAACCATGATGATCTTGCCAATATACTCGGAAAGTACACAAACCTCTTTAAGCCAGATCAGGCCAAATGGAGGTTCTGTGGCTTTAGTGAACCTACGGAATCTCAGCCGGAGTCGCAGTGAGGTGGACAAACCGGCGTGTAGACTCGAATAAGATGACAATTGAATGCTTTAATTATGTTACAACTATATCATAAAGTGTAGCGAATAAGCGGGGAGAAAAGTGACACGTTAACCAAAAGAGAGACGCAAGTTTTTCGAAGCAATCACAACTTAATGAGACCAGTTCCAGTTTTAAGGGCAAGTACTCGTAGTTAACTCTATCTGAAGAAAGACACCACAAACTAACTACCGTTTCAATTATTTAAACAACTCAACCTAAAAAATATTTATACATCTAAGCTAAATGAATTCAATATATACAAAATATATATACATCAATATTTTAAATAAGCTAAGAGGCCGAGAGTCGAGCGATTAAACGCAAGTGTTGCTTATGTTGAACAAGAGCGAAAGAATGGAACCAAATAAATTTTATGCTAAAATATTTTCGACTATCTTTGATTTGGAAGAGGGAAATTGGGTAGCTAAATTCTATAATTAGAAACTAATTTTTGATAATAATTAACTAAGTTTTGAAACCCCAAACATTGATTGACAAACATTTTTTTATTTCTGATTTATGAAAATATGAAGGCGTTCAAATAACCTTTAAAATTAATTTTGTGTTTGTATTTGAATACGATTAATTTATTAAATATTTCATATTTCCTTATTCAAAATTCAAAATAACAATTTAATATATGCATAAATAAATTAAAGGTTCAAAGATTTTTTAAACGTAATAGTCAGTCAATGTGACTTTATGTTACTGCTCTTCAGTCCTTCTAGGTAAATATGAAACATTTCTTACGGAATTCTTGAAATCTTTTATTATCCTGTTCCTTTTTAAACTAACATCAAAATGCTACGTGAAAAGCTTACAGCTTACGTGGCTTGCGTAAGCCGCTGTAAAGTGTGCGAAATGAAGATGCGCGTCCTTTACCAAGGACAATGCCCAACAGCATCCTTTCTCCCCCACTTCCCCCTCCTTCCTCCATACCTTTGGACAAGTGTGACGTGATAAAATACCACACTCTGTTTTTTTTTTAAATTTCCCCAATTTTTGTGACGTCAACGCAGCGTGTATCGTATTTAAAGCGCGTTTGGAAATTAAGCATAAACCGTAACCGCAAATATAAGCACGGAGAGATGAAACAGCAGCTACAACAACTAAAACTGCAGAGGGGGAGGTGAAAGAGAGAAAAGAAAATGAGCGTAAATTTCCCAAACGCAAAAGCAATGTACTACACTACACATAAAACAAAATACTTGATTTCTCACCAAATACGAATTTAAAATGTATATTATTTTATTATACATCGGTTTACGTTTGTGCTATTTCCAGCAGTTGTCTGACTTCAAACAAAAATACATTAAAAATAGGATAACATCTTTTTTTGGAAATGAGCAAAATGCCTGATGGCTTAAATGAACAAGCATACTATTAACAACTGCCCTGCTTAAATTAAAACCAGGCTCAAACTTAATTTAAAATCGTTAAATAAATTTACAAATTTACAAACTTTTTATATTTTCCTATCTTAACATATATAAATTTTATGTTTTATTAATTTATCAAATTAAAAATTTTTAAAAATGTTTCCTAATTTAACATGGAAATGCCGAACTCTGGTCAAAAGTTTACAAAAAGATTATATATATTATTAAGGAATTTTTCCGTCAGTGTAGCAATGTGTTCGACTGCTGCGACGTCGACGTCGACGTCGACGAGGGAGGCCCGTCTATATCAACGCTATCAGTCGTTTTTGCGAATTCGAGGCGCGCGGTTCTGTTCCAAAAAGCCGCAGGAGGATTCCATCAGAATAAACCACTGATTTTTTCGTACATGTCCAAGTAACGGTGCTTATCCATCGTGTGTTTTTGTGCGTGCATGTAAACTGTAATTTTGTCTGCCGCTGTATATTTTAATATAATTACGTGCACTTTCTTTGTGCAAAATAAGAAACAGGAAAAAGAGAGCCCTTTCCATTCCCGCTCTCTCAAAGGACAATTCAAGTTCACGAATTCGAGTGGGAAGCTGCAAAGGCAACAACAAAGCACGTGTATTTGTTTTTCGGCGGGTAAGTTTGAGTTTCACCCGGTCTCTTAAACGCAGTTTGAAAGTCACTGACTTTTTAAAAAGCAAAACGAAATAGAAAACATATACGAAAAAAGCGGGCAAAGTGATAAATTACTGGGTAGAAGGAAAAATGGAAAAATATTTGAAAATAAATAGAGAAGCACAAATCTAACTTGAGTACATTTTTTTTTTGCACGACTGTATATTTATATGGAAACCGTGTGAAAATTGGCATTCCATTTTTTGTGTTAAAAATTTTCCACTAACTTGAAAATACGTTGAAAAAAATTCAATACAACTATGCGTCGCGCTTATTCAATAATAATTTTTTTTATTTATATGTTAGTAAAAGCTTTTAATTTTAGGAGATCCAACACGTACCATTTTTCTCTTAATATTTCTTCAATAAACTTAAGTTTAAATCTTTGAAATTTAATTTAACAAAAAATATTTAAATCTCAAATGAATATATAGTTATTTTTCTAAATATTAAGTGACATAAAAGGATAACAATTTTGTTTCGTTTGGCGCCATAAAAATCTTTTTTCCTAATCCGAATATAGAGGTGTTTACTTGTCACGAAATATTGAAAACCATACAATAAATCACAAAGATTAGCCAATATAAAGAAAATTATTCAGGAAACTTGTTCAACATTTGGGAATATTTATGTTTTGACGTCAAAGTTTAAAACAAAAATGTTCTAATCAGCGTCAACCAAAAACATATATTTTGTTTGCACATAAATAAGTGTGTTGAATCAAGTAATACTTTTTGGATACCAAATAGAAGTAAGAGTTAAAAATGAAATAAATTCTTAAAGGCAAAAAGGGAAAAGTCAAACGTTTCTAAGCCGCTTTTCATGTCTGTTCTGTGTCAATGGGTTAAAATAAAATGGGTGCACTCAGTCAATCAGTGCAATCCCCTCTTATAGAAAAAGGGGAGCATATAGAAGTCAGGGGTTGGAGTCCCCTAGTCTTAACACTAACCACTTGAATGTTTTGACAGCCAACAATGATAATTAGGGACTGCACCATGCGTTTCCGAACTGAACTATTTATATAGAACCTACCGGAGAACATGTTTTTGCGTTTTTAATGGGGGGAAAAGCTTTGTGCTGAGTTAAGCGTAAACTTGATGAGACACTGGAACGTGCCAAATGTCAACATGGGCTATAAACAAATTCGATTCATAAAATACACGATCTACACACCTATTTATGGCATGATCCCCACTTTGTTCAAGCTGAATTCCCGAAAATAAGTTTCCCAACCGCAAAGTACTTCCAGGTATCTACCCTGAAATCTGAAAAAAAAACCCCCCAAACCATTCTGCTTTAGTTAAAACTGAAATTTGATTTGACTTTCAAACGGGAAGCGGCATTTTAAAATTGAAAAACAGTCACGTACTTTGGGGGGTACTTGTTCGTCCCGAAAACTAAAACATTCTCCTTTTATTTAAATTGAATTTTTCTAGAACCTATTTCAATTGATAACCTGATCGAACGGTATAAGCTAATGATTGCTTTGGCAACAATTCATTGCTGATAAGTAGACGGGAATGATTGCATGAGCCTTGCGTGCACTTCAACTTGTAGACCCTGATCCAAAAGAGTTAGTTACTTCTTAAGTTAACCGGTATTAAACAAAAGGATATTGTAATGTAATGTGAATAATCTTTATCTTTATTTATACATTGTTTAAAAATCCACATTAAATTTGTTTTCACATTAATTCATAAATGTTTTTTTAATGTTTTTTTAATTATTTTATTATTATTTTAATGTAAATAACTAATTGCAACGTGAAATTATGAAACTTAGTTTTTGTCAGTTAAGTTATAAATCCCTTCGAATGACAAGGAAAATAACAATATGGGTGGCAAACATTATTCAGACTTTTTTACGCTACCCACTCTTTCCCCCGCTTTTCATTTATTCGGAACTAAACTCGGGTAGTTCATTGAAGTCAATTTATTTGCATTTTTTTACGAGCTCATCCACTAAAAAACACACTTTTTGCAGTTGCACAAAGCTAAACCAAATCCAATTAACTCGGCCTGTTTCAAGGGCATTTCGCCTATTTACTACTGAACTAAACGGGGATTTTTTTTCGGTGAAATGGAGATGCTATCCCAAAATGACAGGGCCAATTTGCGTATTGAGATCTAGCGGTGGATTTAAGATTTTCCCAGCCACAATCAACACAAACCTGTAACGGGAAAAATTAACATCACGTGTCGCGACAGGTAATTGACAAGGGGGTGGAATGGGTGGCGGGTGGGCGGTTGTAATTCAATCGAAGCATTGTGACGTCGGGCAATTGGGGCGTTTCACCTGCGAAATGTAAATAAACTGCAGTGACCCACACATAGATACAATTACGAGGTACAGATACATACCGATGGCCTTGGCCATGTCGACTCATTTGTGTGATTGGCTTTTAATCAATGAAAGGTGTCGACAAATATTTGCATAACGAAAGTGAAATTCGAATTTTTCTGTCAAGTTCAAACCTGCTATTATCGCATTTTCCCACACATACTCTTATCTCTTTACTTATATATGTCTTCGTTTTTAAATCAACGCACTGACTAAAAAAATTGGCTAAAAATATAGCGTACAAATTTTTTCGTGACGTCAAGTTGGAAATCAAAGGCGCATAAAAAGTTGGCGACACCCACACATTGGCTGGGAAAATGAGAAATATTTTTCTGCACCCAAACAAGAAGTCAAGTTCTCAGCAGAGAGGAAATGTTGGAGAATTTATTGCTAGAAATATTTATAGACCACTGGCTGGTATATGTATCAATATAGGTGCATTATTTTCAATTCATAAAATGTTTATCTTTTACAAACTAAAAACCAAGCCCCTTCATTGATAGATAGAAATTGTGAATTTATACTGTTAACAGAGTTGAAAAGAGTTCAACACTTTTATATGAATTTATAATTTTACAACTTTGACACGTTTTTATCCGGGTTCGCGCAATGATCTCTGTTGTGATGTGCATTACCGAAGTTTCGCTCACGTTTCAAAAATTAAAATCATCATTTAATATGAACAAAAAGCCTTATGCATTTATTGGATACACTTGTGTGAGTATTTTTAATTTTATTGTATTTACATGTTAACTACAACGAACTCTCACCATTTAAGGAAATTCAGGTTTGTTTATGTTTTTAACAAGCTAAGCTATAGTAGCATGGAAGATATTTTTTTTTATTATAACACTCTTTATGTACTTTTTGATATTAAACAAATATAGTTCCTATTTTTTCTGTTGTTCCATTTACGGAAGTTTTGGATTTTCCGCAAATTCGGAGGGAATACTAATCAGATCTGAGCCAGACTCGGCTCGTCAACAAGTAATTTTACTCCCCGCCACCTGGAACTTGTCCCCATATAAAAACAATCAGTCAATCAGCTGCACTGACGTTGATGACTGCTTTTCAATGCACTATTTTGTATGGGTCTGCCGAGTTACGCACTAACATATATCAGATTACCTAACGTATTTGGCTCACAATTAAGCAAACGGAAATGGATCATTAAATGTGAGATTAGCGGGTGCAAAAATAAGTGCAAATGTGAAATGGTATTTGCCTGTTATAAATGTCACTTAAACTTTGAATTCAATAATTATATTTTCCCCTAACCTATTGGGAAGTAGATTCTAATTGGCACAACACTGTTATTAAATTATTTGATATTAAAAAGAATCAAGAAGTGTGAATTACAGCTAGTTAGCAATAAAAAATTAAACTCTTTGACAAATTTATGTTAATGCCTCCTGAAAAAATAGAGCCTTATTCTAGTTCTATGCCTTATAGCCACTCCCAATTTGTAATGACTTGCTCTGTTCTCAATAAAAAACCATTGGGTGTTTTTTGTTTAACAAACTTACATAAATTCAATTCTCCTCTCACCATATTTAACGGTTGTGGAAACGACATTACATTCGTTTCGGATTTATTTATAAATGTACATCTGTTTTCTTGGAGACTTCGTAACGGGGTTGGCTCATTATCGTTGCAGCTAAACTTGTTTTTTGCGTCGGTTAATATCAAAAGATTCTTTGTTCTTTTCATTTCGTCTTCTAATTAATTGAAGACAGGAAATGCGGAAATCGCTGATAATCGCTGATATTTATATATAAAATTGGCTCGGAGGTTAATATACTTCAAAACAATACTATTTGTTCATACCTTGGCCTGAGGTTCACTGTGATTAAAGATTTTAAAAGGCGGAGGCGTGAAGTATTCTATAGATTTTAATAATTGTTATGTGGAATAATTTGGCGATCTTTCTGTGTGGTCTTAAATTCTTATCAATGTTTCCAAGTGACATTTCTGTCAAAATGTTGTTTGTCTTTCGACTTAAAAGTGTGTTATTTGTTTAGTTGCTTATTTCTGTTATCAGCAAGGAAAACACATGACAAACTGTCAAAGTAAATTCTATCCACACGCGCCAAAGCAAAAGATAGTAAATCACAGAACACGTCAATAATTTCCAAGACATTTTCAGTAATTTTTCACTTTAGCATAATTCAAAATGAGAAAAGTTAAATTAGAGTGCCAGGAATGTAACAACATGGGATTAAGTAGATGAATGTAGGGCTGTCGAGCGGAGCAAATATTTTCCAGGCATAATCGAAAACATTTACTATGAATGCTATCTTGTTTATCCATCGTTACAGTTGATAGTAGCTTGTTGGATTGAGCAATTAGCCAATTAATCAAGTAAACAAAAGATATGACAACGGTACTTGCAATATCCTTCATCGATAGCTGGAACAGTAATAAAATACGAGTGATAAGAGTTCGTTGAATTGGCTTTGAATTTTGAAATTCAATACGATAATGACACAAATTAAGACACTCTATTCGAGAACGTTGTAAATGACATAGCTCAAGTGCAAATAGGGATGATAAGGGTCCGTGAGTAAAGTGTGCTTATAATACATGAAAATCTAATAAAATACTTGGGCGACACATTAAATCTAATGAGGATCTCAAGGCGACTTATCATCTATTTGAGTTGAGTGTTAATCAAATGCAGCTACCGTAAAACCCCTTATCAACAGTGGCACTTGGGTTTACTGGGACCTTGGTCTGGGAATCGCAATCGGTAGAGCTTTTAACATTTTCCAGCCACTAGGATCCCAGCACAAAAAGCCGGCGAACGAGGAAAAAATGTGCCCACCCATCAGAAATAATGTGTATAATTATAAATTAATAATGTGTATTTATTGAAATCGCCTGGGACCAGACACATCGTTCCACTTGGGCTGATAAACCCGCTGAACTGTCGGCGAATGCACTCGCAGTCGCCTCAAAATCGCGCCCCTTGCGTCGACAAATGATTGACCTTCCCGGCCTCTTTTGGGGCTCGTCCCCGGGTTCCAGCTTGCGTCAATGCGAGCCCACAATTGCTGCCAATAAATAACAATCAAATCAGCAACTGGACACCCAGATTATGTCAACGCCAGCTAAATAATACGAATTCTGAGGAGATTATCTCACTTTTCCGCCCCTCATTACGCAAATCAATCGCAAAGACTTTGAACTTGTACCGGCCAAGAACATAGCTCATTGACCAGCTGCGCAACTTCACGGTTGATCAATGCCCATCGCCATAGTTTAACAACACACAATTCCATGAGCAATCCAATTCTTAGGCCACAAAGTAGCCTCACAGTTTTTGCCTTTAAGTCGTGCTCTATTGATAGACAATCGCTGTTCACAATTTACTGAACGAAGGGAGGACGAAGTATTGTTGTTTTCAATAAAGTTCAAAGATTGATCGCCGGGAATTTTGAAGTGGTAATCACAAAAACAGATAACAGCGATCTTGAAGAATTTAATATAGTGAAAGTTGATAAGCTCTTACTTTTATTTTAAAAATAAGGGTACTTGTATTTTTAAGTACTGATACGTGCGAACCTCAGTAGAAAATGTACTTTTAACTAAAATCTTTAAATTCTCAAGAATAGAGATGTTTAACTTATCTTGTGATCATTTCTATTTAAATAAAATAGTATGAGATGTATCCTAATACTCAACCCCAGAGTTGCGATTTCCATTTAATCGTCAAATCTTATCGTGCTACGCTATATCTTTTGGTATGACTTTTCTCGCAATGTTTTTATTTCTTTATCTGAGAGCGCAAGTAGATCATAAAGATTTCTTTTAATCAAAGTAAAGTGCGCTCAATTGGTACTAATAAATTCCCAGCTAGGTATACCGGCGATGTTCAGATATTTAAAATATTTTCGCTTATTACTGAATTTAATAAGGAAATCTCTTGTTAAGGCTGCGCTGCGTGTGATTAATGCGACTATGATTGTAATGTGGGGGTGTGTTCGGCGCCAGTTCTTCATTCGAATTGGACTATTTTATGGGGACTGCGGTTTTCTGTCATATTTATAGCTCCACAAGCTGTCAATCAAATATTTTGGGGCTGGGTACTCGTAGTACTTATAGACTCAAGCCCCGCCATTGAACTATCAATAGTGCACTTGGTCTGCGATTTGTGGCTGCACATAAATACTTCAATACTTAACGTGAACCATATCAGGAATGGTGAATGATATGGATATCTATTGGTTCAATGGGGGCCGTAAAACGTTTTGCCAGTCAAAATACATCTAGGGTGACATAACTGCGATAAGGTCGAGCGATAAGCCCAATTGCCGATACCAAAATACCATCTGTGGGAAGTGGGTTCAATATCGCCACGCTGCAGCTTCATGTCTGCACGAATTTTCATGGTGATAAGGATAAGAGATAAAAGCACCCCCCCACATGTCCACCTTCAGTTTCCTTTCTGGTGTCTGCCTGATTGTCTGACTCACATAAACAATTTGATCGATGGTTATAGCCATCCAATAATTTGGTTGACAGTAAATTGGGAATGTATTTTTGGTAGCTTGATAAAACTTTGTACATCATAAAGACAAATTGCGACCTGACAATTATATATAAGTTAAGGTTTTTGAAAGCTTATCAGAAAATGTGATAAAACAATTTAAAGACACTTATTGTATTATAAGTCAAATTAAATTTTAAAAAATATGTTCCAATTCAAAAAAAAAACACACACATGAAAAAAAAATGCGCAAGTGTTCCAAGAATTCTCTCCAATAATTATAAATATTTGTTTTTTTATATTTACCAAATGTTTTCTTCTATTGTCTGGCGTTTATTTTTCTACAGTATTTTTGACATATTTCAATTCCACAGTTTTAGAGTTATTGTTACAACTCGAAATGTAGGAATAAAGCTTTCATTAAGGAAAGCTTTTGTTTGATACAAGCTTTTTTTCGCTGGCAAATATATTTGAGCCTCAACTTTCTTAAAAATTAATGTTTCAAATTAATATATTTGATGCAATTTTAATTTTAAACTTAAAATAAAAGTTTTTTTTTTACCTATATATTTTGGGTTGGGCAAATTGGTTCAAATTTGCATATACACATGTTTTGCTAAGCAATTTTAAAATGTTTTGACCTTTTTAAGAAGTGATAATAATATATAAACTAAGATAAACGCATACTTAAATATTCTACTTTATAACTTAATCCTACTTGGAAATTACCTTTCTTTTATTACAGGAATCGCTTTTTTTATTCGCAATCTGTGATCATTAACTGTGAGTAAACAATAAAAATTAATGTACAAATAAGTATACAAGACTCAAAAGCATTTAAAATTGTACTATGTAAGCAAGACATTGACCTAAAATAAAATTCAAGTTTACTGCGGACTTAATTTATTTTTTTAAAAAGTCGACGTTTTAAAACATTTCACCGGTTAGCTAGAAAATTGCATGCCAAGGACAAAGCACCCACACATTTGTGGCCCAAAATGTATCTATAGATACTTTCACCTTGAGGTCATCGTCGAGGACGAATTATTGATTTAGGGCCGTGCTTACGGGTGGTAAGCTAGAATTTATCAAATTTGGAGCTATTTACATCATGTTGGCCCTGTCGCAAGTTCAAATGTAGGTCGTGGATTAAAAAAAAACAATGCAATGGATTTGACTTTCTAGTGATTATGGTGGGTCAGCAGAAATATTTGGTGGCTGCACTTGAACCAACAGTCAACATCGCGTGATTTTCGTGGGCCAACAACAAGCAAAGCTACTGCAGATAAAAATAAAATATTTACATTTATGCGCAGACAAACAGACGCGAATGCTATGTATGTACATACTTATTTATTTATTTAGTTTTTCTTTGCATGCGAGAGGCTCGTTCTGTGTTAATGCTGATTGGTCGAGATTTGTGGGGCTTGGCTTCTGTGACGTCATACGGCGCACGCCCATCTAAAAGCAATGTATCTATCAGATACGTGACTGCGTGACGTAAAAGCTGCTGACGTAGTAGAACGTAGAACTCATATATCCAACTCAAATTCCAGAGCCTATGTCAACTTGGCCCAGTGCTAATGAGCTTTCTGTTGCACAATGCCGGTATTTTATCATTTTCTCGGCATGTTTTACCCTTTTGGCCTTTTCCCATGTAATTAGTATGTACACTTTATACACCGAGCATTGCGTGTTCTAGGTGTAGATACAGATACAGTCTGTAGTTGCAGATACTTTTGTGTATCTATATCTATGTAAACGCTTTCGCAGCAGGTGAGCCTGCTTTTAGGCGCTCTGCGAGCCTGTTCCAAGCGTGGAGCGTGCCAAATGTTTGGTTGTATTTCAAGTCCCGCCAGTGCTGCGTTAAAGAACCCCACTGGGCAGTGGGGGGGTTAATGGGAGCGGAGACAAGGTTAAGGGTGTTTGAAAAGCGTGTACACACAACGATAACAGAATTGTCTTAAAACAAGCTCATAACGACAAGCTTTTGAAATACGTACAGTGTAAGAAAAAAATATTTAAATATTTAAATCCCTGGGTAATATTTCTTCAAATTACCCACAAGTATGAATAATTTATAAAATATAGGAAGCCGTCCACGTATACAATTTAGGGCCTGAGAGGTATGAATATAAATACCTTTCACTTGAAAGTAATTTCACGTGCTTATTTATAAAGCATTTGTATGCACCAAATTTCCATAAGAAATTCTTTCAGGCTCTTGCACATGTCGATATAAAATGAGTATACTTATTATCTGACCCATTTATAGCTCGGAAGCACTGTCATGTTTGTTTATTGGAAAGTCCCAAAGCACGGAAATGCTCATTTCAATACGCAATGGGCCACCGTAAGAGGCAATCCATTATGCTCAGTGGCAGCCGCATTTTCTAGCCGCACAACAAACGTGATCCATTGAACGTATACGCAGCTAGGCAAATAGTACTCGTATTCCTCGCCTGGGCAAATGGAAATGGAAATGATAATGGAAGTTCTACAATTCGAACAGGCACAAAGATATCTACGGAATATCTGTAGGCACATGTATACCCGATTCTGAAGATGTGTTCGTTTTATCGGCTGCCTTTATTTGTGTATAATCTTTCTGTGCATACGGAAGTGCAGTAAACAGAATGAGACACGTGGCGTACTGTATTATATAGGTGCATTTTAATTTCCTTTCTTTGCAGTTCTGCGATATAAAAAGTAAACGAATAATGTAGTTAATCTGTTACACATTTGCTGTTTATAGGATGCATTATTTAGATAAGTTAATCGATTTATTTACTAAAGATGATATGTGCCATTAATGACTACTATCTACAACTATCTACAAAGTGCATTTAAATTGTGAAATAATATTTTGAATTTTATTAATATTAAATTACCATTTTATAATATTTGATTAATTTTACTAAATTAAAGGACGTGTTCACGGTATATGAAAATAGAAGCTTACAATAATAATTGTAAATAATATAATTAAAAAAACTACTACAATTTTGTGATAGAGAATTAAAATGTACATTTGTGTTTTTGTACAAAAAATAAAGTAAAATAATATTTAACATATTTTTATTAAGAAATTAAATAGTTATGTTACGCCATTTATGCTTCCCATGGTAAAAATTCTTTACCAAAGTTCTCAATGAAAATAAATCTTCATAATTTCCTTTTTGGAAGCTAAAATCTTCCACTGCGAAGGGCATTCAGTAAATTTGCAGATCAATTGCAGATGAATAAATTTGCGTTGCCTTGAATTAATGGAAAGGCAGAAGCAACACGCCGAAACCCAGAAGACGGCCTCCATGTGCATCGAAAGTTGCATCCCCAACTACTTGCACGACCACTCCGGGTTGAATGCAATTTCAAGCAGAACGCGAGAAGCCCGACGATCCGAAATAAAAATCTGAGCAACGAAGGCGCCTGCAATTCCAGTTTGGATTTTGCCGCCAAGAGTCAATAGCCTCGTATGGATATAGTCTTCACCCCGGGACCCATTCAAATTCAATGCCCATAGTCGCTGGAGATGGAGAGCGGGACCAGTTTCCCGAGAGAGCGAGAATTTGAGAGAATTCGGGGAACTGGGAGAGCGACGAATCCACATCCACATAGAGCCCGGCGGCGGAGGCCTTTTTTATTGTTTGGCGCGCCATTTGCTAGCCAACATTCGTTGCGTGCGGTTAAAGATACAAAGATACTCCCCGCCAAGAAAGATACACGCGAGTGCTACCGCAAGTTGTGTGGAATCGAGGAAGTCAACCGACACCGACACATATCCGAAAAAAAATATATATATTTTGAAAAATTCATACCATATCACCTAGTTAGTTGGCTAATTAGGAGAGCAAGGAAAAACCAAAAAGAAATTTTTGGCCAGCAACATGTTTGACTGTTGATGCGCATGCGCCATAAAGTATTCTATGCTACGTGGGTGGCCGACGTGTTAAAGGACAAAACCGCAAGTTAAAGGACATTTCACAGACATTGGCGTATTATTCAACAACTTTTTATCGCCAGCTAAAGTGTAGTGCAAAGTGAAAAAAGCGAGTAAAAATCCACAGGAAATCATCGAAGAATATAGAAAACATATCCCCATCGTAACGCTATAACCCTACCGAAGTTTACATAATCCCCTCGATATGTCCACCGCATCGTCGAGCAACTCCAGTGGCGAGGAGGCCACCAAAAAGCCTGGCTCCAACAATGAGGAGAGCTCCCACCTGCTGGAATCCGCCGAAAATGGTGCCAAATACGGCTCCAGACAAGCGGTCAAAATCGTCAAAGCCAGCGATAATGGACGCTCCAGCTCCACCCCACATGTATGCATAAATACACAAATATTCATAGATATAAACACTGAAAAAAACACAGGAAAAATAACATTTTACGTAGCTCTAAGTTTCAAATGTTATATAGTACATATCTTTCTAATATCTAAAGTCCAATTTTGATATGATTAATTTTAGTACAGTTTAAAAATCAATTTTGTTTACTATTTTTCTCTGTGCTATCTTAAGTTAATTTACGTTGGCCAGCTGGCGGGCCAAGTTAATGCAGCTTTTGATAATGACCTTAATAAAAGCCATGGCGAAAGTCCAATTAACGCAGTGGGAAACACGGGAAAACGAAACAGGAAATCAAATTTGAAGAAACACAAAATACAGATACTCTATCTGAAAAAGATACCAAATTATATAGCTTCTTCACAATTAAGAGCATTCAAAAACAGGCTATATTTCCCAGTGGTTGCCCAAAACAAGTAAACAATCTCAACTGTTGGTTAAGTTAATGTGTAGCTAAAAGCGGAAAGATGTTGCCGCTAAAGATATGAGTTATAAATAGTTTACCAGGCAATTATCAGACTGAAATGAGTATTTTTCACTCCAAAAGCTATCTCTATTAACCGAACACAAACAGCAAAATGAGAGTTTAATTTCACATTTATTATTTTATCTGCACGAAGTCAAATACCTTACATGCATCATTTCCGCTTAACATAATTTTAACGATAAGCAACTATAGCACAATTATGCTTTGTGTTTTAGTGGCTATTATCTTAAATACAGTAGTCAAAACGAAACGTTTTCCTACATTCATGAAGCCTAGCCCCATTGATGGATCGCAGAGCTTATCAACAAAATTAGTTCCGAACCGATGTGGAAACTTTCTATTTTTGTTTAGTTTTTATGTTGGACAAGGTCACAAAAGCCGAAACAAGACTGTGAAATACAAATCATTTTCTATAGCAAACTGATTTTTGCCAAACAATGAACAAAAATATGATAAGTGAGCACTTGAAAATTAGGGGCGTACCTTATATTCCCAGAAGAGTAAAATGTTTATAACAATAAGCATGATACGGATTTGTTTTTGAACAAACCACGCATATATCATATGATATCACCAGACAAAGTCAATTGAAACTCATTCCAACGACTGCCCAAAATGAGGCAACAATTTGTGGGTGTTTATTTTAGTAAAAATAACAAATGCACCCCTTCGAAACCATTAAAAATGCTGTACCTTATACGGACACCGAAATAAGCACAACAACAAGATTTAATGACCAACATTTGAATACATTTGAAAATGCGACCTACAAAATTATGAAAAGTAGACCAGTTCGGTAACATAGTAAGGCACATTTTTCGAATATCAATGAGATACCCCCAAATGGTTCGTTATAAAGCCATCAAGCTGTTTTCACTTTCATTATCATGTAAGATCACCAAATTAAGCCATTTCAAAAGTGGTTCGAAATAAATAGGTTTTCTTTAAAAAACCCCTAAAAATATGCATAGCTCTAAGTATATTAGGAATAATTTAAATTATTCTTTTGAGCTCTAAGTTATTGAAAGTAGTATAGAAAGCTAATATTATACATTTTAACAATAAGTGCACTAATTTTCATTTAGAAGCCGATAATAATAATAATCTCCTATATTGCTTATCATTTAATGATAATTTAAACAAGTTATTTTTTTTAAATGTCCCTTATGTAAAATAGTTATTGAACATTTTATAAATAACTAGAAAAAACGCAGAATATTGCTTCCATGTGACAATCATTATTCTAATTCCCCTTATGCAAATGTTATTGTTAATAGCCCGGGAATATTGTGCATAAATTAGCCAAGACAACTCAATAATTATGAAGAATTTGAGCCGAATTGGCTTATGCTTAGTTAATAGTGAACCAGTTTAGTGGAATTCCACGGGGCGCATGGAATTACCATGCTTATGGCGCTCACTGTTGCGCCTGCCACTGACATTGAAACGAACTTGGACCTCGCTCACGCATTTGTCATCTGTGGTGTGGCGGGGTTTTAGCACCCGAAAGTGGGGTACTCGGATTCCTAGAGCTGCCTTTAACTGGCAGTAATGCTAAATTTAGACACCGAACGACAGGCAGCCAATGGATTGACCACATTACCCGCAGACGGAACTCAATCGAACCGAGGTACAGAATCGAGGCAGATATCGATTTCAGACGTTTCAGACGCGATTTGAACGCTTCGTTTACTCTCGACTGGCAATCTGGAGGTGTGTCCCATCGGCCCCAGTAAAATGACAGTTAATATGTGGGCGTACGCCCTATTTCACATGGCCTTCTCCACCTTCTCCGCCTCCTCCTCCTTTTTCCAGCTGCAACTCTCGGCTTGCATTTTCACGGAAGTGATTTGTTCTCTGCTCCTTTGGTTTGGCGTGGGCCGAGATTGGCAATGGCACTTTGAGTGGGCTTAGTGTGTGGGCGGGGCGACACATGGGATAAATCAAGAAATAAGCAAAGAGAAAATGGCCATAAATTATCCATATTCTCCATGCGAAATGGCTTTTAGGACAGTCTCTGGAGATATACAAGAAATAATTAAAAATCCAATTAAAATGAACATACTTGTATCTTAAAAAATCATCATCAAGTATGCATACCTTTAATTTAAAAGTGTGTTGAAATAAGTGATTTTCCAACATAAAAAAAATACGAAAAGGCCCTGTATTCGACAATAAAAAAAATTACAATTAAAGTAATATTTATTTTATTTATGATATTAGTAATATTTATTTTATTTATGAGTTTCTTTTCACTCAGAAAAAAAAGCACAGGCCCCTTTTTTTATTTGACCAATTAAACATATATCACGAACAGCAGGTGCGATAAGTAAAAATTATATAGAAGCAGTAATTGAGGTGTTCATTGCTTTTATTGGGTATCTATCAAACCATAAATAAAAAAAATATATATATCTCTTTTTTTGATTGCGGATATTTAAGTAATTTGTAAAATCAAAAGAAATTAATATGTACACATTTTGTATCACAGCAGCACACATATTTTTTAACCCTATGGTATGCCCAGGACTATTTGTCAAAGGTCAAGTTTAATCAATATGCAAGCCCGCCACTCATTTGAAAAACGACACACCCCTTTTATGAGCAGACAATAAAGCACCAATCGCATATCCATAGGCCTTGACTGAGTTTTGTTTATAAACAAGGAAAAATGTTTGAAAAAGCTCTCGATAAAAAAAGCTACAATACAGCCGGCTGATTCTTCGATCGCTTTCTTCTACACCTTTGTAGCTGGCATTTCGGCAATTTACTGATTAGGCACGCGATAATTGTAGCTATATAAACATATATAGCGATTATATAGTAATTTATGACCCAACGAACGGAAGTCAATAAGGCTAATAAGGTGGTCAAACATAGTTAATTGGTGCTGCTTGAGTGATCCTTAACACCTTGGAAGACGAAAATAGAAGGGTAATGCTACTAAAAATATCTTTTAGTAGAATGGAACCAAAATGATTGCAAAATATTCATAGCTGTTTTTAGTATATAAATTTGAAAGATTATATTTTATATTTTTGATAAGATTATCTTCTTGTGGTCTTAAATAATCCAAAAATACAAATCCAAGTACATATAAACCCCATGTATTTATTGGCTTTATTAGGTAATTTCCATAATCTTAATCTCTTCCTTATCTTTGGCTCTCTATCAGATTATGTTTATAAGTAGAAGTTTCATTGATCAAGTGTCGGCCTTAAAACATTCAAGTGGAAACACATAATAATAGGATTTTACGGCTTAATTTTATAGACCTAAGCATAAAAGACTTCTCACTGACTTAGGCATCAGCAACTTCAAAACTTTCCCACCGATTCTGAAGAGGTCTTAAGGGATTCACCTGTCCAAAGCATAATGATTCGAGCCACACGGCGTATGAATGATATCGGGTAGCGAGTGTGCGTGAACATATTCGATTTTAGGAGACGACTTCTGTTTATGTGACCGGCATAATGAAGCACTTGAGCACAATCGGAAAGAGCAGAGCGTAGCCCCCAGTTTTTGGGGTCCGGGAGAGTGCAATAAATATGGGTGCACGGCCATTCAACGGAATGCCCACTATCGGCCCGCCAATAAATGTCCTTATCACTGGGCATGGGGGTTCGGGGACCTTATCACGACCCGTGGCACGATAGTACTTGTAGGTAGCTAATAGCTTGCCCTCAGTCTAGCTCAGTTGGCCAGAGCAGAACGATCTAATTAAAAGCGATCTTTTTAGAGTTGGCAAAGGTAAAACTCTCAAGGAGCGATCTAATTATTGGCTATATCTATAGAGTGGCAAAAGAAAAAATTCTCAAAAAATAGTTAAATAGAAATATATATATTTTATCAGTTTCACTTTCAACTTAAACAGAGTCCTAGTTCCTAGATGATAGTTTTAATTTTCAAACCTGTTTACAAAAAAAACAAATATTTTAAACCATTCTTAGTTCCTGGATTTTTCGGAAACGACCTGAAAACAATAAGGTTTATTAACAATTATTTAATTAATCAATCTAATAAAAAATATGAAGTGTTCAAAATACTAAACTGCAGTGATAAAAAAGTTACTTAATGCATTTGTTATTCATTTGCAGGATCACGAGAATCTACTCGGCAACATGGTTCACACGTCGACGTCGAACAATTCGCGGAAGCTGCCGCAATATGTGGCCGCATTGGCAGCAGCTGGAGGCGCCTTCGCCTGCGGTACCCTGTTGGGTTGGACATCTCCGGCCGGAACAGAGATCGTCGATAGTGACGAGGGGGGATACGATTTCCCCGTCGACAAAACCCAGTTCTCGTGGGTGGGATCGGCGATGACGCTGGGTGCCGCCTGTGTGTGCATTCCCATTGGTTTCCTCATCAATCTAATTGGCCGCAAATGGACCATGTTGTTCCTGGTTCTGCCCTTCATCCTTGGTTGGGCCATGCTCATCTGGGCGACCAACGTGGGTATGCTTTATGCCTCCCGTTTTATCCTGGGTATCGCCGGCGGAGCTTTCTGCGTGACCGCGCCCATGTACACGGGTGAGATTGCCCAGAAGGAAATTCGCGGAACGCTGGGCAGCTTCTTCCAGCTGATGATAACCATTGGTATCCTGTTCGTTTACGCCATCGGAGCTGGCCTGGATATCTTCTGGGTGAGCTGCGTCTGCGGCATTCTGCCCCTCGTCTTTGGCGTCATATTTTTCTTCATGCCGGAATCGCCTACCTATTTGGTAAGTTTACAAATTATTTAACTAAAAGTTGCAAATCTATCTGTTTTTAATTTTATACAAAATTTTTAAAGGAAAAATATTTTGTGTCATGTTTTTACCAGTTAAAGTAAAGTCGACCATCAAAATTTACTTGTTAAGTAAATGATTATTATTTTAAGACATTACCGTAATTTAGAGGATTTTAAGCGAAAACAAAAAAACTTTTTCACACGTCAATAATGACGCCTTAAAAAAGTAACATTATAATATATTGAGTAAATAGAATCCACCAGTCAATCACGAATTTATCTAGGGCAACCCCAAGTCGGATATCTAAAAGATATGAAAAGCACCACGAGTTTCCCATCAAAGGCAGCAATTCCTTCTAAAGTGTCTAATGTTTAAATCCCTATCGACAGGTCGCCAAAGATCGGTCGGAGAACGCCATCAAGTCCATTCAATGGCTGCGTGGCAAGGAGTACGATTACGAGCCAGAACTTGCGGAACTGCGTGAAACCGATCGGGAAACCAAGGCAAACAAGGTCAATGTGTGGGCCGCTCTGAACCGTCCCGTCACCCGGAAGGCATTGGCCATCAGCATGGGTCTTATGTTCTTTCAGCAGGTGTGCGGCATCAACGCTGTTATTTTCTACTCGTCAAGGATCTTTGAGGTGAGTTTGGATTGGGTCTATACTAAGAATGCATGGGAGAGAAGTCACTTCCGAGATTTAGATAATAGAAGATCTTCAATTAATCCAAAAAAAAAAATTGCCCTTTGAAAGAAACATTAGTTTTGATCAACTAATAATGTTAAATCATTTTATCTCGCCAAGTGCATAAAGTATATAACATTTTTTAGTTCAAAAGGTTTTCAATTATTACTATTTGTAGACTTTCTGTATTTAATTAAGGATAAATGACTAAGTCATCGATTTTTTTTCATTTCAGGAAGCCAAAACTGGCATTGGAGCCCAGTGGGCAACCATTATAATCGGCATCATGCAGGTGGTGGCCACATTGGTCTCCACCATGGTGGTGGATAAACTGGGCCGTCGCATCCTGCTGCTGGCCTCTGGAATTTCCATGGCCGTGGCCACTACCGCCATCGGAGTGTACTTCTATCTTCAGACTCAGGACCCGACAAGTGTGGACAGTCTGGGCTGGCTCCCAGTAGCCAGTTTGTGCATCTTTATTGTCATGTTCTCGATGGGCTACGGACCGGTTCCATGGCTGATGATGGGCGAGCTGTTCGCCACCGACATTAAGGGATTCGCTGGATCGCTGGCCGGAACATCCAACTGGCTGCTGGCCTTTGTGGTGACCAAGACATTCGAGGACTTGAACGCCAGCATGGGAATCGGTGGCACCTTCTGGCTCTTTGCCGGCCTCACAGTTTTGGGAGTTTTCTTCATTTTCTTCGCCGTCCCCGAAACGAAGGGCAAGAGTCTTAACGAGATCCAGCTGGAACTGGCTGGCAATCGGTCGAATCCTTCAGCTATTGCCGACAACAAAGTCAAGAAGTAATCGGGCCAACTCTGCCTGAGGCAGCCCAAATCGTAAATCGCAAACCGGAAGCCAAAAGGTGGACCGGAAATCACTGTTAACTTGCTGTTAATTTATGTTTGATTTAGGTTCGCGTCCTATTGCGTTTTCGATGGATGAATTTGTTTATAGAATTTAATATTTGCATAGATTTTCGGTTAGGCATAGCGAGAGATTCAGATTGTGAAGATAAAGAAGAGGAAAATTGCAGCAAACTATAACTAAGAGCGAAGACTGAAGGTCAACTGCAGAAAAGCCGCAAGAAATGTTAAGCCACTGTTAACACACTGTTAACCGGCCTGCTTTTGCAGCCATAGAAAAGACAACAGCAATGTAAGAAAAAACATATATACCTATATATACATATATATATATATATATCCATATAATGTATGTATGCTTATCTAGTGTTATTCATTCAACCAACGAATTCTGTTTTACAAAATTTTAAAGCATAATTGCATTTGTTCGGGTTTTTAAAGTGTTTGCAAGCATTTGTTCGATAATTCTTAATCTATTTGTACTATATGTATGTCTATGTATATGAACTATATATATATCTGTAGCTGTTTGGGTCTAAACTTCAAAGAGCATTCAGTCGATTCACTTAGCATAGTCCGATTAAGTTGTAAGCCACGCATTTTTGCCAATTTATTTATTTACGCCAAGTTAGCGAGGGGTGTTTATATTTTATTTAATAAAACCGAATTATACACACTATTTTAAAACATTTTACATCCGATATTTGAATTTTATTTTATAATCGCTGAAAGCTGTAAAGAAATCCCCGTCTATCATTGTTAAACTTGCATATAGTATTAACGGAAAATAATATTACCGATAAAAGGAAAAAATATATCAATATATTTAATATGTTGTAATTAACTGTGTTTTAATTTTTTGTGATTTTCGCTGGTTCTTCGATGTGGCTAAAAGTTTAAAAATTATTTATTTACTATCCAATAGAAAATTGAATATTAATATTACAAGTAGTAATCTTTATTTGCAAAGCAAGAATTTTTCGTTATAAACTACGATAACTCCATATAAAATATATAATATATATATTTTTTTTACAACAGATATATATAAATTATAACTCTCCTATGACGAGTCCTAAAACTAATCAGCTTATGTGGTAAAACAATAATTTATAATCTCAGATGTTGCTTGTTCAGAAGATTTTCAGATGCCAGAGAGAGATCTCCGAGATATCCTTTAGAAGAATTTATCTCGATCGAAATTAAGGATCCGCAGCAGTCCATGTTCAGCGCCCATGGCCACCCAAGTGTGGGCGGGCGAGTTCCAATTGCATCGAACGCAATTGAATCTGGATAGGGCCAAAGTGTGTACGTTTTGCGGTCGACGCTTGGCGTCCAGATAAAAGGATTTTTTTCTATGGGGCGCGGGGACCAGCGGATTGATTTGCACTCCATAGTCGCGGAGAAACTCATCCGCGTTAATAGGATCCTTAGCTTTGGGAGCATTGGCGCCCAGATGATGCAACTCAGTTGTGGATACGACCCGTCTGTTGGTCACTGACTTTAGCAGAGCAGGCCCACAGTTGAGATCTCGCACATCCAGGAACACCAGATCGCCGTTGTCCGTCACAAACACCATGTGATTCTGCTGGCAATTCGTGTGCATTTCACGTGTGGTCGTGAGGGTTCCATCGAGGGTCCGATGCTCGAATTGTATTCCCGATGGACTAACTGCTATTGTGCGATTAAAATCTGCAAAGTAATATCTTATCAAAATATGTTCGCTTTGGTTAAAGAAGGAGAGCTTACGTGAACTGCTAACGACTAGTGTTTCACAAATAGGGGACCAAGTCATATTAGCCATATATAGAGTGCAGATGGTGTCCTGAGTTAGTACGACGGGTTGGGACCAATTCGCAATATCGTAGATCATAAATTGGCGTATGGAAGTGCCAACCGCAAGCCAACGTGGTCCATTTTTATCATAATGTATATCCATAACTAAGGAGAAGGAACAAATAAATAATAAATGCTTATTAGGAAAAACTTTACTATTGAAACTTACATTGCACATTTCGTTCGCCTATGTAAAAGTAAGTCAGAGGCACAAAATAGGTTTGATTGTTCCGTTTGAAGCAGTTAATGTTATCCGTATCACCAATGTCCCAAAAGGCAATGTTGCCATTGCCATAGCCAGTCGCTAAAAAAGTGTGTCCTGATGCCTGTAAAAATATTGATTATTTATTTGTTATTGGGGAAAATTAACAAAGGCAAAAACCAACCTGTGACCAGCAAACTTTAGTGCACTGATCCCGAACAGGATTGTTGACATCCAAGCTGAGCGTAATCAATGATTCCAATTGAATGATAACTTTGTCGCCTGCACTCTCTTCCTCCGTCAGCTCCAAAGGCAGAGCATAAATGTGGACATCACTCAAAGAACTACCCACAGCCAAAAGGCCCAAGCGATTGGATGACTTATCATAGCCACCGCTGGGCAAAAAAGAGAAACTATGAACTGGTCCATTGGGCACACGAATTCCGTAATGAAGCTCTGGACGAAGACCCCACGATTTGTCATCGGAATTGTCCGATAACACCGTACATTTCAGCAACATCAAGAGGGCTTCTTCATCCTTCAGTTGTGTATGTCTTGCAAAGGTTTTCATCTTTGGACGCAGGTTGCATAGTAAATACTGATCCGTAATTTTCGGGGGCAGAGGGACCCAGGCGAGTTGCTTAATAGGCCTGCCAAGATAGCCCACATATTCACCTGCCAAAGAAAGTTGCATTGTCTTAACCTTAATTTAATTGTTTTCAGTTTTACGGACCTTTTTTGTTAAAACCCTCCAAGGGTGCAAGCTGTTTCCAGTCGTCTTCTTTGCTGACCTTACCATAAGCATATCGTATGGATGTTGTCTCCTTAGAGGGCAACAAAAAACTAGCCTCCTCTGCAGAAACCTTCGAATAGCTGGGCAGGAACTGGCTAAACAAGGAGCCAGCTTTATAATTTCGTTGTACGCTTAAGAATAAATTTTAAATATTAATATTGTGGTAGGTTGTGTTTCCTTGGTTTACTTACAATTCCTTCCATTTGTGGGTTGCCCTTGCCTCCAAGTGGTGATAACGTGAAAGTACTATGGCATACAAAAATATATTAATTTTGAATACTACACACAATAAGAGATTTACTCACAAGGTTTCTGCTGACACTCCCCCGTATTTACCGCCCGTTTTGTTTTCCTTTTCCTGTTAACATGTCCTTGTTCGTTTCGTTTATTATCAGCAAGGCTGTCCTCATCTTCGGTGCTAAGGGCGTCCTCGTTGGAATCGGCTCCTTCCGAATCATATTCCTCGGACGACTCATTGTCTTTGGCCATGTCGTAGTCGGATGAATCGCCATCGAAGTCGTGTTTGGCGGTAGTCTCCTCTGTCGCCTTTTGTGAAGTCAGTTCCTCTCCTATTTTCTTCAATTTTGTTTCAGCCCTGAAAAAAGAATGGTTTTCTCAAATTAGATTTAATGTTTACATATGAAAAGTTGTAAAGATTAATGGATAAATATTTTTGAACAATATGGTTTAAGGTTTATGAGGGACTTACTTGATTGTGGACTTCCGTTTGGCACGGCCAGCATTGCTGTACACCGTTTCAGCGACAACTCCATCCGCAGGCTCCTGATCATCCTCGTTCTGATGTACCTGGCGCTTTGGACAGGTTCTTATGTGTCCCGGTAGCGAGAGTTTGGTGTAGCAGCGGTTGCAGAAATCGCAAGCAATTCGCTGTTTATTGCCACAGCCCTCCAGGTGAAGCAACATGCCCAGGGGAGTGCCCAATTGGTGATTGCAGAGGCGACATGTTAGCTTTTCGGCGCTATTTTGGAGATGGTTTTTCATCATTTTCATCACCGAGGCGCGCGTGATTTTCTGTAAATAATTATTAAGTTAAGTGACTTTTTTATACCAACGATATGTAAACCCACCTTGGGTGTGTTTCCAACGGTCCAACCCACTCCATAGTGCTCTCCCAGATGGCTGTGCCAATTTTTCTTATCGCAACGCATCATACACAAGCCACATTGCAGCGGACCTTCACCCTTGCCATTTTCAGTAACATCCTCTTCGGTGTCCAATTGTTCCCGCTTTCGAATGAGCAGCAGCCTAAGATTGAAGTCAACTATACTAACCGTTTCCGAACTCTCCTCAGTCTTTAGTTTTTTGGCCGAATCGGCTTCCGTTTCGACAGGAGCTGCTCGCTTTCTTCCCCTTTTTGCTGGGACTTTAGGCTCTTCAGGTTTCGGTGAAATCATCTCACTGAAATTTGTGGGCCTACGCTTACGCGACTTTGGAGTAGATACATCCGCTGGTACACTAATGGCATTACTTCTTCTGCTTGTTATAGGTGCAGGTTCTTTATCTTTGGGGGTGCTATCCGGTGGAACTGAACCTAAACGGGATGGAGTCTTCCGTTTGACCCGTGCCACGACAGAATCAACTTCTACAGGCTGAGGTTCTTCTGAGGTTATCGATGGCATTTCAGGCTTAGTATCTAAAGGAGCTTTTGAACTCGATTTGGAAGTACATCGAGATTGTCGTTTTCCTCTTGATCTTTTAGGTTTTGTCGGTTCGTTCGGTTGATTTTCTTCTTTAACAGTTTCAGGGTTAATCTCTGATTCTTCTGAATTTATTTCAGGGTTTGGAGTCTGTTCAATTAGAGTAACTGCTGGAACTATAACTTTAGCTGTATTACTTCGAGATTGTCGTGTATTCATAGTTTTTACAGTACTAGTTGTTTGGTTCGGCCCATCGGATGAATTAACCTCTTCACCTTTCTCTTGTGAAACCAATATTTTTGGCGTTTTACTCCTAGATATGCGTTTTCCTTTGGATTTGGTAGCTTCGGTTGCATTCTCTGAAGCATTATCTTCCTTCGAATCTTCATTAAGAGTGGGTATCACAGGATTGATTACTTTTTCTGGTTCAGAAGCCGCGGGAGTTATTGAAACGGATTTGTTCCTACTACATCGGGACTGCCTCTTTCCTTCTTCTCCAGGAACTTTAATTTCCTCATTTTCTGTATTTACAAAAGGTTCATATACAGCTTTGATAGCTTCCTCATCTTTCATATAAACAGCATTCTCTGATGTTACTTCCACTTCATCTTGAACAACAGGTGGGACTTTAATTTTTGGTGAAGCACAACGCGTCTTTCGGTTTCTTTTTGATTTTAAAGAAGTCACTGGCTCCTCAACGGACTTTTTCTCTTCCAGCTTTTCCACTGAATTTTTATTTTCAGTTGTTGTTAAGGGTAAAGCTTCCGCTGCTTTAATTTCTTCCTCCGGATCCTTAGAACCTATACTCTCCGATTTTAGTTTGGGATTTTCAACCACGTCCAGTTGTGTTCCAGGAATGACTTTAGTTAAACTCCGAGATTTTCGTTTTCCTCTTAATTTCGCAGATGATCCTGGTTCCTCAGTAATTTTTTCTTCTTCCTCATTTTCCCCTAAAATTGTGTTTTCTGCTGTCTTTAATGGTAAATTGTCATACTCAGCATCTTTAACCTCTTCGTGGACTTCTTCAGCCGCTTTCTCAAAATTAGTACCCTTTTCTATGATTCCCTTTATTTCTGAAACATCCAAAGATCCAGGTGTTTTTGAACGACCTCTTGTCTGCCGTTTGGGTCTTGTATTCGTTAAACTATCCTTACTTGTGGAAGGTTCATTTGAAGTATCCCTGACAGAAAGCTCATTTGCTTTGTTTGACTTTCTCCTGCTTTTTCTTGATTTACTGTCAGATATTGTTGAATAATGTTCATTTATCACAGATTTTAGCTGTTTTTCCTCTATAAAATTGTGAGATTTTTGATCGTTGTGCTCATCAGCAGCATCCAAATGTGTTTCTACTTGAATTTTAGGTGGATCCTCAATAGTCAAACAAACTACTGAAGATTTAACCGCTTCATCTGCTGTTTCTGTAAGACAATCATTTTTCTCTTCCGTGGCTACTTTCTCCTTACTAACAACATGTTCAGTTCCATTTACAAGATTTTCCCAATTAGGTTGATCCCTTTGCGGGTAAACTTCACACGCTCTGTCTTCATCAACCGATACGTTGTCCCCAAAGTCCATTGGACTGGTTGGGCCTCCACTACTGCTATCTGAATCGTCCAAAAAAGCTTCCACAACCTTTTTTTTACTGATAGTAAACTGGGTATTAACCTCAGAGTTCTTCTCTGGTGTCTGCTTTTTTGTAGACTGCTGCTCCTCTTCGGTCTCGTCGTAATCGGGAGTTGCGTCATCGCTAATGTCCGTTTCGTTGATCTTCATTTGTCTCACTCGGTTGCTTCTCATTGGAGTTTTAGAACGATTCTCCGCCTTGTTATCGAAGCCCAAAAATATGGAGCCATCATCATCACTAGTGCTGGATGTGGGAATGCGACCTCCAACATTTGCACTGACTGGATGGAGGAATTCAAAATGGTTTGGCTTTTCTTGTGAAGCCTTCTGACCGGATTTCGCGGATCTCTTGCTGAGAACCGGTCTCGTTTTTACAAGTTTCTTGCGGGTCATAGGTTTAGGTGGTTCCTCTGATTTCGGCGTTGGCGATAGCTTTTTAATTTGTGGTGTAACCTTTTCGGCAGTCAAGTGCCCAATTAAATCCTGAATTCCTGTGACATCGCATGTGCTAGGTACACAGGGATTTAACTCTATAGACTTCTTGCAAAATGGTAACTGAGCTTCTCCCTGAGGCGGTGGTGCATCCTGGGAAAGAATTTCTATGAGGGAGACATTACTACTCGTTGTTGTGGGTTGTGAATCGTCCAAGATCTCCTGAGCACTGTTCTTCTGACTAGGTTTATTTTTGGGCATTTTCGGTGGATGGTACAACTGGGTTAGATCGCGTTCTGTTGAAGATTTGGTTGCAACTTGATGTTCTTCCGGGAGATTTGTATTAGTTTTGTCAAATGTCTCTTGTTCGACTGACATTTTTGCTGGATCATCTTGACTGGGACTAGTTTCTTTACTGGTGTCATCTTCTCTGGACTCACTGGCATCTTCTTCATTCTGCTTCTCATCTGCTGGCACCTTTGGATTGTTTTTAACACTAGATAAATTAGGATTTACTTTGTCTGAGCTTAGGCTAACAGAATTGTGAATTACCTCGACTCCTGCGACTCCGTATCGGTCATCTAGCAAGCTGTGATCGGTAGCCATCGCCTCCTCCTCGCCCTCCTCAAAATCTATCTTGGTTTTCTTTGCCTCAATTGCCTTGGGGATGCTTGGTCTTTTAGTGCGTTGCACTAAATTAATTTTAGCCTTCTTGGATCTGATAGTTGACCTTTTAACGGGAGGATTAACCTCCTGTACAAGCTCCGCATCAGACACTGGCTTGATCTCCTCTAAAGGCACTTCTGATTCATTTAGCTTAGGATTAGGATCGTTTTTCAAATTATTTGTGTTTATTACTGTACTGCGAGCATCTTCTTGTGGTTCTTGGTTTGGAGTTTCTAAAGTATCAAACACCAAAGATTTCACCACACTTGGCTTAGTTGCGACCTCAGCAGGTGGCTCCGGTAAGTTGACTTGTTCTTTCTTCTCCTCCACCACTGAATCTGTCACTCCTTCAATATCAACCAATGACTTTTCCAAAATAGACCCGCTGCTTTGCAGCCTCAACGCATTGGGGCTAATGCGCAGTACGTTTGTACTATCGCTGTGTACATCCAAAGTGGCGTGCAGTATATTCATGTTGTCCATTTGGACAATCTTTCCAATGGGCAACTCCTCCTCGGGCTGCGCAGGTTCATTCACTGGCGACATACCCATATATTCACCGCCTCCGAAAAGGGCGTTTAGTCTTTGTTCTTCCGGCGAGAGGTCCATGAAGGCGCTTTCGTCTAGAGGATTTTCAGCCGCTAGTTGGGCTATGAAATCTACTGCAGTTTGAACCTTCTTTACTGGTGATTTGATCTCTGTAGACGCCAAGCAGCTTGATTCCGAGCTAGACTTTTCGGAAAATTCATTTAGTTTTGAAGTTAAGTCGTTCTGTGTTGGATTTGCAGCTTCTTTTCTAGAAAATTCCGTGGTTTCGCAAGATGAAGGAATACAGACAGGCAAGTCAATGAATCTTGGTTCTTTGGTCACTTCCGCATGGTACACTTCTGGTTTACACAAGTCAGCAGCTTTGGATGCTGTTGTTACACCTTCAAGCAAACTTATTTTTTCCGGAGGTAATGGATTATATGCAGGTCTGCTTGATTCTGCATTCACTTCTTCAGTTGCTGGAATATGTACAGGCAGATCAGAACATGATTCTGTAGTCATAGTTCCAGGCAACTGTGTTAGCTGCGCATGTGAGGGAATATAAACAGGGAAATCAAGAGGGTTCGGTTCTTGCAGCCCTCCTTCCCTTTCTGAAGTTGAAGAAATATATCCCGAGTGTTTGGGAGGGCTTGGTTTTGTGGTGGCCTTTTTACAATATTCCTTTGGTTCCGGAGTAGCAGGAGTATGTTCAGACAAGTGAAGAGTATTTGATGCCTTGGGTACTGTTTGAGGCAACAGTTTTACCTCAAGAGTTGATGGAATATACAACGGAAGTTCAAGAGGACTTGGTTCTGCCACCTCCTCGCCAGTATACTCCTTTGTCTTACCAGATTCCAGGTTCGTGGAATTATCTACAGGAAAAGGATTTGAAATAGGCCTTGACTTTGTACAGGCTGGCAAACTGTTTGCTTTAAGAATTGGATTGCTTAAAGGAACGTTATTTTCTTCAAGAGTTGCTGGAGTAAAAAGAGGCGTCTTATTTCGTTGAAGAATTGAGGTGATAGTGAATGGCCTTTCAGTAGTTGAGGAAGCTGGTTCCGGTGTTGCAGGGAGTTTCACCTGATTCGCCTGTTGCCGAATTTCTTTGGCCATCTCGGCCAGCTTTTCCCGCGACACCTTGAACTTGTTGGCGTTCATAATCACCTTGCCCTTAATAATCTTGGATTGGAGATTGGTTTGAACGGGGGTCTCTGAAGGTTTAGCCTGTGACAGAGTTGTGGGCACCGGAGCATTTGGCAGACGCAGTCCACTCAAATCGATCTTCTCGTTGGGTGCCAACACCTTGTTCTCCAGAACAATAAGTGGCGGAGAGGGGCTCTTGTGGAGTCTTGGGGACACCACTGAAACTGATTGATCAACAGGAACTTCTGGAGCTGGCTGAAACGGATGTTGTGGCTGGAGTTGTGTGGAAATCTGTATGGGTTGCTGTGCTGCTATCCTTTGTGGATTGGGTGAAATTTGCTGCCCAGGAGTATGCTGCTGCTTCATCAACGACTTGTAACTCGGTCCGCACATGGCTCGATGTTTGGGCAGTTGATTCACAAGATTGAGCAGCAGTGGTTGCTGCTTTGGGCGGATGGTCAAGTCCGCCTTGGCAATGGGCATGGAGAAGGCTGCAGGAGAAGCTGCGCCCCGAGAAGCTGAACCCTGGGCAGAGGATAGCGACGCCGCCTGGGATGTTGTTGCCATCTGCTGAGGCTGCGAGTTGATGGTCGTGTTCTTGTTAAGTATCCTGTTTTTAAGCAAGGTCTTGACGTGCATTGAACGATTGGCATTTGACGTGTTGTACACTGTCGGGTTTGGTGTCGTCTGTATGGGCACCGTCTTTTCTATAAATTCCGAAATCATAAATCGCTTCACCAAGGGCTGCGGTGCTGTGAAGTGAGAAAATAAAATCGTTAATGTAGGGAAGAGTAGGGCTGAAAATATCAAATATATGTGTGTATCAATTTTACATAGCATTTGTAGTAGTTTAAGTATATTTTATTTATACTAATTTCACCCTTTGAATTTTCTAACTAATTGCATTGTGCTTACATTGACTAGAGACCAGCATGAAAAGCATATGTTAATTTTAGTAAAACATTTAGTTATTTATACAAAATGTATTTTAATTAAATAAAATCTATTTATTGGCTTACAGTTCTTAAATTTGCTGTCTTTTGAGGTCGACATATTATTTAAGTAATAACAATGTTTACAAAATGGAATTATAAAACCATTTCCGCCGAAGATAGAAATCATAGTAAAAGCAATAGCAACAGTAAATAAAACCAGATAGAACATCACATAATAACAAAAACAATCGCATACACAAACAGCAGTTTGGTCATGCTGGGATTTGAACCGGGGCCAAAAAGCGAAAACCGCTGCTTCGCAACGACATTTCGTCCCTAACCTCATTTGCACCGCGCACTTACAAGTTGGACCATCGAAAGAATATAAATGGGAGTGGCGAAAGTGACACTTAAAGTTAGTTCACAACGTGAAAATTCAAAAAAAAAATAGTCCACCCTTGCACGGGCACTATAATTTATAATTTTTTGTGTTTTTGTTTATTTGGTTTTTTATGTCGGTATAAATAAGATTCTTTGTAATAAAATGATTTCTTAGTAATTATATTTAATTTGTTTAAAAAGGAAAGCTATTACCTTTGACAAATAACTTAAACCAACAAAAACTAAAATTAAATATTTTAAACTTTAAAAAAGTATTTGAATATCTAAAATTACCGGCGTTTAGTCGAAACAAGTCATGCTTATTTGTGTCAAATAAAAATAAAATGCAAATTTTGAATTTTGATATCTAAATCCTCGTGCATAGTTTAATATAACATCTAAAAATTTTAAATTGGTCTTAAAATAAAAATCAATCAAATCTTAAGGGTCAATTTTAGGCATTTTACTCGGTAATTGTATTTTAATTGTGTTAAATAATTTATTTAAATTTAATTTAAGTTATATAAGAAGTAAAGTTTTTATTTTAATTAAAAATTAATAGTTAATATGCCAAGCAAAATATGAGACAATATTATTAAGCTTATTTACTTAAAAATGATCATTAACCCTAACTCCAAGCCAAAGAAACCTAGCCATTTTCCCGCCATTTTAATGTTGTTTAGTGTAAATATTTTGTACTATAAAATAAAAACAAAATATTTGAATATGTAAAAAAAATTAAAAAGCATTCGCCATGAGACGAACTCGGGATGAATCGGACCCGAACGAACTTCTTTGGACAATCCGTCGTCGTCTTAAGCAGCTGCGCCATCGCATCAGTTTTGAGCCCCACGTCCCAAACTCGTACACGTATTTAGACGAAATTGGGAATATCTAGCAAAACCCTCGGATGGCTAACGGTTTTTGGGTAAAGCACAGAAATTCAAAATTAAAAAAACTACTTGATTTACCGGGCTGACGAAATTGTTGTTGTGGCTGATGCAATTTGCACTCTGCTGCGTTCGACGTCGACTGCGCAGCGGCAGAGGGCGAAGGAATGCTGGATGAAGGGGTCTCCACCTTCCGGTCTCCAAGTTTTTGATTTCTCAGGACCTCGGCCAGTTGCCTATCCAGTCCCGCTTCCTTAAGCTTGTTGAAATCCAGCTGAACCTTCTTAATTATCCGCTTGGGCGGAGGTGCGCCTTTGGTCACTTGCGGGGGAGGGGCACTGCTGGGATTGCCAGGACCGGGTTGATTGGAAGCGGTGGCCACTGCCGCCGGTGGACCCATAATGACCTGCCTCCCGGGATCATCCATTACCACTGTTTAAAGAAGCTTCCCTCAAAATCGCAACAGTTTTTCAATATAAATGACGACAGAAATCCGAAATTCTTTCACACTCGTTTTGGTCGCACGCCTATCGTTGGTTTGATTTTTTAGTCATCCGACAACAGTAAGGTCTAGAAAATTGACTATAGCTCGCTTCCTGGCTATATACGCGTCACAAACACTGTTTTACTTTATTTTCGACCATTGTCCAGCCTTTTTTCACTTTTAAATTATCAAAAAGACCAAGCATGTGCAACTCGAACACTAGTGTGACTGCGTTTCTTAAGTGAAAAATACCATATCATTCTTAAAAATGTCCTAAAATATACCAAGTATTTTTAAAATATATCGTAAAAGCAATTTTTAGAACCGCATTGAGGGTATTCCCTGAACGCCTGAATCTCTGAGATTTCAACCATAATTTTCTGCAATTATGGGAACGGAAAACATTTGTCCATATTGAATTGTTGGTACTTTTACAATGAAATAATAAATACAGCGTCTAAGTCAAGTTTGGTATTTATTCTAAAATATGTTGTTTGGTATAACAAATATGAGGCTACTTTTATTTATCTGCAATATTTGCTATAATATGTGTATAAGTACTGGAATATTTTTATTGAATTTTGTTTTCAAATTCGTTGGTTCCACTTAATTTAATTTCGTATTCTTTTCCCCAATATGTAAATAATAAATAAATAAAGAAATTAAAGAAAAGTTTAATTAAAGATTAAATTTAAAAAAAATTGAACTAAAAAACGTTTTTTGTTTTACAATTTTAGTACATTTTACCTTACCTAGACACATAACAAATTGTCTACTTTTTACCTTACCTAAATTCTTATTTTTACAAATACCTTGTACCTTACCTAGATCCAAAAACTAGTACCTTTCCCAACACTGTTTATAATATATTATTTTTTTCAATTCCTGATATCTACAAAACTTCTTTGCACAAAATGTTGTACCCCAATTTCGAAATAGTCAAATGATGATTTTGTGTTTGTTTTGTGTAGTGCCCATAAACTATCGTATAACTCTAGTGAACGCCCACCACTAACTGCGCAAGGGCTGACAACCCTGTTTTCTACACCACCAAAAACATTTTCTGGAAGATTTTTACCAACGCTAAAAACGTTTTTTGTCCCAAACGGCTTGAAAATCAATAAAAAGTAAGAACTATGGACTTTCAGAACCGCGCCGGCGGCAAGACCGGCAGCGGAGGCGTGGCCTCCTGGTCGGAGACGAACCGCGACCGGAAGGAGCGCCTCCGGCAACTGGCCCTCGAGACCATCGATCTGAACAAGGATCCGTACTTCATGAAGAACCACTTGGGTTCCTACGAGTGCAAATTGTGTCTGACGCTGCACAACAACGAGGGCAGCTACTTGGCCCACACGCAGGGCAAGAAGCACCAGGAGAATCTAGCCCGGAGAGCCGCCAAGGAGGCCAAAGAGGCGCCCTCATCGCTGCTGGCGCCGGAGAAGCCCCGCGTGGAACCGAAGAAGTTCGTGAAGATCGGACGACCCGGCTACCGGGTGACCAAGCAGCGGGAGCTTAGCAACGGCCAGCAGTCGCTGCTCTTCCAAATCGACTATCCGGAGATCACGGAGAACATCGTACCGCGTCACCGCTTTATGTCCGCCTATGAGCAGAAGATCGAGCCCCCGGATCGCAAGTGGCAGTACCTTCTTTTCGCCTCCGAGCCATATGAGACCATTGGATTCAAGGTTCCCTCGCGGGAGGTGGAGAAGAGCGAGGGCAAATTCTGGACGCACTGGAACCGCGACACAAAGCAGTTCTTCCTGCAGTTCGCCTTCAAATTCGAACCTAAGATACTGCCGCCACCGCCACCGAATCTTCATCGCGCGCTGGGACCGCCCGGCGGATTTCCCATGCCGGGTCCACCACGTCCCGCCATGCATCCCATGTTCAATGGCGTCCCTCCACCGCCACCCATGTAATCAAGAAATTAAACTTAACCAGGGGCTTCGCTGGAATCTTTGCAGTTCTGGCATTATTTTGGCAAGGTAATCACTATTAACTAAGAGACTGCAGCAAAGCCCGATTACCCTTCAAATAATAAACTATTTTCCACTTAATACAACTCGAGTGCTTTGTATTTTTGTTTCCGACTTAATAAACTGAAAAAATATTGCTGGTTTCTTTGTAATTGTACGTCTTACAAATCGATCGCGTTTAAGGTAATTAGTTTAAATCTTATATTTTTGCTTAAATTAGGCAATGTACAGGTTCAGTTGGCTGGGCTTCCTTCTGTCTAAGGATTTTAGATCTTTTCGCGCTTCTTAAAGTTGCGCTTGGAAGCACATCGGTTAATAATGTCCGAGACATGTGGCTTGTGCTCGAAGATCTTCATTAACTGATTCTGCGCCTCGTTGATGCCATCGGTGATGATCTTGCTGCGCTGTATGTTGCCCTGCAAAATAGAAAAGTTGTTAGTTTGCAACTAAGATATATTAACTGAATTCACCCACCTTCAGCAGTTCAGTGACACGTTCCATTTCGCTATGCTTTTCCTTGTCCTTTTCCAGTTCTTGCAGCATTGTCTCGAGTTTTCCCAGACTGAAAACCTCAGATTCATTCTGAGGAAGAGCAAATTGTTGATTAGCGGCTATGTCGCCATTTAATTACCAAATTTCTTACCAAGTCCTCCATTTGGGAGCGCAAATGATAAATTTTCCATCCATTAATCTTTCCCTGGACATTTGGTTGATTGGCTAGATCAATAACAGTGGCACGTCGCTCCTCCCTTGGCTTCACATCCGCATAGCGATGGAAATGATTGTTGGCCAACTTGTGGGTGGGTTTATAGGTCTGAAAGTCAAAAGGAACATGAGTAAATGAGCTAAGCATGGAGTCCTGGCTAAGCTTACATTAAGCAAAGCACAATTGCGCGGACGTCGTATCACAAAGTCCACCGGATTGGCATTCTCCTTGTTGCCCGTCACAGCGGGTGCACTGCTCCGATGGTTGGCATCGCCCGGCGCACTATTGGGAGCGACTCCCGGGGTCGCCGCTGTCACCAGCAGACCTCCATTGTTGTGTTTCTGCATGTAGGATGCGCCAGCCGGCGGCGTTGCTTCTGCACTGGGTGGAGGTAGCGACAAAGATGCCTGGCTCTGCGTGGAGTGCTGGCTGTCATTGCTGGGGAATACAATAGAGGATTATTCAATCGCCATTGATTAGTTAAACTCGTTTAACCCACGTTGATCGACGCGGCTTCTTCCTGGAGGAGCAGTCGTAGCTGGAGCTGGAGCTATTGCCAGTGCCATTCATACGCGTTCCCGCCTGCTGCATCAATTGATGAGGCGCCTGCTGCTGAGGCTGCTGTTGCTGGGGCGTTGGCGCTTGCACGTCCACAAAGGCACTGCTTCCACTGCGTCCTCCAAGTGAGGAAAGGCCAAGGTTCTGCTGCATTGATTGATGCGAGGAGTACATCTTTAAATTAACGAAAATTTAGTAAGATATAGTTTAGGTTGCTAATTTAGGTACCCACCTCAGTAATGGGATTAAAATGTGTGGAATTATCGCGCCCACTTGCACCTCCAGTTACCGGTGGATCTCCAATCCTGTCCTGCAATTGCTGGTCGACACCAGGCGAGGAATTGGCCGACACTGTGGTTGAGCCATCTGACGAATCTGGCGACTCTGCCCGGGCAGTTCGCGTTGTGGAGACGGTGCCAACTGTGGTTGCCACACTGGTTGCACTGCTTGCCACTCCATGGGCCACGCGCTCCCGTTCTTTCTTGGCCAACGCTTCCACAGTGAGCCCGGAGCCGACGGACTGAGGCACCGCCACCGATACTGGCTGGATATTGAAAGTTGTGCCCGGAGCAGGGGTCATATTTGGACCACTGGTGTTGCTAGCCATCGACAGTAAGGTGGGTCCCAGATTCTTGGCCGCGCGGATGGGCGAACCGTCTGCATCCCGTTTGCGCATGAAACTGGACACCAGCGCTGCACTTCCTGCTGCTTGCTGCGGATTGCCCGCCCCAGTTGTCACCTTCACGGATGTATGCAGCGGGATAACCATGTGTTGCGGCGGTGCACTGTTTGGTCCTGCCGGTATAATGAGTTGCTGGTGACCAATCGTCCGGGTGGCCGCTCCTCCGGCACCTGACGGCAATACGGTAAAAGTGGCCTGAGATCCGGTACCCGCTGATCCCGCTCCAGTGGGCGCATGACTGCCGAAGGGCAGCGAAGACACCGACAAACTGCTGCCGCCGGCGCTGCTAACCAGTTGTGCCTGGGCCTGGGTGCTCTGCGTCACCGTGGTTGTGGTCAATGAGAGAACCCCCGTGGAGGCGGAGGCCGGCATGGATTCGTAGTAAATCGTGGCAGCACTTCCCTTCTCATCTATCTGTTAATGCAAAACCCAATGAATAGGAAATATATTAAAATAAATACCCGAATAATTCGCTTAGCTGCCCACATTCTTAGTTCTTCTTTTTTAGATAAGTATAATTTAATGTAAAATAATTGAATGCAAAAGAAACAACGGAAAACTTGAAATAGGAAAGTAAATTATGACTAACGCTATAAAAAGGGGTTGAGTCCAGCGTAAGGATGTAAATAAATACAATTAAAAAATGACAAGTGTCAAAAATAATAGTACACCTTGAAAGAGCTCACTTATATAGTTTAAATTTTATCAAAAAGGAGTAAACGTTATTTTAACCAAAACTAAAAAAAGGTTTAAGCCCCTTATTTTTTTTTAAGTGGACTATAAGTGAAATCTTGAAAACTGGAAAGCTAAGCGAATAACCAAAAAACCAACCTTCATCAACTGGCTCTGTGAAGCCACCACCGGATTCCATGTGCGTTGGAAACCCGTGACTGTTGCTCCGCTAGTGCCAGATGAATCTCCACCGGGCGCCGCCGTGGCCGGTGTCATCATCATCTTGCCCAGAGTAATGCCGTGGGCATTCTTGATGGGCGTCAGAGTGCCCGTGAGGATGTTACCACCTGGACCCACCGCTCCTCCTCTTCCGCTGACGGTCAACGGCAGGACAGTGGCTCCTCCAGCTGCCGAAGTGGCCCCTGCCACTGAACTGGGATTAACCACACTGGCGGAGACATTCGGCACTGGTACCGCTTGGATACTAGCCACGCCCTGCGGCGCCATTGTGGGCGCTCCTGCTCCTCCGGCGGTCGACAACTTTCCTATCGGATTTAGCTGCGTAATGGTTAATGATGGTTGTACTTTTGCCGTCATGGTAACAGGTGGTCGAATGCCTGCAGGAGGGGAAAATAAAATAAAATATTATGATGATACAAGAATAAGGTTTTCTATTATCTATAAAAAAAATTAACACACATAATTCCATTTTTTTTTTTAACAAAACCTGGGTTACTTATGATAAGGGAAATTTATTTTAAATATAAATTCAATTTTAACTAAAAGCCTACAACCACAGCTCGCCGCCGGAAATCTCCAGGGCCATCTTTCTTCGAAAATAGTCAATGTTATCTTGTGAGAAGGTGATTGGAGCATCCCGCGTCAGGTATTCAGCAAACATACAGGCGAAAACGCCGCAGTCCCTGCTGTTTTCCTGTCGCGGCACGTTTAGGGCATTTCCAATTCGAAAGCCGCTGGTGTCAAAAGATAGCTTGCGCTTATCCAGCGACTCCTGCTGCAGGTAAGCCTCCAGTGCGTCCAGCACTTTTTGGTTGCCTCCGCCTATTGAATCGTAGTATAGAATAGTTTTGTCCCGCATATGGATGATGGCCATGCACCAGTGAACGCCGTTGGAATGCACAGGCACCGGAATAATGTCCTTGCTAAAAAGATCAACCTTCCGTGTCCAACGCTTTACGCCCGCATGGCCACTCTGCAGTAGGCGTGGCACAAAGAAGGTGTTCATGGCATACACGCTGGGCAGCTGGCCAACACACTTCTCCGAGCGCTCGGTCAATAAGTTCATATAGAAGTTGATTATCACATCGTTAAGCCATCGGAAATTCAAAAGGATTTGAATTTCGCTGCGTTGGATGTTAAGATTAAACTTGGTCACAAGCACCTGAAGACAGTCACCCTCAGCTAGTTCTATTAAACGCTTCAGATGCTCTTTGCTCAGTGGAATAAATTCGATATTTTCCTTTCCATTCTTCTTATTTTGGTCAATGCCTAATTTCCTGTGCAAACCACACGAAACACGTGCTTTTTTGGCGTGTTTAGCTTTGTAAAATGCTGGTTCCAAAAGTTTTTCTTTATCCAAGCACTTTTTCGCTGACCTCTGCCTGAAATCTTCTACGTAGTCATCCCCCAAGATGATGCTGATGGTAGACCGACGTTGCAGGGGCCGTTTGAGGGCCAATGGTGCCGGTGGAAGTTTCGGTTGCTCCCTTACCTCCAAGGAGATCTTCGGAGAACAATTCAATTTGACTACGCGGTCATTGCAGAGGTGTTGATCAATGGTTTCAATCATATCCTCTTCTTGAGATGATGATCCAGAAGGCAACTCGGGATTCCCAATCTCACAAGTCGGTGTGTGGGAGCTCTGGCTCAAATGCGATTTGAGTGGACTTGCCTTTTTGTGGCATTGACTGCGGATGAGGTTGAGGTATCGCTCCAAGTTCTGTCTCTCGAGGGCCAGCACGCTGTACTTATCCTGGGTTGGCGATTGACTCGTACATGTCTCTGTATCGCTACACACCGGCGACCCAAGCATAGATGGCTGCATCGGGCTCCTTTGCTGATTTTCGCATTCTCGCTCTGTCATGGTCCTAATGGGACTGCAGTCCTTAGCAGCCCAGTTCGAAATTAAGCAATCAGTTGTATATATAATGGGTTTTTCGCTGTCCAGGAAAGTAAAGTAAGCTACCAACCATCAATATCAAGAAGAATGAGATTCAACAGACCCAAGCTTTTGCTGATCGCCGATAATGTCCACGAAAATGTCCTTACGCTGGGAAAAGTCTCTTAGTAACTCGTAGGAGTTATACAAAAACTGACGGGTTGTTCGCAGTTGCTGGGCAAGTGATTTTCAATGTTATTTTCTTTTATCAAGAAATGCTTTTAAAAAAACAAATAATACGAAAACCTTGCTACCTGCTACCTAGTCTTTAATTTCTAAATTGGTTACTACATCTATCGATAGTTGTTGAAATGTCAAGACTTAATAAACAGTGTTGAAAAACTCTTTTTAAATATTTCTCAACTATAGCAACGTACTTAATACTATCTTTAAACTGGGAACGTTACTTACCCATCTTAGCGGCCGCGGTGGTGCTCATCAAGAAGGGTTGCAGCATCACATTCCCGGCCAGACGGGCAGCGGATCCGATGATCTGCTGAGTTGTCCCAGTCGCTGGCTGCTGCAGTTGGATGATTCGCGTGGTGGGCAGATTGGTGGCCGTCAGAGCAGTTCCCCCAGCACCAGGACCCCGCCCGGGCGCCACTGTTGCTCCTCCGGAAACACTGACCGGTGTTGGCGAAGCCGTAACGCTGGTATTCAGCTGCGGGATGCTTGGAGCCCGGATGCTTATGCTCGTGGTGTTCAGTTTGCCGCCCGGAAAACTTTTGCCCAACGGAATGGGACGCACGTGTCGAGGCGTCACAGTAGTTCCTCCGGGAGTCGTGGTCGTTACTCCACCCGTGGGCGTGGCCACTGCAAAGCGAGGATTAAATTGCTGCCCGGGATTCTGGCTCACATTGGGCGCGGACACGTTGGAGGAGTAAACTAGAGTGGCCTGGTGCTGTCGTTGGGGCAATACAGTGGCCACATAAGCCTGAGGCCCTCCGCCAGGACCCGTGGCTTGTTGTGGCGTCAAGGGCTGGCCAGCAGAGACGGATAGAGCTGAAAGGGATTTCGTTTAGAGTGTTTCTACTACAAAGCATTATCCACACAATCACTCACCTGTTGGCGCCTGCACTGGAGTGGTGGTCACCACACTGGCATTGGAAATGCACGCAGATGTCGTTATAATCCTCTGGCGTGGCTGCGGAATGGCACGGATCAGTTGCACCTGTCCCGTGGGACCTTGCATCCAAGCAGCACTGTTGCTGGACGAGATCACCGCCGATGGTGGTTGCGCTGAGAGCGCCACGCCACCTCTGCTCACCGAGGCGGTCGCCCCGCGAACAAATCCTCCGGTGGAGCTAAGAACTGTCGGTGCCGTTTGCGTCACGGTGGCCGATGATGTGGCTCTTAGGGGCGTCACAAGCCGCTGGCCAACTCCCACACCAACGCCTCCCATCTGGGTGGCCGTCACACTGGCCCGCGGCAGATATGTGGCCTGGGTCACGGGCCTGGTCACGGTGATCGATGCATTTGCCCCACTCCTCGCCGGCGCAGCTGGTATGGCCGTAATCTGGGTCCTTCCCGTGGCCGTGACATTCTCCAGCTGCTTGATCATGGGCATCACCACCCGGACTTGCGTGGACTGGCCACCTGCCCCAATGGCTCGTATGGAGGCCGCCGTAGTGGCTTGTCCTGCATTCAGCGCAATCGGTGTGCCCAGGGATGTTTGCTGCACGGGATTGGCTGCTGCCACTTTGATGGTGCCACCGCTGAGGATCGGTGTCCCCGAAATGGATATCCCACCGCTGCCGTCCGATTTCACGTGCGTAATCTTGGCGGCCACCGAGGAGTGCGCTGCAGAGGATGGCAAATGGGATGGCAATGAGTACTTGTTTATGACGCCACGCAGTTGCAGGGGCGGATGTGAGTGCGATACCAGGGATGCGGATGCGGATGCAGATGCGGAGGCGTTTGCAGAGGCGGACATTGATCCAGTGGCTGCCAATAATGATGATGATGATGGATATAAAGATGGCAGCAATGTCAACGATGGCAGTGCATGGGTATGCAGTTGTTGGGGGCGTATCTTAATGGTTTTCAGGGGGGCTGTGCGGGTGGGAGTGGCAGTGTGTGTTCTTCTGTGAGTTTTCGGTTAAAAGTTCCACATGGAACACAAACAAAGGACGGACAGGTGTTCTTATCGAACTTTTTTAAACAATTTTTTAATGTTTATTAATTTGTTTTAAATCAATGATTTAAAACCTTACAAGTTTAAAATATTTACGGTTTTTATTCATTTAAATTTTTCCTACTGAAATTTTGTTAGTTTCAATAATACTTTTAACACGTTTGAAAAGTTATCTTGTAATTGGACAATTTTTAAATTAGAGTTTACCAAAACATTTGATTAAACAATAATTCGTTATAAAAAAATGTTATATCAATATAAAGTTAACAAAGAACGATTTGGACATTATTTTAGTCGAGAAGAACAATTACTTTCTGGGGCTGTTGGCAACCCTGCCACGAATGCACAGTAACAACAAAACAAACACATACACGCAGAGAGAGAGAGCAACAGAGAGAGGTGCACAAATATTATGTATACACACGCATACACGCGCGCAATGCTAGGGCTTGCACATATATCATACGTATATAAATATAAATAATCCACTTGGATATCGGTGAACTTACCTGATGGCGCTGTAGCTGTACTTCCACCCACTGGAACTCCCCCTGTACCACCTTCACTAGACGCACTCATCCTTCCAGTATTAAATTGCGATTTCCTGCAAAACAACAATTTCGAATCAGATTTCCACGTTTTACATCTCTACCCTCTTTCTCTTCTTATCACTGTTCACTATGTATCCACAGATTTTCTGCACTCAATAGCATTCATAAACAAGCCAAAAGCTGCGATGTTTCAATATTTTATTGTAGCAACTTGCCTCTTTTGCTGATTAGAAACACTTTCACGGCCAAGAGGGCTTTTTTCTTATGATTTTCACCGAGCTTTCTATTAGTTAAGCGAATTTTACTTATGTTTTGCTGCTGGTCTAGAGGTGGAAAAACATCGATGCTAGCATCGAAACAGCGTTGGTATCGAGGTTTGGCAAGAATCATCGATATTTTCCCATCTCTATCTGAGGAGGTCTCCGATAACGGCGGAGTATGTATTCGCTAGCTGAGGTGCAATTATCCGCTAATTGTGGATTAGGTCCCCGCTACCTGCGGTGCTGGCATCCGCTATTGACATTGATTAATTCCGAAATATTTAATGTAACATTAACTTACAAATATTCATAAGCTATAAAACTACCAAACGCTTTTTAAGACTAAGTTTTGTACCAAAATCACAGAATATTAAATTCATGCATGTTTTATTAATTTACATATTCGTTTGCTCTCTTACATTTTTTTATTTATATATTTTGATTTAAATTTAAAATTCATATATAAATTTATAATTTATGCGTTTCTATCTATATAATAATTGGCTGATTATGTTTATATATACCCTTTTTTGTCGCCCCTAAAGAAATCCACTTTTAAGAGTAAAAAAGTATATTACCTAAGTTTTTGATATAGTATATTAATTATCTCAGTTGATGGGTAGTCTTTAATAAGACTTTTTAAATATTTTGTTTTGTATCCTACTTCATCAAAACAAAGACCATGCAATTTTTCAAAAGTAGGACAAACATTAGTACCTGCTCCATATAATATTTTGGATAAATCTTTCGGCTTGAAAATTTTCTCTTTAGCGATGAAATGATTTAAATATCGTTCATTATTAAAACAAGATTCATGAAAACTTCTTAAAATAGAAGAAGCATTATTACCAGTCATTGATAAAATACCAGCTAAATCACTAGAACTAAAATTAGAATTATAAAAATCATCTAAAAATATGGTTTTGTTACCGTTATTATCATAACAAATATTATGAAAATCTTTTAGGGCCGAACAAGCGTTATCCTCTGCTCCATGCAATATGTTACACAAATTATTCAGCGTAAAGCCTTCTATATCATCTAAGAAATGATTAAGATACACCTTTGACTCTTCTACAAAGCAAAATTCGTGCAATCTTTCTATGCCACCTGCTGTACCACTTAATAAGCTGCATAAATCTACTGGCTTAAAACCTATATTATAGAAATCCTGTAGAATTGTTGATTTCCCTCCTTCTTCATTAAAACAAACACTATAGAAGCTTTTTAAAATTGAAGAAGCACGAATTCCTCCTCTACATAATATAGAGGATAGGTTACTTGGCCTAAACCCTATATTATAGAAATCATCCAATATTTTTGTTCTCCTTCCTTCGCTATTGAAACAGGCATTGTGGAATTCTTCAAAAGCATCTACGGCCTTAGCTCCCGATCCGCTTAGAATACCGGATAGGTTATGCATGGAGAAATTCTCCTCACCCTTTCCTTTTAAAAAATGCTTTAAATGTGGTGTTTTCTTTCCTTGTTCATTGATGAAAGCATTGTATAAATCCTTAAATGACTTTGGAGCATGAACTCCTGCCCCACTTAAAATGCTGGACATATTAGTAAGATTTACCCCTTCTTTTTCGAGGGTTTTTAGGTATTGTGTCTTCTTTCCATCTTCGTCAAACCAAAGATCACATAACTCTTTAAAGGCTTTGGGAGCATTCAAGCCCCCACCATGTAAAATACTTGAAACACTAGCAATGTTTACTCCTTCATTTTCTAGAGCTTTTAGTTGTAGAGTTTTCGTTCCCCTTTCATCAAACCATATTCCATACAAGTTTTTAAAAGCTTTAGGTGCATTAGACCCAGATTTACTTAAAATACTGGACATATTGGAAAGGTTTATTCCTTCTTCTCCCAAACTTTTTAAATATTTAGCTTTCTTTCCTTCTGAGTCAAACCACAGGTTGTACAAGTCCTTAAAGGCTTTTGCAGCATTGGAGCCTGATCCACTCAAAATACTCGATATAGTGGCCAAGTTAATTTCTTCTTTTTCTAATGTCTTCAAAAACTGTGTTCTATTTGCTTGATTATCGAACAACAGGTCATACAACTCTTTAAAAGCTTTGGCAGCATTAAACCCAGCTCCATGTAGAATATCGGAAATGTTGGCAAGACTTATTCCTTCTTTTTCTAAGGTTTTCAAACATTTGGTTTGATTTCCTTGCCCATCGAACCACAGGTCGTATAAATCCTTGAAAGCCTTTGCCGCATTTGTTCCTGCCCTATGTAAGATACTGGATACATTGGGCAAATGAATTCCTTTTTCTTCTAGAGTTCTTAATTGTTGAGTTTTCTTTCCGCGTTCATCAAACCACAGTTCATATAAGGCTTTAAAAGCCTTCGCTGCATTTGATCCTGCTCCGCCTAAAATACTGGATACATTTCTTAGATTTATCCCTTGTTTTTCCAGAGTTTTTAAATATTTTGTTTTATTTCCTTGCTCATCGAACCAGATGTTATACAAGTCTTTAAATGATTTTGCAGCATTTGTCTTTGCTCTGCTCAAAATACCGGACACATTAGATAGATTTATGCCTTCCTTTTCTAAAGTTTTCAAGTAACGCGTTTTGTTTCCTTGATGGTCAAACCATAGGTCATACAAGTCTTTAAATGCTTTGACAGCATTTAATCCAGCACCATTCAAAATACTGGACATATTAGGCAGGTTGATTCCTTCTTTTTCCAAAGTATTCAAATATTGTGTTTTATTTCCTTGCTCATCGAACCATAGGTGATACAAGTCCTTGAAAGCTTTTGCAGCATTTTGTCCTGCTTTGCTTAGAATACTAGACATGTTCGGTAAGTTAATACCTTCTTCCTCTAATGTTTTTAGATATTGTGTTTTATTTCCTTGCTCGTCAAACCACAGCTTAAACAATTCTTTGAAAGATTTGGCAGAATTTAATCCCGATCCACTTAAGATGCTGGACATATTCGATAAATTTATCCCTTCCTTTTCCAAAGTGGTTAAATATCGTGTTTTATTTCCATGTTCATCAAGCCACAAGTTATACAGATCGTTGAAGGCTTTGTTGGCATTGTTATATGACTTGTCTAAAATACTAGACATACTTGCTGTCTTTATCCCTTTTTCTTTTAAAACTTTCAGACTTTTTGTCTCAATTAAAAAATCGAGAAACTCATTAAATGCGGGTGTTCCTTGCTTACCAATTAAATTTTTAGCAAATTGAATTTCCTCTGTATGTGTAGGATTTTCTTCCATGCGGGGTCTTTTGGAGGTTTTAGTTTCTGCATCCTTAGCGGAATGTCTCTTTTTTGCTGTTTTTGGACCATTTTCAGGACTTTTCTTGGCTGAGTTCCTTGAACTTGTTCTTTTAGAAGGATCTTCATTTTCATACTTACATCGACGGAAGGCTTTTTTGATGCTTTGGCTGCTTTACTAATAGAGGATTTTTTAGGGACCCTAGAGTTTCGGCTTTTGCCTAAAATAAGTAATTTTTAAAAGTTAAGCAATTTTCTTTAACATATTGCATTACATACCCGAATTATGGACTATTTTTGACGCACCCATTATCAACAATTTTAAATCAGCTGTTTGCACGTGTAGCAGCAAATGATCTTCTCGGTAGACAGTTTGGGAACCGCGGTATTTTTGACGCTTTATCTGACTTACTATCCTTTCATGCTATTTAAAATCATTTCCTCTTCTGAGCGAATAAACGTGTGCTCATTTTCCCTCATTTCCTTTAAGTTAAAAAGGCTTTTATTTTTGTTTTGGTTTGCTGCTCTTTGCTTATCAATTGTTAGTGTTACCATATGCTGCTCGTTAAATATTCTCGGCCTTCGCAAAACATACCAAAAGATAGAAGGTTCGGACAAATGTTATTCCTAGCGTATTAAAATATATCAAACGCTTCTTGTTTTCCCGAATACTTATTTTATAAGTATAAACATTAAATAAAATTTAATTAACTCAGATAAAAATTAATTAAATTTACATATTTCCATTATACAACAAATAGATTACTTAAGTTAGACCAGTTTTAAGTTTTAGCCTTAGCAGTTTTGATAATTAAATTATTTAATTTTTAATAGAATTTAAACCAAAACAAATACTTTTTTTGTGTTATTTTCGTTTAGTATATTTTCCCAGCTGTGGGGGTGTATTTCTCCTCGGCACCTGCGGCCACACTGCCCAACCCCACCACCATTAATTCGCTCAGTTGTGTTTTCGTCTTACCTTTTTCCAGTCTCTCTCGCGAAGTAGTTGGCCAATTGAGTTTTGCAAAGTTTTCGCTGGGACCAAAAAGACAAATTTTCCAAAAACCAAAAGAAAATCTTACAGTGCGTGTCTGCGAGTGTGTGTGCCATCAATCCAGTCGTGTGGGTGCGTGTGTGAATGCTAGTGTGGGACCGCAAATTAAAAGCAATACCACACTGAAAAAACCGACACAATCACACACGGAAAAGAACAGTTTAATTCAATTACAAGTGAAATTAAAGTGAGTGCCCGATAATTGTCAACTGGCCAGGTGGACAGTAAAATCAACGAAGGTGTTACGTGAAAAAGCCAGAGATCGTCGGGGGCCAAAAAATCTCTTTTAGTGGCTGCCAGAAAGAAAAGAAATTGATTTTCCACAATTGCAATTGGAAGCAGAGAAGGGAAAAACAAGTGTGTGTGTGTGTGAGAGCGAGGGGGTGTCCAAGAGAAAGAGAGAGCGGGCGGCGGAGAGAGCAGCACTTCCAGGCGTCGCATCCTCCTCCTTTTTGGATTTTCGCATGCAATGAATATTGTCGGGGAATATGAATATAGCTCCAAGGATATGCTGGGCCACGGCGCCTTTGCCGTCGTCTACAAAGGACGTCATCGCAAGGTAAGAGGAAGAAGGCTGCAAAACGGAAATCTCTTCCAACCACAGTTCCAATCTTGGAATTCGCTTGGGAGAGATATCAAACCCTAAACAACAACAATTCCGTCATATGTTATTAACCTGTTTTTCCATCATTCGTTGTTATTGTTTTATTTTAATGCGGGGCTTGGTCGCATTTGTAAATAATACAATAACAAGCCCCAAAGTTATTAACAATGCGCCATTGTCAAAGGTAAACACGCAGCAAACGCCAAGAGCCAAAGCCCCTCGCCAAATGTCGTATATATAACGAAAATCAGCTGATCACAGTGCTGCTAAACATTATAAATAGTGTATATCAGAAACCATTAAATTAAACGAATAAAAGGCTTCTTTACAATTTATAAATATAAAATAAAGTAAAGCCACATTTCTGCTTTGCATTGGGTCAAAAAATACTACCTGCGTATGTGTAGATAAGTTCAAAAAGATCAATTAGCAATTATATGCTGGCAAAATTTTACCTGAATTTTTACTACGAACAAGTAATAAACTTGTAAAATTGTAAGCATTCACAAGAAATAATTAGCAAAAAATACTAATTATTTGTGTATTCAGAAAAACTATTTATATTACAAAATGTCCCAACCAAAACAATATTAATATTATTTTGATATATTCTGACCCACTGTACCGGACCCAAGTAAATTGTTTAGCGAATTCACAGCCCTTTTGTTAGGGCTCCTTTTTTTTGTTTTCTTTAAAATTTGCGTTTTAGTTATGTTTTTTTTCTATTGCTCTCTGTTGAAACCCTCTCCATATTTCAAAGAAAAATTTCGGTGCCACACGCACGTGCGATTTCTTCTGGCAATACAAACAAAACACACAAACACCACTGCGTATGATAAATATACAATTTGTTCGCGCTAGAAGTGTGTTGAACTATTTCAGGGTCATCTTAGAAATAATGAAGTATAAACAATTGTAAGGCGTGTTTTGGACAGCAAAAGGGCTGATAAATTCCAATTGGATTAGAGTAGGAATAAAGTAAAAAAATTGAAAAATAACTAAAAACACTATAAAACGTTTTTAAATTGTCACTGCCTTCAAATTGTTTATTACTTGTTTAAGCACGCTTTAATTGCACCTTGGAAACCTTTAGCTTTTTATTTGCAAATTAGCAGTACAATCTTTTGTGAATATTTAATATTATAAACTTTAGTTTCCCATAATAGGCCTTTTTAATTGCCACCAGATTAACCAGTTAGCCAAGTGCTGCAGGTCAAGCAACTTTTAACATATCTCTGCCAATAAAAAACAAAACTTGTATATATTGAAATAGTTAAAAAGAAAAAAAAACATTTTAAATGGTGGGTCATAAATATGGAATGGCGGTTATTTGTTTAATTTTCATTCAGTTTTAAAAAGCAAAACAAATCAAAACAACAGAAAACACGCAAACTGAAAAGATCCAAGCGAAAAGTTTTTCGAATCAGCAACAGCTGCCAGTTATTGCATCAGCTGTTTTCTGTATCCATTAAAAACACGCACCTACACACAAAATGTGTGTTTATCTCCTTTAACACAATATATACTTGAATTCCCATATGATTATGCCGACCGATTTTATCTCATACATATCGTTTAGCGTGGTTTGTTATTGTTTTTCTTGTTCCATCGATCTTGTTTTATTTGTTTTAGTGCAACAAAGCAAAGAAAAAACGTTGTTATCAACGCAGTTGTGTTTTTTTTTCTGTTTTGTTTTTCTAAATTGCTCAAGTTCGTCTCGTCAGTAAATGAAATCACATTATTAATTACAACTGCAGTGTGACAACAACTACAATGGCAGTAGCAATAACAATGGCTCAATCGATTCACACGTAGACCAGACATTCGTCTCTTTTTAATGATGTAAGACCCTCTCTTTCTGACAATTTGGATTTGTCGTATTTAATGGCTTGCCTTTCTCCCTTTTACTAACGATCTGTTGATTTCATTTCGATTTGTTTTCTTTCATTTCGTGTTACTGATCGTTAATCATTCAATAAAATCCCAAAGTGATCTGGAAATAATTGGGTTTTACAGTAAATCTTCTTTTCTTCAGCTAAAAGTATGTGTCATTTTAATTTTTTTAAATCACCTGCTATGTGAAAAAAGTTAAAACAAAAAACTTGTTTTAAATTGTTAGTACCTTTACCTATTAAAAATTAGCTTACATATTCCAAACGCTGATTTCAAACTAATAAACTTGTAAAAACTTGCGGTATAGTTAAAAATTGTATCATTTATTATCAAGTTGTATTGGGTTTTGTTTTAAAACCATTTGGTGCCTGTAAAGGCTTATAAAAATTAATTTTACGCATTAAATGTCATTCAACGGCGTTATGCATTTTTGTTCTGTCTTTACTAATTAAACCCATAAAAATCTAGTAAAGATATTCGAGTTATAAAACTTTGTGTGTATTTTTTAATTTTTTCATCCATTTGAGCGCACTTTGACGACAGTTGGAATTCAAGTTGAGCTTAGTTCACTTCCCGCGTCTTTCCTTTTATGGCCATTTCGAGTAACTGGTTTTGTGGTCCGCCAGTTTTCGATTTCTTTCCATGACTTAATGCCGTCGTAATCACTTTGGTTACTTTGGTTACTTAAGCAGCTCGAAGGACAAGGCATCGCGGAGTGCCTAACATTTTTGTCTCCACAAATGTGCCTTTTGCCTGCACGTGCTCGGAAAACTGGCTAAAAATAGTCAAGCATGTGCAGCTACGAAAGATACACACCCGTAAGATACTTGCACTTGCGGACAGAAAAGGAAATCCTCCGCAGAGGATCTGAATACGATTCCAAAAATAAATGACAAGCAGCTAGGGTACTAAGTACCGTCTGGTAGTTTTCCCTTTGCCATGAATGAATTCAGCAATCTTTATCTGGCCGATACGCTGGCATGTGGAAATCCAGACGACACGTGTTCCATAATTCAGCGAACGAACGAACGCTTCGTTTTATCGCCCGTCAATTGCACAAGCCGGCGGTGGAATCATGCAAAAATTACGTTCTAAGCGTATAATATTTATAGTAGTTTTAGAACCCTCCCCTTCTAACATTGCGCAATGGGCATATTCGTATGTTTAGTTTGTCCATAGCTAAAATGCAATTGCAATTTTGCATTTGACTTTGTAGCCGCATTTTTACTTTATTTAATACATGTGGCTTGGGAAAATGCGTCTTGACAAATAACTGAGATAGAGAATCATCTAATCTTTTAGATTTTAAAATACTGCAGGGATTGGGGCTTTAAATTATTTTGTAATGAAGCTTCTGGACAGGCCTCTATCAACATGATTAGCTTTTGCTAAGAAGAATTAAGAATTTCTGTAGTAAAATCTGTAAATTGATTTTTTTTTTTTAAGTTAAGTTAGTACAAATCATGGTAGCTATTAAACTTTGAAAGTATCTTTACTTATTTATTATGTTGGAAAATAGTTTCCTCTAGTGTAATTGTTTAAAAATCGCTTAGACCTGGTGATTTAGTTTTAATTTAAAAAAAAAGAGAAACGGAAGTCTAGTGATGGGCAATGAAATCGAAAAGAAACCCACTCTATTAAATCGAAATAACCTTTTCATTTCGTGACGGTGGGAACATCAGGCTAGACACGTGCAGACCAAAACAAATCGAAATTAACGCTCAAATTATTCAGCAAATGCCGCCAGACATCTTCCAGCATATCATATGAATTAGCCAAGGTATTTCTCACGCAAACTAGTTTGTCTTGTTCAGCTCCAGATCGGTGGTATTCTATATAAATTAACCGCCTGACTTGTGATCCGATCGGGCGTGAATTATGCAGTATTGAAATAAAAGTTTTGCGTCGCAAAAAAATTCGAGAATTTCCGCGATTTGTATGCGAAGTTTACCGCAGCGAGCAGATACATTTTCAGTCGCCAAACCAGTTGAAGTTGTTTGTATCCAACAGATACTTTGGCCTACGATGATGTGCTGCACTTTTTTCACTCGCTTTTGTCCCTGGCTTCACTCTTTCTCGCATTTTCTGCGCAATTATTATCTTTATTTTTCGCCAGCTATTTTTGGCCAAAAGAAATGTTTTCCTTTCTTGTTGTTAGTTGAGGGGCCATTGCACCTAAAACAGCGCAAAACAACAAATTTGCTTCCCCTTATCGAGCCTCTGAAGTTCGTTGAACCTTTTTTTGGGCGCGGGTTTGATGAAATATCCAACCAAATGCTGCACTCCGTAACCTGGAGACTTTAAAGAGTTGCACCGATCTATTGGGATCGTAGGTCTCGTCTCTAATTTTCCATTTTCCCCACACCAGGTGCGGCGGTGGGGCAACTTTCCCATTCGCTTTTGACACAGTTTTCGCTTGCGCTTGGATGATTGAGGTGATTGGGTCAAGAACTGCTCGGTTTCCGCTGAACGATGTCCGCAATTGTTTTTATGGGTAATCTAATCTCAGGCGTTTTTATTATCTTAGACTAGAAGGTAAACAGAATATAGTTCAATGACGAAAATAACCAAATATAATTATTGTTTTAACAAATTTCATTCAAAAGTATTTCATTAAGGATTGATTTTAAGAAGACTGTTTTTTTTGTTTAAAAATAAATACACTAAAAGCTAAATGAAATATATTGCAGTGTCGTAAATAGGGGGTCAAGTGAATTTCATTCATTATTATTTTACAATGGCTTTCCATTTTTAAAAGGTAGGTTTTTAAAATTTCAAAATATATAGATATAAGTGTCATATGTATGTATGGAAACAAAGTTTAATTACTCAACGTTTTTAATTAGCTTTTTACTACACTTTCACTAATTAAATAATGAACACGAATAAAAAAAGTATATAAGACTAAATTAACTTGGTTTTGTGTTTTGACTTTTCAAGGCATAGTTTAATATGCATTCGTACTATATTTTTATTAATAAATCCCTAAAATAACGAACCATCTTACCGACCAGTAACTTCATCTTTTCTTACTGACCTGGTCCAAATGCCTTTTGTAATCTCGGCAAAGTCACAGGTCATACCCCATTAAACAATGTCAGATGCTTGGCAACAGATGCAGTTGAACTCGCATTAAGATTGCCTCAAACAAACAAAAGTGCAGGAGTCTGTTATCGGTCAGTAGCTGCAAGAATTGCTTGATTCATTGCAGTTTACTCAACAGGAATAAATAAACATGCAAATTGTATAAATACATCTGCGAATGCACAGCAAAAGATAATGAGCTTGGGAGCATATCGATTATCATTTCCATTCAAACAACGCGTGCACACCGGCTGAGGTGATTCGATACTCTAAAAAGAAACCTATAGAATGTCGGGTTATATCTGCACCTAGTAGTTGTTAGTTTGAAGGGTATGCTGCTGGGTAAAAAATGCTTAAGTGCTTAAACAAATCTTTATTCTTTATTACAAAAAATGCTTTTAAATTCCTTCTTTAAGTTTAAAATTTTTTCTCACAAAGAAACTTGTTAGAAATCCTAATTTTAATAATTAACTTTCATGCATAACTTATAGCCCCTTAGGTTTGTGTTTGGCATCATAATTAGCAAAACGCGCTGTGTACAATGATTTAAGCTCTGGATAGGATAAATTCCAGTCGACACTTCCCCACCAGACTAGCCACTATCCGAGTTGTGCTTCCTTGTAGTAGGCAAACTTGTTTAAATTTGCACTTTCGTCTTTTGTTGTCGGTTTTAGTCAGGGATAGAGGGCGAAAAGAGCAAACACAGACAAAGAGTCATTGTCACCTGCTAAGTTAAAAGCAAATAAGCTGACCACATTGAGGGGAAGTCAAATGGGGGATTTCGAGGCGGTGCAGTTAATGACATCGGCCTTATCAGTGGTGCGATTTAACCGGTTAACTCAACTCAGTCCAGCCCGTTAGCTGGTGGGACTGCAAGTCCGGGCCATGTTCGTCACTCGAGCGCTCGAGTAAACAATCTTATTCACCGCAATTACGGGCCTGCCCCTCCCCCTTTTGTCTGCCCGCCGGTTGAATGCGTTTTTGCGTATCTAATAATAACATTTAACCGAGCGGGACCCTCCAAAGTGTTGAGGGGCCCTCGTTTTTGAGATCGGGGTATTTGCATTTTCCGCATTTCCCTGTTTCAGTGCGTGCTAATTGAAGCAAGCCAAGGAGAATGTAAACATTTGGAAGGCAAATTTATGGCAGCAGCTGGATACGAAGATTATGGGTTTTAGATAAAAGGAGAGGAACTCCGTAAGAAGCGTTTCTCACAAAGGCGAGGTCAACAACATAAAAAACAGAAAATCAAAATAGTAAATATAAGGATTTGTTGAAAGAGAGCCTTTCTGCAAACGTGATGTCTTTCTGATATATTTTAAAACTTTAAAACCATACAAATAATTTTAAAAATTTCAAAAACATCAAAAGAACCAAAAAAAGAAGTTTGGTGTTAAAGTAATTGACCGAAACAACATTTTATTATTTTGTTAACAAACACTTTATATATGGCATTCACAACAACATTCCTTTGTGGTCGAAATTCAAAACAAATTTATAATGGAATACGTTTATCCATTCAGTGTTTTGATTTGCCAGTATTGTGCAAATGAAATTCCCATGCGAATAAATTCAGTCATTTCGCTGACTTTGGCTTGTAATTGGGTTAGCCGTTCAATGACTGTGAAGTGAGTAACCCTAAATTAAATATTAATGAAACGTTTCGCTTCCTCTGTTACAGAAACACATGCCGGTGGCGATTAAGTGCATCACGAAGAAGGGACAACTGAAGACGCAGAATCTGCTGGGGAAGGAGATCAAGATCCTGAAGGAGCTCACCGAACTCCATCATGAAAACGTGGTGGCTCTGCTGGACTGCAAGGAGTCCCAGGATTGCGTCAGCCTGGTCATGGAGGTGAGTTTCGCCATTTAACAACATTAAAATAACCGCATAGCGAAGCGAGAAGTTCATAAATATGTAATGCTTTTATGGCTAAAACGTGTGTGAGTCAGTCCATTTGATATCGGATGGGAATTGCAAAGCAAAGTGCACGTCGGCCAGTTCCACGTCATTCTCCCTCCCTAAAGTTCCCACCTCCACCTTCTACAGACCTCCTTCTCTTGACCAAATTGCTACGCCATTAATTGCGGAAGTTGCGAAACGAATTCGTATACAAAAATAAAGTGCGAATAGAATGGTAAAAGCGTTTTGCGCCGAATGGCTGCTTCTCACCTATGCACTCGATTGAAATGTATTTAATTTTATATTTTAACTGACAGCTCCTGGGCTAACAAACTTTAAATTGTAATAGGATTATTATAGCCAGGTAATGTGGGCAGTAAAACAAATTAAAAGGGGAATTATAGTTTTTAAAAGTATACCCAAACTAGTAATTTAACTTTAATAATATTGAAGACTTACCTATTTTGTTTGGTTTTCATTATACTTTTTTGTTGCCTTTCGTTTTCCGTTTTTGTTAATACGCATTTTCTTAATTTACTACAATTCAAGAGCACATTGGATACCTATATGTTTAACCTCAAGTTTGTTCAACTCAATTTGGTCTACAGGTGTTTGCATGCTTTTAGCGTTCAGTGTTTATATACCATCTATTATCTTGAATTAGGTCAAATGCTCGTGGCACGAGAATTTGCTTGCTTTGGCGAGCATTTTTACTGATAAGATTTTGGATAGGGTTGTTTTCTTATAAATACCTTTGAAATAGGGTTAGTTGAATTGTTAAATAAGATATGTATTTAATGCATAAAAATTACAATTTAAAAGATATTCAAAAGATCAATTTTTATCAGATAAGATCAGAATAATATTTGGTAATTTTCAATTTAGCTCAGTCTTGAATTAAATTACAATTTGAATAGATGGCTATTTCGTTTATGAGTACGCATTCTATGCAACGTATATTTATAATTTTTTTTAAAACATTTAATATTCTCTAAAAAGCATTTACATCACATTGTTTGTAAAGTCTTTTCTAGCCTTAATACTCAACAAAACAGATAGTAGTTCAAGGAAGAGTGTTTTCAAAATAGTTCGAACGTAGATCGAAAGCCCAATCTTTCGTTTTTGTTTTGTTTTTAGTTTGCCTACCAACGCCACATTGTTGTGGCCACACGATTGCATGTCATCGGCATAGGTGGAGCAAAATCAAGCTGATGGGGGTAAAAAGCGATAGGAAGGGAGTGTTTCGTTTCATCTGCTGTTTATTGTAGTAGTTGGTACATAGTCGCTCGCCTGACTTTGGCCCCATTTGCCTTGTTTGCTCTGTATTCTAATTTGTTTGCCACCGGGGAGACGGAGAGGAGTCCGCCATTCCCCGGAATATAATCAGTTCGTTTTTGTGTAGTTGATGAATATTTATTGGTTCTGCGGCCACGTGTTATGCCACCCCGCTTTTCCCACCATTACTGGCTACCTTGGCTCTTCTGATTTGTTTATTTATCTTGCCAATATTTTACGATGTGTTTATTCGGGGCTTATTTTTGTTTTCTGAGGATAAGTATGAGATAGGAAGAGGTTGGGATAACAATCGAATCTATCAGGTGTTGTGTTTTAGGGAATCGCAAACGCGTTTACCAAATTATACGTTTTAACAGTCTATACTTACCCACAATAATATCTTAAATTATTCCAATGTTTACATTAAAACGCATTCCTGCTTTTCGTCTATTTACAATAATTACTTTTATTGTATTTTGGCAAAAGTCTAAGTCTAAGAACTAAAGTATCTATTTACTTAATTGTGGCGATGGAAATTTCTTTTGAAACTAAACCTAGATTAGTGCCAGGGGTTTGTGTGGGATCCCATTAGCCAAGTTTTCCCTAAAGAAAAGAACGATAGGCGACTAGGCTGCTTAACCTACTCCGACTTAAAACTATTATCTAATATCGGATTGGGGGAATTCATTTCCTGGTAGCTTTTGTGCGGGAAAACAATGTAATAGAAACTACATTTAGGTGTCACGATAGTTGAAAACCGAGTCAAAGTAGTAAACTAATTAGCCATATACATATTCACGACGGTATACCTATTTATAATCTATCAAAAATGCCGGCAATATGGAATTTGTTCGCCAAACTGGAGAAATATGATTCTCTTTTCTTCTTTCTTTGTTTTGGTGTTTGTTTTTGGGAAGTGATCTTAGGCTAGCTTATTCAATGGTATCTCCTCAGTGGGATGGACCTGATCCTTTGGCTCTGGTTTGCTAGTGCGGCAGCATTTGGTTTTGATGCCGCCAATGTCCTTGCGGCAAATGAGGCCGATGACGATGCCAATCACGGCCAAAGTCATGATGCCTGGAGAGAAAGATTGAACTAAATTAGTACGGTCTACAAATATAAAAGTCAAATTTTTATAGCTCAAACGATCACTTCATTTATCACTGTTTTATGTTAAAGTTTAATCCTTAACTTTAATTCGTTAATTAATAAATTTGAATAAAAGGTAACTTTAAGATTGAATTACATATAGTTTAACATTAACTTGTATTCTGTTTACAAAATTCATTAATTTGAGTTCATTAATGTATTTTACCAATTATTAAACCAACGTTTAAGTTATTCAAATTTAAGTTTTAAGCAAAAGATGTACTTACAGATGAGCAGCGTGTTGATAGTCTCCGGGGAGATCTCCACCTGGTTGGTCTTCGACTCCCCAGGGGATTCCACACTAACCCCACTGCTGTTGGTCACTGAACTTAGGATTGCCGCCTTGGCCAACTCTGTGCTGTTGTCCATTTTTCCACGATTGCGTGTGGCTGTGTGGGATTAAGATGGAAAACGCCACGTTAGCAAGATCAGACATAACGTAATGGGTTATTGTTTAAAGATCTCACCAGTTCTGGGCGGTGCAGGCGTGGTGGTAACTGGCTTCGGAGTAGTGGTGGCCACGATGGGAAGACCGGAAATCTTCTTTATCGGCGTCTCCGTGGGCAGAATCAGACTCTCGTTGAAGGAGGTGCCCAGCACGAATTCATAGCAACTGATGTCGAAGTGGAGGAAACTTATGGTGTCAATTGAGGGCAACAGATTACACAGCTCCTCGATGTTCTTCTGCTCCAGCTCTGGCAGCTTTAGTTTAATTATTTTTGTTAGCGGCGTAAAAGCTTTCGTATTGATTTGCTGTTGAATAGAAAAAGCGTGAGCGGGACAACTATATATGTGGCATCGCAAACACAGCTGTTTTGGGGCTGCGCCAACTATCGATAGAACGATAGTGCTCCGATAACGATATTATTATCGCACTTTTGGCGCTCGATTCTCACCTGTTTGAAATCGTTCTTGCTCAAGCGAAGTATTTGCAGGGCACTCATGTTCTCGAACGTCTGCTCCGGCAATTCCGTCCAACTGCAATTGCTGCAACTGAACTCCACCAAATCGGGCTGGTTCAAAAATGATCCATCGAGGCGTTGGGTTATGGAATTATTGCTCAAATCGAGTAATGTTAGTTCTTTGGCGGCGGAAAATGTGTCGGGATCGATTTTGGTTAGTCGGTTGTTGGTTAACCGCAGACGCTGCAAACGTTCCGAGCCTTGGAAGACCTTAAATTGGGAAATCATTTAATAATAAAAGGGTGGTTGAAAACTTTCATGGTTGGATTTTCTTTAAAACTCACCTCCTTATCTATGTGACTGATTAAGTTGTGATTCAGATTAATGTCCACCGCTCGGGAAAGATTTGCGAAATCCTCTGGCCTCAGTTCGGCAATTACATTGTGGCTCAGATCGATGATGGCCGCCGTTTTGGGCATGTCCAGGGGCACATGGGTTAGATGGGCGTTCGCACACTGAACGTATTTAAAGTCCTCCATGCAGAGACAGTTGCGCGGGCAACTGGGCTCCAGGACATGGTTGCTGCGTCGTGGTATACCTGTAAAATAATTCACTCTTACTCTTTTGGCCTTATTTTCACATAATTTTACTCACTAAATATTGGTCGAAATGTGGTGGTGGTCGATGTGGAGGATGATAGTGGCATCAGTCTATTTTCTGCTGTCTCCGGCGTTTCATCGCCTGTCGTTACCTCGCTGTAATCATCGTCACTATAATCATAGTCCTCGCTGGAACTGGGCGATCGTTTTGCCTCCTCACTGCCCGCTGGGGCGGCATTTGTGTGGCTAATGCTGGAAAATTGCAGTTTAAATTAATACTTATTAGGGACCAGTGTAAACAAGCAATATCTTATAACTCTCGAGTTCTAAAATACTTTTAAATCATTAAATTTCAAAACAATTCTCATTATTTATGCCGAAAAACGCTAAGCAATTATATTCCAACTGAATTCGCAATTCAATTTAAGCAATTACTTGACGAATTTGTAATGTGGTTTTACCAAAAACCCAAAATTGTCAATATTTGGCTTTAGATTGCCGGTTCTAAGTAGAGTGTGCTTACATCATTCACGTCTTGAAGGCGAACACACCTCGCTAATTTGTCCTGAAAACGCTCTTGACCTATTTTGCCATAGCCACGCCATAGTCATACACAGAAACGTTCGTTTTCCCCGCTATCATTATACGCTTTTGTTTATGTTTGCTCCACGAAAGAGCATGAATGAATATACCGACATATGTGAGAAAACATTTTTCTATACAGCAGTGGTCAAAATAATAACTTATACATTTATGCAAATTAATTTTGAGAAGTTAATTGACTAATATGTAATAGTTTTACTAAAAAATTTTATAAAAAATCGATGAGGTGATTTTTTTGTGTTGTTTAATATTATAAATACTGAAACAAAAACAGATTTTTTTTATAATTTGTATACAAAAAAAATTTTTATGAATAACTTTATTCTTTTAAACGGTCTTACATTGCTGAAACGTACTGTAGATACTTTAGTAAAAAAGAAACAGCCGAAACCCGTTTACTTCATGGCAAAAGAGACAACTTGACCGGTTTTTTTCGCGATTTCGTTTACTCTCACTTTTATATGTTTTGTTTTTTTTTGCTGTGATTTGTAACCCCTCTTTACTTTTTGCGACTTGGCTCGCCTGATTCTAAATCGTTCGTTATCCTGCTTTATACGACTTCGGTTCTGGCAAATGTATGAAAAGAGGTGGGATTCGGGTAATAGAGTAGTTCAAGTGTGTCTTAAAACTGTCATTTGGAATTCTCTTCAATTGCGTGACTTTTGAGTGAAGTTTCAATGATACTCGTCAGGCCATAAAAGTGCTATTTTTGACAGGGTAAACGACTTTATAGAACCGAAGCTATTGTTGTTCAAGAGTTTGGTACCGCAATGTGTTGATAAGAAATGCATTTATTGATAGATTCCTACTGGCTAATAAAGATATAAAAATCGAACGTAACCGAAATGCCTTCAAGCTTCAGCTCATTAAAGTTAATGTCTATTACGAAAGATTTTTAAACTGTAACTAAGCGTGACGACCTAGTCAACGCAATTCCCTTGACTACTTGAAGCCAAATGGCTAAAATTGGAAGCGGCGCACTCAAAAGCACTCTACTTTGACATTTAACTGAAGTGGATGAAAAAGCCTTAAAAGGTCTAAAAATCAATAGGAACAAGTTGTTAAGTGCACTAGAGAAATATTCGTGATTTACTTAAACAATTCTGAAATCAAATAAATTATTTTGTGTTACATTTAATTATGCTCTATGTTAATTGGCAAATATAACAGATTCCTTAAACTCAATTTAAATTAAGTTTTTATATCTCAATATAGGAAATGTTATATTTTTTCTTCCCTGTAAAAGACCAAAATAAAACAGAAAAAGCAAGACAGTTGTAAATTTCAGCTCTTTTGAGTGGTTTGATATTGGTAGAGAAATTCGAACCGATGACCAAACAAATTTGATAAGAATAAACGGTATAAATTATCGGGCAACCGGGGATTGTTATTATTTTTATCTGATTGTGTGATACGATAACGTAGAGTGTAAATTCATGCAACCTATATATAATAAGCGGCAATTAAGAGCTGTTGCCGTGGACTATCAATAAAAAAAAGTTGCTATTTTTTTATAACCCCATGCGTGAGTATTTCCTTCGGCATTGATATCTCAGTGGTGAGCGGGTCAAAGTCCCGTTATTCAGGTTCACCTGTCGTTATTTCGATTTGAGTGAATTAATCATTACGAATGTTGCTCAACGGAAACTTTGCCCCTTGTCTTTATTCTTTCGTTTTTATATAAATAAATGTATTACTTTTCAGAGCCCAATAAGAATTTCAAATTCGTTCGTTTAAAACACATCGTAACCGGTAAATATTTATTGGATTTTGATTTTTACCTTACGCTTAGCAAAAATATCAAGAGTAATCCAAACTTGTAATACACGTGCATTATTATTTATTGTTTGTTTATTGTTATTTGTTTAGCTTTTGTTTTCACTGGTTTTCAGGGTTTGTTGTTAATATTTGTGTTTATTTATGGGATTTAATTTCATTTTCTTAGTATTTGCCAGATTTGATGTGAATATTTTGAAGCTGAAAATAGATTCGATTAATTTTTCAGAGGTTTTTATTTGCTTTGCTTTGCCACTACACTTATACTGTTCTTCTGTTTTCGTTTTGAAATTATATTTTTACGAGTTGGTTCTATTGGCATTTGCCGGTTTACTTTTGACAAAAATGTATTAATAATTTTTGGTGAAACCTTCACTCCGCTCGCACAAACTTTTCCATTCGCTTGTCGTCTCTCAACTGAGCAAAAAATAGTTCGCCAACAAATGCGATGAAAAGAACAGACAGGTGTGTGTGTCTGGGTCTAAGAGAGTGGAATGCCAAAACATTATCTCTCTCTCCCCTCTATCTCTCTTTTTTAATCTCTCATATGTTTTGTTTAATGTTTAGCCGTTATTGCTAATCTTATCAGTTCTCGTTTTTAATTTCTATCTGCCTCCCTCTCTCTCTCGATTGTGGTTTTCGTTTTGTTTTTAACACTACATTGATTGACATAGTTTATTGTATTATTTATATTAATTAATTGTAAAATTAAAGTTACGTTAATGTTCAAAAATTAACAATGTCGTTAAATTGAATTTAGAGTAATAATAATTTAGAACAGAAATCAATTTCACAGCCTTAATCAAAAGTTATATAGTTGGTAATTAACAAACAAAATACTTATAAAAAACCAAATCAGTATTTGACTTGTATTAAATATTATATATAGATATTTACTAAAAAAAATAAAATAAAAATAATATTACATCACATCGTATTGATTATTAAAGAGAGGCCATGCTTAATTAGTAAACACATTTCATCATACAATGGACAATGCTTGTTTAATCAAATTTTTTAAACAAAGTAATTCAAAGGATTAACAGAAAAATAAGTCCATTAATTTTGTAATGTATATCGTATTGAATTATATATTTTGCTAACTCAGCTTTTAATTATAAAATTAATTCCACACTTGTCAGATTCGAATTAAAGGCGATCACCATGAACTTTACTTTTGATATAACAGATTGTGTCTATTCGCAGTTTATTAACATACATAGTTTACTGGAAAAGTGAAACACCAAATGACCAAGCTGAATCATTCCGATTAAATTAGACGTGATTTGAGTGATAAGTTTGTTTGAATATTTTAATGAAAACCCCTTTATTCACCGAGTACTAAGTTAAACTGTTGTTTTAATTCCGTTTCATGCTTCTTTGTGTTGAAATTACTGTGTGAACAACTTATTAGAAGCTTTGTTTTTATCGCCTAGAAATATGTTGACCTTTAGTCCATTGCGTTTACTTCAAATGACTCGCGTTGTTTTATATTTTTATTTATGGTAAATTGGGTAACACACTTTGGAGTTTTATTTTGATTGCTAATTTCGCTGTGCAATTTCACTAACAAATTTTGATAACTTTGTTTCTGGAAAATCTGTTATTTTCATAGAGCTGTGTGCAGCGCGACGCCGTGCGATACGTGCGAGTGTCGTTTTGAAAATGAGCTTCGAATGAAACCGCAGAAGCGGCGAGCTCAAAAATGCGAGAGATACAATCGAGGTCTTAAGAGCGTATTCTCTTGTCTTTTAAAAGCTCTCTTAATTATTATTTCTTGAAAAAAAGAAACAGTGAACTCATTATTTCCTAATTACGCAAGTGCATTTTCCAATAAATCGCTGACTCATGCGCACTTGTTGCCGGGAAAAAAATATAATTTTAAAATTCTGTCTGGTGTTGCTTTTATTTAAAATTAAAACTAAAAAAAAAACCCTCCACATAAGGAGTGTTTCCCCATTTCGTTTAAACTTTTACTTTTATATTAATGTATTGCCATTGCCTGATGTCACTTTACATGTCAATGACTTTTTTAATGTTCTTTTCTCTTCGCCTCTCTTCTGGGGTTTGCGTTTTCACAAAAAGCGAGTGAAGTGAAATCTTTTGTCATTTCAATTTGGCTGTTTAATTGCCTAATGTTTGTGTTGTTGCTGCCATTGCTGGCTTTGTTTGCTCATTAAATTGTAAGTGGTCCATATATTTTCTCATGGAAAGCAAAAAATCCATAAAAACCCTCGGCACACATATTGCTGTGTAGATTTTGGCTGTTTGTACGTGTTGAACACTATAGACATGTCTTTGATTGGCGGCCTCAAGGTCAAAAAATCGCAAATCCTTTTGGGCAAAGCGCTCAGTCCAGTATAAGGGAATTTTGGAGAGACAGGGGTTCTCTTAATTTACATTTTGCCGAAGGTTGCTTATACAATTTATTGTTTAAAGCTATATTGCACTAGCATAAATCATTTTTTAGGTTTTAAAACTTTCTTAAAAAATGATAAAAAATTCCATATTTATTTGGATAAATAGTAAAAAAGTGCCCAAGGGTACTACCCCCTTAATTCTTTATTATCACTGGCGACGAAATAAACCGGAACAGAACTTTTGTTAGATAACCGACAAAAGAAAAAGCAGCTGGCTGCTGATCCATAAACATATTTCCCTAATTCCAGTTTTTGATTTAGAAAATTGCCATAAATCATATTCGCTTTGACCTTGCCGTTTTCTATGATTGTCTGCGGTTTGGACAAAAGACGGGCAGCTGGAAGGCGAAAGACAGATGGAAATACCGACTGAATCTCGAGACTCTTACATTTTCGCACTGATTGGACTTAATTCATTTGCATGGGTCGCATTTTACTGTGAGGTCTTTTGGGGTCTTTGGGGTCCGAGAAGATTAATGTGCGTTTGAACTCTTTACTCGGGCTTGGAGGCGAAGCTCTCTTAATTGAATTTTCCACTTAGCTCTACTCACTCTTTTTTCTTTTGCGACTTTCTCTTTACAGTACTGTAATGGTGGCGACTTGGCGGATTATCTAAGTGTTAAGGGGACGCTGAGCGAGGATACCGTTAGACTTTTCCTCGTGCAACTAGGTAAGATCGGAATATCTAAATATCTAACCCCAACTTAACCTAACTAACCGGAAATCAATCTTTAATACTCATAACCCAATTATTTAATTTATAATCATAAAAAATTCATATACATTTTAAGATCCCCAGAACTTAACTAAATTCTGTTTTCCTTTAATTGCAGCTGGTGCTATGAAGGCACTTTATACCAAAGGAATTGTGCATCGTGATCTCAAGCCACAAAACATTTTGCTATCGCACAATTATGGCAAGACATTGCCAGCTCCATCGAAAATAACCCTTAAAATTGGTTAGTAAAAGATTGGTTTTATAAAGCTTAAACCCTAAAAAAAACTAATGTTCTCTAATAAACTGGTTATTGCTAAAGTACTTTCTTTACTTAATGTGTCTTAACCTGTTTCTTATATTTTAGCCGATTTTGGGTTTGCTCGTTTTCTGAATGAGGGCGCCATGGCAGCCACTCTGTGCGGATCTCCCATGTATATGGTAAGTAAACCATACATAAAACCAGAAGAAATCTAAGTTAAGTATAAATTGTATGTTCTTATAGGCTCCCGAAGTGATCATGTCGCTGCAGTACGACTCCAAGGCGGATCTCTGGTCGCTGGGAACGATTGTCTACCAGTGTTTGACGGGCAAGGCGCCATTCTATGCACAAACGCCCAACGAACTGAAGTTCTACTACGAACAAAATGCCAATCTGGCGCCAAAGTAAGATGTCTTTGAATATTTCCACAAGCGGAAGAGAATATTAACCCGATTTCTTTGAAGAATTCCAAGTGGCGTGTCGCCGGATCTGAGGGATCTGCTGCTGTGCCTGTTGCGCCGCAACGCCAAGGACCGCATCTCGTACGAGAGCTTCTTTGTGCACCGCTTCCTTCAGGGCAAGAAGACGGCCGCGTCGCCAGGTGAGCCAAGCCAAGCAGCTAACCTGCGGCGGCGAGTCTCTAAGAGTGCTGTTCTTGCAGTTGACATGCCACCGCTGGGCGGAACGCCGCCTGCCAAGGCCAAGAGCCCCTTGCAGCAGCAGCTGGAGCAGGAACTGCAGCTGGTCAAGCTGGCCGAGCAGCAGCAGAAGGAGCGCGAGGAGCAGGAGGCCCAGGAGGAGGAGAACACGGGTAGGTGTCCTTGGAGGTCTTTGATCACATTGTGATTACTTGTATTTTTGTTTACCACGTATGTATATAAGCCCTTAAAAGAGGGTTTCTTTAAGTATTAACACCTCTTAACACAACTTCACCGAACCTAAATAGAGGTGATAATTGTTAAACAAAATACAGAAGTTAGCACCTTGCCATACTTAACAGCTTTTTAATGGCTTTAAAATACCTTAAACGGTTTAATTAAATGTAAAACTATGTCAAATTAAGCATTTTATGATATAAATTATATATATAATTTTTTTCTTTTAACTTTTTCCTAAATTTTACAGATATTATTATAAATAAATGAATATATTGACACTAATAACATATGAATAACACTTTTAATATTTATAAAAGTATTTATCTAAAAGTTCCCTTTAGATTTATGATCCACAAAAAAAAAAAAAAAACAATTTATTAAATTATTTTTAATTTGTTTCTTACTTTTCTTTAGTTTCCGTGGTGGCCAATCCGGCCATTTGTGCCACCATCACCAACGTGGGTGTGCTGTGCGACAGCGAGAACAACAGCGGCTCGTGCAGCTCCCACGAGGACTCCGATGACTTTGTCCTGGTCCCCAAGAACCTTCCCGAGGATCAGCGCCAGGGCTTGACCCAGGCCCAGGCGCAACCAGCTTCCGGTGGCCAGCGCCAGCAGCCGCAACAGAATCAATCCAGTCCGCCACGGCCCAGCAGTCTGCCCATTTCGGAGCCCAAGCCAGTGCCGGCTCCAGCCCGTCGCCAGGTGGCCAGCAATGCGGCCGGCTCTCCGGCCAGACAGGGCTCCGGACCGCTGACGGTGGCCACTCTGGGCGGCCAGCAGATACCCCGGTCGCAGCCCATTAGCGTGAAGCAGCCGCGGCCGGATCAGCGCAAGAGCAGTGTGAGCAGTGACATCAACTCGATCTCGCCGCCGGCGGTGCAATTTGCCATTGGAACGCCGCCCACGCGGATGCGTTCCGCCTCTGGTGGATCGCTGTCGGAGACACCGCCGCCGCATGCTCCGAGCACCTGGCAGGTGTCGCCGGGCCACTCGCAGTCGCCGTTGCGCCGCAGTGGCAACAGCTCCCCGGTCCTGCCGTCCGCAGCGCTCACCAAGCTGCCCACCCTGGGCAGTCCCACGATGCTGGTGGCTCCGGGCTCCCTGGGATCGATTGGCTCGGCGGGCAGCGGATCGGAGAACAACAACCAGCACCATATGCTCGGACCGCGAGCTTTCACGCTGCCCGAACTGGGGGCCACCGGTGGGCTGCACAGTCTGCTGGACACCGGAGCCGGCGGTGGTGGGGAACATCATGCATTCCAGGCCCCAGAGCTCTCGGAGGAGACGCTGATGGACCGCGAGCACAACGAGACGCTGTCCAAGCTGAACTTTGTGCTGGCCCTCACCGACTGCATCCAGGAGGTGGCCGACTCGCGGTGCGCCCCGCTCTCCACGCTGATGGTGGCCGGCAGTCAGTCGGCGGCAGCAGCTGCGGCGGCGGATGCCCAGCAGATACCGCCGCACGCCCCGGAGCACTGCAAGCGGGCGGAGCGCCTGGTGCTGCTCGTCCGGGGACTGCAGCTCCTCTCGTCCGGCATGAATCTGGCCTCCCAGCAGCTGCGCAATGGCCAGCTGAAGCCGTCGTCCAACGTGAAGAATGGTAAGTTGAAGTCATTTTCATCCAGAGCTTGATATTCTATAATGTTTGTTGGTTTCGCTTAGCTTTGCTCACCATGAACGCCAAATACCGGAGCATGCTGTTCGAATCGAAGCGCCTCAATGGCAGCGGTCTGTTGCAGAAGGCGAATGCATTTAATATTACGGCGGACAAGATTCTGTACGACTATGCTCTGGATATGGTAAGGAATACGTTACTAAAGCTATGAAACAGACTGTATTTGAGTAATATAATTCTTTTGTTAATATATAATAATATAATATAATACTCCTAACCTAATGCCTGATTTTCTATAAAATTGTAGTGTCAAGCGGCTGCTTTGGATGAACTATTAAAGAACACCAAGAATTGCTTTGAGCGTTACAACACCGCTCATATTCTGTTGCATTCGTTGGTGCAAAAGTGCAATCATCCGCAGGACAAAATGCTGCTGAACAAATGTAAGTCTCTAGAAATAAACTTAACTTAATAAATAAGTAAATATGTTAAACGTTGATATTTCCAACAGATCGCGATGCCGTGGAGAAGCGTTTGAGCATATTGCAGCAGCATGGCTACATATACGTGACCGATGAGAATGCCTAAGTAATCGGGGCAGAAAGAGCTTTATTCCAACCATGAAACACCGGCAATCTTCACAACATCAACAACATTTCCTTAAGTTATTCACCGTTTTCGTTGGGAGTGCAAACATGTGATTGAAACAAAAACTACACTATCCATACATAGACATACCGACAAATAATTTAAACACCACCCACAAATCATTTCTGGCGTTCTCAGACCCTCGAAAAGCTGTCCAATGTAAATAGTTTGAGCTATGCAGATGTATGTAGTTTTTGTTTTTCTATATAATTTTCAGTCCGCGCGCGGCAACCATAATTGTTAAAGCTTATATTGAGTGCAGATGCAACATGAATAAGGGCAGATAAGAGTCCATATAGTCGTAAGATAACCATAATATAACACATATATGTTTACATATATACAACACGAAAGCTAACCAAGCAAACAACATTACATAACGTAAAGGGCAATATGCAAGCCAAACTCAGTTTAATTCTATTTTAAAAGAAAGAAGCGGCAGAACCCAGATCCATATATCATGTGCTAGAATTTTCCCCGTAGTTGTAATGCCTATTTTCTTATTTAACAATCTAATATTCCCCTATTATTATATTACAAACATACCATACAATATTTATGGCTGCACTACACAAACAATGTTTACAATGTGCTATGTTCATAGTTTTTAGTTAGGTCTTTTCTAAAACAACTTTAAAGAGGTATTTAATTTTATGACAAGAAGTTTATATATTTTAAAGAAACTTTTTAAGTTTTTCTACAACCGAAGCCCACAAAACTTTCGAAAAAAAATCTATATATGTATATGGTATACAAAAAAGAGAGAAACACATAAAAGAGTGTATAAAAAGGAAAATAAAATATCGATTTGAACTAATATAAAAGTACTAAAGAAAATCGTAGTAAATTGTCTTTTAGTTTTTGTGGATTAAATAGTTATGTTCTCATTCCTTGCTTTTATCCTTAAAGGTAAACTTTATATCTTTATTTAGGCTTGTGTTAAAGTTTAAAAAAAAATGTTCAACGTTTAATTTAGACATGATGTAAACTACCCGTGGCGCATGCAGCTAATATTCAAGGGACTTCGGTTATAATGCTGATTTGTCCGATTTATATCCACTCCGCCCGCCTCCCAATGACCACTGTAGGGGGAGTTAAACTGGGTCTGAGCAGTTGGACCATATCCCGGCATAGTAGAAACCGCCGGCATGGAACAGTTGTATATGCCAGGCGGAGGAGGCAGTCTACAGCTTCCTGGATTATTCAACAGATTGTTAAAATCCACAGCCGTTCCTGCAGGAGATCGCCTACTACTACTTCCATTCAGTTTGTCCGGCTTTTCCTTTTCCTTCTGCTTCGGTTTCGGAGGAACTTTCTCCAGCTGAGATGGGCAGCTGCCGCTGCAACAGCGAACGCACGGACTGCAGCAGTGATTGCAGCAATTATGACAGCCATTGCAGCAGTTCGCGCAGTAGTAATAGTATCCGTTGCAGGGACTATAGTACCAGGTGCAAGGACATGAGTTCCAGCAGGCGGTGTTGGCGGAATTCGCGGGACAAAAAGGCGCTGCCGTGGCTCCGTTTACTCTATGGAAGAAAAAGTGTAATATATAAATTTTCCACAAGGAACGTCGATATCCATGAAACTATAAAAGCCAGAGAATGACAATTTAACATGCAGAATGCGTCCACGCCCATTCTCACGCCCACAAATCTCGAAAATTTCTCATTATTAATTTATAAATGTTTTATTCTGTTAAAATCTATCAACTCGCACAAAATTTTACAAATCGAACCAATACTTCAGAAATTATTAGCATAAATGTACATTTTTGGATAGTGACATTTTGGCAGATGGTATAAGCTAACAGTTTGGGGAACTCGACTATAGTTTTCCTTCTTTTTTTAATTTCAAAGATTCTTTATTTTCTAAGACTACTTACTCAGGCAAATTGGCAGAGCAGCTACAGCTGCGCATTTCCGGTTTTGGCGAAGGTGCAGGACATTGACCTTTGCAACCGCACGGACAGCCAGGATCTTCAGCTTGGGGCGTTTCAATTTCTACGGATGCAGCAGTTTCCACGGAGGTTGTCGTTTGAGGTGTTTCACTATCAACTACCTCGTTAGAGTTCTGCGCCTTAGAACTCTGCAGGCTCATCTTGGACTTGGCTCCTAAATTAAAGGATCCATGCGTTTTCTTGCTATTTTTGGCAACCGGCTTTCCCTGCTTTTTGTGCTTTCCCTTAGGCATCAGGAGATGGCACCACTTCTGCAGATCACACGGAGGACAGGAGTCGGTGACACTGCAATATATACGGAAAACATTACCGCATATTAAATTATATAGTGTTGGAGGAAAGAATGAAAGATGTGAGTGGATTGGTGAACTGTTTTCGTGTTTGATTCTGCCTCAATAGAGCTGACATTAAACTCACCGGTTGAGGTGCTCCGAGCATTCTTTAGAGTCTTTCATCTTTCCCGGAGGCAGACATTTCCCTTCTTCAGATACATAATAGGGATAATATTGATTGTTAGGATCAAACCGAGTGCAGTAGCATTTCACGGGTGGATCAGTAGGCGATCCTGCCGTTGATTTTTTACTTTTTTCGGATCTTTCCTTCGATTCTTTTCGTGCCCTAGCAGAATGTGATCTTTCATTATTGTTGTGGCGTGTCTGACCGTAAGTGGAATCCAGTACAAAGGTGTCATTCAAGGGACAATCGGCGACATTATAAGGAAAGTACTGATTGGATGGGTCGATACCCATGCCCACACTCTGTTGAATATAGGGTACATTCGATTCGGGTCGTTTAGAGTTGTTTAAAGGTGCTCCCATTGAATGATTTGGTTTTCTTGAGTCTGGACACCTACTATCACCTCGTCCCGCAGATGGCTTAGATTTGGGAAGTGTTTTAGGATCAGGATTTCTGTCGCCAACATTATTTGAAAAATGACAATTGTTATGTTCAATTTCCAGCTCATTAAAAACTGCAGCTCTTCTGAATTCGGATGGTTTATCCAAACGACCTCCTCTCGACTCATTCCGCTGTCTTGGGGACTTTGACCTGGTAACATCTTGACGTTCTTGAACCGCAGGTGACATAGGTTGAGGAACTTGCCTTGAATCTGGAGAAAGAACTCCGACATTATAGGGATAATTCTGATTGTTAGGTGCATAGTTCATTGGTTGTCTTTGCGTTGGAGGTCCCACTGACTTGCTCCTGTTACCACCTCGAGGAACTTGACTCGCATGTGGATTACTTTGGAAGTCATGCATTGGAGCTATTGGTTGCTGTGCAACATTGAATGGATAAACCTGACTGTTGGGTCCAAAACCCACGCCCAAACCCTGGCAGAATTGGTTATAAGACGGGCCTTGTCTCATTTCAATTGGTTGCCCTGCAGAATTCGGCTGATTTTCGCACTGGATAATTTCTCCAGTACAGGGATTGAATCCAGATACATATTTAGTGGGCAGACCGGCCGCCGGAGGTCCTCCTGGATTGCGAAAATCACCCTGACCTGCTACAGATGGCTGAGCCACGGGTAAAACCACCGGACCAGGGATTCCGAAGTTACCATATTGAGTGGGTGGCGGAATACCGAATATCAAGGGATTTCCACTCGGTCCGTAGGTTCCATAGCATGGTATAATAGTTGGTTGTCCCGGCTGAAAAACAAAGCCTGCTCCTGGAGCTTCGTTAAAACCGGGTCCGAAAGCTCCAAACCCTGTTTCACCATCCTGCCTGAAAACTCCATTCCCTGTTTCACCATCCTGTCGGAAACCTTCATCATTTTGCTGTTCATCGACATCCTTTTCTTTTTCAACCATTCGACTTGGATTTACACACTTTGTCGTAAATTTATCTGCACACTGATCTTTACATCTATCGCCACATGCTGTGCAACTCTTTGAACGCTTTTTTTTCCTAAGTGGCTTTGGCTGCTTTTGAAGAAAACTAGGTGCCACCATATCCGAGAACTTTTGGAACTCCCCAGGAAACACAACGCGGCAACTACGCGAATCAATGGAACAAGATCGCGGGGAGCAATTGGGTCTAGGACAGCAATAACAACTGTTGATGAAAATAAAGTAAGAAAATTATATATAATAACCCTTTTTAACAGGCTTACCCGCCATGGCAGCTGTTGCACCTCCTTAAAACTCGACAAGGATCGCACATTTTGTACGTAAAAGTGTGGCCTAAAACTCCTCCTCCCGTTTAACGTTCCACCTTCAATCATGGCCAATTACGAAGAATTCACAAAAGAAAAACATTAAAAGTCAAAACTTAAAAAAAATGTAGTCTAACTTATTTTTTGATGTCTTAAACTAAGACTATTTTGATTAAGTTGCAAAGTAAAGATTTGGTTCCACTGTTCAAATATCTCTAATACGAAGGGTAAATAACCCACAATTAAAAAGAAATAAATTAGAAATAGGCTACAAGCCATGAAAAAACTTTATATAGGAGTATATGTTGAGAAATATACTGGTACTTGTACACATTAATAATTATACTTTTTCATTGTTGTTTAAAAAATTGACAAAACTGACAATTCAAAATTTAATGTCATGCCAGAAGGCAAGTTTAAACGGAAGTATTGTATAATTGATTGAACACTCGAACTGCTTTAAAAGTGCAAAAATGCCCAACGGCGGGGTCCGAACACACAGGGCCAGTCCCTATAGGCGAAATGTAAGTCCAGCGAGGAGGACAACCAACCTGGGGACTGATTTGTCACCTGAGCCGACTAATAACCGCATCGAACAGCAACTATTGCGAACCCTGGTCCAAAGTCTACCCGCTGGTGCGGAAACCAAGAGATCCCGATCCTCCTGCCCACCCACATATCGTCGTCGCAGGCAGGCCAGCAGCTGCCGATCCATGGGTACTCCGGAACTATTGACAACGAAGATCAAGACCAAGCCACCGGTTAGATTGCAGGCGGGAATGCCGGTTACACAAGTTTTGGCTAGTGTTCCACCAAGTTCAAAGACCAGTGGCTTGAGTAAGAATGCACAGCAGTCTATAGAGGCATCGGTTAAGCGTAGAGCTGAATCTCCAACAGCAAGGGCCAAGGCCAGAGATGAAGAGTTCGAGAAGACACCGGAGATGTTAAGTGGAGCGGCTATTGCCAAAGCCCGAGAAGAAGAGTTTGAAAAGATACCATCCAAGACATCCAAGATATCCGGGGCATCGCAAGACGAAAGCATTATAAATTCAAAGCCGGAAACCCAGGAGAATTCAGGACCGGAAACCCAGGAGAACTCAATACCGGAAACCCAGGAGAATTCAAGACCGGAAACCCAGAAGAACTCGATAGCGGAAACCCAGGAGAACTCGATAGCGGAAACCCAGGAGAATTCAAGACCGGAAACCCAGGAGAATTCCAAACCGGAAACCCAGGAGAATTCAAGACGGGAAACCGAGAAGAATTCTAAGGAGAATAGTCAGGATACTTTTAACAAAAGTTTTCCTGAGAGTGTAGAGGCAAGTAAGCCTGAAGAACCAAGGGAACCAAAGCCCGCCGAGCAAATTGAGGTCACCAAAAGACCAGCCAAGAAACCAGAGAAACAGAAACCAACGCAGGTTGCCAGCTCTAAGAAATATCCCTGCTTTCGAGGGGAATATCCCACGCGACATCGACCTGTTTCGTATCAGTGGTTCCAGGCCGCAGTTCCCAATTGCGGCAATATCGTGACCATTTGCGATGAGGAGCAGCAAGTTATGGGCGAGGCGGAAATCGTCACCGCCTGCGAGGTGACCGAGGCTCACTTCCTTAGCATCGATTGTCCAGATGATCATATGAACAATGCGGTCTCAAAGTGTAACAAGTGCCCATGGGAATCATATGGTTATTTACAGCACCAGCGGAATGGAAATTGTTTTGGATCTCAGCAAAAATCGCAACATCAACTTTGCTTTCAGCAGCAACCATGCTTTCAGCAGCAACAATCCCCGCAACAGCTACCATACTCACAGCAACAACCTTGCTTTCAGCAGCAACAACCTTGCTTCCAGCAACAACCTTGCTTGCAGCAACAATCATCTTGCTTTCAGCAGCAACATAGAAATTTTATGCGAAATGCACCCATTTCCAATGAGCAAGGAAACCCAAGAAGAAGTTTCAAGCATGAGGAAATGAATCAGCCTAGCAACTTGCCTGTTTACCATCAACAACAGTCAATGCAACAACCAATTCTTCAGCCACAGCAACAACCAGAACACCAGGAGATGCAACAACAGCAACAACCAGTGGAACAACAACCGATTGAGGAGAATTGCCTGACCGAAATGCTGGCCGAGGAGCTCAAGAAGCAGATGCTGGAGGCACAGGCCCAGATTGCCCAGGTGCAACTCCAGCTGAACAGTGCATGTGGGGCCACCAGAGTGCGGCAGATGCATGTGCTGACCCAGAATGGCGCAGAGATACCTGGTTGGACCACTGAGAATCAGTTTGTAGGTGCCTTAGATGATGCACTGATCGAGGGATATGCTTTCCCCGAGGAAGTTAAGGAAAGCGGTGAAGAGGATTTCCCGCGGTTTTCCACGCAGTCAGAGCCTAAATATCCCTTGCCATCGGACCCTCAGACCAGATCCCAGGCGGAACCAATGCAGTTTGGCCTAAATCCAGTGCCCTTAACGATGTCAAATCCAAATACTTACTTTCAGCCAGAGTTTCAGCAATTTCCTGCCCAACAGCAACAGCCACCGACTTTTCTGCCTCAAGAAATGAGTCTTTGTCAGCAAAATCAACCAATGGGTCCCGGTCAGCAGAACCAACTAATATCTCCTTGTCAGCAGCACTATCAAGTATCTCCTTGTCAGCAGATTCCACAAATGCCTCCTTGTCAGCAGCAGTGTAGGACACCTCCTTTTCCGCCACAAAAGCCGCCTCCTTGTCAGCAGAAACCACAGAGGTTATCCCACCAGCAACAGCAACAACAGCAGCAGCAATCTGCGCGATCTAGTCAATCATCCCAACTGAATAAGTGTCCTTTTGCCCCACAATTTTGTCCCAGTTGTTGTTGCCAGCGATATGCCCAAATGCGATTCATGATGCCGCGATGTTGGCCTCGTTAAAAACATTAAACCCTCCAAAATTTGTAGTGTAACTTACCTTGAGCAGACCAAATTATTGTCTTTTCAAGGTAAGATATTCTACAAACAGAAATCTCATCAGGAGTTTAATTGTGCAATTCTTCCGTTTAAAATTGAGGAAAAAAGAAGTCAATGACGAATAAAGTTCCGATTTTGAAGCTTACAACTTGAGTTTTTTGTCACCTATTCGGGCTTATAATTTTAAATTCAAAATTTTTCCAAATTTCAGGCATTTAGAACGAGAAGCTAAGAACCAAAGCTGCATGCCCCATTTCATTCAAATTACAGATTTTTTTATCAAAGATATAGTCGGAAGAGAAGCCATCTCTTTGGCAAATGTTTTTATCTAAAAATGTGTAATTTAAATCAAGTGTCCGGCGATTTGCAGAAAAGCCACTTCTCATGTTGTCGGCAGAAAATGCATTATGGGGATAAATCGAAGGAAATGGTTGGAACAGATAGGCAGCATAAATTAAAAGAAACTGATCAAAAAGTATGCGGATTATACTGCCCACTGAACTGGTTACTAAAGTGTCCACTACACGAAGAGACTTCCAGGATTGAGAGTAAAAGTAACTCTAAATGCTCGAAAGCTTCTTCATTGAAAGGGAATTCTTTACTTGGAAAAGTGTTACCACGAACTTCCTCAACAGGTAAATCATCATCTGACCAAATTAGGATTTAAAACCAAACCAATATAAAATTACCTGGATTTAATAGTTAAAAAAATGTCGGAAGCAAGACCAATACAAACCAGACCAAGCAAAAAGTGTTATATTAGAACCTCTTTGACAAGTCAAGGAAAACCAAGAAATAAGGTTACTGAACGAGAAGTTCTTTAAAATATAATAAACATTAAGTAATTCTTTATAACCTCTAGGGATTTTCTACATCTGAGGGAGAAGGTCTTTTGTCTGCCACTAATTCAAATTGCTGTGCCAGAACAACAATGACACTATATCCAAGAAAGAAGAATTTAACACCTTTAGAAGGAAACAAAAGAAAGCAAGCATCAAAGCCAGAAGTGGAACAGAATCAAAAAGCACTTGTTAAGGTAAAACCCAAGGCAAAACGTAAAAAAACAAAGGGTAACAAAATACTGGGAAGGTCAACAGCAGGAGATGATGACGATGATTGTGTTTGGTAAGTTAAATTAAGCAGTCTTTACATTAGAACAACTTTTTGAATCCATTAGGTACGAGTGCAATTTACCCTTTCGTGTAAATATTCCATTTCCCATCAGTATGAAAAATAATTTTCAGCCACTAGCTGGCAATAGCAATCCGGATTTATTTAAATCCCTTGTTCCGTCACCAAAGTTACACCAGGATAGTTCAATTCCAATGCCTTGGCCGTCTGAATTCTTAATGCAACGTGCTCTGCCAGCTCCAAATCCAGAAGATAGTTCGTCGTTCTCAAAGGCAAAAGCATATACAAAGAAAAAAGGACTTAAACGAGGTAGAAAACTATGTACTTTCGAGACATCCTACTCAAACGATTGAAGAAGAATCGGATCCTGTATTATGCTGTTTGGAACAAATAAGGATTCAACTGGCTGCCAAATTTTCCAATGGAGAAGAGAAGAAGACGTGTCGTTACTTTGCCGAGAAGTCCACAAATGTGAGAAGTATTCAAAGGCTGGAAAATGAAGCGGGTGTGCAAATGATAAAGACTTTCCCCTCAAAAGAATCACTTAAGCTTCAAACTAAGTTAGAAAATAAAACCGAAAAATCAGATATAAAATTAGAGCCTAAGTTAAATGATAAAAAGGAAAAATTAGATCTGAAATTAGAAAGTTCCCAGAAAAATGTATCAATAAACACATTACCGCCGCCTCCTCCTGAGCTCATAAAACTGAAAACGAAGAAAAAGAAATCATCTAAAGTCCTTTTGGAATCTAACCCTGAGTCCTCTAAATTTAGTATGGGATCTCAAAGCAAATCTTTTCCTAAATCAAGTATGATTGGAGAAACCTCAAATCCAGAAAAACCAATGCTGTCTGAGGACTTAAAGAAATTTAAAGATGACGATAAAAAAGATGATTTGTTAAGTGATCCCAAACCAGTTTCAGTAATGCCCGGGTCCATATATCGATCTCATTTTAGGTACGGATGTCATGTCATGCCAAGATGGCAATATTTTGGGCCACCCCGGTGTTGCCAATATTGTCGGCAATATATCCAGATGCAAAACCAGATGTTCAATACAACTAAATCTAAAGAGGCTGCCAATGGTATTAAATCAAGATCTACAGATTCTGTCCAAGGAAAAAAAATGAAACCAGAAATTATCAGCCAAATAGAAACCGAGTCTTCTCATCAAAGACAAGAAAATATTGGCAGTAACGAAACCTTGTCAGCATCTAGCAAAACATTTCGTAAGAGTTCTGAAAATATAAGCTCAATTATTAGGCACTAGTTCAAAATCATTTAAATCATCTGAAGGAAGCGAGATTATTAATACTAAAACAAAGAAACAAGAATCACATAGAGGTCAAATTATGAAGAAACCAAACCAAAAACCAAAGTCATCGTATAACGTCTGGTGGAAAGATTCTTTTCGGAGGCTCAACTAATCTTACAAAAAAATGTATAATGATCAAAGAGATTATATTCCCTGTCGCCAGAATACTGAGAAGGCAGTAGACATGAGCCAACATTTAAATAGGCTCCATTATGAGCAGGGCAGTTCGTCCGAATCATTTAGGACAGACCAGGCGATCACTGATATTGATGAATGTTCAAGTAAGACTTCGAAAGAAAAAAAATCTTTTGAAAACTATTCGAGCCAGAAAAGTGAGATTTGTAAGGATCAATTAAACCACATGCCTAAGTTAATAAAAATTGTTCCACATCCTCCGAGTTCTGATGCAGATCAAGTTATATACAATAATAATCAGCGCTCGCATTCAGCCCCAAATGGCTGGATGCGTCGATGCACTCAAAAGAAAAACAGAATCAGATCTGGAAATGCACACCTGTGTCAGACTCAAAAAGAACCGGCTCATTTTTCCGGGAAGCAAAATACTGAAAGTCAAAAATGTCCTGAACAAGTACTTATTCTACAGGACGAAACTTGCGAAAGCGAATCGGTGGATTATGAACAACTTGGGTACAATAATTACACAACTCACAATCGAAGGGAAAAAGAAGACCAAGACTGTCGCAAATGTGTAACTCCGAATTATAGTATAAATGTCGATTTTTTAAAGCAATGCAGGTTGCAAGACAGATCCTTCAATTCTAATCAAAGACAGAAAATCCACTTTATCCCTAGAGACAATCATAAACCGATTTCGCAGCAGGATCAAGGGTAATTTATTATTTTTTTTAAATAAACTATTTATGATAACTATTGTAAATTGTTTCCCCCTAGACAAAATCGATCGCCGTTAAGCCAGAATAAAAAGGATAAATGGTAAGAGACAACTTCGGCCTTAACCTTCAACTATTTTTTATTGTAATAATTCAAATTTTCAGGGGAGAGCTAAAGGCAAAGTTAACTATGCTAGTGCCCCGTCAAGTACAAATGGCGCCAAAAACCTGTGAGGTTCCTTTACAAAATGCGTTGCCATGCCAAGAAGTCCATGGCCAACTCGAATAACTCATTCAATAAAACTTCAGCATGATAAACTTCCTCTACCCTGTTCCCAATTGTTAATTACTAACCATCGAGATTCAAATTCATCTCAGCAAAAGGTAAGTTTTTGTATTATTTTGCTACTAATTCAAGCAGTTAATTTTTATTACAATTTTAATTAGATCTCAAAGCTTTATAAGACTGCAAAAATACGCAAGGTAATTTTGAAGAATCCAAAACCCAATATGTTTAAAAGCCAAGGTAATGGTTGTATCGCAGTTTTCCGAAGATCTTCAAGATCGATCACGCCAACGAGACTGAGTGATCTAAAATATAAACAGAGTATTTTACCATGCAAATGGACCAAACAAATAAAATCAAAGACTTCCTTTGATTCTGGTCAACAGTCATCTGTCTCAAAATTGTGTGTTGGGAAAAGAAAAAAGAGTCCTCGGTTTATTAAACAATCCAATGATTTAGGATCTAATACATCGATAGAAAGTTCAGGTAGATCTAAGTTTAAAGGAAATCCATCTTACACGGTGCTTCAAGTATTTCAAAAGGATTCAAAGGCTTTAGGAGTCCAACTTCAAGAAAAACAAGATAGATACAATGGAAATAGGAGAACAAATTCCGGGAAAGATGAGACTCATACTTTGTATGGCCAATCCGGTTATAGATCTGATCGAAGCAACCAAGATAGTTATCAAGACTGGAGAAGGGCACGAAATTCAGCTATTGGTCAGGCAGGAGGTTATACTCCGATCCAACCAAATGATACAGGCTTAACCTGGACTGAGCCAGCTGGAAATTCTAAATTAGAAGTTCCCCTGGGTGATTCTAGTCAAACCAAATCCATGGCACGCTCAAATGCCACCTTAAGATCTACTGACGTGGAAACACTGGAAACGGTGACCCTCATGCAACCTCGAAAACTCAGCAGTACTGAAAGTGCGAGGATCAGAAAACCCGATACGGACATCGAGAAGACCTTTCTTATGGCGACCAGAACTCCTTGTGACAGGGAAAATCTGCTCCAGACCTGCGCAAGACCTCCCTGTACCTATTGTTCCCAGCGATATACGGGACTTCCGCCCAATCTACCTCAAGGATTTATGATATCACAGCCCCCTGACCAACCACAAACCTCTAGAAGCGCCCCACAAAATAGAACACCTTTTAGTGAAAATAACTTAATAGATCCGCGTGATCAGTGGATGACTACAAAATCTCCTACTTCTGCACCAGTTATGCAATCTCAATTTCAGCAGCCTCCAATGCAGATGATGGAACCTCTTCAACCAACATATAGTACAAACCGCCAATTTCGGGAGCCTGAATATCCCCCGAGTCCTTTCTACTACCCTCAAGCTTTACAAGAGAATATACAAACGCTTCCGGAGGGATTCTATGATCAGACCGTTAACAAGTACAACATAACTCGCATGGATTCTAACTTTCAGCCGCCATCTCTGAGATCCGAATTTCTTTACGCATTGCAGACGCCACATCAATATTTATTAAGACCACACAGCAATCAATTCCCACAGCAGCTCATAATAAGATCCGTTCCAGACCAAAATCGTGCTTTTATTCAGCCTCAGAATCAATACCAAACTCAACTGCAAAGTCAGCATACAATGTTCGGCCCCCAGCAAAATGTCAAATTGGATGAATACCATCAATCAGAATACCATATTTAATTTTTGAATTGAAATAAATAAATACTTTTCAAAATTTAAAGAATTTGTTTTATTTTTAATAATAAGCTTTTAAAATATTTGGCGCCCAAAATAGAGATGTGAAAATGGTGAAAACTATCGATAGCTTAAAAGTCCATGCAAATATGATTCTGCAAATAGCATCGTCATCTATCGTAACTTGATTGCCCAGCTCTATAAATTTTTATCGATAAACGAAAACAAAATTTGTTTATATGACTAATTTTAACTTATACTTAAACATATGTGAATATACATGCACACGAAGTTCCGAATGGATATGATGTGCTCAATACGAAAACAATGGGCAACATTGTTGATAAGATAAGATAACTCCCGTTCTCAATGTCTTCGCTGCTCTAATGCACAAATATCGCGCTGCGAATGATTCGAATTTGTTCAGTAAACCACGCAAACAATTGTCAGTAAACAATGGCAACTCACGCCGAGAAGGAATTCTACCATTTGGTACGTAAACCTGAGGACCTGAAATTTAACCGCCCTGAAAATCTGTGTACACTTTGAAATGCGGGTGTTGTCACATCATGTGCATAGTGTAAATAGGCAAATCTTCACATTTGCAAATGTTTATACACATACACATACGGATGTCTGTATCAAATCAAATTTGCATTAAAATTCAACTTAAAGCCAGAAGTCAGCCTTGAGCCAGATTATATAGAGGAGTCCCAAATATCACTCAGTTTCGCACGATTGGCAACATCAAAGAAACTGCACATGCTAATTCCAAGTTTCTCGTTTGCTCGCAGTGACCCAGAAAACTAGAAAATGCAGTGAATGCTATGTGAACTACTTTAACTTTTGTTAATAATTGAATCTGCAGACAAAGACCACTCAAATTTATTGATTACCGACTTCAATTTGGTATTATTATTCCCTAACACGCGATAGAATTAGCTTTTTATTAATATCAGCAAGATAAGATGTGGAATCGGAACGTTTTGTTAATCTGTAGAATGAATATCTTAAGTTTACAGATTATTGTTATCGTATTTCCCAAGAATCAGTAAGTTTATAAATATTTTAAATTTCGGAATTCCCCAAAAAAGGGGCTAAAAAGTCAAACCGTAGAAGTGAATCACTTTTTTTTTTTTGCAGAAATTCCATTAAAAATAGTTATGCTATCTGCCCGCCAAACCGTCCATATCTTCTCAGTCAGTAATTTCCTCATATTTCATTGAATGAAGAAGAATTCAGACAAGTCTTACAATACTTAATGAGCTTTCTTATCACAAATTAAAGTTGTTCTCTTTCAAGACATTTAATGTTTAATAACTATATCTTAACTTTTCGTTTTAGAACGTCAGCGTATCTAAAGCTTTAAATGGCCTGGAAGCGCCGCTCAAAACCAAACATGCCCGCTCCATTATTATTATGATCCACAAGGCCAAGGAGGCCAAAACCTTCTGGATGATCATCTCCCGCCAGCCTTTGATGCAGAACAGATTCACCGCCTGGAAGTTTTCGCATCTCCTGCACAAAGTTCTGCGAGAGGCCCATGAAAGTTCTATAAGGCACTCGCAGAGCCACAAGAAAATGATTCTGGAGGTGGGCAAAATGTGGGGACTCCTGCAAGACGACATCGGATGCTGTATACAGGCGTACAGTAAGCTGCTGGCCACCAAATTAAATTTCCACGACAAAAACAGAATGTTCCCCGGCTCCCTGAACATTTCGTTCACTGAACTCTTCATTTCTGTTGACAGGGATCTAAATTACTGGTAAGCATGGCTTTTGAAATATACAAATTTCATGATGGTAAGAACAAAACTATAATTCCAGCTTCCAGTTGTGCGTGGAAATTTTCGACTATTTAGAGGATATAATTGCCCTGCAATTGACAATATTTTCTTCAATGGAAAAATACAGAATGTCATCGATGACGCCACAAGGTCAATGTAGACTAGCGCCAATAGTTTGCCTAATTCAGGATTCCAATGCTCTGTACGATTTAAGCGTTCGACTTATGTTCAAACTACATGATGGCGTGCCGTACGATGTTGTTTCCGGTCACAGAGATCGGTTTCATGGTTTGTTTCTTAAGTTGAAGAGTTTTTACAACAATGTGCGACCGCTTCAGTATTTCAAGGATTTAATAACAGTCCCGGAATTGCCGGACTCAAGTCCTAACTTTAAGTCGCAGAACGATTTCACGAGCTATGTCCCACCAGTAGTCCATGTGCCGCAGGAGCCCGATCCGGTTGTTGAGGACCTTGTGGACACTAACAATCACGAATCAGAAGCCTTCAGTCAAGCCCAACAGCAGTTGAGCATGCTAGAGGGTATAATTAGTGAAAAGGAAGCGGGCATTGAGCAACTATCCTATAAGCTGGTTGCCTTACAAAAAAATTTCGATGAACTGCAACAAAGCTATAGAAACGACGTTCAGGAACTTCAACAAAACAATACTGTCTTGTCAAATGATCTGGTATTGGCGAGAGAAATGTGCGCAACCTTCCGAATGCAAAACGACGATCTTGAGATGCAACTCAACCAAAACCCAGTCCTTTTGCGTAAGTTATATGCCACATAAAATTAAGACCCAAATTAAAACACACTCTTTTTCAGAAAAAGCCATGGAGGAAGAAGAAAAGCATAAGTTATCCTCTGAAAAATTCAATAAACTTAAAACGCTTTATACGAAAATTCGGGATGAGCACATTCAATTGTTGAGAGAGGTAAGAAGTAAGGTTTATCTATTCAATTTTCAGTCTTTAATAGCCTTTATTTACAGCAAAGTGATTGCAACAAGTCCTTAAATAAAGAGAAACAAGTTAACTCACAGCTATTGCTGGAAACAAAAGAACTTACCAACGAGATTTCCAAAATCAAAGGCAACGTTGAGGAAAAAGAGAAAGTTAACTTAACTCTGCAAAAACAAGTAGAAGAGCACAAGGAGAAATTAATACAGCTCGAAGCGATCAAAAAGGAAATAAAAGAGAAACTTGATGACGTTGTTAAACAAAAGGAGATCCAAGAACTAGATATTAATTCCACCTCTGAAAACTTGAGGTTAAATTGCTTAAAAATCGATGACCTTAATGCAACTCTCGATGAAACTAAGGAAAAACTGTCAAAAGCCGAGAGCAAAATAAACGAAAAAAGCATAGAAATCGAATCTATGCTAAAAGCATTTGAAGAGGAAAAAGCTTTGCTTTTAACTAAGATTGAGCAACAAACTATAGAAAATAAAAACAATACTGACGCTCAAAATGCCCAATTGCAGCAAACAGTCACTAACTTGGAGCAGAAAGACAAAGACTTTATTGACACTAAGAATAAGCTGTCCTCCGCTGAAAGTCAAATTAGTTTAAAGACCGTAGAAATCGAAAACAATTTAAAAGCTTTCGAAGCGGAAAAAGAATTGCTTTTGACTAAAATTGAGCAGTTGAATGTGGAACATAAAAACAATAGCGATGCCCAAAATGCTCAATTGCAGCAAACCATTAATAATTTGAAGCAAAAAGAGACTGCCTTACAGGTAAATACACAAAGTAATATACATCCATTAAAAATTAAACGAATATATTTTCTTACAGCAATCACAGGAAATTGTAAATCAACTAAGGCAGGACAATATTTCAGTAAGTCAACGTAACGAGGATTTGCAAAGCAAACTCACGATTACTGAGGACAAACTAGCCCAAGCAACCCAACAAATTGATTCAGTTACGAGTTCCTACCAAACATGTAACTCCGATTTAAGCGAACTTAGAAAATTGGTAGTCAGAACTGTGAAAGAAATCTGCAACTCTAAATTAAGCGGCTCAGAGCAACAGCCTTTGGACGCCGTTCCAAACATAATTAGTGAAATGGAAACGCTTCTAAATAAATTTAACAACTCATCAGCTATAAACTTTGTTGCTTCGACGGAAGGAATGCAAGATGTTATGTATTTGGGTTATGTATTTATAAAGTTATACGATCAATGCGATGTTATTTACAAAACAACCACTGCAATCGAGACGGGTCAAGGTAAGTTCATAAAAATAATAATATATTACTTCTAATAAAATAACATTTTTATATAACTTTTAGAGATATTCACAAAAACATCTTCAATATGCACAGATGTCTGCCAATTGTTTCAATATCTATTAAATAATGAAACGAAAGACCAGGACAGGCAAACAATTATTTCTAATATACAATCAAAGCTGACAGATATAAGGAAACTAATTGAGAAAATTAAGGCCACCTTTGAACAAAAAATAGATTTGGACAAGCTCCTTGAAATAGAGCTGCGCGAGATGGATGCCGCCATTGATGACGCAGCGTCCAAAATCACAGATTTACTTGCAAAGGCTCGGGAAAAGGACAACCAAACCAATCTGGAGGTGAACGGAAAAATTGTGGACGCGTGTACCACGTTGATGGAATGTGTCAAAGCTTTAATACAAAAATCACGTCTTCTACAACACGAAATTGTGGCGTCCCAAAAAGGTAACATTAAATTATGACATACAAAAACAGTTTACCTTATTGTTTTTTATTATTTTAGGAAATGCAACTGCCAACGACTTTTATAGGAGAAATAGTCAGTGGTCGGATGGCTTGATATCCGCCTCGAAAAGTGTGGCAAAGGCAGCTAATTATCTGGTGGAAGCAGCAAACAAAGCCATTGAAAGTGAATCTGGCAAGAACTTTGAGCTCATAGTGGCTGCCCAGGAAATCGCTGCCTGCACAACGCAAATGGTTATAGCGAGCAAAGTCAAGGCTGAACGGAACAGTCAAAAGCTGTCAGACTTAACCAAGGCCTCGCGAAGCGTAACTCAGGCAACTGGAACTCTGGTTGCCACCGTCAAGGATTGCAACTCCCAACTGGAGCAGCAGAGTGAAATAGAACTTTCGAAACTAACGCCATCACAAATCAAGACGATGGAAATGGAAATCCACGTAAAAGTACTCGAAACCGAACAAGCTCTTCAAATGCAACGACTAAAACTCTCATCGTTTCGGAAAGAGCATTACAAAAATGCCGATTATTAAATACCTTAATTTATAAACGTTACTAACTTTACAAACATTCTTTTTTTTATTAATGCACGTCATGACAGATAATATATGTACACAGTATTTACACAACGGTCATTTCATTTCAAAATGCTTCCGTAACATTATTTGATTGATGATTCCATTTTGATCGCCTTTGGATCTTTGGTTTTTATTGAACCAGTTTTTTTCGTAATGCCCATTTACCTAGCATTCATAAATTTATGGGTTTATATATCCTTTAATGGTTACTTTGCTTACTACTTTGAAAATAATATAACACTTATTGCCAAAGAAAATAACATGTAAAATTTGTTGTCAAAAGGTGTATGTTTATTATCACGAACCGACTTATTGCATTTTATAAAACGGCATGTTCACGTTCATCAAAGACACTTTTAGCGTAGTTTATCTGAAAGAAACAAATATGGAATATATGTGATAATTATTTCAAAATTTGTAAAAGTAAATAAAGTTATATGCAAAACTAGATTATTTTTTTTTCTTAATTTGATGGCGTTTTCTAGTAATAATTCACTTACGCATCTTGATGCAGCCTCAGCACATTCCTCAGATCGACAGCGTATTCTTGGCCTGGTAATTTTCGGAAGGTTTGTTGAAATCTCAATGTAGTGGCTTGCTGCCGCCCTACTACTCGTAGATGGCGTTGTGCCCACATTCGTTACCAGCGGATGGCACGAAAGTATCTCACTAACATGACACTCAAACATAATTGTTGGGTTGCCGTCGCTCAATGAGAATATTCGTACATATTCGGTAGAAACCAACAAGCGCAACCTCGCCTGCTTGTCGCTCCACAAATCCGGTTCGTATGAAATGATCTTTTCCGAAAAGTTTTTATGATTGATCAGGTATAGATATTGTTGTCCCTTGCTTTGACGATTGGAATACAAAGGTAAAAGCCCACCAGGAGCACCGGTCACACATCTGGGAAGTCGTTTCCTGTCGGGAGCATTCCTGTGCGTGTCCCGGCTGGTTTCCCGAACCGCACTGGCCGTTTCGGAGGCCAAGTCCAGCACTCCAATGATGGGTTTCGTGACAGTGCCCACCAAACCCTTTCCCAGGCCACTCAGGAAGCCGGGAACGCCATCCGCTTGGGCGCCATCGTAAGTGTGTCTAACTATGCTCGTTACTCCGCCCAGCAATCCAAATCCGAGACCTTTCAGACCCGCTGCCAGGTGACCACCGGATGTATTGGACTGCAGTTCCAGAATTCTTTGCCTCGTCTCATTATCATGATCGTCCAGCACAACTTTTCCCAGGCTGTCGGATAACGTTTCAGTCAGCTTGGCCGTCGAATTCGATATGCCATGCGTTACATTTTTCACCAGACTCTTGACAGAGCCCTCGAAAATCAGTCCAGATACTCCCTCGGAAAGATCGTTGGCGAATCCCAGGGGATTTCCCAGAAAGTCGACGCTGCCCAAAATGGCAGCCGCATGCCATTTGACTTGGTTGATGTAGTGCTTTTTCATTTCCTTCAGATACACGTCCATTGTCTCAAAGTGCAATTTATCCGAATACCTGTCGAGCTCAATCAAGGCATCCTCGAACTTGATTAAAGTGAGCCCAAGTGCCTTTTTCGTTTCGTGTAACTCCACCGGCAATTTGGATGAAGTGAAAGCTGAGAGTCGAACCTTCAACAAAAAGTACCTTGATTATAAGATCATGAAGTTTCTATTATGGAAACTTACCTGTGTTGCGCCAATACTTAAATTCTCAAAATAATATCGCTTCATGTCCTGCAGAATGGGCTTCTCCTCAAAGTTTTCGAATTGGTATTGTACACTTAAATTCTGGCGGTTGATCTTGCCATAGCCCAGGAATGAAGCCACTTTCAGTATTAGTTTCTCCTCCAAATTCGCAGTGGAGGGTTTCAGGTCCAGCGTTAAGTACTTAAAAATGATTGCGTTCTTGTTTGGACAAGGTAACATTTTCAATTTGAGAACCACTGCATTTTTATGTTGGTCGTGGTCACTCGAAGTTTGCGTATGTAATGCAATTGGGCTCGCCGCATCCAACAATTGATTATCGATTTGAATATACGAAATGTTTAGGTCTAACGAATTCTCCAACGCACTTTGCATTATATCACAATGTATGTGGTCGAGGCTTATAAACATGATTTCCTCGCAAGGCTTTCGAGTTATAATTGAAATACCGATTCCCTTGACCAGCTCAATATTAATCTAGAAAATGAGAAGAAGAGTTATTTGTTTGAGAAGCTTTAAGTAGTTGGAGGAGTTGGTCAACTCACCAGATACTCGTGAACGAATGATACTTTTCCCTTATCCGTAATTTGCCGATTATTAAGCGAAGCATGCATCCATAGCAAATCGGGCGTAAGGAATACTGAATTTTGTTTAATTTTAATATCACATATTTCGATTGTGGAAATGGGCCCATCCATTCGCGTCGAGAGCTCCAATTGACCCGATCCAGGCCTTAGTTTTTGCGCCACTATATGCTGTCCAATCGGTATGGCTTGCTTGTTCGATTTGTTTTCAGTCCTGCCCACAACTGCTTCATAGTTGGGCTTCAGACCGCTTTCTCCAAATCGGGACTAAAATTTGGAGTCTTATGTTTCAAACCTTTAAAGTTGTTAAGAAGTATCACTCACCTGAACGCACATATTCGCATGACACATTAATCGGCCATTCTCGAATCTCCATGTCTGAGTGGTGACCCTTTGCTTATTGGGCGTTCGAACCACCAGACTTGTAAACTCCATGGGATTTGGAGCCTTCTCAAGGTCCAGAACAAGTCGCACTGCATTCGCATCATTGGTTTGAATCGGTGGAGTGGATCCCTCATGCTCCAATTGACCATTTGAGTTCATGAGCCACAGCTGGGATCGATCGCCCGAGTTCTTTTCCATTATCACAACTCTTCTGCCACGTACGCCCAAAACCAAGTGCCTGTGCGGATTTTCCTCCTCACTCGAGCGCTCAAAGGTGCCATGAAATGCGATGTAAATAAAGTTGGTGTACGTCAATGATTTCTTAATGTTGTTAACGTTGTTGATGGGAAACTCTATCATATTTCCACCCGGTGCCTCCATCAGCAAGGCCTGAAGTCCCAAGGGATCATCCATGACATAGGACAGCGAGGATTGCGGTCGAACTGGCGTAATCCATACGGGCTTTGATCGCAGCTGCGAGAAATTGATGACAACTTCCGAACAATTATCAATTCGAATCGGTGGTGGTAGCGTTCGAGCGTCCGTAAACAAGAGTATAAAAGTGGCATCTTTGGAGATGATCTCCAAGCGAAGGAAAAACATTTCGCCCCACTCATTTCGCACATTGATATACAAACTCTGCACATCATTGATGGGAATCCCCTTCGACCAACAGCAGCACTCTATCTCCGGAATTCGTACGCAAATAAACTGCTCTTGATCCCAGTTGGGCCAATGGAAGGCGAAATTGCAATCAATTGGGGCCGAAATGATTTTATGCGGATCGGGACGGTCCTGAAATAAAAATACAAAATGTATTGTAACTTAATGTTATTTGAAATGCCTATATGGCAACTCACATTATTGACAATATCGCACAGTTGCATAAACTCCAGTTTGTAGCCACTGCGATTGTGCAGATGAAATCTGGGTGATAAGGTTACAAAGGTCGTGCAAGCGTATAAACCTCTTCCACGTCGAACGCTAATACCAATGGCATAGCTGCCCTTTGTGTTCTCAGCTCGCAATTCCCTGTGCGTTAAATCCTTATGCGTGCTAAAGCTTTTGCACCACTGAAAGTGCATAGTAAAATATTAGAACTAAGGAATTTGTACTGGTGGTAAAGCCATACCAAATTGTTGTAGCCAAAGGCATTGCCCAAGCGCAATTCCAGGGCGGGGGATCCCTCCTGATCGGAGAATGAGAACATCAGAGGTGCCACTTGTCGCGCAGTCTCGTGCTCCTCAAATTGTCCTGCCGCTGTGTTACTGGTGCCCTCTTGCTTGTAAATCAGGGGAAGACCTGTTTTGTTGATTATCCAAACGGGAGCACTGATATAAATTTCCATGCCCTTGCCTTTGAGCGATTGAATGGATACGCGGAGGTGCAGTTCCCTCTTCTTGATGTCAAACAACTTCAATTTCGGCTCAACAACACCCATGTGGCTTACGGGAATCTTAAGTTGCCCAGAAAGCTGAAAGTTGTCCAGGGTGATGCTCAAGTTGAGGGGCTGATATATGTTAACATTGTAGATATTCGCACTCTCCGATGAGTTTATTCTGCCGCTGGCGTGCTCATGGATCTTGAACATCAGGTCACAGCAGAGCATGTTGTTTATCTTCAGTGGCGGCAACAAAGTGATCTTGTGACCCGGTAAATTCTGCTCCTTAAAGTGATAAATTTCCCTGCTTACGTTTGCTAAGGTGTACAATATGCTCTTGTTATTGTCATAGCCAAAGAGAAGTTGTCGGGTGTCATCCTTGCCGCAAGCTTTCCACAATATTTCCTCGTTACTAAAACCCGTGTCTTCGTAAGCCTCCTTTTCACTGGTATTGTGTGCCACATGCAATGAGGCATCAATAAATTTCAGCGGCAACGAAAGTTCATCGTTGGGTTTTATAACACTTATTGCCGTCAGTCCGTCACTGTGAGTGCTTTTCAAGGACATTTTCAGGAACACGTTGCGATCCAGTTTGTTTATCACCCCCAAAGAGGACTTCACTTTTATCAGCTTCTGAGCGGAACCAATCAAAGAGATGTCAAAGACTATCCTGCTTTTCGTGGACAACTGCGAGTCTAGTTTTGTGGTGCGGAAAAACATTCCAACCTTGTCCACCGATATGGGTCCAATCAATGTCCAGCCATGGATTTGTACAAAAATCTGGTGTAAATTCAATTGGTGAGAGTGTACGTGTCGCAGTTTACTCTTCTGGGTGAAGTCGAATGTTTTGGTTTCGTTGGGCTGCACAGCATACCAGTTCTTGATCAATTCAAACTGCTGTAGATCCGAACATGTTAAATCTCCAAGGGGAGCATAAATGGGCTTGAAAAGTAGGGGTGTTCCGCTGAGATTCTGCAGAGCGAACGGAATAAACGGAGAACGTTGCCTGAAGTTCTTGGCCCCGTTGTCGTTGAAATCGTTTGTCCAGTTCTTCAGAACCACATTGAAGAGTTCTATAAAGGTGGAGGTCACATTTAACTTGAGCATCTGCTTGCTGTATATGCCAATCTCGAAACGAATTTTGTTATCCAAGTGACCCTTGGTGTACTTCCATTTCAAATGGGACTCCCATGTCTCCGCCACCGGTTCCCATCCACTGAGACGTCGATTATAATAGTTTACGGCCGCTTCCGTGTCAATATTGCCCAAGCTAAAGTGCCGAATGTTGGTCTCCTTGGGATTGGGATCCTGCGTCTTGAAGGTATAGTTGAGCAGGAACTTCGAGAGGGAAACCTCCAGCAGTGGCACATCGGCATCCATGCAATCATCAATTATGAACACCGATATGAGACTGGCGTCCACCACAGCGGTTTTCATTTCCAGGGCGGGATTTCGGTAGGTGTTCTGCTTTTGCTGCGACAACCAAATTGCAGCATCGTTGATTCGCCAATTATTCACTTGCATGGCATACAGACAGTCGGAAAGCTCAAAACCCATTGCCACGAGGGGAGCTACCTTCTCCAGATCGGAGTCAGCCTTAGATATAACATTCTTCGATCGTGATGTTTGTGTGGGAAGCAGACGAGCCATTCTCGAAAATAATTTAACATCCACATAGGACAGTCGAATATTCAAATGTTTCTGTATGAGAATGTTCAGGCAATTACTGCGTAACTCAATTATCAAGGTAAAAGGATCAATTATAGACAAAGCGCTCTCCTCTTCGGCGTCCAAAGTGCAGGAAAATATTTCCAAGTGGTTAATGTCCAAGGATAGAGGCACAATACTACTGTTTGGCTTATAACAAATAACGGTTGTACTTTTCAAAATTATTGCATTTGAGTCGAGGCGACTGCATTCCTCAGCGAATATTATTTCCGAATCCGTAATATTCACAACGTATTCTGTGGAAATACTATTATCGACTTGGGGTTTTTGTGGAATCTGATTATTTACAACGGGTGCTGGTGAGTCTTCTTGTAAATACGATTTTAATTGGTCCAGAAAACTGAGAAGCGCAAACACCCTCATATTATTTAACATTATTGTGTACTTGCTAAAGTTGGCTTTCTTTCTGCAATGGATTTCCACTTGTACAGAGTTTTCGATTCTCACCTCCTTTTTCGATGGCTCCAATATATTTTTAAACATGTTTTCATTGCTCTTGTCGGTTTCATTTCTCTCATCAACAATAAGTATATTGCTCGATATCAAATCTATATCTTGTGAGCCATCGCTGAACAAGTCGATTTCCAGAGTGGACTTCAAAAAGTGAATACAAGCCAAGGGCTCTATTACTGCACTGTGCGAAGTATTTAAAGCTAGAAGTAGTGAAACATCTTCTAGTAAAATTCTTATTGATATCAGAATGGAAACCGTTTTGGAAACTTCATTTTTTGGCAGCAGATTAATTGTTGATAGTCTTTCAATGGACGTGCAACTGTTAGTATGGTAATTCATGTAAATGTCATCCGTTTGCTCGCCTATATTGTTGTTTAAAAAACTTCGAATCAATTTGTACTGTTGAATATTGATCATGCCATTCAATTTCGAAAAAGTTCCTTGAACACTTATGTCTGGACAGACACGATTAATGTCCGCCGAAAGATTTCGCTCCAATTGCAGGTGAAGGAAGCACGATTCGTTGAAGAATGGCTGTCCCAGTCTTTGGAAGTTGATATCAGCGATTATAATTCGATCCTTCTCCTGATCAGCTTTTGCTTTCATTGAGGTCCTTTCCCCGGAGAATAAGTTTATGTTGACCAGGTCGATTCGCATTACGTCCAGAATTTCACTTTCACTTGGCTTTGCACTCATTTTGCTTATTATATTATCGTCGCTGGCAAAGTGAAAGCTATTTTTCAATGTAAACTGCCCAAGGTAGGCGATTATTACTTCGTTTCTGTTATAGCAAGCAGGAAGTACAATAACTGGGGAATCCGCTTGAATGACCAGCTTCATTTTTGATGGACGCATATTCTGTTCATTTCCATGACTTTGTTTTTTTAGTTTTCTTATTACAGGCTGCACAGATATGAAAAAGTATTAAAACAAAATATAAACACAGAACAATTAATCTTACCGTTTGCAATTGCAAGAGATCTTTAACAAAAACATGTAATTCAGTGGAGAATCGTTTGGTGTGTATATAATGCACTGCAGACATATTAATTCGCAGCGTTGAGTCGGTGTCCAAAGTTTTTAAGGCCTCCAAATCAACCAGTTTTCTGAAAATGCATAAAAACATTTTTTTAAAGGAATGTATTTTGTCAAAAAAATATAGATATATCATTAAATACTTTAGTTTTCGATTAAAACTCACTTCTTATACACAAAGTTTAAAGCTTCTGTGCCACTTGTAAGAAACTTTTGCTTGTAAATGTTTCCATATTTTGTCAGATCATAAACAGATACGGATCCCAAGCAGCCTTCAACAATTTTGGAAAATTGGTCCTGAAGAATCATGAAAACAGCATTTGACACATTCACTCTGGACAAAAGAGACTCATTCCGAATCAACGTGAAGTTAAAACTTCTGATTGACACTTTCAGTTTACTGCAAAATTCGTCAATACCTAAAATAAATATTGTAAAAATTAATCAATATAATGTGTTAAGCTAACTTACTTTTTTCTACAAGTTTCTTCTCTTCTGTGTACTTTTCATCGTAGTTATCAGCCGAAACCAGTCCAAAAAAGTCGAAAATCGTGTACCAGCGTTCCACGCAAATAGCCAAATTCAGGCAATTAAATTGAATTGAACTCGATTGTTCAAGCTTACTGTTCTCAGCAGATCGTCCTGTATGAGATTTGTAGATAACTAGCGTTTGGCTTTCTTTCTTTCTTCCCAACTCGTTTTTGTTGCAACTTGTAAACTTTTTGTCTCCGCTAAATCTTTTTACCTGCATGTAGGGCATGGATCTAGATCTGTTTTTCAGCGCATTACAATAACTTGGTAAATCGGGACACGAAGACGATGTCAATTCGTTTTTCTTTATATTTTTATCGAGATCTACCGAAGTTACCATATTTCTAAACGGTGATGTTAAGTCTGACTTTAAATCTTCCATTAACACCGATTTCAACACCACTTCCACATCCTTGTCAAATCCTTTAGCAATGTGTTTAACATTAAAGTCTTTAAATGTTAAATTTATCAAATCATTGTGGTACTCGTTCTGCAGGTTGATTTGAAATACAGGCACTGAGAAATGTATGATCGTGCTGATAATGGGCTCATCATCAACACTTAAAGTTGGTTCACTATCCCCGTTTTGATCAACATCATCCGAGTCATTTATAACTCCATTCGAGAAATTAGTGGCATATCGGATGCTCTCTAAAAGTAACTCGTATTGTTTTCGGTTTAGGGACACTTTTAGGGCTTCAACCATACTTCCTTTTATCTGTAAATTTATGATTTAAATTATCGTAGTTTATTACTAAACAATTAATAGCATTACTACTTACTGAGAAACTGTTTAGTTTTTTTTCTTGACCATTGTCTTCGCTGTATCCAGCATAAATATGTAATGTGATTGCTGTGTCATGCAAAATAGGAATTGCATCCTTATTTTTAGCAGGATGAACGTTAAAGCTGTACTCGCGTTCATCGATGTTCAAGGAATATACATATGTGTTTTTAATTTCGATTGTATAGGATTCATTGAAAGCATCTGAATCGCATTTAACGGCGTTCGAACAACTAATTTTTCCCAAATTGGCAATCAAAACATTCGTACTCGTGTTGGAAATTGGCAGAATGATAATTGGACTACTTATTATAATATCAAGCCTAAAACATTGAAAATAGCAGTTTTAAAAATTGGATTTATTAAATTTAAAATAAGTCTTCAGTTTACCAATTGTCCTGGTGATTTCGCTGTGGGTAAACTGGTCCAATTTGCTCAGCAGCTCTAATCTGCTGCACGAATTCCTTAGCCATATCTGTAGCTTTGTTACCAATGGAGGTTGCAAACTCTCTAAAAATAAATTAGGGGTTTTACAAAATATATTAATAACTTCCATCATAAACTTACCTTAAGCTTCTTTTAAAATACGTAATGCAAGCATTGACATCCCGCAAAAATCTGGGACAATGAGTATAAGAAGCCGAAGCCATTCGCATTTGAAAAGTGCAAGTAGTTTTGTCACTCCAATGACTTTGAAAACTTATTGCATCGCTTTCGTCGCTTTTCTCTTCGTTGTAATTGTTTGAGTATATTTCGTTTGAAAGCTGACTAAGAACGGTTTGTTTATTTGAGTCGGAAGCCCTCAAAATTTGATCTCGTCCAACAGATAGAATCCTTGGATGGCAAAAAGCTTCTGGAGTAATGTCAATAACCTGTATTCCGCCAAGAGATCCAAAAATGGATAGATCCGATTGAAAGGACGCATTGATTTTCGCTTCCGTCAACGTAACAGTTCCAACTTTTCGACCAACACTGAATTTGTCTCTCTTGATGGTGTATAACAATAGAATGTTTAGTCGGAAAAAATCAAAAAATATTTCATTATGATTTTTATGATGAACTTGATCTTCCAATTCTATTGATACTTCAGTCGATTCTTTTGTTGATTGCGGGCTTTCACTTTGAAATATATTTTGTGCCAAAAGAGTCCTCTTCGCAAAGTTTAGAATTTCAAGAATAGTATCTTGATTAGCTAAATAATGTGTTGAAAAAATGTATTTTTCTGATGTTGATAAAACTATAAAATATAAGTACCTATTATGTCCAAACTGTTGAAAGTGATGTTTGTAGTGTGAAGTTGCATTGAATTGTTTTCATTGGGTGGAACAATTTTAATGTCAACTGAAATAAGCGCTGTCGAGTCCTCATCATCGAAGTACTCTGTTGATTTATCGCCTAAAAAATACATTATCAAAGAAGTTTATAATCACTAGTTTAATGTTGACTTAACATTATTGTTAGGCAAATTACTTGTGAGCAAAAAGGATTGGTTAATTTGCAGATAGATCGCATTTTAGATAATAACAAGGAACCTCTTTTTGAATTGTACATACCCATCTTTATATTTTGAACTGCTTTTGTAATCATGTGAGGACTAGTAGCCCTATCAAAAAAATTTGGCGATCCAGGCGAAGTTGGCGAAACAATTGCACTATGTTTAAGGCTGCCAGATAAACTATCCATTCTACAAAATGCAGAAATATTTTTGAAAATAGTTTACATTATATTATGAATTTTATGCACATACAATCATGCATACTAACAAAATTATTAATTAAGTATAGAAATGAAATGTGGTCTTATCAGGCAAAGCAGCGAAAGGAAAAGCAATCTAATAAGCTTTTGCTTATGTTTTTTTAAGATTTACATACCCGACATGTCGATGACTAGCAACCAATAACTCAAAATCGGGACCGAAAGACTGAATGGCATCTACTAAGAGCAATCCGTGAACCGACATGGAAATATTCGTCTCATTTGATTCTTTCGTTAACCCAGCCCGTGCCCCGATGATTTGGAGCTCAGCAATACTCCTGTCTGTCGACTGCATTTCTATCACTAGTTGGTCCATTACAAACTCAATGACGACGCGACTTCTATCGTCCTCCGCCAAGTTCTTGATTCTTTCACTGGCGTACAGCGTGTTGCCTCCTCTATAAATGTTTTCCATTTCCTTGGAAGCCTTTATAATGGGTTTCATAATGTTACAACAATTGTTAATGAGCTCCTCGTTTCCATGGATTAATATGGTTGGACAGGTGCCAAAGAGCATAAGTGAGGGATAGTCCGGATCAACAGTGAATATATTCCTCTGCTCAAGAGTAAGATTTATGTTAAACTTATCAATGAGGTGAAAATTTGACGATGTTTTCAGGCAAGCCTGCCATCTTTCTTCGTATTTGCACACCAGAACTTGAAGGTTTGTGAAATTTATCAGGTATTTGTCGTAGATCTTGTTATGCAGAACATACTCCAAGTGAACATTTTTGTTCAAAAAGCTTTCCGTTTTTGGATTTTCTAGCAGTGTCGGAGAGTCAGATCCACTTTTCTCTGATGCAGGTGGTGTCGAACATGGAGTCAAATAGGTTTCATCGTCATCGCTTGTATTTTCGGTTACAGCCGATTCTATGACAGGCATAACTCTCTTCACCTCCATTTTTCTCATTTCCAGTTTTCCGAAGTCCAGCAGGACCATAAGAGAATTACTGACTTTGTAGTTTTCCAAGAAAATTATACGTGGCGCAAAGATTTCGATTTCGAACATCCAAATCTTTCGATTAACCTGAAAGTACAATAAATATTAGGATTTTAAGCGGAAATTGATTAAAATTTAATTACCTCATTGCCACTGAACATTTGATTCCAGTTTTTCATAAAGTCGGTCTTCTTTTCGACTCTGTTGCGCGGTGAGTATTTTTTCTGATTTAAATCAGCTAAGAAATCTATAAGCCACTGAATTGCATCCTCATTATAAATAAGATCTAAACTTTTTGATTTAATATTGAGCTGAAATCGTAAGTTATTACAATTTCCATATTGTAGCTGGAACAGGGTGTCCTCCTGAAGTCCATTTTTGGCTACTTGATTTGGTATAGCTGTATTCCCTGTTTGTGGCTTAATTAAGTAATTGTGCATTGTTTCACTACTGGTTTTATCTATTAAATACACTTCTTGCAATGATATGCCCACAGTGTAAGAAGTTAACTGTGGGCTTAACTGGAGGTAGGCCGCAAAGTTATTTAACTGCATTTCCATTGACTTACTCCTGCCATCACTTGATTTATCATCGCTCTGAAGGATTACCAATCCTTTGAGTAGCTTGATTGAAAAATGCCCGAACACCGCATCGCTTTTCAATTCCGAAGAGTTCTGAATTGAGTTCTCCAACGCAACGAGAATGTCATCTTCCAAATGTTTTATTGACTCGTCCTGTTCACTATTTGGGGTACTTGGACTGTTCGCATACCAACCCATCCAGTTGGGAAACCAATGAAAGAGCATTGTCTTTCCCTGCTCGTTCTGCGATTCAAAGGAGAAACCTTTCGTAAACACTTTTTCAAAGCATATTCTTCTCATTATCGTTAAATCCGAGATCTTTCGGTCGCTCTCGATGTAAGCCTTAAACTCTTTATCCGCATTGGACAGATTTTCATTTGGATTCAAAATGATCGCTTTATAGAGCAGCATGTAACGAAGGTTTTCCTTGAGAATTGACCACTTTTCATCATTTTGCTTAAAGTCAAAACCATGACAAATGTTTGCATATTTCCACCATAATTTAGGATTGCTTTCTACGCTGCAATTGGGTCGCTTTAGCCTGTATTGCCGAACTTCTTTGACTTGACGGATTTCTGAGAGCTTATCTAACATCTGAAGCCGCTGGACCTGGAAAATATTAAATTATTTAGTACCAATTTCTTGTAATTTGTCATAGAAAGGTAACATTTCGTCTTATTATATGAACACACAAATTTGTGATATCACACGAATAAATAATATGATAGTAAATATATGAAATGGAAAATTTACCATTATGCTTATCAAATTGGAGGAAATTAAGGATTGCCTACGCAGAAAGTAAATTATTTTTATTTTTCTCGATAATTGTAAAGTTTATGCAATGTCATACTGTAGTAAAATTTATATTTACGTCCGTGTTAAAGTTTGATACTTGCATAATCGTTTAAAAAGTACCTAAAGTACATAGTTAGGCATGAACTTTGGAGTGAGCTAAAACTACTTTTCGTTATCGTAATTGCATGACTTAGGCTGATGGATTTTGGGTTAGGAGTCCACAACTCACCTTGGATATGTCTATGACCACCTCGGGAACCAGGAGTTCGCAGGAAACCCTGGGCTTGTCTTTGGTACGTATCACCTGCAGGCACTTGTCGCGTTTCCACCTGGCTGTCGCGCAAATTGGCTTGATGATGAAGTTGTGGGGCCTCAACTCGCAGGTCGAGTGCAGTTTTTCGAGAACCTCCTGGTTGGTGTACGACTGACATTTGATGTCCTCGTGCAACAGATCCCAGTACACAGAGAGCTCTTTGAGCTCCACCAGCTTATAGTTCATTTCGTTGTTGGCCGTTTTGTACGACCCGCTGGTCCAATCACAGTCGCAGCTTTGGGCGGTTAGGGATCCGATCTTGATGCCCGTGCATATCCGGCTCTTTCCGGTGTCCACAATGTCTTCGAACCGAAAGTGCACATCGGATATCTTCAGTTCGATGTTGTCGATGATGTTGGTGGCCATGTTGGTGCCGTACTTAAGCCAATTGTTGTACGAAGAGAAGTAGTAGGACTCCATTTGCTTTCCCTTCTCGGACCGCCAGCCCGCTTCGGCGGTGTCCAGAACGGCTAGCTTGTACTCCAGATCCTGCAGCTTCTCCTTCTCGTTGTCCCAGTTCTCCAGGTTCTTCGGGCAGATGATACAGAACAGTCCCTCGATGGAGATGCACCACGGCGAGGTGCGAAACTGGCGGACTGGAATTTGGAGCTTGATTTTCCGGATGCTGCCGGCGGTGACTTCGACCGGCAAATTAAACGAACGGAGGGCATCTTTGCGAATGGGTATGTTCTCGAGCTCAACTTCGCCTGTAAAGGAAAGTTATTTTGATATCGGATGCGGAATAAAGATAAACAATTATATCACATTACCCGATAGCAGAGCCACTGACAATTGGGCGGAATTCAAGTTCTCCAGATATTTTCCAAGATACGTATTCAACACCCACGTTATGAGGTCTCGTAACATGCTTGTTTATTTACCGCATACGCTAATCCTAGTTAATATTTGTTTGTAATGTCTTTCCTCAGAACCACAACTAAAAACATATGATTGGGGACTATCTACACCGCATAAATATTGCAGAGTCATAAGTGGAACGCGGAATTGAAACGGGTCGGGCAACGACTGTGTAAACAGGTGGTTTAAAACCAAAAAAGTAATTTTATATGTTATTTAATTTTATATGTTATTTACTAAAATCTCCTGTAGAGTGTCAAACTTATTAAATTAAACAAAACAAAAAGTAATGACTATTTGGCTTATCGGTCTTGTGCGATATACGTTTAGTACCATCACTAATTCACGTCAATAACAAAAAATTAGTTTGTGTTGCAGGCAGTCTGTTTATTTAAAAAAAATGAGCGATCCCAACGTACCAAGAGGAGCATTAAGCTTGCAGGTTAGTAATATGCTTACATTTTTATATGGAAATCATTTTAAATGTTAATTTGTTTTAGAACGTGCTCAAATATACGGTGCAACATCATGATGAAAATGCCGAGCCAAAATTGAATGAAGCACCAGATGTTGAGGTTTGTAAACATTCCGAGTTTGAAGTATTCAAAGATCATTTAGAATTTATCACAAGCTGATTATTACTCAAGATTACTTCCAAAACTTCCAAAATTATTATAAGTGTTTTAAAAGTCTTTAATCTAGTCCTAAACAATGAGTCAATCGAATCATCTAGAACTTTTGTGGCCATGTGCTTCACCCAGGTGGGACTTTATAATATGGGGGGTATAAAAATATATATTTAAGGTGAATCAACATTAGTCATGTTTGGTCAAATTTATTAAAGTAGAAAAACATAATCTTAGATCGTACATTTTGGTTCTATTAAATCTAGTTCTCTTACTTTTGGAATAGGCTGAGTAATTGTTGAATCTCAAACTATCTTATCATTTTTCAACTCCTCTAATATTTCATAATAATCATCATCTCATCTCATTTTTAGAGAAATGAATTCTTGGCAAATGCACTGAATGCCATGACAACAGATGCTTCAGCGGCTCTGAAAGCAGCTTTGATCATACTAAATAGTGACGAAGCCAGCACAGAAGACCAAATCGAAAGTCTAGATGCCATAAGGAGCTACATTGACGATATAGATAATGCCATCTCCCTGGTAAAACTAGGGGGAACCGCAACTTTACTTCGCTATATAAAGGATTCAGATAGTGAAGTACGAGTTTCGGCACTCAATACAGTTGCTGAAGTGGCACAGAATAATGTATTTTGTCAAAACGCCCTCATAAACGATAAGTTTCTACCTGTTCTCACAAAGAATTTGAGTAATGCCAATCAAGATATCGTACGGAGTTCCATTTATGCGATATCATCGTTGGTACGAAACTTTCAGCCGGGATATAATGAGTTTAAGCGAATAAAGGGTATCAGTGCTTTGATACCCTGTCTGAAGTCCACAAACTCAAATGTCTACATAAAGGCTGCATTCCTTATAGCATCTTTAACGTCGGGCGACAAGTCGGTCAGAGGTATGTACAAGTATTTCCGATAATCCTGTACACATTAACTTTACCTTTAACTACTTTCAGATGATTTTGTGAAAGCAGAGGTATTTCCTGTGCTAGTGGAAAACCTAAAAGCCATCGAAGAATTTGATGTCAAGCAAGAAACTACCCTGTTTGCACTATCGTCCCTTTCGTTGGAATCTGATTTAAAACTTTCCACAGAGAAACGCAATGAAATCTTGTCTACTCTCCAGCTTATTATTTCCAAAAACAAACAGACGGAAAATTGCGAAGTAAGATTTTAAAAACAACATGTTTTTTTTATCAAATTTCATACCTACTTTATTTACAGGACATGGTTAACTATGCAAGAAATATAGTGGACAACTTAAATTCGTTAAAGTAAATAAATTTTGCACGTAAATAGGAAGCTGAATTAAAACTGTTGACAAATCAGATCGTTTGGAGTGTGGTTTTTAAAAGTATCACTAATTTACAAAACTTGCAGGGAAACACATTCTTGTGTTTTTAAATTTGTAACAATTTATTAATTTCCATTTGTCAGTTATGTTGGCGATGTGTCAAAGTCATCTCCAACCGAAACAATCGGAACGTGTTCCAAGTTTACTTCAGTCGGGTTGTCGCAAAGCCTATTTCGTTTTGCGAATATATTCCAGTCCATGACCTGAACGGCATGCAGGCTTTCCGCCTCGTTATGATGCCGCAGCACCATGGATTCCTGGAAAACAGCAACAAATTAGTAATGCCATCGAAAATGAATTTGAAAAGTAAACTTACCTTGATTTTCTCCCACTTGTCATCGACATCTTGCAACCAGCTGAGTAGCAAACGTCCATTAAATCGGCAGCGAGCACTCTTTTCCTTTTCGTCCTGCTCTGGGGTGATCAAGTTGTAGACCTCATCGTCCTTTAGGTATGTGCAAACGGAATAAGGCGCCGGTTGGCCAGATATACTCCTGGCAGCCTTCGAGTGCACTCGTATTATCTCCTGCTCAACGTTCATGCACAGTTTTTCCCGCTCAACGGTGTGGGCTTGGATTAAATCTTGCCTGGCCTTCTCCTGATCCTGATAAAAGCCCTCCATTGCCTGCGGCACAGTGCGGGGAATGTCCGGAGCCGAAGTGTTCGCATTGCGCCTTAATAAGTACGATTTCTTGGTCAGCAGATACTCGTTGTATCCCTGGGGAGGTCTTGGCTTCACCGGGTACAGGCTCTTCCACTTTTTCTCGATCTGACGACGGATGCTCAAGAACATCTGGAAGCCATTGGTGAAGGGATGGTCATGGGGGTGAGATTCTTCGGAATTCACACCGGAATCGGCGGCATTTGAGTTCTTCGAACTATCATCGGTATTCTTGGGCCGTATCTTTCGCTTCCGCGGATGGAGCTCCACGTTCGAGGAGGGATTTATCTCCTTGGACGAGGATGTTGATGACGTTGAGGGGCTCGGAACATTGGTGATTGTCTCCTGGTCAAACTGGTGGCCCTGTGGTATTGGACTCGAAGTCATGTTGCCGTAGGATAGCTTCACATCTGCAGGATCGTTGGCATGATTGGATGACGCCGGCGACGGAGAGCTGCTCTGCATTTGCGGGGAGGAGTTGTTGGAACTGCGCTCCAAACTAGTAACCCCAGTGCGATGAGAGCTGCGCAGGACCCTCAAGTTCTTTTCGTCATTGAAGAGCTTTATGTTCTTGTCGTCCAGGACTGTGGAGCAAATGCTGTTGCTTTTCTGGGGACTCTCGTGCGGGCTAATTGATTGGTTGGTTATGACGGTGTCGATGGAATCGCTATTGGAGCTGACCACATAGGGCAGGGCGGCATTGCGAGAGGCAGTCACCTTGCCGGTTCTCAGCACATTGCCCTCAGTGTCGATGGAGCAGTTCTGTTGAGGGATCACAATCTTTAGTGGCGGCACCTTGAGTCCTCCGTTGTACAGACTGTCGTTGCTCTTGTAATCATCGCTGCACTCCGTTTCGTTTTCAATGTCCACATTCTTGCTGATCTCCACCTGCTCCTTGTCGGCATTCGAGGCGCTGCTTTTGTTACCCGACGGGGATCCCTTCGTCGCCGCTAGCTTGGAACCCTTTTCCACCCTGGAGGTGAGCTTTAGGGAGGCCCCCTTCAAGTCCTTGCCATGCTCTGAGTCCTTGCGCTTCTTTTTCTTCACGTCCTCGCCAGATTCCTCGTAATCGTCCTCTATGTCCGAGTAACAACGCTTGGCAGCCGAAGTTCCCTGATGAGTCGAATCGCTGTTTTTACCATCGTTGCTGCTTTCCTCGGCCGAAGATTTGTCTTTAGTGTCCAGGACCTCTTGCTTCTCGTTTAGGCTGCTCTCGTCGTTTTCGGTGTCTCCTTTCTTGCATTCATTCTTCTTAAGATTGGTGCGGGATGAATCTGGAAGATCGAGAATCTTATACAATACATTTGACGGCTGAGTGATTGAGCTTCGAATAATATATATAAAGGTTAAGTATGACAAATTAAAGATTATTTTCTATAAATATGTGGACCAAAAAAATTGTTTTGAAATAGTAATTAGTAAGTCCATAGTAATATAAATTGCATTTTTATTTATTTGTGTCTTATGGAAACTATGTTTAAAGACTTCTGTATCTCATTACAGTTACCAAACTACATTTAAATATGCAAATTATTTAAAAACTACAATAAAGTTCACACATTATTTGACGTTACAAAACTGAAACCTTTTTTCAGATACTTTACTTTGTTCTTATTTTACTTGCGTAGAGAATCAGATACATTTATGTATGTAGCAAGATATGTGGTACTACGTATGTATGTATGTAAATATGTGAGAAGCGAGGTACCCACAAATATATTGCAACCGAAAGTCTTTTATTAACTAATCTAGGCATTTATCTAGCAAGTAATGCTAACTACACTTTTAACTAGCCTTAAATCACATCGAAAACAATGGATTTTAACATTTTTGTGTATTTACCTGTCGAGGAGGTAGCTGTCATCTGGATGAGTAAAGCCATTTGTTGCCTCTCCGACATCGGCGTATTTGAGTTCGATCTGGGTTGGGTAGCTCCTGTATTAAATCCTATCCCCTTCGGTCTTGGGGGTGGCATACTCTTTTGTTCAGTTTTATACGGTAAAAATTAAAATATAGAACAAAAACGGAGACTTGAAAAAGTCTTACAAAATTTAATACAAAAAGAATGGTGCGACCGTATCTCGAATGCAAAAATATGCCGGCTTGCGAATATATTATTATCATTAAACAAAAATCGATGTTTTTAACAAGTTCGTTAAATTTAAATACTTTTATGATAAATTTGATACATATGTTATTTAAAAAAAGTTTTGTTCAGTCAATCAAAAAAATCAATACCTGCTATTTTCGATCATTTTGTTGCAATCATCAATTTCTTGCAACCAATTATTTGGGAACTTGTGTTTTGTGCGTTGGTATACATACATATGGCTCTTTATTTTAATTTATCATTTATAATTATGTTGTGTTTTATTCACGTTCGTTAAGGTTTTTTGTTTATTCAATGGTATTTATTTATTTAGTTTGTGTTTCGATTCCACTCCGTTCTCCCCTTAGCAGTATGACCTCTTCGCAAACACCATAAAATACTGAACGTAGTCCAAGATATCCAAACGCCCCTGCTACGGTCACACTCGGATTTATTTTAGAAGTATCGCAGTGTAAGTTATTTTTGTTCAAAAGTTTGTTAAATTTTGATTATTTAAGATCTTAATAAAATAATTCATTTGGTACCAGGCCAGAATAGTGAAGGGCCTTCAAACAAACTCACACAGGTAGTCGTAACTTGAGATTTAAAGTTATATTCTATTAACGCACACATAAACACATGTACTTGTACATATGTGTGTATGTTGCAAGTAAATATAATACCACTTGAAGAAAAGTTTGTGCTGGAAAATATGATCCATTTTACATAAATAATTAAGCCCCCCTGGAAAAGTGATGTACTAGCATCTCGTGTGGCGAAAACAATCTCAGATTGTAAGCGAATTTAACACTGACTTAATTATTGTGCCAAATTATTATGACGAATATGGAAGCGAATGTCTAATGCACTGAAACGTTATGTTTATGTGTTAATGGATTCAATGTACATAAAGTGACTCACTTTCTTAATACACTTGGATAAAGCGTTGTAAACTTATTTGTATTTCTGTTACGCACTGTTTGTTGGAGCTTTTCCGGCGGGCTGAAACAGAAACTTTCTTGATCTTGATATAGAACCAAATCAAGTAATTCCGTCATGATCGCCTCACAATCTCTTTTTACGCAATCTAGATTTCCAATTCGAAAGGCGTATGACGAGAGATAATGGAAAGACTATAAAATAACATCAATATCTAGTGGCAGACTATTTTTGTGATCATATGTCTTTTAAGTATGTGAGGGTATTAATAGTTTCGGTCTGTCAAGATCATAATTCCCTACTGTTGATGTAAGCAAATTTTTTTTTGCTTTTCGTTTTTATTTATTGCATGACGCCAAGTGTAATTAACTTTCGCCCATAACCATAGGTATTGTAAACGATTTAATTAACCATTAATACTTTTTAAAGAGGTGACATGTTTATATAAATTTTACCGGCTATGTTGATAAATAATAGAAAGAAAAGTCTCACAAGCACATATTCGATATAAATCGAATACATTTCCACCATTAATTCCAATAAAAAAATTCTACAAACCGAATTCGAATTGGTCAAATAATAAGTTCTTATTGGATTATGTTTTTGTATTAAAAGGTGTTTAGAAGATCAATTCCTTTAATTTTTATAAATTCTTGAGTTTGTCATTGTTGTTATCGTTAAACGAATATAATAAAAATAGGAATATTCGATTTTCAACCCTCTTTTTTAACGAGCATGCGCATTACCAATTTTCTTTTTCATCGTATTGATTAACGCAGCTTGAATCATTTTATATACGGTTAAAATGATTGTCTCCAAAGCTATAAAATCATACAGGCTGTAAAACACATTTAATACATAGATTTATCGATTTTGATTTAATAATCATTCACATAAGTACACTTTAAGATTGGAAAAGATTCGAAACAGCCTTTATTAATCCGGTTTTCGTATATGTTTTGCAGACAGAAAATCGAGAAAATCGGCAAAATGACGCAAATGTCGCAGGACGAAATAATAACCAACACAAAAACAGTGCTCCAAGGCCTCGAAGCCTTGCGAGTGGAGCATGTTTCGATCATGAACGGAATCGCAGAGGTCCAGAAGGACAACGAAAAATCGGACATGCTGCGGAAGAACATCGAGAACATCGAACTGGGCCTGAGCGAGGCCCAGGTGATGATGGCCCTGACATCCCATCTGCAGAACATCGAGGCCGAGAAGCAGAAGCTCAAGACACAGGTGCGCCGCCTCCACCAGGAGAACGCCTGGCTCCGCGATGAGCTGGCCAACACGCAGCAAAAGTTCCAGGCCTCCGAGCAGCTCGTCGCTCAGCTGGAGGAGGAGAAGAAGCACCTGGAGTTCATGGCCTCAGTGAAGAAGTACGACGAGAATCAGGAGCAGGACGACACATGCGAGAAGTCGCGCACCGACCCGGTGGTGGAGCTCTTCCCCGATGAGGAAAACGATGACAGAAACAACATGTCGCCCACTCCGCCCAGCCAGTTCGCCAACCAGACTTCCGGCTACGAGATTCCAGCTCGTCTGCGCACTCTGCACAACCTGGTGATTCAGTATGCATCGCAGGGCAGGTACGAAAACGTTTTTTTCAAGTCGAATCAATAAATTTAAATATTATTAAATCCTCCTAAAAGCTCTAGCCTTTTTAAAACGATTTTTAAAGCTTTAAAAAAGACTACTGAATTATTATTCTCTATTACTACTACTTCTACTATTGCTACTAATATCAATATTGCTTCTAATATCTACAACTATCTTAATTTAATCTTTCTCCAGGTACGAAGTAGCTGTTCCCCTGTGCAAACAAGCTTTGGAAGATCTCGAAAAGACCAGTGGTCACGACCATCCGGATGTAGCAACAATGCTGAACATTCTGGCCCTCGTGTATCGTGATCAGGTACGTCTTTGCTTTAATTAACTCAATTTATGTGTTTATTAATTAGAAACACTTAATGCCATTCAGAACAAGTATAAAGAGGCCGCCAATTTACTGAACGACGCTCTGTCGATTCGAGGAAAGACTCTGGGCGAGAATCATCCAGCCGTGGCGGCCACGTTGAACAATTTGGCCGTCCTCTATGGCAAACGGGGCAAGTACAAAGATGCCGAGCCCCTCTGCAAGCGTGCCTTGGAGATTCGCGAGAAGGTCCTGGGAAAGGATCACCCCGACGTTGCCAAGCAACTCAACAATCTCGCTTTGCTCTGCCAGAATCAGGGTAAATACGACGAGGTTGAGAAGTACTACCAGCGAGCTCTCGACATCTACGAATCCAAGCTGGGACCCGATGATCCCAATGTGGCCAAGACCAAGAACAATCTGGCTGGCTGCTATCTGAAGCAGGGAAGATATACCGAGGCTGAGCTCCTCTATAAGCAGGTCTTGACGCGAGCCCACGAACGTGAGTTCGGAGCCATCGACAGTAAAAACAAGACCATTTGGCAGGTAATATTTGTGTATACTAAGTTAACGAGTGTACTCTACAAAGTAACGTTGATTTTCAGGTGGCTGAGGAGCGTGAGGAGCACAAATTTGATAACAGGGAGAACACCCCGTATGGCGAATACGGCGGATGGCACAAGGCGGCTAAAGTGGATTCCCCCACGGTCACAACCACTCTAAAAAATCTGGGAGCACTTTACCGGCGGCAAGGCATGTTCGAAGCTGCCGAAACCCTCGAAGACTGTGCAATGCGGAGTAAAAAAGAAGCCTACGATCTAGCTAAACAAACAAAGGTCTCACAACTGTTAACATCAAACGAAAAGCGACGATCGAAGGCAATTAAAGAGGATATGGATTTCTCAGAGGAGGTAAGATTACAAACCATGAAAGCTAACTGTCGGCTATAATGTTACTACCTATCGTTGCAGAAAAATGCGAAACCATGAAATATTATTTGTTCATCGCCCACAACGGAATCTTTATGTTTATGATTGAAAGTTAACAACAAACACACACTTTATTTATTCATTCCTTAATATACATAAGCTCTCAAGCATACATTAGCAAATAAACAACGTTTTATACCTTGTTATTTCGTCAACAAATATGTACCGCTTTTAATAATAAACCAAATATATTTAACGGAATTGTGTTTACTCTATTAAGTGGTAGTACAAGCACCCGGAAACAGAGCCCGTTTACAATTGGAAAAAGGTATTGATACCATGGAATCAACTTAACATTTATTGATAGTAACAAACAGTATAATAAGTTTGCTAATCGCTATCATTGTCATTTAAAATCGAGGAAACAATGCCAGCAAACTGCTCGGCTCTATCCAGAAATTGCTCTCGAGTTAGGCTCGTATCATTACGTAAACTTTGCGCAGTAATGAGTAAGTTTTCAAAGTCTTTCAATTGACTGTCCAATTCGTCCGAGCTAAGTTCATCTTTGTGTTCTGAATATAGAATTTATCATATTAATTATTTTGTTAATTAGTTAAAATAGTTTTCCGTACCAGAACCAAATTTAACATTGGACCAAACAACATTTTTTAGACCCTCCACAACTTCTTCGTAGTCCTTTTCCGGTTCATCTGAATCATTTTCAACATTGTTCTTTAGCGTTATAATGTCAAAAAAGAAATTTGTTCGCTCTTTTATTTCGCCGAAGGATAGTCCTCTTTCTTCTCCTGAAGTGGGAGATGTTATGAGAAATCCCAACTGGATCTGTTCATTTTTGGATAAAGTCTTGGGAATAGTGTCGATAAAGGAAGTCTGCAAGTAAACACATTTATTAGAATACCTATTGTTATAATTTGCATAACAAATACTTGCATCGTTTGAGTCAAAGTAAATTATTAAAGCCTCTGAAGAACTCAGAATTTTCTCAGGAACACTTTCCAATTTTCCAGAGAAAGGAACTAAATTGATTGATGTGTTATAGTACTTGGTTTTAATAATGCATTTATAGCAATTCAGTGAACATTCTGTTGAAGTTGATTCTTTTGGTTGATCCAATTCGGAGAAAATGTCTGGAACAAAACATTGTGTATTTAATGGTAATGTTAAAATATAAGAAAGGTTCAGTTTTTTAGAAAAGTAAGTTTCTTATTCCGGAGACCCTCTAATTGTCCCAAAAGTCAGCTTTTAAAGTATGTCCCATTTATTAAGTGTGAAAAGTATCCAAAAAGGGTATATTTTATTACCACGTTTTGGCCAACTTTTCATAAGCCGTATTACTCACAAATTTTTAATTTAAGTTTTAAAAGCAAATAAACAAAACCACAACAACGTGAGAATTTTATACCACCAAAACAAGGGAATACTAATTAACGTTCTTGTCTTATTAGGTAAACTATTCATACTTTCGACAATTTCCATTGGAGTGGTTGCTCCATAAGACAAAACTAAAACGACTGGATCCATTTTATTATAGTTTCTTTATTTATTTCAGTCGACGAAAACAAGAGCTAAACACCAGTGTGACCAAATCTTAACAACAAAAAGTTCCGATTCGGCCACAATGAAAAAAGCTTGGATTTCCTTAAACAATTTTTTTACCGCAATTTCTTTTAAATTCTGATGTTTTTTTAATTTTTCATTACACTATAATTTGTTTCCAGTTAGAGCTTCTTTCAATACCTTCAAATTCATATTTTTTTTAGTTAACTAGGCACTATCCCAGAAAAACCCAATTAATTAAACTCTTTGTTTATGGCAACATATTGTTTATTATATTTTAATTTTCTAGCTAATTATTACTGAATATTTTTGTCATATTTGTTTAGCAACTGCTGATAGGTTATATCACATTTCAGACTTTCGCCAACGTCATTTTCATAGATCTTCTTGGCTCTGTCAAAGGCCTCTATTATGCAGGATCTGGAAAAAAAAAATTAGTTTTACTAATAAATATCACAACAGATCCAGAAGTATACCAACCTAAAGAGTTTCTGGTGGAGAACATAGGCGCTTACATGACCAGCATCCAAATACCGTATCTCTGCTCCCGGCCATATGTCTTCGAGACTGGAACATCCCTCCCGCGGAACGTAGGCATCGTCCTTCGCACACACCGCAATTATCAGGGAGGTGTCGAACGGAACCGAAAAGTTCTTCAGGTGGGTGCACTCATCCATCATGCCACGCATGAATTGCAGGGCCTCCCGTTCCCACCAATTCGTCTTGGTAATATCTATTTTATCCGATTTGTTTTGCGAGGAAAGGGGCAGAATGAATTTCATAAGGTTTGTCAACGCTGAGCTCGATTCCTTGGAGGGTTCTTCTGTTGCGATCGCAACCTTTTCATTCAGCGTGTCCTTAATATCTATTGTTAGATTCTCAGAGTCCAGTTTTGTGCTCTTCAAAGACTTTGATAAAAATATCGAACTATCTTCTTGGGAGCAACTTCCCTGACTCTCATATTTGTCGCCACATGTATTGCTGTTTCCATGCTCCTGGATCTTTCTCGTATCACTAATGTCTTCTTTCAGTTCGTGCAGGGATTGGTTGAAGTTTTGAATAAAACTTTGACCTGCTGAAAACGCATCGTCTATCACTGTAACCATTTTGGATAGGCGTTCTCTATACTGTCCATCAGAGAAATATTGCGTTTCCAACATATCCCAATTAATGGATTGACTCATTACACCCTGGAAAACATAAAGAATAAAATTAAAACTAAATAACCTTCTATATTATAACAACCCTTACGGTGGTAAAGACAGCAGAGGCAGTGGACCAGGAAAGGCACGGCACGAGAACCAAGGGCTTTGGCCAATTTGTAGCAGCTAATGAAGCCATCTAAAAAACAAACAAATTTTTAAGAAGATAACTCTAAAGGTATCGTAAATTTTAACTTACATGTCCACCCATTGACAATCCAGTAACGCCAAGAGGACCGAAGCCATTCCTTTCACACCAGTGGAACAGGACAAGGCATTCCAGAATCAGGCACCCACCCATCACGAAGATATCAGACACATTATGCAGATTTGATCGCCTAATTAATAATATACATATATTATTATTTTACTAAATACTTAGTAAAGCAAACCGACTTACGTTTGGTTATTTGGTTTTCTCAGACCATAAAAAGGATTTTCAAGTATTATGGATCCTATATTGGCATCCTTCATGAGCGGTTTTGCTATAAAATTTCTTCGACGCCAAAAGAACTGCAAAATTAATAAAGTTTAGTAAGTGGAATCAAGTATTAAAGTTTGTTTAAATGATTGTTGAAAATGGTCCCAAACAAATATATTTCTATGGATTTCCTGAGGAATTCAACAGGGTTAAACCAAATATACTTAGATCATGAATCGAAATAATGGCCAAACAGTAGAAAATTAAAGGTGTAAATGAGAACGCAAAGGGAAACTACATAAATAACTTAGTCTTCAAATAAAATTCCCATAGAAATCAATTCAAAGATATTATGACAAAACTGAAAAGTTTTCTTTGAGGGACCCACTTTTGGCAAAATGTTGGGTAGGCCGATCGTTTGGCGTCCGGCCTCTATCGAAAGTAAACAGACATTATTTCGAGATTTGAACCACGGAAATATCGGTTTTACTCACATGATCACCAGTTCCAGCCAAATGAATGCACACCGGCTTGTGCCTTTCATTTTTCCACTTGTTCGGGATCAACAATTGAAAATGTGCCTGCTGGGATTCTTTTGGAACCACTCCGGGTAAGTGTAACTCAAGGGGGGTTTTAAATTTGCCTTGTATCAGTGTGCTTTCTGCAGAAATTTCTTTTGTCGTGATCTCCACTGGATAATCACGAGGTACGAGCTTGAAACACAAATCCCTATTGGATATTATTTTGCGGAACTGAAACAATCTAAAAAATTGTCGTAAAGCAAAGACAATTAATAAAAGTAAAGTTAATAGATGAACTCTAATGGTGTAAATAATGAAATGATGTTGCATACACAATCTAGAATAATGATAAGCAATTTTAGGGAAAAAATTGATTGAACTTCAGAAATCTTCCAATTTTAATGACAGCTTTTAGTTAGGATCGCATGTAATTTAATGAAAGCAACCTAAAAACCTTGATAAAATCAATCATTAGCAATCGGCAATTTGTTGGTTTATCCTCACTGTTGAAGAGTTTTTTTTCCCACTAACCTGAGTGTAAGAACAAAAAATTGCTGTCATATCCACTGGAAATTATCCAGTGTCCACTTGCGGAAGGGAACTGGAAAGTAAATTAACAATTGCATAGTAAAACCACTAGATAAACAATATTCTTTCCGTTCGCATAGTACTAAGATGACTTTAACATATATGCCACCTCTTTGTTGATGATAAAATATAAAATAAAATACTTTTCTGAATGTAATAACAGAATATATAACACCTGAAGTTCAATTAATTACCGAATTATATTCCAGATAGTAATTTGTTATGATTAGTAATAGTAAATGCTCATGCCATTTAATATTCCACTTTTTATTGGCCTTAATTAAAGATTATTAATATGGTGATTGCCCCGGCTATTTATAATTTTGAAAGTTATCAATAGTGAGTGAGATTAGATTTAAATTGGTAATTTTTAAGTTAGTTAACACCATAGTATGACCGTGGAGCTCTGAGAGATATTGAATATATTATTTTGCTTAACTAATGTATGAAATCGAGGGACACCGGTTGCTGAAAGTTGTCAGTGTTTATTTGAAATAAAACTACACCTAATATCATATCTTTTAAACTAAGCCAACAGGGCATACATTCTTTAACAGGCACATGCGGGAGTACAGATTCTTTTTATATAATTAAATTAGCCCCAAAGAAAAACCTGAACCAGATCAAAATTTTAATAGTATTACGTAAATTAATTGTATGGGGGAGCAACCAATTTTCATGATTATCTTATGATAATTAAACACTTACCTGCGCAAGTTTTCAGGCGTCCCCCATCCCTTCTCGAAGAACCTCGTTATCAGCATACGGCGATACAGACTATCTAGTTTACTGGGCATATTTCGAAGTTTCTTGTTTTGCCTAAATGAAAATAAACAATTCGCCCGATAGAGATGGTAAAGCCGTCTAAAGCACTATCGATAATTTTTTGGAGAAGAAACATCCATGGTGATAAGACTTGCAATTTAAAATTTTAAAATTTTTTTTTGTTTTTAAATGACTACAAATCGGATTACTTAAATAAAATAATTATATAAAAATTGGTTTTGATATTTATGTCAGGATAGTGTCACAATTTTTCGTTGACTTGGAATGGTGAAAAGTGGAACAACGGGAATTTAACTTTGTTCTTTATTTGAATTTAAAAAAAAATTGATTAAATTGCCTTCCCCGGAAATCAATTAAAAAGCTATTATGTACAATTTTCTGTTTTATAAAATATTATGGGAAAATTAAAAATATGATACAAACGCATTAAAATTATAAAGAACAATATTTAAAAAAAAATTAAACACTACCCAGCCCGAGCATAAAATCCGACTACGATTAAGAGTTCTATTCAGTCAAGCTCATAAAAAAGTACAATTCTTATTCTCAGTTTTTATTACATTGTATCTTATAAAATATGTTACTTATTTTCCTTTGGTAGTTTTATCAATACGATACGTATACACTACATTTATATTTGTATGTATATTATGTTTCGGGCAAACCTAATTCGTTAAAAAAATTACATTTGCCCTTGTAAATACTTTATTAAAAGATTTTATAAATATACAAATAATTTATCATAGCACATTATGCATTGATGTTCCAACACGTGCATTATGTACTCGTATATACATAACTAACTTAATCCAATGTTGACTCGGCTATGTGATGTAAATCTGAATAATTAATTATTGCGCGATGTAGGAACTCGTATTGTGCCTAAGGAGGAAAAAATAGGATTGATTATTATAGAGAACAGACGAATATAATGTTAACTTACGTATGAGTTGATAAGTCCCGTTCGCTGAGATCGTAATTTCCTTGTTGTGGCACAGATGTCGACACACTTTTCCAATCTAAGATGCTGGACCAAAATGCACATTGCGACGAAAATAGAACTTCGATCAGTGCCCAGGCTGGAAAATAGTTTTTTTTAATGATTAGTCCATTAATTATAAAACAAAACCTATATTTAAATACCTGCAATGAACTGTGAGTGGAGATCGACAACCAGAATTCTTGTTGTTCTTATAATGGTTGTAGGCTTGATCTACAAGTTCAATTATGCCCCGACAGACTTCAGGAACTTCTCCGTCCACGGTTGGCCAACCATTGTATTGAAACTGTGTGACTTTCAGCGTGTCATCTATTTTGCAATTCGTTACATAAAATTCGCGGCGAGTGTAATATGGACAACTTTCGCTGTGCACATATTTCACAAGTATGTGGTCGTATTGAACTTCATCATCCGCCCAATATCTCGGGCATTTTCTGGCACCATCTCCGATCTGTAAATAAATTGGAAAATTCATTTGCCACCAGAGTACCAGTGATGAAATTCAAGTAATACTTACTTCAGATATCATTACCAAGGTGGTAACACTTTGTTCTGAGATCATCCTCCAGAAATCACCAATGGTGTTCTCAAGTGGATCTTGGGCAATAATAAAGGTTTCGCTATTATCATAGCCCTCTATGAATGATGCGTTGATATAGGTCGAGTTATCCCGCATTGGAAGTGGCGTCAGTATTACCTAGAATTTCATATTTATATGGAATCACATCAAAAGACAATTAACATTAAAGTAAACCACAATTACTCACTCTGTTACGATCGTAGGGTATAATCTCTTGACTTCTGTTTTTCATATTGTTTTCCTCATTTTCGCCCACACAACACGATTTACTAATCTCATCCGCTGTGGCCAGTAGTTTCTGGATGGAATAATAATAAATACAATGTCAGGAAGTGGAGAATTCATTGTACAAACCTCAAATTCCATTTCCAATTTGCATTTACCCTCATTGGGCTTGCGCTTGAGTGACTCAATAGCAGATGTCATAGTATCAATGCAAATATCCGTGTTTCCAAAAGTTCCAGTATCTAATAAAGCCCGATAAAGGAAGATGTATTGTTTCTAGAAGATAAAAAAGAAGGTTAGCCACAGCTCAGACGTACTGATCGTTCTTTACTCACCAAAGATTGGACTAAAAAATTTCGTTGGTGCCGTAAATCACAAACTGTGTTGTAAATAGACACCGAGTCTTCTTCCTCCAGTTGTTGGATTAGGGAGTCTAAAGCCACCAGGGTTCCGGTTCTACCGACACCAGCACTACAGTGAACTAAAATTGGGCCCCTTTGCAGGGAGTAGACGGAATTGATTTGACGTATGAATTTGATGATGCCGTGTGGATGCTCCGGTGCCATAAAGTCCTTCCACGTTAAATAGTGGTATTGTGTGATTTGTCTACGGTCCTCCTCCTCGCCCACATTGGCTTTGTTTTTCGAAACGTTTAGGGTTCGTTCAATATAATCTCCAGTCTTTCGTTCTTGTGCAAATTTCACTACAATATCTCCAAACTGCTTTGTATCAAATACTTTTTCTGGCCAATATTTAGCGCACTTGGCCTTGTTATATTCCTCCAAATTGGTAAGCATCACAATTATTTCCAAATGTTGTTCCCAAATCATTCGCCAAAAATCGTCGATGGTACTTTCCATTGGACCCTGCGCACAAATAAACTTTTTCCTCTCCTTGTATCCAATTACGAAGTTAGCATTAATATAATCCGCAGTCTGTAGTCCATTTAACACAGCTAACTTTACGCGCGTTTGATCGTAAGCTTTAATATCGGGGTACCTGTTTTTGCAGGCGTTCTCTTTTAAGTCACTATTTTTAGTTGTTCGATCGCTAAAACGATTGGGCAGCATCTCATATTCCCGTAGAAATCCGTAATCGGTGTCCTTATGGCGGTTTTTATAGGCGTTCTCTAAATCTAGTCTGTGAATGGGACCGGCATCAAAACCTTTGTGATTTCCAGACGTAATAAAGTGACTGTGGTTGTGACTTCTGCGACCGAACAAAGCCCTGCTTAATAAAAATAAAAAATTGAATATTAATTGAAACATTTAAAAATTAATTAACATTAAATAGTTACCTTAAGGAATCTCTTAATGTTAAAGTATCTTCTCCCTGTAATTCGTTTTTGGTTTTTTTGTGGTGGAAAACCCACAGCACAATAAGAACGAGTATAACACCAAAAAGTACGGCTCCCGCTTTGACGCCAATATTTAGGTAGTAGTCCATATTATTTAGGGATTGAATGGGTTCCGCTTCAGTAGCCGGAGTAATTACATCAAAATATTTACTATATGCCATTAGCACATTATTTCTATCCCGAACTGTGAGAAATTTAAATTAATGGCTTATTTATTTAGAGCAGTTCAGTCACAACTTACCTATTATCTCTAGGAAACCAGTGTAATTGGAGTTAATATCTATCTCACCATCGTAAACATCTCGACTAGAATCATGGAGTGGCACATTTGGGTTGACGGAGCTTAGAATTGGATTCTCATCGCTAGTCGCCGCACTTCTTTTATCTCTTAACTTACTTTCTAAGATTTTAAGAGCTAGCTCTGTTAAATTTGCCCCTTTAATCAAGTTATCATTTATCTCAGGCAAATGCGGTACCTCAGAATCTGAATCTGCAAGAGAAAACCAGGTTAGTTACAAGGTTTACAAATATATTAAGTTTAGGTTTATTACTTGATAATGAACTTAATGGAGGTTTCTGGACGATCTCGGGTTTTCTGAGGAATGGAGTACCCTCCAAGCATTTGCGGCAAATCTCGTCATTGTCCCTGATTATATCATTGTTTTCGCTGAATCTCTGTTCGTCACCCAAAAATATTTCGGGCTTAAAGTACTTGCTACTTATCATTTCTGCAATATATGCCCTACTTCTCGTGGCATTATCGCTGTGGACTTCCTGATATGTGGCGATATTCAGCTTATCCGGCTCCGGCAATTCCTTGTTGTCATTGTTGATCCTTACTAGATTTAATCTATAGCAGCATATGGGACCGTTGCGTTCGCTGATCTTGGGTAGATACAATTTCAGGACGTACTTAGAGCCGAGGTTAACTTTTGTCCACATGGTGCGGCCAATGGTATCTGGTGTGGAGACGGGCATCAGACAACTTCCGGCAGGCCGGCTTCGCCAGTTCTTCTTGTGTACGTGTAATAGCGGATACCGTCACTGTGTAGTTTGTGTTCGGGCTAACACTTTCGTATAGGGTCTTGTGATGGGGCTCGTCGATTCTTCGAATCTTGGGTCCCCACATATCTCGGTCCACTGTGCTCATGGGGTTGCCCAGCAGGTGAATTAAATACGACACAACCTTGCCATTTGGAGTTTTGGGAACATCCCAATTAATGGAGATCGAGCTACCCCTCGTTACGTTGTCATGATGGCAGTTGATGGTCAAGTTGGTGGGTTTCGTTGCTACGCCGTCCATGGTGGTGCCATTCACGTTCTCCGACCATGGTCCGCAGGTCTTGGTTAAATCGCTGCATGCCCTTACCCTAAATTCGTAGTCTGTGGCGGTTTTGAGTTTATCAAACATGTATGGCAAGTTTCGCGAATTCTGTTGGTAAATGGCCTCCTCAATCACTTTGGGCACCTCGCCCGATTCAGAGACAATCAGTTCGTAGTATTGGATGTAATCAATTAGATCCGGCGGAGGGGGATTCCAGCCGATTGTTATAGTGGATGCAGTGCTGCCGGTGGTCTCGACTTTAGGTATAAATATGGGATCAAAACTGAGCGTGGTGATGCCTTGGGCAAACTGCGTTGACTGGCTATTGCCAATCGAGTTCTTTCCCATAATTCTTAAAAAATATGTAGTGTTCGGTTTAAAGTGGTCCAAAATATATGACGTATGGCTGCCGTTAATAATGTCCTTATAGTAGGAAAAAATAGGCGTGCCAGCCTCCTGTAGGGTGATGTAGAACTTTTCAATCGGATCGTTGCCGTCGTTGGCGGTCCAGTTTAGGTATATTTTGTTGGCACCCACAGCCTTGGCAAAATCAATGCTAACTTGTGGCACTTCCATCACGAAAAGAGTTATCTCTTTCGAGGTTATCTCAAGTGCGTTGTCGTCAAAGACCGTGCACTTAAAGGTTCCATTCTCCTTCTTGTACACCTCTGTAAATTCCAAGGTAAAATTCAAGTGCGTTTCGTTCAGCTTTGCAATGGAAGAAAAAGTGTCCAGAAACTCAAAATGACTGCCGTCTTTCAGCCACTTCAGACTTTTATTCGACGTCTCATTTTGCGGAAACATCTCAATTAAACAATGCAGCACAACATCCTGTCCGATTTTTCTCTTTATCTTGTCGGGGGTACTTTGCAAGACTTTGGATGGAAGGTATGGTTTAACCTGGAATTCAGTCGAATGGTTTTGGCCCGTTTGGGATGTGCAGGTGTAGTTTCCCGAGTCCTTTATATTAACGTGAGGAAGCGTCAGCACATTTTTATACTTGATAAAATCTTGGCTTTCGTTGGTTTCACTAACGTCATCGTTGGATTTCAAGGGATCAGTTCTGATTTTAAATCTGAAATACAAAAAATAGGTTTTAATCACAAAATAACCTTGCCAAAAAGTTTAGGGATTTTTATTAATTATTTGAGTATATGTAACTTACCTTGTATTGTTTTTGTCAATAGTTTGATTTCCCAATTTCCATACCACTGCTTCGTGTTCAGAGGTGCACTCTAGAGACACATTTTTTCCTATTACTGCCCATTCTGTAAATAATTACAATACATTTTATAAAATTATACATCACGTAATAAAAAATATGAAGCGAAAGGCGAATAAGAACAGATCAGGAAATAAATTCATCGTTACAATGGAAATTAAAAAGGTGGTTTGGGTGGTTAATGTTGGGCGGAAAGAGCCAGACATAAAAATAAAACTCCACCCAGTTCTTCGCCCATTAAAATGCCGATAGCAATCCAATGTAATTCCGGAATCAACACGTATTTCATGGCACAAATATTACAAATAGATATATTTCAGATAAACGGGTATGCAAGTACATCGTCGAGATGAATGTTCGCACAGCCATACATACATAGCTACGTCTGTATGTATGTGCATCGGGAAGTGTGTACATATGCTCGACTACTTTGTTTAGCCCCCAATTGAAATCTCACCCCATCGCCGTAATCTTTGGGCGTTACCGACATAGTTATAGAGCTACTGTATCAGGTACCCCTTCACACGATAAGTTTTACAGCTGTGAATTGATAAAACCAGTCCCGAAATATTCTCAAACGTTCATTCAAGATTGCAAAAACAAAAAAAATAACACTGCAATTTGTTGTCACCCACAAAACAATCTTGATGTACGTATGTATGTGTGTTGCATTTATGCTATCCGCATTAACTAGGTTTTAAAAATCCAGAAACTCTTATTCGAAGCTTTACCTTGTTTCACAGATCCCTGCACACATATCGCACAAAGGAGGATATATGCAAGGATTATATTTAATAGCATCGACATGCGTCGGTAGAGTAACGCCATGGCTTGCTAATTTCTCACTCCGAGCCGGATAAATACATATGTCAAAAATTATATTCGATGTCTGGATTCCGTAAAAAAGGTCTTCTATATTCGACTAATGACGCGGCGACTAAGAAACACCTTAAATTGTGTTTTTAAAAAAACCATTTAATAGAATGCAACCGCGAAGAAGTATTCATTAATCGTTATTTTCTTAATACTGGATTGTTTTTTTTTTTTTGCGATATGCGGCGTTATCGATAAGCCAGTAGAATATGTACCCTTTCTCTATTAGTTTATTAATTTGAGACAGTGGAATTGACTATATATATATATACATATATAATATTTAAGGATATTAAGAATTTAACTTTAAATAAAAATTACAAAAAAAAAAATGGTAGATTCTTAAATTTAATAAAAATAATTTGCAAAAAGAGCTTATTTTTTTGCTATAGTGGAGTGGATGTTATTGATAATTAAAAACATTTGAAATGAAAACTATTTTTTGGTAATCCTGTATTTTAGAAAAAATTACAAAGATTTTAAACTTAAAAATTATTAATATATCAATTTTGTATATATTTTTAATGTAATTTTATTTCCAATCTTTCTGTTTCAATTCCATTCTATATTCGATATATTTTTCTGCATTAAATAAGGTTGCTATCTTAGCACACGATACTTCACCACAACCATCAAAATCCAAGTAAACTGCCGGCATTGTTTGTGCGCGTTTTTTTTTGCAGAAAATCACTTAAAAACAAATTAAAACATGAAATTAGTAAGGTAGGCTACATTTCATTTACTTATTGATTTGATGTTTCTTTTGGAATCCTTGTGTTTATGTGTTTTACTCAGTTTTTGTCTGTGCAAAATGTACACATGTACGCATGTAGAAGAGCTGCTACCAGTTGTTGTATTTGTACACAATGTTTACTGTAAGATTTAATTTAATATGAAAATAATTGGAATCTAAGAATAAACTATGCAATTTTTATGTTGCATACCTAGATTTACTCTTCCAATATATTTTAAATCACATTAAGGTATTAATGGCACCATTTATTGGCGCAAGTATCTTAACTTCAGAGACGGTCCGCGAGGACCAGGCATAATAGATTCTTTAAGAAATCTTATTAGTTTGTTTATAACTAAAAATACATATTAATATGGGTTTTTAAAGCTACCTCGAATGCTACCCTTTCCAAAGAAAATTATCTCCTACTGCCGCCCAATAAGATTCAGATACTACACACAAAGCATTGTTTTAATTGAAGTTCCTTACAAAGTCAACTGCCTAGCCAATATTAATATCTTATTTATCTTTTAGATTCCTAATGAAGTTAAGTCATGAGACTGTAACTATCGAATTGAAGAACGGCACCCAGATTCATGGCACTATTACCGGTGTGGATGTGGCCATGAACACCCATCTGAAGAGCGTTCGGATGACGATCAAGAACCGGGACCCCGTCCACCTGGAGACCCTAAGCATTCGCGGCAACAACATCAGATACTTCATACTGCCGGACAGCTTGCCGCTGGAGACGCTCCTTATAGACGACACCCCGAAGTCGAAGACAAAAAAGAAGGACAGCGGCCGAGTGGGAAATCGCGGCAGGGGCAGAGGCGCCCGTGGACGAGGCGGACCAAGGGGTCGCGGAAGGGGCCGAGCTTCAGGCCGACGTTAATTTTTGTAACAGCTACACTTAATAAACAATATTCGATAAATATAGAATATACACATTCTTTGGATAAATCTCCACTGTATTCATTATGTACGATAACTTGAAAATATTGTTTCCCTTCTAGTAAAGATACTCTTTTTCGAACATACTGTGAAAATTCAATTTATATAGTAGGTCATGAGAAGTGTGTCTAGCAGATGTAGTTTTCTTTAGAATTCTATGACTTAAAATCGTTAAATAAAAGATTTAATGATGTCTACCTTGAATGAAAATTAATTTCATTTATAACTTATTAATTGGCACATATAACAAGACACTTTTAAGACTTACTTCAGATGAAGATTTATACCATTCTGTTTTTAGTTGGTTGCGAAGTTAGCAAAACTAAGAACAACAAAGCTTAAAAAAATTATTAATGCTAAATTACCGTGATAAAATTCGATTTCTCAGTTAATGGAAAATTCACTAAGGCAATTTATCTGTGGGATATAATGGAGTAAGCTTTGCCTCTAAGTCTTTACTTTAAAAAGATAAATATTAGAATGAATTCAGTCTCATTTTTTTTTTTTAAATCAAATCGTGCAAAGCGTTGGCAATTTTCCTTTGTATCTTATAAATTTATCGTTTTATTTGTAAAATTATAAACAATTCAGATAATTTAAATGAACTAAATGGAACCGATTTTATATCGAAATTCGATAGCACGGAACTAGTTTCCACTTTCTATCGCAGTAAGGGTGTGTGTATCTGCTACATTTTTGGCGCTTTCCGTTCATCGACTTTGAAAATCAAACCCTACAGCACTTTATTTTTAGGTGTTAACAAACACTAGTTAATTTTTTTTCTTATACTTAGTCTTCGATTTCGAAATGCCAGCAATTGTTCAAGCCAAAAAATGAAATGCGTTTCTATTTTTAGTTTAGAAGTCTTCTTATTTAAAAAAAAATCGACACATAAGCTTTATTTATTTAAATTTGTAAACATTTTTATAATGAGGAAACCAACTGTTTTTTTTTATAATGTTTTTTAGTGCATTTGTTGTCTTTAATCTTGAACAATTACCTTTTTTTATCTTATATTGAAAATCTTTAATCGGGAAATTTATGACTGGATTATAGCAATTTCCATGATTAATTGCAATACACGCATACATTTTTAGCCATTCCGTTTAAACTCAGTTCCTTAGATACATTATTTGAAGTTCTCTGTTGAATACCTATTTATTGCTACATTCGAATCTCAGATTTGTATTATGTTTAGGGTTAGATATGAAACTAATTAAATTCAATTAAATTCATTTACAGAAATACATTCCTCCCTTAAAAGGCTTGAAACATTTTATTGGTCATTAACACTCTCCACCAATAAGGGGTATTTAAATAAAGGGAAATTTCAGTCAACGTTTTTTTCTGGTTAAGATAGCTTAACATTGTTGAAGTTTAAAGTAAATAAACAAGTAAATAAAAATAATTTTTTTACCTATTAATTTGTAATTAAAGCAAAATATATATATATAATCTGCTCCACTTTTTCAGTTCACTTTTTAATCTCTACTTTATTTCGGATTTCCAGTCCAAGTTCTGGATTTTAAAACTAACTTTTATAAAATACAAATAAAATTTAACATTTTAAACTATTTCGACAAACTGCCATTAGCTATGCTTCTCTGATTTTTCCCGCGACTCAAAACTTTAGATTCATTCGACTAACTTACCGAAAGCTATAAAATGTTGTACCTACTTAAAAAAAATAAAAATCAGATCCTCAAATTAGCCCGCTGTAAATGTTATCGTAAAATAAATTAATGGATATTTCAAAATACTTGGGAGTTGCATTTAGCTATGTAGTATGTTAAACCACATTGTGGCAGTTAAATAATGATGCTTCGGCATGAAACAAAGCCGAATCGTAATTTAGTGTCTGTATTTCCCCATGTGAAAGTTTGTATCGCCTCCTTGTCTTTTTCACTGCGTAAACCCGAGGTCCTTAGACTAAATGAGGCAGGCCAAACAGGTTCAGTGCAAATTCATTGATGAGCAAAACATGTTTCTCCAGAAGGAACCATCAATATCAATCGAAAATGCATGCCGCGGCCTGATCAAAATAAATTATAAAACAAAAAGGGCCGCGCTCCGTATAGGGTTTGCCATAAAATGAATCGCAAAATTAACAAGATAAGCATCTTCTTAAGATAGGAGAAATAAAATCCACTGGGTACAACCAAATTAATTTTGACATAATGTCAGACAAACAAATGTTTGCACTTAAGGAGACAGTGCCTTTGTTAAGTATCTTCCTCCTGCAAGTCCAACGTTAAGTGGAATGCGTTATAATATTTGTCTAGACGTAAATACAAACATGGAGTTCCGATTTGAGTGTCCAATACGCAAGCTGAAAAAATACATAACTGTGATAAAAAATAGTATTTACTTAGAATATTTCAATATATTCGGACAGTTTAAGAGCAGAAGTGTTCTCGTTTTATTATTGTGTTAAATAATGTATTGTATTTGTGTTTTCGTTTAAGCTGCAAACACTCTAAGATTATTTAAAAAATTCAATTACTTTTTTGCTTTTTACATTCTTGTTTATGAATTATATGAATTCTTTTACTCGGTAGAGTTTTCTTAGATTTCATTCATATCTTTTTTTACCGCATCCAATTTGCCACCCAACTGAACATTATAAGCGGCCATTTTCAGCTACAAAAATGCACTGAAAAAATACTTTCACTTTTAACCAGAGTTATATGGTGTTTTATATTCAGCATAATAAAAATAAAAACCTTAAAAAACAAATACTATTTATTTTAGTCGCCTTTTATAAGTGACTTAATCTAATAATCTAAATATTGAAAAAATATAAACCATTTTCAATAAAAGTTAAATATAGGATTTTTAAGTTTAACTAAATGTAACGAATTTTGCCCAGGGTTTGGTTTATCCTAGAACCATGAACTTCCCACTGTCTGATGCTCCCCTCGTTTCATATATATTACCCTGTGCTGACGGTGTTATTTTAAATTGGTGTCATAACTCAATCGCAGGATAATTCGCAGCAGGGTATATCCATAGCGCATAAAATCGGAACGCACCCACCGATTCGCTATAAGTCGATGCTCTGGCACACGAACTGAGAAGTGAGTTTAGTGAGAAGTTGAATCGAAACCGGCTTTATTAAGGTAAACAAGGACCAACGCTCGCTGTTTATGTTTGTCTTTGCCTCACTGTCAGTGCAGTGAGTACTGACTTTGACACGTTTTCTGACTTAATTTTAGTTTATTGCTTTTTATGTGAGCGTTGTGGGATTGCTGGATGGTTGGTTCTGTGGACTGTGTGCACTGCGTATCTAGCAGGACGTCAACCGAGCCAAACCAAGTGACACGTGTTGCGGATGAGGACCATCCGCCGAAATGCACAGCGTTTAAATGCTGTGTAACTTTTCTGAGTCCTCGGTTGACTTTTCCGGGTGGCCATTTCTGGGCCGGCCTAGATCTTCGAACGTAACATTCAGTCAGCCTCCGTTCGATTTTCGAAAGGGGGTGCAAACTTCCCCGTGAACTCCACGGTTTGTTTACCATTCTCACGCATGTGACTTCCAAATGACGGATTGAAGTAGGCAAATATTTGTGAAAGAGCCGTGGTTCCCGGTGCCCTTATTAGATAACGATGATTACAGCCAGTTCGCGCACGCGTTCGACTATTGCCATTGCCATTGCCCATTGCTCGGCGATAATGTTAATTATTTCTGTAATATATTCATGGATTTGTTTTTAACTCGAACAGAGACATTTCGACGCAGCACGTGGCGCGTTTTAACATTGCGATAAGGTGGAATACAAATAAAAACGATACTAAGTTGATAACTTCAGCAAAGTTGCTTTCTTGTTTAAACTACCCTTTGTGTGGGTGATAGCTCAATAAGGAAGCTTTAATTAAATCATGAAGTGGACAAATTCGTAATTAATTATATAATATTGATTTAAAATTTCGTTAAACTGCAGGTTAATGTTTGTTTTATTTCAAAATTATAAGATGAATATTAATGTAATAATTAATTATGTGTAATATACTTAGAGAGCGAACCAAAACAAAATGACCTATAAAGTTTCCAAAGAGCTTCAATTTTAGAACAGCTTTTTTTTTGTGTAGACGGGCTTTTTTTTCTGTGAACAATTTAAAGTTTTTTTTTATAATAAAGAACTTTAAGTCATTTAATAATGGTTTTAAATGTATTGTAACACTTGTCCATAAAAACTCTAAAATTAAATTAATTCACTTCATAATTTTTTTATTAAACGGGTTAGAATTTGTTATGTCAACACTTCTGATTTTCATAAGTATCAGCAAACAAGTTTCTTAATTGCTTTCGACTTATTTTGTATTTCCCCAATTTTTAGTATTCCATAAGAAAACTTATATTTTACACATCAAACGTACAAGCATAGTATGCACATGTAAATACGAGGGCAAATACAGAGCTGACGAGGACTCTCCAGAGCTCTCCAGAGCAACAGACAGGTTTCATTAAATTAATTAGCGTTCCTTTCGCAAATACTGCCAGCTGCAGGGAAACTCACTCGGCCGTCCGGCCATCGGCCATCCCGAGTTTTGAATACGGAACGCTGCGACACGGTATACGGTAGCCACTTGATTTCACGGCGCTCTCAGACGTAAAATTATGTTTTCAGTTAAAACTCAAGACTTATGTAAACACTCGTCCAATCTCGGGCTGAACGCTATTTCAGTTTAATGAATATTTGTGCCCGTAACTGCTGGCAAATAAACATATACGGATAGTTTATCAGATGCTGTATATTTCTTTTTGATCCCACATTACATTACATTACAACATTATTCAAGCATCAAAGACTTTAATAGATTTGTAAATGCAATTTAATGTAGAGGATATCGTTTTAATTATTTATATTTTTTGATGCGGCTTAAGATATAAAATAACAAGGTATGTTATGTATATAATATATGTTTAATAGAAAAATCTTATGCCATAAGACTGTTTTTACTGATAATAAATTACTCAACTTCTGATTCTGCATCTTTCAGATACCAAAGTAACTTTTTAACGACACGAACAGAGGATGTTTAATGTGTGTTTACAAAAGGCAACCCATAAAGGGAAGCATCTATTGTGTGGAACAGCCATTGGGCAGATACTTATCTGGCAATATATTAAGACAGAGTTCGTCCTCAGCCATCCATTTGGTGCGCATCCGGTTGGTGACACTTACCCTTCGTTACCGTAATTAATTTCACTTTCAAGCCCCCGGTTCGCTTGTAAATATCTCGCCCAGACGAATTGCGACACGTGTATCAAGAAGCCGGATTTAAACACGCTGCGATCCAGCGATCCCACACCATATAGAGATGGTGTGTCCCACCCCTTAGGAAATCTTTCGGGCGGTTCCATACTGTGAGTTAATTCGTTCGATGTGGTTATGAATTAGGCACAACTCATCATTTGCAGCATCGACGGACGTTCGAAGGGGGTGGTCGTCGGTTGGCCTTAGGAAGAACAGCAACCAGACACACGATGATTGTGTTAACACCCCACTACAACCCACACCCACACCCACACCCACACCACTGCCACTGCCACTGCCACAACCTTGGATAGTAGCCCCGGGCCGCAACGGTAACAATATGGCACCCGGCACGTGTTTTAGGGCTCTCCAGCAGGGCTATTCATAACTTTCCCGAGTTGAAACTGGCACCTCGAACCCTTTTAACGCATCCGAGATCTGGCCACCACTCTGGGGGATGGGAACAATAATATTTGATTTTATGTTCGTATACCTTTCTAAGCGGCCCAGCCAGAATACTAAGTAGTAACCTTTTTCATATTGCAATAAATAATAATAATACATTTGCTTTAAACAGAGATGGAAATAAGTTAATCGAAATTTTAAGTGCAAAAAGATAAAGCTAAAACTATTAAGGGCAGTCTTTAGTACAATTTTGAAAATCCCTTAAGGTATGCATTGAAATATAGCACGAAAAATATTAAAATCACCCCTAATTCAAATTTGTAGAATTTAAAATTTAACAATTATTTTGATTCGCATAATTAATTCATAATTAAATTTATCATGCCTTTTACTAAAAAAGTAATAGTTTTTATCTTTACGTAAACGTTTTACTATTTTATTTAATCGAACTGATTATTTGGTGGGACATAAAATCGAACGATTGTTGTGGCATCAAGTGCTTAACTCAGACCCCAAAACTCATCAGTTTGCTTTCATATTTCGGCTCTGCGTGAAAAATGTTTTAATAAGGCAAACAAAAGACCGCAACATAAACATAATAATTATTTATTGTTTCTGCAATTGTAATAGGCTGAGCTGGGTCGTCCGATTGAAATCCAAATCCGCCAGCGATTCAGTATCGTGCAGAGCAGGGAAGCCGAAGTTGCAGTTCCAATGGCACAGCGGGCGCTAGTTGACTCTTGGTTGTGGATTCTGGGCACTGGATTCTGGATTCTGGACTCATCCTCATCCTCATCCCCATCCTCATGCTCATCCTCATCGGAGATCTGGTCCGCGAACATAACACAATGCTCTTTGCTCTCGGCTTGCTTATTTGTGAACTTGTTTATTTGCGGCGATCGGGCGGGCTAATCTACAGCGAATGCTGCCAGTTTGTCGTTGTCTTATTTCCCTGTCATTGCGGCTATCGACTTGGCTTGCTTTGGTTTGGTTTGGTTTGGTTTGGTAAGGTTTGCTTTTGCTTCGGAATTGTTTCGCAAGAACAAGTCCAAACATCCAAACATCCAAACAATGGCCCTGACAAGAGGGTTGCTCGCATCTCGCATCTCGCTTTTCGATTTTTTCGTTTTTAGCTTCTCGCCTGGGGCATTAGTTTGCATCCAGCGGCCAGCGGACTCCGACCCCCTGGGCAGTGGAAGCCCAGTCACATCCTCCTCTTTTTTGACTTGCTCAGATACATGCTTCCTAAGGATACATTCGACAGCTTTTTTTGACGAAGTACGAAATTGCAGCGACTTATTCCCGATCATACACTAGGACAAACGTAAACTAAGGGGTGTAATAATTTATACTTTTTTAATAAAAACATATCTTTGGTTTCAATTTTTAAGAATTAAGAAGTATCTCAAGCCTTATGATTTATTTACAATTCAGTTAATTGATTTTAAAGACTTTTTTGACACCATTCGTACAAGCATCTATGTTTGATTCAATTATATCACGTTTAGAAGAGACATACAGATATCACAAAAGCGTTTTTTTCTAATTTATCATATCATTTAATGAGTAAGATATTGCTAGGATGTCTATCAAAAGGTTTTCCCCACATAAAAATAATCCTCTTCACAATTAACTTTGAAACACTTTTCTTTTCTTCAAGTGCACACTGCCTGCTGATACTGATGAGCAATGCATTCACGCGTTCGTTTACAAAGTGCAAAATACTTCCTTTTCTGCCCAGAGAAGTGAAAAGGAATTGTGGAATAAATAAATAAATTGCAATATGGGTATCAACAATCGGCCAGAAGTCCATTATCCGCGTGACAGTTTACACTCGCTTACAGGCGAGGCACTGATGTGAATGTGAATGTGAATGGAAAGTGATTTCTAAAGAGCACTTATGGTGCATGCGTGCAAGCATGAAATGCAATAACGCTTGTAAGAGTCAATATTTTGGGTTCACGACCACCAGGATAGATACATATCCTTCAGGGACAACTGCCACACATGTTTCCTGAATGACCCGAAGAATTATTGCCAACTCATTTTCGACGGCTCGTTTTTTTTTTATCATTACTGTTTGTGGCAAACAAACAGCCTTTGAAATAATGTGAAAGATGTAACAAATACTTTTGTCCCATTTTACTTTCTCTGGATGTCCGTTTGAAATCACTTCAAGTGTCACGTATGGATGTAAGTAGGTAGTCTAAGGCATTGTAAGAAAATTGTTCTCTTTTTAAAAAGTGGCAACGTGTCAATTGTATTGTGCATTTTAAATTTTCAGTCTTCTTGACTTTAAGAAAGTTTTTTATCGCCTCAGATACACTTTAGTGCTTGTAATATTTATTAGAAACATTTGTAAATTATTTTTAAAAAAGAGTATCAATTTTGTAAAATGCTATTAAATTAATATACATATTTATATATTTTTGTTTTGCAGGGAACATCTGCAACAAAATGTACTTTACTTTCTTCAGAATAGCATAAACTGTCTAAAGTTTTATATCTGAACAGTGTATCTGTTTTAAACTGAATTGAAGTGAATAGCTATAGGGTAAGCTCTCCATACGCAAGTCTCAAAATATCGACTTACCTTCTGGCACTTCGTCGCGGCCTTCAAGCCAGCGCCAAAACCAACAAACAAATAAGAAATATGCAAATTCTGGTGTATTCCACAATGGACTAACCGTTTAAGTAATTGGATCTCCATTTGGCTCTGTTTACATTTTCGGCACCAGCATCGCCACTTTGCCGGGAACACAAAGGAGTCGGATCGAAATCCCGCTCTCCGCTCACTTCGGCATGTCCTGCGACACCGCAATTGAACATTTGGCTGCCACATTAAGTGTCCGCACAGTTTCCACCCTCGAGGAAACTCGCAAACTGGGAAACTGGGAAACTGTAGGAAAAGACTGTGGCAATGGAAACTGCGGATATGTGGGCGTTGCTTTGCAATCCAATTTTCGGATTTGATTTCATTTATATGTACTGAAGGATTAGAGAAGGCGAAGAGGACTTCGAAAAGGCCAACTAGACAATTTCATTTGTCGTCGTGTGCTTTAAAGGGGATTTTCTGCTAGCCCGAAATTGATGATGCTTTCTCATTACATTTATATTATATTACGCATTTTGGTAAAACTCCACCCCCCACTCCCCCATCCACCGGCACTCTAAACATACACAAATGTTCGCTTATGCTCCGCCAGTTTTCCGTTGAAAATGCGAACATGTGGTTCTGACAAATACACGTCTTTCCTCACTTAGATCTGGCTTACTTTACAAGTGTTTCTACTTTATGCCACACTTCATACTTTTGCTAACTATGCCGAACCGAAGGGATACAGTCTGGAAGTTTGGATAGTCTTCGGGGACTTGGGAGTGACGCGTGTCACCTGCGGAATCAGTATCCTAATGTTAGCATTTCCGTCAAATGTTAATTGCTACATAAAGGTTTGTCAGACTTGATTGTACGATGCGGCAATGTGGTGTAGAACAACCTATGCAGCTGCTACAAATCTTAGCTTGAAAGAGAGGAATTACTTTAACATACACTAGGAGTTCATTAATAATTTAGGTTTAGGTATAAAACAATGAAATTTCAAAATCATTGATCCCGAAATTTATAAAATAATCAGTAATAATTTAGGTAATGATATCGAAGTTTTGTATAAAACTAGAAATATTAAATTATTGTCATTGTCATCAATATGGAACAGCAATAAAAATTAAGTATATAATTGAGGTAACGTCTATAAACACAAATGGCTCAGTCATAAAGTGATAGAAATATGCCTTATATACATATTAGAAAACTATTTAAATAGTTAAAACGGAAAGAATGACATAATTCGTTCATTTAAAATGTTTGTTAATAAAATAGTTAAATATAATAAAGAAATTTAAAAAAATGTAAACAATTATCAAGAACATGGCCATGTGTAATCGAATTTTCATAAAAATATCTACCAACTTTAGTAACCCATGAGTATTTCAAATGGAACCATCATAAAGTGGCAAAAATATGTTTTTTGCGATTCCTAATAAATCGATGAAGTTGAGACCTTTACAAAACCATTGTCCATTTTATGGCAGAATATAAGTAACAATAAGAAAAACACTTTGTCGAAGAAAGGGAACACTCACTTATTGTGGCCATAGGTTTTGCTTGAGAGCTCAGGATTTACACACGAGGCGTTACACACACGTCCATATGCGAACGGATATATGAGTCTGAGTGGTTGTTGGAATTTTACACAACAATGATCCTTTTACTTCTCATTGAATTCCGTGAAGCATGGAAAATTTTAAACAGGATTGACTTTTTATTCAGCCGTTTGTATGTGTGTGTGTGTGTGTGTGGGAGTGTGCGGATTTTTGATGTGCTTATTAGTCCACGGTGGTGATATCCTTACGGCTTGCTGGAGATTAGGTCAATCACACCTTTTTCAGGCGTCTTGTAGACGGTCAAAGAGGATTTGGAGTGACATATCGGGCAGAATAAATAACCGGAACTTGAGCCAGCTTTATGGCCATTGGCCACCACAACGACACAACCAACGAACATTTTATAATGTACGGAATTCCACATTGCTCTTAATGTAATGCTGTAATCAAAAGAAAGCCCTTCGACACTTTAATTCGGCCATTTGATACGCCTAAATATGTACTACATAGTATAAACAGAGTGAATTGCCATCGCCACTCCCGGATTTATCTGGCAATTGTTGGTGAAACCAATGGATTTCCGGCGCAGGGAGAAAGTATTAAAAATGCAAATCATGGCGGTCGAAACAAGCGACCTTAGAACCGCCAACTAAGCCCATCTCCATCTCCATTATCCTTACTTTCCCGGATCCGGATGGAAAAGGGGGAGGTGTATATAGGCGGATGGCCATTTCCCAATTAAATGTTCCCGGGACTCGCGATTTCTTCGCCGACTGTCTATCCCATTCGGTCCTCTCGTTTGGCGGCGGCCATTCGGAGTTTCTCGAGTTAATGCGATAAATTTGCATATTTTGATTGTGTTGCGGTCAACAATGGGTTGCTCTGTGAATTAATGGGATTTTACAAGCTTATGCAAAATCCGACAAATATTTTACAATTTTAATTAAATTATGCCGGTTTCTTCGCGGCGTTTAATCCAGTCGACAGTCGGTTAGTCTGGAAAGTGTCAACAGCGTATAGGAGGGCATTAAAACATTGTTTCGGACGCCCACGGCCCACGTGGAGTGCGCTCCTGGCCACGCCCCCACATCATTGGAAAAACCACATCAAGGCCGGCGAAAATTCAATTTCCATATGGAAATTGCTACCGAATCGCGATACCCGCCCGCCACCGAACGCTTTAATGAGCCTTCAGCCGTCCGGCGAAATTGTGAGTATTATGAACCAAAATGCCCCGCGGCCATGAGTGCATGTGCATCCAGTAATGCCAAATTGGCACTTTTCCAGATAGTTGCATTCACTTTTTGGCATCCGGTTTGGCGGAAAAACAGTCTAAGCAAGTGCTTAAGACCTATCAAAAATGTACCGCCAAATCCTCGACAAACTTAAACGTTTGGTTAAAAAATGTTTACTATTGGTGACTACATTTTTTAGATATTGGAATTGTTTAATCTGGGTATAATTGTACACAATTATTATAATATACCATATATTATATTCATTTATTTATATTAAATAACATTTTTAAACATTTTAAAAATACTTTTGTAAGTTTGATTTATAAAATGAATTGATTCATTAATTTTTAAAAATTTTGCAGGCATAGGCAGATTAAAAAGTTGCGGGTCTTAGAAAATATTCTAAACATTATTCAAAGTGTTTTTTAGGCTGAGCAGAATTCTCTATGTGAAGACAATTTATGGGTAATATGTATAAAAGTCTTGAATTGAAAATATTAATTATCCTGACAATGCGTTTAAAAATCTTGAATTATAATTTTTAAAATGGCATGGTGTTTCTGGTCCTGTACCTGGTTCTTTAACCATTTTCTGTTATTATTTTTAAGTCCCTGGCATCACTGATGTGCATCCGCAGGCTCCACCCACCGCTCCACACCGCCCCGCACCACATTTTGCGCACACCTGTCGGTGGTGCAGCATCCTGGCGGCAATGGGCTGGGTGTATTTGCGGCAACGTCAACACATGTTTTGTATTATCCCCGGGGCTGTGGACTCCGCCAGTTGCAAAGTTGCCCACACCCACCGTTTTTTTTGAATACCCAGAGGCAACCGAGGATGTAACATCATTGGGCTGCGGGCATAACAATGCGAATGTGAATGGGAATGTGTCACACAGGGCGCCGAATTTGGTTACCGTCTGGTGGAGACTCTGCTGGATCAGATGAAACTTCCGGCCAACTACAGAAGTTAGTTGGCCGGCAAAAAGGGATTATCTGACGTCACGTGTCCCCGGCCTAATCGAACCGCACAAATGTACTAATTAGCTAGGAAAACGTATTTTCCGGCATAAACATACAATTTGCAAAAACAGCAACCGGCTGAAGGGCATGGCATGCATAATAAGCTACACATTTCGGTCACAATAGCACGTGCCGACACAATTTGAACACGTTTTCGGCGCAAGTACCCAAATTATTTTGGAACAATATTTGGCCTACTATTTGTAATGGATCTAAGCATTTTTATTCTCTTACATAACGTTAATTTGCCGCCTTGTTTGCCTTTTAATGTTGTGAATAAATTACTTTCCTAAGCTGAACAACTCATAAATGTAGAAAATAAAGCTTTATAAGGACATGCTTGAGGACCAAGAAAAAATGTCAAGAAATTTGTTGAAATGTTTTGAACAAAAAACTGTACTCTGATATAAAACCCCAATAGCTTAAAAGATTTATAAATATTTAATTTAATATGTTTTTATATATTGGTCCTAATGAAAATAATGTGCATCAACCTTTTAGTAGTTTTTTTCCCAATAACAACCCTAATCGTTTTATAAATAGGTAGTTACTTTCGCATTTTTTACGTGTTAACGCAAATTTAAACAAGAAAAGCGAATATATGATGGATGGGGCAAAAACTAAAATCAACCCCTTAAATGTCTGATGCGCAGAACATCCAAAAAAGTGTTATGTCACTTATTTGCAGGGTAGAAAGGTGTAGAATAATGGTAATACGCAGAATCGGTGTAGGTCATACATTATATACATTGTTATCAATGTGGCCAATATAAAAAGTCTTAATTATTGCGTAGCACCAAACTAATCTATAGTTAGTTTATAAAATATGATAATCAATGGACAACTATCAATGAAAATTTATTTAGATGGGTAACATTTTGTAATTTCCTTTTTTTATTTTACCAAGTATCCCTTAGTCGAGTAATTTCCACTTTCGTATGTTTTTGTGGGCATACACGTAAACATATTGTGTGTTAGAATGAAGCCGTTTGTACGTCAGCTTATGGCAGAGAGTTGCCAATTCATGCGTGTGCATTGAGAGGCATGCTTGGGTAATCAGTCAAATTATAATTTTGATTATCCCTGGCAACGTCAAAAGGTCACGAAGTCCCTGTCCAACCGAGCATAATCAGTGCTGTCCCGACAACTACAGGACCCACTGAACAATGGCTTTGTAAAACCACAATGACAAGAAGTGGGAGCTCTAACTTTGAGTGTCTCGACTATAAAATTCCTTGTACCTCCCTTTCCGTTTTTTCTGACCACTCTCTGTACCATAAAAAAGTATCATTAACTTTAAGTTAATGCTTGCAAATCAAATAACACCTAAACATAAAACGTTGAGTAAAAGCTTGGCTATTACCGAATCCACCCTTAATTTATGTAACCAAACTGTTAGGAATCTAATAAAGAAATATATTTCACACCAGAATATTTCTTTGCGTAATAAAGTCGACCGAATAGCATCGCCAGGTTTTTCAAGGAATTAAATTACTTATAAGCCAACGTCTTGACAATTAATTAAGTCTCGGGATTAACGAACGCATGTCATAAATAATGATGATTTCAGGCATTCGTTAATATAAATGTAATGAAGCTGTTCCTCCAAGGGTTACTTAGTTCATTTCGGCCTGCGGGAAAACGAAGGTTTTTGGAAGAAGAAAAATGCTGACAGTAAATATTTTGACTCTAAATGCGTTTTCCCTGCCCGGCAAGGCAAACAAAATAAGACAAACAGACTCGTTTTCATTCGGACTTCTTCATTCGATTCGAGTTTCATCCCTCGAACGGTCCTAATGATACCACTTCGAATAACATCATGGCCAGATTAGGGGTTTCCGTTCCCAAAGCGAACGCGAGTGGATGTAGACAATGCTCGAAATTAAATGACAGCGAAAAGGTCATCCCATTCAATCGAATCTGGCCGTACCGTACCGCACCGCACCGGACCGGACAGCTTGGTATTTATTTATTATGATAGTGCGAATAGAGCAGCAAACTGATGGCCCATCTGATGGAGATGTGGCACTGAAGCGGGAAATGGGTTCAATACGATGCCAATCTTGGAGTTGGACAATATGCCAAAGTGATAAATGGCCGGGCATTGTGTGTGTGTGTGTGTGTGTGTGTGTGTGTGTGTGGGTATTGGGGACACAGGACACCCAGTTTGCGAGGACAAGGACAAGGACACCGCAGGTCGAGCCACCAGTATCCTGCTGGCTGCCTTCTGCTCGGCCCATTGTCGCAGAGGATATTGTGGCCATTTGGGCAGGAAGACCAGGATTTAGTGCTGGACCACAGTGCTGGTCGCCAATCAGGGCAGGATGTGTTCCTCAGCTTCTCAGCTCCTCAGCTGATGGCCACGGGTGGTCCATCACGGCCAGTTCCTGGCGACAAATGACAAATGTATTTATTTTCCTCTCCTCGGGTTATAAGAACATGAATTAAAAACTCCATATCGTGTCACGGACTGTCTGGCAACATTTCATTATGTTTGTTTTGGGCATTTATGAACTAGGGTTTGTTTAGTAAAACAAATGGCAGGCCACAGGATTGTGCGTGAAATTTTATTAGCCGCTAATAAAGGACAACACTTTGGTGGTCAAGTTTAATAGCTAAATATATTGGGTAAAATGGTAATGATTTTATCAACACAGTTTTAAAAGTTAAGGATAATTGGTTGAATTGATGGGTGCTGAAAAATAAATCAAAAGACCTTTTAATTTCTGAAATAGTTGATAGTATAATATGAATAGCCGTTCTTAAAAATAAGTGTTTCATTTTGCTTGTGACAAATTATAAGGTATAAAAATTAATGAATTATCTTATAAATTACTTAACAATATGAATACTATGTTTGTGGCACATTAAGAAGGATTATTCACCAAAGTAAAGGGAAACCCACCGTACAGACCATGAAATTCAATTAGCCACTAATAAGGGTCCCACATTAGTGGTCAAGCTGATGACCAACCATAAGAGATGAATATATTTCTCTACTACGCTTCACAAATTTCAAAACGGGTAACGACTTTATTAACGCCCCATTAATGTCCATGAAAAGTGAAATTTTTGGAAGGTGATTGAAGGGTTTTTGGAAAATATGGCCTTAACCCTTTTTTTGGGGGATGGTTGTTATTCAGACATATTAACAGTGTACTTTTAAAATGTATTCGGCGCCTGTTGCCAGAGAATGGATGCCATAAATTTAAGCAGCCGGCGACATTTTAAAACGAATTTCAAAGTTTTATTGCACAAAACGCGACGAGTGCTTGTGACGTGGGTGGGCCATTTAACCCTTAAAATATATTTCTCTGACACATTATTAAAACATAAAGAGCGTCAATAATCATTACAGTTTTAAGCCATTTATTTCTGGGCCTCCAGTTGCGGGCCTTTCGCTTTGTTCGACATTGTTCGCTTGCTGTTTCAGTCGCCGTTTTCTGTTATTGTCGACGACACGACAATGTTTGGATGTTTGCCTGTTTGGCTGTTTGGTTGTTTGGCTGTTTGGAGCGCTTTTGAGGGGCGTGTTCCGTAGATTTCCCTGACGCAAGCAGCGGATGGCGGTTGTCTGAACATTTTACACAATGTAGCAGATTGTTTCGCTTCGACATTTCCCCGAAAGCGTGGCTACAACGATTCAAACAATCCTTTACACATCTGCACAAGTGTATGCGTTTAGTTTGCTTTACACTGGAAAAATGCTTAAGGAAACAAATATTATAACACTATATTTCTTATTTATAGAAATTAAAATTTTTTCTCAGCTTTCCGGTCACTTCCCAAAACATTTATTCCCTTTTCTTGGAGATTCTGGTTTTATGAGTAAGCTTTAAAATGTAAAAGAAATGTAAAATTCCATTTTTTCTTTTTATACATGTTAAAATTAAGGATCAAACAACAATATTCTTTTGATATTACAGTAATACATTTTTTATAATTTTTTTAAAGCAATTTTGAATAGTTGTATATATATAATTAAAAGATTTGTATAAAAAAAAGGTTAAAAGTTGCATAGAATATTAATTTAAAAATTCTAGATAGTACAAAATATCTATTATAATTACTAAAGAAAATCAAATCAAATAAGTAATTGTAAGCTTTATAATATATTTTTTTCGCCGTGCATGCCTATGTGTGTTGCTCTGGGGTTAAGAAGCTGCCACCACCCATCCACTGTTTTCGTAATCAATGTAGAACAGTGTTAAAACTTTACAGCACGCCGGAGAAAGGGGAATAAAATTGATTGTGACAGCAGCACGTGCTACAAATGGCTAGGGCCCAGCATAATCAAAGTAATCATAAGTGCCTCTCGCACTTTCTCAAGAACTCCACTCATACATATACCTAGTATGATGATGTTGATGGTGATGGGGTTGTGTGAAACCCATTCACACAATGCGCATTATTGATCATCATCCCGTGCATTGTACTTTCGAATTCTGGGCATGTTCTCCCGCGTTTACCGCACTTTAACACCTCCTAGCCTCATCACAAATTCAATTCCTGCAGGAAGCAATAATATTACTGCTGTAAGACGTCCATATTTTATTCCACCTGATAGCATTATTATTCGCCCAAATTGAGGTATTCCGAAACAGTATAAAATGTATAAATAATTTGAGAGGGGAGAGTCCGCGTGTAGCGTTTTGCAAAAATGCTTGGGAAAAATGTGTTCCGAGAAAATGTACCGGAATTCGGTGTAAGCCAACAGCTGAAAGCAGAAGGCCAAATCCGCTGGTCAGCAATCTCGGATTTCGGCGACAGCGAACGGGACCAGGGCCAGACTGGAAACCAGAGACGTCCTAGCCCATCCAGCGGTGAGCGGTACAGGTGAGCGGTAAGCGGTAAGCAACGACAACAGCGGTGTTGACATTACCCTATCAATTTGAGTGCTCAGCGAAAACGTTTGCCGCATGTCATATTTTTTTTCTTTTTTGAACAGGCTGTGATTTGTGTTTCTTTGCCCGGTAAAAGTATTTTCTGATCGTGCTTAGGTGGTGTTTTCAAAACATACATTTTCTATTTAAAATGTACCATTTTTTAATTAAACAGGATATCTTTCTTACCTCTTAAAATATTATATTTTCCAATCCAAAAGACATGTTTATAAATCAATTTTTTTTTTAATAATGTTTGCAAAAAAGAAACAGAATTAAGCAAGCAGATGCCATTAGAATTTAATAGGATCATTTTTCTTTATTAAAGAGACAAACTGAGATTTTCCAGGCAAGATAAAGATACTTAATGGTCTGTATTTTTTTTTTTGCCCCCCAACAAGCATTAACAAGCCATTCTGTCAGATGCTCATATTTATACCAATTCATTTAGAGGAACTCGTTTATAATTTAAAACAATGGAATTCATATACATTTGTACAAGTTGTACTTTGGTGGAAGACAATAAATATTCTCATACGCTCGACTTTGGATGTTTCTACTCGTGTTTTATTGTTCATATTTTGTTTGTTTTTTTTTTCCTGTGTGTGTTGACTTTCTGTCCCGCCAGCGACATCGTTATTATGAGCATGAGGAGGCTTAAGAGGACCAGACCGAAAGTAACATAAATTAATAAATCTTAAGTGAATGGGAATAAGAATGGGAATGGGATGGAGTATCGGAAAATGTGGAGCGCGGACCGTCAAAAATTACTCCCGGACAGGCAGTGATGGGCAATCGGTGGACAAAAGTCGGGATGTTTGGATGTTCGCATCTTTGGACAGCAGGACGCGGTAATCTAGTTCTTTGACAAGGGACATGGGACATGGGCACAGGTCCAAACATCGCGATTCCCGACTCGATCTTCGAACTCAGACCAAGGATTCCACGCTCGAAAGCGATCAATTAGTGCGCCTGACTTGACATCATTTCAAATGTAAAGCACGTACCGCCTGTGTGTTCCCGACAGTCCGACGTTCATATTTTCTGGGACTCCTCGTTCTCGTCCTCGTCGCAGGGAATATGAATTCATCATAATTCGGAATCGTAAAGACAACTGGTTTTTCTGGCGATCAACATTTTTGGCCTTCATAAATATAAAGTCATCAAATATATGACAGTTTTATGTTCATTTCGATGCGGTAAATGTTTTGGCGACAAAAGACATGATTCCAAAATTATTAATGGTTATATATGTATGTACTTGCTGATGGACCAACGAACGAAAAAACCTCCGTTTGCCGATTAACGAGATATTTATAAAAGCCAAAACGACTGTGTGTGTGTGTGTGTGTGAATGTGTGTGTGTTCGCATAATAATAATTAAAAAGCTTGAGTTTCAGGCAATTGAGATGTGGTACTCCCGCCTTGAAATGATGGGCGGATTGAGTTACAAAATATTTGATTATCTCTTTGTGGAAGCAGTTAGCAGCTAGCTAGCGTTGCAGCCTGCAATATAAACATTTTAATTATACGCCTAATTTATGTGGAATAAATTAGTGGTCTGCGGACTGCGTATTGGGGCTCTCCTTCTCCAAGTTCCAACTTCCAAGTTCCTACTTCCAACTGTGCCAAGACAAGACACAGGTCTTTAACACAGGGACGCTCTGTTTTTACGGGCGAGTCATCTAATGGGCGCCCCTTGTGTTCGAGTGCGCTCAATAATTTTCCCCAATTCCAGCTGTCAGTCGAGGTGTCAAATCGCAGCTACTCATGCTGTGCTGTGCTGTGCTGTGCTGTGCTGCTCACAGATCGCAGATCGCAGATCGCTTGTCCCGCCCCTCGGGTAATTTAAATTAAGCATCTGACGCACACCTCGACGGATCCCTTGGATTCCCCCGATTGCCCACCGATTGCCCCTCGAATGCCCACAAAATAAAACCCCGATCCGAGAACGACAATGCGATGATATGGGTATGCATCCACTTAGCGAGGCCAGAGGATGCCTTCTGTGATACTGATTAAGATCATCCACATCAACAGAACCATCGTGTTCATGTGGCGCGATCACGCTGACAACAGCTCAAATCCCCATGAGGAACTTGTAGCCGCATGTACCACTTATTTGAGCGTAAAACAATTTGCTATCCCAACTATCGCGTCCATGTGCTCCAAAGTGTTCATCCGAACATGGCCTAATCAAATGTGCTGGCCACAAAAGGTGTCTTTCAATTAACTTTAAATACAAACGAATCAGCAAGAGATTGTTATTTGGCACTGCAAGAGCAACAAAATGTATATTTAGGGCTTACAGCAAAGTAAATTAGCTTAACAAGATAGTATTATTACTATTAGTGCAGGCTTTTAAATAAAAAGTTTAAATAGAAGCACTGTGACTATCCTGAACATTATGGTATTGCTTACTGTGTGCTGGCTTTAATATCAATCTTTGCAAATTTGAAAAAGTTCTTTAAAATTAGAGGTTTTGTGATTTTGAAAAAACAATTTTCTTGAGAAATATTTTAGAAGTGTAAAAATTATTATTAAAAGTGTAAAAATAAAATAAAAGCGTGTTAAAATGTTATAAAAGAGTGTAAAAATACCATAAGGAAGAAGCATTAGGGCTTTGCTTAATTTACAAAAAATAAAAATTAGCTATTACAAAGAAATCTTGAATAAAACTTAACTCTTAGTGTGAAGTCAACCAGGAAAAGGTGGGCTTCAAAGGGTCACGATGGACTGTCACCGCATAGGACTTAAATTTAATTGGAATAAACCGATTTCGATGGTGGTGCACGATAATTTACAACTTTTCAATTTGAACATTCGCTCGAGCATCATACACAACAATGATTGGTTGCCGCTTAATTTTTCGCATTGGCCGGAGGAGCAACATGAGGCACAACTGAAGACAAGCTGACGCAATCACGACATGCAATAAGGAACATCCGAATTGTCGTATCTGCGACAGCGATCTCGGTTGCCATTGAAATGTGGCAGTCGTTGAATGAACCTGGACTCCTTGCTAGCGGGAACCACTGGAACGAGTACGACTACGAGTACCATCAGCACCACAATCACCATCAGAGCCCAAACCAAACCAAACCACCAGGCACTGGCACTCCACCCACATGCGAGTAAACAAGAGCTCATGTTGTTCAGACGATCAGGCGATCTCCTCCCCCGAGCTGGTATCCAAATCCCGGTTGCACTTCTCCAGCGGAGGCGGTACTGTGGGAGCGGTTTGTCAATTTTCTGACAAAATGTTGTCCTGCTTATCCCATGCAGTCGAAAAAATAATTTGTATCAACAGTTGAAATTACTATAAAATCTGAAAATAAATATTTTCAACCTAATATTTTAAAAGGTTGTAAAGCTTTACATTAGTAATAAATCCGAAAACCCAAATATTTTAAGGAATGAAAATTGTGAAATTTTTTATTTCTTTAAAAATTTGAAGCACCTTAAGAAATGCATTTCGGTGTTGGTGTTTTTCACTAATTTGTAGTATTCTTAAATATGAGATTTTGGTATTAAATTAATATATTTCTTATTAAATAAGTAGCTTTGAATCCTTTAAAACTGAAACTATTTTCAGTGTGCATTTCATATTTTGTGTATATAGAACACACTTTAGCTACAGATGTGTGAATGTATCTGAGGTAAATAAGAGTCGGCTTGCATATGTCAGGAAACGCTTTGATCTCTTAATTTGCTGCAAAAATACAGTTTAAATCAAAGGGAAGGCCGCTGAAGTGTTGGGATATGGCCACGTGTCACAATATTTGTGACAGCATTAACGAAATAATTGTTGAAAGAGTGCATTATAATTACCATGCCGCAAAGGTGACATACTCGTTCCCCCGTTGTGTAAAACAAATGGGATTTCCTGATAAAAACTACTTTGTAGTTATGCGCCTCCGAAAGGAATAAATCATCTCAACAGTTCAAGCTAATTGTTTTTGCCGACCTAAAATTAGTTATTCGTGCAATTTGGTTGGCCAATTTATTTATCACTCTTCCTTTCGGTGCAAAACATACACATCCACGTTTGATTGAGAGATGTTGGCAAATTTAATTTCGAAAAACAATGAACTGTCTTTGGTTGAGAGACCTGGACATGTTTTGGGATCGCAGTTCCACATGGTTAAATACGGAAATGTGGGTTTTACTTCTTCGCGAAAGCTGCACATCACCTATCGACTGGAAAAAGTCCGAACAACCGTCTGCTGCACTCTGTTTTAGTCCCATCATTGTTTTACTTTCCAGTGTGATCGTTGTCTGCATAATAACATGTTATTATCATTTTATTTGTTTGCCAGCTCAGCTCTTTCTGGGATCAGGCCGAGAATCTTCGGTCAGATATCATGGTAGTGCGCAAAGGTAAAAAGGCAATGTGCTAAATGCTCGAAACACATGTTCTTATGTTAAGTGTGTCTGCTGAAATTAGCATAATTGTGGATTTCGCTCAGGTTTGGAAAACATCATCGTTCAGGTGAGACTTCAGGCAGACACCTATAATTTTATACAAGTTCTGCAAACAATATTTAAGAACTGCATTTTCATTATCCAAACATAGTTATTAAACCTTGTTCGGAATACTTACTTATTTCTATAAGATCAGCATTCCGTTCCCCAGAGTAAGTGTAAGTTTAAACAAATTTAGGTAAACAATAGAAAACACGCTTAAGCTGGCCAAGCATAAAGGCCGTGACTTTTCGAATGTCGACAGTTTCTCAATAAAAACGTGGGTATATATACTCTGCCCATTGATCTGGGCTTTGAGAATGCTGTAAACCGATTAAAGATGCGGGGTCCAAATGGAGACACAACCAATAACATTGGAATTTCCCTAAGCTGGTTGAGAATAAACAATTTGTTGAGAAGAAAGTTTGTTTTTTTGTGATGGAAATTATGCTCACCGCTCTACAATAATTAAATCATTCCGCCTCTAAAACTATAAGAAGATACACGATTGATTTAAGCTGACAACCGAAATCCGTTCCAATTTCCAATGACTATTGAGTCTTAACGGCGCTGACAATATGGATTTGATACTTTTGAGTAAGGCTTTTGTCCGACGCCACAATGCAGCCAACAAAGCGCTGTACGCGTGAATTAATAATCTACTCCATAAAAACAGATGTCAGCTTAAAATTCGGGTAGCGCTTTTGTGTGCTACTGGTTTTTTCCCATTCAATAGCCCAGATTACGCTACTCGTATTGAGTCGGATCTATAAAAACGGCCTTCACGGGAGCCAAAAGGCAATTCGACTGCAGGCCAATCAGGAATGCAGTGTTCATAAATGGTCTCTCGATTCATATTTGTTTAACAACTAAATTAATGTGTTTAAATATTTTCGGAACAAGTCGTTTGTTATGGGGCTGTATACGAGGTGATCAAAGTTATGTGGCTTTTGAGGTGAAGAAGTAAGTAATATGGGTATACAAATAGTTTTCAATTAAAATGACCATAAAATTATTGTGAAATTATTATTTAAATATTGAATAAATTTAACTCCTTACAAAATACAGTATATTTACCTTATTGTTATCCCCTGTTTTGACAATAAAAGGATACCTCATCTCTTAAAGCTAAATCTCACTTAACCATGGATGAGCCAGAGCAATTCGAGCTTCGATAGTCGATAATGGAAGGCCATAAATAACTTGTAAGGTTTATTAACCCTTGGCTCACTCCATTCACTCCACTGGCATATACCGCCTTTTGTTACCTCCATTCATAAGTTTTCTGCTCACTTTGCTCTTGTTCTGTTTATGTCGGCGAATGCGTTTCCGGTCAGCGACACAGGAAAACACGTTTATAGCAAAATATTGCTTTTTTGTTTTTCTGTTTATCGTACACCATCACAGGCCCTTAAATCACCACATGAGACTGCCTATGATTAACCAATAAATATAAGACAGTATACTACACTTACTCGAATGGAAATGAAACGAACCGTCGGTTCTCATTTGTGTTCCAATTTATTAACACCTCTTTGTTTTTGTGTTTTATATTCTTCGATTAATTGTTATAGCTGTTGTTTGCACTTTTTAATTCTATTTTTTTGTTTTCGGCTATAGCGTATTTTCTTTCACTTACGAACATAGTGGTGATTGGTAGCAAACACAAACCTCATCAAAAGTATTTTTTAATGGAAACATCAAACTTTTTTTTAGCTTTGTTGATTTTTGTCCCGGATTTATTTGATATGGAAAAAAGAAAGTGAAAATTATTGGTAAGCTGTTCCATTAAAAGCAGTCTAGACATCTTTGTAACTGAAGAAAAGTAGGATTGTGCTTTTTTTTTCGTAAAAAAAGTCTAAGAAAATCAGACAACAATGACAACCTGTAATGAAATAATTTTTCCAATAAATAAGCAAATACCCATCGTTTTTATTTATACCAATAATTGTGGCTTTTGTTTAATGTGTCTCATTATCGTTCATTTATTATAAGTATATACAGTTTTACTAATTTACACTACGCTTAGGGCGCTACAATTACGCGAGCTTACATACTTACAACTTGTGCATAAAGTACAGCAATACATGGATCTCTAGTTTAGGAAATAATTACACACGTAGAAAATTATGGTACATACGAAGTAAAATAAATTAAATTTATAAACGACAGGAACAAATTGGTAACTTAAGACGATAAAAACAATAACAGCTAAATCAATGATTGCTCGTGTACATTTGGCTTGGGTTTGGGCTCTCATTCGGTTTGGGAAGGAAAGAGGGGGATTAATTAGGGGTTTTTCCAGCAGACTTGGGTTGATATGTTTCGGGTCCTCTTAGCTACGAACTCAAATCGAAGGCTAAAGAAAAATAACTACAGATGGGATACGGGATACAGAAGTGGACCTAGCTGCCAGGAATTGTGCTTCTATAATTTAGTGGGTGTTTCGTTTCGGATCTGCCATCATCGCGGTTATGTTAGTGTTTGTGGTCGTCGGGTATGTAGTATGTATTCATTGATGTCGCCCTGCTATATATCTTCCAATTTACATCCTATAAGCTCTGATTGCATAAGTTGTATGTAATTAAATTAACGTATCTTCAAATGGTTTTTGGATTATCTTCTCCACAAAATTGCACAACGTCTGGGGCAGCGGTTGGGTTTTTTTCTCTCTTTTCTCTTTACTTTTTTCTCTTTTCAATTTTTAATTTTTTATATTTTCCTTGTTGTTTCTCGAATTTAATTGGTTTTCTCGTGTTATTTTGTTGTTGGGGGCCCAATGCCAAAAGGAACCGCTGCATTTGTTTTTGCTTGCTATTTGGTATAAGCGGCGTTAATCAAAATACCGAATAATCACATTGTAAATTATTGTCCGAAAGTGTAATTATACCTTTCAAGCCCGCGCCTCGAAGGCGTCATCGAAACTGGAGGTGACTACGGCCGCAGGAGGGTCAGCTTCTGCTGCTCCCGGAAGGCGATCAGCGAGCGGAAGGCGGAGATGGGCGAGGCCACGGGGGCCGCCGGAATCGGGTCCGGGTCCGGAGAACAGGCCGATGGATGTCATGGCTTTGCACTCAGCGAGGTCACATTCACGCCCGGCGATATCTTGCCGGAGTGCGAGCTGGAGGACGAGGCGGTGGAGTTGCTGGAGATTGGTCCCATCATGTGCTGTGCCGCCGACTGTCCGCTGCTGGTGGGTATGTGCACCACGTCGCAGCCCATGGACGAGGACGAGCTGGAGGCGGAGGGTGAGGCCACGGGCGGCGGCGGTACCTGCTGCGGACCGCCCGATCCGCCCGAGGTCGTCAGGCTGAGCGGCGCAAAGTGGGGTCCATTGGCCGCGCCCGAAACAGCCGCCTTCCAGAGCAGCGGATTCATGCCGAGTGGGCCATTGTGGGCCGCCAAGCTGGCTCCGAAGGTGCGCTGATGCTCGAGGAATTCCTGCGTGGGGGCGCTCAAGTGCGCCGCAGCTGGTCCGTAGAAGCCTCTATACAAATCCGGTCGGACGTAGGGCGAATAGTTGGGGATCCTCGCGGCCAGCGGCGATAGGATCTTGCCCGGCGAGGGCTGCTGGCCGGAATGGCCGTAGAAGCCGGGATGCGCAGGCGGTAGCTCAACGAGACTGTCCTTGGGCCCCGAGCTTGAGTCCTTGCTGTCCTTGGAGGCCATGTCGGCCAGCGACCAGATCCTCGGCTTCGCCGTGCCCCCCACCGCCGTCTGCAGCGAGTTCTGCTGCGCCTGCTGGTGCTGCTGCAGCAGCTGCTGCTGGTGGTGGTGGTAGGCGGCGATGTCCGGCGGCGAGCCCGCCGGCGGCCGGAAGTGGTGGTGCAGGGCGGCGGGGTGGAAGAGGGGGTGCGCGCCCGGCGGCATGCTGCCGGGACGGTCGTACAGGTCCGGCGATCCGTTGGGCGAGCCCGGACGCGACTCGGACCACTCGCTGTTGTTGCTCTCGCCCGGACGGTCGGCCATCATGTCGGCCAGGCGACCCGATCGGTCCTTGTCGTCCGTGGAGCCCACACCGGAGTCCTTGGCATCTGCAAGGAGTAGGAAAAGAAGTGGCCCAAATTAGAACAAAATAAAGAAGACACAGAATAATTTAAATTATTCACACAACTTTCTATAAGATCTCGCTATCTAAATTCCTTTCTAGGCATATTGTTGCCTACTTACAAGGGATTTTTGGGAAAAATATCGAAAACATTCTAACAAAATTGTACCCTTTATTTATATTTATTTTAAATATTTAGCTTGACTTTGTTAGCGAATTTGTCATCAAATTCTGTGTAACACATATACTCTAACAGTTATCTAACAGTTTTATCAGAGAAAAGCTTTCTAATAATTATATAGAAAATATATTGCCAGTATGAATTTGATGTTCACGGGTCAACAATCACGTATCACGTATTTACCATTGAATGATGTGAAATTTGATATTAAAACAAGGTTATTTCTCGCTTTGTCTTTCTATTCGAATATATCAAAATGATATGGCAAGTATCAAGACCAAATTGATACAGAATTTTTTTAAAAAGCATATAATTCTTTTACAATTTTGCTTTCTGTGTAACACAAAATTAATTACCCAGCTTTCTAGAAATTAAGAATAATAAACACCGGAAACAATTAGAAATAAAATTTTTATAGGCTAATCAAATGTTCAATATGAAATTCTTGTATTAAGTAACCATCTCTTACCTAGCAGATCATTGTCCTCCGTGTTCTTGTCGTCATCATCGTCGATATTGGCATCGTCGTCGTCGACGCGATTCCTGGGCTCCCAGGTCATCTTGTTCTCCTTTTTCAGTCTTCTTCTCGCGTTGGCGAACCACGTGGACACCTGCGTGAGCGTCATCTTGGTGATAATGGCCAGCATTATTTTCTCGCCCTTGGTGGGGTACGGGTTCTTCTTGTGCTCGTTCAGCCAGGCCTTCAGTGTGGAGGTGGTCTCGCGGGTGGCGTTCTTCCTCCTTGCCCCGTTCAAATCCATGCCGTAGCTGAAATAGCAAGAAACGAGAGGAGAAAATTAGAGGGGGTTCTGGTGAGGATGTGGACATCATTTGCGCGATAAGGAATAAAGAATAAGGAACAAGGAAACTTCAACGACCATTCCCCGAATTGCCAGCAGGTGATTAAGGCCAGAATGGAATGCAGACCGACCCAGCTGTTGCCAGGTCGTTTGGAGTTCTTTAAATATGCGCCGGTCGGGCACCGAAACAATTGTTGCAATTTGTTAAACTGGCCAACTTGTGTTGGCCCAGCCGACGGTGGGCGGGCGGCTTTGTTCTGCATTAAATTTGTTCATCATAAACGCATTTGCATGGGCCCAGAACATTTATGCCCGTGCAGTTTGCGGTCTGACACATTGCTCCCCATCCCACTGTGCCATCGATGGTCGATGGTCGATGGTCGAATGTGGCCGCATGCCTCCTCGAACGACAACTGTCCTTTATCGCTTTTTGTGGGCAGTTAACATGAACGTTTTTAGTATATTGGTATATATACATCGCGACCGGGGGTACATATATGCTGGAATGCTTTAATACACTGAGGGATTAAGTTCTGTTTTCCCATTGCGTCAATCACTTTTTATATTTGATTTCCCATGTTTCGTTATAGTTTAAGTGTACAGTAAAATAGTCATTTCAAAGTATGATTTTCTTGTAGGTCTCTCCAATTTCCAACTTGTTTTGTTCAAGTATTTCAGACGTTTTCATCGGAAAAAAAAATCTTAAATATTTTTTCCGAAAGTGTTCTCTAATATTGGCGTACAGAATTATTTAAATCAAATGAAGTACGATTTGGAGGAGCATTTAGGGGAATTACCAATAATTGTAAAACCTTTTGCCATCTTTTTTCGCAGTGTCTGAAATGCAAAACAGCGACGGGGGAGAGACAGAGCCATCGCATCGCATCGCATACATGTGTAGCTGTCTCATTTGTAGTTTTCAGACAGCTGCCCGATCCGATGCGATCCCATCCCATCCCATCCCATGCGAAATGGATGGAGAGAAGAGGATGACAACGATGTCAACTGGATGCTATAGAGGAACGACTCTGCTGCGTCCGCTGCATTAATTAATTTAGGTTTGAATGCAAAGTGTCGCCGAGTGCGAAACACCTGCGCAGACAGGCACTCTGCCTTTGATCACCTGACAGCTGAATACATTTTTTTAATTTTCCTATCAGCGCTGTAAATGATTGGTGACGACAACAACGACAACGCCGCCCCCAAGTTGGTAATGCTGCTGTGGGCGAAAATTAAAGGTGGGGCCACTGGTATTCCTCCTGAATTTTGAATCGAATTCGCCAACAGCTCGCAGCCAGCACGTCACGGCGAAATAACTCAAAATTGATTTATGGTGAATATGGCTGGTCGATAGACAACGCAACAAGGCAACGCATCGATATCAACAGTAGCCGCATGAGTCAACTATCAAATTTTGTTATGAGTGTCAATTACAGGGGAAACAATGGGCCCAACGTTGTACCTGTCCGAAACGTGAGGTGACGTGACGGGATGTTGTCGATTGTTTAACCGGCAATTGTGTTTGTGTTTGGAAATTTATGTCACTTTGGCCACTGCAGTGTTTGTGGTTTTTTTGGTTGGGCCTTTGGGGCTTTGGCTTTGGTTTTGGAGGTGCGCTTCGCTGCGATCGGCGGAAGCAGCCCGCCGACGTGCAAACGATCAATTACAAGCGAATAAATTGCCGACGGGTGCGGGGAAATTCGTATTCGAATTCAAAATTCGAATGCCACTGCGTGCCAATATGCCGGACTTTTACTATTCGAACGCACTTTTCCAAGCTGGCATTTAAATGCAGGTGCTGCACGCACCTGCAGCACCTCAATCCCAATCCCAATTCCGATACCAATCCCAATACCCATCCCAATCCCACTCACGTTCCGATCGACGACTTTCAGCGGACCACCATCGGGGTTTATCGATTGGGAATGGGAATGGAAATGGGTATGGTAATGGCCATGGGGAAGTATCTGTCGGATTCAGATACTCGCACTTTCTGTTAAACTATTGTACTATTATGACTAATCCTCACCTGTTGAACGGATAGCCGGCAAAGGCCGCGTCGTATGGGTGATACATCGATGGATATGGCCAGGGCGATGCTCCGGCCACCAGGTTCTCCTTCAGATCGATGCCAGCCTGAAATAAACACACAGATAACACAAAACATTTTTCTTAGTTATTTTGTCAATTTAATTTTAGACTAATTTCCAGACGTATGTCCGAATTTAGCTTGAACCCGAGAGCAACGGGCCAGACCTTGAACCAAAATTATTAAAAATCATGTAAAACAAATCATTAAGACATCTTGGAGTTTATTTTTGAGTCAATGGATGGCTTGTTATCAGAGAAAACAGAGCACAGTGTGTGTGATTGTGTATTTAATTCGGCAATTTCATTTGAAGCTATTAACAACTTATGGGAAAAACATGCCTTCGATTGATTAAAAAATAAACAAACAAAGCTTTACAAACTTATGGCGCTATTAAAGATTTTTTACAAGAATACATATATATATTTTTTTGAAATAAAGTTTATATTAAAAGAATTTTTATTTAATACAAACCATATGTAAATATTCTGACAATCTAACAAAAATCTTGTTGTAAGCAAATGTATGTACAATATAAGCCTGAATTATGGTCGATTTAACAACTGAAAACTATCAATAAAATCATTTCTCGTTATTCTATAAACTAAGTAATTTATTAAACCACATTTAGGCCTCACTGTGCCGCAGTTTTATTGATAAGCTAGCAACAATCTGACCAGCATCAGCATCAGGCGAGCATGTGGGCATGTCGTGACGCTGGCAGTGACTTTAGGAGCAAATAGCTCGCGTCTGCACTGCGCTGGGAGCTGTCGGAGATTGGCTCCTTAATCGCAGTGCTAGTACATGCACATTTCGCCATTAGGCGGTTGATAGGAATCACAGAGAACATTTAGGAACACAGACTTTGGCACTGATAGGCGTGGGACTGGCGTGTAATATAGAGCGCTGATTAAGTTTAACACGACAATTATCTGCGCCTCTTGTCGCAACTCGCTGCGACATTTGCCAGCTGTTAAGGCGATAATGACGAAGAGACAGGGGCAGCTGCTCATTCTGATTCCGATTCCACTAAGATCACTTTATGGCACTACTATATATAGTATATACCCGAAATTGGAGGCATGTTCGTCACTGCGAACCCCAGCCGCAGTTATGACAAGCAAGTTGCAAATAGTCGCCAGCCGAATAACAGCGGGGGTACGAAAACAAGATGCGAAATCAATGAGAACGAGCCCGATACCGATCTACATGGCACCGCAGGACGACTAAGAGTACGACTACGAGTGCAGGACACTCGGATGCAGGTCCCAAAATCTATTGTCTCCGTGTCGCGACGAGCGTCTGTCTGGCCAGATTGCTGGCAAAGCGGAAATATTTTTATGTCGCCAACACGAAAATGTTGCCGTTGCTGTTGCTGTTGCAACATCGCTATCGCCGACCATCGACTCGGAGTAGGAGTAAGAGTTTGGGTATGGGTATGGGTATGGGTCTCGGTCTGGCCAAAAGGTTCATCCTGCCCCTGGAGAAGACTCGTTTGCGCAGCATGTGGTGAGTGCGAGTACAGCGGCGATAGACTGATAAACAGCAAAAGCAACAGCCAAAGATCTCGAGGGCCAGGTTAACTCCAGGGCCAAGGCCCTTTGACAGGTACGACACTCGGAAAAATAATAATAATCATATTTTGAATATTAAGTACGGAATTCCCTTTCACATTTCCTTGGGTAACGATTACAAATATTTCACAAACAAGTAATCCCCTTTCCTTTTTCTCAAACCTTTAAAGTATTTTCTTCACCTTTGCATATTGATAAATAATTAGGTATAAATTAATTTTTAATGTCAGTAAGTCAGCTTAAAGTTTATGTTATAGGCCCGTTGGATCTAATACTTTAATACTTTTTAAACTTTTTTCAATAAATTTTATGAGATGTTTAATGTGATCAGAAATTATAAATTAATTGATTGGAGGCAAAAAGTTGCTTTGGATTTTCTAGAACCAGATTATATAAAATGAAATTTTTTTTAACTCAAATGCTGTAAAGTTTTTTTTCTTTGAATTTAAGAGTACAGGATTATGGTTTTCTGAGTGGAGGGAAAGACTGTGACTCCTTGCCATCGCAGAAGTCAGTTAGCCGAACATGGACAGTGTTTTGGGACAGACTATATTAAATTACAACAGGCTGCTCCTATTTCTCAATGGAAGCTCCGAACCGAGAGCTCGACCGAAACCGGTTTACGTTTTACAACCTTTACAATAATCACGCCCGGCTATCACGGGAATTGGCCAAAAGTTGGGATTGGGATTGGGAGTGGGAATGGAAATGGGAATGGGCATAGGATCCCGACTTCGAACCCAAATCCGAATCTGTGTCGTGCGTGTTTGGCAGCGAGTGCGTGTAGGCCATGATGTCGATGCGGGCAAAGCGCATATAATAAATTGTTGCCGGCTACCAGGAAAGCATCTCCACGGAGCAACAGTAGCTGGTTGCTAGTGCAGACCGATTCTCTGGTGGAAAACGCACCCGTGCCGGGATTTGCGCTGGCGGTGGTTAATATTAACAACATTCGACATGTTTGCGTCTGCGTTTATTATTACCAATACTGCGATGCGGCAGCAGGAGCAGCGGCAACAGCAGAAACAGCAGCAACAGTTGCAGCAGCAGCAACATCTACAGCCACCGCACAGATGCAACCCGTTTTCGAGTTAAATATTGCATTACCACTGGCGACGACAACTGCAATTGTAAAAGCGCTGTAGCGCAGATCGCATATTGCCGATAGCTTGTTCTTCCGCAACAATGTTTATGCATTTGCAAAATGTTTGTAGTTTTGGCACTAGAGCTTGTTCCTACGGTTTGTAAATTGTGTACTTGCGCATTAAATGCCCCCAATGTGACCACCATCAGCGAATTGGTAATGATTTTTGCATTTGCCTAACGATTTCTTTAGGTATTTCTGCCGAAATGGGAAAATGTTAAATAGCAATGGTCGGTTGATGATTCAGCCTTCTAAATTCTAATATTAAGATTATTATAAATATATTCTAAATTAAAGTTTAGTTCTTGTAATTGGCTAATAGTAATAATAAACTTCGCCTGCAATAGGATACGCCACAAAACCTCGTAATAAGCTCTTATAATAAGCCTGTTAATTTTCCCATTAATCATCTACGTAAGGAAATTGTAAGCAAAAGTCCGAATATGAGTTGAACAAGTCCGAGAAACTTTTCCTTCGTCCACCGGACGAAAATGAATGAGTGACCACTGTTGGCCGCAAGACCTCAAGTGGTTAGATGTCTGATCCGCTGGATCTTAACAACCGGAGTGCGTCGTTTCACGCATCGGGAAGTGCGGTTTGCCGGATCCCGGTTCTCAGTTCTCAGTTCTCAGATCCCCAATCCCCGACAACCCATCTCCTGTCTGCGGGCAAATTAAATAATTCAAATTAAAATGGGACTTTGTCTTCATTACCAAGGAAATTCTGCGACTGTGTTCCCTTCACGCCAAACGTCAATGGGCAATGCCTGGGGATTATATGGTTGGGTCCTTGGCAAAAGGGGGGATCCGAGGGGGCTCCGGCTCCTGTGGTCTGTCGCCCTGATGCGCCACGATTTGAGCGATGCGCGTAATGACGGGTCGAGTTAATTAATTGCTGCTTCGATTTAAAAATAAACGCACGTTTGCCCGCCGCATTCCCGCCTGTACAGCAAAGAATGAATGGAATCGGAATTGGAATTGGAATCGGATCGTATTCCGAATTGGAGTCGGAATCGAAATTGAAATTGAAATTGAAATTGACGACAGCACGGAGTTTGAGTCGCGCCAAAGAATGCGTTCTGTCCTAGAAGAGCTAATCTACACTGACAAATTAATAAAACTGTTTATTTTCCGTTTAAGAGTTAATAAAAAAATGTTTAGCAAATATTTGTCAATAGGTATTTTTATTATTTTCTATGTTAATATATGTTGTAAATAAAATTTCTTATTGTTTTCATTACAGTTTGTGCTAGGCGGAAACGTAGTTTATGAAATTGTGAATTAACTACACAATGTTATTTCTTATGAAATTGTAAATATATTTTCATAGGTTCATTAGAAATAAATTATTATTTTGTAACCAAAAAGTAAGTACAATTTTTGTATACCTTTTCTTGCAGCTAAAAATATATCAAAATGTTTAAAAAATGTTTCTTCGAAATTACATTTTTTTTTCTGTGGAGCCTTGCTTTCTTCCCCTTTCAAAACTGGAGCTCCCAACTCCCGATGACACTTTTTTTTCACAACTCGCTTATAAAGTTGTTCCACTGAGGTCGCTGTTGTTGGTGTTGATGTTGCTGTTGTTGCTGTTGTTGCTGGTCGTGTTGCCTGTTTGTTTGTACGTTGTTCGTATGCGTTGCCATGACTGCTAATTTGTTTGTTGTAGGCAGGGCGGCCATTCAGGCCGTCACACACACACACACACCAGGCTCAACACACAATCACCAAGGCGGAGGGAGAACTTCCTTTTCCTTTGCTACCCATATAAAAGTGCAAAATTTACTGTTAACGAACATTTTCAACTTTGCCAAAAAGCCAAACAACAACGGCAGCAACACAAAAACTTTCCACAACACTTACGGCAACAACAATGAGATTGGTGCGAGCAGTAAATGTATTTAGTACTTTGGCACACAACCTACACAACCTACACCACCCCAAAACCCCCTACCCCTAAGTATCACCCACTCACCCGTCACCTTGCCATTAGAAAAGCAACCCCCAAAACAACACGACAACACTTCGACATTTTCAAAAGTTGACAAATCAGTGCATGTAGCTGTAGCCAAGGTTCCAAGGAGCAAAACAGAGCAGAGCAGAGCAGGATGTTCCAGGATCGGGAGTTCGTGGTCGGGAGGCTGTACGAGTGCCCATATCTCGGGGTTGTTTTCTCTACTATACTTCTGTATAATGCCAGAGTGTGATATCTGGAGTGGGGCCCTTTTTCGGTTCCAGTGCGAAGGAGAGTGGTCCGATTTGTAGTTGCTTTCTGCTACATTTTGTAGAAAACTTGCCGGGGGCAAAAGTTTTTGTGACTCCCACAGGATATGAGCGTATACCGCACATTTGAGCCAGCCAGTCAGCCAGCCATCTAGTCAGCCAGCCTTTTGTTGGGTGGAAAACCCAGTGCGACTATGTTGTCGAGTGTGAAATTTCATGCTTGCATTGTTGTCGTTGATGATGTTGCGGCACTTAAACTGGGGAAAAGTCAATATACCATTTTGGCTACTTGCCCAGCGTCAAGTGTCTAAAAACACCCATCCGCCCTGTTTTCCAGGGCGGCTTGTGTGTTCGCATTCGGGTTGAAGGCTTCAGGCTCCAGGCTCCTCTTTATTGCGTAGGGAAAGTTTAAGTGTAACTTGGAGGACCCTTATTAGACTTTGAAAGTTGCTTCACTTAAAATGTACCAACAAAAATGTTGGCTTAAGCCAAGTCTTAATTTGTTCATTATTTTATTTAAATATACATAGGTAAGATTTTCTGCGACTATTAAATTTACTTAAGATTAGATGATATAATAATCCTGATATATGTTAAAAATTATTCAAATGGCATACCGACTTGTTTTTTGATTTAAAATCACTAAAAATGAATATCACAAACTACTCAAAATATAAGAAAGATAAAAGTCATTACTTTGCTGTAAATTAATCAGGGAAAATGTTGTGAATGGCTTCAATACTATGTCAATTCTCTAAATTTTTCTTCATTGACTTGGGATTTTTATGGCTTAATAATATAAGTTCACTTCTAGTTTGTTGTACCTAATATGCTTTCAATATAATTGAACTATTTTTGAAGTACATTAAGCACACTCTCTTTTTTCTCAACTGTTTCCTATTAATTAGATTGATAAATTTCGAATTTCTTTTGACGCAGTGAGAATCCGACAAAAAATTCCCCCGCTTAATGCACCCAACAAGAGACCCATTTTAAATTAATTCCGACATTCGGCAATTAACAAAATTAATTTCTCCGAGTGTCAGTGAGCAGCGAGTGCAGGATGCAACATATGCGTCGGGGTCGAAGTCAATTTCGGACTTAAGGATAAACAGATAAACGGATGAATGGATCGCAATGGGACGAACTGAGGGCGGACAGGCTGACAGGCTGTCACTTGCGTGTTGACAAATTTATTAATAAGGTACGAGGCGGCAGCGGCCGTCGACGCCCCCCGAAAACACAAGATGGAAAACGGGGAATGCCGGGCAAAAGGAAAAAGGAAAAGCGGAAAAGCGAGCGAGGCAGGGAAAAACACCGGGCGCGGCCTGGGCTCGTCCTATTTGTTAGCGGGCGGCGCTCTTCAAATGTATCTTGTGCCATTTGAAATGACAGCGATGCCGCCGCGGTGCACCATCTCATCCACTGTAGTCGTCATCGTCATTCAGTCATCCAGTCATCCACCTTCCAAGCGGAGTCACATTTTTGGAGTTGGAGACGGAGTTTTTGGGAGCGGGATATATATTCCCGCGCTGCGGCAAACTGACAGCCGCTTGACAGCTCGTGTCAAAGTAATGAATCCACCGCATTGAGCAGACACTTTTACAACTAGGCTGTATCTACATGTATATCTATACGGCTGTAAAGGCACATAGATGCAGATACAAAGAGAAATCGCTCCAGTTTAGCGCCGGCGGCTGAAGTGACTAATTACGACCCCGGATGATTTATTTAGCAGATGCCACGACCCGACCTGTTTTGTCTTTTAAACGCTGCCATCAATACTGAGCCGTAAATCCTCAGTGATCTCAAGTGCCCCGTGCCCACATGACACTTCAATCACATCGTACTAAATTGCTGTGTCAGCGGGCGGATAAAACACATATATATATATATATATATATATATAGAGTGCCCCGATCGATCTCTGATCGATGCTTTTCGTTGCGACTTTCATAATTTGTTTGGGCACATTGGCTAAATTTATACAGCTACCGGTTCTCTAATTTTATCACATTATTCCCTCGAAGTAAACCAGTTCAAATGCTAATTTCGTTTTGAATATATATTTTATTGGGCTTGTGTTTGATTACGCGAAACACCAATGGTGGACAGCGAGATTGCACTTAAATCACTTGGCGGCGATAACACTTAATCACACATTAGCGTTCGTTCGTTCACAGAGATCAGCAAATATTGTTTTCACCCACCGAGTGTGTGAGTGTGCGAGTGTGTTTAGTCACAGCAACTATGCAGACCCAGCCATTTCCCGATTCGTATTCCACCTCATATATCTACATACATCTCCAGCTCCAGTAGTGGCATTCTAAATACTCAACGGGCCATTCATTAAACTCTCAGTTTCAATTTCACAGTCGTCAGCTCTTTTCGAGTTCTGCTTCTGTTTCTTTTGCCCCGAGTGCCGTCAGCTTTTAAGACTTTTTTCTTTTTGGCTTGTAAGCAAATAAATTTATGTGTTCACTTTTGAATGCGACATTTTATCGGATCATATTTAATGGGCGCTGTTAGGGAATCGGCGGTCGGGAGTCGAGAGAAGGAGACCTTCATAAAGGAGAACCGAAATTGCCCACCGATTCGGAGACAAATTTGAACATTTAATTTGAAGTAAATACCTATGTCAGTTTAAATGACATTTTTTTCTCTGATTTTAGGAATTAAATTAAAGAGAACTGGAGATTCAAACAGATGTTCTCAGTTTGTCAACATGTATAAAATAGTAATCTTTGTTTCTACAAGTTCCTTAAATATATTAATAAACTTTGTTTTCTAAGCCACAAATATTTTAAAGACAAATTCCACTACAATTCCTCAACAGTTTAAGAAAAACACATTAATCAGTGACCTTTTTTTGTAATTGTTTTCACCCCATTCAATTAGCAATTTTACAGACAATTAAAAATAAGATACACATTGAATTACATCTTTCCCATTCCGGGTAAATTTCCTCAAAAACATTTTATGAGACAACGCAGACAAGGAAACGGGTCAAAACATTGTTTTTAGTTCGATTGACTGGTGAATGCAGTTTCCCCGGTTCCACCTAAATTTTCGCCCGAACCGAACACATGCCCAAACCCAATTCAATCCAAACCAAACCACTGGGTGTCCAATCCTTGGGCTCCGCATGTGGTCCCCGAGAACATTGTGTCCAAATAGAATTGTTGGCAAACAAAGGCAAATTACATGATGCTATTAGAAGCAATGCGAGGCGAACAAAGGGCCGACGGCGAAGCGCCGGACATGTGGTGACCAAACCAAACCAAGACGTGCCACAGTCCATTGTCCATAAATTCGGACAGTGCGGCAGTGCAGCAGTTTGTAGGGATTCCGATCCCCCGAAACGACTTGCAGATCGAGTTAAGCCAACAATATTTCGCAACTCTGCGGTCTCGCCTGCACAATAATGTGACTTGAAATATCACTGGGGCGAACGAAAGGTCAGGCGTAGGCTTAGGCCCTAAGTACTGCAAACCTGGGGACCTGTGGCCCCCACGCCTGACAAATCGCTCCAAGCGAGGCTCTGCTGTAGGCCAGCACAAGCACAAGTTCGGAAGCATAGACGGCACAGGGACACGGTACGGTACACGATCAAATGACGACGCGACTTCAACTTCAGCTTCAACTTCGATGGTGGTCTCCCGCTCCTCGACTCGACAAATTCACAAATTTATTGCGCCATTGTTCGGGGCATATGACTTATGAACAGGCTTTTATGCACAGAAAACAAAATAAATCTAAAACCAAAAATACATTTTGGGTTGTGATAAAAAATGTTAAAGTTTGCTAACTTTAAAAAGTCTGAAATTTGTCAAATATAAAAAAGCTATAATCGAAAAACTCGCTTGAAGCTAACATTTTTTCATAAGATATGTGTTTCCTACTCTAGGAAGCTTTAAAAATTTGAATCACTTTTAATATTATATACATATATGGTAATTACTTAATAAAACATTAAAAAAAAATAATTGATGAATTTTTTGATCGATCTCAAGAACATTTTTAAGTACACACAACCTGATTAAAAAATGTTAATATGATTTCTAGTTTCAGATCTATCCTAAATCAGGATTATGCAATGAAATATTTCACCTTTCTGGTTTAATAACTAAGAAAGTTGAATGATTTTGAATAATGATATTTTGGTTCATGGTTTTCCCTAAGTGTAGGTCCTATGTCTCCCCAATTTCAGATATTTTCCATTACTGAGTTCACTTACCGGATTGGCGTAGAACGGTGGCTGGTCCGCTGCGATGCCGGAGAGGTAGGCGGACATGCCCTCCGGATAGACGCCGAGCGGGACTCCTCCGGCGGCGGCTAGTCGCTGGTAGTTGAGCATGTCGTACTGGCAGGAGCAGATCGTCTGGCCGCTTACCGGATCCGTGTAGATGGTGCGGCCCGTATCACAGCAGCGGTTGGGCGGATTGCCAGTCCCGGGCGCCGGTGCCCCTCCGGGGCCGGAGGAGTGCGGCCCGGGGGGCGGGGCGCCCACCAGAGAGAGGGCGGGCATGCCGGCGGAGGGGCCGCACGGCGAGGTGGAGCGGGCGCCCGGCGGCACCGTCGAGGTCACCATGCCACTGTGGCCAGGCCCGGCGATTCCGGGTGCACTCAGCGGCTGGGCGGCGGGACAGGCGAGCGTGGGCAGCGTCGAGGGCGGACTCTGCGGAGCGTTGGTTGGAGGCGTGTTGGGCGACGAGGTGGCAAGGTGAGTTGAAACGGCATTCTGTAAATTGAATTAATTGAAAAAGTAGTTAATAAATTGATTGATAGGAATATATCGAGGTTTTTGGACTACCCCTTCACTAAATTATGTTTTTATCACCTAAATTCCTGTCTTCCCTTCACTTTAAGTCTACATTTTTATTATTTTTTAAAGCAAGATGACTGTAGCCTTTGCAAATAGATTGAGGCTTGAACAGGAAATTGTTAACTTTAGAGACTATTAAGATTTTGTAATTAACATTTTAAATATAAGTCTGAAATTGTTTAAAAATTCAACTTTTAAACTATGAAAAAAGACTTGTAAAATAAAATAATTTTAGCTTTAGATATAGATGTAGAATATTAAATGTAAATTAAAATAAATTCAGTTTGAGTAAAAATTATCAAAAGAAAGAAAATAACTATTAAAATGGTTAAAATACAATAAATATGGACTTAACACCAAAAGACCTATCCAAATAAAAACTTATTAGGCACTAATCCCAAAACGAAACTAACTTTAAACGATGCTTTACCAAAAAGTTTCTCCCGATATGTATTTCATAAATTTGATTCTCCAATCCATTTCTCAAGTTTATGGCGGCCCATTAAAGCGCTGCTTCTTGCGATGGATAAAAAGCAACATAGACGGTCTACTGTACCGTGCTACCAGCTGGCACTAAAACTTAATTAAAAACGTTGCCCCTTATCAGCGCGATAAGCGCGTCTCTTCAGTGGGTTGTGGGCTGTCCACGGGCCCTTCAGAACCTCGGAAACTCGGAGCCCCAGAACAGGGATCCCGAACCGCTGTCTCAGTCAATAAAACGAAACGAAACGAAGCGAAACTCTGTCCCCCAAACTCCGCTTTCCCGATCCCATACCCAATACTATCCATACTACCCATACCCATACCCATACCCAATCCCAAACCCCTTTCCCCTGGTTGATCTTCAAAGTGGGGCCGCCATTACCAACAAATCATGTTTTCGATTGACAACATTGATTTAAATTACACAGCCGATTGCTGCCAACGACGACAGCGGCAACAGCAACAGCAACAGCAACAACTGCATCGACAACTAGCAACATCGTCAACCAGCAACGTTAACGGCAACGTCCTAAGAGCAATTTGATTGTAAGTTGTCCAATGACTGCCTGGATCGGGGCTCTATATAGTATACTCTGTGTATTTGTGTGTGCACATAAGCCTATCGCGCACTTTTGTCAACACTTTTAGTCAACTGCAACAGCAACAGCAGTGCAACAGCAGTGCAACAGCAACAATACTGGACAAGAGCAACGTACACATTCGCACATGCGACAACGGGGGGGGACAAACAAGTTTCAGGTTTGTTTATCGCTGCCTCTTTGGTTAACTTCTCCACTTCTTGGGGCCGCTCTTCCCGTTTAACATTTTACAAATGATCCGAGGCGTAAGATACGATTTTTATCGCAGGCCGGCGGTCACAGTGCTGCATGTTGTATCGGTCGTGATTGATACCGCCGCAATGTGTTGCTGTTGGGATTCGGTGTTGCTGTTGCTTTTGCTGTTGGTGTTGCTGTTGCTGTTGCGTCTCGTGCTTTCATCAAGTGACAACTCAAGTGGCCCTATGCGATTAAAAATTAATTCCCGGTGTTTGCTGGATGGACGGATGGATGGATCCACTATACGCTTTCTTATCAGCTGGCTCTTTGAATCAGCCGCCGATGATTATCGACTATCTAGCTGCAGGCAATGTATCTGCACTACCATAATAATCAAAGCGGGGACTAAAATTATATTCGGGTAGCCATTGTGGGATATAATGTATAGAATGACAGCCATTCATGTCACTCAGGGCATGTTTGTTTAAACAGCATTTAATATTTTCTGATATTCTGTTTCAGCTTTAGAGTTGCGCCACAAGTTGCCTCTCTCACTCAGCGATCGAGTGTGTATATAAATACACGCTCAAGTGTCGAGTGTAAGTGATTATATTTTTGGGGGGCAATATTAGCTGGGCATATTTGCCAGTGGATCGGGTTACCAGAGGGCCAAAAAGAAGAGGGAATTATTATGGCCAGAAGGGAGGAAACAAGTCTAGAATCTTATTGGCTTTGAACACTCTGAGGAAAGTACGATGTGACCTTGCCGGCTTGGTTAACAACCAAAGACATAGATAAAAGAGATTTTCCGAATTGGCAGCCAGTTTTTCGTGTGTTCAGCTAATGTAGCACACTTGTGGTCCTGACATTTTCAACGCATTTGGCAGACATCGATCCGAACATTTTGATCTGTTTTATTTTTAAAACCCATGTCTTCCGTTTGCCAAATCAAAATGTTAGGGCATTACGAACACAGCAAAATCCCGCTGCTTGTGCACTTGTACATGTGTTCGCTTGACTTACTTGTGATGATCTTAGAGCGGGTTTCGCGATCGACAAACGGGTTGGCCAAATAGCCACTATCAAAATGCTAAACTCGGCCATTTACAGGCCATCTTACATCTTACAAGTAGTGAAATTGAAAACAATTTGAAATACGCACCATTACTAAACAGATACCGGTTTCATTACTGTGCACTGTCATTTAATATTAATTTTTGCTTTTAACTAAAACTATAAAGCAAATCTTAAAGTTACGATGCACCGATGGTCTCGCGCGCACTGAACCGAAATATGTGTAATCCGAAAGTGATCTGTGATTGATCGGAGCTAGTTTGTTTTGAATGGTGATTTTGAGTTAAATCCGGCTTTACTCACAGTAAAGTTTTTTATAGTTGTTTTTTTTGTTTTTTGTTTTTAATTTTTTTTCACTATTTTGCACTTGCCGACGGCGAAAAGGAGCTGGCCAACTGTCGTTGTCAGCCGGCCAACAGCAGGCGCTACTAAAGGGGCACCGTAAATCCGTGTAAATCCGGTTACGGATTGTATTGGATCGGATCGGAGATTGGAGAAGCTATCCGGAGGATGCGAGGTCGAACAGGCGAAGCACGAATGAATATGGATCTGAGGCGGGCCGGTCTGTATCTGTATCTGAATCTGGATCCGATTCCGATTCCGAGTTCGAGCTGTGAGTTGTGAATTGAGAATCCAGCTCGCAGAACGATTGCGGCGAGCGGCGGGCAGAGAGCACAGCGGTATTATTATTTTCACACAGCCACTGCGGCGGACACGAACGATACGAACAATCTGCGTAACAGTCAAAAGTAGACTAACATGAGTTTCTTGAGCAACTACAAAGTGTACGACAAATGGGAATTACACGACAACCGACAATCGAAAAACAGCGCAGGCAACACACACAGCAACAACAACAACAACAAGCAGTCGTCCAACCGACGCACCACCACATAGCAACATTCCCCGATTTCGCTGTATGGGTGAGCGAGAGAGAGCCAAAACTGGTTTCTCCCCTTATTTGTACTTCGTTTTCGTTCGTATTAGTGCGTTCTCTTTGCACTTTTTGAGAGCTTGAGAGTAGTGAAGTATCTGTGTGTGCTGGCCGTTGGCGATGTGTGCGTGCGAAAAGTATCTGTGAGGTGGAAAAAGTAGCAAACGAGGCGGCACGACGACAAACACGAACGGCAACAACGGCAATAATGATTATCATTATAAGTGGGCTGGCCGCTCTGGCTGTGTGTGGCATTGGGGGATTGGAATCGGAATCGGTGGCTATAGCTTTCCCCCCCTCACCCATCCCCCCTTTTGCTACCTAGAAACCAGTGCAAGGGAAGAGAGACAGAGCGAACCGGTTGGTTAGACCAAGGGGGCAAAAAAGTATCTACCGCCTGTTTGTGACCATAAATAAAGTATCTGCCAGCTGCGGCAGGCGTGAGCGGGATGGCTATAGCCGCTGCGCCGCTGCCCACGAATCGCATCCAACGGCAGCGACAGCAGCAATATCGCAAGTTGCTCGCGTTGGCTGTCGTGTTGCTGGTGTGCAAGCGAGATGGCAGGCCAGCGGCGGCAGCAAGCAGCAGCAACACCGAGCGGCAGAACATGAAAAAATTAACTTAACAACTAGAAAAATGGCTGTTATTGCGTGTTGTTGTAAATGCCGATGTATGTATTTGTAGGCGGTTGTTGTTGCTGTTGTTGCTGTTGTTGCTGTTGCTGCTGCTGATGTTGCTGCTGTTGTTGTTGCCGCTGTTGTTGCTGCTGTTGCTGCTGCTGCTGTTGCTGTTGCAACGCTGCTACTTGCTGCTGTTGCTGCTGCCGCGGCAGTTGCTGCTGCTGGTGCTGGTGCTGCGGCTGCTGCTGCCGTGGGTGTTGCTACGTGTAGTTGTTGCCATAAACAACACAACAACACGAACGTCGCGACGTATGAAAGCAAAGTGTTTACGCTCGCTTCTCGCTTTTCGCCGCTGATGAAAAAAGAAAAGCCTGATGAACATGAACGAGACTCGTGAAGAGGTTGGGCCAACGCGATGGGTAATGTTTTATCATCCGCCTCTGCCGCAGTCGCTGTTGGCAGTACGCCACCCCCCTCTGTTACCTCCGCCCCCCCCTCTTGACCGCTTTGGCTCTTTGGCTGGATTGGTGGCATCTTTCGCGCTGCTCCAACAAAAACGCCACCGCAGCTGCCGTCGCTGCTGCTTTTGCTGCTACAACATACGCTCTTACATTTTATTATGTAGGTATTTGTTTTTTGTTTTTTGTTTTTTGTTTTCTGTTTTTGCCTCTTGCCGTGGCGTTTCTTTAACTTTTTCTAATTAATTGAAACGCCACTCGAGAGGAGTGACGGCTGCTGTTAGAGCGGGACGGCGTTTATGTGCTACATATGTATCCAACGTGTGTACTTGGAGTACATTCAAAAGCTACTTTGTCGTTCCTGGCAATCGGTGGTTATCCCCCCGCTTCTGCTGCCACTGCCACTGACACTGCCACACCCCCATTTTCCTTGCCGCCCACCTGAGCCTGGTGTCGCACACGCAGTAAACAAATTCTTACAACATTTAAATGAAGTCACCGAGGCTTTATCCTTTTCCATTGCTCCGACATTAACGATTAGTTTTTCGATAGTCATTTATTAGGGGTTTCCTTCTCCGCAGGGACAACGCTTCGCAAGTTTTCGTGAAAATTAATGGATTGACAGTGCCAAAATAAAAGTTTAACCAACCACCGTATTAAGGTCACTTACTTAAGGTTAAGGTTTTAGTCTTGAAGTAAAATTCTTTTTTTTTTCACAGAAGCAAAAATGATATGTTTAGGTTTCTTTTTTTTTTATAAATAAATTTTTAATTGTTTTTCTTCTTTTTTTAACGAGTTATGACATTGACTTAAAAATAAACAAATCTTTATATAAGCTTATTATTACAAAAAAATATAAATGATTTCATAATATTTATTTGTACGTTTAAAGGTTAATGTTCAATAAATGTTTTGAGGTTTATTTTAACAAAGTAAAGTATTATTAAATTAACAACTCAAATATAAAATAGTAAAAAACCACTAACTCAACAATAGAGATTTCAATAAAATTTAAAATGTTTGGTTATTTATTTTGTATTATTCAAACCTTAAAAAAATGTTAGGCTTTTAAAAAGAGAATTAAAAATGGATTTATTTTACCCTTTTACCAATTTGATCACTTACATTGCTCTTAATAAGAAAAAGAAAATGGAGTTTTCTGGTTAACCCACTTTAAGTGACTTTTACGATCCGTATCTGTATCTGGCATCAGTATCTTCTTTTTAATTCAGAGCGACATTAATTGGCTCGCGAGCAACAAATTCAGATCACGTTAACCCATTGGCGCGCCTACAAAATTGCCGTCGCCTTCTGTGCAGAAACACGGCAGCAACAACAGCAGCAACATGAGGAACAACAGCAACAACTGCTACAACCGCAGCAGCAACTTGTTCCATGGGCGGGGAAAAAAGGGGGCCCGAGAGAGGCGTGTAGAGGGGTGATGGTCCGGGGGGGATTGGCCAGCCAGAAGCAACCTTTTTCGAGGCGGGCTTACTGGCGCTAAGAGAGTTTCAGAAAGAGTGAGACAGAGTGCACGGAAAAGTTGCCCCAAATGGCCGCAAGCAAAAGCGGGAGGGCAAGATGATGCCAAAGCCAACTCCCCGAAAAACCCCCCTCCTCCACCCAAAACCCAACCCAACCCCCGCCCCTCGCATCAGCAAACCCAACATAGTCGTTAGTCTCAGTCGATCCAAATCCAGAAACAACGCCAGTCTTTGTTTAACGATTTTTATATTTCGAACACGAGATATATTTGTATCCTTTGTACTTCGCTTGTTGCCACAGAGTACGAGTATCTGTGTGTCGGGCTTGTAGTCGTACTGTATCTGTATATTGATGGCTTCGCCTCGCTTCGTTGAGCTTCGTATCTGGGGGATAGGTAGCCTGCCCCCTTTTCGGTTTGCCCCCGAATGTATCTCTTCTTGTTTGCAGATAGCTTGAGGAGACCAGACCATACCAGACCAGCCCAGGCCAATGATGATTGTGAGCTGAGCCAGGCACACACCATTTTTCGCATCTATGTATCGTTGTATCTGCGTATCTGCAAGCGCGTGTTGCGGTGCGGAGTGCGTACGCAAGTACGCGTCTACAAACGTCGACATGAATTTTAATCTAATAGATACAAATGAAAAGGTGTTTGTGTGCTCCGCTCCGGTGTAATCGCTTTGACTCGCCGGGCTTTTGGCCGTATAGTTGCGGTCGGGCCTTCGCGTTTGCCAAGGAGTGTAGGTATAGTTGGAGTATTGATTCGTTTGCAGCCTTCGTTGGGGATTTTATTGCCTCCCCAAATCCCCCTTACTCGCCTTTCCTGCACTTTCCCGGAGGACTTATCTCGGGAGTTCCCTTGAGCCTGCGGTTATGCCTGTGCGTCTGCTGGATTTTGCCTCTTTATACAATGTTTTTGATTGATTTTCTTCAAGGAGGTTTATTGAAGAGCAGTGAAAACTTGTAATAAGTACTGAAATTGGGGATTCTTATTGAAAGAAAGTGGGGAGAGTGGGAAGAAAGGGACGTCAGGGACTTGGTTAGAAATTTAATAGTAAATTAAGATACTTTGTTCAGTTTTAATGTGACGGTTATTGGGTAGTTAAGAATTTGTAGCTTACTTATTGAGAATAAAGTAAAAGTTAAAAAAAGTTTTGTTAAAAGATTTTGACTTTAGTGGGATTAAACAAATAACAACTTGTAAGAAAAGTTATATAAAGTTAAAGTTAAGTTAAAATTAACCAAAACCTTACGGATAAAACAAAACATTTGTTAAATATTTTGAAATAGACTACTGGTATTAAATTCTTATTCAAAAGTGCGTTGCAATTTTATTAATTTTAAAACAAAAACTTTTAAATAGCGAGAAATGTTAAACATCGACAATGAATTTTTGTAAACCAATTCTTAGATACTTTGTTGTAAGTTATTTTAGTGAAAAGGTTAGCTCTTAAATGTAACATTAATTAGGGAAATGTATATCTTTCGTTAAAATTAAAAAAATATCGCTTTTACAATAGCATTGATTGATATTTGAGGGCTACGAAGAACATACTTAAGTTCTGGGGGAGGAGCAACGGGAGAACGGCTGCAGTCTTGACGATTACACGGTTGCAATCCGAGATGTTGCCCGTGGCAAGTGGGCCAAAATGCAGCCAACCAGCTAACCGACCAACCAGCCATTAATGAACGACCAGCCGAGGAGCAGAAGACAAAGGAGTGCTCTTCTCTATCTGGGCATCCGAATCGGCGGGGACTGGAGAAGGGGGGGCTTCCTCCACGAGTGCCTGTGTGTCTGTATCTGTATCTGTATCTGCAGTCGTACCTGTATGCACCCCGGGGCAGGGTTTAATGCTCGCAGTGTAGCAAACAAACCAGATAGATACTGATGCTCTCTATACGGCATACGGCATACGGCATACAGCATTCAGCATACAGCCATCATCGACATGCGATGAACATGGAACAAGTTGTACACAGATAATCATAAATAAACGAGCCAGCAGCGACGAAAAAGTCCGAAAGGTACGAGAACCGAAGACACGACAGAGAGAGGACGAGATACATCTACAGCTACAGCTACAGCTACAGTTGGGAAAAAGATACTTCGGTGGGGTTGTGGAGGTGGTGGTGTCTCTACGATTTTTTCCTTGCGTTTTTTTTTTTTTTTTCTGGGGAAAGGAAGCCAGGAGCAGAGCGAGCGAGCACGAGCGCCGGAGCTAGCGCCAGGTTCGGGGTTCGATTGGCACATCCACAGATACATCCGAGGCCGGAGCCACGGCCACATCCCTGCTGGCAATCGTAGAAACACAGGCAGCCAGATAAAAAGATACTTTTGCACGGCGACACTCGCTCTGCGCTGCTGCTGAGCCAGAACGAGAAGGACTATTTGCCACTTGGGTATTGTGCTCGTTGAAATCAATTTCGCCCAACCTAATTAGAAAGAGCGCTCATCAAAAATAATAAGGGTTAAGCTTAGCAGAATGACCAATTAGATCAAACTTTTAGATTTTTTCGGGGGCCGCAAAACGTAATTAAATTTAAAAGGGGTCCCACGAAAAACTTTTCCCTTCCCTTCCCACGCCCCCAAAAAAACCAAAAATCCATTTTCCTTACTTTTATTTTGTTATTTTTGGCTGGGCTGTGGTTGGATGTACATGTAATAAATTTAATCATAAACCGAAATAAGCGCGTTTAACCACGCTATCTTTTTATTCGTTCATGGGCGCGTGCATGGCCCAGGAAAAAGTTTTCGGTAGGTTTGGAGAAAGTGTTTCACAGGGCGGAGGGGTTGGGCTGGTTAGACCCATGGATACAGAAATATATATATATGTATATATCTATACCCCAGAGGGGCTGAAGCGAGAGAAAGAGACCGAGAACAAAATGTAACTGATGTTTCTGTGTTTTTTCGGCCGTCTGTTGCCACCTCCCGAAAAAAAATGGCCAAAAGCCCTCGTGTGCCCGCTCCCTCTTGGCCAGATTTCAATGTTGCTACTTCATTTTTATCGCGTTAAGAGAATATCGGACATGTGTGGCTCCCCGAACCCCGATCCACGACCCACCATCCTCCTCTTTGGGCCATAAAACATTCTACATAGATTGTTACCTTTGGCAAACTCTTCCTCCTGGCGGTTTTATCGTTTTTTGTTAGGCTTAAGTGTTTATCTTGGCTCTTTTCATTCGACTTTTTCGTATTCGCTCGTATCTAACAGTTGTTCGTGTTGTTGCACTCGCTTCAACATGCACAGGGCGTGGCTTACGGTCAGCGAAAATGGAATGGAATGGCAGGATGGCAGGATGTCAGGATATGGCAGGATATGGCGGGGAATGGCAGGAAAAACGGAAAAATAAAACCTCTCCTAGGGGAAGGCAGCCGGCTCTACTATACTATACTCGCTTGAAGGGGGTTGCTGCACACGTACCGCCGCTTTTTCAGCTTTTTCCCGCTTCACATTCCGCCATGCAGGAGCTGCAGGACCTCCGATTCAAAGGAATAGGAATAGGAAACGCCGAGGGATGGCGGGCATGGCAGCAGTATCCGAGGGATGCGACGCGGCATCTCGAGGATGCGGATTTGTGAGGGGTCGGACAGATCCTGCTGCATTGTCATCGCATGCCGTGCAGTTGTCGGCTCCTCAACCACTCGGACATTACGCAACACGGCAAATTGGTAGCACGTCTGGGCAGTACTTTGTATCCATAAAAACATTTCGTTATCATCGATTTTATTCGGCAGTGAAAAGCGAGGGACAACTATTTTCTCTTGCGTCAGCACCAAGTAAAGGTAACAGTAAACAAGTTTATTTATTTTTATTAGCTTACAAGTCTACTGAACTTACTACAAATTTATAGTAAATATATTTAATTTTATAAATCGTTTCTTAAACAATTGAAACTTTTTTTAGTCAGTAAATATTTTCTTCGCCCAAATCTCAAGTAAATAAAAACATTTTGTTATCATTAATATTTATTTATATGTCTATCAATATTTAAGGAACTCTGAAAAAATTTTAATTTAAAGGTTATTTCTTATATTAATAGTAGGGATATATTATTTTACACAAAATTAATTTAAAAAAATAATTTTATTGATAATAATTTTATATCCTATTTTTTGCGTTTATACATTTTTAAAAATTATTTTTCAATTTTTGAAACATAAGTAGGTCAAACTAAGACCCTCGTTCAATATTAGAGATTTGTTTATTTTTGTATTCAAGTTATCAGTGCCTGTATATCGAAAATAAATCTTAAGTTGTCACATCTATTTCCTTTGATCTAAACCTTCTAATTAATCGCAAATTATTCATTAAAATACCATCGCCATAAAGAAAAGTTTTTATACCTTGAACATCTTAACGACTTTTATAGTGAATCTTTTCTAAACAGATCCCAAGATATCACTTCAAGATATGAAACACTCTCAACTGCATATTACTCTAATTTCTTATCATTTGGATACTTCAATTAACAGACGCAACAATTGAGCCAGATTGTCAATATCGTCTTTCATAAACCAATAAAAAGGAATAGCTTAATGGGATCTGTCCAAGTCCCGCACTCGCCGGCGATAAAGTGGAAGATTTACTTTTTAATAGACTGCCGGAGGAGAGCTCTTCGCAACGCCAATTGACAGCGGCAAAGATTTTAATTTCACATGTTGACTACGGACTTTGTTTATTTTATGAACTTTATTAACGCTCTCGCACGTTAACGGCTTCACGCCGACCAGGGGGTTGTGGATTTCGAGGAGTGGGGCCATGGCTACAGCTACACCCAGCCCGGTCTAATATTAATAACAAGCTTGAACCTAATTCCTTATGATAAATGATATAAGTCAACAACCCTCGACTTGGCCGCGATGCTCCCCCATTTTCGCTTCTGTTACCACAATCGCAGTCGTTTTCCCGCTTCTGCCGACTGGAGGAGGATAAATCCAGGGGGCGGAGATACTCGGGCAGACAAGGAGAATTTCATTTACACGCGGCGGGATAATGTTCTGATGATGGCATGTTTTTTTGCATACAAAGTATGCAAACGCAGAGAAGCGGAAAATATTTATGAAATTGCCGCAGAACTGGCAAGCGAATGTCGTAAAAAGTTGGAAAATTAGATTTTTTCTGTGTTATACACAGGCCGACGACGACGAGGGCTTTCCACCCCCAAAAAGCTGGCAGATAACAATGCTCGAAGATGGGGAGTCTGGGCTTTCGGGGGGAGTAGATATTTATACTACGTTAAATATTTGCCAACACTCAACTGAAGCATAACAACTCAACTTGAGCCGAGGATTCGCTTTGCTGAGTGGACGTTCTGGAGTTTATTATATTGGGTGGTCGTCGTTTAATGCCCAAGTTTTAAAGGCCATTTCACTTAACACTTCTCGTACACGATGACTTTTGACGATTTGCTTACGGCTTGGGCTAGGCCGTAATCTTAAGGGCATCCGCTAGCCAGGTGTTTGGTCCTATCTGCAATGCAAAATAATGTGGGATATTATTATCGCTCACATCACAATCGCCACAGTCATCGTCATCGCCATCGCCATTGCCAGCACGGACCCACCAAACGCTGCGTTTCATAATCGGATTAACTGCGGTGGGTATGGCTAGCAGCGTACAATATTCCCCTGAATTTATGTAGACCCATAGGGTTTTTGATTGGGCTCTGCGCGAAATGGAAATAACATAGGGGAAAAGCACTCTAATGTGAATTTCATACGGAAAAGTAATTTACAGTGTCGAACTCTCTGATGCACAATGAACTTTCTACTTCTCAAGTATACTTTATTTGGAATTTTGGTTGAGTGAGTTATGTGTCAGAAAAGACGAGGGTTTCTTCTAGATGGCTTAATAATTATTTGGGCACCCATTTAAATCAACATTGATATATCACAAGGTGTTGTCAAGTTCATAGATTGGCTAAATTAATTTTAACTGTTGTATAGCTTTTTTTCTCTTTCATACATGAGTTATTTAATGGGATTAAGAAATATAGCCTTTTAAGGCTTAATAATATAATACCCTTCTGGGATATTTTTAAAATTTAGGAATTGATTTTTATCTTTTAAACAAACTCAATGTTTTTTAGTTTGAATAATGTTTTCTACAAATTCTAACATATTTGTTTTCGGATTTCGTAAATTTTTAAAAACTTTAAAACATTTTATTAGCTATTAAGAAAAACAATGTTCTTGGGTAACTCTTAAGTGTTCAAACCATGTATCTATATATATCAATATTTTATTTGTTTAATAATATAGAAATCACGTGAGGAGATGGTTTAGTAATTGTGATTGGTAAATGTTGTATTAGGAAAGTGGCAGAGTTTGATTCCAAATGAAATAGTAAAGCAAACACTGTTCTTCAAATACAAAAAGGTCGAGTCCGACAAACACCTACATTAAATGAAGTTTTAATGAAACCGAGAGGCAGTCATTACCCTTCGAGATCTGATTGGTGAAGGCTTTTGGCCGGGGTTTCTCATGAGGCGTTACTTTTGTTTGACCTGGCAAACAGACTTTTATCACCTCGGCTATTTGCCTTCACTTATCGCGCCGTGTGTACTGTGTGTTGCCGCAGAGTACACACTGTACTTTAGATGTCGTGTTAATGTGCGTAAGTGTGAATCGCCGCATTGGTGGCTCTGCTGCCCCGAGTAAATATTCGTGTATTTAAGCCAACGCCTCGGCGACAATGGCATCTGCCGATTGTCTTGCCTTCAAGTGCGCAAAGCCCTTCGAAAAGCAAAGAGCCAGCCAAACCAGACCAGAAACCATCCCACAAGAGCAGCCTCTGTATCAGATGCTCATGTTTATAGATCCCATACCATCCCAAACCATCACCACTCTTCGCACATTCACATTCGGCCTCGCACTTAGCTATTTAACGTGTTTTCATAATTGATTGCTAAACTGTTTTGTTTAGACCTTTGCATATATTTTTATGCAAATAATTACGGGCGAGCACATAATGGGTTGCTGTGGCCTTTGGTTCTGATTTTCTGTGTATTTCAGCTCCATTCCGGTGGTGGTTGCTCTGTTTTTGGTGTGGATTCGGATTCGGGATTGGGACTTGGATGCATATGCATGCTCGCTTTGTTTGCAAACATTTGGTTTTGTCATTAAAATATTTTTGGTTTTGTTCAGATTTCACCGCAGTCCTTATCACAATGCTCTTTTTGCTTCCTTTTTGCCATGCGAGCACATATATTATATTTTTGTTTTTTATTTTGTTTGGCCTCGCCTTTTTCTGTCAGCCAACTTTTTGGCGCTTTTCTATTTTAATTTCAGGCAGCACTGAGTTTAATTATGCTGCGGCCAGAATATTTTTGTCTCGTCTCACTTTTTGTTTAATGATTAACAATAACGCCGACTTTCAGAGACAACCAGCCTGCCAGGATACACAGGATGCGGTACATCTGCATGTGTGCATATTTATATTAAAAAAGTTTCTAACAATGAGCTATTATCTATGCTTATTACATATTATGCTGCGACTGCTGCTACTCCAAGCTAAGAAATTTGCATTGGCTAAAGGGAAAGGAAGTTGGTTGGAAAAGATTTTCCTGACAGACAATATTTTTTTCATTTATTAAGTTACCTGCTTAATGGTGTACATAAAACAGAGATAAATGGGGCTAAATTTCTTATGGCGTGGAATATAAATTAGCTGATTTAAAAATCAAATAGAAACTGTCCCCTTTTGTCTGGCAAAACAAACAGAAATTTCGATTTGTCAGGTGCTGGAAAGGTGAAAGAAATCCCGCGGACAAGTGAAAAGGATGCATTCTGTTTTTCATCCAAACAAGTCCTTCGCAGCGAAATCCGCTTACAATAATTAAAAAGTTGCAAATTTAAGTATTAACTCGACGAGTGCGCAAATATGGGAAAAACGTAAGCGGATTTCGCATTAACTGCAGACAATCGGCAAAACAAACTGTCCGGCGGAGGTCCATCACCTAGGTGCTGCAGTTCCGAATCCGAATCCGAATCCGAGTCCGAGTCCAAATTCACATCCTCATTCCCCGGCAGATGGAAATTAGAATGGGCCTGGCCTGGCTGGCAAAAGAGACATCACTGGCAACATTGCAATTATTAAACGGATGAAAACAAACAATGTCGGACAAAAGGGCAGTGACGGTGACAGGCGACGGCAAATAATGGACGACTGAACGGGGACACAAAGGGCGAGGATTTGGCGGAAAAATGGGAAAAACTCGGATATTGTCCAAGCGGTTCGAGGTGAAAACCCATGAAATGAGCAAAATTTTTAATCTTGTGCGATCGCTGTGAACAACGTGGGCTGACACTTTGACTGTCCCCGATAATCACGGCATTAAGTTATTATTTCGAGCTGCAGGTTTTTGATCAATCTTTATAATCCAGCTGGGAAAATTGTGGGGAAATTGTTTTAAATAAAATTATGTGTTCCTTATGGTTACTACTTATCAACTACAATTTCCAAAATGATTAAAGCCTATATTGATGTTGTTAAGTCTGTATAATAAAGATACAATATTTTTCAGAAACTATTTAGGTAAAAATTTTTGGTATTTAACAACCTGCAGTTTTGTTTTAAAAATAGAGAGACCTTACAGACTAAGCTATAATAATAGCTCATTATTTTAAAAATCTTTGTTTTACAAGACGCCAAAACTAAATGTAAAAGAAACCTTAAGTCCTCGTAAAGAAAATGTTTTTTTTAGTTACTGATTATAACGAACTATACGTTTTAACCTTGTTTTAAAGTTGAATTAACTGTAAGTTAATAACATATTTTTTTAGCCATACAGCTGTTTCGTTAAAATGTATTAGTCGTCTGGTAAATCGGGTTTATTCTCGCTTTGATGCCTGTGCTTCCTTTTTTTCGTACAGACGTTGTCAGTCGTGTAGACGGCGCAAAAAGGACAATCTCACAGCTCTTTATCCTTCCTGTCGTCTGCGCCGGCAACATGTGTCTCTGCTATAGTTGAATTATGTCCTTAATAGGATTAAAGTATTTGGCAGTTGTTTTGACCTTTTTATCGCCGGCTGCCGATACAGGAATTCCGCACAACTCACGATTTGCCTTTTGTCCCTCCGCTCGCCTCTGTGCATTTCCTTGATTTTATTCGGTGGATTCATCTCGGCGTTTTATTTGTGCCTCCTTTAATCTAATTAGTGCGGAGAAATTGAACAGCCCTGTTAACTAACGTCAACAATGAGAACGCCTATCCTGCGGCAGTCGACTCGTTGACGTGACGAAGCCAATCGCATTTTCAAATCCGGAACGCATTGCCGAGCTCAAATCGGAGCAAACAGAAATGAGTGCAGCAGAATCTATTCGTTGTTCCCTGTGCAACTGCCACAGGATGTACAGGAAATTCGGAAACTCGGTGTTGTGCGCATCCATTTCGCATCAATAATAGCCGATGGCGAGCAACCATATTGGGTTTATTAACGATTGTGGAGGAAAACAGTGTAGAACTTGAACCGCAGTTAATTTGTTTAATCAGGCAATCATCTTATATTTTGTATAGAATGTAAAAAAAAACATTTAAATTTAAAATTTACAATAAGAATCTAAATACAATATTTATTTATAGGTACAGAAATTCCATTTTGCTATGGAATAAAATTATGGTGAGAAATCTGTTATCTGCTAGTTACATGATATTCTACTTAGGAAAAAACCCGAACGGTGGATGGGTAGAAATGAATTGTATACTGCAACTTCCTATATACCCAACCAGATCTCGGTAATGACATCGAATATTTAGTAAATACATAAATTGAGTTACATACAAATTGGCTTGGGCGGAACAACCCCCACCGAAGCCACCACCCCACGCCATATCTTCCCACCCCGTTGGCGGTTTCGAATTCAAAAGTATTCCCGCTCTATAAATTCCCGCTCCCCGCGGCGAAACCATAATGATCGGAAGGGGTGGGGTGTATTTAGGGTACAGCACAATAAATACTGCCGAGGGTAGGCAGACCCGAATTTGTTGTGAATGTTGCTGCAGATACTCGTATCTGGCTGCTAAAGCGCAACGACAATTTGAGGATTCCAATGAAATAATGGCCGACCATTATGCCCGGCGCCGATCCCTCGTTCCGCTCGTCTTATTTACCCTGCCATTCATTTATTGCAATATTACGTAGTCGGATTAAAAATGCCAAGGACCTAGTTATAATTTGATTTCAGGAATTTTACGTCGCTCGTATACTCAGGAAATGTTTAACATTTTTTAAAATTTCAAAGATGTTGGCCCTTGCTTTTCGTATAAATTTTTTATGATGATTATGATACAACAATGTTATTTGATAAAAGCTACAAAATGCCCTAAAATACAATCACAATCACTTGGTTCGTTTTGCAAAACAATGTGGTTTAGGGCAAAGTAAAAGCTTAAAAACACTTTGAAATTTATTTTTAACAAAAGTAACCTCTTATAGGTTATAATAAATTTTTTCAGGTATAATAGATCTTAGCTTTAAGTCCCAATTGGCTTGAGATTTGTATACGTGTTTAGCTAGATATATTTTTACCATTTTTTCTCAAAACATTTTTAAATAGTCTACTATTTTAAGTCAATTTTTCCCATTTTGTAAGCTGTAAACAGTCGCAAATTTTGGATTGGTGGCACTGCGGATAAATTTAGAGTAATATCAATAGAATAGCATTAAATAAATTTCATTGTCACACTCCCCTCTGCAATTTCACATCGTTTTGTGATTTTCAATTAGCAGTAAGAGCGGATTTCTCCATTCAGACGGTTCGGGCCAAAGATCTCGACTCGATTCCAGACTGCCACAATTGCAGAAGCCGGCGCAGGTGCTGTTAATTTTCCGCGCTGCACTCCGGACTCCGGAGGACAGTTGGCATGTTCTTTGTGGGGCTGACGCAGAACACGAGTTCACCTCACCCGCAGTTCAGAAACAAGTTGCGTGTCGTAAATTTGCGTTTGCCTTTGGGTTTGCATTCGAAGGCACTCCAGACTAAGAGCCATGCTCCTTGGTAGCCACTATTGAACAGGTGCGAAGCATATTTCCCGTCGACAGCTTCGACGATGCCTCAGACTCAGACCCAGCTCCAAGTTCCCAACTGCAACTCCAACTCCAAAACCGAATTCGAATTCGAGGCGAATGTTGTGTTCTCGCTGTTGAAACAAAAGCAATTATTTTGTTTGATTTATTTCATCATTGCGTGTTCCGGGCTCTCCGTTCCGTTCGGTGTGGGTGTGCGTGAATTCAGGTAGGAGTCGAAGTCGAGGTGTAATTGCAAGTTAGGCCGTTCCTTTGGCCCCTGCGATGCGCGATAAGTGCGACCTAGACACCCAAATTATAGCTCGGTGTCTTCAGTCTCGCCATTTCTTGGCAATCGCTTTGACATAAACGGGTTCTCACCCGAAATAATTCATTTCACTGCGAGTCCCCATGCACTTGTTTGTACAGTGAGCGAAAAAGCAGGATCCTAAATCAGGGAATTCAATTTAGACTTGAAAATAATGGATATATACCTGAAACATTGAAATTCAAAACAATTACTCGTAAATTGATTTAATCCCATAGCCACTAACCTATCTTTGAACAATTGAACAACAAAGGAACAGAGTTTTTAGTATATCAAATAAATTAAAGTAACCATAACATTATTGTTTAATTAAAGATAAACAGATATTCAGAATGTAAAGCTATGTAGTTTTAGTCAATGTTTTGAGCTTAATTCAATTATAAACAATAGTATTATGGTTACTTTGAGATACAAATGTAACTATTTCAACAAGATTTCCAAAAAGTAGTAAGATTTTTATACTCCACAGAAATTTAAATCGTTTTGTTATTGAGTGACCCAAGCAATTCATGATTTAGGAATCTATTTCTCTCTGTGCACATGTGTGGGGGTGACTGGGGAAATGTAACGCTGTTATCCGTTCCATTTATACCAACCAAACTTTGTTATTACAATGAAAAAACCAGGCAGGTACATAAATTGCCGATGTTATCTGCTGACAATTGGGGCGGTTGGCTCCGCTGTCACTAGTTACTGCTCTTTTTTCGTAACTGACGCAAGTGCAAATGTACATATGCGTTACCTATGTCAGTACGTAACTGATCCGAATCCTTAATGTGCGACGAGTGCTTTTGCAGGGAAACAAAGTTATGGTGGCCATATTCAAATACCTAATACCAGACTCCAATATCTGAATGTTGTTGCGTGAATTTATTAGTATTTTCTGCTTTTGTTTGTTTTGGGGAAACGATTACGATTATTTGCTGACCGCGTTGCGGCGGTAATTGTGTATTCATTATCGCTCCTGATAGTGACACGCGCTGCTATCTGTGCTCTCATTGCCATACATTAAAATTATAGATTACCCCCGCAGATGAAAGCAAAAAGTGAGCTGATAGTAGATTTAATAGATCCATTTTCCCTGGAAAGATATTTCCGATTGCCAGTTCAATTAGTGGATGGTGGAAAATAATGTGTTTATTTGAACAACAATCATAAACGGAAACACAGTCTCATTAGGACTTTTTTTTGTATTTAATATGTATTTTTGTTCGCTCAAAATTAAATAAAACATACCAATATGTGCTTAATAGCAATATACCCTAGCCTTTACCAGAGTAATTTATTGAGAAAATGTGCTACTTATCTTGTTTTTTTAAGAGATAATAATTAAGTTTTTTACCAAAATTGCTATCCTATTTTTTTTTCTAAAAACCCATAATGCTACTGTGGAAACACCTGTCCCTGACTAATAAAGTGGGAAAGGATTAAATATTAAACTCCCTAACAGAGACATAAAAAGCATTCCTTGGCCCGTCTGTATGGGAGGGCCCATCTTGGATTTCAGGGGCCACGCGAACAGAGGCTGTGGAAATTATGAGGCGCGGCGGGTGGTTTATCTGTATCGGCGAGATACAGATACCCGAGGGCGTCAATAGCCAGACTTGGCAGACACCAAGCACCAGCACCAGCACCATCACCAGCATCAGCACCAGACAGCCACCGCCGCAGCTCTTAAATGGCTTCCAAATTAATTATTTACGCATTTGAATTGAGGCATTCAGTTAAGAACTGATTTCGAAATGGCTGGCGCGGGCTGGAGCAGCGGGTTGCCGCGTGCCGAATTACGATCCGGGACGGGACGGGACGGGATGGGACTGGACGGGACCAAGTTTTCCAGCCGCCCCGGGTGCCCAGCCTCAATTTACCAATCAAAAACTCGTAATTAACCTAATAAGCCGGGGCGAGAGCGGCGCGTTAAGTCGCGTGCCCCACGATCCGGGAATGTTTTTTTTTTCTGTTTTGTATTTTATTTTATTTTTCAGGGCCCCGAGCCGAGCCGAGAAGTAGCCCTCGTCGCTGGATAAGAGGCTCGTCATATTTGGATTTACTGACGCAACTCGCTTCTGAACAAATTATGGCGTTTACTGCTCCCGACTAAATTGAAAACGAAGCCATAAGCGCATGCGGGCAGTGCAAACATGGAGGTTTGAAGCCTGTACTTTTTGTTAACTACTAGCACTTAGAAAAAATAATATGTTAAGCCTTTAAAAGACTCTCAAAATTTAAATCATAAAAGCTAAAATTATATTTTATTTTGTATAAAATGCCTATGTTCCAAATATTTTATTTCAAGTATGGTAATAAATATTTTTAGTGTCTTTTTGAATCTAAATCATTATTCGCAGATCTCCTTTTAATTATGGAATTTTTGATAACATTCAGAGGTACTTAGAGAAATAAAGAAGGAATAGTTTTAATCAACTATTTTTCCGAGTGCATACAGCTGGTCTTTGTATCTGTCAACCGTAAAATTAGCACATACGGTTATATAACCATATATGAACATTCAGACACTTTTGGGTTTGTTAAGTGATGGTTATGCGCCGGTCCGAGTTGCTTCCGGTTGCCATTTGATTCCTCCGCTCGGCTGTACCTATTTAAGAGCCTGTTTACATTGGCATTTTCGTGCCTACTACGTCAATAAGTTTAAGCGCTAGGCACAAACACAGATTTCTCACACAATAACCACTGTGGCAACCACTAAATCCATGGCAAAATAGTCGTTTAACAAACAACGCATTAGCAGGATGGGCTAACCCGAAGCCGCTCAGTGCAAATATTTGTTTAGGACTCGTTGCGGTTTTGCGCCTGCGCAGCCACCAAAATGATGATGACCCGAGGTCGTGTGCGGCCCGAAGGTTAAGGCAAGGACAAAATGTGGTGGTGGTCAGGTTGACCAGATGTCGGACTGCCCAGAAGGACGAGAGGCCAATGCGCATGTGGCATCACCGCAGTTAACCGCAAAATATCTAATAACTTAACATGTTAAGTAATCTTAAAGGATAATAAATACAGGCTTTAGGTCTACTCAAAATGGAAATTTCATGTTTACACATTTTATGGATTTTATACGCGTACATAAACAATTGTAGCTACTTCTGGAATACAAAATTGATATATATTGATCGCTTTAAGCTTTTTAAAAAATTTTTCAGAATTTGACAGTTTCTGAATCAATTGAAAAACTTAAAAAAACTTATGCTTTATTAGTAGTTGTGTATTACAGATTTGACTATTTCTAAAGATTTTGCAGCTAGTCAAGCCTTTAAAACATTTTTATACCCAGATTTACAAATATGTAAGCTGCTGAAACCTTAATCCTATAATAATAATACAAAAGGATTTATTTCCCCAATTTTTCTTATTATCTCTCCGTCATATTCTGATTATTTGAAAATTATTTGGAATATATTAGAGCCCAGCTATCACAGATTGAGCCAATACGTTCGACATTAAGAGCTGGAAAAAAATATATGTCCCTGGCAAGACAATAAAATAATAATTCGAAGACCGGAAAAGTCCGTGACATCATAAATTATCAATAATCACACTTTGTTTTGACAGGATGACGACTGTCGGAACTGAGCCGCATTGTTGTCCTTCGCCGTATTGACACTGGCGAACACACACAGCCACACACACAGTCGCACACACACGAACTTCAAATATAAATAACTGCACAACAAGGACTAACAGGGAGGTAGAGTCGTCTATTCAGCTCTCATTGTCAACAGCCATGATGCGGCAACGCTCACGAGCCCAAAAACCCATCCCAACCCCATTCGCATTCCCATTCCCATTCCCAATCCCATTCCCAATCGCAGCCTTCTGGTCCTGCCAGGAGAGTTCGGTAAATAAGGAAAAATAAATGGCAGGATGCGAGTGATACGGCATCCAGCACTGCATTTCCTCCTGCGATGGATATTGCATATGTTTCGACCACCGGGCCCCGATGCATTTTCCCCTGCCAAACGCATTAGCCGTGACAGCGAATTTCCATCGCTCCTAAGCTATCTACTATATAAACGAGTGCTCGTACATACGAGTATGCGTCCATTACTTCTCAAAGCCTTTTGGCCCGGATCGATGCTGCCCACTATCAATTCGAGCTATATATCATAGTTTTACTTCAATCAACTTTCTGTTCAATTAAAGTTATATTTTAAGAAATATATTCTTGAAATAAATATCCAATACAGCCTATTATTGTGTAATAATAATAATTTTGTGCAGCATTCCACAAAAATATTATACAAAATGCATAACAGTTAAAATGTATTTCGATGGTAAATCTACATATCCAAACTTAGATGACATAAGTAACACTTAGTGTAAAAGTTGAATACATTAATACGAATAAAATATAAAATAATAAAATATATTACAAAAAGAGTTCAACTCTTCAAGCTTCACACTTTTAAGCCGCAAATTTATTCAGTTTAAAATACTTCACCGCCAAACAAAGGCCGGCTAAATACTTCTCGTTATAAGCAAAATATGCATATTCGTTTGGAATGGAATTTTGTAAGGGCCAAATGCTACCACAAAGCCCACGAGAGTGGGTTGATATACAAATTTGAATAGCTATCAGCCGAAGATAAAGGGGGGCAGTTACTAGCCATTAGACACACCACTAAATAAGCGAACATGCACACGTTTGCGCTCCGTTTCGAATCTACATTATTAATAATAATGATAAAACGCGAATAAAAGCGTATATGGCGAGCCATTTGTTTCAGCCTTTCGCCGACCAATCGAGCAATCGAGCAATCGACCCGGCAGCAACATTAACATCAACAGCAGCAAGAGCAGCAACAGCAACGGCGACAACTTGGGCTATGAATTTGGAGACCGACACAAAATCCGATACCGAAATGACAACGAAACACAGATACAACAATGCCAACAATCACGGGAGAGTAGCAACAAAAAGCTTTTTAGTCAGCGATAACACTTATGTATGTTTGTATTGTACACGTATTATTAAATGTCATGTTTTGTTAACGGCCGAAACCGAAACCAAAGCCAAAACCAAAACCAAACCCGAAGCTGAAGCTGAAGCCGTTCCCAAAATTGTCAGCATCAACATCAACCTACACAAACGCTGTGGCAACAAAAGGCAACGACAACGACAACGACATCGACAACGAATGTTGTTCATATCAGTGTTATAGCCTGGGGGTCTTGCCTTAATGTATTTTATAGCGATCTGAAAAGGGGGACAAAATAAATAGGCGTAAATTAAGCATTTCGGCTGCCACTGGTTTTTGGGCATAACATATGTATATTATTCATAAGCGAACAAATTTAAATGGCCAAATGGTTGGGCCAAAAAATGCAAATGACTGGAGAGTTTCGATGTGTGGATTATAATTGCTGGGCCACGAACAAAACACTTTAAGTGGGGTGAAGTTGTAATTGAACTACTGGAAACGGCTCCTAACTTTTCAAAGAAAACATCGTTAGAGTTAGAGACAGAGACAAAGCCAGAGCCAGCCGAATCTCGAAAGTAGCTCAGCTCCAAGCTCCAGTTCATCTGTTCGGATGAATGACAACAATGACTTAACTGGGGCGCTGAAAGTGACTTGCCATTAAACACGAAACTCTTGCAACGTCAGTTCTCATAATTGTGTTGAGAGTTGGAGTTGGAGTCGGAGTCGGAGACGGAGACGTTGTTGTTGACTCTTAATGTTGTTTTCTTTGCATGCTGATTAGTTGGGCTCGGGGAATGCCCCGATCCCTCCTCCACCGATAGCAGAATGTATATCGTTATGGCCGCAGATATGAATGTGTAAGGAAACCTCTGGCGTACTCCTTCTCCCCAGCGAGTGTTTTGATTAATGATGATACATGAAATTAATTTCAATTCCTACTCAGCGCGATTGTTTGCGTTTGAAATGAAAGCCTTTTCACATCGCCGCTGCCCCCTCGCATGTTCGGCTTCCAATTCTTATCCAAAAAAAAAAAAAATATATGTACGAGTACTAGTCTTTTTGTTAATACCTCTTTTCACTGCAGGCCCGATTCAGATTCAGATTCCGATTCAGATTCAGATTCAGTTCCAGAATCGAAGAGGTCGTGGCCGGTGTCATTAGCGCTGCATCATCCTCCTGCCAAGCACTTAAAGCTGCTGAATAAATCTCGTCAGAATGGCTTTGTTGTGCTTACATTAGCCTCCGTAATGAGCTGATTTGGATTTGAGAATTCTACTTTGCACTCCATACAGAAACAGGGCTATAGATCGATGATCGAAAAGTCGCAGTCATCAATATTGTTATACAATGTACACCGGAGACGGAGATGGCACTCCACAGATGACTCTTTTATCCATTCATGTTGGTTTCACTGAGTCACCGATCAAGGTTATTACAGAAATTCCAACCTGGCCACCTTATGATCATTATAGAATGTATAAACAAGGCGCACATTTGCATGTAAGCCTCTTAAAATATATTATAATCAAATCAGCTAGATAGACCAATCACATATCCATTTTTGTGAATGAGATGTACCAATTATATTCTTCAATAATTTGTATCTCTTAATTACATTATTTACAATCGAATAAAGTCTTCAAATTACATCAAATAAAAGCTCGTATATATGGAGTTCACAAAAGTAATAATAATCTCCAGATTCTTTTGCCCTAACTTAACCACCATTTGTTATTAAATAAACAAAGGTTTTATGGCACCGCCGCCATTACGTAAACGGTGAAATAAATTATGCAAAATAATGGGCAAGGTTCTTATGAATCCCCCCAATAAACTGCAGCCACCTTACCAGGTGCATTAAACTAAGGCAAGCCCCCGAGGAGGAAACAGAATCTCCCGTTTTCTACCATAAACAGGACCGTCGCATTCCACTAATGAGAGACCAAGGCCCGGACTTAACGACACACGCATGGGTGTACGAATGGCAATGGCTAGATGTCGGGGTATTAACATACGCATGTCCGTGAGTATATAACACAAATTTAAAATGTTAACGTTTCTACAAGCTAACATTGAAAATCGTTTAGCGGCAATTACCATCAAATGTCCGCGGCTCTTTGAAGTGCACCGATGTTTGGACGCCAGTAATCCCAACTCGGCCTAAACATTTCAGGCATTCCTTTTGCCAGTGCCGCGGATCAGCGGTTGTGGCTGCAACTGCAACTGCAACTCAGCTGCAGCTCTGTATCGTGAGTGCATGCACAGGAAGAAAATTATAGAAGATGTTAAGGAAGCAAAACAGTATAAGATATGCATATCCATTTTGTATATAACATATCGCCATATTTTAGATGTGAGGTCAACTTAAGATATTTTACTTTGATATTAATTGGTTTTTTGTATATAAGATAGTTCGTAATGTTAAATATCATCCTAATGTTAGCTGGGATATAAGAACAAAAAGCATAATTAACAAAACGTAATCATAAACTTTAAATCATTGTTTTTACGAATTTGTTAAACAAAAATATTTTTTATTCTTTTTAAATTAGTTTTTCTAGATATGAATATTACAAACATAAGATTTGGTAAATTAAAAATAAATATATGGATGAGGATAAAAATTTCTATTATTTAAATAATTTATTGAACACGATCTACGTGAAATTTTTATGATTTCAGTTTAAAAATATTCTTTCAATATTAAAATGACATGTTCAACATTATTCCTAAGATATATATGGCATATCGCTTTGATCCCTGATTATGTATTTTTTTTGCCCGTGTGAGCTCATGAACTTGTGACTGCGCCATGCACGACCACAGTGAGCCATGTACAGTGAACACGCGCACGCGCACTAAACAAACCGGCGGCGTCTGTTTCTCATTCGCTCTCTGTCCCTCCTTCGATGGCTGGCTAAATCCGAGGCATTAGCCGGGAAAACACGCCATGAGGCCATGCAAATCGCCTGGCAATGCAAATATATACTCGGCGAATGGGCAAACAGGCCGGATGATAAATGCAGCCGAGTGCTGGGAGACGAAAAAACAGCGCTGACGGTTGTTGTTTGGACACTTGTCATTCAACGACTCGGAACCGATCCGTAGATCTGAGGATCTCGAGATCTCCACATCTCAAGTGCTGGCAGCCATCGATTTCTATTTGCCATCGGCAGATGCACATGCAGATGCAGATTCGAATGCAAGAGAGGCAGCCATGATCGCGGGATGTATACTATGTGCATATGCATTTGTTTGCCGAAACGCATCCGCAAAGCCAGCAATCCGTTAAATGTGCGCAAACAGCAGTGTCGAATGTCATAATGGAGCCGATCCGTGGATGGGCTGTCAAAGCCTATTCAAATATTTGTAGTTGTTTCTCACACGATTTCCCTAATCGCACACTGGGCATCTGCGGCGGTTTTCCCCCTAGTTGCACTCCAAATGCGTTTAGACTTTGTTGTCAAAACAATCACAAACGCCGTCGCTGGTCCATCAGTCGACTTTTTACCCACTGCAGTGGCGGCAGTGGGCAAGATGTAAGCCAAAAGCCTTTGGTTGACACTAAAGCGGTGCGGAGTGCTCGGCCATCGAAGGTGCTCAGTAGGAAGGACAAAGTCCGTCTGAAAATCCACTGCTTCAAGAAGCATTGGGATGGACCTAAGTACTGAAAAATACATAAGAATTTAACATATTAATTTCGGAATTTCATACTTAATGTATATCACACATTTAAGAAATTGACACAAAAAAATTAGAACATCCAAAGTAAGCTGAATTAGTTTAAATAACAAATCCAAACAAAACAAAACTTTTAAAAAGAGTCTTTTACCTACAAAATGTTTATATTTCTATTATAGAAGACGGTTTTGGATCTCAAAACTAGGTTAGTTCATTAAACTTAAAATTCTAAAATGATGTTCAATTATTTCCAAACTGCTGGAATTTGTGAGTGTGAGCATAGGGCCACACTGCGTATGAGTGATATATTTCGACAAACTTTTGACAGCCATACGAAAAAATCAATTTTTACAATTATTTTTTATTGTAAGAAACAAAATGATAAATTATACGTATCAATTTAAAAATGATAAATACAATTTGCATAAAATTATCCACTATTTACTATTTATATGTTACCTAGCTCAACTTGAAAATATTGATTTGTTATAATCTCGTATGTATAAGCTAGCGCATACCATGTCCTTATAAAATCCAATCGATCATATTTAAAGATTTTGCTTTGTGCCAATAAGCTTTAATAAACTTATAATTTAAATAACCCAAGGTCCACCTCATTTGTGAATAATGAATCGCATTCAGCATTGCGGATTAACGCACAAGCCGCTCTTTTTTGCGTGCAGTGGTGGCGACATCGGCATATAGCTATCGGGCGATCGGACAAATCGAACGATCGCACAGGTGACGACAAGGCCCATTGGCAGGCAGCGCATGTCGCCGCAATTAAAAAACGCCTTCTTTGGCCTGGCATATCTGCTGGATTTAGCTCTGGCTCTGACTTTAGTTTGGCATGTAGGCGCAGGTGCGGCATATGAATGCAGGCTACATACTGCCACTGCCACTGCCACTGCCCATGACGCACGACGTCGGGCCTCGTCAATACGATGTGTATCCATTCTGGGGCGGAAGAGGGGTGCCTGTGAGTAAGCACGCACAATAGCCATGCAAATTCCGCGGTTCGACTACAAGCAAATTAACGGCCAAACAAAGCCCGGCCAAAGATCAATCGGGGAATCGCTGGCGACACACATCGACACGGGAAATGAAAGCCACCAGGTAGCACCCATTACCATCGAAAAATAATGAATTACGTTTAACATTTCATTAAGTGATAGATTGGAATGCTATATTAGGAAGTTGTATTTCAGTAGCTAAGTTTTAAGGCCACTAGTTAAATGTTTTTACTTATATTAATTTTTGTATTGTGATAATTAGTTCTTTTTGTGACAAGACAGCTATCAATTTAATCTCCAGAATCCCAAGAACCACCATCATATTATAAATTCCGAACTCCTCGGCGCCTAGGACTTAAAGGCATGTCTAGCTGGAAATAACGAATTATGAAACACTTTTATGTGGCCATTAGGAACGCGTAAGTGCTGTCTTCCAGTAAAAAAGTAAAAATTATGTACGAACCATTATCGCCTGATGGTTACCATGCAGAGCATTTCCTCTTTAAACCGTCCGCAGCTTTGCTCCGTTTTGTATGACTTTGTTCCGAGAAAAGTCGTAAAATTACTGCGTAACAACTGCAACAAGGTGTTATGAAAAGGTGCAACTAAGGGTACGCTGAGTACTGGATGCCACCGGCTGGTAACATTGTTTGGCCTAATAGAAGTAAAATTGTTAATTGCCAAACGGTTGACTTGGGTTTGCCGGTTGATTTACACAGTCCAGTGGCCAGGCCATACGTGAATAATTACCAGTCGCGCTCTTCGGCTGTTTGGATGCTCCAAATGTCGTGGGAACGCTCTGAAATTCATGGAGGAAAAGCTCCAGGAATGCAGTCGGCAACTGAGAACTACTTTTGCGCCGCTGCAGTTGCGCACAGTTTGTGCCACATGTCACATGCATTTAAGATTCAGGCACCCATCGAGGGGCGAATTAATTTCTAATTCGCATGCAGCCCGGCGCTGGATTTGGCCCGCAGTGGCACTACAAGCGATTTGAGCAGTAACCTACACATGTTTTTCCTCCAAATCCGAGCTGTCGGCCTGTCGGCACGTATAACACCTCCGTCCGTTGCCGCTGCGCATGGGCAGTCGATCGGGTGCGGCATTAGTGCGGAAATAATGATCCCAGTTAGCCCCTCAGAATGGTCTCGCCCACATGCCCCGATCAGCATTGTAACCTAATTGTTTAGGGAAGTGATCCTTGACACTAAAAGGTTTTATCCGGTTTGCGGAGAGGGCATTCGGGTAGTCAATAGACAAACATTTGTTTTCATGGGACTTCATATGTCAGCTAACACATCAAATTGCCGCTAAAAATGTTAAAAGAATATATTAGTCTAGTTTGTTGCTACAGTAGTATTTCTTTAGCAATAACTTCGAAATTTATAAATGTTTTATTTATGTTTTATTGAATAAAAAATTCGGAAGTATGCATACCTCAAATAGGTAAAAGTTTGACATTAATCAAGTTTTCATATTTCATATTTATTTATTTTTAAAGGTTATCTTTTCAGAGCGTATCCCACTGAGCCAGCTACTTAATTAGGGGGCTGGAGAACAAGTGTTTAGAGCATGTTTTTGTGCAAATGCTTGAGCAGGCAACTGAAATACTAAAATATGCACTGCGAGAATGCTTAATGCATAAGTGCAGCCGCAGAGACGTGTCTGCAGATTGCTGGATGCACTGCATCTCTGGGCTGGGGCTCGAATTGCTCACGCAAAACGCTGATAATGAGCTGGCAATTATCACTTTAGCTGCGACTCGAACACGGCGAAAGCACAGTTATCACTCCAGAGCGGATTCACACGGAATTATGTGATACACGAATGGCGAGAAATGCATACAAATAAAACACTATATGCACTATTAGTAACGGTAGACTTCCAAGCCAGGCCATGGAACACAGCCAGGCCGACTCGTTTCGTGCCGCCAATCTGAAGACCGACTTGCCTCGACTCATGGATCATGGATCTCGGATAGTGGATGTGGATAGCGAACAGTGAACAGTGAAGAGTGGAAACTGCAGACTCATCAGGTCCGGAGAACCCAAGCTCCATTCGCGTGCACTGGCGCTAAATTGAGCGGAGATGGAATCAGTGACATCGCCTCCAGCAGTGTCGTCTCCCAGCGGAACAGACCCACTCAGACCATCCAAAAAAAGGGAAATCCGGCTGTGAAAGGTGAAACTTTTATACACTGACAGGAATAAAGGCATTAAGAATAAGCTTTGGTGTTAAATACTTAAATGAAGGTAACAAAAAATGTAATTAAAGGATGAAGTCTACAATATGTACAAATGCAAATCTTATTCTGAGCAACAAAAGAGATAAGATTAAATTATATTTAATAACTGCCAATATATATTAGACTATAATGGACTGTTTTTAAAGGCTTAAAAATTACAAATTGATATCTGGTCGAAAGCGGTAATAGAAAATATGAAGTAAAATTTTTTTTAAGTTTAGTGACCAAAATTTGAATGAAAAGTGTATGAATTACTTACATACAACCATTATAGTTAGCTTATAATAATTTTTCTGTACACGCTACACCCAGAAAATAAATTCTGATTTTAGTAATAAATTCCTTAATTTAAATAATTATGAACTAAAGATGAGCCTTCCATATAAATTTCGAAAAAAATTACTCAAAAAGTGAGGTGAGTCCATGGAGCTGGCCATATAGCTTTGGGTATATGTTTTCCAAATATATATGGTAGGATCATCTATTAGCCCATGTTTAGTGCAACATTCCTTAAATTAGAAAACTGTGAGTGTATACGATATTTCCCGAAAGAGGCATACAATAGTTTTGTAAATTGATCATACCCCATTGGATAGGGCATTATTGGCCGACGTTTAATAACATGCTTCCATAAACAAACTTGTTTATTGCCCGGCCCCGGAGATGCGAAGAAGGGCTGTGCTGGCATCTCCCACTGTGAGTGCGACTGCGATTGTGACTGCGAATGTGAGTTGCTTGGCTCTGCATTCATTTCTGCAGCATTTGCAAAAGTCAATAACACTGCCGCCCACAAAAAAAGCAAAAGCGGGCGGAAATGGCAAGGGGGATGGGGTGGGGCAGGGGGTGGAGGTGGAGGTGGAGGTGGAGGTGGAGGAAGTTAGTGGCGAGTGCCAGTGAAATTAATAATTATAAGTGCTGAAACAAAACAAAATGTAAACAATTAAAATGGGCTCGGGCTTGGCGAAGCGGCGCGCCGTTGCCAATTTGCAATTCCAAGCACCGCAGAGCCATCGGATCAGAGGCGGAGTTGTAGTTGCAGCTGTTTTAAGGGGGTGGGGATCGTTCCCCGCCCCTAACTTAAGCCCCCTTTTCACCCCCACTTACGTGTGACATTGAGGCGCGAATCGGCGAGCGGCGACGCCAACTGTTTGGAGCTTGTTTGTAAAACAAGCGAAAGGTCACAAACTATTTATGTAGAGTGGCGACCTCTGGCGCTCAGTTTGCGGCTTCCACGCAGTTCCGTTTCCCCACCAACACACACGCACATGCACAGGAAGAAAAAATTAAACTTATTCTACTGTTAGTAGACCTACTATTATCAACGTAAAAAAAATGTAACGCATAGGGAACTTAGGAAATCAATTGGGCAAAAATAAGTTAGGGATTTCATCCCAAGTAATTATGCATTTTAAGCAAGTTAATTATAATTTTTATTGAAATATTATTAATTTTTATGACCATTACAAACAACATAAGCAGAACTACTTTAATCTAAAAATGAAAGTTTATAAAACATATTAATCATATGCATTTATCTAAATAAAAGCATTTATGTTTTAAATATTTTTTAAAGTGAGTATAACCATTAGATTTTAATTTGGCCTATCAAAATATTAAATGAGTTAATTATGAAAATAAAAGTCTTGAAAACAAATTACGTGGTGCCTTACACCTGAAAAGTTATCATTATAAAATATTTAGTTGTATCAAGACAATTAAAATAAAAATGGTAAGTTTTTCAATGATTTTTCTAAGGTTTAATGTCATTGAGACAAATATTCTAGTAGGTCCTAAAAAAAATCATATAACTAAATTCAGAAACTTGCTTTTTTCTTCTGAATGTGATACAAAGATTAAATTATTTCTAATTCAGAAATAGCAGAAGTATTTTCTTTTCGCTGTGTAAAGCTATACAAGTAATTATGGTGATAAAGATACAGATACGGAGTGTATTTTCGAGTAAGTGTTTTAATTGCAGTTGCGCAAATAGCACAAAGGCAATTAATTAATTGCGCCCACCCACAGCCCATCAGTCCCGCCCACATCACACCCACCCACACACACACACTGGGATGACGATGACTATGTGTCTATGTGGGCTAGTTGCATGAGTGAGTGTTGGTATGCGTACGTACATAGTACATGTGTTCCTGGAATGTTGACATGTGTTCCCATAGATGTATGTACAAGCACGCCCGCACACACTCACAAAACACAGAACACAGAATACAGAACACTGAACACCGAACACTGAACAACGAACACCGAACAACGAACACTACGACATTTACCCGCTGCCATGGACAGTTGCAGTTGTCATGTTCATGAATTGCCAATGGGGAGCAAAACTATGCAAAATACAGAACACACAGATATACACTCCTCCAACACCCCAACACCCCACTATATCCCATGCCACTCCACTCCACTCATCCGGCGCCCATTTAAATACCCAAGTAAGAATATTAATGCGACCGACGATCGGCGCTTCGACACTACGCGTTACTTAATCAAATCAAACCCACATTTGCATACGGGTGTACAATGCACTACACACGGGTAACTAAATACACGGGCATGTCGATTGTTGTGCAACAACGTCCATATTTTCGTTTTCCATTTTCAATTTGTTTGCCATTTGAATTTACACACCCATTTGCACATCTGCATGTAACGGACGGACTTGAAAACATTCGAATTGTAATTATATTTTAAGTAAATGCACAGACCTTAATCAGATGGAAATGGCATATCTAATATTGAAGGGAGTTGCATATTTTAATACAAAATTTGAAACAACTGCGAAAAAATGCTATCAAGAATTTTATTTATATAAATCCTTAAACATAAAATTCAAGTTCATAGACAAAATAAACAACTTGTCTACTTGTCCCAAAAGTGTGAAACAAAAATGGCATACATTTTTATTTCCCTTGATGAGAAAGTAAAAATAAAATGAAACATATGATAAGACATTAATTTTATTTACCTTTTCAATTTTTCTTATTCAATTTTTCTTATACAATAGCAACCTCGTTTAAATCTTGTTGATCCACAAAGTAGCGAACTCTTATCTTTGAAAACGAATTCCAGACTTCCTAACCATGTATCTTTGCCATAAAAATATCAATAAAATACACAAGGCTTCTCAAGAACTATTCAGAGAATGTGAGTCAGCCAGACAATTATTTCCACATTTTTCTAAAAGGTATCAAAACAAAGACCACCTGTACGAAGTCAAGTTTTTGTTGGCACCCTTTTTTCTCCTTGAGCTCTCAGGTATGCAGATACAGACATTGTTCATTAGTGCTAAGCCATCTTGTATACAAAGATCCACGAATATGGGGATTTCGTTGGCGAATGAAACAATACATAAACATAAGAAGTCCAGGCTACCTTTCGCCCGATCTGAATGCGTAACTCTTGCACTGCGATATCAATCTCTCATCAAACAAATTCCTAAGCTGCTTGAACAGCATTTAACAATCTTTTGATCATTTATCTATAATTCTCCCAAGAAGCTGATGCGATGAGGCCGGAGACCATTTCGATCTCGTCAGACATTGTGTCGTCGGATCGGGCGGAGGGATGTGGATGGGGATGGGATTCTCGACATAGATGGGCATCCGATAAGTGCGTTTGGGGCTACCGACGTTGCCTAATTTGTTTTCAAAGAAATGCCGCGACAAGCCCTATTTTGGAAATGGCATCGGATGGACTCTATCAACCGGTCGTCATGGGCAGTATTTTGATTAATATCACAGGTCTACGACCTCTTAAACCACTGGATTTGATGGTATAAAAGTAGTAAGCCCTACTTCCCTTCTGTGGGAAGAAATGGGTTTATTTTTAAACTTTTATGTATTAAGCAACACATTTTAAGAACAACAATAATGCATATATCCAGAGAAAAACGGCATAGTATTTGAATATAACATTTTTTTTAAACATAATTGTACTTAAAATAAATTAAAAACATGGTAATGCAATTGTTAAAATATTTAAATGGTTTATCCAAAAGGAAAATTTTAGATTTCAACATTTATTCATAAATAAAAAACAATTTACCTTATTCTTAATATTAAGATCTGTTATTTGTAAGGACCCCAATGTATTGTTTTCAATATTCAGGACGATCTTCTGCCTATCATGTCAGTCGGATCCCCCACGACTTCCGTTAAACTTTCACTTAACAAATTCTAGATGAAGATACGCACTTTCGGAAGCGTGCGGTGCTGATGTCAGCGATGATATGCCCTGTCATCTGCGGCTCATTATGCGTATCTACCAGATCCTTCCTGTTTATTAATATTTACCATGCTCCTTGGGCACATTGGGCAGCGATCCCCCGACTCCTACGCCCATTATCAACGCCTCCAATCTAAGTGAAAAGCAAAATTGAAAAAATTACTCATTTCCACTTCCAAGGAAACGATCGACAAGCCGCTGGACAACTCGCAACGCATATCTGCTGCGTATCTCAGGCACATTAATAAATTTTAGTTTGCTCACCTCGGAGTGTGTTCGTTAGCTAAGCTACCGGGCATTTGCCGTTGGTCAGGGCTCCTTCTTTTTTATTTTTGTTATTTTTCTTTATACATTTCTTAAACATTTCTTTGCAGCCCGGCACTTTTTCAATTTGTGGACGGGACCACCCTATTCGACGGCAAACGGCAGTTCGCGCGCTCATTTGACTGCTATTCGTGGCTGAAATTCTTCAAAAACAATAAAATAAAATTAAGCAAAACGGCATTTTAATAATGCTGCTCGACTGCTGTGGCCGCTGCTGCTGCCTTTCTTTCCCCCAAATAACTCAGGTGGTGTCGGTGTTGGTGTTCGTAATGGCCCATAATGGATCTTCCTAACAATTCGATGATTTATGTTGTGCACATAGCGGTTGCTGTTTTCGTTTTGCTTCTTTATAGTAGTTTTATGATGTTAATAGCGTTTTTGTCTGTGTCTTTATCGCCGAAACCCACACTCTGTTTCCTCAAACGCTAGTTAGTGTTGCGACGATGACGTGCCGAACTCAGAGGTCTTGGATCTTGGGTCTTGGCTCTTTGGTCTGGGGTCTTTGGGATCTTAAATATGGAGTGGGTTCCTCGATCTCCGATCCGCATGGTCTGTGCCGTTCCCTTAACCTTTGTGCGCTGAAATTTGGGTTAGAGTTTGTTTTGTCATAATAAACCACTAAAACGAGCATATAAAAAGTAATTTTCCGCACCTGTCCACCAAGGTGGGCAACTCCGGTAGCAGCGGTACTTCAAGGGCTCGTCCCGCCGCCACATGATTTACGATCCGAGCGAAGATCTAATCGGCCGACAATAGGTGCCATTCATTGGCAATTGGCTTAATTGAATATATACTTTTTAAATTATTAGATGTCACACAAATAAATAAACGGCATATGTGATTGCCTCAAATAAGGTAATAAAGCTGTCGTCATAAAGAGTTATCTTTGAAGGCTTTTATTTTAAGACCGTATCTTGTTACCTAACTTTATTGCTTAATTATTTTATTTTCAAGATATGAAGCATGCAAGTTATACATTGTATATTCATTAATTAGTTATATAATTACAATTATACAGTTTAACCTGAACAGATTGGAATTATCCAAGAAGAATGACTTCTAGTTACATTTTTAAAATAAAGCATTTGGAAATGACTTCAAAAAATCATACACCAAATGATCATAAAAAAAGGAGTAAATTAAGGTAAAACCAAGTTGTATCATTTAAATTAATATGATTACATTATAATAGTAAATATTGGGTAACTTTCAGTGATGTCTAAAATTTAGATTTAATGGAAAATGAAATAGCATAATTTTGGTGATCAAACTTATGATAATTTCAAATTTATTAGTGGAGAAAAGACTTACTCATTTTGAGTCCAAATATGAAAATTGTTTTTCCCGCCAGGTGTGACGGCTTTTATCATAGCGACACAGCCCATTAAGGCCTACTTCGATTCGGCTGAAGCTCTTGTTTGGTAACCAAAAATGTTTGCCATGCTTCTTGGGGCTGGGAATGGGGGATTTTTTTGGGAATGGGAATGGGAATGGGGATGGGAATGAGGATGGGATGGGACTTTGGTGGTGGCAGAGAAACCGACGACTAGTCAAACGCGACACGCTGCGCATATGAAGCGGGACATTCAAATATGATATTCCATCGATAGATCGGGGCGATCCGCATAGCGTCTGATTTTGGTTGTCGTCGCACGCAGTTAACAATCGCATTACAAACAGCAAATGTGTCAGAAATATTGTCGTGAGTCTTTCTCATTTGTTTCTGGTACAATGCTCGTAATTTGGGACTTAAAGAGCTTTCAATGTGTCGTTTCGGCGTGCGCTGATGGAATTTTAAATTAATTATTTCTTTGACCCCACACACACACACTCGGTTCGTGCCGTCGAGTATCTGGGTGTCCGAGTATCTTGCCATCCAAGTACGCAAGTATCTGAGGACCCGCTCGAATCGATACTTGGTAACTGGGGGGTTACTGACATAATATTATTGTAATGTTCCCAATGGCTCGTTGTTCGACTTGGATTCCATACCATTCGATTCGATTCGATTCGATTCGATTCGAATAGCTCGATCGGCCGGATGACCAACTGTGTGCCACTTTCTGTCGACTCACGAAGACATGAGCATATTTTGTTTGTAATTTATTAGACAAAGCCGTAGCTTTGCCTACCAAATTAATATCGGACTGCCGCTGGGCCTGTGCATTTACCTCGTCTGAAATACTCCAACCCGCAGCCCCCAGCCCCCAATCCAAAACACTCGAACAAACACATACCGTGGGCAAGCTTAATTCGTAAGAAACAATTTGCATATATATGTCTTGTCGTCCAACAATGGATTGGCAAGGTGTGAATTAATTTGCTCTGCACGCCAGAAGTCAGCCGCTGAGCAGGAGAGCCACACACAAGGGACGGATTCGATTCGATTCGATTCGATGCGAATCCATCCTTCCGTCCGGTTTTTGGCCCTGACTTTGACACTGGGGCTTGGGGTTCGGGGTTCTGGGCTCTGGGTTATGGGACACTGGGACCTCGTTTCTGCGAAAAGCCCGCATTTGGCATCCCTTTTACCACTCTGGCCGACTTATCAATGACAAATCTCCAAAATCGTTTACTCTGCCTTTGCCTGTCAATTTGGCCGGCTGACACTTCCCCGGCTTTAACACTAGAGCGTCCTCGTCCTCGTCTTCGTCTTCGCCGTCACCTTCGACTTTGACTTCCTCCTCGATCCACAGCTCCCAATTCAGTTCCCAGTTCCCAGTTGGCGGTGTTAACAAGCAGACAGGTTTTGTGTACCGCCGCCACACATACCGCACTTTTTGTGTGATTTCTTGTCTCGACTCCTTATTTTCCCGGTGGGATTTGGGTTTGGGGGCTTCATGAATGAAAGCCAAAGCCTTGAGTCCCAAGACTCAAGTCTTGAGCCCCGAAATCGTCAGCGGACAAGCGGAAGTTGGCGAGCATCTTAGCCTCGATTGAGACAATAATCAAACACTCTCGCAGTTCCCCCCGGTGAAAGTGATGGGTGCTCTTTTGGAAGAAGTAGTGGAGAATGTCCGTTCTGGACCTCACACAGCCATTAGGTCTCAAATCGCCTCCATTTATTGAGCGGACTTTCGTTGATTGAAGGGGATTGCCTGCCTAGGGATTCTATTCCTTTGGGTGATGACTTTTGCCTTGATGTTGCACTGAAACAAACATGGAACAATTTCTACGATAGCTTAAACATTTACTCATATTCTTGAAAACAAGGCAGCCCTAAAATTAAATTCAAAGATGTCATAAAGTTAGTACATACAAATTAAAAACAACAATAATATTAATTTATGTATTTAAAATATTAATCATAATTATTTTTAAATTTCAATATTTGTTCATACAAATTAAAAGATAATAATATATAATAAACTATGTATTCAAAATTCCAATCAATTTGTTACAAAATGTGCAATGCCCTTTATGCCTTATAATATAATTACATTAAGTTTCCTAGCTGACATAAAAGTTGAATATTTATTGGTAAATTAGTAACTGACCTGAATAAATCTAAATTACTTAATTTAGAGATTTTAATAATGAAACTATTTGCAATTTTATTTGAATTAAAGCGCTTACATAAATATTAGTGAACATATTTTAATAATATAATTTTGTTGGTTTATTTTGACTGATGGATTTTAATGACGTTTTCAAATTAAAATTTTAATTGCCAAGGGTTTTGTATCTCATGTGATTTTTAAGCTGATCTTCTTGTTTCTTAAATTATCCATGTTTTGTGTATTTTCTTAGTGATCAATTTACTATGTATTTTTTCTCACTGTTTGACCGCAGAGATGAACCATGAATTTGTCGCCTGCACGCCGCATTTATTGCGGCCCATCGGTGCCAGCGGTGATTAGATCTACGAGCTGGAGCTCGAGCTCCATTGAGCAAAAGCCAGGCCAAAAGCTACGGCTACAGAAACAGAAACAGCTAAAGAAAAAGCTAAGGCCGGAGCAGAAGGATATATATCGGCGGGCGCGTTGTCAGCTCGGCCCGTCGTCCCAATCGAGACACATTTATTTAAGCCTCACGTTGCTCGCATTGCAAACGGTGATTGCCGCTGCTGCTGCTGCTGCTTAAATATTTGGCGTTTCGCCACAGACAAAAGCCAGGTCGAAAGGCAGGCGGAAAAAGCGAAAAAAAAAAACCGAAATAAACAGCGACACAGACACGCTGACAATCGAAATTCGAAATTCTGAATGAAGGCGCAAAGTAAAACAATATCTGATTTGAAGCATCCGGTCGCGATTGTCATTGCCACCTATGCCATGCCACCGACTTGGCGACACGCGTGGTGGTTGGAGGAGGTGTTGGTGGTTGGTGGTTGGTGGGGGACACAGGAGGTGGTGCATGAGGTGGTGGCTCAGACAGAGGCCAAAATGAGGGCTCCAAACTCACTTCCTGCGACTGTCCATCTGTCCGTCCGTCGGCCGTTCATTCTGGCCATTCTGTTGCCATCCTTTTGGCTCTTAGCTGCTGCTATTGCTTTTGCTGTTGTTGTTTTTCTGTCGCCATTGTCACTGCTGTTGTTGATGGTGATGCTCTGCCACTGCCACTCCTGCTGCCCATTTCCAGATACAGATACAGATACATAGGAGCAGGACCAGGACCAGGCCCAGATACAGATACAGATACAAATACAGAACAGCACAGCACAGCACAGCAGAGGACAGAACTGCGGGGCGAGTGTGAGATCAATCGTATTTGATTGCAGAATGCGCGGTAGGTAAGCGTTAACGACGTTTTTGAAGTCTCGCTGCTCTGCTCTTTGGCTTGCCCGTTGTTTTTCGAACGTTTCTCCTCGATTTTTGTACTTTTGTTTTGTTTCTGTGGCTGCCAGCAACAGCCAGCAGCAGCAGGCAGTATGGCATCAGGCATCAGGCAGCACAAGGAGCAGCGACAAAAAATTGCGACACGTTATTTCAATTTAAAATGTTTATAATTCAGTGTGTTCTGTTTTTTTGCTACCTCCTCTCGCATTCACGAGTGCTGGCGAGCTGTCGCCACTTTTGTCATGCTCGACGGGAAACAAAAGCGCACTGGGAAACCAAACCATTCGGTTCGATTCGAGTCGAATCCAATCCAGCCCAATCCAATCCAGATTCGGATTCAGATGCCGGCACAATGCCATGCCATTAGCGTATTGTATTTAAAGTTTGCACACCGACATTCAGCCTCAACCCCATCACTAAAACAGGCAACTTCCCTTCTTAACCCATCCATGCGATGGCTACATTGTTAGCGTTTGCTTATTAAGTGTACGGATGCAGGCCTTTATATAGATTACCACATCATTTTGTTCCTGCGGCGTCTTGCACTCGCGATCCAGAGATTCAGAGATGCAGAGATGCAGAGATTCGGAGCCACAGATCCGGGGGCAGACGTGCTAATATCCAATAAATGCAAATTAAATGCACTCACGGCGCCTCCGCCTGCGGCACTCCACATACATCAGGATGTCTTCACGGTTTTATCACTTTATAGTTGGCAGTCAACAAAAGGTTCTCGGCTCCCCGGCAACATTGTTTTCCTGGGTGGCCATCATCACACGCAGAAAAAAACACTTGTGACTAAGCTTGGGCACACGGAAAAAAATAATGATTATAAAAGTAGACCAACATTTCATATCCAATTTAATTTTTGTATTCACACGCTGCTAACTGGTTTAAAAATAATGAAGTCTTAATATTGCAACTATGGCAATTTGTCAAATATTAAGTAAATACATTTACAGATTAACCACTTCAAAATATGTATTATATACGAAAAACTATTATTGATTTTAATCTATAAATTCAAATACGGACGTATTTTGCAGAACATGTTTTGAAAACAAATAGTTTTAAGCACCCAGTTCGTGAATTTTGTGGCAGTGTTCGGAGCCACACACACAGCCCAAAAGCCTGGTCCATTAAACGGCAAATACATTTATGACCGTAATTACACCATAAAATTCAAATTATATCAACAGACCAAAAACCGCACATTGTGTCCAGGCAGGAACAGCAGCAGCAGCGGCAGCAGCAGCAGCAGCCTTTTGGTCTTCATTGAGGGGTCTTGGCCTTGCGGTTCGCCAGGGACATGGAGTTGGACATGATACTGGCCATAAACAGCCAGCCAAGAGCCAGCTGTGTGTGCTGACGGCTTGGAGCCAGGCCTATTTAGCATGGCAATAGCATCGGCATCATGCTTCGCCATCAGCATCCATGTTCTGGCCACTCTCACTCACTTGTTTTTCGCCAACTTGTAGGACAATAGTCGCAAGCTTTGTCGGCACGCCCACGCCTTTTGCCACGCCCCCGAAGAAAGTCGTCGGAGGACTTGTCTTGGCCCCGGCCGGATTATCCAGCAAATGCTAAAAACTTTTTAGAAGTCATTAAAACCTTGTAGTGGTAAAATTAATTACTTGTAGTTGCAAACAATGTAGCCACGCCACAAGCAACGTTTCCATACCATACCACACCACACCGTCTTTTTCTTTCGGGGGACCCCTTCCCTAAAAATGGTATACTTTTTGTTGTGTTTGCCTCTGCCGCCGAAAACACAAGGTCCGAAGGCAAAGCCAGAGGCAGAGCCAAAGCCAAAGTGGCCAGACGCCCCAACATTCCCGGCCAGACTAAATGCATGATGGTGAAAACATATTCAGCTTTGAAATTTATTAACTTTGCGTGTTTTGTTGAATTAAGAATCCGAACGTAAAAGTTTCGAAAATGTTAGCTAAAAGCCGTAGAGTAGTAGACCCACTCAAGTCTCATGCATATTTATGTCGCATTTCCTCCACTCGGCCGCGGAAAGCAATTCGTTTTGAGCGTTAAGCGACTTAAAGCGCTTCCATTAAAGAGTACACACTTTCATTGAGTGATGATCGCCGAATTACGACCGAACAAGTGCTTAATCCATGCCCAAAACAGGGAAGAGATATGAAATTCCAATTTGGTAGGATAGTTTTATTTAATTGGGTTTGTTACTTGTGATATAATTACTTGTTTTTGGTTGTTTTATGTAATTTATTAGGAACATATATGATCAGGAAATCGGAAAACAGACAGTATAATTTATATACTTTGTTCGTGAGACTTTGTTAAACAACTTTAACAACTGATCGATTTTTTTCAATTTTTGTGTAGATCGCTATAATGTTCTCCTCTAAAAAATGGAAATAAAATTTATTGAACAACTATTACTTACAATTGTGTTCCTTCTATCATACGAAAATTGTATAGTAAATTTTATAACATGGGAAATCTAAATTTTTAATATTTAAAGGAAAATTTTTGTATGGAATACCAATACAAATGTATGATTTACCAAAATCGTTTGGCAACATTTTTTCGCTCCAGACCTTTAGAATTGATGCCGCTGACAAGTTACATGTGCCAAACTACTTATTTTTAAATGAATTGTTATAGGTGGGCCCCTCGTTGCGAAGTGCCACTTCCGCGTTTCGCCGGCTCCATTATCGATAAATGTTCATTACTTTCAATTAACGCTTCTTAATTGAACATGACGTATTTATGAGTTGGACACCGACCAATCGCAGTGGCGCAGGACGATTGGCCGGGCGACAATTGCAGTGCTCTTAATTGGCGGCCAAACCGTGGCCAGAGCCTCATATATATATATATATGCATGGCCAGTGGCTCCATGGGGGCGATGATGCAGCCCCGAGAATTGGGCGATATCGGGGCAGAGATAACTCACTTGCTCACTGCATCGTTAATTGTTTATAGGCGACAAACTGACAAACTAAAAAACTGCAGTGCCGGCAGCAAAGCGATGAAAGTGCAAAACGCCATGAATCATATTTTGCCAATTAAGCATGATCCGATGTAACCCCACTAGGGCCATATAGTATAGTGGGCATAAGCATAAGCAAAAGCAAAAGCCGATTCCGATTCCGAATCAGAATCAAAATCAAAAAAGAAAAGAAAAGAAAGAATCAAAAGCCATTGAAGGCATTCTTACACCACGCCGGAAATCCAATGTAGACAGCATTGGCGACTGGGGCGTCGACAACGCCGTGGAAGCAGCGGCTCGTCCGTCCATCTGTCCGTCCGTCCGTTCGTATCGCTGTCCGTCCGACAGTCCAACCGTCCGACCGGATGGGCTATTGGGACCACCAAAGAACAACAAAATGTGCACACTTTCGAACTGCTGAATGCGAAAATGCAAACGCTGCACTTACATTCGCGATTGTAAATGCGATCGCCGATCATATTTCAGTCCGATCTCCCGCGATTTTGCGCCCCCTGTTATTTGCCTTTCATGTGGGGTCCGACCCCCCAGAGTGTGTGTGCAAATCACAAAACTTTCGTTTAATTACAATTTGCATTTGATTTGCATAAAACAAACCGCTGTAATAGACCCAGGAAAATTAGCTCGCGCCTTTGAAGGTCGTGATCGCGGAATTACGCAGGGGAGAACAAAGTGACATGTGTTCATAAAATGGTTTTAAAAAACACCAGAAGAACCTTAATTAGGGACTTGGAATAGATATTAAAGGGCTACCTCTAAACAGGGCATAATGTTTTGAGTGTCTTGAAAACAACAGGTTTTCTTACATTTTTTTAATTTAACATACTGTTTTATGACTTTAAATAACTAATGAGCAAATCATTTTAGAATATATGATAATTTTATAATCTGAGCGGAATTGAATGATACTATTTGAGTATTTTTAATGACTCTCAGAATTTGAACAGCCTTACAATAGTTTAATAAAAAAGATAGCATGTTAGGCGTAATAAAGCTGAAGATAAAATCAATATATAAGACATTTTTATAAAAAATGGCTACAAAATGTGTTAGGCAGCCTTCTTTTGGATTTTATTTTTGTTTGTCAGTCTATACGTTTAAACTTTAAAACAGACAAAAATTGTGTTTGCGTCTTTATTTTCTTTTTTGCCTTAATAAACAGCCCTGTGGTGATGTAATTTTCGTCTATTTATAAATTCAAAATTCATTTGTGAAAATCTTCTACCCTTAAAAGAAAGTGTTCGCATAACAGCTGAAATGTTTCCATTATTTTTGGCACATCCACATGCCAACCCCCATTTCATCTGCGTCATCGGAATTAATTCACAGCAGCAAACATACTCGTTTAATGAACGAGAACTGCACTTATTTCTGAATGAAACCTCAGCGCTGAACTTTCCGCTGTGTCGATGTCAGCAAAGTTAATTGATCAAGCCCCCGCGAAAGTACACACATGCAAATGTACATAAACACCGTAACCCAAAAACGCTGAGATTGGGTTTCAGCAGTAAGGCCAATAAAAAATTCAAAAAAAAAAGTTTAAAGAGGCAATCTGAACGAGAAACGGAAATTGACTATGAAAGAAGTATAAATATAGCTTGTAATCAAATTAATTCAATTAAAGTATGCATTTATCGTATTTTGCCACTCATTGATTAAATACTTATTGAGGAATTTAGAGCACATTTTTTTTTAGATATACATCATCGACATATTTAAAAACAAATTCGGTCCGTTGTCAGGTCAGATGATTACTTGAAAGGCCTTCCGGCTACTGGATACTCCCTCGTTTTCTGCACTTTTCAATTAATTAAGCCGATAGAATCAACCTGGCTAAGGAAATTAAATTTATCTGCTTATGCATTCATATTTCCCCCGATATTATTATATTAAATTTGGGTAACAAGGGGCCCAGGGCGCCGGCTTATCGCTGTCAAAGAAAGCCGCTGTTCAGCGCCAGACGTCGTTCAAAGTGCAGAAAGTTTCATTCCAAATACGGATTTGTGGTTCCAACTCTCATTCTGTCTCTATTCCAAAACGACGACAGAAAATCTCGCCAGCTAGGAAATTAATTGCCGACCGTATGGACATGACACGGGAGATCACGAGACCGAATAAAATCGAACTATTAATCGGCGCACAAGAGTGACAAACATCTATTAGGCATTTAATTAAAAGTTTCGCATGAACGGAGGCGTATGGCTTTGTTGCCATTGATAGCAACTGTGGAGGCTCCACTTCTGTTGTCCGTTGTCCGCTGTCCGTTATGCGATGGCCGATGTCCGATACTCGGACAAAGTGTCAAATTCGAGCATTTCAAGTTACCGCTTCAGATAGCGGCAAAGAGCAAACACAAATATTTGCCTACAATTACTTACCGGCCGGATAGATAGGCATGGGCCGTGGTCAGTTGGCCGGATGAGACAATGGTCTCCGCTCTGTTCTTCGTTGTCCGTGTGTATGTACATAATTGGGCTATCGGCCCTCGATGGCCGTCGGTGGAGGCGCTCGAAATAAATACGGCAATTAAAATGCGATGGACAGATACGTCGGCCGATCGAGCATGAAGTGGCTATGGCGACAGGCTGCCGATCAAACCGCCCATACACCCACCCACCAGCACATACCCCAATCATCACATTCTTGAGTTGTACACTAAGAATAAAGTGTGCTGTTACATTTGGAAACAAGTTGTGGAGTTTAATTGAATGTTTTATCTAAGGAAATTAAGACGTTCGTCAGGAAATGGTTACTGATGATGTGGGAAAATCTGTAAAAATTTTAATTTCTTACATTTAAGATCTCATTAAGCTTTTTACATATATATATTTTTTTTTACCACCTTGGACATACATATATGGATTATATTTTTTTAACTACTACTTTTTAAAACAGTTTCAAGTTTGTTAAGTTAAATTTAGTTTTCTTTATTAACAAAACAAAAACTACATAAACAGTATTGGAATTATATTTATAATACAAGAAACTGTCAAAACAAATTTTCCAAAATAATTTTCTAAAAAAATAAATTTCCTATAAAACTTAAAATTTTCACTTATAGAACAAAAAAAATTGTTCAGTTCTTCCCTTTTTTATATTGTATAACAATATTCCTGAATATAGTTTTTAAAAGATTGACCATACGACAATATATTTAGCTTGAATGGCATATTCACTAAGTGCCAACGTAAAATGGGTAATACGTGTTAGGTTATTTCCAATCCCCTTTTAATTTTAATGTGAAGGGATTCCGGCTTTTTAGCCGTTGAATCAACGTTAATTAGTGTTGAAGGATAGACGTTCCCGGCCGCCATCGCCTCCTTGGCTCATCCCCAGTGACGTCCCCGAAATTGCAACACCTGTCTGATGGTCGAGCGGTCACCTGGCGGCGATGCGGAAAGTCAGTGACTATGTAATACACTGTGTTTTGGTCAGCCTAACCGCACGGACTACACTCATCCGATTAAACTTTTAAATAGATGTCAAACAAACTACATTCTGCTAACTACAAGGACTTTCGGTGTCATCGTCCAGGTTCGCTCCACGTCGATGTCTTAGGCCTGTCCGTATACGTATATCTATATCCCATATCCCCTTGTCGCCAGCGGGTGTGTCCACTGTCCAGTGTTCTTTGTGTCCTTGTGTGTTATCCTGGGCGAGTGTTGGCCATTCAACCACCGTTGTTGCCGGTCGGTTGGGGTCGTGACGGACAAATGTCCGAAATTTGAAACTTTAAATAGCAGTCTTTGAAGCATGTTCTCTGGGATGGTGGGGAGTGTGGAGTGGGGGTCGAAGTGCGGGTCAGAGGTGTAGATTCCGATGGCTGTCCCCCGGACAGACACTCCACCACTTTCCTCAGCGGTTGGGCGGAGATCTGATGAGCTGGGCTTCGAAATTAGTTCTGATTTACCACTGTTCCAACAGAATGTCAGGCGGTGTGACAAGGATTGGCTTTTCGGGCACATGTCGTAGATTGTGTGCGTATCGTGTAAACATTGCCAGGGCCCACACCTGCTGGTACACGTGTACATAATTATACGTGCAGGAAACTTCATAGAGCCTATTAACTAAGTTGCCATAGTTGGGCTTATAATTCATAAACGTTCAGCACGGTGTAGTAGTATAAAACGCTTGGAATTTCTATGCCACATAATTATAACTTTGGTTTGATTCTTCACAAATACTCAAAAATTGTTGTGTTGTTTGTTGCTAGAAAAAAATATTTAACTGGTTAAATATGTCTTATTTAAAAGGCAAAATAATATTAATGATTGGACATTTCAATTTGTATCAATAAATTACAGAAGTGGTAGTTTTTTCATAATCCATCAACAAAATGTGCATTTAAATAAATATTTCGTTATGTTAATGTGAATTTTGCAAGAGCATAGAATTTGTAATAAAAACGAAAATTCTTAATTATTTGCGACACTAATTTCTTGAGTAGACTTTGTCTACACCCAAAAAAAGTTTCATTTGGTTTAAATGTCTTTAACTGTTGTCTTAGGCCTAATTTTTAAATCAAAATAGTGTTATTTTAATACTATCGTGATACTAATTTAATACTTATCTTATTGACAAATTTCAAATCCTTTATATTTCTATAAAAATTTTTTTATTTCTCAAATTTGTGTTTTCTATTGCCTTTAAATTTACTATATATTAAAATAATGTTTCATTAAATTGACTGTGTGCAAGTGCTTTCGAACGCAATCTAAGAAAAATTATTTGGCTTGTAAAATCAAAAAAACAAAGACTTTCATGGCTTTTAAAATCATACAGCTTTTTACTATATATCTGTTCTACTTTTATTTACAATTGACAGAGCACATTCATCTTTAAGTCAAAAAGTCCGCCGAGCAAGCTGTCGTTCACAATATTCACGACAAATTTATCTTCCCCTCCTGGAAAATCAATACATTTGGATAAGTCTGCCCTCTTTAAGTGACAGCTCTTCTTAATAAAAATGAATTATCCAACATCCAATGCCGAGACACAAACAATTTGTTTCCCTTTGAAATGAAACAATTAGATTCTTATTTTAGAGTGTTCGCTTCAAACAAGTTAATTTTGAATTCCGAAATAATTTGGGGCGTAAGAAATAAGATGTGTGTTGGTAGAAAATTAATCGGTGGATTGAAATTATTGATTCATCCCTTAAAAGTGTTTCTGAGCTCATAATGTTATTATCTTTAAAGCAAATTTACAAAATGAAAAAATCACCCCAAAATTGTAATTTAAGCGGTTGCTTAAAAATCTGACTTATAATAAACTTGTATACTTTTCGTTGATAAATTAAGAACCATAACAACCTTCCGAACTTTATATCCTTTTGTTAAAAAGATAACAATATTTAATTTTTAGAGGATTAAATAAACTCTCCGCAAACTAAGATATAAATAATTTATCTAAGTATTATTTAAATATACAACTATTGTTTTAAAGACTGAACAAAACTTATTAATTTTTATTATATATGTGCAGTCCTTAGCCTTTTTTTTTTTGTAATTTTCCTTTTTTTAAAGAGACTGCTACTACTACCATCCATGTTAAAATAGCAAATTTACAGAAGAATGTGTTAAATAGTATAAAAAATTTTGTCATAGTCATTTTTGCTATAATATTTAATGTATGAGTTTTCTCTCAACTAGAATAGTATACCATGTTTCAATATATTTTTTCTGTGAATTTTAATATATATTTTGAGGAAAGACTTTTTGAAATCAGTTTAAAAACACTTTCCGCACTGTGAGTGAAAAAGGGTAAACGAACACATTTGAAATGACGGATTCGTTTCGCTTAACCAATATCAAAAATCGCCGCTTTGGGCTCGTAAATCTGCAACGTAAAGTGACACATATCGCAGATCAATATTGGCGTTGTTGGGCTTTGAACACTTAACCCCCGGTTACGTGCGCACACATTTACATGTGTTTCGAGCGATTTCGAGTGTATACAAATGTCTCTTTCTGTTACGATTCGGGTCTAATACACTCCCAGGATCCATTAGAAGTGCAAAACACCAATTAAAGTTTTGCACGGATTACGAGAGGAGTGAAAAAAAAGAAAAAAGAAACCAGTATCCGTGGTATTACTACTCTATCGTGTTTGTATTCGTTGAGGGGAAAGGAAAAGCGAGTGCGAGTGAGATGGCTGCCGCTCTACATCCATCTCGCTTGCTCTTGCTCTGCGCAGGCCGCAGATAAATGCGCAGCCATTTTTTAACAGGCGGAGCCAAAGCAACGGAAGCGCTTGGGACTTTATGGTGGGGGAAAATAGTGGGAAATTTTGGGTGGTCGGGAAATTTTCTGCTGATTAGCCAGCTGTGCCAAGTCGCTGAGTTTTCCACGAAAAGTCAAAGAGACTGCGCGCTTTTCGAGCTAATTTTCCCGACAATATGCAGTTGCAAAAGTCGAACTATCGGGACCGTGTGCAGTGCTTAGGCAAAAGCTTCCGGAAGTCCCCGAAAAAGCTCGGGAGGGAAAGCTTAAACAGAATCGCTTTCGCAGATGCAACTTGGCAAGCTGCACCTACTTACTCGTCCAAAATGGCGGCGCTGTCGGCGAAATGCCGATAAATCAAAGTTTCCTCATTTGAAAAATGCCAAGTGCCCACCGCGACATTTTATTACACAGCGGAGGTCAATATATAGTGTTACACAGCTTTTCTTATAATTACATAATTGACAAAAACGGATAAACTGTTTTAACAGTAAGTAGAAACATTATAAAACTTATTATGTAAATAAGCAGTTGTTTTCGTAAAATCAAAAATGTACTTCCGAGTCAAACAGCTGAAGGACAAAAACTATTCGGATTTAATCGTATCGGTTTATCGGCTTGACATAGTTGATTTACTTATTTATATTATTTGTAAATAACTTGTAACATTTTTGGCTTGTAACAGTTTTAAATTGTATTATAAATTGAACACTAAAAACTACGATTATATGACCGCCCGAATTCGGTTGCCATTTTATAAAATGGCGTTGACAAAAGTGAAATCGCAAATGGAGGATTTCCTTTCTCAAGTTATAACAAATGATCCACTAACTTGGGTAGGACAAAATGTATTGGCTCATTAAAGTTGAGGCTTGGCTGGACAGCTATTGATTTAACCGCAACTGTACGAGAATACGCAGCATCAAGTGGCTGGTGACTGGGGAGCGGCATTTCATCTGAGGGAATTAATCAGAGCAGATGAAGCGACAACCGAAAAATAACGACGCGGCATCTCCCAAAGAGCCCGCCGCTCCTTATCTCCTCAATCTGAATCGCCGCAGCCGGCTTTTTAGTGCGTGTCCACCGTTCGTTGGACCTCGTGTTCCCATACGAGTATGGGATCGTATGGGATCGGATCGGATCGGATCCCAGATGCATCCCATTTGCAGAGTATCTGTATCTGTGTCCCAAGAAGGTGTGTGGTGTGTGTGTGTGTGTGATTGTGTGGCGGGGGACTGGCGCTTGGAGGCGACAGCAGCGGAATGTCACCGCGGCAAGTAGACCCTCTTCTCACAGTTTTTTTCACTTTTTTTATTGGCCATACACATCCCCAGAGCATCCATCAAACGCGCGCCCGTTCATGTCAAATTATAAATTCCCAAAAAATTTAAATCTAATTTCGCTACAGCGGACCCAGAGCCATATTCAAATACCTAATGGATTTTACTTTGTCCTGACAAGTACAAGCCCATTTAATCAATAATTAACGTAATCCATCAAGTACAAAGTGTCAAATGCACTCGCGAACGGCGGGCCCATCAGGCCTAAAAGGATTTCCCCGAAAAGCGCATCGCGTTGACAAAAAATCAAGTTGTCGCAAAGATACACGAAACAAATCCGCAGTCACGTCACATCTGCATGTCGAAAAACACAGAACCAGCAGACCCATCAGGCGAACATGAACCCGAGAGTACGGAAAGCAACCCCTAACTTTAACCCCTGCTTGCCGTCTGTCACTGTCGAGATATCGGGGAGAATATACACAGCCTAAAGCGGCAGCAGCAGCAGCAGCAGCAGCAGCTTATCTAAGCCGAAAAGTCGACCCTGATCAACCGCTTGCAGAGAACCTGGCTATACAGATAGCCCTTCTTGTCCTACTCCAAATGGGTATCAAACTACAAATGTCCATTTTTCAATTTACCTGGCCCTTACGCACTGTAGTACAACACCACTCCACTCCCCCACCGTAAATTGAATCTGAAATGGAATAATATATGGACAGGGGACGGGAAGTGGACAAACAAATGGACAACAAACGGACAAACGGACAACCCACCGAATCGCCCTATAAATTAGCCCCTGGCCAACGACCAACGACCGTTGACCAGTTGGTTAGCTAGCGGCCAAAAGACCGTGAAATTTTCCCAATATGCTGCGTTTTATTTGCGTTTCCCTCCACTCATCCTCATTTCCCCCCGCTTAACATTGCACTGGCCATATACCCATATAGAAATTGGGATCTGGGAACTGGGAACTGCTCGCATTTAAATGGACAGTCCGTTTTTGACGTATGAATAAATTATGCACATGCCCTGCGATCGATTCTTGGGCTAGTTAACATAATTTCAAAGACAAAGGGAACGCTCTACATATTATCCATGGCCAAAGGGACAGTTTGACATCTCTACGCTTCAGTGGGGGAAATTTATATGCCGCAATTTGTCAATTGTTGCAATTTCTCTTTGTGTGCGCTTGCATCTATTTATTTCGTTTATATCCCAAAGAATAGCCCCTCATAAATAATTGAAATGTTTGTTTTTATTTGTTGTGAGTGAGGATGGTGATCAAAAGGTATTGAACATAAGGTTGAATGCTGAGGCAATAAGAATTAAATTATGCGTTCCAAAGTGTCTTTTAATAGATTAATTAACTTACCTTAACAAAAGCCTAAAATGGTTCAATAACTGATATGAATTATTGTGCTTTGTTTAGAATCAAATCCTATCATAAATTCACAAAGAGATAACTTTAATTTTTAAATGATATATAATTTTTTACAAGAAGAACACTATAGCTAACTACAATACCAAAAATTTTAATAAAAAGTGGCAATCTGACATTTATTATTTAATTTTACAACTTTTGCTAGCAATATCATAGAAATATTAATATTATAAAGTTATATAGACTTTTTTTGTAAGTGCGTAATGTTTTTGAAATAATTACTTAACTAATATTATGTCTTTATGTCTTTTCCTTACAGTAATATGACTCTAGCTTAGTCACTCAATCATAAACAATTTGTGTAAAAAGGTCTGGTAATGTTTTATATACTGACTCCAAATTAGGAACTCCATATCAACTCATTGACTTCTCCTTTCATGTATACATTTCCCTGAAATGGTCTGCAATAAAAGGACTCTACCCGAGTCACTCAACCGTCGAAAAGTTATTGCAACCCGATCCCGTGTCGCTGGATGTACATAAGTAAATGAGCTTTAAAATAATTTAGCTATCTCTTAAGCACATGTGTTTGTTTTCCATTCCCAGATACCAGTTTCCAGTTTCCGCCGATCCGAGGTCCAAGCTGAGTTGGCCCATGTTGATACGAGTGCCAGTGTGTGGACTGGGAGATGTCCGGCCTGACGTTTATGAAAAGCCATCGCAGCATCAAAGCCAATTAAGATACCGGGCAGGGCACATACAAGCTCTAAAGGAATACGCGGCTAATTTCTGCGACAAAGCCGACAAACGATCGAGTCCAACTCCAACTCCAACCCCAAGTCCAAGTCCAAGTCCATATCCAAGTCCAGTGTCTGGGGGCAAGATGCAAGAAGCAAGAAGCAAGAAGCGGCACTTTTGTCGCAAACACAGGCCGTAAAATTAAGAACTCTGATTGGTAACAAATGTTTTTGTTCATTCGAGTGATAAAAACGTAGCGAACCGAAAAGATATAAAGTTCTCTTTAGTGTCTTGCCAGCGCGGCGATGATAAAATATTTAAATGAGCGCCGAAATGGGAAGGTTTCTTGGCTTGGATCAGTTTGGATCGGCTTGGACATTTAGGAAATCAGAGAGAGAGAGAGAGAGACACCCAAACCTTAATGGCCGCGCACACGAACCGGGCCAAACAAGCCGAAACAGTGGGCTTAAACAAGACCAAGGGCAAAAGTGTGAAACACGGAGCGGCGTAACGCCAATAGCATTCGTCGATAACCACGGTGTGTCCGCCGAGCCGAGTAAGTCGGTCGGCTGTCATGATTAAACAAAAGTCCAATGCCAGCTAGGATATTAAATTACAGCCATAACGACGCAGCTAAGGACCCACTCGACGTCGACAAGGGCTTGCCAGATTCACTTTGGGACAGGCCGACAAACGACAAACGCAAACGACGACCCAGCCCAAAAGCAAAGCCAAAAGGCTTGCAACAGAATCAAAACGAATCGAAACGGCCACGACAAAATCATAAAAGGCATAAACAGTTGTAAAGACCCAAACCACAAAGGGCGTAGAATCAAAATTGAGCACTAAAACGTTATCGAGGTCGGCGCAGATTAACTAGCCTTTTTGCTGTTGACTCGACGATGGACGCCGGCAGAGGATGGGATGGCACATCCCGGCAGGTAGTTCATTCTGAAATATCGAATGCATCTTAAAGATACTTGTGCGACATTACGATCATTACTCTGTGTAACAGATACGCTGCGATGGAAAGGGGCAGGGGAATGGGAATGGGAATGGCAATGGGCAGTGGCTGTAGACAGGTCGACCTGTCGTGTAATCCGGTCCCGCCCGGCAATTATAACCATATATAGCCCCCGCTGGCGACGGTGCCGCGTTGACGACCCACAGCCGAGCTATTGTCCAAAAATTGTCATTCACAACTGTCTCGCCGATAAGAAACAATTATCAGAGGCAAAAGGACTGCGAGGAGAGATCACATTGAATGGCGCCAGTTTCACAATGAATCTTGACCGAAAGGACAGGTCTTACGTTAAGATTTCGTCATGCCCTTTTTATACCCTTGCAGAGGGTATTATAATTTCAGTCAGAAGTTTGCAACGCAGTGAAGGAGACGTTTCCGACCCTATAAAGTATATATATTCTTGATCAGCATCACTAGGAGAGTCGATCTAGCCATGTCCGTCTGTCCGTCTGTCCGTCTGTCCGTCTGTCCGTCCGTTTATATGCAAACTAGTCTCTCAGTTTTAAAGCTATCTGCATGAAACTTTCCCAAAAGTTGTCTTTCTATTGCAGGTAGTATATAAGTCGGAACGAGCCGGATCGGACGACTATAGCATATAGCTCCCATAGGAACAATCGGAAAAATAAATGAAAAAAAATTATAACTTTGCTGTTTTTTAATTTTTTGTTTAGTTCTTCGACATATAGTAATGGTAAAATATTTCCGATTTACGGTTTAAATTTCATCAAAATCGGACGACTATAGCATATAGCTCCCATAGGAACAATCGGAAAAAATAAATGAAAAAAAATTATAACTTTGCTGTTTTTTAATTTTTTGTTTAGTTCTTCGAGATATAGTAATGGTTTAATATTTCAGAATTACGGTTTCAATTTCATCAAAATCGGACGACTATAGCATATAGCTCCCATAGGAACAATCGGAAAAATAAATGAAAAAAATTATAACTTTTCTGTTTTTTAATTTTTTGTTTAGTTCTTCGACATATAGCAATGTTTAATTATTTCAGAATTATGGTATAAATTTTATCAAAATCGGACGTCTATAGCATATAGTTCCCATAGAAATAATAAAAATATATAAAATAACTATCTAATAATTGAGCTGCAAATAATCATAGTTTCAATGTTTTTTTTTAGCACATACTCAAGTAAATCATAATTTAAATGTTTTCAAAAGTATTTAATTAATGCAATAGCTGCAAGGGTATATGAACTTCGGCTTGCCGAAGTTTGCTTTCCTTCTTGTTAAATGTAGGTTACATAAAAATGTTTATGGGTAATGCGAAGCGACACTGGCTTCCAACGAGATCTTACAACGTGGGAATAAGATAAGTGCATGGGTACATTTAACTTATAAGTCTAAAGATCAATTAATTCTTATTTCTATAAATGTTCTTAATTGAATTTCCTTTTATTTATTAAGATGACCAATTAAGTTTCTTAAGAAAGTGGTAATGTAAAGTGAGTATCCGAAAAGTATGCAATATTTATTCATATCCCTTAACACTTACAATGACTAAAGGTTCTGAAAGATTAGATCAGAATATAGCTTCTGTAGAATAACTTACAACGTTAAATAAGACAAGTTCATCTGATTCTCTTTGTCCAAGTCACATTTTCCACCCCAATTCTCTTTTATGGTGCATTACCATTGATTGCGGGGAGTGTCCAAGACGCACTCCTCCTAATAACAGCCCTTCAAGGAACATAATTTACTCCACGTGTCGGGGATTACATATTAACTATGCCACTGTACTTATTTCGGGGGCGTGTCGCTACAAACGTCTGCTGTTAATCCCTCACTTCCTGGATTGACATTTATATAGCCATTTAAGAAAGTGTGTACTCACGTTTGTATATATTAGTTTCATTATTATGTCACTTTCTTTTGGACAGAAATAAGTATTAAATGTCACCTCGTAGGATGACTTTTAAATGATCAAATGTTACGTATGTTACTGTATTTAGGGGAAATTCTTTATACAATGTGTCTATGATCTATGAAATTTTGAATTTTAGATGTTTAAAGATGTATAAAAGTTAACCATTAAAATGTGCATATTTGTATATATCTGTTTTCATTAAAAAAGACAGATTAATTGTACAAATAAAACTGATCTTTGTAAGTTCATGATGAAAATTATTTTGGGGTTTTTCGAAGTATTGGAAACAATATGAATAACAATAACCTTAAATGATATGTTGTAAAAGATTTTAATAGACTTAAATACAAATTTTCCTAAAATTTCATACATTAAATTTAAATTTTGAAAAATCTAAAATGTATTTAAATAATTCTGTTCAGTTTCATTGCCAAATATTTTATCTAAATGCGTTTGCTTTAAAATGTACTACTCTATCGACTGAAACTTCTCTTTTTAAATTTCAATGATAAAGTTTAATTTATTTATTCACACTTCTCTTTTAAAATTCCAATGATAGTTTAACTTAATTATTTATTAAAATAATATTCTAAAATTTCAATGCCAAATATAAGCTCTAAATTTGTTTGCATGCATGCATGATGTGTTCTTATTAAAAGTACTTTAAAGTGAGCCGTACTGATGGTCGGTTAAAAAACTTGACTTTTGCCTGGATTGGGACAATACAAATTTGCAAGTAGTTGAGCCCTTCTCCCATTTCATATTCAAATTCGAATCGGCGCCGGCGCCACCTGCCAGCCCGTCGCTGTAGCTTTGCACGATCCACTGCCATCGTGTAGTTGTTACCCCTCATCCGGACGCGACCCGATCGTCCCCCGATCTGCCCCAGAAAGCACCAGAATAAAGGCGATCGCCAACGAAGTAACTGCGGTGTGGCCAAGGCTGGGATTGCAAGAACATTGTTCTCGTTAAACAGAATCATGTACACAGGGCCCTTGGAGTTCGGTCGGTCGTGGGCAAAATGTGCGATCCGATTGCGCATGCGGGCCACACAGGAATAGGAGAATCCCTATCGCCCCTAGTTCTCCCCTTCCCAGATAATGAAGACAAGCCCGCTGCAGAGAGACCGATTTCATTGAGGATCGGTGCCGGGCTTCTAATGACATCTATGCAGTCTAGTCTATCGGTTATCTGGTCCTGCAGATTCCGATTCCGGGGAGACGGTCCCGAAACCGCAATGACCCCGATCGCCACAGGAGCATTGTGCGATCGTCTAGCAGTTAAGGACAAAATCGGAGGAAGGCATGGAGGAGTGGCTAATGCGCCGACGCCCCGCTGCGAGGTGAGCACACAGCCGCCTATAATTGAGTTATACATTCGACTGGCCAACTGACCCCTTGGGTTCCTGATCCCCGATTCCCAGTCCCTCGCCAAAAGGTTCGCAGCAGCTAAGCGGACAATGTTTTGACATAAATAAATGCTTGAATGACTTTAAGTGATGGCTGTTTACTTTGACTTTCTATGCCCGAACTCAGTTTTGGCATGATTTATGGGGCACGATCCGGCGACTGCTCAAGACATTACTTTCGTATATTCGTATATAAATGCTGGCCGGGGCGGACGGGGATGGTTCCGATGCTAATTCGTATTCAGGTAGTAAGCGGAAAACAATAAATATATTCGCAGCCGTCCTTTGGCGACCCAAGCTTGGGCTGTGGTACTATGACTTATAACAATGCACAATAAATGAATCAAATTTATAGTGGATATTAAGGTGATTGAGCATTGTTTTTTCACAAATTGCTTGTCTTTTTAATATTCAAGGCTTAAGATATATCGCAAAAGCATTCGCATTCAATTCCAAAAGTATTTCGTTAAGAGTCGTAAAGACTTATTCACAAACTCAAATTTTATATTAAATTACTTAACCGACAACACAGTCTAATTTATTTACGTGCCATAGCTGGGTGTTTATTTTATCTCCTAGTACAGAAATTAGAAGTGTAATATCCCATCTGAGCTACACCTTATAGGATATCATAAAAAGATATCGTTATAAATGTCATTTACATAACCATAACAGGAGTTTCCAAAGATCAGTCAAGAATTGACTTCGGAGCTGCCTTTTATTGAGTTTTAAATAAATTAGCAACTAATAAATCTCCTAATGCTATTTAGCACATAAACTGGTTACGTACATACAAATCAAGCAGCTGTTTTTCAGACAATAATTAAACATATAAGTATGCTTCACAAATTTGATTACAGAAAATGTTGCATACTCTTGGGCTGTAACAAATTGTAGTTTTTGGTGGTTGCGTATGCGTGATCGGCTTTCAACTAAGCGAAGTATTGCCAATGAATTTAAAGTTTAATTTAGCCATATCGTAAGTTTGAAATATTGTTTTGTTATTTTCATTGTGTTTAATTTTTAGGTATGGTCTAAGGGATCAAAACAAACAGAAATGTTAATCATGTGGCAACAATTGCAGCTAAGTTAAAAAACATTGGATCCTAAGAGATATTTTACTTATTCCCCCTTGGAATAAGTTAACTCTGAGCAATACAAAATTAGTAAAACCAAAATTAAAACAACGTAACGTATATAGAAAATAAAAAAAAGCCAAACCTTATCACACTTTATATTTTTTACTAACTTCAAGGTGCTGACATAACAATTTAAGCATTTTAATTGATTTTTCAATCTTAAATCCATAACTGGTTTTAAGTTTATTGTGTCGTTCTATAAATGCATTATATTGAATTTGCTTGATCCTAAAACGAATGCGTTTATAATTATAACAATAATCGCCACTTAATACAAGGTAACAACACATAAAATTAATATTATATATTAAGTTTTAAAATACTTCGTAAAAAGGTGTTCGTATAGACATGATTTTTTTAACATAAATATTTTTATAATCTGTTTTTGTAATGTAGTTCTTGCAATTTGGTTCTTCTTAAGTTAAAGATTTCGTTTTACATATTTTGATGAAAAAAATTAACAAGTGTAAACATTATTTTCATTAAGATTAATTATACTCTGAGCTACCAAGATATCGTTAAGATGGAAAATGTGCATCTATTTATATTCAATAAATTCTTGTTGGACAATATTGAAAAATATTTAAGTTACAACAGTATCACAGTATTGTGTACATTTTCATAATCAAATTTTAAGTGTTTTGTTAATATTAATGTCCAATTGTTTCGAGCCGGTCCATTGAAAATAAGAATGCAGATGAGGAAGTAGGTTGGACCTCTGTAAAATAAAAATTTTAATTAGTGAATATAATTAAATTTGTCAGTAACAAAATGATACACAAACCGTATAGTTCCAGCGGAGTTTTCTTGCAGCCAGGATTGAATTCAGAAATCTGAAACAAATAGTACTTTAATGATTATTTCAAGATATTTTATTCTTACTTACATGCAATTCAAACGATCAGAAATAAGCTTTTTGGTTTCAGTTTCTGAAATAAAAGAAATTATTCCTTTTTTATTGTGCTGAATCAATCATTGACTTGAAATTAAATGAAATCATTAATTATGAAAATATATGCTTACCTCTATTCAAAATCCATGTACTCTTACGATTTAAAAAACAAAGAAGTGGGAAAAAACTTGGATTCCAAGTGGAGACAGTTTGTCTGGTCTGACTACCTGTTGGATGCGCACACAGTTGGATGTGCTGAGGCTGGCCCGACTCATCCATCGGATAAGAATCTTACTCAATGGATTGAAAATGAATGAATCAATTTTATACCAAAATCAAGTTTATTTTTGTCTTAATGTCACGAATCAAGAATGCATCGGTATTTGGGCTTTTCACATCTGAAATATCAAGAAGATTCACCGTAAGATAAAGAGTTTCCGGTCAAACAAAATAAATGACACAACGTGTTGACTACAGTGATGACTTGAAATAGAGGACCTCATACCATGTTTATGAGAAATTAAAGTTAGAATTTCTAAGCTATTGTTTAGTTTATTCAGACCATACAATATGTCCATATCCAATAAAACAATTATAAAAAAAATGGAGTCTGAATAGTAGGGAGTCTTACATGAAAATTAAATAATACAAAAATAAAATAATAAAACAAAACAATGACTATGAAATAATGTTTTATATATATTTTTTTAAGCTTACAGCTTGGCTAATGTCGTTTTAAAAATACGGATTAATTATTTAGAAAACTTATTTTTTTTTTATTCCACAAACAAACAATCAAAAATATCATTTTTCGAAGTTTCCATTTCATGGTCAATTAATTAACATAATTTCAAATATTTTAACAGAAATTATTATATTGTTTATTTAGGTTAGTCAAATATAATGCAATACTATCTGTAAGTTAAATATAATCTGTCTCATATTCGAGGCATGGCTGTACCGAGCGGCAAAGTTTTCAAAACAAAAGAAGCTCCTAAATGAAGCCCCAATACATTTGGGCTGTTGAACGGGCATACAAACCAAATAAACACGTCGGTTTCCATTCGTTCCCCACACTTCACGGCCAGCTAATTAATGACGTTGGTCAGTCGGTCCGGTTTCCTCGATCCCGATCCCGATGCCGATGCCGATCCCTATACCTATACCTCGATCCCAATGGATCGGACCGGGGCAATATAGAGTGCAGGCCCTATAGAGTGATGCCATTTTGGTTTTTGTATTCGTTTTCGTTTTCGTTTTGGCTTTGGTTTTGGTTGTGGTTCGGGTTAAGGGGTTTCCTTTTCTCCTATAGTCTGGTGACGGTGTCGTAAGTGAAGTGCCAATAAACACGTGATTTACTTAAGCTGTGATCGAGCGGCAGGGACGTGGGCTCTCAGTGGATCTCTGGGACAGTCAAAATCATGGGGCTTATCGCTGCCATCGGCCATCAAGATGCCGCTCATTAATTTTAAAATTAGGCGGGTTTTCAAGAACAGAGCGAGCCCCAGAAATGATGTCCACCTTTGGCTGAAGACCGACTAAACTGGGCATCTCATCCCTGGATCCCAAACCCCTTTCCCGAAGAGACCCCGCGATGCATTGCGACCGACCATGAGTGCATAAATTAATTAAGTCGGTCGGAATGGGAACGTGTCGACCTTTTGTCTGGCATTGTGGCGAAGATGGCGGCTGTGGACCCTGCTGAACGTGTACGTGAACGTATAGATACAGATACATATACGTATAACGTAGGACGTAGGACGTAGGACGTAGGACGTAGGACGTTGTAAATTAAAAGCCGCGGCCGGGTCCTTTATATGCAGCTCCGCCGCAGACTGAGTCATTTGCATTTTGCCGACCAGGCCAGGCCAGCCTGATTATGAAAGATGCTGCGTGGGTGATAAATGGTCGTTGTCAGTCGAAAGCCCCAGCGATTGTTGCACTTTCAAATCCTGGACCATCCTGAACCATCCTCAACCATCCCGGACCCTTTCAACCCCATCATTTACACCAGGGCTAACCCCTTGCTGGGAGATTAGCTGCCGTCCTGCCAAATTTATTTGTGTGTTTATGTTCATCCCTCGACTGCTGACAAGGGCCGTGGCCGAAAGCCAATGCCAAAGCCAAAGCCAAAGGCTACACAAATCTAATAGATTCCGATTGAGTTTTAATTATTTCACTTAATTTTCTGACTGACTTGGTTCACTTAACTCTCGCCTGTCTCTTCTTTTCCACTGACTTGGCTGAACAAGCTAATGAAGCGAATAAATTTCTTGGCAATTATTTTGCGGATTGTTTTAATTGACCGCAAGATGCCTTGAGCTCGGGCTGCCCTTGCCTGCATAGATAAATGAGTGACTAGCCGAAGGAATCAAGAGGATAAGACGTCAAAGGGCCGCAGCAGGAGTTCGCTAATTAACTAATTGGCAAGTCGTTAACTCATGAGCCAAGGGGATTTTGCCCCAAAGCAGCAGCTTCACCTGCAATTTGTGTGAGTCCACATATATTTAATTTTTTCCAGGCAACTTTCTCACATAAAAAAAGTGACTTTGTTTATGATGAGTGATTGTTATGAGTTGTCAAAAAGGCATGCCACACAGCCAGCCGCATGTGTGTAGGTTATTTTTTTTGTGTAAAGAGGGGTTGTGATGGCCATGGCCGTTAAGCAGGAAATCCACCAGGATCTGTTAGAGTATGCCGTCAACATATGCAAATAGACTTGTCTACGGAGTCAAACCGAAGGTGGCCGAAAGGACCAAGAACCGAGGAGCGAGGACCACGTGTCTGCAGCGGGTTTTCCACCCTCGATAAAATACCCACCGCTGTCGACACCGCCCCCTGATAACAATCAACCCTGTGCGGCGGCCTCGGCGGGAGTTTACTTTAATGTTTTGACAGTAAAATAAACATATCCAAGTGCGGCTCTCATCACACGAGTGTGGGTGGACCGGTGGGTGGTTTTTTGGTGCGCATGCACGAGTACTCATTCCCATACTCCTGACTAGTACACACATGTTAATACCCGAGTAGCGGGGGCCAAGCACATAGATGTCAAATATAATTCATCATCCTGGCAAAACATCAAAGCCAGCCCCTGCAAGGACCAAGGACCACGGACCACGGACCAAGGACTGTGGACCAGGGCACAAACACAAGGCTACCGGCATGAGCAAACACAAAGTCGCCAACAGCATCATTATCAGTTTGGCGATGCTTTTTGCCCGGTCAAGTGAGCCAAGCCAAAATCCTTAGTGCCGTCTGGCTAGGGTGTCGAAATGAATGGGGTTCACTGAGATGATTAGACCATAAGAATGACACCTGAAAGTTAGAGACCTTATTACTATCTTTAGAGTAAATTAAAAATTATATTTCTATAGGAAAGCATGAATAAATATTTTTTCTCGATTTATTTAAATTAAAATAATATATTTAAATAATTAAAATTTTTACCTAAGATCATATTTTATTTGTTGTTTTAATTCAATTTTCGGTGCCATCATGGTTTTCAGTTTAAATTTATTTTATAATGTTAAATTTAATAGCTTATTTTGGCCATATAAAATACAATAAATGTAAGTTATGCCCTTCAAAATTCATAAAAATATAATTAAATTTTTTTTTAGTTTTACGAAACTTTTTTTTGTTGAGTTTTATTTTTAACTGTGTGTAGAATTACAATTGCCTTGAATTCTCACTGCACTAGCAAGTTTTTGTAGGTAGAACACCAGACGTTTTCCAATTGCTTAACTTATTTAACGCTGGTTCTTTTTTTGGTAAGCTTTGAGGGCTCACAGGGCAAAGAGCGGCACTTAGGTCGAAGGATTCGCACGACGTCCTTTTAAATAATTAATGTCAATTAGAGCCAAATCTAACTTTGGCCATCAGTCCGCCCGAAGGATTCAGGACGACTGCGACGCTTAAAAAGGTATGAACTGTTATTCGCCTACCTGTTCTGCCAACGGAACTGCCTGCTGTTGGGCTGTCTGTCATAAATATTTTATAACACCAATTACCAAGCACTTAACTTTCATGAATTTAATACGAAAGCTTCAGCTGCTGTTGCTGTTGCTATTGCCGCCGAGGGTAGACACTCATTTATCTTATGTGCCAATGACGAGCAATCAACACTCAGCACTCGATGTCACTTTTTCCCTGTTTTCTTCGTTTTCTTCGATGGGACAAGTGTAAGCCGGAAAATACACACATCTGCACACATATGCTTATAGTGTCGATATCGAGTCCTGGGCCACCACCCCAGCAAAAAAAAGGACCACACTTTCCGATTGGGTTTGGAAAAAAATACCAAGACTGCCGTGATTTACTTCCCCCTGGTTGCGAGAAATCCCAAATAAAATAAAATTAAATACGCATCAGGAGCACAAGTGCTAAAGGCCCGCGGCCAGGTCGCCAGTCCCTCGTCTGGCTGATAAAAACAATATCAATGGCCCACTGAAAAGAACCACCCTCAGTCCCAATTCCAATACCAAAATCCGCCGAAGGACGACCGTCTGGGCCAAGATTGGAGGCAAGGCTAAGCCACACAGTCACTGTATCGGATGAAACCGGCGCGTGCCGATGACGCACAATTCCCCCCATTGATATTCATGGCCGATTTTCGGCCCGATATACTACTCCTTCCCATTTCGCGTTGCCAAGACCAGACCAGAGCGGAAAACAAAACGGTGCACACATAAATAAATAAAATTTATGGCAGCTAGCATCGGTGAGCCGTCCCAATTGGATTTCGGGGCACTTGTAGTGGGGCTTTGATATGCCCGATTATTTCTGTTTGATTGTTTGATTAGATCGGTGGGCCGGAATCCGGTGAAATGTGGTTAAACGAACAGCCACGCTTAGTGGCATATGTTGACTTAGTTAGTTCTTTGTTTGCGAGGGGGTTTCGTAGTGATTAATTTGATTGGAAGTACTGTGATATAAATATGCTTTCCTTGGGGGTGTTATTATCATTAAAGGGCAATATTTAATCTGCAAATATTATGATATTTTAATCAAATAATAAACGGAGTTATCCAGTTTTATTTTTGATTTGTACTACCTTATTTATAAAGAACAGCATTTTTCCCAGAAAGGTAATACAATAATAATAAGGCATTTAGTTAATATCAGAGAAATAATTAATATTTCAAATTAGGATATTCATAAATCTGTCGTTAAAAGAACTGTAAACCAAATTTTAATATGATTTAGGAAAAATAAATTAAAAACATTTAATATTTTGCTAATTTGTTATTTTCTTATTTGTCCCCCCAATTTAATTTGTATCAGAAAAGTAATATTATTGACTTAATTTTTATAGATGTTAAGGTTTTTTAGATATCTTAGTTATAACCTGTTAAGATTATGTCTAAACAAGGCATACTTCGCAATAAAAAGTCTACAAATTTTTCAGTACATATTTTTCTGTATGCAATATCATATCTACATTTTAAATAATTGTAAACAACAATAACGTTGATGAATAAATAAATCAGAATCCATTAATATTTTACTTAATTGTATTTTCCTCTTTTTCTCCCTAATTGTATCAGCTATTAATTTCAATTAAATGAGCAAAACAAATTCTCCCCATCGCAATACTATTTAACTAATCTGGCTACAAGAACGCACCCCCGCGAAGAAGGATTGATTCCCGCCACCGCCACCCCAGCCTCTGTGCAGTGTGCTGCGAACTTCAGTATTTATTCCGGCCAAGTCGAAAGGGCTCTAAAGTCTCGGTTTATCTAAATGCTGCATTGTACTGCTAAAGTGTCCCCTGAGATTTTCCGAGGCGTTGAAGCGTGCCACCCCGGTTTTGGGCCAACAAAATGCAGTGGTTTCCGGTTCGCCAGCGACCCCAGCGGCCCAGGGCCATAGTGGGAGTTAATTCGCCAAAGTCAGTAACCTCATCAAAGAACGGCTAACCGTCTGTCTGAAGTCGGGTGTTTGGGACTGGGTCTGGGTCTTTTAGCCAAAGCTATAGCCTGCTGCTGGGGGTGTCGTCTACTCCACCGACGCCACATTAAATTCACGCCAAACGACGTGAGGCGCATATGTTTATGAGTCTCGTCGAGATTGAAAGCCAGGAGTGGAATCGAGTGGAGTGGCATGCCCATGGTTAACCGAAAGCGAGGCAGGACACTCCGTGCATAAAAGCCTCATGGACACCGCTTTGCCGATGCTGCTGGCTGCTGGCACTTGGCTCTTGGCTTTCTCTCCTCGCCGCACGCTGCCTGCTAATGGATTTCGTGGCACTGCCAATTGAAGGGTTAGGGTTAGGGCTAGGGCTAGGGCTGCAGGAGAAGTCCTCTTCTGGCCGCGCAGCATGCTTTCAATTTACTTCCACTTCCACTTCCTCCACCAAATGCCCGGCTCTGTTATTGTTGTTGCTGTGACTTACGCACCGTGAATGAATGCCAAAAGGCGCAAGGAGGCGGGGCAGGAGGTGGTGCCCGTGCCCGGGGATGCGATGCGATGGCCCAGGACGATACACACAAAATAATTATAAGTTCTTTAATTAAAAAAAAAGGGAAGGACGTCTTTGAATTCCATATAAACTTATTCATGGTAATGTTTGCCATAAACTATATTCAATTAGAATTTTTGTTTCAATTGTGAGCATAAAATTAAAAGCTAAACAATTTTAAGCCTTCATAAGAAATAATACAAAAATTTGTTGTTAAATAAACGCTTTTGTTTACTATTATAGCAGTACAGCTCTAAATATTTTTCTTTCTACTTAAGAGTCCTATTAGTTTTTTCCCAGTGTACAGCTGGGCTTTCGGTGCACGCGACTTTCACACTAACGTAATAAAGAGCTCAACGACACTCAAATTGAATACGTCTCATGGTGCGAATGCCGTAATGATTTTCTATGTGGAACTCGATGCAGATAATGGGGCGACCTTCCAATTCACCCACCATCCCAGTCCATCCCAGCCCATCCCCGCCCATCCCCCCAACCACCCATCCACCCATCCACTCCCCTTTTTCGAGGCCACCCCACGTAGCGTCTGCGGGCTGGGCGTTTTTGTTTTTGTTTGCCTGGTGATAGAAATTAACCCCTCAATTGAGGTTGAATTTAATTTGGCGCAAAATGGCAAGGGGGTGTGTTCCATCCGGCGAGTGTGTGTAGTAGAGTGTAGTGTGTGTGCTTTCCCTTTTCCGGCGGCTGCTCACTTTGCCACCGAAAGTAATATCGCTGTTAACGCTAAAGGGCCATTGTCAAATTGTCTCTTATTAATTATGATGATGCGTGTGCCGACTCCGTCGAAGGGGTGGTGTCGCATGGAATGCAAATTTCTGGGTCTGGGTCTGGTTCTGGTTCTGGTTCCATGGGCCTGGGCCTGGCGTCTTTAACGTAATTTATTGCGCTCTGCTTACGGGCAGGCTTACGGCTTACGGCATATTCGGAACAGTTATAGTGAAAAGTTAAGGCCGGCAGGGTGCTGCGAGGTCTATATCTGGTGCTTCTTTCGAAATCCGTCTGTTTTTTTGGACAACGGCAGGGGTTGAGTGGAGTGGAGTGGATGCCGGAGATAAGGTGGGCAGAGATCCCGGAGTCCTCCGGCTCCGGGTGAATTGATTTGGGACGAAACTATGCAAGGCACCCATGCAAAGTTTGCTTAATTTAGCCCAGACAATGGGGCTCCGTTGAACAATGGCGCACAATGCCATCATCGGGGCACAACACACACACTCTTGTGGTGACCAGACCCCCACAATCGGTTTTTGGGGTCCTTCGAATGCAATTCGACAGCTTAAACTCCCGGGGGAATTTCGAATTAAGCCGGCTAAATATTTCTTATGCAAAATTTTAATCGAAGTGGGGGATAAGTCCTCGTCTATGAAACTTTAAGTTCTAGGTTCTTTAAGATGGGACTAGCAATTTGTCTTGAAAGAGTAAAATTATATTTTCTTAAAGGATCGATTTTATTAGAAAAGAACAACTTATTCTTATATGGCCCTTAGCCATTAACTTAAATCGGCAAATTTGTATTTTTTAATCGGAACTAGAAGTTTGCATTTTTAAAAACCCCTAAAAAAATAAAACTATTTTAATGGTGTTTGACTATTTATATGATATATATATCTCAGTTTTCTTTGCTTACATTAATTATGTATTTTGTATACAAAAAATAAAGTTCCAAAAATAGTTCCTTAATAGCCCTTTAAATTCACTACTTAAAATTCGTAAACATAATACATAATTAGAAAATCCTAAGAAACCAATCACCACCATAAATCAAATCGGTTCTAGTGAGATTATTTATATATTTTAAATAGGGTATCTTTAAGTCGAACCATAAAGTTCCCAAAAGAGTTCCTAATTAGCCCTTCACATTCATGACTAGTGTTCCACAGGCCTAGCAAATATCTGTGACCAAAGTTAGCCAGCGGACACCTTAGGTGTTGCGGGATGCCACATCTCTCAGGCGCTGGCTGACGCTGACCCCCAAAGTGCCACAATTTATGGAGTCGCAGCAAGTCGCCTAGCGCCCGCTGATCGCGTCTTGCGAATCGCGTTCCATTCACTGGCGATATTTCACTGCTTTATTAAGTTAATTTCATATATCACAACTGCAGGCGCCAGTCGCTTGTAGGGCATTTGAGTGGCTATTCCCGCGACATCCCCGATTGGAGCACTCCTTCTGACCAGGACTGGCTGTGGTGCGCAGCTTGAGCTCGTTACTTTGATGCATTTGGGGCGCGCGTTTATTTGTGGACGCCACTTGAACAACAGCGGGGAACAGCACTGGAGAAAATTACCAGTATAGTTTACTAAGAGTTTTACGTTAAGAAAATTAAATCAACTATTTATGGTCAATGAGTTTATTAGCTCCAACTCTTTATACAGTTCACTGTTAGTTCATTAGCTCCATACAAATCTTCATACAAATCACTTAACACTCAAATGCAAATTAATAAGTATTGCTATTGAACCTATATATTTCAAATGTATATTTCGCGATTTAATTATGGAACTTTATTACTACAATTAACTTGGTAAAGCTTTATAAAACTTGTAGAACATAAATAAATTTGTTTAAAGACCAAATCAGAAATTTATAGATGTCTTGAAAATTGTTGTAATACAAACTTTTCTATACAATTTCAAATTTCATTCTCTACATTTGCGCCAAATAAAAAAAATTATTAATAAAAAATATCAATTGAAAATTCATTATTCTAAAATTTACAATTTACGTTTATTTGTTTGCTTTTTTTAATTAGACATATTTGTATGCTTAACAAGTTTACTTTTTTTTTGTGCACCTCTTACAAGCTGTTCTGCCGTTTGCAAGTGCACTAAAACAAGCGAATGGAGCTCGATTAAGATAGCTCACCAAATCTGCGGCCCGAACAATGCCCAAATTGGCAACATCACTCAATTGATTTGCGGCGTCCCCAGCTGCGACCCCTTTCTCCTAAAAAGTCGACGGTTTTTTATGCCGCCGACCGCCCATTAGCCACATGCGCGCCTGCGTGACACAACGGCATCAATCAAAGTTTCACCCGTTATTCCCCATGACGTATGTGTGTGTGTGTGTGTGTGTTTTGTGGGTGGGTGGTGGCTTTGAGGGTGGGGGAGGGGTATTCGCGGTTCGACTTTGCCATAGGCGTGTATTGGATTCGTTTGCCTGTGCCGGCTGCGCGTAAAAAGACATTTTGACAAATTCAAGTAGCGCCATCTACACTCGACTTTAATAGCTTTTATACTGCTTGTCACGATATTTCATCAGTCAAAAGGGGCCGTGGCGTGGCCCAAACCACGGCCAACACAAGTATAAATGGATTGACACACATGGCACTGGCACTTCGATGGTGGGAGGGGCATATACGGAAAAAAAAAGCTAGAGGAAGCGCGAATTTTATTCGATGTTATTTCCATTTGAAAATGAGTTATTGACACATGTAGCCACCCCCGAAAAAAAGGGACAACCCGTCGCAACCGCAGGACCAGTTCCCGATCTCCAGTACCCCGATTTCCCAATCCCCGAATCCCCGGAAAATTTTTGGAACATTGCGTGGGAGCGGCCGGGCAAAGAGCGCGCATAAATTTTGGGCTTCCAAAACAAAAAAAAGAAACAGAAATAAAATGGGGGACTCCCCTTTGTTTTCCCCCATTACACACTCAGATTGCGATTTGCCTGCTTTCTTTTCTCCGATTTGATTTATTTTATTTGCTTTGTGCGGCGCCGCAAGTGCTTCGCCCAATGGTTTATTAATATTGTAGGCGTTGCTAGTAACGTGCCGCTTTTGTTTGGCGAAGTGATTCGCCAGCCGGATACGTTGTTATATTATAGTCCCACAACGAGGCCGGTGGAAAGCGGTTAATCAAATATCCCTCATTATGGTCGTCATAGCACAAGTTATTCGCCTTGATTTGGGCGTTTGGGGGGTTAGGTTAACTAATTTGGAAATAAAATAGTGGGTGATATTTCATCGGAAAATGATTGGGGCTTTTATTTAATGACCGCAATTCGGTAAAAAGTTTGTTTTGACAGGTTTTTAAATGGTTTATTGAAATATTATTAAGCTAACAAATATAAAGAAATTCAACAAGAATGTGCATTTTAAATTCACTGTTTTTAGCTTAATGAAAATGTTTTATTTTTTGCCATATTAAAAACAAATAGAAAACCAAAATGATTATAAATTAATATAAATAAGAAAGTAGGGTTCTAATTTAATTATTATATCTGATTGACATTTAAACCTATGTTAATGAAGTTTAAGTGTCCTGAATCTCACTCATGAATCTCCGCTTAAAAACATTAGGGATAATAATAACCAAATCAAAATATTCAGCTAAGCCATTTTCTTGCATTTTCCTAAAGTTTCTTTCAACTACAAATCTTAAAGCACTCCAATGACCCTGAAAATCTTATTTACCAAAAACTGGACCCTAAAGAGAGTGTTGCATTTTCCCCTCCAGACGACTAACGTAGGATGACAGAACTAGTTAGATGACTGATTGATGAAGTAGATGAACGAACGAACAAGTGATGAAGCGGATTGCGTACGTGTGTGCCACATTAGATATTCATACGCACCGTGGTCGGGATTTGGCCACCAGGAGTAGATGTATGTAGATTGCGTTTTTGGGGCGATGAGACGAATGTCCTGGGGCCGCCCAGGCGCTGTTGCTGTCTGATAAATCACATATTTTCGCTGATCAAATCAATCTAATTGACATCACTCAAAATGATGGCGGAAAAGTTTCCACATTCATTTTCGCATTGGCAACAACAACAACTAAAAAACTGCGAATAAATGAGTTCCACCCCCAAAACGAACGCCCCGGGGTCTGTTTTGGTTTAATGGTGGCTCTGTTTTGCTCTTGTGGTGCGTTCCCATTCCGCAGAATTCAGCTTCCAGCTCCATCTCCACATCCCCCATTTCCCATTTCCCATTTCCCAGTTGCCTATGCGCTGAAGCAGCGTGATTTATTTTCATTCCGATGGCAACGCCACCCAAATTCAACGCTCCGTCATCCTGACATTCGAATTGAAATGCAAATTCTGACGAATGTGCGCTGGTTTTGCGCACATGCCTGAATGGAGCGGAGCGGTACAAGGAGGGCAGCAAGGACATCATGGCTGAGGGAGGGGGAAAATGGGAGGACGACGGATTGACTGACGAATGACTCCCGGCGACAGTATAGGCGGTAAATGAGCGAGCTATCCATGTGTGTTACTTTCTGGATACCACACTCGTATATACACCAAGCATCAATGTACTCCACACACTCGCATGTGCCGAACCCATCCACATAGATATGGATTTGGATTTGAAATGGCATATGGGCATACGTACACCTTCGAATGTGCGTATCATTTCACATGCATCCCACGCCATTTGAATTGAATAGCATCTCATTTACTCTCGCATCATTATTTTTTATTCGAGTACCTAAGACGCTTGAGGACGAAATCCGGCTGCCAGGCCGTGTCCAATCGACTACTGAAGTGTGGTGCTGCCTCAATCGAAATATATCGGATAAGTTATCGTCTTAAGTGGATTTAAGCCCCATAAAGATATGAAGCTGATTGTAGGATACCATAGTAAAGTATTGAATACAACTTTGAATTGCAATATACAATACAGATACACCTTTCTGTGAAAATATAGACTTGTGGTTTAGTTCCTTAAAAATCTACGTTTAAATAATGGCTTGTAATTTTAATGATGTAACCCCTTTCTAAATTTCCAAAAAATGGCTTTGCGGAACCAGCGACTAAAACCTGAAGTTTCAAGACAATAACTTCTCTTACAGACTTCCGATTCGTAAGAGGTATATCTTAAAAGGCTTGTGACTAAATTCTCTAAAAATCTGCATTTAAATCTTGGTTTGTAATTTTGGATCGATTTTTTTATAATTTTAATGATGTTACCCCTTTCTTAATTTCCAAAAAATGGCTTTGCGGAACCAGCAACCAAAACCTGAAGTTTTAATTCCATAACTTATCTTACAGACTTCCGATTCTTAAGAGGTATATCTTAAAAGGCTTGTGACTAAAATCTCTTAAAATCTGCGTTTAAATCTTAGTTTGTAATTTTGGATCGATTTTTTTGTAATTTTAATGATGTTACCCCTTTCTTAATTTTCAAAAAATGGCTTTCCGGAACCAGCTACCCAAACCTGAAGATTTAATTCCATAACTTATCTTACAGACTTCCGATTCTTAAGAGGTATATCTTAAAAGGCTTGTGACTAAAATCTCTAAAAATCTGCGTTTAAATCTTAGTTTGTAATTTTGGATCGATTTTTTTGTAATTTTAATGATGTTACCCCTTTCTTAATTTCCAAAAAATGGCTTTCCGGAACCAGCTACCCAAACCTGAAGATTTAATTCCATAACTTATCTTACAGACTTCCGATTCTTAAGAGGTATATCTTAAAAGGCTTGTGACTAAAATCTTTAAAAATCTGCGTTTAAATCTTAGTTTGTAATTTTGGATCGATTTTTTTGTAATTTTAATGATGTTACCCCTTTCTTAATTTCCAAAAAATGGCTTTCCGGAACCAGCTACCCAAACCTGAAGATTTAATTCCATAACTTATCTTACAGACTTCCGATTCTTAAGAGGTATATCTTAAAAGGCTTGTGACTAAAATCTCTTAAAATCTGCGTTTAAATCTTAGTTTGTAATTTTGGATCGATTTTTTTGTAATTTTAATGATGTTACCCCTTTCTTAATTTCCAAAAAATGGCTTTCCGGAACCAGCTACCCAAACCTGAAGATTTAATTCCATAACTTATCTTACAGACTTCCGATTCTTAAGAGGTATATCTTAAAAGGCTTGTGACTAAAATCTCTAAAAATCTGCGTTTAAATCTTAGTTTGTAATTTTGGAACGATTTTTTTGTAATTTTAATGATGTTACCCCTTTCTTAATTTCCAAAAAATGGCTTTGCGGAACCAGCAACCAAAACCTGAAGTTTTAATTCCATAACTTATCTTACAGACTTCCGATTCTTGAGAGGTATATCTTATAAGGCTTGCGACTAAAATCTTTAAAAATCTGCGTTTAAATCTTAGTTTGTAATTTTTGATCGATTTTTTGTAATTTTAATGATGTTACCCCTTTCTTAATTTCCAAAAAATGGCTTTCCGGAACCAGCTACCCAAACCTGAAGATTTAATTCCATAACTTATCTTACAGACTTCCGATTCTTAAGAGGTATATCTTAAAAGGCTGGTGACTAAAATCTCTTAAAATCTGCGTTTAAATCTTAGTTTGTAATTTTGGGTCGATTTTTTTGTATTTTTAATGATGTTACCCCTTTCTTAATTTCCAAAAAATGGCTTTCCGGAACCAGCTACCCAAACCTGAAGATTTAATTCCATAACTTATCTTACAGACTTCCGATTCTTAAGAGGTATATCTTAAAAGGCTTGTGACTAAAATCTCTTAAAATCTGCGTTTAAATCTTAGTTTGTAATTTTTGATCGATTTTTTGTAATTTTAATGATGTTACCCCTTTCTTAATTTCCAAAAAATGGCTTTCCGGAACCAGCTACCCAAACCTGAAGATTTAATTCCATAACTTATCTTACAGACTTCCGATTCTTAAGAGGTATATCTTAAAAGGCTTGTGACTTAAATCTCTAAAAATCTGCGTTTAAATCTTAGTTTGTAATTTTGGAACGATTTTTTTGTAATTTTAATGATGTAACCCCTTTCCTAATTTCCAAAAAATGGCTTTGCGGAACCAGTGACTAAAACCTGAAGTTTAAATTCCATAACTTATCTTACAGACTTCCGATTCTTAAGAGGTATATCTTAAAAGGCTTGTGACTAAAATCTCTAAAAATCTGCGTTTAAATCTTAGTTTGTAATTTTGGATCGATTTGTTTGTAATTTTATTGATGTTACCCCTTTCTTAATTTCCAAAATATGGCTTTGCGGAACCAGCGACTTAAACCTGAAGTTTTACGTCAATAACTTCTCTTACAGACTTCCGATTCTTAAGAGGTATGTCTTTAAAGGCTTGTGACTAAAATCTCTAAAAATCTGCGTTTAAATCTTGGTTTGTAATTTTGGATCGATTTTTTTTGTAATTTTAATAATCTTAATTTCCAAAAAATGGCTTTGAGGAACCAGCAACCAAAACCTGAAGTTTTAATTCCAAAACTTATCTTACAGACTTCCGATTCTTTAGAGGTATATCTTAAAAGGCTTGTGACTAAAATCTCTAAAAATCTGCGTTTAAATCTTAGTTTGTCATTTTGGATCGATTTTTTTTTAATTTTAATGATGTAACCCCTTTCCTAATTTCCAAAAAATGGCTTTGCGGAACCAGTGACTAAAACCTGATGTCTAAATTCCATAACCTATCTTACAGACTTCCGATTCTTAAGAGGCATAGCTTAAAAGGCTTGTGGCTTAATTCTCTAAAAATCTGCGTTTAAATCTTGGTTTGTAATTTTATATCGATTTTTTTGTAATTTTAATGATGTTACCCCTTTCTTAATTTCCAAAAAATGGCTTTGCGGAACCAGCTACCCAAACTTGAAGATTTAATTCCATAACTTATCTTACAGACTTCCGATTCTTAAGAGGTATATCTTAAAAGGCTTGTGACTAAAATCTCTAAAAATCTGCGTTTAAATCTTAGTTTGTAATTTTGGATCGATTTTTTTGTAATTTTAATGATGTTACCCCTTACCATCACTAGCAAAATATTTTGTTCCTTATTACTTTCCAAAAAGAGCCGAACCCTAGGATTTAACTTTGGCTACTGCCTGTGCTCATTGCACCACTTATTAATGTATAAAGCCTAGCCCATGTACTCGGGACTATGCTACACACATGGCAAACACTCACCCTGAAACTCCTGCACTGAATCCATCCTTTGCTTCTAATGAAAGCCGGGTCGGTTAATTCAACATCTGCAAAATGCAAGGATGTGGATATTTTTAAACCAATTTCTGTTGCCGGGCGGGCCTACTTAAAGCCGGCATCATCCGCTAGGAGCTAGAGCTGGAGCTGGAGCGGGATCAGAAACAGGAGCTCGTCCATCAGCCTGGACGTATGTAGTACGTGGTGTCTGCCAGCATGTAAATGCTGCTTACAGGCCCAGACAATATTAACAATTCCCCGCAACTTGGCCGACACTGTACTCGAAGGGTCGTCCCTCAGTGTGTGTGCGAACATTATATGCACATAAAGTGCCCTGCTTCTGCTCCTTCAACTGCAGCCCTCGTTTCTCTTCCTTCGTCCTTCGCGACACTCGTGGCAACCATGTTGGTGTTTTTGTCCCCGCCATAGACGCTGCTCCTTGGCCACGTTAACAACTGTATCCCTTGTGGGCGCTCTCTTTTGATGTAGACGAGGATGTCCTTCGTGCCCTGTAGGAAATGCTGCCAGGCCGTGTCCTGGCATCGTCCTAAAAGTATGCTGTAATTTTTTTTAGTTCCTAGCGAAATTCTGCCATGATCGTAGGGGTAGAAAATAAAATAAAATTCGGGGCTGAAATTGAAATTGATTTGTAACTTAATATAAAAATAAATATATATATATTTTTTATTTTATTTAACAATTAATGCTTTCATTAAAAAACCCCATTTTCAAAATATTAAACGTAGTTTCTAAAAAACCTATTTTATTGAAAAAATAAAAAAGAAATATTCCACAAAACATATTACCTGGGATATTATTTATTAAACACGTACAATTTTTTAGAAAATCAATTAATGTATTTATATTTTTTAATTTGATCTCAGTTTAATGTAAAAATTTGATTGAAAAGTTTTTATCGGAAATAAATGGAATTTTGTATGCATTTTATTTAGTGGAAAAGTGTTACTGTTGTAAATGATTTTGTTATTAATAATTTAACTTTTTTGGTAAAAAATAACGTGAACTTTTAGATTAGCTTCAAATTCGTGCACTGAAACTCGTAAAAAATCTGGGCTCTTCCCTTATAAAGTCCATCCACATATGAACAATCGTGTGTACCTAACACTCATGTGGATGTGCCTCGTGTGTGTTGTTCTTGGACTGCCACTGCCGCTGTCAGTGACGTCGTCGTCGTCGTCGTTGTTGCCGTTGCCTTTGTCGTTGTTGTTGTCAGTGTCGGTCTCGGCGGTCCAGTCGCTGGTGAAGGCAAAGTTGTTCAAGTGGCAGCTTAATTCGCATAAAATGAAAACACGCTGTCTACATTGTTCCTACAACTTTTGGAGTTTTTTATGGCACTTAAAATGGCTGCTAGACAAAGGCTTAACAAACGGCTACTGCAGGATCTACGGCTCCTGCTCTCTCTTTATTACGTCTGTGCTGGCGTATGTGCTCCTTTCATTTTGGCCAACTTGAAGACAATAATGGCGTATCTAACAGGCTTATTAAAGGTGGTCTGGTCAAAAAAACAAAAAAAAGAGAAGACACAATGCAATCTCAGTAGCAAAGAAAAAAACCGGTTGGCTGATTCGCTACGTAGATATGGATATGAGGGATATGACCTCTTTTAAAAGTGTCGCCCCCACAGCAACACTTCTGCCCAAAAATCAATAAATGCAAATTCATTTTTATTGTTAACATTTAAATAAAAGGTTGGACTTCATGGGCAGTATACAATGTAAAAAGCCGGGGAATGCCACCTCCGATAAACCAACATCAATGAAAGCACTCACATTTTTTTATAAATTCCCTGTTCTTCATCCGCAAGCGCCAGACCTTTGCGGGCGCAGCTCCATTTCGCCCAGTCCACCTGGCACACGGACATCAGGCATCAGAGTGTTAAACGGAAAGTCCGCAAATAATCGACTACGGTGAATCCCATTTTTAAAGCAGGAAATTCAAGGAATTTAAAGGCTCATTTTCCGGTAATGTAAGCCGTGCGAAATATTTAAATCAATTTAATTTCAAAGTAAGTAAGCTTTAAGGAATAATATTTTATTGTGCTCTAAAATATTAGTTGGATTTTAAAACTAAAACCCTTCTTTAATATATTTGTTTATCTATTTGAGTTTAAGAAAACTAGAAGGTATGAAAGGTTAAATGACAAATAAATTATCACCCTTATGAGTAGCAAAGAATAATAATAAAGACATTATATAAGAATTTTTGTAGAAAACATTTCATTAACTTCCTGCAAATGGAGGCTGGTATTTTTTAATAACAGTCAAGGGGTTGCCACAAAAAGCGTGCCAAGCGAATGAACAGCTTAATCGCCAGCACGAACGCTAAACACTCACTGTAGCGGTGGCTCCCGTTAAAAGCGACCCCTAAAAGCCATAAACTAAACCTGTTCCCCCAGCTGATAGTTGGTCTTTTCATAGCTGGATAGGTTTTTAGAAAGAGTCTCAGTTGGTAACCCAACGATTGCCAAACTGAATTGAAGCTTTCTTAATGCCAATCATTTTTTTTTAATTTGGTTTTAGCTTTCAAAGACAGCTTATACATAATTTAATAAATCACTGTTCAATATACTATACTATAAAAAGGTGTAAGTGTGCTTCCTAGCTTCTTGTTAAAATAAATAAATATATATTAATCATACAAAATAATAATTGCGATAGTCACGCCCAGTATTTTTTGCATTGCCTGCTGCTATATAAATTTCACATTTAATGGTGAGAATGGGTTGAAAGCATTAATAAGTTATGTTTGTTTAGAAAAAAATTAGCAATGTTTCTCAATAATTTACACACTTAACAAGGTTTCCCGAAGAAATGTGCGTGCAGTGGCGCTCTTCATTAAAATAAAAATTCATTTTGCTAAAAAGTATTCATATGGCATATGGGAGGAGGGCTGTCAGACGGTGGATTCAGTCTACCGTCAAATGAAACAAATTCTATTTTAGTCGAACGCGAGAAATAGTTGCATGCCACACAACAAAGCAGACTCGTTCCTAGACTGGATTATGAATATTCATCGGTGGCCTTATTTTATTCGCACAGAAGCGTAGAAATTTGACCCAAAACTCAGGAGCGTGTCAAGCTGGCGTTTACAAAATATAGGTATTTCGTCTGCTTACTGCCCAAACTCCAATGTATAGTATATTATCTATTTTGAAACAATCAATCGAGTACGTTAGGTATCGCCATTCCCACAGCCAAAGGCAGGCAACGACCCTTCGTGTAGGTCCAACTTCTTGCTCCACTGCACCCAAGTGCAATCCGCTTGCATGTGGATGTGGATGTGGATATGGACGTAGATGTGGCCAACTGGCCGTCGCCGATCTGCGGTGTTGCTGTTGCAGTTGCAGTTTAGCGGTTATATTCTGCATAAATGAATATGTAATTTATTTTATTATGGTGCAAATTGCGAATTGAATTGTTTTTAATTATTCCATACTTCGCTGGTAACCGCCAAGTTTTCCTAACCGCACACAGAGTCTAGCCAGTCGGTTAGTTACGAGCGTATGAGCACGAACAATTCGTACTTATTCGCGATCGGAAACAAAATACTTTTGGACACAAAGACCAAAACAAAACTGTTAATTAGCTTGGTTTCTCAAAGCGAACTAGGAAGGTCTAAGTAGAAAAAAAGAGTGGAACGATTTAAACAAAATTGTTGCATGCTAACTTTTGGGACTTTAATTATATTGTTTAAGGTGAAAATAATGCAAATGCGGAAATTCATCTACAATTCGTTGATCTATTAATTCCAATTAAAAATAATGAGGTTGATTTTTAATTTTTAGAATACGAAAATCAGTGGGAAAATAATAACGTTTTCGTAATTATTTTTTTATGCAATTATATTTGAAGGCAAAAAAAAGGTGAATAACATAGGAAGGAATCAATTATGGTTATTATAATTTTGGCCCAAAATTAAATTCGCAAGTAAAAACAGTTATGATTTCACTTTGGCGTAAAGCAGTGAAGTTTTTAAGTTATTTTATCTAGTCTTAACGAAACCAAATAAATTAATAATGTCCTAACAATCAAAGATTTAAGCCTATTTTTGTATTTATTAGAGAATTTGTATATTACCCCATTCAACCGCTTTTAACTTCAAAACCTCACGAAAATCGGAAAAAAGATAAATCATAACACTAGTGAATTTGACCTGTGACATGTGCACTTAACACATACTTTAGTTTAATACATTTTATGACCGTTCTCGGACCTTCAAAGTATCGCAGCGGCAGTATGCAAATTCGCTTGCGTTTCGTGTGCGCTTCGGAGGATATTACTTCGTTCTCGACTGGTTCTACACCTTTTAACCATAACAAGAGTGAGTGTGGTGGCCGTGCTACCTGGCCGACAGCCGGCTGCGGCTTTCTTGAACTAATTAAAAATTCCAGCGCCGCAATTGCGAAATTGGTCTCTTATCGGTTGTATCATCGACGCCACGAACGCTTAAACATGATGCGCTGATGAATAGCTGCCTAGGCTAAGGGTGTACCACATATCGTATATGCTTTAGATGGGCAAGGGGTTGGGTGGCGGTGAAAATGGGAAAGCATATTTATTTATGAATACGATTATTTTGCCCATGATAATTTTTTGTTTCTCTCGATGGGCAGGTTTATTTTGCAATGTCGATGGTGCCCGCAAAAGCGACGGAGGCGTTTTGCGAAACAATTTCTGTTTATGGTCCCAGACACGCGACGAACATAGTTGCGTGGCTTTTCATCATACGAATAAAAAAAAATAAATAACGAGCGCAGGAGAAAACTCTTAGGCGCTCCGCAAGGTATTTTTTAAACCCATTGCATGGCATTACCTAGCTCGTCAAGGAAAACTAATGGAAACATATGCTACAGTCCGTTGGTCCAGCACCTTTGAAGGAGCCTACATTTCGTCACGAATTGAAGTCTTGAAGTCTTAAATATCTATTACTTTTGTGTGTCTATGCAAAAAATATTTAAGTAGTAAGAAAACGTTAATCGGATTAGAATTATCCAATGCATTTATTAAACTTGTATTTTAAATTTATTTATGTATATACCTTTATATATTAAATATTAATAACCATTACCCGCTTTATTACAATTTAATTGAGAGCTATGACTATTTATGACTAGTCAAATATAATTTACCTTAGTGGTTTTATGAAAGTTCACGAGTAAAAATTTGAATCCTTGCTTTTTTTTCTTTTACTCTTTATGTTTTTATATAAAGAAATAAATATAAATATAATTTACCTTAGTGGTTTTATGAAAGTTCACGAGTAAAAATTTGAATCCTTGCTTTTTTTTTCTTTTACTCTTTATGTTTTTACAAAATGAATTATGTTTTAATTTATATATACCTTATGGTTTTATGAAAGTTCACGAGTTCCTATATGCAAATATTTGATTGGCTATATTTGAGGTTTTCAGTAATATTATAACAATATCAACAGCAAGTTTAAAATTTGAATCCTTGCTTTTTTTTCTTTTACTCTTTATGTTTTTACAAAATGAATTATGTTTTAATTTATATATACCTTATGCTTTTATGAAAGTTCACGAGTTCCTATATGCAAATATTTGATTGGCTATATTTGAGGTTTTCAGTAATATTATAACAATATCAACAGCAAGTTTAAAATTTGAATCCTTGCTTTTTTTTTTTACTCTTTATGTTTTTACAAAATGAATTATGTTTTAATTTATATACAAAGTGTACCAGATCTTGAATTATAAATATGTATTATAAATATTTGTATATTTTATTGTGTTAATATCCTAAACTTCGGCACAGAATCAGCACCCCCGCTGTGATAGATGATTATCTAGAACACTATCACGCAATTGTTGACTGAACAATACTTACATGAAAGCGCTGTGGGGACTTCAGGTAGTTCAGGTAGCAGCAGTTGTCGTTCACCGGGTGCAAAGTCCACGCGGCCGGGGGTCACTTGTAAAGCTTCAGCGTTTCAGCGTTTCAGCGTTTCAGCGTTCCAGCGTGCCCGGGGTCATGGGCGTTATAAAGCCGCCGAGACGTTGGTTGACAAGCACGTGACAGTGTAAACTTTGGCACTCTTGTGTTTGCTCATGTCGTGTGGAGCTGTTGATCTAACGATACTCCTACCTTGGCCCAATCAGGGGCACGCACTTTTGGGTTATTCACAACTTTGGGATATTTGTGGATATAGATATGTGTGTGGATACGGTTACGGATACGAAAACCACCCACCGCCACCCATCGTGTGGCAACCTGTTTTGGCCTTGCGCGCCCACTCTCGCCCATGATGCGCGCATTACCGAGTTCGAGCGCATACTAGTTGTGTGTTGCATGCTCGCTTTTGGCCAAAAGCACTCATTGCAAAAGAGAGTGGCGGAGAGAGCGAGAAAGAGAGAGGGTTGCCGGTCGGCACAAAAGTTGCGCATGTGCAGTGGAAAACGGGTTTTCTCCGCCGGTGCAAAAGAGATGGGTAGTCCGATTCGCGGGCGTTACTGCTCTTTCCAGGTGGGCGGCAGGCGGTGGGCGGTGGTTGCAACTGGAACTTGGAACGTGGAAATCGCTCCGCCTCCTTGAATGCCACGAAATATGGCCAAAATGCTCGGGCAGCCTTGGTATTTTTAGGCTACGAATATGCCAGGTTTTAATTAGTACACATGGCCGGAAAAACCAGGGGGTGTTCTCAAATCGCCAGTGGGTGGGTGTCTGGGTGGCGACTGTTTATGCTTCTCCATCATACCTTTGATCCAATTTAGAAATACCATGGAGCCTGCCAAATGGCCAATTAACTCACTTCTGATCAAAGGCAGCGCAATTCCCTTTCAAGGACTCCAATATAGCCACAAGCGATCCAAAAACTAGACGGCTATCCGTGGGTTTCAGTGCACCGGGAGAAATGGGCTATGAATTTATGTAATTAATATATTTATTTAGATTTATCAAACCTTATTGTAAACGAATACATATCCAACAACCGATAATAATAAAATAGAATAAATTTCTGATTGCCTTGGATTGCTTTTGAGAACAATGAGCATGTATTATATTAGTTAATTACTGAGTAAGAAAAGACAATGCAATCTTTAAATTGGTTTTCTTTCACAATTGAAAACTTTTCGATGCAAATTCGGCAATGCATTGTTAAACACCGGAATCATTTTCATTTTTATTGATTTTCATTCAAAATAACCAATTTTATATAAACTAAAATCAAGCTTACAACAGCCAAAAAATTATAAAATTAAAGTCCGCCTTTTCTCGTGATAATTTTACTCTCAAAATATTTTACATGAACTTAAGCTTAAACTTTGGTATTAAATATTTAGAATATAGTAAATATTTAAAAATCTAGAAAACCTATTAGTTATAGTTCCTTGGTTTCAATGTTATCAATTTATCTTGGCTTCATTTATTTACCCCTGACATGTTATGAATTGTTAATTTTACGCACTAACGTTTCGATTTGATTTCCGCCGTGTACGAGTCCGTCCGTACATACATTATTTAGACGGGGTGGGATTTTGGGCCTGGGATATGGTTGCGCAGAACACGAGATAATCAGGCGAGCCCAGAAAGGGGCCTAGCCTGCTCTTTGTCGAAAATTGCATCCATGTCATGCATGCGCATCCATTCATTACCTCGTGGCTGAGTGGTTGGAAGACAGCGTTTGGCGTTTTGTACCCCAGCAAATATGCCGTGTTCGCATGTTATCCCAAATGTCCCTGGGAGCTCAACAGCCCCCCTTAGTCCCCATAGCCTCCTAAAACCCCCTTTTTTTCGAGCCCCTGGCCACCCTCGGCCGACCAGACAGTGTGTACTTTATTTTGCCGAACGAACAAACATCTTGTCGGACGAGCAAGCAAATGACTTTTCCCGTCCCAACTTTCAGCCGTTGTCCTTTCTGCGTGCCGTGCTTTTTTGTTACCTCTATCGGTACTAGTTTAGTCCCGCCATTTTGTGAGGGTAACGCCACGAAAATCCTTTCAGGTGATACGAGTAATGCCAAAATACTGCATACAATTTGGATGGCATTACCGGATTCAACAAGGTGCGATAGCAACTGCCCTTATATGTGGGAAACTGTTAATTAAATCTTTAATTAAAGGCGCTAGCAAGAAAATGAGTTTAAGCATTCTCGATAATAAAGCTGTGATGAAAATCATTAAATATTGTATTATTTAAGGAACTATATAACTGTTGAGATGTTTGCTATGGAGGGCTTGCTTATGTTCATATGTTTTTGAAAACTTCTTTTTTCTTTGTTGTTAAATAAAAAAAAAACCTGATATTTTGAATAGCATAAATAATGTGAGATCATGCAGTTTAATATGTTGCCTAGCTTCCAAAAGAACTTACAATTTCAATTTAAATTGGTTATGTTTATTGGAATCCGAACACAATGATAATAAAATGTAACATCATTAAAATCAAATTTAGTTTAAATCCTTAAACTAAATCCTTTCGTGTGGTACATTTTAATACATTTTATTGTATTTTGTATTAACTTTTAAAGTGGCTGTGGCCATAATAGCTCAAGAACTATAAATTAGGGAGATTATACTTATAGGGGTCGTTCTTGAAAATGCATATGTTTATTGCTAGTTGTATATTTATTAATTTATATTCCACACTATTTTTTATGACTGCTCATCACAACATGTACATGTATATGGCAATTAGCTTCTGAACTACCAAAGCGCATTCCGATTAGAACAATTATTTTAGCTGACATTAAGATGGGAAAAAGCTTTAAAAACTAATATGATAAATTCACTTATAAAAACCTCTTTGCAATCGGCATGGCAGTATTTGTTTGGCATTTTATGAGGCGCTCAGCCGCAATGGCGAATCTAAATTGTATCCATGGAAGCGGGGCAGCATCTGTTCGGATGCAAATGCTATCTGCAAACTGAATGGGCATATTTATGGACATGGTACAAGCAAAACCTATGACTCGGCTATCATCCAGTTGGCTCCATGATCTCAACGATGGCGAATTTCCGCAACCGCTCATGTCAGCGCGTCCGAGTTTAAATGCGATCTGTGGCGCAGGTATCCGCCAGATACGTGCCAGCAGCCAGCACATAAAGGTATGTAGTAGTATTCTCCGCTGATTCTCCTCTCTGGGCTGGCGACTGTAGAGACAGCCATCGCTGGAAGAAACATGAGCCAAATAAAAAGCCCATTTGCACATAAATTTACTTCCAAAATGCCCGAGATGCGCATCATTCAAACCGAGTGTCCGTGGAATGGGTCCCGGTAACTGGACACCGGATGCAGATAAATCTTTGCGCTGCCGCCGGCTCTGGGTCTTAAAAGCAAGTTGCGTATTGCGAAGCCGGGCTGAATCGGGCCCAGTCGGGCTCAGTCGGGCTTAGGCCAAGTCCTCCACTTGAAGCTCGATCGGAATCACGAGATAAGCTTGCAACAATCTGCAAATCCCTGCTCGCAGCGAGCGGCGACAAACTTAATTGCGCCTATTCCTGCATTAATTGCACACACACGCGCGAGGATGGCGTCGCTGGGCCGCCGGAATGTGTTAATTAAATATTTAAATTATTCGTTTTCGAATTCGTACATCGTGGCCGAATGGATCCTTCATTACTCGAATATCGGTCGCCAGCGAAATTGAAAGATGCGGCACGCACGGTTCCTCCAGTGTTCCCTTCACTGTTTCCCTTCCGCAATCCTTCCTCGCAGGACATATAGTACACTTTTTGGTCTAGACTGTTTGCGGTCATCGGCAAAATAAGAACAACCGCAGCAGCAACATCTGCATCTGCTGCCCAGAGACTCGACAATCGCGTTCGATCAGCGGCGATTTAATTTCGCCATCCAACATTTCTGCTGCACAGAGAAAAAGCCAAGTATCAGGTACATATTTCTAATTTTGTTCTTATGAGAGGCGTATATAAATCTGACAATAATAAAAAAAAATCCGTCAGTAATTTCTGCTGGGGCTAAGACTCCGCCAATAAAATATCCAAAAATATTCAATATCCACATTTTTATAAAGCTTGATAAATTAGTTATAAACATAATAGTGATTCAATTTTGGTTAATGGCGTTAAGAGAGTAGTTACATATCATAATCACGAACAAATGGTAAGACAACTGATGAGTTTCTATATTAAATATATACAAAAGGCAAGTCTGATTTAAGTAGAAGTAGGTATTGCAAGCTCCTAAAATTTTAATTAAGAAAAAGATAGAACAAATGCAAAACTTAAATTTATTATTTCATGCTTTGGTATAAGGAGCAATCTTAAAACCCATTGAATATTTTCTATATTTTTTCTCTGTGTGCCTTTACAAAAAAAAAAAAGTGAAATATGACGACACGCGCCTCCTTTGGGCGAAAGCCACAAAACATTTACATTTTATTTTTACACGAGCCAAATAGAAGCAATCGAAGCGGGCAGTGTCCTTGCGGTGGTGCAGCGCAATTGAAATATATATTAATTAAATGTAGTGCCCCACGGCAGCGGGGCTCATTGCCAATTGTCCAGTTTTGTTCGCCAATTTTCGTGAGGCTTTGTTGTTGTTTTAACTTATTTTTTCGGCCCGGGAACTGCAAATGCAAAACGACGACAGGCGGGCAATAAACATGCAGGCCATCAATGCACGTTTCGGCATAGATAAATTTGAAAATAGCAGCGCCAGCGGTGGGAGCTACAAATTAGAGCTGCTGGGCCAAAAAGCTTGGCGATATATATGGCCATATATCTATATGGCGGTTCCATCAGCGCGGGCATTGAGCCGTTTAAAAGCCAACCGCATGCAACTGGAGAGTGCAGTGTGCAGTGTGTAGTGTGTGTATGTTGTGTTGTGCAACCGCGGAAGTTGCAGGAGGCACAAAAGGGGGATCTCGAACAGTGGCGTCCCGTGTAACCGGCGGCGGGGGCAACTGGCAACTACCAAAAACCAACTACCAACTGGAAACCGCCGCCGCCCTGCAGCGCCAGCGCTCTAGAATGAGTTATTGGCCTTGTTGGCGATTTTATTGCCACGGCGCAGCCATAAAATATGGTAAATTATAGCGGTTTGTTGTTTTGGCCATTTTGTAGCCGAATAATGTTCTACGTGTGCGTCCTCAAGCCCCAATAGACCTGTTCATGTTTCAGCCCCGGATTCGCTGCACACGCCCACAACACAAATGTGGTCTTGTCAAATGGAAACGCGACAAGTTTCTTTGTTTTACAAAAAGGTCCGAACACGCGCCGTTATAATATATCAATAGCCAATAGTCAATGCAGGCAATGTTTTATTATTTCGATTTTCAATTAATTGCATTTGCAGCGGCAAAAAAAATGCTGGTCAAACAAATTATGCGGAAAAATAAGAGTGACATTGTTTTTAAGAAAATGCATTGTTCGATTGATTTAAAAAACTGTTTTGTAAAATAGGGTTTTCTTAAAAAGGGATCAAAACATTATGAATATTTTATATCCCCAAATGCGGCCAATGAGTAACGTACAATTGTTGTTTATTATCTTTGTACACAAACAACTTACAGTAAATAAACAATAAGCAATATATTTTTGAGTGACCCAACAATAATTAATATCTACAAGCGTTGCACAATTAAAAAGATGCAAGTCTGATTAAATGCAGTCCCTCACTCCTTGGCATGTGCCAAAACCATTCTATTGCTCCTGACTTTTCAATTACAACCACCCCGAAAGCGAAATGGGCATCAGATGCTGCAATCCTTTTTGCCACATTGCACCGAAGAGGCAATTGTGCGGAAAACCCCTAAACATGTTTTGGGTTAATTTAAAATGTGGCCCAGCCCGGATTCGCACAGAACAAAGCGCTAAATTAATGTTGTCATTTTCCACTCGGCGGATAAAATGGCCAAAGCCAGCCTCCGACAAAAGCCAAAGCTGGACTCATTATGACTTTGTTGCTGGCGGCAGTTGGCCTCCCATGCAGATGCATCCGCATCCCATGCATTTGCGAAAGAGTGCAATTGACTGCAGATGCTACCATGATTCAAGCGGCTAATTTGAAAATTCCAAAATTTATCTAATTGTCCTTACAGCGACCAGAATCCACCGGAGCTTTAATGAGTTTTCTGGCCTACTCTGCGCCTGTGAATTTCATCTAAATAAGTTGCGTTTTTAAAGTTCGCTCTGGGGTTGCATTGCATTTAAAATTGTTTGTTCACACAAAACGATTTAAAACGATTTAAGTCACGTTTAACATTTCATTTCCGGTCCTAAGCACAATTTAAATTATTACTTACAAGTATGTCTGTACGGTTAACTGGCTTTAAAAAAATATGTTTAAAAAAATAAATTTATAAAAATCAAGTCAATACCCATTGATTAGATAAAGCAACGGTTATTGATTTCTTCTACTTTATATCAATTTTTCAGAGTCTTTAAAAAGTAGAAAGTTAGGTCACTTAAAAACAAATTAGTTTTATTTTGATTGTCACAACTTACGACTCTTTTTTAGAACTTATCGTTTTTAATAAAATTAATAAACCTTAACGCAGACTCCAAAACAAGAGGCGTTAGGTGAGTTTCTCTAATTAGAATCGTGTCCCTCGTAAAGTATATCAATCTGATAAAATAAAGTTGTTGCCCTCCATTTGGTTACGCACAGGTAGCAGCTTGCCCAATTCTTCCAATATATTGCGATCATTATAAAGGGATCAACTGTCAATCTGAATTACCCTGTTTGGTATTGTCCGAATCCGTGGAATTCCATTGCTGAGCTGTTATGGGTAGGTCGATAATTATAATGCGACACCGACGATTTATTATTTTCATTTATAGATGTGACACACACATGAGCCCCGTGATTGAATATATCTATATCTACATATTTCTTCGAAATATGCGACCGCTCCCATGCTCGCTGCGATTAATTAAGTCCATTGGGTCGCAGCGCTCACATTTATTTATATGAGAGCATTTTTAAGAACATTTATAATCAGAAGGGATTGTAATACTTAATCATAAATAACAAACAAAATGAACAAAAATAGTCTATGAAAAATGAGAATAAAATAATGAAACCATGTTAGATATTTCATTATTTCTCATTATTAAATACTTTTTAAATTGTGTATTCATTTATTTAAAATTAAGAATTCAAAATATGTATTTTTGGCAAAAAAGTATTTTGATGCGGTTTGCAAAATGCGAAAATCAAGATCTCTACAGTAACTTTTCTCTTCAAAATAATATTAATACTGTAACTCATAAAGATTTCTGTAGCAGACGCCAACATATCACATTTCATATCTTTACAAAACTAAACAACTATTTTGTTCTTAAGCTTCCGTTTGTTAATTATATGAAATCTGAATGAGATAGCCCATAAATAGATAACCAAAAGCTTTCCGTAGCCATATAAATCTAAATCAAGTTTAGATATATCCATGTGTGAACACTTCTGGTACTCAGAAAGCAAGTAAAAGAAAAATCCTTGATTTTATTCAACTTTATTTATAATTAAATTTGCAAATTTACATAAATACTATTTACAATTACAAAATGTATGCCATTAAAAATGTCTTGAACCAGTTGCTGAACGAAAGAACATTTTGTGTACGAAGAAGTATGTGTGAATTAACTAAATTAGCGCAGTTAATTGCTCGTATAGTACGTACGTATGTATGTATGTATTTATATGCATATATCACAGATACTTAAATTTTTCTACAAATTTATCAAACGAATAAAATAACTAATTACATGTTTACGATTAAGTAACTATTTATGTTTTGCACGGATTAATTATTTGGCCGAGTATATAGTCGAAGGGTTAGGCAAAATCTTAAAGTAACTATTTCTTCAAGTAGGATTTGGGAAACTAATGTTCCGTTCCAGCAATTTAGGATGATTAGCACTAATACAACGTGAAATTTCCTTAAGATCTAATGATGCTATTTAAAATTATTAAGTTGTGTGGATTAAGCACTTAAGGTAGAGTACGAGAGCTAAGACAAAAAGTTCGGGTGATTTATAGCACGGTGGAGTAGTACGGGCTGGCATTATTATTGGTATGCCACTCGGCATGAGACTCGTCGCTCGAAACGAAAGATGAATGAGTTCGTGTGGTGTGCGTTTATTTCGAGTCATTAAACCCGGAGCCGAGTGGAGTGACTCAACCTCCGGGCCCGAAAAAAAACATGACAAAAACACGGCACCGTCTTTCTCAAGCACCACCCAAAGTGGGCGGTTAGAAGTCGGAGCTCCACCACCGCCACCACCGGCAATCATCAACCACCGCCCCACCAAGACGTGTGTGCGTCTCGAAATTTTCAACGGTTGAGTGTAAATATGCTAATTAAAGTTATAAAGCGAAATAATTTATGATATGGTAGGAAATAAAGTTTTATTGCCATACTTAAGCTACATTTATTGCAAAATAATTAGTGTAGTTATCGCTATCTGGTAAATCGTACTCATACTCGTCGTAGTCATCGTAATCGTAATCGTAATAGCGATTGCACTTGTCCCGCCCGTCGAAATGTGTAAGTAGTTTCGCTTGCTATTTGCTATTTGGTATCTGGTAACTGGTAACTGGTATCTGGGCAGTTTTAACTGGTTCAAGGTCGAATTACGACCCGGAACGGCTCTCTGCGAGATGGAAGGCGTTGGAGCCACCCACCATGTGACCATGAGAGTGACTATGACCATGGCCATGGCCATGTCCTGCGTATGCCCCAGCATCGTTACTGTACAAAATGTTGACCATGGAAGCCACCGTCACCGGAGCGGAATGCATCGAAGAACTGTGGCTGCTCCCGCTGTTGCTGCCGCTGCTGCCGATGCTGCTGCTGCTGTTGAGCTTCATAGTGGGCGGCGTTTGGGGCGGCGTATCGGGCTGGATCTCGGGAAACCCCACCCGCTGCGGCACCGGGTGCATACTGATGGGCATAGGAATGGGGATGTGGGTGGGCGTGGGCGTGGGCGGCAGGACCTTGCCGGAGGAGGAACTGCTGCTGCTGCTGCTGGTGCTGGTGCTGGTGTTGGTGTTGGGCAGGTGCATGCCCATGGCCTCGGTGTACGCCGTAGGTATCCGCGAATAGGGCGATCCGCCGGCGTAGCTGCTCATCATACTCAGCGGCGAACCGAGCTCCATCGAGTGGTGGTGGTGTGGTGGTGATGATGTGGCTGCTGCTGCTGCTGCTGCGGCGGATGGTGGTGCAGCTGGTGCTGCTGCTGCTGCTCCGCCGACGACGACGAGGGCGGGTAGAAGTTCTGGCCGAGGTACGCCGCGGTGGGCGGGGGCGTCTTGCAGGCGGCTGTGTCGGCCACGCTCCAGATCTTGGGCTTGCTCGCCGGAACTGGGATGCCACAGTCTCTGCTCAGCGGGTTTTTTTGGGCCGCAAAGTCCCCCGCTTCCTCCTGGCCATAGCCACTTGGATGGTAGTACGGCTGCTCCATTTGTTGTTGCTGCTGCTGCTGCTGATGCTGCTGTTGCTGCTGCTGCTGATGTTGCTGCAACTGCTGTTGCTGCTGGTGGTGCAATTGCTGCGAATGCGGGTGCGTATGCGTGTTATGGGATTGCGCATACGAACTGTAGGCCGCGTGCATGGGATGGGCACCGGGGGGCGTGGTATAGGGCGCCAGTCCCCGCATTGCCACCAAATTGTGCGGCTCCCGGTCAAGATCCAGCTTCTGGTCACTGTCCACCTCCTTTTCCGCCTTGCCCAGCTCCGATTTGATAAGTTGATTGCCAGGATCTGAAGATTAAACGATGCCGAGACAGAGAGAGAGAGAGGGAGAGAAAGAGAGAGAGGAAGAGGAAGAGAGACCATGTGGAGACACAAAATAAATTTAATTAATTTCAAGTCGCAGGCAGGAAGCACAGACAAGTTCTTAGAGGACTGCAAAACTTGGCACTTCCAGGAGGTGGAACTTGGCAGCTGGCAGCTGGCAGCGGCAAAAACCCTTCAAATTGTTGGTGGGCGTTGATGCGTGCAACCCTCGCAGCCAGCGGAGAAAGCTTTCAGCAGCAAAATACTCGAGTTTCCGCCGACTACCGCCCAAGTTCCCCTTCCCAATGCACCATTTCTATGTGTCGCCAACTCGAACAAGGCCACTTTGGAGTCAAAATACACCATGGAAAATAGCCAAAGCCAAATGAGTATCTATTATCTATTTTGAGTATCGAGGTATCTATTTTGTTCAGAAACCAAAGAGTTATATTGCCTTTATTACTAAAAATAAATAAATAAGTACCAATCTGGTTACAAATTGATCTGCAAAAGCATTTTTGATTATGTGATGTTGAAGTCAGCTCACATTACAAAAATCAGCTTATAGCTAACTTGAATAATTATTTTCTCTAAGTGCATCTGTGACTCGGAGTGCGGGCGCAAGGCCACTTTGCCAACAATGTGCTGTCAACTTCCGGGGAGGATGTCGCCTAAGCAGTCAGACAAATAAACGGACGACGGACTTTGGACGTCGGACTTCGGACTTCGGACGGCGGGCAGACGAATGTTGCATAACATTCGCTTCGCCACATAAATTGTACTTAAAAGCCCAGTGCCACAAATCTGCCGAAGAGGCGGGTCAGCCAGTCAGCCAGTCAGCCAGTTAGCCAGCCAGCCAAAAAGGCGTAGGAATCATTGGGGCAAGGCGTTCGGAAAACAATATTGTGGGGCTCAAGAAATTACCAAAAGAGCTCGTTGAGGACATACTAATTGAGGTCAGGGACAGGGAAGCACACTCGCAGCAGACTCACCGAAAGCCTCTGTGGAGAGTTTTCCACCATCTCCGGACTCCTTTTCCTTCTCATCGTCCGACATCATGCCGTCGTCATCATCCTCGGTCTTGTTCTTGGGCTCCCAGGTCATCTTGTTCTCCTTTTTCAGCCGGCGTCGAGCGTTGGCGAACCAGGTGGACACTTGGGTGAGGGTCATCTTGGTGATGATGGCCAGCATGATCTTCTCGCCCTTCGTCGGATAGGGGTTCTTCTTGTGCTCACTCAGCCAGGCCTTCAGCGTGGCCGTGGACTCCCGGGTGGCATTCTTCCGCCTGGCGGCGAGATCATAGTTGGGTCCGTATCTGCGGGTTCAAAAAATTAAATCAAATACCCCGAATCAATAGGGCACATTGTACATCGTTTTGGCCCACGCCCTATCATGGCCACTAATGAGTTTGTTTAGGCCATCGCTGCTATCAGCTTTTTAGGTAAATAAAGCTCACACACCTTTAAGACAATAATCAGTTACTGGCTGATATGGCTGATAACAATCGCTCCCCCAACCGGAATGCATTTGCAACTTCCTCTCGTCTAGGTCAACAGCAAATGGCAAGAAATGTATATTCGTATTCTATTTCAGCCAGAACCGCGCCTAGGGGCTCAAACTCTAAGCCAGACATACCCTTTTAAGCGATAAATAAAAAGAAACCCGGCAGACGACACGACGAGAAAGTTTTTGTCCCATGGCAACATTTTAAGCCCACTTAAGTTTCCCATTTGTATATTGGTACAGTGGATCCTCTTGAACTAGAGCAATGTGGTGTTTTTATACCCTTGCAGAGGGTATTATAATTTCAGTCAGAAGTTTGCAACGCAGTGAAGGAGACGTTTCCGACCCTATAAAGTATATATATTCTTGATCAGCATCACTAGGAGAGTCGATCTAGCCATGTCCGTCTGTCCGTCTGTCCGTCTGTCCGTCTGTCCGTCCGTTTATATGCAAACTAGTCTCTCAGTTTTAAAGCTATCTGCATGAAACTTTCCCAAAAGTTGTCTTTCTATTGCAGGTAGTATATAAGTCGGAACGAGCCGGATCGGACGACTATAGCATATAGCTCCCATAGGAACAATCGGAAAAATAAATGAAAAAAAATTATAACTTTGCTGTTTTTTAATTTTTTGTTTAGTTCTTCGACATATAGTAATGGTAAAATATTTCCGATTTACGGTTTAAATTTCATCAAAATCGGACGACTATAGCATATAGCTCCCATAGGAACAATCGGAAAAATAAATGAAAAAAATTATAACTTTTCTGTTTTTTAATTTTTTGTTTAGTTCTTCGACATATAGCAATGTTTAATTATTTCAGAATTATGGTATAAATTTTATCAAAATCGGACGTCTATAGCATATAGCTCCCATAGAAATAATAAAAATATATAAAATAACTATCTAATAATTGAGCTGCAAATAATCATAGTTTCAATGTTTTTTTTTAGCACATACTCAAGTAAATCATAATTTAAATGTTTTCAAAAGTATTTAATTAATGCAATAGCTGCAAGGGTATATGAACTTCGGCTTGCCGAAGTTTGCTTTCCTTCTTGTTTGTGATCAGATAGCACAATTTCTTAAACTATTTCCTAAACTAAAACTTTTGGTTGTTTGGATTTTTTATATTACTTGTCAGTTCAAGAACTAATTCATTGATATAATTTTATAAATTTCTTTATTCATAATTTTGTGTTAAATTTTTTTAAATGACATGTATAAATTTGAAAATTACGTTTATTTTTAATAAGAATATTTTAGTGAAGGGCCAATATTATTATTATTTTATTTGCCCATTCGATTAGAGAACGATATTTTAACAAACGTTTTGAAAAATAATATATCAACATGATTTTAGCATATTTACTTCATTAGAATTGCTAACAAAACACTGTAATGGATGCTTTAAAGTGATTGCTTTGTATATTTTCAAATGAAAAGGAATGACTGAGTGAAATAAATACAAAATAAAGTGATTTATTGTCTTTTGACTGCAGCAAGCAGAAAGATCGGAATTAAAAAAAAAACAACAGCTACAAATTAAATATTTTAAAACTTTTTAAAATCCTTTCAGTGCAATTTTGAGCAGCTCTTTGAGTACAGTCCCAAGCCAAACTTCTTTATTTTTAAATGCTCACCCGTAGGCCGCCAGCGTGGGATCGTAGGAGTAGTATCCCGTGGTTGACTGTAGACTGGCCGAGGTCCAGGCACTCATCTCGGTGCTGGGACTGGTGTCCTTGATGCCGTAGGGATTGCTCTGGAATTGGATTCAAAAACCAGTCGGTTAGTCGTACTTCTCTGACAGAAAGTGGTGGCAGTGAGCCTCGTGTAAGCCCTGTGAGTTGCCAGTAGTGAGATCTGTGGATTTGTCAGCCGCCAGGTAATCGCAGCAGTTACAAGTTACCGGGCCTAACGAGCTGACGGCCAACATGCCGATATCTGTTCGGCCCGTCGCTTCTCATTTGCGCGGACTTCCATTGACTGCACAGATCCCACAGTTCCCAGTTCCCGATCCTTACCAGAGGTGCGTAGAAGGCCGAGTTGTCCACGCCGATGCTGGGGTACGGGTTCTGCTCATTGGAGGGATACGGTCCGCCGTAGACCCCCACTCCGCCGGAGGGCAGGGCCATGCGGGAGTAGCCGCCGATGGCCAGTCTTGCCGGATCGTACTGGCAGGAGCACACTGTTTGGCCGGACACGGGATCCGTGATGATGGGTCGTCCGTTCTCGCAGCAGGATCCGCGGGCTGGCAGGTCCTGGGCGGCGGATGAGAGGCCACCCGGGACATCGGCCCCTCCGCCAACCGCATCCTCCGCCGGCGATGTGGAGTGTCCCTTGTGACCACTCGCATGGTGCGACGACTGGGAAACTGCACCTGGACTGAGAGGACCGGCGGTCAGACCGGTGGCCGTTGAACCGCCCGAGGGACTCAGCGAAGCCTCATTCGTCCCGGACAGCGGCGATCCTCCGCCATGGCCGCTCTGGCTGTCGGTATTGGCGGTAGTCAGCTGCAAAGATGCCAGCGCACAAAAAAAGGAGCACATTTTAGCAATGCCGAAAAAGAAAAAACCTTCGACCCAAACATTTCTGCGGTGAGGGAATCTCACACTGAGCGAAATAAAGTTGGTTTAAAAGATTTCACAACAAAATGGATAGATTATTTATTATAGTTAACTTTAAAGGAGAGTTAAAATATTACATTTCATATAATTGTGCGAATCATTAATTAACAGCTTGCATATTTAAATTGCTGTATTATAAAGCTCTGTTTTAAGAAAACCAATCAAAACATCTAAATAAACCGATCTAAAACCCATGAAAATTTTTACAATACATTTGTTATATTTTAACATTTTTTTTAAAAAAAAAAATCATATAAATAAAAATATATTTCAAAGCAATACAGCAAATAAATTTACATAAGTTAATTTTTAGCGATTATATTATTTTAAGATAAAACAATGTCCCAATCCTTTGATTTTTCTTTTAGTGCATGAACAGGTGAAGTTGGCAGGACACGAATGAGTCAAAGTGGAGAGAAACGAAGAGAGGGCCGAATGGAGAGGTAAGCGCAAAGGCATGTCCCTGCCGACCAGGTCGAAATCAACAAAGCAGATTAAGATGATAACTCCAAATGTCAAAATATTTTATTGGCCTGGCGCATTTTGCGATCCGTTCCATCTATTTTCACTTCATTAATTTTCAATTTATCACAGTCAGATTTCAGATACCGCTTCGTCCGAGCGGCCTGCACATCGCACATCGGGAATCGGGGCATCGAGAATCGGGGAATCGGGGATCTTTGAAGAGGGTTCTGCTCTCGGGCCGGGAGTTGAGTATCAGTGGACCGATCGATCGACCGACCGAGAATGGGCACGGCCCGGCCAAAAGGGCAATCAAATGACGAGGGACGCAGGTAGGCTCCTCACTCCCCGAAACACCCTTCATCCCTATACCATATCCTCTGGAGCGATAACCGCAGCGAATCGGAGACATCTGAGACAACTGCGGTTAGAAATCCCTGATTCGGATCGATCGAAGCGGTCCGAAAATCCCAAAGAAGTGTAAATAGAATGTCGCCCTATATGATGACTGGCTGTCAAGTTCACTTCACGCGCCTCAAAATATCCAGCTTACATCTGACACCGGTCCTCCTAACAACAATATCATCTTTTCAATTTGAATTGCTACCGTTCTCGACCATTTCACCGCCTATCGCGGCTACCGGCCACAATCCTCCCCATATGATTTAAATAATAATGGTAATTCAAGGCTAAACGAGCTGATTCGCCAACACCTCCTGCCTGCCTGCAGGTGGCTATCTAATCGAGGGGCAATTTCGCGCCGACGCCAAAAAGCACCGGGAAATTATTGCATAATGAAGGTGTTTCATGAATGAAATCTAATGAATTCTGAATGAATGGAGCCCCGGCGCGAGTGGACGAGTGGACTGTCTCCGCTAATGTACAAAACGCTGGGCGCGCTCATTTCTTATTATTCTTTATTTTTTATGCGATTCGAACATCAATTTCAGTTTTTGTGGCCGCCCATAAAAAACACATATCGGCGACGGCGACGACGACGACGACAGCGACTTGGAACTGGGAACTTGGGACCTGGATCTGGACTGGCTGGTCAAGTTTGGTCCGAGAACAACGCTTATTATCGGCACGCAAGTCAGTTTATTTTTAATGGTTCCCACTCACCCACTCTGCTGAAAAATCGCAGGAAGTGCAGCGAAGAGCGCCCAGCCGCTGAGTTTATCGCAAGGTGACTGCAGATAGGATAAGCCATACTCTGGCGAACCAACTTTGGGTTTGCGTTTGGGTTTGTGTTGGGGTTTGGGTTTGGGTTTGGGTTTAGGTTTCTATTCTGCGGAAACGCTGAAACTTGTTGGCAGCTCCTAAATGCTGTCTTAAAGTTGTGCACTCTTTTATGACTTTTTCGGACAGTTTGCTGTCGGTGTCAAATTGCGGCAAGTTTAATAAGGAATATTCCTGGAGTGGCCACAAAGAATATTTTATAGTCACACTTGGTTACTATCTTGCATCTATCTTAATTTTGTGGGTGCTCCAAAGAAACTTTTGACGTAGTTGTTGTCTTTATGTCAATTAATATAACAGACTGCAGCCAGACATGCCAATTCCTAAAGTATTTCAACTAGTAGCAATTTAAATTTGATATATTTAATTTATGAGTTAAACCGTTAATGAATATGCATTTTTAATAAATTACTATTAAGTAAGTTTGATTAGATATATTCAAATTAAAGATAAATAAATTCATTTTGGCTTTCGTAATAAATGTCTATAAAAAAATAATGTTCTATAAAATAAGTAAATTTAAAATTAGTTGCTTTGTAGTCTTTTGTCAGTTATTTTATGCTGAACACATACAAAGTGGTTAAATATTTTATTGTAGAGCTGGTAATAAACTTAATATGAGATTTTTGTTTGAGATATATAATTCTTAACGTTTATTCTCCTGATAACTTTTGGTCTACAAGAACACAAATAAAAAAGATTAAAGTGTGTAATAAAAAAACTCTTGCAGCCTTAGACCTTTCTTATATTGCAAAGGAATTCAATTACCATTTCACAGCAGTGTCAGAGAGATACAACAGTTTCCATTCGCATGCAACAAATGCCATGATGCCAGAATATGTTTTTCTCTAATTGCAAGTACGAAACTATCCGAAGGGCAGGCTACTCAAACGAAGAATACGAGCCCGATTTTTATGCGCCATGACCAGAGTTCAAAGTGGCAATTCAACCTTGCAACTTTAACCGCAAAGCAAACATGAAATCTGCAAAACAGCTGGACAGGCGAAAGTCTAAGCGAGCCGAAGACCAAAGCAAGAAAAAAAGGCGAATATTCATTGACCGTAATTCGGGTGAACCGACATGGACATCGTGTAAATCTCTATCTCAGCCTTTGAAGTGCCCATATCCAGATGCAGATGCAGATGCAGATGCAGTTGCAGATATATTTACAGATACGTATCGGAATGGGGCTACAGATGCCCACCCGCACCCACTGTGGGTCCAAGATGTTGGGAGAACTGGTGCCGTCACTTTACGGTTATTAATTTTATGATTTATGTTAAAGCTCACGAGTCCGCCTACCAAATGCCCATGCTCATTTCACGAAACGCACGAGTACGACTTCCCATTCAGTACGATATGGTGTGGTATAGGTATGGTATAGGTATGTAATAGGTAGTATAGTATAGTACCAGCCAAGACAAAGGAGATCGGCATTGTTGTTATTGTGGTTATTGGGTGCTGCTGCCGTTTCGCTGTTGCTGCTGCTGCTACCGCTGGGATGCGTTTATGGATTTTGTTTTTGCACTCCTAACAACGACTGCGAAACAAAAGCTATTGGGTTGGGGTTTTTGGCTTTTGGTTTTTGGTTTTTTTGGCTTTGGTCTGGGGGGGCCTGGGCCTTGACGCCAGCATCGAACAATAAGCGAAAATATGAGGATCCCCGGCAGCAAGGAAACTGCCAGTCGAACGAGTCCCTACAAAACAAACACATGTTCGCATTCACATTCGCAATCGCAATCGCATTCGCAGTCAACTTCTCCGGCGACTGCCTCTTGGATTTGGCATATTCTCACATTCATCCGCAGGATTGCGCTGCCAAACTAGTACGCCATATTCATACAGATACCCACGTTCGAAGGCACACGGAGAAAAATGAGGCTTCATACTATCTGGCCATAGAAGTAAAACTATTAAAATTACTATTATTAATGACCCACATTTTATATTCTTTAGATATGCTAATCCAGGTAATCAGCGACCTATTTAAGAAACCGATACTTTATGAAAATAAGTTCTTCTTGCTTCCTTTGCACAAAAATAAATTTTCAAATTTCATTTAAAATATTCTGAAAATAAACGCATATCTAAAAAATTTAGTTAAACAGAATAAAAAAAACTATCCAATTTATCATTATTTGACTGTAAAAATAGAAAGCGAAGTGTTTACCTTTTGTAAACGGACCTCAAAAAGCTAAAAAGTCTAGAGATCTAAATGGATCAATAATGGAAAGAAGCCAGCAAATAAACATAGTCATTTTTAAAAAGATATGAAAATAGAACTAAAATGTTAAAAAGGAAAAAATATCACGCCTATCATATTATCCATAAGTGTATGTTCAAACCACGTTCTGAAGTAAAAATTGCTGAATTTAACAGAGTTATAATTTAGTTTAACTTATTCGATGGTTATTTTTACATGATAATTTACCAAGTTGGTCATCGATTTAGCAGAAATTTTTTCTCAGTGCAATAAAAAGACGAAGTAGCAGGAGGACAGAGGACAGCCCTGAAGTGCGTTTTTGCTAATGCGAATAAGTTGCTTTGTTTTTTGTGCTGCGCATCGCTCCTCGCTTATTGAATTAAGTTTCGGTCGCATTCGCAGTAGTCGCTGTGGAACAACTCTTTCCCGACTGCGGTCTCAATGTTTGCATTAAAAATTCATAAATCAATTATGGAATGCACACTGCGAAATATTAGTTTTTTCTCGCATCATTTACGGCCCTGTCCTTTTGCGTCCCGAAGGAGGAGGGGATGGGTACAGGACTCTCGACATCGTCGCGCCGCTTTTTGCGGCCTTAGAATCTTAGTTATTTTGCCATGAAATGCGTGAACAGCTCGCATGGGAAGTTAAGAATTCCCGATGTGCCAATGCCGCTCGTCTCGGCCACTTTTACTGCCAACTGCCAACTGTCAGCCGTTGATTAAATTCATATATTGCATGCGTCGACGTTTTTGCCTCATTTTTGGAATGCCGTCTTGGCGTTGAAATTAAAATTAAATTAATGAATTCGCCGGCGAGGCTGCTCTGTGTGTGCGCTGCACTGCATAAATTGTAAAGTTTATAAATTTGGCACCCAGTCGACACAGTGCCGATAGTATCTCCTGACCAGTCTTTAATTGGGCTTAGTGGGCCCGACTAAATGGCTTCCAGCTACGGGGGCAAAAACCAAATGCAAATGAGGCAAAACGATGACAAAATCCTGGTGGCTTTTAATCGATCTGGGCGAAGGCTTTGCACATCTGCATCTGCAGCCATAATTATAGTCGATAATCTGAGCGTTCATTATTTTAATTATTGTAATTTACCAAGTTTGCATATTATAATAAATGGTCCACCACTCCGGCGGCTTCATTAGCATAAATTTATGCCGGCATACATGGCCCGGGAATATGTATATATATATATAGATATATATATGGCATGTGTATATATGGACAGCAGGACACAGAGCCCCGGATAAACGCATAAGTCTAGCATTGACGCATTAGACCACATAGTAGTCGTTGAACAAGGCATTACACAGCCATCGAAGGGGCTTTGTAGTTGCAAGTGTTTCGGCCCTGCGTTTCCCTTCCCGTTTTGGCCCAACAACGCCGGCCAACTAATTTGAATTACTGAGCTCGGAATACCGGGTAATTATGACCAGACCTCGGACGATGCACCACCACCTCCCGTCCCCGGAGTGCCCCAAATCCAAGGCGGTGGCAATGCCGATGGCGATGGCGATGGCGGTGACGGCTGTCCTAAATTGTGAAACATTTCTTGGCGGCGGGGCGGCCATTATGGATATATGGATATGGATCCAGGAGCCCCCCAACCACCACCAGCCAACCAACCGGTGCCAAAAGTGCTTGAATATTCATGTGTCGCCCCTGCGCCTTCCTGCTAAAATGTAAATTTAAAGTTATTTTCCCCACCGTACATTATTAAAGATTTCCTTCGCACATGCCAAAATTTCGACTGACTCACTAAATTTCGGGTTTCTGAAAAATCACTTTCATGTCGACTGGGTGTGCCAAATATTATTTTAAACGGAGACTAATTCTACGGGTCGCCATAAATTGTGTTTTGAAGTGTTTATTGAAATGATTAAGTTATGGTTGCATATTGAAGCGACAGAGTTGTAAATCAAAATAAAATATATATTTTGGCACAATAAATAAAACCGAATGCATTATTTATTTTCAAGGTAAGAGTAACCATATGTGTATTTAAATTTAACGCCTGGCAGTAGCAATACTAATAAATTTTTAGAATTTGCTTAAATAAGAATTGAAAATTAATTAACAGGTTTTTCGGGTGATGCGTTCTTTGTTAAGAATTTTTTTATTAACAAAAGTTATCTTAATAATGAAATGGAAATTCAAGATTTCAAATATGAATATGAAATTCATGAGACTTTACAAGTTTTGGGGTAATGCTCTCAACAGTTAAATAAAAGTAATCATTTCATTTGTGTTAAAAAAAGAATTTAATTTCTGTCTGAAAGCCAAAGGGTCTTTTTAAACTCTTGTGAAATAAGATAATTAGTTTCAGGAAATGTGTTTACATATTTAAAAAACGGTTTATGTTATTGCTTTTACAATTCTTTACAAAAATGTTTGTATATCTTTGAAAGAAATTCGAAACTTACACTTTAATTGGAATTTTTCAATAAGAATTTTAATAAATATTAAAAAAAGCATTATAAAAATATTTTCAATAATGCTTAGATGTTAAGGTTTTCAATTTATCTAAAAATATACAAATAATTCCCAGTAAGAATGAATACCAAATTTCATTACTAAGCTTAGCCAAAGCCCATAAAAGCAAATCGTTTAAAGTGTCAACTCAAGATAAACAGTTAATCTTATAAGATAGTCCAAAAGTGTGACACACCAGAAATAAAAACCCACCTGATTTGCCGTCGGGTAGCCAGCGTATCCAAACTGCGCATATGCAGCCATTGTGTCGCTGGCTGAATTGGCCTTAAAAAGCGGCGACACGCGAGTTCACTGTGCCTGGTTTCACTGTGGGGCGTCCGTCGTCGTTTTTTCCGTTTTTTGTTTTTTTTTTTTTTTGGCTATCGAGGATGCGGATGTGGATGCGAATATGGATGCGGATGCTGGCGGAGACCTCGGAAAAGGGGTTGGGTTGGCCCAAGGATGTGGGGGTGGTAGGCGGTTAAGGGAGGTTCGAGTGGGTGGTTGTTGGGTGGCTGGGTGGCTTTGGCGTGCGTGCTCGACGGCTAAGCACTCTGGGTGCTTTTGTTGTTTGCTGGCTTGTTGGGTGTTGCGCTATTGTTGTTGTTATTGTTGTTGCTGCTGCTGGCCTTGTTGAAAATTGATAAAACAAATTGTCGATGTCGAGCAGTTCTGTTAATGTCGCCGGAGCCGGAAAATGTTTTGTTTGTTTTGTGTGACTTTGCTTTTTTTTTCATACGTTTTTACTTCATTTTTATTGACTCTGTTTGACTCTTTGGCGGCCGGTTTCAAAAATGTTGAAAAAAGAAGACAGCCAGCAAACCAAATTGGCTTCAAGTGTTTGCCGCAAACATATTTACAAATGTACGCGGCTCTTCAGTCTTTAGTCAAAGAGTGTCAGCACAGGTCTTAAATGTTTGGTTTTGGGTATTTACCAACTGATGCTGGATATATTTTTAGTTTTTTTTGTTTCTAAAGTCTGTCTTTTTTATATATATATATATATATATATATATTTTTATATTTTTAATAAATCGAACTTTAGTATGAAGTCAGCTTTTAAAATTTGTTAATATTTCTTCTTTATGGTCCATTCTTGCAGCTTTGGCTATTTTTGAAATCAGTTTTTGAAAAGTCGCGATAGTATTATAACATTTTAGATAGTTAGGTTATTAAGTTAATTGATTGAAATGTTGTAGTAAGTTTTTGAAATTTAATTTAGGTTGTTTTATGAATTTTAAAATGTTATGCTTTTATAATAGTACTTTGTCTTCTTGGTGTGTTCTGGTTCGTATTTTTTTTATTTTGTTTTTTAACTATTGCACGCACTTTATTATTTACGGCGGTTGCATCTGCCGATCCGATACGATCCGCTCCAGTAAAACGGGTTCCGCAACCTGTCAGCGGGATCTCAACGGGGACGGCTGGCAGTGACTGCTACTGCGACTTTGGCCAGTGACTGTGACTCAAGTTGGTAACTCGTTTTCGGGATTTTCGTTTCGGCCTTTTTTCGAGTTTTATTTGGGCGACGCGGCGGAGATGCCAAGATGCGAAGATGCGCACCTATTCGCGTTTCGAAACAAACTGTTTTTCGGCCGCTCAGCGAGCAGCGCGGTTGTGTGCGACAGAGTGCGCGAATGCCGAGGGAGCAGGATAGCTGCATTCCCAGAGAGAGTAAGTCAGCAAGGACCTCTCTGATTGGTTGGCGTTCCAATCAGACTGAGAGAACTGCTCAGTGGGCTGTCTCTCTTTCTCTTATGCGAGTGGTCTTAATGAGAGGGAGATGGAGAGCACTCTCTGGAGCTGTTGTTGCTTTTGTCTAGAGAACGCCCACCTCCAAGCACTGGAAAGTGAATCGGCACTCTCTTTCTGCTTTCCCCTCTCTGTCGTCGTTGGAAGCGATTTCATGGCGGACCACGATCGAAAGGCTTCCCAATTGGATAATGTTGCCAAAGTTGGCCATAAGTTTTCCGATATTAATAATAAAATACATTAAAAAAATAATTGGGAAAATAACTATGGAGTTACTCAGGCTTAAGTATAAAAAGAATGTATTAGAATAGTGATAAAAATGTTTTATTAAACAAAATATATAGATATTAAAATAAATTGTGTTGATAATGCTTAAAATTATTATATGACATTGAATTGTTATATAAACATATATTTACTATTATAAGCAATTACAATTTGTGTACATTATTGCATGTCTTGAATAAATTCGTTAAAGTTCGTTAAAAACAACAGTGAAAAACAAAATTTAAAAGACAATTACACATCAGAAATTTAAATGAATATTATCTATAATATAATATTATCTGATGAAAACACAAACTAAAATAATATTTTAGAAATAATATATTGTTCAAAAGCATAAAAAAAATGTACGGTAAGAAAATAATATTTTCTCGGTTATACATAATTTAGATTTGAATGCATTGAGATATAATAATATACAAAAAATAGCCCATATATAATATACATATATACATTTAGGTATTTTTGAAAAAAAAAATGAGATACTGGTAACATCAAATAGAAGCGTGGCACTATTTCATTTCTTAATGGTGGAAGTGGGAAATTTCATGACACTTTTATTTTCGCGTTCCCGATAAAAATGCTGTGAAAACAGAAAATAATCTTATTGAATCTAATATACTAAATCTAAGATCGTCTATATCCCCTTCAGGGAAAATCCTAGCTAATTGGCACTAGCTAGTCGTAACCAGACTCCTAAATGGAAAAAAAAACAAACAAACATTTCGATCCCATTCGATCCGAGGATGAGGGCGTGGCCCGGTCCACTCGAAAGTCCTCGGGTCGAGTACGTTCTAATTAATGGTAAGCTGAGCAGCCAGAGAGGGGAATATTTTTGGGGAATTTCTGTAAAATGAGTATTTTGATGTTTTGGGGTGTTAACGCGCTGCCATTTATTATAAATGCGAGCGCATCTCAAAGTCAAAAGAGACGCACATGTGTCCCTTTTTTTCAGTACTTACAAATGTACTCGTATGTAAATGTGTGCGCTAGTGCGTCATTTGCATAGAAAAATGCATCAAGAGTTTTTGGGAAAAGTGCCAGCCTGCCCAACTCGTGATCGTTACAGTTACTGTATACTCAATTGCTGGACGCTCTTGGCGGCGCCAGGAAATTCTACACCCACTTCATGAGCCCTCGGAGTACGCACCAGATTTTGGAAGGATGCACATGGAAGAAACGCGTTTTTAAATAAAGAATTCAGTTTTTAGATTGAAAGCAGAAGACTTAACATTTTGAAAATTTTAAGTAGGGTTATAAGTGAGATCTTCCTTGAATCAAGTTTAAATAGAAATATTAAAAGGTACATAGCTATTAAATTATATCTAAAAGATATATAAAAGAAGAATTTTTTGAAATTGGAAATTACTCACTTAAATTTTGTTTGTTATAAAAAAAAAATAAATACAAAATCGTTAACTTAAGCGAATATTTAAAAAACTATTAAATTTAGATTTCAAAAATGTTATTAAAATTTTAAAACGATGCCTTTCAAAATTCTAACGTCTTCTTAATTTTTGATACAAATTTAAATGTGATAAAACTTTTAATGAGATGTACATTTCCCGAATAAAATGTTTTAATTGCAAACCCTTATCCTAAAATGTATTAAGTATTGTTTCCTGCAGTGTCGGATTTTCTTACTTCGATTTGTGTGAGTGATTTGTGAAATGATTTTCGATATGAGAACTGAGGCACATGTCGCAATACCTTGGGAGCCATTTGCCTGTCCCCATAAATGCCCTGAACCCGGGGTTCGCATTGTGAGAGCTCTCTTTTCATTTAGTGCAACACAAACTCAAACATTCTTCACACGGTGGACAGGACATGCAGATTATATTGAAAACAATTTAAATGTAGATTTTGGCGTTAAGGATATTATTCTTCGACGCCAGGTGCGTTGTTTCAGGCTCACAGGCACATTCGCACACTCTAATAAATACGAGTGTGTACAAATTTCACTGCTAAGTGTGTGTGGGTTGGTAGGTTGTCGCTGGGAGGTGGGTGGTTTGAATACAGCTGCAGAGAGAGTTGCAGGCACTGCCTCCTCCTCTTCCTGAAAGACTTCTTACTTAAGTGTTGTTTCATGTCACCTGGAAAGCATTTGGACATGAAATTGTCGCTTTTCAGTATGTGGCACACACACACACAGTTACCTCTCGGCGCAAAAATCTTCTTCACACACACAAACACAAACACACAAGGAGGAAGGATAGTGCTTCTGGTGAATATAATAAAATCCTTTTCGCAAAACGATAAACGATAAAGTCACCGGAAACAAGCACAAAAAGGACTCTCCATGCAAATTGCTTTAAATGAATTTGTTTTCGTTTGTGTTTGGGTCTGAGTTTTGAGTTTAGAGTTTTAAGCCACGACTCCAAGGGGAGCCATGTTCGGTGTTCCAACACTAAAGATTCTGTTACAAATTGCCATAATCCCCGGGCATATTCTCCATTTTTAAACGGAATTTCAGGTGATTTCAGCAGGTGGATGGGCGGGCGGTCTAGCCAACTCCACTCACCAATCAGTGTTTGGCGTTATCAGGCATTTGAGATAGCGCTATTATCGTCACCTGGCCATCTTATCGACCACTTGAAAATGAAATTGCTGATCAAACAGAACAAAAGCGCACACAACACAACATTCTCCAAACATTCATAAATGGAAACATACTTATTTACTCACTTTTCAAAACAAATCAACAAATCGGTGCTCTTTGTGGTTCAAGTGCCGATCGCCGGAGTCAAAAGCATCCGATGTGTTAGACCCCGATTTGGAAAGGGAATGGGAATGAGAATGAGAATGAGTAGAGCAATGGGCATAGGAATGGGTATAGGAATGGGTATAGGAATGGTTCAGATTCAGACCCTTTCCTCCGAATTCTTTGCGCGTGCGTTCCCTTTTGTCGGCGTTTTGACATCGACATCCCATCCGCAGTCACGATTGATTGTCGCAACAATTGACGTGATTTCTGGTCTCCAATTGGTTTTCGAGGCCCGACCGCTCCAGAATTATCGGTGCCAAGCCCCGCACGTGATAAGTGAGGGATATGGAAGTGCCAGTCCTATTCCCAGTCCCAGCATTGTGTACATATATACTTTGTGGGGCCCACGGCAATTATAAGTAGATGCTTTGTATGGACAGCTGTCCGTCCGTCGGTGGCATGCGTCACGACCGACATCGCCACATGCCCCTTCGAGCTTGGTATCTAGGTGTTTGGCATGATTAGCACGTCGGAAGTGACTCGGAGTGTCACCACTTTATTCTAATTGCGATTTAATGAGGATCTGAAGCAGTATAACAAAGAAAGTGAATTTAAAGTGGCCTAAAAAATAGTCAAAGAAGGGAAAATGTATACCAAACTAAATTAAAGATCTCTTAGGAATTGCGATAGTAAAGTAAATTAATTACATTTAAATAACAGATTTAAAATGTTGTTTTTTTTTTAATTAAATAATATTTTGAATATCAATTTAAACTGGCAATTCGCCTATTTAATTCATCTATTAATATTTTGCCTAACAATGTTAGCAATATAATATTATACTAAAATATTATTGTGTCTTGAATAATTGTATTATATTTACATTTCTTAAAATGATTTAATTAGTATTTAATTTATTTTATTGTTATTTTTATTGTATTCCAGAAAACATTTTCAAGGGAATTTAATCTAGAACCAAAGCGTTTGATTTGTTTGTTTAATTCAATAAATTATAATTTCTTAAGAAAAACACAATATTTGTGTGCATTGTTGTCACCAGAAATGGCTTTTATTATGCACACAAGAACTTCAATAAAAATATTTTAGCTCTGCAGATAATAATTAACACTAATATAACGACACTATAAAAATAAATCTATATTACTCAACTTTCAGTCTGCTTAATTGACTGCAATCTTGGCTGCGCCCTTGCGCTACCGTTCGAACAAGAAAAGTTTTCGCTACCAATGTGGCTTGATGTTGCCAAGTTAAGTCCCTCAAGAGGGAGTGGCATACGGCATACACGGTTTTAAGTACACACCTGTACTTCAGAGAACCGAAATGAGTTCAAGGATGTACAAAGTTTCTGAAATTACCAAAAGTTCGCTACAACGAAAAGTATGCTATAAATGGGGATAATTGCAAACTTTAAGCAGACAAACTGATGTGCAATAGCTTGTCAAATGTTAACTACTCACCTTTTTTCAACTAATTGGAAGGTATTTAAAAGATTCTTTAAAAAAGGGATTTTCTTTTGGTTTAACTTTTTCTATGGTTTCTACTCATAGTTTTAACGTAAGAAACGAATGCATTTAAATTCCTAGAACTACGAACTGTGCTAATTTAATTTATTTGACAGCTTCTTTAGAGCATTTACACTCCTATTTGCGCCAATAAACTTGTGTCTGTTCTGTCCTATAAATAGCAAATTTATATAAGTAGATCGGACGCAGACCTGCATGACGGATTGACTATGATAGCACAATTATAAATAATGCCCACTTATCCCTTCAGAGGAAATGGAAACGGAGCCAAGGGAACCCGATTCGCCCTCCGCAAAAAGTGCGAGATTCATGTTTGCCACCCAAAGTGAACAACATTTGCGAATTTCGAAATTAAATTCCGTGTCATTCCGTGTAAATCATTTGCGAAATTGCCGCGATGTCGCTGCATCTAGTGGAGCGGAGGCCGTGGCAATTTATCAAAAATAAATCATTTTGACGAGTTGCCAGGCCAAGTTAAGGCCAATTGCAAGTGCCGAGGCATTACGGCTCCGATCCGGTAAATGTAAATGTTGCTGGGTGGATGGTGGATAGTGGATGGGTTCCAACTTCATGTGTTGGGACACGAGTCTGTACATACCTGTCGCCAGGGCTGGCAGGGTCGTAATAAATTGCAGATTAGTTTGCAAATCGCACAGTGCGTCATTGAAATATGCGTACGCGCCATCGTGTGTATTTATGTCCGTTGACGCACCTTGACAGGCACTTTACGGGCGGCATTCCCCGGGCTTCCCGCCCCCCATCCCCCTACTCCACCTCCATGCTGTCCATTTAGCAGCGCAGCTCAGTAATTAGTGCATCATCCCGTGTTGCGCATTTCGGAACATCGCCAGCGAGGGATGTCAGTTCCATGTTGTCTGCTGCTAGCTCGGTTCATTCCACAAAGTTTTAATTTCCCCGGGCTAACGAGAATATTTTACTTCATTTTAAACATGTTTATTTGGTTTAGGTGGGGAGGTCAATGGGAAGTGAAATAATTAATAACTTGTGAAATATGCCTTTATTGAATGTTTATTATGAGTATTTTTTATTTTAATTAATTACAAATTAAATAAACGAAGGCATTTAATTTAAGTACTAGGTTAAAAGCTATTAAACGAGTTATTTATAAGCTAAATATATTACTGTTGAGTAAAAAACATCCTTGAAGTTAAATTCAGCTGAATTTATATCGCAACAATATCATTATGTTTGTATTTCTTATATTTTAAACTTACTTGTTTGATACCTTTATAAAGACTTTCCGTACAAAACCTCTTTAATGCGCTGTCTGATTTTCCGTTCTTCGCAAACTTATATTGATTGACTGCCAACACTAACCCCACATTACTTAATCCATTTGTCAATTAGAAAAATTCTCAACTTTTCATTGGGACCATTTGATTATGACATTACTTAAAGGTATGTAGGTGCATGTTAGTGTCAACAATTCATGTAGCCAAACGCCCGTGCCGTCACTGGGAAAGTCATTCAAAAGTAAAACAAGATTTGAAAATTAACGCGAATCGATTAAAACAAATTGAAACAATGCCGAATCGGCTGCCAGCATTAGCATCGTAAACTAATTGCGGGCAAGTGTAAATGCTCCGGCAGTAAAAAATGGTTTTCCACTGGTGACAACAGTCGCATGTCGGCGCATTTTAAAAGCAATCATCAATTATGCAGGCCTGAGTTCAGTTCGGGCAGCCAGAAACGTCTCGGCATTAACGATGATTAGTCGCGAGCCAGAAGCCATCGACCCACTTGGGCAGGCATAATGTTTTCAAGTGCGAGTATCGCCGAATCCGTAGTTCTTCTCTGTCAATTTTATGAAAAATGGTCCTTGAATAAACTCGTTTTTAGGCGTGGGGCAATTGTCGTTGGGCAATCACAAATTTGTGTTTGATACCACTTTATACAATTCCAAATAGTTCTTAATTGCAAAGAAATTGATTTCACTTTACAAATAAGAAACTATTCTTTAGGAACATCTCAAAACCACTGAACTAAGATTAATTTTAAGTAAAAACAATTGACATTTTTATTTTTTAATATTTTGAATGAGTATTTTATGTTGTAACATAACCTGCTTTCTATACAATTCTCGTCAAATTGTACTTTTTTACTCAATTATTTATTGTCCTTAAATTATTTTCAAAATGCTGATCCATGTGAGTGACAGGTCAGCCAAAATAATGCAACCAATTCAGCAATCCAATGTCTGCCGTGAAAGGCACTCCATTCGGTAAATAAAATTTTACGAGCCGTCTGTAAATTCAATAAATAATTATGTGATACGTTTACCAGGGCTCAGTGCAGGATGGCAGGGATATCGGTTGAGGTGGAGGGGGGTCATCGGTATCCGTATCGGTATATGGGCATCGGGAGTATCTGGGTCTGCAGTTAATGTACCTATTTGGCGGCCAGCCGCAGGGCAGCCGGCAAAAAGGCATCCGGCCAGCGGCCACGAGGCGTATGCGCATTTATTAAATGCGCATCGCTTGTGTCTCCTTTCTTGGCCATCGGACATCGCAGTTCCAATTTGCAGCACAATGCAAATTGCATTGTAGTCGAGTTATTGTATAATTGGTGCAATGTAGCCGGGAAAACGTTGGAGATGGAGGGGCGGCCTCGAGACCAGGACTGCGTGCCATGGACTCCGGACTACGGACTTCGGACTTCGGACTGCGGACTACGGAATACCGACTCTGGATTCCGGACTCTGGCCGTGCAATGGCGCTTGTGTTCGTGTCAATAAATTAAAATGAGAATTGATTCGCTTACGCCCGATTTAAGCAACAACAGGCTATATTATGGGCACAAACCCACAGATACATTTACAGATATCCAGGCAGATGCATTTGCAGATACAGAAACTGCTATCGAGACTTAATTTTCATGGCAAAAGGGTGCAGCCTGCACACGCATTTCGAAACTATTAACAGACGAATTAAATGTTGGACCCGCACTTTAAAAACCAATTTCAGAACGCATTACAAGAAAATTCCATTAAACAATACGCCATGATACGATACGATACGTATGGAATCTCCCTTTTCGGACTTGACCAGACAGAATGTCTCCAACACCGGCCGCATTAAGATAAGAGAAATCGTCTAACAAAACGCATAATCTGGGCGCTGCTTTAAAAATCGGTAACACAATTTAAATTTATTTCAAACAGCGTGTATATGTATATACAAATCATGGATGAACATAACACACTCGAACAAGATAAGTGAAAAGAATCGAAGCTCTCTTTCTGTGGAGGATTTTTAGGTGTTTTGGGTTTTTGTTTTTTTCGTTTGGATCCAACTTGTCTGCGGGTTGAGGTGGATATCTTTTGGAGAACGGCGACAAACCTGTAGATAGTAAATGTCAGCTGCATAATAAAATTAGCTGTTTTAACGACAGCGGAATCGGCTGAGTGCCTGGGTCCAGTTCCAGGTTCCTCTAGGCTCTGGACTTTCAGTTGCCAGATTCCAAATTCAAAGGGCCCTGGAGAACCGGAGAGCGTTGAAATATTGGCGGCAAGGAAATCGATTGGTATACCAATCAAACGGCATCGTAAATACTATCGTGGCCATCTGCAACCTTGCAGCTCAGATCGGTTCCATAGTGCTGTCCATAAATTTCCACACGTGACATTTCTTTGTTATGTTAATTAGACCGCCAAGTTGATGCTGAAACCCGATAGGGCATCTTAAATACCTGCTCTTGGAATCAGAGACACCCATTAAATGCATAGCCAAAGGTTATTCCCGGGAAAAAGACCTCTGATGCATGCGTGGAAAACGCAGACGATGTGGCGACATTTTCCGAGTTCTCTGCATTAAAACCACATCTCATTAAGATGTGAAAAATTCTGTTTCATTAATAAAATATTCGTTTTCCTGTCCCGCATAATTAACTCGATGCCATGTTGGTTTGTCCAGTTTATTGGTTTTAAAATATGTTTATCCTATCTTGGCAGAAAAACTAATACTCGCCTACAAAATGGTAGATATTGGAAAAACATTAGGAACAAATATTTTAAAATCTTTTTTTTTCTGATTAAATTTAATAGTTTTGTTTGTGTTCATTATAATTTTTATTCGTATTTTTTACAATCTTTGTCTTATAAAAATAATATCCATATTTCAGCAATGGACAGCAAATGTTTATATCAACAAATACTTTTTAAATTCTTTTTTGTGCTGAATTTTTATTTTAGTTTGTATTTCTTTAACATTTTTTTTAAAGAAATATATAAAAAACAATATTTATTTCCTATTTTGTTTTCCACCTTAAAAATGATCAATAAAGCAATTTAATATTAGAAAACACCCCATTAAAATTGTGTTGGTATTTAGACACCTCCAACCAATCCCATTCACCAAATTTCAAGTATTTATCCCACAAGGTGCTGCGATCGCGGAGGCATCGTCATCGGCATCCCAACACCAGTGCCTAATGTGCCCTAATGGTCATAATTATTTTAGCTTGTCTTATCAATGGCAGTTGTCTAAATATACATTTGTATACTCGAGTGTACCGCGCTGATGTCAAGAATAATCAGCTGCCTTGACAAAGGTGGCCATTGGTCCCACATATTGTGGGCGCTTTTAGTTTGGCATTTTACTTCTCTCTTCGTATTTCTTCGCTTTTAGTTTAATTCTTCGTTTCTTTAAATTTCTGGGACACCAGACCTATGGTCATGATTGATTGCCCACCATACATGTCCATTAAATATGACTCTAAGCCGAGGCGTGTGGATCGTAATAGATGATGATGAAATGTCTTTTGGTTGGCTGTAATCAATTATTCAGAAAATCCATTGACAAATCGTAAGCATTGTGTGCGCTTGAAAATCCAATATTTTTGAGATATTTATTTTGCTTAAAATTTGTACTTTACACAATACTTAAGATTACTATATTACAAAATATGAGCACCATTTGTTTTACGTTCTTAATTAATGCAAAGTGCTCTTCATTCATAAATTTGTTTGTTTATGAATACCTTATAGTTTTAAAAATTAAGTTAATAGAAAGCCAAGATGATCTTGAAACACTTCACTTAATGAATTTCACTTTTACTACAAAAAAATAAATATATTTTACTCACTTTTTGAATACAATAAAAACCTTGATAAAATATCTTCCATCAGTTATCTTTGTGGTGGTGACTTAATTAAAGGATTTTATTAAGACTTCTTCGAGTTAACTTTAAATAATATTCCGCCCAGGAAAGGGTTGATCATTGAGTTAAGTCTATAACTCACACACAAACGCACGGATGCCCGAGGAAGGCATTAGGGAAATTAGCATACGCCATCAAGTATACGCCCTCGTGTGCGCAGTTCCTTTGGCAGCAGCCGGAATAGACAGACTACACACTCATGTCACGATGCAATTTCAGGATATTAATTGTTATAGTTGCGAGATGTGTCTGCTTGAATTGTTCTTGAGGCTTTTGTGCGTTGCAACGAATTCCTAATCCTGTTGAAAACAAACGCATCGCCCTGCCAGGCTCTGTCAAAGACAGAAACTGGAGGCCGGAGCCAGGATCCTGAGGACTGAGCATTGAGCTCTGAGTACTGAGCACTGGCATCTCGGCTGCACTGACACAAGGATTTCCGTACATGACAAGCGGCAGCTATAATTTATAGAAGCTGCGTAAGTAAGCTGCGTGGTTGAGGATGCACTATTAGAAGGGTTGGGCTGGTCCTTGGGGTTGGTCCTTGTTTGCATTCCACCATCTATCCAGACCCCCCATCCCAACCAGCGACATCGAAGACCCAGTGTCTGCCTGGATGCTGTGTATTTGTTCTCGTCTTGTTTCACTTAAATGACACTTTGCATTCTTGTAGCATCTTGGAACGCCAGCCACCCCCGAAATAGTAGACCTCATTCCTTTCGAAGAAGGGGGCTGGTTCGGCTGTCTATTGCAGCAGAATGCCGGCATCTCAAGGAATTTTCCCTTCATTATTCCGGGCAAATTTGTGTTCTTTGGTATTTTATAATTGAGTGTGAATACTTGCGATTAATATGAAAATTTGTGAAAATTTAATAAAATATCCTACACGATTTCCGGATCAATAACGTTGAATGCAACTAATTGCTTATGTGGACTCAAGTATTTAAGCAGACTTTAGATAAGAGAAAGCGGCTTAGGCTTAGCCAGTTCGAATAGATTTCTATTGTTTATGCTTAGGACACACGAACATGGTGTTTGTTTTGCTTAAATATTTGCGAATTAAAGGCAACACAAAAAGAGGTTAGCACTGAAAATGTATACAACATATTTGCTCACAGCTAAGGTTCGTTAATTTATAACATAAAAGTATTTTATGAGTGCACACTATTTATTTCTTTATTAGGTGTTCTTATTTTATTTAAGTACTTTTAGGTGATCAAAAATTTAAACAAACATAGTATTTCATGTTTAAGACTTCGGCCTTATTTAAAGTTAAGGATTGTTTAATAACGTTTATGACAGATACCTGACCAGTATTTATTTTTAGATCTTCAAAAGCTCTCAAGATCATTACCTTTTGAATTGTAGAACGTCAGGTAAAACATTTATGTAATTTTTTAAGACGAGTAATAAATTTCAAATTAGTGTCATAAAACAGAATATGCAATTGAAACTAGTTAAATTATACAAAAGGCCAATCGGATTCTTACAGCCTTCCATCACATAAGCGCATCATATAGTTTCTGAGATGGTTATGACCGATAGTTAAAAACCATGAGCACTACTTTAATATTCGATTAAGTCTAGTCTTAAATCAACTTAACCGCTTACCGTTTTCGACACTTTGAACAAAAAGAAAATTGATGTGCCATTCACTTCGGCCGGATGAAATGTTACCACGACATTAGAAAAGATGCCCCTTGATGCCACTTGACCATGGAGATGACTACCCGAAATCCCGGTCTCGTCTGGGATTTAAGCATTAAGAAGGCAACTAATCACACAAAGACGACTCTTACCTACTACAGCGGCTGTCAATAATAAATTACCGTGATTTTCACATGGTGTTGAAGGATTGCCCACACACGAGTGTCCGAATGTCCGATTCACATAGGTATATTTCTACTTGGAAACGGGTCGAATCAAGCGGAGTGGAATAAAGTGGAGTGGAGTGGAGTGGAGTGGAGATCGGAAAGCGAATGCGACAAGTTTCCAAATGGGTAACAATTTTCAAAGTGATTAATTCGCCTGCTGGCTGCCATCGAGCATTCGGCCATAGGATTGATTTATGGCCGCAAGACGTTAAGTGGATGCAAGATAAGTTAACTGTCGTATATCCTCGCCGCTGGTGACCGATCCAATCCGATCCGAAGCGATCCAAGGCGATCCAAAGCAATCCAAAGCGATGCAATCCGAGGCAGAACCGAAACAGAAACAATACCGGGAATGTCGAGTGGTTGCGACAGGCAGCAACCGGCGCGATCCCATGGTTTATGACCCATAAACGAGATCGCTTCACAAGCGCGGCGCAGCGAAGGATCTCTCATGGTGTATGGTATGGGGTACCCCAATATGGTATAGTATAGTATAGTATAGTATAGTATTGTATCGTATCGCATGGTATAGTATCGTATCTGTTGGATACGATTAATTTACCTGGCTTACTGATTGGCTTGGCCCCATGTGTAATGGGAAATTTTATGCCCAGCGCGGTCATTTAGCATTGTAAAACAGCCCATAAAGCGAGTGAGGCCCTAAGTAGACGACTCTGGGAACGGGAACGGAACTAATGTCCCGCTGATGGCACCATTGAATTACTGAAAACCGTTTAAGAAATTTGTTACTCTGGGATGTGAGCGCCGCACGGCATGTGGCTTTTAAACTCTTCAAGTCCCAGTATCCAGTATCCAGTATCCAGCATGCAGTATGCAGCATGCGGTATGCAGTACCTGTCCGTCCACTTACATGTGTAAACTGTGTCAAACGAAACCAAATTAATCACTTGCACTTACAAATACGACCATCGCGGCGGCTAATTCGGCCGCCTCATCGCAACTTGCCACTGCCGCAGCTGCCTTCGTCGGCTGTCAATTTCAATTGAATTGGCAATTTGTTGCATAATCGAGCCACTGCTAAATGTTAATTTATCAAACGGCGATAGTCGTTACAAATTGTTTTCCCCATAAAAGCCAACATCCAGCGTACACATCTACAGGGTTTCAGGTAGAAGCCCACGAACACAATCACAGTCGCAAAGATGCCAGGCTTGTTTTGTTTCGCATGCGGACAGCATTTTCCATGTCTCCGGCATTTGACAATTTCGGCGTCAATTCGGCAAAAGCCTACACAGAACAACGTTTATGATTACACAAGTAAAAGTATACTTAAATAATAAATAGGTAGAGTAAGATAGAATTAAAGTGTTTTTTTTTTCTCTGGAACAAATCTAGGGAGTATTTACTAATATTCTTTAAACCAGTTTTTGATATTCAATATGGTTTTAAATGGGAAAAATAATCCCAGAAATTATACTTTTTAAAAGGACTCATCAGAAATGAATATACTAAATACACTCATAACCTCGACATTCAAATAATGACTTTAAATACTTGCAGATCATTTAGCTCTATATTACAATGTTTAGTGTAAATAAATCTTTTAAAATTAACACTGTGAAAAATGTTTATCAAATGTACATTACTTTTAATGAAGCTTCAATTAAATGTAAATCACATTTATTAACAAGACTCAAATATTTATTTTGAAATCATGTTGTAGCTGTTGCTGAATTAGAACATATGATCAAACAATACATGTATGAAAAATTATGCTAATTTCCCATAATTAAAAGATAAAAAGGTAATTAGCAATAATTCGTAAAAAAGCTACAAGACAATAATTAAAAAATCAATAACCAGAGGAATGTGACGTAATGTATGTTCACTGCCATTACCAAACAAATATGATTTTTTTTTCCTTTTAACGAACATTTGTGCATGTCGTGTTGATGGTCTGAAATGCCATTCCATTTTTTCTAGGTAGACACGTCTGAATTTATTTTGCACCGGAAGAAATTTTATTTTCTATATATATTTTCTTTCTTTTTTTAATTATTTAATATCAATTTTGTAATACTTTCCAAAAAGTTACCCCATGAAAATGTAAGCGTTTTAAAAACAAAACAGTATCATTTCTAAAAAGAGCAGATAACCAAATTTTACAGACTTCGTAAATATCTAATTTATATGAGCAATGAGTATTGTCAAGAATTTTGAAGTTATTTTAATCATAAACTTTAATCTCATAATATAGACATACTTACTTTACCAAAGTTTCCATTCCAAATTAAAAACACATCATTATTTCATGATTATAAAGAATTTTATTAAACGAGTTAAAATTATTTAGATTATGTGTTCATATAGACGAAGTGTTTAGTGTGAAGTCTGTTAGACAATGAAAAACGTATCACAGTTTACAATCTTATTGCGCTAGTTTAGTATTTAGCCTAAGCTTACATTGCAGTTTTGAAGAGAAACATTTGATCTGGTACTCTAGATACGATGCATAACTTGAATGAAACTTGAAGTTACTTAACGCGCAATATACGGGGGCGGGGGCTACAGTTAATATTACACAATCCGTCTGTTGATTTGCACGATCCCATATAGTGGTTTGCTACTATATACTATATATATATATGCCGTCCGATTAGTTGGTGTTGGTGAACTTCCTAAAGACCGGCTTGAACATGGCCTCATTGCGCTGCAGTTGCGGCGACGATGAGCTGCTGCTGCTGCTGTTCCCGCTGCTGTAGTCATCCCGCGGCGAGTACTCCCCGATCCCGATCCGGGCCGAGAAGTTCATGGGGTAGCTGGAGGTGGTGAAGCCGAAGGCATTACTGCTGCGACAGGTAGCGATCATAGGGGCTTGAGAAGCGGTAGGCAGGAGACTCAAAGCTCCGCTCAGCACCTTCATATTCGGCGGAGTTTGGGGTGGAGTATCTGGTTGGGCTTCGAGAAACCCCATCGCCCGCTGACTCGCTGTGGACTGAGATTGCTGCAGCAGTTGCTGCTGCTGATGCCGCTGCTGCTGCTGCTGCTGCTGCGGCTGCTGCTGCTGCTGCGGATGGAACTGCAGTGGTCCGCTCGAACTTGCCGTAGTATGGATGGTACCGCCCACTTGCAACTGCTGCTGCTGCTGCGGCTGCTGCTGCTGAGGGGGCATATTGCTGTAGGGGATATTGCTGCTCGTAGTATGCAGCTGCTGGGTCGTAGCCCCTAGAAAACCCCCGTAGGCCGTGGTGTGCGGCCTCAGGTAGGGAGCTGCGGCCCCATTGAACAGCTGCTGATCCCGTCCTGCATCCTGCGGAGGATATTGCTGCTGTTGCTGCTGTGCCTGTTGCTGCTGATTGCTGCTGCTGCTGCTGCTGCAGCGGCATCGTTTGGTGACCCATGTAAGCCGGCGGTGGGGTCTTGCAGCCAACTGTGTCGGCCAGACTCCAGATCTTCGGCTTGGTAGCTGGAATCGGCACGCCACAGTCCCGGCCTAGCTGGTTTTTTGGATCCCCAAGATCGCCCTGCAGTTTGGAACCCTCTCCGTGCTGAAAGGGCAGCATGCCCTGCTGGCCGGCCTGGTAGTAAGCGGGATGCTGATGGTGATAGGGGTGATAGCCACCCGGGTGTCCGCCGGCGGAGCCTCCTCCGCCCGGATAGCCACCACCACCACCAGCACTACCAGCCGAGGGATAGCCAAAGCCCGCCCGCAGTATGTTCGCCTGACCCAAGCACTTCTGGTCCTCGTCTATGGCATCCTCCTCCTCTTTGGTCTCATCTGGTTCAAAGAAACAGCAGCTATAAGCACTTAATCCCTAGTAGACACCCCAAAGATCGTTTACCTTTTGCCAAGCTGCCACTCTGGCTTCCCTTGCTCGGCTCCAAGTCCTCCTTGTCCTTTTCATCGTCCGACACCAGTGCATCGTCGTCGTCATCCGTGCGATTTTTCGGCTCCCAGGTCATCTTGTTCTCCTTCTTCAGCCGGCGGCGGGCATTCGCGAACCAAGTGGACACCTGGGTGAGGGTCATCTTGGTGATGATGGCCAGCATGATCTTCTCGCCCTTCGTCGGATAAGGGTTCTTCTTGTGCTCATTCAGCCAGGCCTTCAACGTGGCCGTGGATTCGCGGGTGGCGTTCTTGCGACGCGCGGCCAGATCATAACTGGCTCCATAACTGGAATTAGAAATAAGCAATCCGCTATTTAGAGAAAAGACATAATCGAAATTCATCGTATTTAATCAGTTTATGTGTATAATTAAGTTGTAATAATTTGTATATACTTAACAACATTGTTTATTCTTAGAAAAAAAATAATTAAGAATTTTATTAGAGGAATATAGTTAATAATTACAAATCTGTAAGTTCAAAGACAAATTAAAATAGTTCAATCTAAATAAAGTCACAGCCTGAAACTTCAGAAAGAGTTTTTAAATGAAGTGTTGAGCATTTCTTGTGAAATTTAAGCAGAAACATAGGTTTTGTGATTTAAAAGTTCGCTTTGCAGCCGTATTCTCATTCTAATTGCAGAGCCCAAAAAAATCGTGGCAGCAGCGAAACATGGAAATTCATTAAAATGCGGAAAACTCAAATTGATGTTTTCCTACCGCCTCCGCTCCGAGCTCCATAGTGCTGAGCCGTATTGCTCCCCGGAGCTCGGGGTCCTCGTCCTGCCAGTGTAATACAACGTCAAAATATTGTAAAACATAGTTGTGAAACAGGGCACGGCCACAAAAAGCAACAACACAGCGTCTCCGGCAATAACGAGGACGACAAGTGGGTGCAACCGGGTGATCCAGTTGTACTATATTCCACTCCGCCAGTTCTGTTCGGCAGTGCACTTATCGCATTTTTTAAGCCACCAGAGGCTGTGGCATCGTCATCATCATCCCCAACCCCATCAACCATCCGTCCTCTGCAATAATGGTCTATGGTGGTCCTGAACCCCCAGCACTTCCTAGCTAAATTAAGCCCCAAACCATGCGAACTCCGTTGCACATCCGGCTCATCCGCTTTTCACTTTCGGGCTCTCGGTTCTCTGCCCCCCAATCCCAGTTTCATCCTTCTTTACTCAACGTTTTGGTTCTTTTTCATGGGATTTTTATGGAGCCACAATCAACAGTTTGTGTGCGGTGAATTTTACAACAAGATAAAGAACGAAACTCGGGACCGCTGCCCGTCGAATGTAAATTCGACGTCCTTTCTCCTTCTGCCTTCTGCTGCTTTTTTATCCCACTTTTATTGTGTTTTTTTGGTAGTACCGCTAGTCGACCCTGATTGCGTGCAGTGTGGAGGACGTTGCCAGTGATTAGCACAAGAGTTTGGAGGAAGTCTCGTGGATTTTTTTACCCAGCAAACTAAAAACAGTACGGGATCTCTCTAAAAGCCGGGTCTTTTTCGGCCTGAACAAACTTTATTGAAATAGAGATAGGTTGTTTTATGCGTTTTTATATTTTATTTGATATTTTTAGGTAAACAGTTTACATAAAACTACCAAAAATCATTTAAAAACATTTTACAAATATTTTACAACTAACAATAAGTAAAACAAATTATTTTTGTGTGTGGTCTTAAGGGACTCTTAAAAGGACTTGTAGTTGGTTTTAAAACGAAATGTTGATATTTTGAATAAATAATTGCATGGAAAATTTAGTAAAATAATTATTTATTAAGAAAAGCAAGAAGTGATGGTTGCAAAGACTTAATTTGCAAAGTAAATTTGGTTATTTGATGTTCAAGCTACATATATTCTTAATATTTTTGTAGAAACAATTAACCAATTAAGTCTTATTCAAGGGAATTTAATGCAGCTTAAATAAAAACATTTGTTTAAGAAATAAACAAAAGGGCACAAGAGATCTTCCACTGACCGCCTGAAGAAAGAACTCAGATTTGTCCAATAGCCGTGACCAGAGGTTGTGATGCCCATAATTTAAGGCTGAAGGCAGTTGGTTTTATTGTATATGGCGGGCTATATGATTATCGCGTAGGTCGGTAGTTGTCGGTTGTCGGATTCGACGGATACGAATCGAGTGATACGCTTTGTGGGCTTTTTGTGCTGTTATGTTTTACAACCTAGCAAACATCAATTTGTCCGTAATTGGCACGCATCCTATTTTTGTATTCGCCATATAATTGCAGTGCCTCGAAATGCATGTACAACCGAATGTATGTATGTTCTTTTGGCATAGCTCGTAAACAAAAACAAAAAAAATGAAAAAAATGATTTGGCTTTGGCTGCTGCTACTGGTGCTGCTGGCGGGCCATAATCTTGTTAACAAATCACATTCTTGTTCACACAAACACACGGACACGGCTATATGGTCACATAGCGGTCGGCTGAATGGGCCGCTTATTAGTTTTAGACCGGCTTACACACATTTACATTTCAGCTTTTATACGAGCCACATGCAATTTGGTCGGAGCCACCAATTACGGCGGCCATTATCTGCGAGTTGCGATTTACGGGCGGCGGTGGGTACATTTCGAACAAATAATGCTGCTGCCTGCCGCATGAAGCACAAATGACATTGGCTCTTGGCTCTTGGCTCCCGTGAGCAGACACGTTCATGCCTGTCACTGGGTAATTACACTGGCTGTCAGTACTCCCCACCTCCCCCACTCAAGGTTTTCAGTCTCAGCCCCCTTTCCCATCAAAAACCACCCACCACCCTCTGCAATTGCCATCTGCCAGACAGGCAAACAGATGGACTGACTGACTGCCAGTCAGTCAGATTTTCCACCTTTCCGAGTTTCCCACTCCGGCCCCAATTTGTGACGATGAACAAAACAAAGCGCAATCGTTCCTCTCTTAAATGATTGTCAACCCGTAAATATATACACGCCTACACACCGGAAAAAAAAAACATTTCAGTGACAAGATTGCAATTGCGATAATACAAATAAATCTTCTTTTTACATTTCCATTTACAGTTCTATAATAAAACGAAAAAGGATTTTGTGCCTAGAAAATTTTGGTTTAAAATAGGGTTTTTCTTGAACGAATAATAAAATCTAGTATAGACCATGTGAAAGTACTAACTATATAAAATCCTTGTGGAAAGTTCTTTCATTTAATTGCTGGGCTTCAAAAACCTTTAACTGAAGATATTAACGTTACTTATTTACTCAAAACTTTATTAATTTTAATTTCTTTTACTTTCAACTAAATGGTATATATTTATTAATGACCAAAAAACACTGTGAATGATAAAAAACGCAGCACAATCGAAAATTGATTATTACAATTTTTTAAAAATCACTTTTAAGCGTCATAAGCGGAATTGTAAACAAAGTACTTTCAAAGCAAAGTATTTTTTGCATAGCTTTTTTGTTTTCTAGTGTTTAAGAAGTATATTTTTACAATTAATTTTACCAACTAATAAATAACAGTGTCAATAATAAAATAAGCTTTTTGCTATAGTGTAGCCAGATTCGGGTCTAAGTACATACAAACGGCGGTACATTGGTAAGTACGTGCGTATGTACTGTCGCTCAATATGGCGGCCAACATGGCGTTCATTTGCGGCTCACACCTCTCCGCCCCTTTCCATTCTCTCCTCCCTCCTACCTCCTCCCCCACCTGCTGCCACGCCCCCCTCCGCCCACCAACATGCATCGCTTACAACTCACTCACTCATTCATTCACTTAGCTGCAGCTCGATTTCATGGGCTTTCCGCACGCAAGCCGGGCCCAAACGAAACGAAACGAAAGCGAACCGATCCAATCCAACCTACCAACATATCAACATACAGTGCGGACCATGCGGACTATGCGGACCAACCGTCCAACGGGAAGCCGCAGCCGTTGCATGCCACTCAGCATTTTCAGCCACTCCACTTTGCAGCTCTTCCCCTCGATTTGGATTCGGAATTAAATACGGACAGGGACTGGGGAGACGCCTCCTGTCTCCTTTCTCCTGCCTCCTTTCTCCTGGCCATCGAATCACTCCTGTATGTAAGCGTACGCACTTGTGTGTGCACCCACGTGTGTACATACTTAAGGCTTAATGCATGTGCATACACATCAACAAATTCTGCAGGTTTTTCATATGCTCAACATATTTATTTAATAGGTGCTAATTATACCGAACATTCCAGAAAATCACGCACTTACACAGTGAATAAAATGAATAAAAACTTTTTCAAACTATCAGATGAAAAATAAAAGATCCAATATTTAAAATAGTCTTTTTGGTAGTTTTAAAATAAAATATTCATTTAGCTATACTTTTTCTATGCACATAAATAAATATGATCCTATTTTCTTAAATCCACAATATAAATTTCCAAATTTAATATAAATTAGTATAAGTAATTATTTTAATTATTTTAATTTAAGCTGAAACAACTTTATTTTTTAGATATCTTAGAAATGGCACTGTCTAGCATTGTATGACAAGTTTTGGTTAATCACAAATCTTCTGCAAAGGTTCTTTCATTTATTTGCTGATAATTGTGAACATTACCTATTTTTATTCAAAGCTTTTTGAATTTAACAATATCTGATATATTTACTTTCAGTGCATTAGCACAATGTTTATATATATATATCATAACTCTGTGGATGGTGTGCGTTGCTCGCACAGGCGTGCAATTAACTGCTATTATTTTTGCAGCAATCATAAATAAATAATTTCGCGCTCTCATACGGTTTCGAACAATTCATATTTTATTATCGCCAGTCCCTAGAGCAATTGGCCCTGGCTGGTGGAAAATCGACGGGAAAGCGGGGAAAAAAGCGTAGGAAAACGCAGGAAATCGGAGGAACAGAGGGCATCGCAGCAGCCGCCGCTGCAAGCAATTAAATTCAAATCAATTTCAAGTACTCGCAAATATTTTGTAATTAATTATGGGCGCGCGATTGCGTTTGATTCGCCGTATTCGCCATGTATTTAAATTGGACTAAAAGGCTTTCTATTTATTTTCTATTAGACGCAATTAATTATGGTTTGGTATGGGGTACGGAGTCTTAATTTGTGGCAGAGAGCCACGCAATTGTCATTCAATTCTATTTTTCCAGGAATCGCCTAATTAAATTATGCTGATTATGCTTACCCATAGGCCGACATGGGATCGTAGGAATAATAGCCCGTGGTGGGCTGCAGTCCGGCCGAAGTCCAAGCTCCCATCTCCGGACCCGCGCCCGTGTCCTTGAGTCCGTACGGATTGCTCTGAAACGATTAAGAATTCAGCATTGAATTGAGTTATTATGTGAGCCGCCGCCGCGAACAAAGCATTTTCCCACAGTTCCCAAAGTTGACAATTTTGTTAACATGGAATTTATAATTTGGCAACATATTTCGCAGCTGAACAAGCAAATGCCGTCTTGCTGGCCATATTTCAGAGACAGATACACCGATCGATACGGAAAAATACATAATTTAAGGCAGCAACTTTCCGAAAATCGGCATTATCTAAGCCGGAGCGCCGATTATTGGTTATTGTTATATGAAAGCAGCAGTCTGACACTTTGAATTTTAATTTGGCTCGCTTTGGTTTCTGTTTGTGGCGTGCTGCGATTTATGCCCTCGGAAAATGACAGCCGGATTTATGAGCGACAACTATTGGCCAGATCGCCGCCCAATCTGGTTGGCCCTGTCGAGCCGGGCTTTTGTGAGCTCTTGATTTATGAAACGGTATTAACATTTTTAATTGCTTAACATCATGTATGCCGTTGTTTATTAATTTTTCAACCCCCCACCCCCATCCCGCCACTCTTCTGTTGGCCAGAAAATGCCGCGACCGAGTGACAAATATATTTATCAAAATGTCGTTGGAACAGGTATTGGATCGCCATCGAAAGGCCCTAGCTCAGATTTATTTACCAATCAAAAACCGGGGGGCACAATGTCAGATTTCGCTAGATCTTCCCTCTAAAAATCCAAGTATTAACACCTCGTCTCCCCAAAAATTGAGCGACGACATCTTATCGTGCCCTCTGAGATATTTTCTTAATTAAAAGTATGCGCTTCGTGACGACCGATAAAGAAGACACTCGGTCAGGTGCTTGCCAGAAAATAACAAAAACGAAAAAAAAAGAGGAAAAAAAGAACGAATGAATTTCCTGTTGTTGTAAATAACAATTTAACATGACACTTTGGTGGCTGCCGCCGCAGACGTCTCCGCCCCATTTGCTTTTCCTCTCCTTTCCCGGGGGTTTCCCTTTTGCCCCTTACATCACTCCGTGAGGAGGTTTTCTTTGAAGTACTCGTCGTGAGCCGCCCAAGTTGATTAGACTGTGTCTGCGTTCTTATTAATTAGATCGTTCAAACTAATGTGCTTATTACAGCCCTCGTAAACATTGGGGATATACTGTTGACAAAGTCGGACAAGTGTTTTAAGATTTCTCCAAATTAGGAGCAATTTATGAAACGTGTTTTATAATTTAACTTGAACTTTACATGCCCTATAAGAAAATATTTTGAGAAAAGTGTCTCAAAAGACACAGGTTTATAATCTGTCGCAGTCAAAAAATACTATACAAAAAATAGTCTTAAACCTATGTTGTATTTTTAATAACATAATAAATATATGGCCAAGTGTGTTAATAAACTACAAGTCGTTTAAAATACAATTATTAAAAACATATTTGTAAAGTTGATAACATGATTCACGGTTGTATACTGCTATTAAAAAATCCCATTAAATTCTTATTGTTAATAAAATAAAATAGTTCAATTTGCTGCTTGCCAGGCAAACAATTACTTTATTATAAATTAGAAAGATGTAACTGAACTATATTTGTTAAATTCCCTGATATTTACTTTATATACATTTTCTTAATTATTTGGTGTGTTGAATATAATTTAAAAATTTACACCACAAATTAAGAGGTTGGCAACAAAGTGGCCAACACATTTTTCGACAGATTTTCGAACAAAATATTGTGTACACAAGCCACGTCGATGAAAATATTTATCTGCTGTACGATGCGGCAACATGATGTCCTTATAAAACACTTGCTCGGTTATTTGGGCACTTCCAGCTAAGCTGTTTGGCCTATCCATCTCGGGCAGTTAGTTATTTGCCAAGGCTAAATACTGTCCACATTGTTGTTATACATATTGTTGCCAATTTTATGTGTTTGTTTGTGCTTGTGCTTTTGCTTGTGTTTGCCTTTCATTCAGGCCAGCAGCAAATGCAAAAGCAGCAGCGTGTGTTTTACTTCAGTCATGCTGTGCTCGTGTACATTTCAGCGGTCACTTAGAGCCAATATGAATACAGTGGCGGACAAAATAATATGAGAAATTTAAGATTGAACAAAATTCAGTATATGAATTTAAAGATATTACCAAATAAAGATAGTTCAAATTTTCATTAGAAAATCAATCAACGGTTTTAATTTTTATTAAAAAAAAAAAAACAATTCCGTATAAGAAAAATACGTTATCAATTTGAATGTGAAATAATTTGTTATTCACAATTAATATTTAAATTTGAATTTGTTGTTTCCAATGACTTTAAAATTGTAAAGCACGGCTATCTTGCTTTCCCCCAAAGACCATTATTAGACTTTTTGGTCAAAATAATAAATTAAGTTAACTGCATATGTACCACTACTATTTTTACCCCCTGCTGTGTGTTTATGGTGCTCACACACACACAGAAACATAAGCTTGATTAGCCCACACATACACAAAGAGAGTGGAGTGTAATTGAGGCCATGGGGCAATATGTTTTGTTTCCAATGATTTTGCCTTTCTTTATGCAAAGTATCAAATATCGCAATGGAAGTCGCCTACAGTTGGCAGTTGGCAGTTGGGAGTAGGGAACCGGCGGAGTAAACGGGCTTATAAATTAGGTAGATGGATAGACGGAGATAGAAAAGGAGTGGCGGGCTGAGGGCTGGGGGCTGGGGGCTGGGAGAAACTAAACCCTCGATACGGAGCCAAATGAGGTTTGACTGAGCTTCAGTCAGCCATAATGATAATTCGATTTAGTCGACTGCATTGACAAGCCATCGTCGTTGTCGTTGTCGTTGTTGCTCTGTTGTTGTCGTTGTCGTTGTCGTTGTTTTTGTCTCCCTCCTAAGCTGCGGACAAAAGCCACTGACTACACAATTAAAGTCATACGTTGAGATAATCCATTTAGCCCTCTGGCCCATGGCTCTTGGCCCTCCGCCTCTTGGCCATAAACACTTGGAAAAAACTATATTTTTTAGTGCCACATAAAGGCCTATGCCTCTTGGCCTGATTTCATCTTATTTAATTTCAAAATTTTTAATAAAATTTTATATGATTATTTTAATTTCAAATGATTTGAATTTTAAAAACAAATTTGTAAATTTTTTAATGTTTAATGTTTTAAAATTTAAATTAAAAAAAAAAACGTTTCCCACATTTATCACTGGCAATGTTTGACATGGTAAAATTATTTAAATAAAATGAAAGTATACAAATTTAGGAGATACGAGTTTTTTCTGTTTTAAAAGAAATTTTTTTCGGCTGTCAACTTTTTTTATAAATTGATAAATTTGTTCCTTAAATAATAATAATTAATTTGAGATTCTATTCGTTTAAGAAAATAAAATCTTGCCATACCTCCATTAAAATTATTTCGAGTGCACTTACCAACGGCGAATAGAAGGCGGAGCTGTCCACTCCGATGCTCTGGTAGGGATTCTGGTCCGTCGAGGGGTAGGGCGTTCCGTAGACGCCGACGCTGGCCGCCGGCAGACGGGAGTAGCTGGAGAGGGCGAGGCGGGCGGAGTCGTACTGGCAGGAGCAGACGGTCTGACCCGACACCGGGTCGGTCATTATGGGCCGCCCGTTCTCGCAGCAGGAGCCGCCGGCATTACCGGCCGTGGGCGTCGTGCCCACACCATTGCCGTCCAGGGAGCCACCGGTGGTCAGGTCCGCTCCCGCTCCTCCTCCCGCCGAAGATCCTGCCCCGGCTCCAACCACCGTCGCCGCATTCGAGTTCTGCGAAAGAGCATTGGGACTGAGCGCCCCCGATGAGGCATCTCCGCCAGCTCCACCGGGCGGCTGGCTCCCCTGACAATCCTGACCTCCCGTGGGGCTCATCGCCGGGGCGTTTGTCATCACCAGCGCCTCGTTCACGTTCACATTCACGTTCGCGGAAGCGTCCTCGGTCGGCACTTGGGCACTTGGCGGCAGGAGCTGCAACAGATCGGATGGGAAGATGGAAAGAGGCTCTTCAGTCTCACTTTATCGCAAATTGAAACACAAATTCGGCTTTTCAGCAGCTTATCTTATGTGTATATTAAGGTGACTGCACAGAGAAAAAGTATTCATTAATTTCTCTCAATTAGAGTTATAAAATAAATTAGTAAATCAATATATATTTTATTTTAAGTGGAATAAGCAAGATTTTGTACATTTTGTTGGTTTTTATTGTCTTTTTATTATAGTCGACTATAATAATACAACTAATACAAGACTAATACAAGCTATTAAGATTTGTTTAAGGTAGTTCATAAAAAATATTATTTCTAAAATCCACAGAGATTTATTTAAGGTTGACCAATACTATAAAATTACATGCATGAACTGACTTATCAATATAAAGAAACATTTAGACACAGATAAATGCTATTTAAAAATAAAATAAGATTATCAAACAACTTTTATATTTTCCCCACCGTGCAGGTACTTCAAAACTCGAAAAGCAGCCACTGATAGCATTAAGTGATATATAAACACACATCGCCACTGGTTTACATAACTAATGCATGTTAATCAAGAGCCCATTTTAATTTTATATTTTAAACACCAAAGGCTGATGATCGAAAAATATTTTTCCTCAGCTGCAGAAGGGTCATTTCGAACACCTAAAGAGATACGAAGACCTGATAAGACTACACGCTTACGGTGCTGAGGTGGGGCTTCCTGGAAACCTCCAATCGTTGTGCTATTGAAGAAAATATTTCATTTTTGAACACAAAAAGCTGTCCCTAAACTGACAGTGTTTATCTTCAAACATTTCGCCAATGAATTAGTTTCTTGTGCTTGTCAAATGATAAGAAATTTTTGTTAATGGATCTAAAATGTGTGGGAGGGACAAAAATGTCACTACCATTTTCAAAAAGTTGGTTTTTGGTGTTTTTATTTTAATAAAATGATAACTTGCAAGTTTAGGAATTAGGAAAGTTCAAATTTTTTAGGTAATTAATTTTCTTTCCAATAAACATTTTTTTTAATGGAGACATTTAACCTTACCAACTTAATAATTTAGAACTAACATTTTAGTAAAAAACTTTTAGGGCCTTGACAAAATGTTAGTTTTAATTTTATTAAGTGGGTCCACCAAAAAAAACTTCCTTTCTATATAAGGCAAATATATTCTTTCAACAAATGTAAGTTTTTCCATCTGATTTTTCTCTTTTTATAAGATGTTATTACTAATTGAGAAGTAATCGTATAATTATGAGGATTAACGTCGACAACAAACTACACTAGTTTCTACCACTAAATAAAAAGGAAATATGTTCCTTCCCTGAAAAGTTTTGTCTGCATTGATCTATCAATTTTGTACGATTTCATTACAAATTGAGAATTGATCGCATAATTATAAGAAATTGCCTTTAACAACAAACTTCACTAGCTGTCAACTTAACGGCGAAGATGTGTAATGAAAACCTGCCTGCAAACCTGGGAATAGAAGCTTCCAGCCCGACACAGGAAACGCACGTACATGCATAATGGCTAATTTTCTACAGCATAAACCTGAGTAAGTCATGCTAACTGCCGCCGTACTGGAAACTTCATAAATATTGATGTCCGGCAATGTTGTTGTGCCCACCCCATACAGTCCTCCTCATCCTGAAGACACCAAATCCGAGCGGGGGCCGCGGCTTGAATCGCTGGGTAATTGCGAATTTAATTCGAAAAATCGACAGAAGGCCCATTACAAGATGCATCGATAACATGTAAGCGAATATGGTGTTAACACACAATCAGTGCCGACGGCAGGAAAGCGCAGAAGCTGCCCGGTATTGGGATTCATAATCCCGGGGAGATTAAGTTCCTTTAATCAATCGCCGGATTCACTGGATTCCACCATATGCCTCAGCCTGCAATGGCGGCCAGATCAATTACCCCGCAAATCGATTTCAAGTGCCGGCTCTGGGGCAGCAGCAACCTGATGTGCTGATGTAGTGATGCAGTGATGTCCTCCATCTTTTCGCAGAGCTTCGCCTATGGCATGCGCCAGTCACTTGGCAATTAATATGCAAAATGTGCCAAGCCCAGGACTGGTTGGGCATTTAAAAATGCCAGAAATCAATGAGGGTGTGGCAGCCGACGCCTATAGGTCCGCAGAGGACTGTAGTCTGGGATCCACAGACCCATCCGCGATCGATATGGGTATCGAGATGGAGATGGAGTCGGGCAACATGCTGGCGAAGGCTTCTGAAAATTACCGCGGGCAATCTGCGAAACGAGCGGACGACTCTGGCTGCCTTAATTTCAAAGTTTCAAGTCTCAAGTCTGAAGTCTGAAGCCTGGCGAAAATACCGGCGAACCCATAATTAAGTTGAGTGCTCCGCCTGACGAACAGCTACAAATTGATCGAATGCCAAGCAAAAGGTCATAATATCTCTCGGCAACAATTTCAGCCCGGCTTACACGGCTTCTGTGGCGGAATTCTGAGCCCGGGCCTAAGCCTGGTCCTGGGCCTGGACAGAAATTAAATGCGGCCCCAAAACGCATAATTATTCCGCGCCATTAACATAATCTGACAATAGAACATTCGCCCGAAAAAAGAACGCATCACATGCATATTATTTTATAATTATCAGATGCGCGATCGATGCGAGATCGATCCTTTTTGGCTAAGTCTACAGGTGAGTGAGCCACTAGAAGGCCGTTTGATCGTCTCATAATTAATATAGGAACATCATTTTGAGTCATGCTGGAGCGTACAAATAATAGAATTTCGAGGCCAAGACCGACCGCTGACTATATATAGGGACATCATTGGAAAAAAAACCGAAAACTGAAAACCGAAAACCGAATAAAAAAAAAAACGCACAACCATTTATCAAAATTTTACAAATGAATGATTCAGGTGTTTTTTGTGCCGCGTGATTTTAATTAGTAAAAAGCAAATACATTTCGGTCGGCATGGTCGGGTATGGTATGGTATGGTCTGTATGGGAATGATGTTCAACGATCGGAAGGAGGCTCCATTCTCCGTTCCCATCGACTCTCGCCACAATATGAGAATTATGACAACTGATCTGATAGGCGACACCATATAGGGAGCTCTATGCGCCTGCCAGATTCCGCAGCTCCTTGAGCGAATGCATTATTCATGAGGCAGAGGACTGAGGACTCCATTCCTGCCTTTCCTGCCTTTCCTGCTTTCCTGCCTTTCCTGCCTTTCCTGCCTGGTGAGGAAGCGCCAGTCCATCCAGTGGGCCATGGCCATGTGAATTGGCCACGTCTTCGGTTGGCAGTTGCATTTGTAGGTTGGGGGCTGAGAGGCTAAAAGTTGCGACTTGCAGACGACTGGCAGGCGACAGTGCACAGATAAGATCTGCTGGCCATGTGTGCCCAGTAACCAGTACCAGTGCCAGTACCAATACCAGATCCCAAGTACGAGTCCCAGTCCAGTTTCAGTGGCTTTGGAAATTTCTGTGAATCGCAAACGCAGCGATCTAATCGCGACTTGTATCTCTGGGTCCACTGCCAGGCTCCCGGATCCCGATCCCGATCCAGAGCCCTCCCCCGACAACCTCCTGATGACCAAGTTGATAGCATGAGACTATAAGCGCCACTTGGAGGACGAAGAGGAGCCCCCACAGCCACCTCCTCTTCCAGCTCCAATGTAAAGTAGATCAGAGAGGGCCCAAAGTCATTGGTCCATCGATCGTTTGGTCTGGGGACGTCGGACTATCTGGCATCAGCATCCAGCATCAATGGATGCTCCTCACGTAGCCAGCAAGGCATTCCCAGGGCCTGCCCTCAGCTGTCACTTTACGGTTATGAATTTTATGATTTACGATCGCCGCAATTGAATTTTATTGACTTTTCAACAGTTTCACCTGAGCGTGCTTCAATCGGCACCTCCCATCGTCTTGGCCTTCTGATTGCCTACGAGTCGACTGGCTGTTTTTTGTTTGGCTTTCGTTTTCGACTGCACTTAATTGGACTCGTGTGGTCCGAAATGGGAAAGAGACTCCAGAGTTCTGCGGAGGAACCCCCACCACACTGTCTTCCTAAAACCGGGGACGATGCCAAGCAATTATGGCCTGGGAAATTAAAGTTTTACTCAGCCACTTGACCTTCCCCTCTAGTTCGGTCTATATCTAGGAAAACTCAATCAATTTTACCCTTGGTTTGCTAATAACTTTTGTATAAAATCAGTAATCCATCAATATATATACACAACGAAATAGTTGCACCTGTGTGAAAGCTTTAAAAGTGCCGAACACTTTTTGTGCATTTTCGCAATTGACAAAAAAGTCTCGAGTCCTTGGAGTGCTTTTTTCTCAGGCCATTTATCAGCCATCTGATTTATTGTTGTTTTTATGTCTTCTACCAATTTACTGTCATAAACATGGAAAAAGTTTGCTTTAAGCAGCTGTTTTTGCTGCTTAGCGAAAAGTCAAAAAGCGCTAAAATCAAAGGCTTTGAGCGGTTTTGCCCTATAGTGGGTCTTCAAGATCAAATGATCTGATAGCTTTGACATGTGACGGTGAAAATACTCTTATGAAACTTGGTGGCAAGGATCTCAAATTTAATACATTGTTAATAAGATTATGTGCAAAAAGAGCTACTCAATTCAAACTTTTAATAACATAAAAGAAGAATGTAATTTTAGTTGGCTTACATCGGTTATAGGTTGCTGAAAATATATATCTCTGACTTTATTTTTAAGTTTTAAAGCTCAATAAAGATATAGTTTTGAATATAAATAAACATTTACCATTAATAAGCTTAATCATTTGTAACTTATAACTATATCTTTACGCTATTCTAAAATCATGATAAGCTTTTTAATATTGTTGAAAGCAAACATTATTAAAGCAAAAATTATAAAGTCCAAGTATTATTCAAATTAAAGGAATAAGTTATTAATATGTTTTCTAATAAGAAATTTCTTAGATTTTTCGGATACATAAAATGGCTTATGAAAATGCAGATTTTGATCAAAATCAGTTGATGGAATCTCACTAATGAATAATATTAAATATATATATTTTTTAAAATTCTTTCTATATCATGAAATCTCCTGTGACTTAATGACCATAAATATTTATAAATAATTATAATTGAAGACCCACCTGCGAGGCCGACGGAAAGCCTCCGTATCCGAATTGTGTGTAGGCAGCCATTTCGCTGGACGACTATATACGACTGTAAGACCTAGTCTTAAGTTACTCTCTCTCTCAAAGGGCAGTCTTCTGGAGGATATATATCGCTGCTACATCAAATGATGTGCTTATTAGGTTAACTCGGCTCAGTTTCGATTGGGTCTGTTCACAGTCACCGGCAATGGGGACAACAACAACGACATGAGGCGGCCAGCCGAAAATAACTCGGGAATATGCAGCAGTATATCCAAAAGTATCTCAGGGATTGCAGCTGTATCTGTCACTCTTTTTGTATTTTCTTATTCCTTTTTTTTTTTTTTGTTGGCTTATACCAAAACGGGGGCAACACTCGCAAAACGCGGCGGCAACACACACTCGCAAAAACGAAAATCGACGAAATATCGACGGCAAAACGCGCGTTACATTAGCACACGCTCCTCCAGATGTGCACCTTATAACGTTCGAACACGAACTGGTTGCGAATGCCGTTGGTGTTGCCGCTGTTGCCACTGTCGCCGTGATGTTGCTGTTGGCCGTGTTGCTGCTGCTGCTGCTGCTGTTGCTGTTGCTCCTGTCCGTTGCTGTTGTTGTGGCGCATTCCGCTGCAGTTGCTGCCAGAGCGGGACAACGCTACCGCCCCAAAAGAATGCCGCTCGCCTTGGAGCAAAAGCCGGCGGACTGGAAGTTGGAAATTGGGCAACGCCCACTTCACATCGCTGGTGGTGGTGGCGGTGGTGTTGCTGGTGTTGGTGGTGGTGGCATTTTCCTCTCACTGAAATCCATTCCCCGCCAGCAACTCGTGTTCGCAGCTCACTGGAAGTGGCAGGCCAACCACCAATCATACGGCTCCATTGCCTTCGGCAGGCCGGTTTAATGGACAGGTGCGATGTCGCCAAACAAAAGAAAGCAAAAATGAAATGGAGCTACGAGATACTCGTGCGGGAACACATCCAGAATTTTCACAGCTCTCGCAGCACAGCTCTGACTTTTTTTGTTGCCCCTGATTCCCGGGCAACGCCCATTTGTTTTGTTTGGCTAGTCATTTGTTTGTTTACTTTTCGAAACTCTGAACTGGGAATTCTGGGTTGGCACCACTGCGATCGCCAGCTGAAAATGCCAAGTGGCTAAGTGGTGACACAAAAGCGTTAATACGATCACCGAATTCCTCTGCACTCGCTCTGTATTTATCGCCCGTCATTACATTTATCGCTGAATTGCGAGAAAGTTAACTCCCATTATCGATCCTAGCTAATTAATCTCACCTTATCGGGTTTATAAAAAATACTAACCTGCGCTCCTCGCTTAAATATCACACTCGAATACCAGTTTTTCGAAATATCAACGAGATTTTAATCTATTTCTGAGAGGAATTAATATCCTTCGCAAAGCAATCATCATCCATTTTAATTTTTAGCCATTCAAAATTTTCCAATGCATTGAAATGAGAGTATATGGTAGATATTAAATTGTTAAGATGATATTTTAAAAAAATTGTGTACCCTATTTAAAAATGTACAATTATTAATTTAGACTTAGTTTAAATACAATAGATTTCTGGACTAGATAAAAAAGCTTTTTAAGAACAATATTAATATTATTAAGTAACAAACATTTATAGGATTAATATCAATTTAAATTAAACTCAACTAGTTTTGTTAAAATTTAAATAGGTCACTTAACCGTCGGCCGAAGCTTAGCAAATATGAAATACCTAAATTAATATTCCTGCCATTTTCCTTCACATTTCAAGCATTTCTAGTTTACAAACCATTTTAATTGGAATTAAATTGCATTTGACATGTACATGTATCCCAAAAACACATAAAAGAGCTGACCTCATTGTTTGACGAATTGCATCAATCAAATTGAATATGTGGCTCTGCATGTTTTTAGATTTTTATATTTTTTTTTATTTTTAACGTGATTTTAGCTAGCTAAAAATAATTTTTTTCAACGAGTCATATGAAAAACTTTTTCAATTCATTTATATTAAACTCATATTCTGAAATATTAGGTCTTAAATTTTTTAAGAACTCAATGCTCGATGCTCTTCCGTTTACTACAAATTTATGCCGAACTTTTTACTATTTTACTTTAAAAATGCCATAAGTTTAGTGGGTGAAAAACTCTGACTGATTACCCATGCGCATGTAAAAAGTGCTGCCATTTCCGCTGGCTGCGTAAAGTTTGGAAAAAAGTTTCGCTATTAATACGCACTAACATATTTGGACTTCCGCTTTATGATCTATTTTTTACGATTCTCCCGCAGGACGAACGACTGGAGGGGAGTCGAACTAATGCGCAGCGAGCCCAGGACACGCATTCCGGAAATGGTCTCCGGCGAGAGTCCACTGTGGACGATGCCGTGAGGTAAACCTCAAATGTTTTTGCGGGTGTCGCGGATGCTCTCGTATGTTGGCAAGCTTGTTCACTGTGTTTTTTGTTTATTTTTATGATAATGTAATAAAAGCAAATTAACCTATAAAACCGAAAAAGTGCGACTTACACGATGGAATTGCGCCATAAGGTCTGGGCGTGTCCTCACCTCGCACCGCACAAGATGTATATGCATTTCAGTGGGCAGGGAAAAAAGAGAAACGATCCACGCGGTGCTGATGGGTGTGTGGGTGTGGGCAGTGGGCAGTGGGTGTGGGTAGCGGGTGGTGGGTGGTGGGTGGTGAAACGGAGTGGTGGCACCACCCACCGAGGCCGAGCATCGGCGCAAAATGAGAGCAACGTGTTAGCTCAAAGCAACAAATGACCAAAGCTGTTGCCCCTGCCAAACGTAAATGTGAATTAATTCCAAGGGAAGCCAAGTCATGCCGAGGCCAAAGGCAAAGCCCAGCGGCTACTGCACACTTAGCCAAAATTATGCAAAAAACAGATCAATTCAATTGTATATTTTTGGTCCCAGAACTGTCCTTTAGTACTTCTTAACAAAAGTAAGAAAATTTAATCATATAAAACTAATTTCGTCTGCTTCTAAATTAAATAAAAAAAAGCTTACACATGACATTCTTTACTTGGAAAATATTTTATTTTAAAGAAATATATTAATTTATTAATCTAATCTTAATAGTCAAAACAAGTCAAACCTATAATCACATATATGTTCTTATTTTTTCTGTTCTTTAGATAAATAAAATAAAAGAAAAAATTTGCTGACTACTGATTTATAAATTTTTAAAATATCTCTGAGGGTTAGCCTTAATATATGTATTTAGAAGTAACAGTAATAGTAACAGATCCTTAGCCAATTCTTAAACTAAATCAGTCTTGGCTGAAACTAGAACTAAACTTTCCAATCAAAAGCAAAACAAAGGAATGAACTTCAATTTTTAATTAATATAACCTTAATTGCTATAGAGCTCAAAGCTCTAAAAATTTGTAGTTTAAATTTAATAACATCAATTTTATTACAGTGCATCGACAACAACAACACAGAGTCCTGGCCAAGTGCCCCTCCGGGTGTTAAGTACAATATTTGCTGTGTTGCGCGTTTTACGAGTGGCGCTTTTGCAATCGCCGGGCTTGAAGGGGGAAATGGGGTGTCGGGCGGAAGAAGGTGGAAGAAGGGGCGAAGAGGCGGCGGGGGGCGTGGCAGTGCCAGGCCAAATGCAATCAATCAATGGGTCAGCATGATGGTACACACCAGACGAGTGGCAACCACATGGGGCGTTTCCATTTGCGGCAGCCACACTGACCACCCTCTGAGTCGAGAGTCGAAAGTCCTGGATCTGGGGTCTCGAAACTTGGATCGGATCTGGATGCGGATTGGAATCGGTGGTAAGAAGTGCACTTCACTTACAAATCAGTTGCCGGCACTTAAAACCTATTTTGACAATTGAGCTGTCCGCCTGTCAAGCTGACAGCGCGCACTTTTCACGCCACTCGATATGGCGTATATATAATACACATAAAGATATAAAGGATACACATATATATCAAGGATTCGGTAGATATGGTGGTGGTATTTCCTCCACCGTTTTATGCCGTTTTAATTGCAACATCTGTCACTGCGGTTTATGCATATATCAATTTCAAAATAGCCAGCAAATGGCAACGGCAATGATTCCAGAACCCAAACCCCCGGACCCCGTTGAAAATGAAATATATTTTTATTTTTATTATTCGCCGGCAAAAACTGTCACAACACACTCGCCGTTGACGCCTGTCGAGTTCGGTTCCGTTCGGTTCAGATCTTCGAAAAAAGGGTCGGGGTTTGCAGGCAATCCGGGGATCCGGGTCTGAAAGAAGGGTCAGGACTCGATACGCACCACACACACTCTCTGCCAATCTTTCCCTTTTCCCTGCCGCGCGTTTATTGTTGTCATTTTCAGCGGGCCCGACTTTAATGGTTGTCAGAAAACATTAAAAATTGTCACATGAATGTATCGGTCCGTTACACCACGCGTAATTGAGTTCTACTCATTATGCAATATTTGCCTTATAGGAATATAAGTTCATACACATGTACCATTCACTTGCGGAGTGTGCTGATTTTAGTTTTTGACTTTAACAGCGTCCCAATTTGGACAAGAATAATAGTTAAATTAAATGAACAATTGAAAGCAAGTATTGAGGGTGGATTAATGCAACTGAATGGTTACAAAAATGTTTACTTAAATCTGTTCAAAATAGACAATCATTTACATATGCCACAGGTCTGCAAAAATTTTAGACAGGTTGAGAGAAGCCTTAAATACTAAAGCCTATAAAAGTTTCCATTTACTTTGAGTATCAAATAAAGTATTTTAGTAGTAGTTTTTGGGTGTAGACATTAAAAAAAAAACTTTTAAAACTAATATTATTCAACTAAGTAAATCGTTTTTGGAATACCAGGAATAACTATTATAAGAAAAGATTTAATTAAAATGCATTCACTTGGTTTAATTACAAGTGACTTTTATACTTATAATCGTGTACAGCAAAAAATAAAAGTACAAACTAAAATATTACAACTTGAGTGCGTTAAAAGCAGTAAATTTTTAATTTCCCAATAACCCGTTACCCTCTGCTCTTAATAGGCAAGTTAATAAGCATTAAGAGCTTATATTTGATGCACCCTGCACCCTCGAAGTGAAAATATTTTGAATCAAAGCATTTAAATACCGTTTCATTGTTCCCGAAATAAGTGTAATTGAAAATCTCTTAAGCGCTTGGCAAATACACTCGAAGGTGGAAGTTCCAGGGGGGCAAATGCAGATGCACAAGGACACAAGGACGAAGGACAAAGGACGCCGAAGTGCAGAGGCTAAATGAGTTTGTCAATCAAAATGCAAATGTCACCGGGAAGTGACATAATCCCACTTGGGAGTCGGGCTAAGCCGAGCGAAACGAGCCGAAATCCCGGTGCGAGCTAAAGCATTTGACCGCACTTCGCAGCCAACACCACCGAAATCGAAGCACTCAACTCTGCTACATTTGGCATATGAGCAAATTCCCGAGCTCCCCGTCGGAAATAGCAACATATGACGATCTGAAGTTGACGTGATACTTTGGTACTTCCAAAATCCAGGGGATGAGGGCCTGGCCAAGTGGGGGTGTTAAATTGCAGTAATCGGCTCTCGGCAACGGCGACAACGTTTATGTTTTATGTGCTCATTTATAATGCGCACTGCTCATTTGGTAATGGTTCAATAATGACTGTCAGACTACTTAAAAGGCTGCCCAGGATTGCGTGGAACCGCTGACATCTGCACAGCATTACGGCTACCCAGCCGTTTGACTTCTCGAACAAGCCACTCCAATCCAATCCAATTCGACCGATTCCCGGTCACTAATAAATCTCCGATTCTCCGCCAACTTGAGCAATTCGCGGTGACAGGCAAGGCCTCGTGTAATTTTAGGCGCCACTCTCCAGGGGTCAAGAGGAAAGCAGGAAGGGAGGAAAGGAGGATAGCTGAAATAAATAAAGCCGAATCGTAGGTTAGAAATGAGGGAATCTTGGCTTAGTCGAACACAAAAACAAACTCAGTACAGCCACGACTTCGATGTGACTGGGCCAGATAGACTGGCGGCGTTAGTTGGCACACTTGAAACATTTAGCGGACCAACAAAAACCTCACAAAAAAAGATCTTCATCACAGTGTTTTAAACTTCAAGGGGTTTCTTTAAGAAATCTTTAAACTGTTAGGATGAATTGCTACTTTCATTCTCAAAAAAAGAATTATATGTTTTATTTCGGTATATTTTTAATGGTGTTCTGAATTTTGAAAGGCTAATGGCCTTTGTATTTAGATAATGTTTAAATACAAATAAGTATAATGTACTTTCTCTTAGTTCTCTTACTTACTTTTGTTTTTATACGCTTTTTCCAATATTGTAGTCGCAATTAAAACGTTTAAAATTTAAGCTCTAAGTATTTTTTTTTAAAACAGTACCCTTACTTGTTTAAATTTAAGTTGATATTAAATATTAACTATTATTGTGTGTCTTAATTGTGTTCTAATTTTTGAAGTGCAACTGCCAAATGGCAAAAAAGTCATAAAAGCTCACTTACTCAGTGCCATTCTCAGGCCCATTCCCAATCCCATTTCCAATCCACAGCCCAATCCATTCCCCCTGCCATTGCCGTTTCCACTCCCGTAGCCATTCCCCAATTGCCAATTATGCCGCAGCAGCAGCCCATTCGATCTTATAGCAACCATAGCATCCTAAAACATACCATCCAGTACCAGTACCAGTACCAATACCCCATCCTCAAGACAAGACAAACGCTGCAAGTTGCAAGTTGCAACTATCGAGGATCGTTCGCCGTCGATCGCTGTCTGCAGCATTCGCCACTGACGCCAACCGGTGTACAAAAAGTGGGGTTTCCAAATGAAGGGAGTGGGGAGGGGGGCGGGTGAAGGAGGCGAAGTATCTGAGGGATACACCAGCATCCACAGCTACAAGATGGCTGCTGCCAATCCTCGCCCGCACCAAAGCCAACTCCCCCAGATCACAAAATGTGACTCCCGTCCTGGCCAGACGTTCTCTTGTCGTGCCGAGGTGGCATTCGCTGGGAAAACAGCCTCCGGATACAGATACAGATACTCGCATACGGCATATAATTTAATTTACGACGCTTATCAGGCGCCACTTTGCGACGCAATCGGTGACAATTGCATAATCCGGCTGCAAATGCCGAACATTGCTCTAATCGCACTGACGAGCCGTTTCTCACTTACTTTGAGATTGGAATGTTTTTGGTTGTGCCAGTCGTAAATGGCACTTAGTTAATTAAAGTCCTTGATGGGAATTAAATGGAAGAGGAAACAAACGTGGACAAACTATCTATTATCTAAAAAATAATTTTATTTAATCAACCTTAATGAGCTCAACGAATAAAAATTGTTGATTTTAAATTAAGAAATCTTACAGTTGAAATTATATGTTCCGAAAAATGTATGATGTAAAAACATTATTTAGTAATAATAAACAGACAACATTTTTTTTATAAATTTTGTATTGTGTTATCCCACCAGCTTGTCCACAAAGTATATGAAAGGTTTATAATCAATTATGAAATCCCGCTGGCTTGCCAACTTGTAAATCAAAGTGGGAGTTAATTTGCATAAAATTCAATTCTACTTGAAGCCTTCTGTTTCGAGTAGCTTTCGCTGTGCAAAAGAATTGTTTAAAACTGCTCCGAATTAATTCCTGAGACATTGCCAAATGGAAATTCAGGGGGCGGAGCAGGCGGGATTTAACCCCTGCCTTCGAAAACGGGGAGTTAACTTTGGCAGCAAGTGTGCAATTTGTGTATGTGGGCCATAGAGTGGAGTTGATTTCCTTCTCAATTGGCCAAATGGTTTGGGCCCTGTATGTGTGGCAATTTGTTGAATCGACGTCATTTATCATCCGCACGGAGAGTTCTCGTTCTCTAGCCGAAAGGAAGCCACAGCCGATGACAGTGACAATGGCGCATCTGGATACACAGATTGGGATTGTATCTTTCACTTGCATTTCAAGATGCAAATGTCAAGACGTGTTGTACTCTGCGAGCCGTTTTCCCCTCTGGGAATTCCCCACAACCAGAATCCATTCTCGAAGGCGCAGATGCGCACTAATTTGTATGCCCGCACTCCTTGGATTCGTTTGCGAATGGATAAATGTATCTTGTGGGCAGGAGGAAGCGTGCTCGACTCATAAATGTGACTAAATAAATGAAACTTATTTATCATTTTATTTGGGGATAAAGATAACACATAACGGGCCGATTTTCAGTTAATATTTTAGATATTCTACAGCTTATAGCTCGCTAATAATTATTTGAAATCCAAATGAATTCTTTCCGAGATAGGTAATAAGGTAAAGCAGAAGAAACCAAAAATTAATATAGAATTTGTCAGACTTATTTTCCTAAACTTTACTCTGAACCACTTTTACATGTGTTAATTAAATTTTTTCTTTTTACGGATAAATCATCTTTTTAAGGTAATTTTTGTTCTTTAAGAGACCACACCTTACCTTACAATTTTTATTATAACATGTTAAAAAAATAAAATTGTTTAAGTAGTTTTAAAATCTATAAATCCAATCACGAGCAACACTGAACTCTTCTTTGTTTTTACGTTTTCATGCTCATAAATATTTTTAATGTTATATAAAGTTTTTCTTTTTAAATTATCTTTTTATTAAATATTGGATAGAAAACCAGTTTCATTAAGTTATGAATAAAAAATGCCAGTTGGGGGGTTTCATGCCATGCAGAGTTTAGTCAGCCAGCTAAATCAGCGAGCTTTTTTCCGCAAGGCGCCAGGGATGCAACAAAATCGCTGTACGCCCAGTGCCCTGGTCGAATGTTTTTGTTTGTTGTGTTTTTTTATTTGTCGCGTTTAAAAGTGTTTTAAAGTGAATTTTTAAATACAATGGAGCTGCCGAAGGAGTTATCCATTGCGGAGATCCGGAATTACATGTTGGCCAACGAGTGCAAGGTGACAAATCACGCGTTGGTGAAGCACTTCAAAAAATTCCTCACGCACCCGCAGTCGCAAAGTGAGTCATTTGTTTGTTTTTTGGACCTGTTGAATCGCAGAAAAGTCTTGAAAATGGTATTGCGAAATACATGTTTTTATCAATAATTCCAGATGAGGCTCGCAAGCGTTTCAAAACCTATGTTACGCTGCTCTCCACGATAAAAAACGAGAACAATCAGAAGTTTCTAATACTGCGCAAGAAATATGTGAACGAATGTCCCACAGAGGAAGTTGTGGAGCGCGCGGTGTCCGCCGCATCCAGTAATCCGGAGCCCTCGAGTCCGGGCGGGGGATCCCTGAACTTTGACTCCCCCATGAGGCAGCCACCGCCTTACAAGCCCCCTCCCATGGTCACCTCCCCGCCCGGAGGAGCAGTCTCGATTAGCAAGGAGCACCAGGAGAACTACCAGGAATGCGTGGATGAATTCGCAGCTGCCATAAAGCGCATCGAACCCGCCCGTCTGGAGAAGCAACCGTCGGTCAAGTCAGAGGATCCGGAGAAGAAACCCTCCCGATCGAACTCCATCGATGTGACCGACAACAAGGAGAACATACCCCGCTTTTCCTTCTCCTCGGAGGCTTCCACGGACTCCAACCCCAACGAAAAGCCGGAGAAGTCCGGCGAAGACGATTCAAAACCCATTGCCGTTGGCGATGCGGCCGAGAATCCCATCAGCGTGAAGGAGGCCACGCGCAAGTTCAACCGGATGGCATCCGAAGAAGAGGCTAAAATCATATCGCCGCCAGCCAAGAAGAAGCCAGAGAAGGTGAGTGACTAAAAACCGGTTAAAAGGGGCATTACCCATCATGCGGGCGAGGGTTTTGGTTGGAGTGCGGTGCGGGTGCGGGTGCGGGTGACTTTAGAGAGCCCTTTCCTCCCAGCGGTGCCACAATTTGTTTCATTTCCTGTGTGTCAGTGGGAAGATTCGCTCGAAGACAATCCAAATATGCGACGTTTTTTGCATGGCTTTAGTTGTGATTAATTATCACAGTTAAGAATATGTTCATCTGAACTTTTCAGTGATGGAGGAAATAGCTAAAAATGAACCTCCACATAACTAGCTCTTTATTCTTATTAATGACAAAGTAAACTAGGTATACCTTTTATTTTAGCCAAAGATTTTTGTTGGCCTTTGTTCTCGCAAATTCATACAAATTTGATATCAAACCTAATACATGTTTATTAACAAAGAACAGTAAAACAAAGTGTTAAAACAGATGTTTTTACTGTTTGCTGGTACCGATCATTTTTTCTTCTAAAAATAAGTATAAAAATATGTTTTTAATTTTCACTTTCGAATAACGAAATTTATAATTTACCGATTGGATTTTAAACTGCCAAGATAGTTTCGTACATTTTTTAAACGCACCTGAGAAAGATTTTTCTCATACTTATTTATAAATATTTCTTAGTATTGTGCATTTGGATTAAAAAAGTAGTACCTATGCCAACACTGCCTATGACTGAATGGCATAAAAGTACTTGCTGTTATTCCGCTACAAATCAGGGTCAGATTAGATCTAAGGGCCCTTGAAACCCCGAGCAATTATTGTCAATGCATCAGTGGCTGTCCCAGGCTTTGGGCCACCTCAAGTGGAACTGCTGGTGAGTGCCTGCCTGCCTGCCTGCTTGGCTCGAACTAAGCTAGCCGGTCACCCAACTATCTGTCAGTTCCCAGAGCCTTGTCACGAATTGCCACCAGCACAGCCAGAATTGAATAAATCCATTAATTTTATTAGTGGACAATATAAATGTAAGTCTCATAAAACTACATGCGCCTGCATCGTTCCGTTCGCTTTTCTGTCCGTTTCTCTCTGTCCCGGTTTTGTCGCGGCGCATTCGAGAGCTGGAGAACTGGAGAGCTGATGCCCGACATGTGTACTTACATGCGGACACATGTACTCCGATTCCGAATTCGATTCCCGCGTCCGATGTGTTTAGTAACTTTGTGCCATCAACTGGCCATGACGACACTTCTCGCCGGCACTTTGGCCAGGCGTTTGCTCTGCAAGCTGTTTTTCTGCCCTGTTTGCTCTTATTTTTATATTTTTTTTGATACCCCAAAAGCCTATTATGTGTACGTACACATGGGGGACAAGCAAAGAATGAGTTACGTGGGAAATTTGCCGGCCAATAAATGCATGCATGCCAGGCTGGCACTCAGAAAAAATTCAAAAAGAAAGGATTTAGGAAAATAAAATCATTATTTTGTACTACATTGATTTTTTTATAAGACTTAAATTATTTTGTTAGCCATTTAAACATTTTGTTTGAACATTTTTCAAAAATAGTTTTAGTGTGAAGAATACAAAGTTTCTATACCAAAATACAAGGCCTACTAAAGTATATAGCAAAAGACAACTTCAACACTTCAAGAAAATCCATCCAACTGTCTGCACATACTTATATAATTTGTAGCGTGTCCATTTCAAGATTCTAATTTAGAAATATCAATCTCGGGAGCATGTGGCAGTGGAATTTGTCAAGCGTTACGGAAAAATCGTTTCTTAGTTAATGTTACAAGCTATAGTAGTGCAATTGGGCCGAATTGTCAAACAACTGTCATCCACTTAGGCCTGTCAATCACGCAATTTAGAGTTGAAAACGAATATCCCCAGTGCATAAATCATCCGAATCTGTCTGCGAGACGGATGGTCCCATCCCTTTGCATCATGTTTAGAGGAAGATGCTCCGCAGCAGTGGATGTACGTCAAACTGAGATTGTCAACGGCACGTCAGATGCTATAAAATCCCACTAAAACATCGGGAAGCGAACTTAAGTGCCTATTTGTACAGACATTCGGACATGGAAAAATCAAACTCGTCCTTATATTGGATCCGTTTCAAAGCATCACTGCCGCAACTTTGATTTTCTCACGTATTTCATGTTTCCGGACTTACACATCCCATTTTTGAGTATAGAAATTAAAAATACAGAAATTAAGTCTAAACTAACTGAAAGCAATGGGGGATTTTTTACTAGCCTCGTGAAGCAGCGTGGAATATGATTGTTGAGAGGGATGGTAAATTAGTTTTACTCCTCTTGTATTAAACATTACTTTTTAAGTGGAGACCGTTTTAGATAAAGATAACCGAATTGCTTTTTAGTAGCTAACATTTCTAGGCTTACATTTTGTGATTAAATTCTATAATAGGAAAATTTTTTTAAAGGAGAAGAATTTAATGAATACGTTGCATGCTACATAGAAAGATTGATTAGCTAATTTAAATGAATGAATTCACGTGAATTAGTTTGCATAAGCTCATCGCCCTTTTTCACAAGTCATTATTAATTTGTCTGCAACATGAATACAGTAAAAAGAAGGGTTATTATCCACTTGATACTGATCGAGTTGATAGCTGTTACTTAGACCATTGAGGATAAAGAAAGTATCCGTATCGTTGTAAGCGGTTACAGCTTGTTAACAAATTGATTCGCTAACAAGGCTCACCATCATTTCGGATGGCGCCAACCGTCTTCACGCAATTATTAAAATTCAGTTGTAAACAATATTGGGATAGGTTTGATGGATGCTCGTTTTTGGTTCATCAAAAGAAATAACTAATCATCGCAAATCGAAAAGAAAGTGGCGCATCATGTTCATAGGAATTTCGAGGAGGGATTCTAATTCATGGGATTTTTCCTGGCGTGACCAAAGAACTGGGGAGCAAGTGGAGTAGATCCATCATGACGAACCGTGAAATTTTGGCGTCGCAACTGTAACTGTGGGATCTGGAGTCTCGTCTAGCTGATCAATTAAATTCGTTTCGATCGTTTTTAATTAGCCCGATGATTTTGCATTTTGTACGCTCACTCAGCACCGTTGTGCGACGGAAAAGGGTTGATTAATTTACGAACCAAAACAACAAGCGGATTTAAAATGTTTTTTTTTTTTTATTTCAGTAACTAATATTGATAGAAGTATAATAACTTGAGTTTTTACCCATTTTTGATTAATGAAATTTGGAAGGTTATCGGGAAAAAACAAAAATGATGGGTTCAAGCTTAAAGTGTATATATTCAAAACTATTTTCAGGTTGAAAGTTTAATCAAAACTGAAATGAGTCAAATTTATTATTTAAAATCGTAAATTAAAATGGAGCATATTTAGGTTAATATATATTTATTTAAGACCATTAAATTAAATTCCTTTTCCAGTTTCAGCTGGCAAACAAAAACCAAAACAAAGTTTCGTTGATGTTCTGTGACTCTAATTTAAACCCCCTGGTATAACATTTTCCTTTTTCCTTTAAAGCAAATCCCTGCCCAAAAGTGAAATGCAGCATCAAACAGACCGCATATATTCTTATTAAAATAGGAGGCACCTCTCGTGTCCCTTAATGCATATAAAACTGCCATCCGTCCCACATCGAAATGGGGTCGGAGACGGGGAGGGGGCGGGTACGGGCATCCTGGGAATGAGGGGCGTGGCAGGGACGGACCAAACGAACCCGTGGCGAAACCCTTTGCATAAAACAAGTTGGTGAAACATGTTAACATAGCCAATAAGCAGCAATAGAAATTAGTTAGGCAAAGCTATTCTCATCACGGCCATGCCAGCCACAAAGGACCCAATTAAAAATGTAAGGAAACAAACCAAAAGTTGTTATTGCTGTTAAACAACAACGGACTGTGTCCCGAAGCGGTTAAATTTACAACAGCAACAATTTCCACCCGTTCGTCGGACAAACAGGAGTCCACAGTGCGCGCACACACACACATCCCCCGTTTGACAAAAACGGACGGAGTCGAATCCCCGGACCTTGGAAATGGCAAACACGACCATTTTGTGGCATCGGTCCAAAGGTAAGACTCGCCGGGCCAACGTAAACACTGAAGGGACATGGCCCAGACCCCGATTCCCGATCCCAGTTCCCATATCCCCCGATCCCAGTATCCCATGGCCCAGGACCCATGACCAGTGCGAGTGCCACATCCTAGCAAAAGGACAACGGCCAGCTGTGTGATATAATATGGGGCATAAAGGGACACGGGACATAAGAAAACTGGCCAACAAACAAGCGATTGGGGAGGATGAGTGGTGGGCTTGGTTTGCGATAGACAAGGGCAACCGGTGCTCAACCCCCGTGACATCCCTGTCCGGATTCCAAGTTGGAGTTCGAGTCAGAGTTCCAGTCCGAGTTGCTCTTGGTTTGCCTTTTTTTTCTTATTTTTTTTTTTTTGTTTGTTGTCTTCTCCCTGTTGGTTGAGCCAAAGCCATAAAAAAGCAACATACCATCGAAATGGGGGAGCCTTCAGGGTGAGTGGCTACAGTTGCAAAAAAATGTACATCATTAGTACTAAAAGGTAACCATTTGAAAAAGAAACCAGCGCAGATATGTAGGCAATTAAGTCCTCTCAAAAAAATTGCTCCTGAAAAAGAGTTAGTTTTTAAAACTCAAAGTGTGAAGAATATACTGCAGAGTGTGTTAGGTATAGAGTTCAGAAATATTATCCTAAACAAGTAAAGTTTAAGGATAATTTTACAGCCTTTGAAATAGTTTTAACTTACTAAGACAACATTTTGACTATTTTGCTTAAGTTAAAAACTAAGAGGGTCACACAAAATTGCTAACTTAATGCAAAAACTAAGGTGTGCAGCTAAATATGTTTATATTTAAAATTTATATCTTCAAATTAAATTTTTTTTTTTTTTGTTAACTGCTATGCAACTATTGATTGATTCAAGTTAAGGGTAATTTTGTGATACTTATTTTGGGATGTGTAGTGGGCGGTTCATTTCAGTTCGATTCGGTTGGGTTTTGGGTTGGGCTCTTTTGTTTAGCATTGACATGGCCACTTTGCCAGGGGCCCTGCGTCTCAATGTTTTCACTGTTTTGTGATGTTCTGCTGCTGTTTCTGTCCCTGTGTTACGCCTTTTGCCTCGCTCGCTCGAATGCCCGATTCAAAATCCGAATCCGATTCCAAGTCCCCGGTTCGACTTCTAGAATGCCCATAATGCTCGTTGCCCAAAATGCTCGGCATTTGCAAATGGCGACTGCCCCTTTTACCTGGGAAATTGGACAGAATGTGCGTTTGCCACCCGCCCGTGGCTGTAATTGGAAAAACGTGAGCTCTCCAGGAGTCAAGTGGCGTGTAAATAGAAGAGAGCATGAGGATGAGGTCCTGGCACGCGTTCTGCACATCCTGCGGCTAAATGCGGCATTCAAATGTCGTCGTATTTATTAGCTATGTAATGTTAGGCTTGGATAATAAAAGGCCTAGAGTGGGTGATGTTGTTGTTCAGGTGAAGCTAAGGCCGGGGATTCCGAGGATTCCACAGCTTGTTTGGCCCGCGAACATTACGCGAATGGATAATTAGTTGCCGAAAATGTGTTGTGCGCTCGTAAATATGAGGCACACATGTCGACTGCTGTTCTTATTGTCGCGGGCACATGTGTTTGGGAAACCCCTGCCCCGCGGAAACCCCATCCCCATCCACATACCCATACCCATACCCATCCCTTCAATCATTAGAGGGCTCATTATCAGCAGCCGAGTTTGCGGGTGTGTGTCCGCCCCGCCTCTTAGGCTAAAAAACTCTGTAAATCACCGAACCAAAAAAACAACGCAACGCTACGCACAGCTACTTTCTTTTAGCGGGAGATCCTCGAGAGCAAAAGAAAAACCCATCGCACTTTCTGCCTTAAGCACGCGCCTAATAAATAAAAATTATTACCTTCATAATTAGTGGAGGAACATGGCGATGGCGCCGTCGAATGCGTGAGGATAATTACCATCCAGCTTTTGCGCCCGTGTCTGCACCCTCGCAACAACACACACATCCCAATTCCATCCCCATCCCCAATCTTATGAGCATCCCAATTTAACACTCGGAAAAACACTGAATGGATGTTGAACTACTAGAAAAAAGATTGCTTATATGCAATATTGCTATGTAAATTATTATAAATAACAAACAGATTCTTTTTTAAAAGCACGTGTAATAGTTTTATATATAATTCTTAATCTGGCTTTCAAATCTAATTCAAAGTCTGAAAATACAATTTTTTTTTATTAAATAATATTATTGTATTATAAAAATTGTTTAATTAATTGTAAATTTTTCTAGGCTTTTTAAAACTTGGAAATTTGAAATTATATTCCTTTACAAGCTTTTAACATATTTGTATTAATTTCAACATAAGCAGTGGTTTTCCGCAAAAACTAAGTACTGACGAATGCTTCGGTCGTAAGTTTTGAACATTATAAGCTAATCTTAAGCTGCAAGACTATTTATTTGTTTTATTAACTCCTTGCAAATAAAAGATATTTGAGTAAATACAATCAAAGCTTATCTGGCTGCTCAAAAGTATTGGTTTGTTCACTATAAACTTTATTCCTTTAGCTGACACTATTTTAAATATTTAAGTTAGTGCTTGTACTGAATTTATATTTTCGGTAGCCATATCTTTCTAGTCCCAATTAAAGTCCTGTTCGTGCTTGATCTAATTACGAAATACTAGATATTTTTGAAAGTGCACCCCAACCCCGTTCGTTCCATAACCATATCCATATGCACATCCATCGGATGCCACACACAGGGATTGTGGGGCAATGTTACCCGTGTGCGAGTGGGTAAATTAGAATCGTATATTCCGGGAGGCGACAACTGTGTTGGCGTTAATGCTCTCAATGGGCTTTCTATGTTTTATTCCCGCTTCGTGCTGATGTTTTTCGTTTTGGTTTTGGTTTAGGTTTTTTTTTGTTTCTCTTTCTGTTTCCCGCCCCCGCCAAGTCGTAGACAAAGTGGCAGAAACATGCATAATTAATTTATGCCCCCTCCGGGCGCTCCTCTTATGCTTTCAGCAATTAATCGAGGAGAAGGATTCGCCCGAGGTTACGCTGGCGCATCCCAAGGCGAAAGAGTGGATCGTCTCGATGGCCAAGGCTAATTACCAGGAGCTGGCCAAGATGGCCAGCGAGTACCCGGAACTGGTTAAGCTACAGGTAAGCCACTCTTTGATTTGCCAGCCACTTTCCACCCACGCTCCTCTAACAAATGCGACAAGTACAAACTATTCATAAGCATTAATTACGACAAATTAAGCAGCAACGCGTTGTTTTTGCCATGTCGAACAACACTTAAAAATGCGAGGAAAATATAATAACGACAACCGGGGGACTGGCCAAACGGGGCGTGGCACGGGGGGCGTTTGTCGCATAGCGAACGAAAAGCAACAACGCCAGCCGAGGCGACAATTAATTGTGAAATATGTTTTCAGCATTTTTAGCACTTGTAGCGCATGTTAAGAAGTGGGCGTGAGCGCGACTCCGTCCGACATAGGCCGGACGACGAGTCGGCCATAGACATATATATTTATATATAAAGATATATATAGATATAGACGTAGATATATGGACTGCCATTGGGCAACCACTGACGACTGATCTCGAACAGAATCGGTATGAGTGGGAGAGAGGGAGAGGAGTGTCTCGAAGCGACAGACACAATACATGCAATTTCCATTTTTTCGCACTGCTTGTTTCCACAAACATTTGCTACTGCACAATTGTGAACTCCATCATATTTGCGTAATTTGGAATCAAAAGACTTTAAGAATAAAAGTAACGGGCATTAAGTATTTGGCTACTCGATTTGCTTAATAAACAGTTCAAAGTTGCTAAATTAAGAATTAAAGTTTATGTGTCAAAGGATTGTATATTTCAATACTTGACTTAATTTATCTTGTCTGTTGTTTTTTGGTTGCCATTCCATTTTTCATGAAATATTTTCTATGTAATTAAACTTTGTATTAGTTTTATCTACCTTTTTGTAACTAAAAAATGTTGCAATAATTATTTTCGTTAAGCACATTGCGCTAAATATGAATTTTCCTGTTTAATATAATTTCTAAAACTTTTCCTTTTACAAAGCAATATAGTATTATTAGTTTTTTACTATTCATATTCTTTGGATTTTCTTTTTTATAAAATCAACTTCAACACCTAAATGATTTAATATAGTCATTCTTGGCTCAGGCAACTTTGATTTATTCGCATTTTAAAAATCTTCACCCCAAAAGAGGTGTTTTAAAAATTATTTTCTAGACTTATTTTAGGAATTGTTAATTGATGCTAATCAAAAATATTTTGACACAATGTCTGAATGCATTTTACGTGACTTATTGCGTTGGAGAAATTTTGTATTAAAGGATCATAAATAATAAAAAAACAAGAGCTAAACTTCTTATTACTAGAATATTTATAGATTTAGTTTGGGGTATATTAAGACTAGAAAAATTCAGATTCAAATGGGCTGGAATTTCCTACGACGTCGGTCTACTTAATTAATTAACATTCAATTATAACTTTTAATGTGCATTATCGTAATTAGATAAAGTAACCCATTCTTGTAACTGTTGATTTAAATATCTGTAACTTAAGGATTGGGTATTCCCTGGTCCATCACCCCTAGACCAGTTTTTTACATTTATTTATGACATGCGTGTGACCCCACTCAAATTGGGGAAAGAGCGAGTCCCAATTCTCGAGGGGTCGCCGCAAATGAGACATGGAAAAATGGCTCCGCTCGCGACATCTCGAGATTGGGACTGGGATTCGTGCGGGCTCAGTGTGAGAACTCAATACGATCCGCCAGATTTGCTGGCGGTTGCCGTGGCCGTTGCCGTTGCCTTCGCTGTGGTGCCTCTCAATTAGACAGCGTTTTCGGAGTTTTGTACGGCCCCGGGTATTTATGTCCCATATATGCCATATATCCAAAACTCTGATACTGGGGCGTCGGCCCCGTTGCAAGATGATTTATGCCGTCCGCAGAGGAACATGGGCCCCAGGGCCCGGGTCTGCGGCGAAGGCGTGGTATATTATGTTCGCGAGCGGACTAATTGCCGTACAAATGCACTGTTCCCGGAAATAATGAATTCCGCACTCTGCATACGCGTACATGTACGAATGCGCTTGCAAATCTTGAGGGCCATAAGTGCAATCAATTAATGAGCCAGCACCACAGCACCAGCACCCCGGAGGCCATTGGATGAGCAACTGCCAACTGGCAGCTCATTTGCGGCGCTTCCAATTCCTTGAATCACTGAAATCGCAACGAGACGGAAATAGCCATAAATCAGACCGCGATTGCCACTTAACCTAATGCCTCAAGTTCCTTCGGGGGCCACCGAATACAAAATCTGTCTTTTGCTCGTTTGCAGATGTGAATGGCCGAAAAAACTGTATTTATCTTATGAGCATTAAAATGTTCACTCGCAGTTAATCATTAGACAATTTAGTGCAATTAGTTTCTAATGATGCATTAAATGAACTAATGTGGCAATTATATAACTGGGAATGTTGATGATTTTTAGGTGATGTTGTAAAATAAGATATGATATGCGTCCAAGATCCACGGATCTGTTTTATAAACGCTTGTGAAAACACAATTCAACTACAAATCTAGAAAAAAACAAAGACAAAAAAAAGACTACTAATGAATTAAAAGTATTTTAAAAATGCTATATCTTGTAAGATTTAAAACTTCTAATTGTGCAAATTAAGGAAATTACAACTCCTATAGTTAGTAAAATTTATGTCTCCGAAAAATTAATGTCAAATGAGAACTTAAAAAAGTTAACATAAGAGTTTATAATAAAAACCTGAACATTTTTGAAATCATATTCTACTTTCTAACTCTTGTTTCCAAAAAAGTATTTTAAACCAACTGGAATATATTCTAAGTGAAATCTGCCCGGAGCCCCAAAGTTATGCAGATAGATTCAGTTACACTTGTATGCTAACAGGATAATGTACAATGTCCGGACTCACATGCCGACCATTTACATATGTACGCGTATGTAAATAAACGGGCCAGAATTGTGGAGAAACTCCAAATAAATATTCCCCAGTCATCGGCGGCGGTAGGGTGAAAAAAAAAATATTTTTAATTTGAATAAGTAATTCGTACAACGGGCCAAAATCAAAAAAGAAACAAGTCGAAACAAATGCGAAACAAGGAAAATTCAATTTACCCGCATGTCAAACCGAATTGCCGGCTAGGTCAAACACGTTGATGGATGGATGGACGGAGTGGATGCACGGTTGGCCGGATGAAGGGCAGGGAAGGGAAGGGAAGGGAACTGAACTGACTGGAGGAGGTAAACCCGCCAGCAACACCAAGAGCACACCGGCAACAACACGGCACCAGCGCAACAACGTCGACAAGCTTAAATTGCAAAACGGTGCATGCTTGTCTATTTGGGGCGGTCCCAACGCCCGACCAAAATCGGACGGACTGGAAACAATAGACAAACCCGCGCTCAAAATGGGGAAAGTCTAACCCACACACACAGACACACACACCCTGGCACACACTGGCACACAGGAACACCTGAATGGCAAAGGAGCTGCTGCGGCGGGGAACAAAAAAAAATATATATATACATATATATAACTCGGTAAAAGTACGGACGAGCCGAAGTTTTTAATTAATACAAAACTTGTAACATTTTATAAGCCGCTACTACATATTAGCAGCGACTGGCGTTTTGAATATATGCACATACTGATACATCCACCTATATGTGGCTTTTATGCCCGGACAAGGGCATTCCATCAACCCATGCCATTCCAAAACCGAAAACATTAGGCACTCTGGATTGGCTGTGGATGTGGCCTTTTGGATGGCATGCCCAGGTGGACTATTTAACCGAATTCAAATGTGCATGTCCGTTTACACAGAGTCATGTCCATGACTGTGCATCTAACCCATGGTGCGGCGGCAATGGTGACGGTGCCAATGCCGATACCCATGCCCATACCGATGCCGATGCCGATGCCCATGCCGGTGCCATGTTGCCAGTGCTTGATTGCTGATGTCGTATGCCAGAAATTTAATTAAACTTGGGATACAAACAACCTCAAGCGGCTGGACAAGCCCATATTTGAGTACGAGCACATTTCAGACTGTGTTCCGCAATAATGTGTTTGGCTATTAAAACACATACAGGAATTTTGAGTACCTACTAAAATAAAAAATATATAAAAACGATAACTTTTCTCAATAAAAATAACTCTTTCTAACATTTCACTATTTGTAAAGCATTCGGGAGCAACTAACTTCAGTAATCTAAACTCATAGATTTGTAATGACTACCAGAATCAGTTGACTTATGAATTGATTATAAAATGCTGTATTTTGTTTTTTTATTTAATCTATGTAACAGTTGATTTGAAACTCCAAGGAATTTAAATGTGATTGGTTCGTATTAACTTAATCCATTTAATTAAGAATACGTTTCAAAGCCAGGCCTAAATTTATTTAGATTCCAAAACATTATTTTGAATTAAAAAATTACTTAAGTAAATCGTCTGATATTCGCTTTTATCAAAAGAAGATCATAGAGAGTTTTACTGCACTCATTTTTAATAGACAATTTTTATTTTTATTCTTCACATTTATGTCATCTTTTAATTAAATAATACCAGTGCAAATCGCATAAGGTGCCATTAAACGCCCAAGATCTAAGGACAATCTTCAAAGTCCGTCTGGGAACTCTGCTCGCATCGTGACCATGAACTTTTCAACAGGTCGTCCGCAAAGGCAATAAAACGTCTGACACCTTTGACAGTCCCTGCGGCGCACTCAAAACTGCACTCCAATAATAAAGTAGTGCCTATGTATAGTATGTCAGCGGCGTTGGTGGCGCCCTGGCCAAGAAATGGCATATGATTCCCCTTTGGACGGAGAACATCAAACCAAACGGCGGTCTGTGTGAAAGATACTTTCCATGAGTGCCATTAAATTGAGGTGACAATTCAATCAACAATCCGAGCAGCAAACACCGGCGAAAACGGCTCTGCGGCTGTCAAATGAGTGAAGCCTTTCCAGAAATCAAATCAAATGTGTTTACGACGTCTGCCACGTTGGTGGCTCAATTTTATGTCGCTGCGCAGCTATTAAATTTAATTAGAGCTCTGTGTCGTCGCTGCCGCCAGTGGACGTGAACGCATAAATGTCATCAAAATATTTCCCTGAACGGCGGCTTTATATTTAGTTATTCTGCAGTTTAGAGTTCACCCAGTGTAGCCGGCGAATGGTGGAAATATTGTCAGTTGACATGCGAAAGGATTTCCCTTCTGGGAAAGGGCAGTGGCAGTCGTGTCATCCGGCCATCACTCGGAGGTGATACACTCGGGCATAAAAACCCATTTAATTGTCGTTGTCGTAAATCGTCTTTGAAGTCGCACGCTGATTTGGGTCATGAGCTTTCACTGCTAGTTGGCGGGGATTAGTTCCTTTTTGCTTTCAGATTAGATTGCAGGGATTGTCTATTTTGCTTTTAAATAAGGTATGGCCGTAAATTTAGTTGTTGCAAACCATTTGAAAAACTGCCTTCTTAAAAGAAACTATTGAAATTGGCATGCATCTTTGACAAATAAAACCATACTCATTTTATAAAATGTTTTTTTCACTTATATATATCACAATAAACTAATTTATTGATCAAAGAATTGTCAAGTATACTTAACCATTGTTTAGCCATTTATTTTTTCATAAAATGACCAAAACAATAGAAAAAATTATGTTAAAAGTCGAAAAAGTGCCACTGAGCACATGTGTAACTGTCCACTCGTAAATGGTCTTTAGCTGCCATCCCATTCCAAGTGGCGATTACACTCGGACCATTCAGTCTCTGGAATTCGTCTTTATTATTATCTCGCTGGCATTATTGGGTGGCGCTGTTGGCGCCAACATCTTGCACGTTCCAACGGATGTCTCCTGGGCAGAATGTGGCCAAAATCACCTCTACACGGGTCCGAACTGCCGATTGTCTCCACAATTATTGTCATTCACAATTACTGGAGGCTGCGTTGGTAATTTGGGATTTGAGCCAAGCCGAATAGCACATACCCTCCAACGAACCAAAAACCTTAATTGAATGTAAGCAGTGATCTTGCCATTAAAGATATATGGGCAGTTATGACCAATATCGTTTATAGTTCAAACCCATCGAGAAAACGGTTATGACCATTAAGGAGATTCGGGCTAAGAGAGACTTTAGCGTGTTTAGCTCCGTGACTGGGGACTGGAATTTTTATTTTTGTGCCATCCGAAATCGGCGACATGTCTCGAAAACGTGAATCCCGGCAATGCTCCGTTCGGCCCGCCGGTAAAGTGTCAGCAAAAACGAAATTGAGCTTATCTGTAAATGCATCGGCGGGAGTTCGTCCAGACTGAAGACGTCCTGTGCTCGCCGGCGACTTGATGCAATCGTGCAGTCGTCAAATTAGCGACATTCGAAAAACTTCCCAGATAACTACTACGAAAACCCCAAACGAAAAGCACACAGAAAAGCACCAACAAAAAAGCAAAAAAAAAAAAAAAAAAACAAAACAAATAAAACAGAACCTCGAACCAGGACCGTGCGCATTTTTTTTCCTGCCACAGAACCCACCAGAGATCTGTCACAGGCCTGAAGATCGAAATAAAAAAAGAAAAACCGAAGCGAAAAAATACAAATAAAACTAAAAACAAAAAAACAAAGCTTTGGTCCACGATCATTGAGTCCGTTCTACGTGATTTATTTGCTGCCTCAATTGAATTGTTTTGGAGTGGACCCAAGTTCGACTTGGTCCTCGGATTGGGACTGGGATTCTCCAAGAGGAGCACCTACTTTCGCATAGTCAATCAGCAATGCGATTTCTATGACTTGATTGACATTTCATGGGCCGACCATGGACATCCATTTGCCGCAGTCACCGCCGTCGCCAGGGTAAAAAAAAAAAAAACAAAATAAAATAAACTGAACTGAACTGAACTGAAGAGAACAATGGATGTGGCAGACAAAGAAGTGGAGAGCGTCAAAGTCATTGACGATCATCCCGACTGATGATCCGCTGACAATTCCCAAAACGACAAACTCAGGCGCCATGTTAACCACCAAGAAGTCCGGCAGACAATCGCCTCGCCTGGCTGACGAAGATGGATTCCTGATTCTCGATTCTTGATTCTTGATTCTTTATCCCCGATTCCTGATACCTGATTGACTGGCTTCCGACTGACCATTGTTCCTTTTGGCAATCCGAACTGATTACAATCGCCCGGGAAGGCAAGGCAAGGCAAGGCGATCGCGAACGCTTTGCATTTTATTAAACACGATCCTTTTGATTATTACGCCCCATTTTGATGGCCCCGGAGTCGATCTGCGATATCGGTTTGATGGAGGTCATTGCTGCTTTATTTGGACATGCAACTTGTCACGTTTAATGGCATGAACCGGCGGAATAGCGTGTGTGCGATTATCTCTACACTCGAAAAATAACTCAAGTATGTCGTTGGAGTCATTTTATATATATACATACCTAAGCAGTCGGAAATTAATTTGAATCAAGATTTTGACATTTTTGTGTCTTAGTTTCTTAATCCACTCATATTATTAAAATGATCTTGTAAATTATGAATGGGTGGAAATGAATATTTATTCATGGATTTATATTCAAATCGTTGATACTAAAAATGTAACGAGTTTTAAATTATTTTAAATAATTAAACCACAAAACTGGTTACAGAATATACACTTTTATATTAACATCTAAATTTTCCACTTAGAAAGTTTAACTCTTTTTAAAGTATGTTGCTTAATCCCTTTCTAGGAACAATAAATTTATAACCTCGATGTATTATAACATTTCGATAAACTCTATTCTGATAATTCATACATAAAAAGATTAACATAATGGGTTTTAGTATGAGTATAAATAGAAATGTAAAATAATGAAAGCACTATGTTTTGATTTCCCTTTCAACTAGAATTCAGTATTGATTTTTTTCTCGAGTGCATTAATATCGGCGAGTGTGTGAGCAACGGCAAAGCAATCAACGCCGATCCCAGCCCTGCGAACGTATGTATATTGATTAGCTTTCGCCTTGGGAGAATCCGTGTTCCTGTCGCAGGCAGTGCCACCGTTCCATGTACTAGCGCCAGCTACCGATTTCTGGATTCCGATTCCCGAATGGCGAATGTGAATGGTGAATGTGAATGGCGATCCCCATGTTCGATGCTTAACTTGGCCCATTCCCAGTCGCAGTCGCAATTCGGATGCCTGTCAGCAGCAGAGAGCCCTGCAAATTTGTCAATACGTATGCCAGCGATGCGCAGAGGGCTCACCGGCTCATAAATTGTTTAAAATAAATATGAATAATACCGCAGTGCTCCTGCCCAGATCCCGACAATCGCCGGCGGCCGGGAAGACCTGGTTACCCCACACATTGTTCCGTATACACCTCACACAAAAGGAGGTGTTGCCTGGTTGTTATGAGTTTTTAAATCCGACTAAGCCCATTCGCCCAACATTTATTCGAATTTAATCGATTTTTCAAATTGACTCCGCACTCTTCGTTTTCCGTTTGCCGTTCGCCATTCGCCGTGTAGTGTAAACCCAGTACAGAAATCGCTGACCGCCCATCGGTCCGCCCATATTGGTTTTGCTTGTTTGTTTATTTTTTACTTCTGGGAGATAAAAAATAAACAATTATTTATTGCCCCTATCCTTTCAACGGCCCGTTTTCGCAGATGAAGGGTCCACCACCACAAGCACCACCAGTACCACCACCACCACCTGGGCTACTTGAGGCCTATTCCTCCGACTGTGGCCAAAAAGTAATTAATTCGCTAGGCTGGAACGCGTCAAATGAATTGAAAGAGTACAAATTATTGGTAATTATTAAGGGGATCGTTAAATAAAGTTATATTTCTCACGTCGTAATAGGCAGGAACTGTTTAAGGGCCACTAAAACTGGATTGTAATTAATTGCGAATTTGTATCGTACTTAAGTTTGATTTTAATGGACTGAAATAAAAAAGATTGTGTTTTTAATTGAAGCTAAATATAGTTTGTAAATGTATTTTAAGCCATCTATGGGGTACTCAATCCAAAAGATAATGTCAAATACATTTTTGTTCCAAAGTATAAGAATTATTGGGTCCTAATACAATTATAAATTTGTATTTGTTATGATGAAGTTATAGTGTGGCCTATTTATAGGGTTAGTGTTTCTGTCTTCCAACGAATCCTTTCCAACACAATTATAAAATAGTTTGCAACAATTGAAATAGCGCTTATGCCTGGGCCCACACCCAAAAGGGTGCTGATTTGAACAGGGACTTGTGCATAATTAATGAGGGAACCAAGGCAGGTGTGCTGGATGCGTAGGACGACAACCGTTCCTGTCAAACATGATGACAAAAGATTACATTTCGCAACTTGTGGCAGTTGCTGCCGACCCAAGATTTCCAATGTTAGAATGGCAGGCAGCAGGCAACATGCTTAAAAATTTACATAAAACTTCTGATAATAGTTTTGCCTGCGCCCTGTGGGATTGGGATTGCTGTTGCATGGTCCTCCACCATCACCTCCTCCTCGGTTTCATCTTCTTGGGGTTCGCACGTTACCTAAAATCCCTGGACTGATGCTGCGATAGCGACATCATAAATTACGAAACTAAACTTTGTGCGAACGGGACGAATGCAGATGGAGCTGATGATGAGGACACTGCGACTGGAGCTGAACATCGGGACTTTGGGACTTTAGGCTCAGACCGAACTTGGAGTTGGGGTCTTAAAAAAAGACATGCAGCGGGTCGCGATCGCGCAGACTGAGAAATCATCTCCTCCAAGGAGAAACCTCTGCGAATAAAGGCTGTGGTACATTTTTGGGCTGAGTGCAATTGCTTGTCAAACAGAAAAAGGTTACGCTGCCCAAAAAGCCAAAAAATATAAATAAAATCAAAAAGGCAATGCTCTCGGCCAACTATGCCAAGAACTTCGACCGGCAAATGGTTGTTAAAAATAAGCGTTCATCAATTAACACAAGTATTGGGAATAAGCATTGGTATATTAAATAGTCTGTCTTTTGAAAACCATTGTAACCATTTCGGAATAACATGGAATTATAAAAGGATAAATCTTCAGAAATTATTCTAAAATTTAAATCCATGAACTTTCTTAACTCAAAATTAACAATGGCGAAATATGAGATTCTGCAGCATAATTTTAAGTGTCTTAATTTGGATTTTATTTAAATGTTTTTAAACGAATTCATTATTAATATATTATTCAATATTAATATCAAAGATAGAGTTACAAACTTAGCTGTGTTAAGTTTCAGTTAATCATTAGCGCTGGCGTTAATCTCGGTTGCTTCATTTAAGCATTCGCCAATTACTCAATGGCCGCTTATCGAGAATTCAATAATTAATTAGCAAAATTAACAAACGATTACGGAGTCGTGGACGGGACCCGCTGCCAGCACGATTCGCAAAAGGAGCAAAGGAGTCGTCGGCGGCGAATAACAAAATTCTGTTAGTCACGCATGCTAATCTTCGTGTTGTCTCAAAAACCACTGGCAACCAGAAGTTGGTGGCAGCACAAGTTGCAAGTTGCGGCAGCAACCTCAGCAGCAGCAGCAACCTTTAAAATCGGCAGCGGAAACGACAAGGCCAGAAGAGAAGCCGTCGACCGTGGTGGCCGCGACTTGGTCATGAGTTCGGTGGCTCGGTGGTTCGGGCCACACTGGTGGCTCCTGCGTTGCCCCGCTATCGATACTGCATTGTTAGTGCCCGAAACAAATGATTATTGTGGGGCCTATTTAAGGGTAATCGTGTCGTCTGAGCAGGAGCACAAAGTCTGCGACTCTCGTGAGCCTGTGTTGGGTCTAGGGTCCTGGTAGGTCCCCCAATTGCAGCTATAGCCTACTATATGCCTAGAATAATTAAAGACGGTGCCACGTTTTTGGGTTAATTATGCTTGCGTCCTAGCCATTCGAACACTGAGGGAAAATCAAGATTGCCTTCCTAGATTGAAGATTATTTTATCATCGAATGGATGAACCTTTTTGGCGTAGAAATATTCAGCCAGGAATAAGCACCTTAAAACAAGAAAATGGGCTATAATCAGGGCTAATAAGGAATTACTAAGTTCTTGGCTTAACCCTTTTAGAACATAGGTTAATATAATAAAAGGTTATTGCTAATACAAAATTTACAATTGTAGGTTTAAAAATAATTTTTTGAATTTCTTAAAAGGAAATTTTTGTTTAATTTTTATAATTTGTTTTGCGTTGTGGTTCTGAAATATTTATTTATTTATAATATGCCACATAAAATCTGGGTGTTTATATGAAATATTAATTTATTAAAAATTAAATAAGCTTTAAGTATATGACATATAAGCTTTAAATGTCCCTATGTAGACTTATAATTTTTAATGGCATAAAATTATATACATTTCTAAAGAAATACACATTTTGTTCAATTTAGTATTATAAAATGTTGTCGTCAAATTTTAGAAGAAGCTACCTTATCCTCTTACGAGACCACATTCTTAAAGGCAAAACTACTTTTTCCCTGTGCATTCCATGTTCAGTGGCTCAAATTAAATACGCCATTTAATAAATATGGTGGCCATTATCGGATAAGCTTCTGAATCTTTTACTTAAACATGTCACTTCGCATTAATCTGGACTCGGAGGCCTGTGCTGGTGCTGTTGCTGTTGCTGGCTGGCTGACTCGCAACTGGCAATCTGGCAACAGGTAAGAGAACAGAGAACCAGAAGAAGACGAATCCAGTCTGGGGGCCACACGCAGCGCCCGATGTTGTGATGTGATGTTCGCATGCGCAACGCCAGTGGCTTTGCTCCGTCAGCCAAATGACCTGACGGACTTGGTTGGACTGGACTGGACTGGCTCACCTCGAACCGAAAGCCGAAAACTGAAAACCTGGGATCTCAGATCTGGGGACCGTGGTCCGTGGTCTGGGGGTCTGCTGCCACAGAATCGAGATTATCATAAATAATGTGGAGTAACAGTTCCACGCGGCCTAGGATGGCCATGCCCATTTGTTGCACGTTCCGTGCGCCGTTTTTCGATTTCCCAGAAAGGATGAGATGAGGTCACTGTGGCCCGCTCACTCTTAATGACGTCTAATTTGTCATCGTTGAGGAACTAATTTTTTAGCCCGGTGATATAGGCCCAATAGAGCGCTACCTGTCTTGAACACGAACCTCGAGATTTCTGCGTAAGTTACGAAACCTGGGGCTCCACCACTGTGGGACCCTTCAGATGGGTTCGGGTATGGGTTTGGGTTTGGGTTTGGTCATGGGTATGGGGTTGGTTTGTACTGCTGCTGCTGCTGCTGATGGAGACGCATGTGAGAAGCGGAATTTACATACCCATAGTTCGTGGAATAATAAGTATTTCCATTTAGTCGCTTAAAAGGAAACCCAAAACCAAAAAAACCCGCGATAAGATAAAGCTGTTTTCGCTTAAATAAAATTTTCTCTGTAAGCCCAAAAAGCCCATGAGTTAAATTTAAAATGCGGCGTGAAATCTATCTGGTGTCTGTAATTTGACAATTTATTTTATAATGCAGCCAGTAGTGGGTCTAATTAACATTTTGGGTACAAAATGAAAACATTAGGTTTTTAATGCGCATTTATCTGTTGCAGATTTCTGAGAAGGTTTGTGGGATATTAAAGTTTATTATTCAAGATTGTTATGTCTTGCTACAAGGTTTTTCCGAAGCACACGTAATATAAAATATGATTATAAGGCAGGGTATGCAAATGATTTGTAATAAATAATTACATTAAATATTAAAAGAAAATTATAAACTTCATAAGAATTGATAAACATTTTTAAGTTGTCACATCACATTCTAGGCAAAATGTAGTTTAATTTTAAAAAGTCTTCCACAAATATTTGGATTTAAAATAAAACGATTTGCTATCATTTTATTAATGACCATGTCCTTTCCTAACATCTATGCAAAACCCATATTTCCTATGTAATCTTCAAAGCATAAGTGCACCTCCAATTTAGAGCCCTACTATAGCCGTGTTCTCGATAGGAAAATACAAGATAGACCCCGCCACAAATCGGCCAAAACGGCAGGGTAATGTTGGCAGGAGGCAGGAGGTGCATGTTTTACCGATTAACATATCCGGCGCTTATACCTGTGTACATTTCAGCCTGTACGATTGTACATAGCCACAAACATTCAGAATTGTTTTGTTTTTTTTTTCTGTTTTTTTTGTGGCTGCCTAGCGCCATCTGATTGTCTGGCTGCATGTTCACCGGCCATATTAATAATTTTTGAGGCGTTTTTTGATTTAGGGAGCATTTAAAGCGTGAACGACTGCATCAATAATTTCGCTTGCAATTTTATTGTGCATAAATTTCATTAATTTATAATTTTGGCCGTTGCTGGCTGCGGCTAACATCCGACCCGCTGATCTTGGTTCGCTGTTTGCTGTGTGCTGTATGCTGTTTGCTGTTTGCTGTTTGCTGCCTGGTGCCTTTGCCTTTTATTTTGCCTCCGCGGAGCATGTTGCGCCAATGTGTTGCCGCGCTCCGTCGACTGGGGCATAAATTATTTTCCGTAGTTTTGGCAGGCGCCCGATGACCGCGCGCTGCGTAGATTTCGCGATTTCGCGATTGCGCATGAGGTGAGGGTTATTCATTTGCCTGCGTAGTCGACTCCGACTCCGTCTCGATCTCCATCGTCGCCCCCATCTTCAGGGCCTGCTCCTCTTCGGCGCAAATATCTGACCGCCTGTGCCGAAACCTACGCACTCGAAAAAATTAAGAACTTAATATTTAAGCCAAGAACTAGCAGGATGAATAGTTGACAACTATGAAATTATTGAGTCATTGTTAAGCACCTCATTAAAGCCATTAACAAATTTGTAGAAACAACTGAGAAAAAACAAAAACAAAAAAAATAAATTTGCAAAGTGCGCTAGTACATTTTAACTCGTAAACCTGAAGTATAGAAGGTTTGTAAAAATTAAAAAAAAAAATTTTTTAATGTTAAAACATTAAAACAATTTTAAGAGAATTATAATATTGATTATAGACTATATTACATTTACTTTTTCTAATCTAAACGTTTAAATCAACTTAAATGGTAAAAGAAAATTTATGTCTATCTTAAGCATAATGATATTGCAAAATTGATTTTGAGCTGGGCTTTATTTTTTAAAGACTTCTACAATTTTTATTAAATTTAATTTAATTTAGTTACTAGTGACTTTAATGCCATAATGTACAGAAATGCAAATTAATTTATACAAATTTTTTTATAGTATGTAATGCTTTGTAAATTTGTAACCCTTTGAAGATCCTTTTTTTCCGAGTGCAAAAACATTGCTGATGTGACTGTAGGAGTATCTGCGGTTGTTGCCGGCGTTGTCGGATGCTGGGGAGCTGCAGGCTTCATTGAGGAACTCGCGATTATGCTCGGTCTTATGCTGGTTGTACGAGTTTTTGGCTGGATCAGAACCGAGAGTCCTGCAACTGGGCCCGGCATGTCGCCTGCAAATGTCTTCGGTTTCTGGCCGCGCAGTTAATTATAAACGCTTGGACATTTTCGCTTGACTTGGCTTCGCCTCGCCTCGCATCGCATCGGTTTGTTTTCATTTCCAGATGCAGATTACATTATGATTTATGCAAAATAGTAAATGCGTCTGATGGCAACATGCGCCAGCTGCCAGACACGAAATCTCTGGCCAACTCCTCTCCTCATTGGCCATGTTCGAGTGCAGCCATCGCGATCGGCCGGCAATCGGAATCGGAATTAGAAGGCTCCGCCGCAAGTCATCGATGTTGAATCGAACCAATAGGCAAAGGGGTATGGGATATACACATATATGTATCTGTATCTGCAGCGATTACCGAATGGGAGTATTTAGCATCCCGCGATTTTATTCGAGCCCATTTGAGGCCAATCGTAAAGCAGCGTCTTCCCACTGGCCGCCAATAAATCAGGAGCGCCATGAAGCGGCCTCGTAAAAGTGCTTAAATTAATCATCCCGAATGTGTGTCTCGGGTTTACGATGCCCAGATCCACGGGGCGCCCCCAAAGTCGCAACAGGTTGCCCCCGCTAAGCGCCATCCATCCCGATCATAGGCACCATAAACTTAAGTTTAACTGCCCTGGATTGCTGGCATTTTGCATAACCAGACGTGCATGTCCGGTTAGCTGTATTCGTATCTGTATTTGTATCTCCATCTGCATCTCCATCTGAATCTCCATCTGCATCTGCAGTTGTATCTGCATCTACATCGACAGAGCTACAACCCAGTACTGTCCTGTCCTGTCCTGTCGTCGCCGGGAAATAAAGGAATGCCTGAGAAAATGGTCAGCGCTTTATTAAATACTCACTTTGATTTACTTGGGGCTGGGCGATGGAAAATTGCGCTTGAAATTGCATTGTTATTACATGTTTGGGTCAGCGCAAATTAAATTCCATATAGAAAAGCAATCTGCCCGGCGTCGAGTGTATTTATTTTACTGAGATCGCGTACGTGACAAGAGGGACGGGACACGATGTTTAACAGCGAAAATGTGGTGCAAGTTTCCTGAAAGTCAAAAGGGTTCTTCCCTGGCAAAGGGACTCCTGCCCCCTCTGAATGCACTCAGAATCGCTATTAAATTAGTTTAGTGGCATTTAACTTAATCGCCTACAAGGGAGTTAAAATTTTCCAAGACAGTGTCTTCGACTGCGTCTCATCGGTTTTGCAGTTGCCCCGAGTCGGCCAAAAATTGGGCGGACGTGATTCGATTTTAAAGAAGCTCCCTGGACTGATGGCAACAAGTGCTTTCGCCTTAATATCTTTGAATAGGCCACTCGCCGTTTGGCCCTTTGGCAGCCTGCAACCTGCAGCCTGCAACCCGCATTAAGGCCTAACTGCGCACGTCATCGCCGATCCGCTGGCCAAATTGAGTTGTGCATCAAAAAAGCGACGGATCCCCGGGGAAATGCAACTGCATCGCATCGTGATGTCAGCAATGTGATATTCCTGCTCCTGCTCCTGTTTCAGCTGTTCTATCTCCTCCATCCGATGCCGATATTCCCGATGCGTAGTTGCTCGCTTAGTCCATATTCTTTGCATAAATCTCACCGATGTCCCCCGGTTGGACAGAGCTTGTAATTAAATTGCGACACGGGGCAGCTAATGGCGCCACAACATAGATTCTCAGGCAAACAAGCAGCCGGCATATGCATACAGACATGCACTCGAAAAAAACAATTCAAATAACATATCATTCAGACCAATTTTTGTTTAATATTTATTACAAGGAATATTCTTGTAAAATCGTGCATAACTTTTAATAGATATAAGAATAAACATATTTTAAATATTACACACTCTCTATTAAATATGGTAAAGAGAAAGTTCCCTTGAATTTTTTTTTGAAAAATCCTCTTGTAAAAGCTTAAATTTTAAACATTCTTTTAACTTTTATGTTCAAAAAATAAATTGGTATGCTATTATAATCAATTCTATAACTTTAAGTTATAAAGTCTGCTCTTAGTTATTATAATTGTTTTTAGATCTTTGTTCAGCGATTGAAATTAAGAAACATAGTTCGAATAGAAAATTTCTTATAGTTTAAAGTAGGTTCAGGTACCAGATTTTTTCTGAGTGCTCCCCCAAACTTAAGCGAGCGGAGATGCTCATGACAAAGCGGCGGGGACACGACCTCAGCGTACAGGGCACGTTTCTCAATGAAATTCCAGACCGCTCTCGTCGAGTGTTTCTGTGTGTTCCAGCGTTGTCTGCCCGGTCATCAAATATCGGACTGGGAGTCGAAGCTGGAGCTGGAGATGGAGCTGGAGTTGGAGTTGGAGAGTCCAAGTCCGAGTCGAAGATGGAGCCACAAAAAGTACTATGCTACTTGGGCGGCGGCGACACGAAATGAGCGCCTGCAGTAGCCACCGCGGTTAATTAATTCTGCATGAAATTTAAGGTTTTCCTTTTTTTTTTGTTTTTTGTTTTTGCTCTGCCATATAGTGCATATATGGCGAGTCATTGTCGCCGATCTGACGATGGCCAGGATGTTAGCCACGTTGCTGCACGTACACCGCTGTCTGTGGCCCTGTGATCTGGCTTCCCGGCTCCTGTCCTGTTTGTGTCCCCCAGTGCTTGCTAATCAGCCGCACCTCATCAGTCTGGCAAATCAAGTCATTAAGTTAACCGAGTGCCAAATGGAGCAAATAATGCTTCGGCTGCCTCGTAGTTGCGATGCGCGTCTTGGGGGTTCGCCAAGCGGGGCAGTAAAAAATCTCTCAATTAGTCAAACAATTAAATCAGCTATCGATCCGAACTTGAACTGATTTCATACGGGCATTACGTATTTAATTATGTACTTCATTTCACAGGCCTTATCGTTCAGCAGGAAAAAAATGAGAACGATTGCTTTGCTCGATTCACATCTTAATTTTACCTCTGGCGTTTATAGATCACAAAAAAAATCCGAAAACATTTAAAAGTTCTTAACATAATTTAGCTTATCCCTATTACGTATTTCATTATACTAAGCATTTATTTGTATTTAAAAGAAAATATATATAAAGAAAATAATACCCCTTCTTTTCTTTATTTTCAGTGTCCAGCAACGGTAAGTTTATGACAATTCCAAAACACGTCTTCGAACGTAGTAACATACATAAAACTACCATTAAAAATGCAATAATTCCATTTACCAATTTAATGCAAATGATTACACATACAAACCGTTTTCACGTTATAAAACAAAACCATTGACACGTTACTTTTTTACTTAACGTCAAGGACTTTTCATTTGGCCAGAAATAAACCTGTTTTAATCGAAATTCATTATCTGCAAAAAATGTTATTTTTACCACAAGGGTGAGCTCTCATTGCCACTTATTATAAGGGTATATTTTGCAATTATCTTTCCTTTTTCGTGTAAATGCAACATGGTTACCCCAAAAAGCTTACATTCTAAATGTGCATAAATTTCAAAGGGCCTATGCCTTAAATTTTTATAAACGAAGAACTAAAGCTGACGGTTTAGCCAGCCGACTTTTTTTATTTGGCCTTATTAATTTTAACAAAACGTTGTTTCCGTTGAAAACAAATATAAAAAGCCAGTAATTCTTTTTACTTAGAATAAATTCTGCGCGTCTGAAAACTTGAAAATCATTTAGTGAATAAGCTACTACAATGTAGCCATTTGTGTTAACATTTAGATATTATTGTACACGCGTGCTTGTTATGTTGTTAATAGGTCTTGTGTGTCGGACAATATAAATGCACGAGCTGTTAAATGTCGCCAATGGCGAGGAGGTGAGCACAATAAATACATAAAAAAACGGGAAAAACAATAATTTAGCTTAACAACTTAATAACAAAACAGCACTCTGCTGCTGCGATCACCTGTTCGCCTCGCCAGGCGACGAGGATCGTCATTCCTCGACGAGGAACCCTCATCGCAGCGACTACTGTGCGACTGGTTGATAAAAACAATATAAAACAAAATAAAAAAACGAAAAAAAAAAAAGAAAAGAAAATAAAAGAAAAGAGAACCTAAGCCCGGTCGCAGTTATGAGTTTCCACCTGTTCGCGAATTTATTGATTGCCACATTGACAAATGAGCCACCCTGCTGTTATAAAACCAATTAAAGGAAGGGTCCGTTTGCATGCCCGGCTCACTGGGATATTACGAATAAATTAGGTCTGGTGAGAATTAATTGGACAGTCGGGCCACCGGACACTCGGTGTGATATATAAATCATGGCAGCTATGCGGCAATAACAGGATTATCCAACTTCGAATTAATTTGGCTTAGCGAATGGAAGTGCGTCCGCAAAGGTCAAAATGCGTCTCTCATCTGCATACACAGAGAAAATTAATTCGACATTTTAGAAAAAACAAAGTTTTTAAATTTTTTCTAAATTAACTTTTTGAGATTTCTAATGAAAGGTAAAGTCTCACAAGAAAGAACAATATTTTAATCGTTCTAAGGGCCGTTATCTTAATCTTATGGTAAACTTAAGATTGGTATTGAACTGAAAAGTAGTATACAATGTGGCAGCTTAAAACCTTGCGAACTTGGACTTTTAAAACTTGTTCTTAAAAATGTAAATTATTTTTTAAGATAGCTTAAAAATTATTTCGGCTAGTAAGTCGTTTTCTTTTTTAGCTATAAAAAAAAATTGTTTGTATGTTTTTAGTTTACTTCCAATGCCTGAAATTAAATGCACTTTTATTGATTAGATAATGGGTTTTTCTAAGTGTTTTTTTTTTCATTGAGTGCACTAATTAGAGACACTCTCGAGGATGCCAATAAGCAGGCCCAGAGGCAGCGGCACTGGCCAGGAAAGAGCACCTGCCAAAGCGGTCGACGCATCATTAATAATTCCGAGGGAGCGGCTAAGTCAGCCGCACGCATAATAACCACGATTAAAGCAAACAAGGCTCATTGTCGGTTAAATGACAAGTTTTGACAACTTGTGAAACGACAAGTGGCCAGCGATCGGCCCGACGGACCACGGACCAGTGGCCAGTGGCCAGTGACCAAACCCGAGGACCAGGGACCAAACAAAAAACACAGGGACGGACTACGGAAATCGGGGAGTGGACGAGGGTCTCTTTGCGGTAGCGACCCAGTTAAATTAATAATCCGCATAATTGGAGAACTTAACTTGCGAGCGAAAGAGAAAGGACATGGTGACGACAAAAAGAGCGTTATTTGCTTTGCGCTTAATATATCATTTAGATTGTTAACCGCAGATAAAAACGCTGTGAAGACTTTGGCTGTCATTATTATTGTTGTTTTATTTTATCGTGCCGGGTGATTATTGTTGTTTGCTTGTAAAGATTGTTAGCTATTATATTCGGAATGGCTTGGCAATTAGACCTAGTTGTCGATTTGGTCAGCTCGGTATTGATTTGGAGGTCCCATTACTTTTTTTCATATATGTATATATCACGACAGGACAGGCATAAATAGAAAATAATTGTTTTTATTTCACAATTATGTCCCAAAAGATTGGTTCCATGTTTTTGACCACTCTGGGAATCAACACACCTTTCGCATATGATAGCCCAGCTAGATAGCATAATTGGAGTCTTGAATACCTGGGGTCAAATTATTTCCATGCTGATTAAAATCATTCAATAGGCCACACAATTTCAGTATTATAATTTTTTTAATGCCGACCTTTATAAAAGTACAATTTTAAAGTTTTACTTTTTTTTTACTTGAAAAGTACTACAGTTTTAATCAACAAAAGAACTATTTTTTTTTTTTGAAAAATGTTTTCCATAAAAAATTAATAAACTCTTTATTTTTATTAAAATAAATTATTTCTATATCAAATTAATGGATACGAGTGTTTGAGTTTTCATTTTTATCTAATTAAGATCAAATTTACTCTAATCATGAATATGTAAAACTTTATTGTTTATTACGTAAAATTATATTTCAACAACCTAAACACCCATTATTATTTATTCTTAATTACTATTTCTGTTTTAATTTTTTCTTTTTCGGTAATTTACAACCATGTACCGGCATTCGCATATCGGAAACGAAAATAGGGCGTAAGTATGAACATGACCACTCTGAAATGTAACCAACTCGGAAAAACAAACACAAATTAAACTCTCGTTAATGAGATGGTCGCCAGCCTAGAAACATGACTCTGTTAGTAATTATTTCGAGATTGGTCTTTGAGCACTTGGGACTGACAGTCGAAAATGGTGAGAGTGTGCACCTTTAATGATAAATTAATTTGCGAGTAATCTCCAGAGCAATGTGCTGCCCACCGATCGGTTACTCTGATCCAAGTGCAATTATGGCAAAAGAACAGGGCAGCGAGTCTTAATTATAACCAGAGCAGCCATGTTAAACATGACAGTATTCGTGTCCTGGCGATTCATCAAAATGACAGCTTCTGGGTTACAGCGGTCTCGTTTGTGGGGTCCGTCAAGCGATTCCCATTCCCATTCTCGTTCCCATTCCCATTCCCGCTTTTTATCAGCGCAATATCGAATTTCGATCAAAACGCCTTCGGGCGACGGCACGTCGGAAAAGCAGGCGCTCGACTTTTGGCGCTAAACGAACACATCCACTCCACTCCACTCCACTCCACTCCACTCCACTCCACTCCACTCCACTCCACTCCACTCCACTCCACTACTTGATCGCTCACAGCCCGCATTCCAGTTCTTCAACTACCACAGTCCTCCCGACGACCCTCATTATCATGCTACATAGTTGGCACCATTAGGGCATTTTGGCACAGGAACAGAAAACAGGAGCAAGGACACTCGCTGGTATGACTAGCCGCTGTTACGTCGCAGGACGCGATATCCATCTGCCAGAAAAATGAAATGAAGGGTTGTAATTGCCGTTGAAGCTGCTCGTATGTGTTATTAACTTGTTAAGCGAAAATGGCACATATACTTACTATAACATGCACTTGTGCCGGTCTTATCCAAATCCGGTCAAAGGATCCACTGTGTTTCCTTGGCCAAGTTCAATTTGTGTCTGCTTTTCTGAGTGGTTTTGGCGCCTTATATTGAGCTTCATTAACTATGCTTTCTGTTTTTATTTTACATATTCAATGGATGATCTCAAACTCAGTATGTAAGTATAAAAATAGATAATAAGTTGATTTAAATCTATTCATTATTCCAAACATATCAATCTACTCTATTAAAAATTGTTTTGACGTATATATTTTTGAACTTGCTGTTAAAGATTTTTTAAATTCTCAAGTACTGTAATATTTTAAATATTTTGAAATGAGAAGCCACAATGGGAATTAACTTAAAAACATGAATACACCAAAATGCTCTATAGAGTGTATATACTTTTCTGAAACACTCAAATTTTGTAAGCATTTTTCTTTGCCAAGTTGAAAAGTTCAGATGCAAGAATACAACTTTCTAAGATTTACTAAATTTGAAAACATATCTTAAGATGCAAATGCATACACCTTTAACCCACACATTGTATTTAGAGGTATGGTCAAAAGCGTTTACACAAAACAAATAAAAAGAATCTTATAAGTTTGTGTAAAAACTTTTGACCACCCCTGTATAAGAACATTTAGAAGACATTGTGTATATTCCACATTAAGTGGTTGACCAAAACACCTTAAGAACCTAAGTCTAAGCCGTGGGTTGCGTGAAATATTCGCAACATCCTTTTATGATCATGAAGCAATAACGGATCAGCAACACGGTTAAATGTCGCACGACCTAGGTATTGGAATCCGTGCTCCTGGAATTTCTGGGCATTTGAGTTCGTTGGGATGCGATGCGATGGGACGCAGGAAGGATTCCGCGGGTCGGGACCAGAGAGGATTGAACGGATCGAATCGGAGGATTGCAGATCCGGAGGAGAGGCAAATCGCTCTGTTTGCTTGCGGTGTGCCAATACAATGCCACAGCTGAACGAGACACAAGAATTTATGGCATTTCACTTTCAAAGACACAAAATTCCTGTCCCTTGCCACCATTAATGGAATGGACAATAAATTTAAACGTGCAGACGGACAACGTGCCATATGTAAAAAGGCTCAGACACTGTAGCGGCAACTTCCCGAAATGGCTAAAATCGCTCCATTCCGCCCCGAAGCTCGGAAACTGCGCGTGAGACGATTTGTAAGCCCGAAACCGGTCGCCTTTCAGCCTTTCAAGCCTTTCAACATCTGCCAGCCGGCCAGCTAACAAGGCGATAATCCACGGACAATGCCGGCTTCGATGCGAATCTCGGCCCTTTTATAATTAAACGTATGGATGGAAAGATGAGGCCCCGTTGGCTATAAATTCTAAGTTCTATTGACTTGGAGCTCCATAAAAACACAAAAAGACAATTATTTAATAATCTACAAATAGCAGAAGAAGGAAGCTAGTTTGGCTAACTAACAATAATATCACAATAATATCAATCAAGAACACTTTTTACCCTTTGACACTTGACCAAAGACAATTCAAATATGAATTATAGATTTTTATAGACTCCATAAAAACACAAAAAGACAATTATTTAATAATCTACAAATAGCAGAAGAAGGAAGCTAGTTTGGCTAACAAACAATAATATCACAATAATATCAATCAAGAACACTTTTTACCCTTTGACACTTGACCAAAGACAATTCAAATATGAATTATAGATTTTTATAGACTCATTGAAGTAATAAAAAAACAAACTTGCAAATCTAGGCATCGAAGTGATGAAAACATTTATTGCATCAAGACAGTAAGCATTTATTAATATTGAGTTTAGTTTTACCTTAAACTATCAACTAAATATTATTTTTATAATTTTGTGATGAAAAGCTAATAATACAATTACATGTAAAAGTTAAAAAAAAAGTTTATTTAGTCGAAAGTTAGGAATTAAGTTGGAAAATATAATAATTAATATGAAAGAAAGAAAGAATATACAAGAAACAAATAACAAAATGGCAACAAAAGAAGTAATTACCTCTTGACCGCTTATTTTGTATTGCCTGTGCTAACTTAATTTTCTACCACCAAGTCGCATCTGTTGAGAATTTAATTTCCCTTATCTAATTCGAAAAAAATGCGCTAATTGAATAGAGACGAGTCCCGGAATCACTGTAACCAAATTATACCCACATTCCGCCGCTCACCTTGCTCTGCCCGGGGATTGAGTCTCCAGCTCGGCAGCTCTCAGCTCCCAGCTCGCAATCCGCAACTTGCAGCTCCCGGCCGTGATCATTGCTTTGGCGAAAGACAATGGACGAGATTAAATGCCAGGCTGGGCAGATTAAGATGCATCGACAGCAATAACTACGTCAGCAGCAGCAGCAGCAGGAGTTGGAGTTGGAGCTGGAGAGCTTTAGAGCTGGAGGTTCTTAAACGGGAGACACGAAACAAATTTCCCTTGAAAAGAATTACATACCGATCGCCGGATCGGCCCAGACTATGGGAATTGACTGAAGCTGAAACTCTATTTGTTCGACCCGATCGGACCGTTTGCGTTTGCGATCCTCGCGTTTGTCGTCCGCCGTCGCCATCCAGAAAGTCAGAAAGTGACCGTCTTCATTGTCAACACATGGCCGATACGTACGTGGGCTGCAGTGCGGCGGCAAACAATTCTATAGAAAATCAGACATGCACCGCCGATGCCTCAGACCTCAGATGCACTGGTGGCGATCTGGCCGAGATCTGCCGGCGATCCTCCTCAGCTCAACTCCAGCTCCAGCTCCAGTTCCCGTCCAGTCCAGACGCTTATCGCAACCGGGCGAATCGTTTTGCCATACTAAATTATTATGTTAACATGAAAATAATTGAGGCAACAGGCATTCGGCGGTGGCTGGCCAATTTATTTATATCGCTAAATCTCGGATACGGCAGCTGAATCGCTGCTGCTGAGTCGCCGAATCCTCGGGTTCGAGTTCGGCGGTCCAGAGGCCAATTGGTGGCGGTACAAATAGTTCCAGAACTGGGGCATCTGCGACGCGATTGGGACACCGACCGACCGCTGACCGGGCTACTGTTCAGATGGCGTGTTTACAATTAATCCCACAACTAATATCTCTGATAACTCAAATCAGAGAGCGTAAATAGGCTAATCTCAATTCATTTTTAACTTTAAAAACTATTAAAATGTCTGAACATTGAAGTTTTTTCTTTTATTATTTATAAATTAAAAATATGTATAACCCCTTACATAAGAATAGACGATGTTGCTTTTATGATGTATTTATTCAAGAAATATTATAACTTTATATTTCTTTCCTATGGTTTTTATAACGTTATAATCAATAGATAATAATTTAAACTTTATTTTGGTGCGGATCTTTAAATAATAGTTATTTTTTTAGGCGGTAAACACACTTTTAATTACATAAAATATATCATTTAAATTAAATTTTAATTTATAACTTAAAGTTTTTATCTTGCTTTTGTAAATGATTATTCTTGCATCCGATCCCGAATTAGTTTTAAATGTATGCTGATTTAGAATTTTATTCCTGCCTTTCATGCTAAGAAGGCATTCTAATCCCATGCTAAATCTTTTCAGACCGCATTGCACTGGGCAGCCAAGCACGGAAACGAAGATGTGGTTAAGCTAATTGCCGGCACCTATAGGGCCGATGTAAATGCCAGAACGGTAAGCGATTATCTGAGATGCAAACGTGTTAACTTGAAGATTCTAATATACCCTTCATTCCATGTGATCGCTTTCGCCAACTGTTGACGCTGCAGAATGGGGTGAGTGATATGTAAATCTATTGAGGCAATTTTAATAATATACGAACCGACTTATTGGCTTGTATCAGTCGCGCGTAAATGTGCGTCACATGTCACATGAATCGCGTAACATAACCCTTTCCCGGGGGTTTTCGATTGAAACTGAAACTGAGTCTGAACCAAAAGCGGAGAGCAGGCTGTGACAAATCATGACGAGCATATCCAATTGGGCCTCACCAGCCTGTCACCTCCAATTCAACTCAATCCTTTGCCCGGCGCATTCAAGTTTACAAAATTTTAAATTGAACGATGCTTTGTTCGTACGAAATTAAATTCACTCAAATGTATTAAAATGTCACATCCGCATTTGAAACAAAGTGAATTGTCAATCACAGTCCGCCAAATTCGATATGGTTCTTACAAAACAGGCCACAAATGGCAAAACATTTGCTTACATAGACCACATAGAGAATTCTCTTGGGCTTGAGAAGCGATTCTTGACACTTTTCCAAAGATTGAGTACCATTTTCACCTTGTTATAATAAAATAATTAAGTATTAAAAAATAAATGAGATTTGGTGGTAAAAGTTAGATAGCAAATATATTTAGAAAATTATTTGTATCGAATACGTAATTTAATATAACTGTTTGTTTTATTTAGGGTTACACACCCCTTCACTTGGCCACCCAGTTTGGAAGAGATAACATATTCGAATTGCTCTGGAATGTATACAGTAAGTATTTGTTATTATTTTAAATAGTGGTCATGAACTTTAGTATTATTGCTTTGCTTTAATACGCCGCCAATCTTTTAGAATTCATGCTTTGGCTAATATTTTCGAATTAATATTAAAATGGCAAATCTTTTAAAATTCATATTATTTTGGAAATCTAGCTAGACAATTTTACATAATTATGAAGCGGATTTAAAAAAAATTAATTAATCATGTCAATAAACTATTATTTAAAATCATTTGAAATAAGCTTTAAACTAGTTTTATACAAATGATAAAAAAGTAATACCATACTTAAAATATTTATATATTTAGTGAAGGTTTTTAGCGACCTTTCCACTTGTTAATAGTAAAGTGATGATGGTGAAACAAAAATGTATTTTAACAAAATTTCTTTAAATATTTTTGGGTTGCCTTGTCGAGGAGTCTCTTCCTTATGATTTTTAAAATTTTCTAATCCCCTATTTGCTATTTTTGCAGAGGCCAATCGGGACATCATGGACTGGAGTGGCAACAAGCCACTGGACTACAGTCGCCAGCGGTCGAGTGTCTCGGCCTCGACGTGCAGCAGTGAGTATCAAAAGTATTTCCTCAGTGCGGAGGTGAACAACAACTACCACCTGGGATTGTTTGAGAGTAGTCAAATCACCGGCGGTACACTGGGCAGTGCACTAACCCGCGGCAAGAAACGGGCTCAGAATCGGTATGCCACCGTGAGTGGTGCTTCGGGTGGGGGCGGCGGTGCGGTGGGTCGTTCGCAGTCGATGATGGTGCAGCGGAGGCACAAAAAGCCACCGGGACAGTCACTGACGGGACTCTTTAAGCCCAGCACCGAGGACAGCGATCTGCTGCCCTGCGAAATGGAGGGGCATCCGGTACCCTTTCGCGGCGCCTCCACTCGACGCAAAGAGAGCTTTCTCCGCAAAACCTTTCGAGCCACCGCGGGTGGCAGCCGTCGCCAGTCCACCAAAGAAGTTGTTACTAACCCACCAGAGCTTGGTTAATTGGTACCCTGGCTTGAGTTTTAATCTTTCACCTGTATTTACCCTTCCAAAATTGTGCTTAAGTGAATGTATATAAGTAACAAGTTCAAAACAATTGGTTGGGGCTAAACTAATAATATTTTTATACTCTTTTACATTTGAAATGATCAAAAACTATCTATGAAATTTTGTAAAATAACTATGTAACTTATAAGTATCAAAGCATGGCCTTATTACACTATATTTTTTACCAAGGTGTTTCGTTTAACTTAATATAAGTAATCACTATTTTGTGTACATATAATCGCATGTTTATTGGAATACAAAATACAATAAAATACCTGCACAATAAAAACTAGTTCTAAACTATTAATAGTTAAATGTCTTAACCAACCTGGACACTTATTCTCAGTTCACAAAGAGAATGCGCTTGCGGAAATAATAATAATAAATATAACCTCGTTTGCAAACATTACTGCCTGCCCATTATGAAGAAATTTACTGAAAAGTAGAGTATACGAACCTTAAACTGAGCTAGTAATTAATATTAAATGGGAACCTCTATCTATTTTCAATTTTGCTGCATGTAGAGATTCAAGCGATGCGATTCAGCGGCGGACTCAACGGAACCTGGAGGCAGGTTGAGATTTAACAATCTTGAGTATTTCAAAACCATTAGTGTTGATTAAAAACATGTTAAATTTATTTTGCTAGCTAAACGTTGAGTTGCAACCTTTGCTTCAATTATACATATATAACCTTTCGTTTTTAGCCTGTAAATATATGCTTTTTTGTACTCTGGTAGCCAAAATCTTTACTTTAGTTTTATTTTCGCAAGCATTTGAGTTGCAAAGCCCGTTTGCGTTGCTATTGGTAAGTTTTATTTTTGTTTTTTTCAATGTTTTTCCTCATCGCCTGCATTATTTTATACTTGTTTCAAAAAGTCCGCTAACTTAAGGCATTTTTTTAAGTTTTTGCACGTTCATTTGATATGACCATCATTGTGTTTGATTAAATATTAATCAACTTGATTTTTTGTTTATTTCACTTACAGAAATCAAGGCTCGCAAAAAGCATGCAAGTAAGTAAAAAGAAATTATACTTAAATTTATTTACTTTAAATTCAGCTTAAAATTGAAAATTATGTTACTTATCTTTTTTTAAAAGTTGATAAATGTTCACAATATTAAGTAAATAAAGTCATCCTTATTGCGGGAAAATTTTACTTTAAAATTTAAGCAAGACTTTTGCAAAAAATAGCACATGTTTCGAGTCCAAGGAAATATTTTTAAATTAAAACAAATTAATCTTTAAGTGTTTTAAATTACCTATTGAAATTGAGACCTTTGTAATATAAAATATTAAATATAATTTTAACATACCACTTCTATCTTTTTTTCAGTCGAAAAAGATTTAGGCTTCCTGCGGATTGGTTCGTTGAATGTCCGGGTAAAGAAGACCACCGAGGCGTTCAGCAATTTCTTGGGAGTGGGCAATGGCAGTGGGGTGGCCCCGATGGCCTATGGCAGTGGCGGGGGAACGGGATCGGGAGCAGCAAGTCGCCATCACCATCGGTCTCCCCGAGTCCCTCATCAGCGTCATCATCACCACGTTGGTACGACACGGAGTCGCCATCCGAATCAGAGGGCAGCGATGAGCACACCCTACGGGACGAACGGCGGGCTTCCGTCGAGGGCGAGTGTTCCCAATAACCGGAACATCTACGATGGAGTCCACAAGTCGTGGGGATCGGCGGACAATATACCCCAGCGATCGGAGGACCTGATGCCGCCGCCCAAGACGGTGGATTACATTAGCAAGCGGAATAAGTCTTCGAAGCGTTCGTCATACGCCTCGAATGCCACCGATTCGCCACGTGACTCCATCTGCTCCTCGAACTCGAGTTCCAATTTGAACGGTGGCTATAGTAGCATGCCCACCACTCCGAATCAGTTGCGGGCTCCCAAAGGAATCGCCACATCCTTCGCCGTGGATTCCGATTCGGACTCCGCCTGTGGATTTGACTCCAGTTGGTCGGTAAATTGTCGTGGCTCTTCAAGCAGCAACCCATCACAATGCTAATAACGTGAATAAATGTTTTAGATCACAAGCCTAATATGTCTACATACCATACAACTTATAACATTGACCAAGTAATCATGAAAGTATTTGTTTTTCGATAAACTAACGCATATCTATTTTATTAAGAAAACATTGTTTAAGATTACCATTTTTTGTGTTTGTAAAAGTTCAATTCTAACGATATATTGCTTAGAACTTAAGTTTGCATTGGCTTTAAGGCCAAAATCCTTTCAATGATTTATGTATTCTTTACTTTTATAAATTAAAAATTCTTATCTGTTTGTTGCATTTAAAAAATATGTATTGTGTTTGTTTTACAAATTGTAGTTTCTTTTATCCTTTCTGTTTGTATATATTTAAAAAAAAAATTTTATAAAATTTTTAAATGTTCTAATTAGAATTCTAATCGCGCGCGAACTTTTCAAAAAACGCGTTAAGGTATTTCTCACAATTCCGTCGACAGTTCTCAACAAGTATATGGTATTATAACACACACCTCTTCCTCTTTAAACTAAATACGAGTACACGTGCGGCAAAAATTGTTTGTTGATTTAAATTTCTAAGCCGAATTAAACCTTATAAAATGGGCAAGAAGGACAAGAACAAGAAGAAGGGCAAAGGAGCCGAGAAGACGGCCATGAAAACGGACAAAAAGCAGGCAGCACGGCAAAAGAAAATGCTGGAAAAGCTAGGAGAAGTAAGTATGAATATTGTCACTATCACTATTTACTAAAACTAAATTTATTTTTATAGGCAAATATCGCGGATATAATCCAGCTGTTAGAGGCCAAGGAGGGAAAAATAGAGACCATTAGTGAATCTGTCTGCTTGCCGCCATCTCCCCGCTCCAACTTCACCTTAGTTTCCCATCCGGAGAAGGAGGAACTCATCATGTTTGGCGGAGAACTTTATACGGGAACAAAGACCTCAGTGTACAACGACTTATACTTTTACAATATTAAAACCAGCGAGTGGAGGGAGCTGAGATCGCCTTCAGGACCCACGCCCAGAAGTGGACACCAAATGGTGGCTGTGGCTAGTAATGGAGGAGAACTTTGGGTGAGTTGCCGTCTTAAATTTACCTAGAAGTCCTTAAATAAAAACCTTCATTTATAGATGTTTGGAGGAGAGCATGCCAGTCCGTCTCAGCTGCAGTTCCACCACTATAAGGATTTATGGAAGTTTTCATTGAAATCTCGCAAATGGGAAAAAGTATCTGCGCCCAATGGACCAAGTCCTAGGAGTGGTCATCGAATGACCGTCTCCAAGAAGCGTTTGTTTATCTTTGGCGGCTTCCATGATAACAACCAGTCGTATCATTACTTTAACGATCTTCACATCTTTTCGCTGGAGTCTTATCAATGGCTAAAAACTGAGATCGGAGGAACTATTGTACCATCCCCTCGATCTGGCTGCTGTATAGCCGCTTCTCCGGAAGGCAAAATCTATGTTTGGGGAGGTTACTCAAGGGCCTCTATGAAAAAGGAAGCGGATCGTGGAGTAACTCACACGGATATGTTCGTTTTGAGTCAAGACAGTACGTTTTTAGGAACAACAAAGATACTAAATATAATCCGAATATTAATTATTTTTAAACAATTTATTTTAGAAAACGCTGGCGATGCTGATAACAAGTACAAGTGGGCACCCGTGAAGGCCGGAGGATATAAGCCCAAGCCCCGGAGCAGTGTTGGCTGCACTGTGGCTGCCAATGGCAAGGCCTATACCTTCGGCGGTGTTATGGACGTCGATGAGGACGACGAAGATGTCCATGGACAGTTTGGCGATGATCTTCTGGCCTTCGATTTGACCTCTCAAACGTGGAGATTGCAGGAGATCCAGGCGAAAACTAGTCCCGCTGAGAAAAAGGAATCGGACGAGAGTAAGGATGTTGAAATGTCGGCTCCAGATAAGCCCGTGACCACCACAACAGATGGGATTTTTACGGTCACCGTTGGAGGACCAAGTACGAGTACTCCATATGTGTCCAACATACCCAGCCTTTTTCCCAAAGCCAAACCATCGAATGTACCATCTCCGCGCATGAATCCCGGACTTTGCGTTTGCAAGGGAACACTATATATCTTTGGTGGAATCTTTGAGGAGGACGCCAAGCAGTTGACCTACAACGATTTCTACTCTCTGGACTTGCACAAAATGGAGTGGAAGGTTATAATACCCAATAACTTGAAGGCCCACGCCTGGGAGGATAGCGATAGCAGTAGTTCCGACGAGGAATGCAGCAGTAACGATGAGGACAGCTCCAACGACTCGGATATGGATACAGATTAGTGTAACTTCAAATGACTATATATTAAATTTGGTTAACAATCGTATACATATATAAAAAATGGAATATTATTGAATGTTGAGTAAGCTCAGTTGTCTCACAGCTCCAAAATCTCAGTGAGGATGCGTTCTGTATCTTTGGGAGTGTATACTCTATGGCTGATGGTTCTAGGATCGCTGTAAATCTCATAATCATTGCCGCCCGGGTCTGTTTTATCGCCGAAAAAATGGATTTCCTTGAACTTGTAGTGGGCTTCGATATGTCGCAGGCAGTAGGTTTTATCCCAACCATGGGGGAAGACATCGAAGCTGATCTGACCACCAATAGAGTACGTGAGATCCACGTCGGCAAACTCCTTCTTGAGGTCCCTGATCATCTGCTCCCGCACCTTGTGCTCTATGTCGTAGGTGGCGAACATATTCCGCTCCTCCCGGGTGCACTGGCGTCCAATGGGACACACGTTCATCATGCCATTCCGGAACTCGATGAAAGTTCCCCTCTTGATGGGCACATCCAGTTCGGATAGGTATCGCAGGACAAAGTTGATGAAGCGCTTCAGGGTCTTCTCTCCCAGATGCTTGATGATGTTCTGTTTTCCCACCTCCTTGCCGCCCTCAATCTGCACCAGTCCGTTCTCCGGGAATACAAAGTCGAACTCGTTGAGGATCTTCTGGCCGTTCAGCTGCTCGAACATCTTCTCCAGGTCGGATCCTCCGACAATACCGATGGTGGCCCTGGGTTTCACCTTCGAGTAGAAGAACTCCTCGAACTCCGGGGTCACCGTGGACCGGGGCATCGTCAGAGTGCCGTCCACATCGAAGAGCAGGAGGATTTCGTCACGTTTCAGAGTGGCAGTGCCCATTTTGCATGAGTCTAATTACAAAAGCGCAACAACTATTTATTATCCAAATAATTATGTCCACGTATGATTTGAGATAAAGAACTTTGTAAGCGGCAACGAGTTGGTGAGAAATACCCTAAAGCTTTACTAAAACGGTTGGGAACCAGTTCAGGAACCATACGACGCACTCATAATTTATATTTTAAATTATAATTTATCTGTAAAAGAGTATGTATGTACATAATATAATACGGATAAGAAATAAAATGTAATAATCAATTTTCAAAAAAAGAATAAATTTGCAAAATAATTTTGTATGTTACGATCAGTACTGCAAAACAACACTTATTTGCAATTCTGAAATATTCTAGAGTTTATTTTTTAACTCAACATTTTTCAAATAGGCTCAAAAAGTTTTTAAAACTGGTAAGAACATAACCAAAACAAAAAGCGAAACTTTAGTACAGACTTCTTTGTTTTTAAATCCTTATTGTACAGTGTACCTAATTTTTAAATTAAAAAATATTTTATTTGCTTAGTTCTTGCTGTTAAATGACAGCTTTTGTTGAATTTGTATTTTAATAGAATACAATATCGAATATGAACATTTTACTGCCAATTCATTGTAATAGAATATAAACATATTGGGGTTCTTAAGTGTACACTTGTAGTCGTATAAACGGGATTTTTACTGCCTTCTTATATGCTCCAGTTCATCTCTTTTTATTTTGCTGTATTCCTGCAGGGATTTGTATTTGTCGGTGTTCAGCATCGGGTCCACAATCACAGGATATAGCGTTAGGCCCACGGCACCGACGATACAGGACACGAATCCAACGAATCTCCACCCACGTAGGACTGCCATTTTATTTGAACCTGCTTAAATTGAATTTAATTAATTTGATTTCTTGGTTTGTTATTATAAAACACAAAACACCTGGTTTGATCGTAAGGGGCTAAAAAACACCGCTTGTAAGGTCACACCAAAGTGGTGTGTTTGCCGTGCAGTACAGTAGAAACTGGACATGACAACTATTACAATGGCACTTAAATATTCGAGTTTAAGATTAATTAATGGCAATTTAAGATTACAAAACGCGAGAAGTAAATTGTCCACCTTGAAATGTTTGCCTTTGAAGAATCAACTCCTTTTACTTCTAGTAATACAAACTTATTTATATTTTCTAAGATTCTTTACTTTATTTTTAAGTTTAATTTAATGATATAACAAATAAAATGCTAGTTTATGGGCTATTATTTTGCACTAAGAATCACTCTTAACCGATATTGACTGTAGATACCTGTTGGTATTTTTCTTGCCGAGGTCTGGTATATTCTACCTTCACTCCTCCGGTCACACTGACAATCTTGAGCTGGGCTTGGGTGTGGTGTATTGTTTGAGTAATTGTTTTCAAGATTGGTCTTTTTAGTTAATTAACTTATTTACTGAAAATGGCTAGAAGCCTCGTTTTTGTGGCTCTAGTCGGCGCTTTATGTTTTACCCTCGCTAACGGTAAGTTCCCGCCGGAATCAAAAGCATTCTCGATTTCTAAGGGCGTTGGCATGGTATTTTCGTAAACCTCAATTTTGCATATTCCAGCACAACACCACTATGACGAGCACAAGACCAGCCATCTCATCTGGTGCACCAAGAGCCAGGAGGAGCAGTACAAGTGCCAGAATCTCACGGTGGCCATCGAACGCGATCGGGCATTATTCGACGAGGTGTTCCTGAATCTCACCTGCTTCATGGCCTACAGTGCGGATGAGTGCATCCACCACATCGATCGCGAGAAGGCGCACATCACCTCGCTGGACGCCGGAGATGTCTTCACGGCAGGACGATACAACTCCCTTATTCCCATCATGCAGGAAAAACTGGAGGGCGGTTTTGCGGACTATCAATCCGTGGCCGTGGTGAAGAAGGGATCACTGCCGGATTTGAATAATCTCCGCGACATGCGAAACAAGAGGGTCTGCTTCCCTTGGGTGGGCAGTTTGGCCGGTTGGATTGTGCCCATTCACGCGGTAGAATTTCCATCTCAGTTTTATAAATTAAAATGTCCGAAAAAGTCCCTTTAATGAAATTAAAGCCTTTACTTTACAAGTTAAGCATGGTTGAAAGGTTTGGAAATGTTTTAAAAATATTAGTTATTTTTAACGCTTTGCCATATAAACAAATTACCATAAATTTAACTTTGTTTTTTAGTCTTTACTGAACAATATTTTCTAGAGTATTTTTTAATATCAAACTGAGTACCTGTTTACAAAACTATTAAAATTTGTTTACTCCTCTGATAGATGGAGTTACTGCAGAATTAAAAGATCACTTAAATTTTTTATTTTTTTAATAAACAAAAATTTAATATTCATTTCACAGCTCCAAAGGGAAGGCGGCATGGAAGTTGTGGACTGTAACAATCAGGTGAAGACAGCTGCCAGCTATTTCAACAGTTCGTGTGCCGTGTACTCGCTGTCTGACAAATACAATCCCATTGGCGACAACTCAGATAAGTAAGGTTCAACAAATACAGCTTGATTTTATAAAGCCCATCTTACAAATAATCTTTTTTGATCAGACTCTGTACGCTTTGCACTGGCAAGATTCCCGGAGGACGCTGTTCGGCTGCAGATCCCTACTTTGGATACGAAGGCGCCTTCAAGTGTTTGATGGAAAAAGGAGATGTCGCCTTTTTGCGCCATTCGACTGTAAATGAAATGCTGCAGACCACCGAATTCAGTGAGTTTTTATATCTTGTTCAAAAAGAACCCATTACTAATATATACTGAAATTTTAGAAAACATAAAACCAGACACTTTTGAGCTGCTTTGTCGCGATGGCCGTCGTGTTCCCATTAATGATTATCGACAGTGTAATTGGGGCCAAGTTCCCGCCGATGCCATTGTCACATCTTCAGCACGCAGCTTCAGCGATCGAAAGCAATATCAGCAATTCCTGAAACGCATCGCGGAGTTGTATTCCGATGGAATTCGTGACGATCAAAACAGACAGGGCGGACAAGGGTTCAGCAACCGCAATAATTACAACGAACAGGGTCAAAGCGGCGCCTACGATCAGTTTAACAATAATGACCCCTATAGAAGCCAAAACCAATACGATCAGTACCGCAGTGAACGGTTGGACAGCAGTTTCTCCCCAGAAAGAAATCCGCAGGACGGCACCAACACTTCAATACTCTATGAAAAGTTCCGCATTTTCGAGTCGAAACGTTATGGCAAGCCAAATTTGCTTTTCCAGGTTTGTTATTGAAATTTACTTTAATTCCTGCCAATTGTAATGCAAATATTTTATTAAAGGACTCAAGCCGGGCTCTTACTGTTATCCCTGAAGATGATCAGTCGTTTACAAAATATTTGGGCCCTGCCATTAACTTTATTTACGGCATTCGCGAGTGTCCTGTTCCGGCGATGACCCTTTGCGTGACTTCAGAGAACGAACTCGAGAAGTGTATCAGAATGAGGGTAAGTTAAAGAAGAATTTGAATTTAAATATTAAATGAATCATTTACAATATTTCTTACAAATCTTTGCAGACTGCCCTGAAAGCGCATCTTTTGAAACCGGAACTGATATGCAAGAAGATGCACTCCCACATAAACTGCATGCAGTTCATCGAAGCTGGCAAGGCTGACATTTCGGTTTTCGATGCCGGAGATGTCTACACCGGCGGACTGAACTACGACCTGGTCCCGTTCATGTCGGAGGTGTACAATCTGGGCGAGCCCGAGTACTATGTGGTGGCTGTGGCTAAGGAGGAGGATCCCGACACGGAGCTAACGTACCTAAAGGGCAAGAATACCTGCCACACAGGCATCAACACCGCCGCTGGCTGGACCTATCCGATGGCTCTGTTCATCTCGAACGGCTGGATTCGCCCGTACGGATGCGACTCGGTTCGGGCTGCAGCTGAGTACTTCACCAAGTCTTGTGTTCCGGGTGCGATTAGCAGTGAATACAATACTGGAGTGCCCTACGACAGCATGTGCGATCTGTGCCATGGAACTAGCTACAGATACTGTCGTCGCGATGCCTCCGAGGATTACTACGGACATACGGGTGCATTCAGGTGCTTGGTGGAGGGTGGCGGACATGTGGCCTTCATGAAGCACACCACGGTGATGGAGAGCACAGGCGGCAAGCGCAAAGAGTGGTGGGCAAGGAATGCTCTCAACGACGATTTTGAACTCCTTTGCACTGATGGCACCCGTGCCGAAATTCAGGAATACAAGCGCTGCAATCTAGGCAAGGTAAAGGCCAATGCCGTCGTCACTCGCGGTGGAGTCAACTACAACGAGACCCAAATAAATGCCTACATCAACCTGCTGACCTATGCCCAACAACTGTACGGCCGAAAGGAAGTAGACGCGTTTAGCTTTAGCATGTTCTCTTCGCCCATTGGACACTACGATCTGATCTTCCAGGATGCCACGCGGCAGTTGAAAGTCATTCCAACGAACAAACGACGCTACGATTCCTATTTGGGCAGCGATTTTATGCGAGCTCGCCGCATCACCGATTGCTATGCCGGTGCCTCGGCATTATCCTTATCCGTAGGCCTGCTTCTCGTGGTCTCTCTAGTTGCAATGCTCTAAATTAATAGACTCGGTAAGATTTCAGAATTGTACAAGAATCTGTAGCACAAGGAGAAACATATCAACGTTTTACATTCCAAATATTTTTAAGTATCAAAGAAAAATCCCTTCCGTCCGAAAAAAAAGAACAAAAATATTCCCTGAAGCAGAGTAATATCTGAATATAATTTTATTTATAAAGTGCCTGTGCCTTAATATAGTATTTGTTTGTGTACATACCAACTAAGTCCGTCCAAAAACTTGTACCTAGAAAGTGTAAGCCGAATCTTTTACAAATCTTTTATAAGTATACAAATAAAATAACAAAAGAAACAAGCGCTTGGTTTATTCAGCTAGATATTATACAAATTATTACAATCAATAGTTGCCAGAAAAACATTTGGTATTAAAATGGAAATTCACGAGGAATTAATTCACAAAATAATTTGTTCTCCAATCTCTAATTTATTAAACAAGACTAAACTTTAAAAAAATATATATCTTATAGAATTTCAGGTATGATGGTTTATTAGAGACTAATTCTTTATTTGAGATTTTGTTTATGAATTTTATGTATAGGTTGCAAGGGTTTTATATTAATTGCATAAAAGAATATAGTTTCTGATATTAAAGAAAAAGAATTCTATAATCTTAACCGCATCTGTACCCGCCAAATTCAAACTGTGAATCATATGTTTTGGGTGCGGCAGTGGCAACGTCAGGCAGTTTTCCACTTTAAAAGGGCTGTTTACCAAGGTTTAAGGGTTACTTCACAGCCTCCAAAACGGGACTTTTTGTATTTAATTTTCAATTAAAAACATAATTAAATATAAACTATTTACAGTTTTAAAAAAGTATGCCCATATTGTGGCGCTAGGGAAATGCAACGGTAATAGGACTACACACGGTCACACCCGCCAGCACACATCTGTGAAATTTGTAAATTTCGAAAGCTGCTCCGGAAAACCGGACGGATATCTTTCACCTTGCTTTGTACCAGTTGTTCCACCTTTAACTATCGCAAAATGTCTATTAATCTGCGCACCGTTTACGCGTTCGCCAGGGAAATGTACCCAAAAACCTCCAAGGAAACCATTCAATATGGAACAGCTGGCTTTCGCGGCAAGTAAGTTGTCTTAATTAACGATCTTCGGGTTAATCATCATTATGTTAACACCCACACGTTGCATACGTTGGCCGCATTTGATTAGCAAATAGTTATTGTTTGTTTTACGATAAGTACGGCAACTGCATGAACCGTATTGTTGGGAATCGGGTTTATTTTTAGATATTGTTCACCTTTTATCAATGGACATGCCCTTCTTTCGCCTGCAAGTATGCTTGTATGCGTGTAGGGGCGTGCATGTGCATGGGGGCATACATACGTACGCACAGTCGAGGTCACCAAAATAGTTTTGCAAGTGCAATTGGCTACCATGTAGTGGTCATAATCGATAAGAAGAGACTTCGGCTAAAAAGGCCATTATCTTTTATTTATGTTAACATTAATTCCATTGGTGAATATCTAATTTGGTCTATACGTTGATATATTTTATTGAATTAAAAAAGTGTGTCTTTAAATTCTCAAGATATGTATCATATTCAGATTACGTTAAACAACAGTCTAAATATTTTTTTTTGTGTATTATATATATTTTTGGGACCATATGAAGTAAATATGTAATGGATATGACAATTATTTATCTTGTGGTTATTCGACCTTTTTTTCTAACCACTAACCACATCAAATGTAAGCAAGATAATAAAGCTTGTCTACTTCACTGATAAAATGATAAAGCCCTTAAGCATTTCCTGGTATAATGGAAATCTATAATATAATCTATAAAATTACTAATTATTTGAACAATACTGTACGCTTATTGGCCTTACTATCTATTGAAAAGATAAAGTGTTAAAATAGATAGTTACAATGTTTAAATGGTGATTCGTCACTCCGTTTAATATACGACTTCCAGAATTTGAAAATGATATAATTAAATACAAGAATACAAAATTATTATAAATTGTCATCTTGTGAATTTAAGATACAAATAATAATTCCTTTATTTATTTCAGAGCCGAATTCCTGGACAGCGTGATGTTTCGCATGGGAGTTTTGGCCACCTTGCGATCCCGGTTCCGTGGAGGCTCCGTAATCGGCGTGATGATCACTGCATCCCACAATCCGGAGCCGGACAATGGTGTGAAGCTGGTCGATCCCAAGGGAGAGATGCTAGAGGCCAGCTGGGAGGCGATAGCCACCGATCTGGTGAATGTCAGCGACCAGGAACTGGAGCAGCAGGTGGCCAAGATTATCAAGGACAATAACATCGATGTAACGACAAGTTCCCAGGTGTTTGTGGGCATGGACAACAGATACCACAGTCCGCGACTTTTGAAAGCGGTGGCCGATGGAGTAATAGCGCTGAAGGGAAACGTCAAGGAGTACGGCATCGTGACCACGCCCATGCTGCACTACTTCGTGGTGGCGGCAAATACGAAGGAAGCCTACGGCAAACCCACGGAGGAGGGATACTATGATAAGCTGATCAAGTCCTTCGAACTGCTGCGAAACGGCCGCCTGGAGAACGGAAACTATCGAAACAATATCATTTACGATGGCGCCAATGGAGTGGGTGCCCGCAAAATGCTGCAGTTCATCAAGCGCATGAAGGGTTCCTTGAATGTGACGGTCATAAACCAGGGCGTGGGTGTGGGCAAGATCAACGAGGACTGCGGCGCCGACTATGTAAAGGTCCAGCAGAGACCGCCGAAATCCATGCCCGAGGTGGAACCCTTCACGAGATGTGTCAGCGTGGACGGGGATGCCGATCGGGTGGTGTACTTCTTCAGCGACGACAAGGGCGAGTTCCACCTCCTGGATGGCGATCGCATAGCCACTTTGGTCGCTGGCTTCCTCATGGAACTGGTCACACAGGCCGAAATCGACTTGAGATTGGGCCTGGTGCAGACCGCCTACGCCAATGGAGCCTCCACCAATTATATAGTGGATGAACTGAAGTTCCCCGTTTCCTGTGTTCCCACGGGCGTTAAGCACCTGCACCACAAAGCTCTGGAGTACGACATCGGTGTTTATTTCGAGGCGAATGGTCACGGAACGATTGTGTTCAGTGACAATGCAAAGGCCACAATCGCCCAAGCTGCGGAAACGAAAGACAGTGCCAAGACCCTGTTGCTCCTCATCGATCTGATCAACGAAACGGTGGGCGATGCCATTTCGGACATGCTGCTGGTGGAAACCATCCTGAACCACAAGGGCTGGGACGTGCAGGACTGGATCTCGTCGTACAATGACCTGCCCAACCGACAGCTGAAGGTCAAGGTGCAGGATCGGAACGTCATCGAGACGACGGATGCGGAGCGAGTGTGCGTGAAGCCGGAGGGTCTGCAGACGGAGATCAACAAGGTGGTGGCCAACTACAAAAGGGGTCGCTCCTTTGTGCGTCCCTCGGGAACCGAGGATGTGGTGCGTGTCTATGCCGAGGCGGCCACAAAAGAGGTAAGCCTTCGAATCATAGTTATTGTTGGAAGATCACTTACATATCTGATTTCCCCAAAGGATACCGATACCCTTGCCTACGAAGTGGGACTTCTGGTGCAGAAACTGGCCGGAGGCGTTGGCCCGGAATTGACGAAACCCAACAGTGCCCACCTTTAAGCGAAAAAAACGAACCAACCTCAAATGAATCGACACAGGTCCTAGTTGGAGCAATAAATCTCTTTTAATTTTAGGTGCTCAGTAACTTAAAAACTTAAATATCTTAACTCTCAAACGCATTTATACTGTAACTGTTCACTGTCTTGTATGTTCTAAAGATGAGATGTTTTTTTACCACTAAATATAAAGTTTTATTTATTTTGTGGGAGTTATCTGCTTTGTAGTTTGTTATGCATGATTGAAGAGCTTTATGAAAATGCACACGCTATGTTTATTTTTTTTGTTGAGCTACTAGCGGTAACTAAGGAAATTATAAAAAATGCTGATAGTACAGGTTGATGGCCTAAATAAATTTTGTACTACTATTTCCTAAAAATATATGAGTAAAGTAATAAAGGAGTTTAATTTTATTTAAGGGCAAATAATAATATTTAGCTGGGTAAATATATTGGGATTTTAGATGAGATCAAATGTATTCTATCAAATAAATGGATCTACATTTTTTTTTTATTTTAAATTATAATGTTGCCTGTTTTTATATACATTTGGCTGGCTTGCCATTTTCCTTTTGGCGGTCCATATTAAAAACAATTTAAAACGTATATAAAGCGCCCAAAAAAGTGTGGCCGCCGACACTGACAAACCAAAAAGTGGTCACACTGACCCGCCCAGCGATGACTTACTCCATATGTAGCGGTGACATCCTCCATATGTAACGGCGACACCAACCATATGTAGCGGTGACACCCTCCATGTGTAGCGGTGACACCCTCTATATGTAGCGGTGACACCCTCCACATGTAGCGATGGAATTACATCGGTTATCCCCGCCTGTCTTATCGAATTTTGTCCACCTCTACGCTTTTGCCGTGCTGTCATTTTTTGGCTGATGCAATTGCAGTTTTTTAGTTGATATCAAATTAATTTCAAGTCGCAGAGTATTAAACAAGCATAAACACAATGGACGCAGAAGACGTAAGTTGAAAAAACACCGGGGCTTAAGTTTAAAACGCTTGAAAACATCCTGGAAAGCGCACATATGTGCGTACATGTGCGCTCTTGTGTATGTGTGTGTATGTGTATTTACCTGTTTGTGTATGAGCACTTGGGCGAACAATGAGGTTATGTTTTCCCTATCCGGATTTCTAACCATTCCGAATCTTGCAATGAATTCCACAGGGTTTCGATCCCACTTTGTTGAAAAAGAAGAAGAAGAAGAAGACCACCTTCGACCTGGACGCGGCACTGGGCCTGGAGGACGACAGCAAGAAGGAGGACCCGCAGGACGAGGCTTCGGTAGAAGGTGGAGCCGCCGCCGAGGAGGATAATCTAGATCTGGAGAGCTTCGGCAAGAAGAAGAAAAAGAAGAAGAAGCCATTTAACATGGACGAAATCGAGGCCGCAATCCCTAGTTTCCCCGGCGACGATGTGGCCGCCACCGAGGAGCCCGAGGAGGAGGAGATCAACCTGGACATGGACTTCTCGATGGCCAAAAAGAAGAAGAAGAGCAAGAAGAAGGACCTGGACGAGCTGTTTGCGGATAAACTGGACGACGACAGGAGCGAAGACAAAGAGAATGGTACGGTGACTAATGGGATTATGTTTCACATGTCGCATTGGCTTGACGAGGGTTTTATCATTTTGAGAAGAAGTTTTAAGTTGATTTTCTTTTATTAGCTATTACATTATTACAATTACATTTGTTTGAATATCAATATCTTAGGTTTTTCCATTTAACATTTTAAAAAAGAGTTAAGGTCTTGAGGCATATGCCTCAACGTTATAAACAAATGTTAGCGTGAAAGCTTTTAATCAATTCACTGATAATTTGATTTGAAGTAAAAAATGGCAAAAGTCCATCAATTCGTGATATTACCCCCTTAAATCTAGCTCAGTTGTCATACAATCCATATTGAAGCCTTCTCACGATCTCTTTTTTTACAGTGGAGGACAACAGTTCCACCTGGTTTGGTTCCGATCGTGACTACACATACGACGAGTTGCTGAAGCGGGTCTTCGAAATCATTCTCGACAAGAATCCGGACATGGCCGCCGGTCGCAAGCCAAAGTTCGTGATGCGTCCGCCACAAGTGCTGCGCGTGGGAACCAAGAAAACCTCCTTTGCCAACTTCATGGACATTGCGAAAACACTGCATCGCCTGCCCAAGCATCTGCTCGACTTCCTGCTGGCCGAGTTGGGTACCAGTGGGTCCATGGACGGCAACCAGCAGTTGATCATCAAGGGCCGTTTCCAGCCCAAACAGATCGAGAACGTGCTGCGTCGCTACATCAAGGAGTATGTCACCTGTCACACCTGCCGCTCCCCGGAGACGATATTGCAGAAGGATACGCGCCTTTTCTTCCTGCAGTGCGAGTCCTGCGGCTCCCGCTGCTCGGTGGCCAGCATCAAGTCAGGTTTCCAGGCTGTCACCGGCAAACGTGCCGCCATTCGAGCAAAAACAACCTAAATTCTCTTTATTTAATATTTGATTTTTTATTACCAGTAAAATTTCAATACAAAAAAATATACAATCTTTGTTTGCATTACCCTAAGTTGTGCTGTAGTTGTTGTGCCAGTCTGTTAAGTAATCCGCGAATCCCATTTCCATATTCCGGGATCTGCCGCTGTCTATGAAGAACTGAAAGGCATCCATACCCACTACTCCTCTGAAGTAATTGGGGCGTCCACGCAGGAACAGGTTATGGCCCCTTGTTATGGGTGAGGGATCTATATACTCCATGGCGGTCTTCAAAAGTCTGACTAATCTTTCGGCCGTGGGTCTGAACGCTTCGGAAGAGCCAAGGGAAGTGACTTCGTTGTGAAGGCTGGATATTACAAGCCGATTGCCCGGCTTTTTGGCAATACTCGCCTCCAGAGAACCCGTGCCATCATCAATTAAGTATTTACTGAAGCACTCGTTGTGGGTTCCAAATCCAACCACAAAACCATAGACAATGCAGGTGCGAAAGTGTATCGGATTGTTGGCTTTATCACGAATTATAAAAACATTTTCTCTTTCGGGATCCTCATTTGCCCGTAAAATGTGCCATAGAGTTAGGGGTATATTTTCGTGAATCTTTGGTCCGGACTCTGCGGAATCAGTTGCCTTTCCTTTTTGTTGGTTTCTCCGGATGACGAAATTATCCAGCTGATCTTCGACATCGTCGAAACTTTCATTTATTTCCATTTACTTAGTCAGGCGGTAATTTCAAAAGGAATGTATGACTTCAGTGCATTTTACATCAGCTGCAAACAAAAACAGATGTACACATGGGCGTAGTCTAACTTTTTTTGGGGGTTGTTTGAGTGATTTAATAAAAATTGGATAACATTTCTCTACCAAATTTAAGTTCATTTAAAAATGCTAAAATTTAAATATAAATATATATTTTTTATTGTTATTAGCTACAAAACCAATTGAGTTTAAATAAATATAGTTAATACTCACTTTTAATTTTTTGACTTCAAATTAATATGTATTATAGAACATTTTTTTCTTCTTAAGCTTTAAAACAAATAATTTTAATTTAAATTGTAAAACATTTTTACATATGACTCGGATTCCTATTAACTATTATAATTTTCCTTAATCGTAACAATGTGTATATCCAAAAAAACCAAACCCCCTTTAGAAAAACTAAAATTTATTAACTATGCCTATGAATATTTTTACTTTGTGAAATAAAAATAAAGTCTGCTGATAATAAATATAAGATTAAAAACTTCATAATTTGAATAATAAATTTACATACAAGTTATAATGTTTATTTCACCATCAAGAGAAATAAAGGAGAAAAGATCAGGTTGGCAGCCCCTTTTCTTGTACAGCAAGTGGTCAGCCCATTGTGTCGCTTGTGAAATTAAGGGGAAAAAGTACACTTTGTGCAAAAGTAACCGAGAGAATCGCATTATCTGGTTATTGGAATGTCAGGTGGTCCATCCATAACGCTAAAAAGCCAACCCATCGATGGTAACAACACTGGGAACGCTGCGGCGCAGCAGCAGCAGCAGGCAAATGCGAATGGCGCAGCAACTGCTGGCGCATCTGGAGCCCCTGGCTCCTCGGTGCAGGCCCAAACTCCAGGAAACGCAGGAGCAGTAGGCGGCGGAAGTGTTCCGGCGGAGGGAACCAGGCAGAACAGCCTCCAGAGGATCCAGCAACGGAAGCAGAAGGTCTTCAACCTGCCCGTGCCCCAGAAACTGGCCAAACTCTCCATGTACTCCGCTTGCCAGTCGGAAGGATGCCGCTGCACTGGATGGAAAACGCCGCAGGAGAACCGCCATCGCGACGTGGAGTCCTCCTACTGTCCGGAGTTCAACGAGGAGTGCCGGAACGCCAGCTGCCGCCATTCGTTGCGGATGCACATCGCCCATCTGGACAACATCTCCAGCTCCAGCATGGACGAGCTGCTGGGCGCCATCATAGACATGGAGAATCTGTTCATGTCCATGCAGCGCGTCGAGGATGAGGACACCAAGAAGGTGTATCTGTATCTCTTCCGCTTGCTGCGCCAGTGCGTCCTCACGCGCCAGCAGGCTGTGATCCGCGGTCCTCTGGGCGATCCGCCCTTCGAGTCGCCCTGCATCACCAAAGCGGTGCTGTCGCTGGTCTTCTACAAGTACAACCACCTTAACCCGACTGAACTGCAAACCATGACCGAGGTGGCCAAGACGTTCCTGAACTTTCTGAACCACTACAACTTTGAATCGCCATCAACCAGAAGGGGAGATCTCACCCACGAGGATGCGTCGAACTACAAGATCAACTACACGCGCTGGCTGGTCTTCTGCCACGTGCCCGCCTTCTGCAACTCTCTGCGCCAATTTGAAACGTCCCTGGTCTTTGGACGCACACTCCTCCGCACTGTCTTTCAGTACATGTCCCAGCAACTGAAGAAGAAGTGCATCTCGGAGCGGGACCGCTTTCCCGAGGACAAGCGCTCGATCATCACACAGATGCCCAAGTTTTTGGAGGCCCTTCGCGCCGAACTGCTGAAGGATGACTCGCCCATTTGGGATCCCAACTACCGGCCACCCAACTCGTTCGTCATCCAGCAGAGGAAGAGACACCAGGAGGTGGCGCCCGCAGCACCTGGTGCCAGTGTGGCATCCATAGGAGGCGCCAAACGTGCCAGTGTGGGCGAACCTCTGCATAAGAGAATCAAAAAGGAGCCTACAGATCGATGCAGCAGGTTGGTTATTATAATTTATTTTAAAATCTGTTATTAATGTTTCAACCCTCAGTGAGAGTTTGGATGATCTGCCCCCGGATGTGGTGATGCGGGCCATGAAATCGGTGTCGGAGTCGAAGACCACCAACAAGGCAGAGATACTCTTCCCGGTGAATGTTTCCCGCGATGAGAATGTCAAGGCGGAGGAGCAGAAGCGGGCCATCGAGTTCCACGTGGTGGGCAACTCGCTTACCAAGCCGGTGGACAAGCAGACGGTTCTGTGGCTCCTGGGCCTGCAGCTTGTGTTCGCCTATCAGCTGCCCGAGATGCCCCGCGAGTATATCAGCCAGTTGGTCTTTGACACCAAGCACAAGACTCTGGCGCTGATTAAGGAAAACCAGCCCATCGGTGGCATATGCTTTCGCCCGTTCCCCACGCAGGGATTCACGGAGATTGTGTTCTGCGCTGTCACCATGTCGGAACAAGTGAAGGGCTATGGAACGCACCTGATGAACCACCTGAAGGACTACAGTATCATGAGGGGCATCAAACATCTGCTCACATTCGCCGATTGCGATGCCATTGGGTATTTCAAGAAACAGGGTTTCTCCAAGGACATTAAGCTGGCGCGACCGGTGTACGCTGGTTACATCAAGGAGTACGATAGCGCCACTTTGATGCACTGCGAGCTGCATCCGAGCATTGTAAACACGCAGTTCATTGCCGGTTAGTTGATCCCCAAAGGCGTATTAAGGGCATATTTTACTCTACGTTTTTCCATTTCAGTGATTCGCAATCAGAGCGAGATTCTGAAGGAATTGATAGCCCAGCGGCACAACGAGGTGCAAAAAGTGAGACCCGGTCTCACTTGTTTTAAGGAGGGTCTGCCCTCCATACCCGTTGAGTCGATTCCTGGTCTTCGGGAGATCGGTTGGAAGCCGCAAATGCGTCCGGCAAGGTCAGCCAGACCTCTGGAGGAATCCTCCGATCCGGAGAAACTGGCCACGTCCTTTGCATCCGTTCTGCAGTCCGTGCGCCAGCACACCACCGCTTGGCCCTTCTTGCGTCCGGTGACTGCGGCCGAAGTTCCGGACTACTACGACCATATCAAGTATCCCATGGACCTGAAGACCATGGGTGAGCGGCTGAAGAAGGGTTACTACCAAACACGCCGCCTGTTCATGGCGGACATGGCCCGCATCTTTTCCAACTGTCGGTTCTACAACTCACCCGACACCGAGTATTATCGATGTGCCAACTCCCTGGAGCGCTATTTCCAAACCAAAATGCGCGAGCTGGGACTGTGGGACAAATGATGCAGTGATGCAGAGGATCCTTGTATAAAACCGAATATTTAATCTTCACTAACGGAGAGCACTATTATTTCTCGTATTTATTTTAGATTTTCCAGCGACAAAAGACAGAAGTGAATAATTTACGTGTGAACAAAATTGATATATGGATTAAGCTTTTTTGTGAAAACTACTAATCAAGCGCCTTGTCTTGTTCATTTAGACGGGCTTAAATAGGGTTTCTTAAGGAAAAATAAAATAGAACTCTACCCATTAACCAACCATCCAAAAACAGAAAACCAAAGTTGGTTAAATGATTTGTAACCTCTACATTTTGTCTTAACTTTTTATTTCACTTTTGATTTCCTACATTCATTGTTTGCATGCTTTTAAAGTTAGGATTTCTCTTTGTTTTCGTTTGGTTTAGTAAACATTTGTTCAATAATGTCTGTTATAAAATTAAACTGTATTTAATATTAGGGGCGGGAGTTAAATCGAATTTCTAGGTCATTGTACAAAGGCTCATGCATAAATCTTTCCTTTTTGGGCTGCGTTAGAAATTGCGAAAGCTCTCGCGAACATGCCAATGGTACAATGAAAATGTTAACCGTAGTTGCTTACTTTTGAATTCAATTATCTTTTATTACATGGTATTAAGTTTTAATTTCAATATGTGGTAGTCTTTACAATTTAGCCATTACTTGCGAAACGTGTTTTCCGTGTTTAACTCGATAATTGCGTATTTATATACATACATACATATGTAGAGCTAATCAGGGTGAGCATATATGGAGATATACATATTACATACAATTAGATACATAATTTATGATTACATAATATTGAAATGTGTGGCGATTCCCTCCCTCCTCCACCTCCTGCTCTCCCGTTTCTGAAAGTGAGTGTTAACCAAACTTGGACTCTATTCGGCACTCGGCGGTTTGTGCTGAATTCAATACAAATATATATCTGGATACAAGGATAACAAACAAATATCTAAAGGACTTCAGCTGGAACATACATATGCATGCACACACGTAATTTTACTCGGTTTTGAAGGCCTCGATTTCAAACAGAGCGCAGCCAGTAATCACACAATCTTAACATTTACATCGAGAACATCGTATTGTTTCAAATCGTAAGTATAAATTCCATTGCAGGCTTGGCGAAAAATGTGCAATTTGTAGCCCAACCGAGATCAGAAAAAATAAACTGTACGAAAACTTAACTTTTGGGCTTTTTTTGTGGATGACTTTTAAATAATGACAAATTCGCTACTCTGTTTTTTCACATTTTCATTTGGAGACTCTCTTCACTCTTCAGCTGGGCTGGATTGACTTTTTACAATTGTGCTTTTCCAACAAGCATTGCTGCCGATTTTATTTTCATTTTCATATTTAAAATGCTCTTAAATAATAGGTTTAAATGCTAGTAAAACGGTTCGAGTGTTGGTCGATGTTTTATGCCCACAAGAAATACAGTATTACAATTGTTTTGTTTCTTTTTCTTTCATTCAAATAAAAACATGTTAATTAGCTTTTATTTAGTTTTGGGAATTCCATGGATTTAATTGTTTTGCTCCATTAATTTCATTATTGTTATCGACTCCTCCGCTAATTCTCAGTGTTTCTGGTAAATTTTTTGTTTTGTTTTTTGTAGCTTTCATATACTTATGCTTACTATGTTCTTCACAACTATTACTAAATATATGTATGTATGTAGGCGTGCCATTATCTCCTCGTTATCATTACCGTGTTTTCTGCTCAGCGAAAGGCGTTGGAACCAGCCATTTACACAAAACCTAACAGATGGCCGGTTCACGTTCACATTCACATTCACAGTCGCTAGTCGTTAAGCGTTTATGTTAATCATCATCGCCAAGCACACGGTGTGGTGGGCGGGCAGCGGAGTGCGCCCAAGGACGTCGTGAGAATTATAACACTAAGTTTAATTATACAAATATTTTATGCCGTTAGATCCATAACTCGAAATTCCTGATAATAAGAGCCTGTGTGTCGTCGATCGTTCGGTCGGTCGGTTGATTGGGTTGCTTCGAATAATTAGCTTTGCAAAGAATAGGATATTTACTTTCTTCTTCTCAATTCGTTTCTATCAATTTTTATTTAAAGTGGTTGTCCACTAGCTGGGCGGCACTATTGAGCTGTAGGCAGAAACATACGTTTAATACATGTTTCGGATATAACATCATCGAATATAATTGCTACTTACAAACTGCCGCCACCTGTTGCGTCTGCTCTGGCAAGAGGGACGTCGACTTTGTCGTCGTGGTCGTGGCGTTGGGTGCATTTGAATCCGTGGCATTGGATCCCGATCCCACATTGTTGGCAGCCTTCAGCGCTGCAGCCGTGTTGGCATTCCCGTTGGTAATGTTTGGCATGCCATTACCTCCCCGGTTGCCGCCGCCGTTGTTGCGATTGTTGCTCCTGTTGCGGAAGTTGCCTCCGCCGCCCATGCGATAGTTGTTTCGGTTATAGCCTGGCGCACCTCCGTATCCCGAGTTCATGCCGCCGTTGCCCGCTCCGCCCATGTTGCCATTGTTGTTGTAGTAATGGTTGCGTCCGCGGTAGCTGTTTGCATTATATATTTAAATGATTAGGTGCTTAGATAAGTGATTTCTTTGGTTGACTCACCTGCCACGTCGCGTCGACGAGACTCCGAAGGTTTCCGTGTTCAACTTGCGCTCCTGGCGCCAATCATTCTTCTTGTTCTTGCTGCGGTCCTGGGCAGCCTCGCACGAGATGTTGTCGAAGAACGATTTGGTCTTGTCATAGCACACAGCAACGTCATCCTCCTCGGGCTCGTGCTCTCCAGCGCCGGTCTCGTTGCCAGAGTCATCCTTTTTGTCGGTCTCTCCATTCAACTGCAAACAGAGGATTCCAAAGGTAAGTAAAGTGTAACTTGTTTAACTTTAAATTTAAATATAAATAAATTATACATAAAAAGTTATATAATATTTTGATAAGAAAAAGGTTTTATTTCTTTGTGTGCTGTTTCTTTCACACATTTAAAATTGATCAGGTATAAGTAACATTAAATTATATAAAATGTAATGTCTAATTAAAATATGGTAATTCAGTTTTATGAACAATATTTAAAACATAAAAAATAGTTTTACTTACTGTATGGACGCCTTCAACCTTCTCACCCACCTGCTCATTGGTTGCAGTTGCAGTGGTTGTAGTCGAGTTGGTGGTTGTTTTGGCGTTGGCATCCTCGGCCACCTTGAGCTTGGCCAGTTGGGAGCGCAGTTCCTCGAACTTATTGTTGGCTTGCTCGAAATCGAAGTCACCCTCGAACTTGATCTTGTTGCGAGGCTTGTTCTGGTTAGCCGACTGCGGACGATAGCCCTGTAAATACAGTCCCAAAAGGTAAATAAACTCTCTAGAGGAATACAAAGTACTAAAAGGTATACCTGGTTGGGTCGCATGGGCCCTCTTGATCCCATTCCGCGATTACGCATCATCATGTTGTTCGAGTTCTGTCCACCGCGGTGCATGTTCCAGGCGGCGTTGTTACCACCTCCATTTCCGCCGGCTCCGCCACCACCGCCGTTTCCTCCTCGCTGCTGCTGTTGTTGTTGCATGCCATTACCGCCGCCGCGATTGCGCTGATTGTTATTGTAATTGTTGCTGAAGTTGTTATCCATCTGACGGCCGGAGTCACGACGATCCCGCTGCTGGTGGTGCTGGTTGTAGAAATCGGTACCACTGCCGCCGCGCTGTTGCTGCTGCTGCATGTTGTTGTGGCTGGGACCGCCGCCGCGCTGCTGCTGGGCCTGCTGCTGCTGCTGATTCTGGTGCTGCTGGTGGTTCTGGCGCTTATGACCTGCATCGCGTCCGTTGCCACCCTGGCCAGCGTTCTGCTGCTGGTGCAGCTGCTGCTGCTGGGTCAGCTCCGCCGTGGGACTCACAATCAGGCTAATGGGCGTCGTCGAGCGCGAGGCTCCGGCCAGCATGTCTAGAACGGAAACTATATACATAAAGAGGACGCAACGAGGACGAAATGGAGAGAATAATGCGCGCAGGCACGGGTAAATATTAGTCCAAAGAAATTTTAAATTCACAATTTCAAGAGGTGATCCAACAAAATACTAGCGTCAGCGAAATTTTATAATTTTCCATAAGAAATCTTAGTCTTGCTATTAATTCAGTACCAACTGTAGAGGTATTACTATGTCGGTATTCTTCGGTAAGATAAAGCTAATTGTAAATGTTTTAGATTATCTTATTGAAATCAAAATTGAACAAGTTATATATGGTTGTAACATTAGTAGTGAAACAAGATTTCAAAAATGTATTATATTGTGACAATTTTGCATAATCCTTTAGAACAATGTTACTGATTGTTAGCGAAAATTTACTTCAAACTGATATTCAATCTAGAACTTTTCAAGTATACAACTTGCTTAACGTTATTAAAATAATCTTACAAAATCTGATGAAATTGAACTCACTTGGCGGTTTTTGCTGCTGAGGCTTCTGCTGTTGCTGATTGCCGCCGAGGTGCATAAAGGGTCCGCTGCCTGGGGCTCCGGATCCGGGAGCGAGTGATCCGCCCGCGTTGCCCACCATGCTGGCTAGGTTAGGTCCGCCGAGGTTGCCGAACGGATTGCCGTTGCCGTAGCCCGGGGCACCTCCACCGGGAGCCCCTCCTCCGCCGGCGCCGCCGTTACCACCTCCACCTGGCATCTGGGGCGGCTGCTGCTGTTGCGACGGTACCTGCTGCTGCTGCGGCGGAGCGCTCATCCCGCTGGGCATGGGAAAGTGTTGCGGCATCTGGGGCGGTCCGTTCTGGAGCTGGGCCTGCATGATCGCCGGGTCATTGTGGTGCGGCAGCGTGTGGTTGTTGACGACGCGAATGTCCTTGATGTCCGATCCCCGGAAGAGGATATAGTCGTAGATCTGCGACTGCGGCGCTATCTGGAACTGGGTGTCCCGATCTTCCGTTCCGAAGGACCGCACTAAGAAATGGAGAGAATTTTAAATTAGATTCCATATTCCCCAGTCGATTTTGAGTGTTTCATGAAAAGATAACATATTTTCAATCATTTTTTAAATTACAGTTTTATATATACAGTTTGTGTCACCCACATTATTGGTCCAGACCCAATCATTACTAGTATTTAACACGATTTATTGTTTAATTTCAAATTTAAAATTAGTTTAAATACAAAAAATCTAAACAAAATCTTTAAACGTTTTGATTTTAGACAAGCTTTCTGGATTCGAAATCATAGTTTCCGATAGGGGAGGTTTGGCAGATTGTTTTAGACAAATTGCATTATATAATAAACAACATTAAATATCAAAAATCTAAAGTAGTGAAACCCATGTAAACCCATTAAGGTTATGCTGCGATTCCTATTTAACCTCAACAGGGAAACGCATGTTTTGCCGGTATTTGTGCGTTCCACTCTCTCCCCCGTTTTTCCTTTTTGCCTTCCAGGGCACTGACACTCGTAACGGGAGCCCGTGGATCCCGTTATCTGGCGCCAAATCGAAATTGTTTTTGCAAATAAACAAATTGCATTGGGGATTTGCAAGTGTGCGTGTGGATTTGTATGTGTGTCATGTAAAATGCAAAAGCAACACTGTACAACAACAAGCGAGAGACAAAAACAGGCCAAAGCCAACATGACAAACAAAAAGCATAAGTGAGACCCGAGAGAGGGAGTAAGAGCGGCAATTGCTCTCTCGCAGAGTATGAAATTACTGTAAAAACTAACAAAAAGAAACGAAAAAAAGAGGAGACACACAAAAAAAATGGAAAGAATCCATTTTCTTTTCGGTGAACCGTTTTTTTACATGGATTTTTTTTTGGCGCAGATTACGGCACCTACACACCGTATATATAACTACGTGGGAGATTTTTAATACTTACCACTCGAGAGCGCAATGGTGCACTCCTGCGGATCCACAGTGTACAGGCGGCCCTCATATCGAATGTCCGCCTTGGAAATGAGGCTGATTTTGGAGCCCAACTCCGGCAATCCCCCGCTCATCTTGGCTATTACTTCACTGCGCACTCACACCCGAAATACAAACTATTGTTAAGTGTTTTTTGCCAACAGGCACACACGAATTTCTCTGGCCAAAAGCAAACAATTATAGCGAGCGCGACGACAACGACTTCTCGACGGTTTTAGCCTCTGCTCTTCTTTTTTTTCACACGCAATTGCCCTCCAGTTCCAGGGCGAATTTACGGCCAATAGCCTTACAGCCGAGTTTTCTTTGTGGACCTGCGTTTCCCCACAAGTGCGGAAAACTCTTTTCCAATGTCTGTGGTGCAGCACACACGGCTTTAAATGTGAAAATTGCAATTTTCGATGCACAAATCTTTGCTCCGTCCGTCTGCGAAAACCTACCCGTCGAAAATGAACGATTTTCGCTCGAGCGAGTGCGTCGTCGGGTGTTGGAAAGCGCGGGTGGAAAGCAGCGGCATGGCAGCGAGCAAGTAATGTTATCTATTTTGTTTATTTTGTTAAAAAGAAAAAGTTTTAGTTTCTAAATCTTGGTTAAAGTAAAAAATGGATTTATAAAATGGGTTTGTCTGTTTGAATTTGAAAAAATTACGACGGCTCCCTGGCCAACCCTGTCTGCAACCCTAAATGCAACTCTGCAGAGTGAGCACGTAGCCCTGGCTTTTTGGCTTCTGTCGGCGCTTCTTTTTTTTCCCATTCAAAGCAAAACGGCGACTGAAATGCGCAGGCATTTTACGGGTTTCTGAATATCTAGTTTATGTGAAAAAGTTATAAGCATACGGAGCTCAATATGCCGCCCAAACTGGAGCCAATTAGTGTGCGAACGGCGCGCCTGAACAACCTGATTTTGGGAAAAGGTGTTGGCGTCTGTGCGAAGCCCGCTGGAAATGCCTCCGGATCCGGGGGATCCGCATCCACATCCGTCAGGAGGAGCGTGATTCCCGTGAGCACCACCAGCGCAGCGGTTGCAGAGGCCATATGCCGCGAAGGACTCCTGGACGCCTTCTGCCTGTTGTACAACGAGTGCGACAAGGACACGCTGAAGAAGCGCGATCGCAACATCGCAGAGTTTGTCAACAAATGTGAGTCAACTACACTGGCCTGCAAGGGTTTGGAACTGTTTCCCGTAGATTGGACATCTTTTACTTGTGTATCAGATTTAATTTTTGTTGACCACATACATCCTTTTTTGCCTATTAATATTAAATGTAAATTAAGAATATTGATTCCAAATAGAATCCAAGTCTAGAACCCAGGGAAGCTCTATAGACAAAGATGGTTATTTTTGTTGATCTATTTAATTATGTCTATCAACTAAATCCTCATCCAGTTCGTCCCATTGTGGAGGAGACCCGCAAACTCCGTGTGAATGCCGATGACTTTCTCATTAAAACCCTTATTGGACAAGGATACTTTGGTAATGTGCATCTGGTGGTCGAGCGGCAAACTAATGATATATACGCCATGAAAAAGATTAAAAAGTCGGTGGTGACCACCTCGCAAGTGAAGGAGGAGCGAGATATCATGTCCACCCGGCATTCCGAGTGGCTGATCAATCTGCAGTACGCTTTTCAGGTTGGTTACAAAAACTTAAATTTTTAATGATAATTAAACTAAATTTTAATATTCCAGGACAACGACAACCTGTATCTCATCATGGAGTACATGCCTGGCGGGGATCTGCTCAGCCTGATGTCTCGCCACGGCCCATTTGATGAAGATCTGGCTCGATTCTACCTGGCCGAGCTCACAGTAGCCCTTCATACGTTGCACGAGATGGGATACGTGCATAGGGACATTAAGCCGGAGAACATATTAATCGATCGTTTCGGGCATATCAAACTGGCTGATTTCGGTAATGCCGCTGCCCTGAATAGGGATGGTCACGTGTTGAGCCTGTCGCCCGTGGGAACGCCAGATTATATAGCTCCAGAGCTATTGCAGACCATATCCACCTACAAGCTGTCGAAGTCGATGCACGATGTGAGTAGAACTGTACGATCGCAGAGCATAAGATTTGCAGAGTCGATAACTAATCGTATAAAATCATATTTTAGGTGAGCTGCGATTACTGGTCCATGGGCATCATTGGCTACGAGCTAATATGCGAGACAACACCTTTCCATGAGGACAATGTACATGAAACCTATTCCAAGATTCTCTCCCACTGCGAGGAGAGTCACTTGAAAGAGCTGATCAGCTTTCCCAGCGACCTAAAGGTGTCAAATAACTACAGGAATCTGATCGAGTCACTGGTCACAAATCCTTCGAAGCGGTTATCCTATGAGCGCATTAAAAAACACCCATTCTTTGACGAGGTTCCGTGGAATGCCATTCGCTCCCAGGTGCCTCCCATTATACCCACTATTAAGTCCGACGACGACACCTCCAATTTCGATGATGGAACTCGACATAAAACACGCAGAGAACAGGGATTGACTAAAAAGTCGCTTACGACAAACATGAAATCCAATGATTTTAGTGGAAAGGATCTGCCATTTATTGGTTACAGTTTTGTGCACATGGAAAAGTCAGCAATATCCGCTACTACCGATGAAAAGTTGCAGGAGAAACTGAAAGATCTTCTGCTGAAACTAAAGACCAGAGAGAATGAGATTTCCATGCTCAAACAAGATCTTTTGCGGGCACAACAATCGCTTAAAAAAACCGATAATAAATCACAGGTCGTGTCCGATGCCAAAGTGGAAATCAAGAAGCTGCAGCAAATTATAAAGGAGAAAACAATGGAGCTTAGCAACTGCAAGACGCAGATCAAGACACTGCAGAGTTCGGCCAAAATAGACGAGGAAATGTGGTCCAAGAAGGAATCTACTATAACCGATCTACTTCGCTTGAATCGACAAAAGTATGAAGAAGCCAAAATTGCATCGGAACAGCGATATGAGAAACAATTGGCCGACAAAAAACAAGAGCTAGCGTCAACGCTGCAAAAGTTGGATGCTAGAGAGCTTGAATTCAATGCCAAGTTCGAGGAGTGCAAGCATATTTCCATGAAATTGCAGAATTATAAGGATATGCTGCAGCAACTAAAAGAGCTGAATCTTAAATCCGAGACCAATCATGAGGAGCAAAAGCGACAAATGGCTGAATCGTATGAGCAAAAGCTAACAGATCTTCGAAAAAAAGTGCGAGACTCACAAGACACACATCGTCGGATGACAATGGAGATACAAGAAATACGCACCGAACTGGACGAATCTATATGCTCCAGCAAGTCAACACAGGAAGCGAAGAACGCCACGGAACGAAATATCGAGGACATATTGAGGCGACTTAACCAGGAAATTGCCTCCAACAACGAGCTCCATGCCGAAAAGGTCAAACTGGAGACGAAGCTGCAGCTAAAGGAAAAGGAAACCCAAGAAGTGAAAGCAGAATGCCATCGTCTTGAAAGGGAATTGCAGGTTAGTTATTGTTAAATTTAGAAAAGATAAAAAGATCATGTATTTTGGTAAACAGGCAAGCAAGCTTTGGATTTTATGCCCCATCCAAATTGGAGCGTCAGTTTGTATTTAATTAAATATACATAGCTTATAGAGAAATGTATTAAATCAATTAATTTATTGTCTAACAAACATTTTAGATCATGTAATTTAAACTTGTAGGTATTATTAATGAATGTTCAAAAATGAATATAATTGAAACTAATATATTGTGTTCATCTAGCTTGCCGAATGTCGCTGTCAGCTGGCTGAATCTTCGCTAGCTTCGCATACATCTCCATACGAAACTGCGCCTGGATCTTTGACCGAACTAAACGCCATTGAGGACCAGCTTCGTGCCGATTTAATAGCCGCTAAAGAGGGTGAAACCCATCAGAAGGGACGCGCAGATCAACTGCAAACGCTGGTCACCAAACTAGAGCAAATGCTCGAGCGATTTAACGAGCAGAGTATTTCACCCACAAAGTCACACTCTTCTCGAAAGCAGGAAACCGAAACCGTGGGTGACATGCTCGAGCGGCAAAACGAGAAATTGGAGGATAAATTGGCTGCAGTTCGGGAACAAATGATTGTGGAGCGTCAGGCGGCGCGTACAGCAAATCTTTCGCTCTGGAAAGTGGAGAAACAGCTCGAAGAAGCTTTGTCCGAGAAAAAGTTACTAACACGACGCATGGAACTTACCGAGGATCGCATTAAAAAGGCACAAAACGCAAACGAGGAATCTCAGAGAATGCTGAAGTCGTCCCAAGAGGAAACACGCCAGCGGGAATCCCGGATCGAAGAGCTGAAACAAGAGCTGGCAGCCGCCAAACGAGATGTCCTCAAGGAGCATCGCCAATGGGAAAAGGCCGAGCAGGAGCGCATGAAGTGCAGGTCGGAGATAATCGAACACCTGGCTAATGTCCACAAACTTGAGCAGCAGGAGAGCGAGTTGCGTCAGAAACTAAAGCAAATCCAAACCCGATTCGATGGCTTAACTTTGGAGCACAAGAATACCATGCGTGAGCTGCAGGAGGAGCGCGATCGGAGCAGTAAAGCCAATGATTCCAGCCTGGCTTTGCAAAAGGAACTCAAACAACTCACGGAGAATTTCCAGAGGTTGAAGTACGCTTGCAGCATTACAGACAACCAATTAACCGAGGTGGAATCCATGCTCAAATCCGAACAGGATCGAAATAAATCCCAAAAATCTCAACTGGACATGCTTCATGGAAAATTGAGGGAGAGAAACGATCAGTTGACTGAGCTGCGGAAGGAACTATCTGCCATTGAATCCGAAAAGCGTCTTGCCGAGAAGCGCGCCCAGGTTCTGGCATCGGAAGTCGAGGAACTTCGACTGAACCTCAAGGAGCAGCAGAAGAAGCTGGTGGCGCAGCAGGATCAGCTGGTGGAGCAGACAAATGAGCTGTTTGCCACCCAAGAGCGCGCGGATCTTCTCGACGGTCAGAATGCCAATTACGAAGCGCAAACTGTGGATTCTGATCGAGAGATGCATAGCCTAAAAGAGGAAAATGCACGTATACTAAGCGAGCTTTTCCACAAGAAGGAGGAGGTGGCCAATCTCCAGGCAGATATACGGGATTTGGAGTCGGCCCAAGCAGATTTGCACGCGGAAATCGATTCTTTACAGGACACTTTGGCCGAGAAAGAGCAGTTCTATGTGCAGCGCGATATCAAATCAAATGCAACTCTTGCCCAGCACAAGAAACTGATTGACTACCTTCAGGTAGTAGTTTTGACATTTTTGGAAATAATTTAAGAGACTAACTTAATAAATTTAATTTTAGCTTAAAGTGGAGGACCTGTCCTCCAAGAAGAAGAAAACCCTGGCGGACAAGCTCTTCGGTACCAGCCACACCAACAAGGAGAACATATCACCTAACGATGTGGAGTCTTCTATTTTATATCGTGCTCTCAAGGAGGAATTAAAGCGAGAACAAAAGTTGTGCAGCATGCTGAAGGAGCAGGTGGCACAGTTGAATGGTGAGTTTACTAAGAATTAATATATTTTTTATATCTAACTGGAATAAGCGGTTATATTCACTTCAACATATATATGGATTTTTTATAATAACCTATGTTTTGTAAATTTTAGGAAGTGCAACTTTGCGCTCTCCTCGCAAGTCGGCGGCAGTTAATGGGGACTCCGACACACCTAAACCAAGACCAGTAAGCATTGCCGCCCTGCCACGTTCTCCACAAAAGCAGCAGTTGGCTTTGAAGCGCACAACTAGCCAGGTGGAACTGAAGACCACGGAGAAGTTGACCAAACCAGCCAGTGCAGAGCAGGCTCATCACCGTTTTGAGCTGGCTCTGCAGGAGTCCAAGGTTGATGCAGCCGACTGTGTAGTGTGTGGCCAGGTCATAGTTGCCGGCTCGCCCTTCTGGAAGTGCCGGGAGTGCAAGGATGTGACGCATCGCAAGTGCCGGGCCAATGTTCAGGGAGATTGCGGAACCAAACCTTCGGCACCGCCAGCAGATGACCTAAGCAGTATTCCATCTGTCTCGAGCTTAAATTTGGACAGCGTAGAGGTTGCAGGTTCAACAACCAGTAGCGAGTACATTGGATCGCTGGTCTACAGTTCCGATGGTCCGGGAGATCAGGCTGCTAAAAAGGAGATCGAAGTGAACTGCGCCTTCGAGGTGGCCGAGCAGCAAATACTCCTTTTGGGCTGTAACACCGGATTGTATGCGTATCACTTGGACTCTCAGCGCCTGGTGCACATTTCTGGGCTCGAGTCCGTAAGCTGTATGTCCATCTGCAAACGTCTGGCTAAGGCAATTATGGTGGGCACGGTGGGCGAGAAGCTATACCAGTGCGACTACCGGCAGTTGGAGTCGCGTTGCCAGAGTTCCAATGCCTGTCATAAGCCTGTGTTGGAGACCTCCGCCATCGAGCTACCCTTCGCCAACCGCACGCCTTCGGAGAAATGGAAACTGGTGCTGATCTCCGATGAGGCAGAGAACGCTTTGGATTCGGTGGCCATTGCGGCTACGTCCACCCGGATTGTCATCTTGAAATACGACCTGAAGTTACACATGTTTAAGCCAGTTAGAGCTCTGGACACCGCCACTCCAGTCACCTCTATATTCTTCACACGTCACTCAGCTATTGTTACTTCGGATAAGTTTTACGAGATCGATTTGGACAATTATGGAGCTGAGGAGTTTGTGGATCTGTCAGACAAGACGATGGAGAACACTGCCAAATGTCAGCCACTTACTGTTGTGCGCATTTCTCGACAGGAATACCTTCTCTGCTTTTCGGAGTGTGGAGTCTTTGTGGATGAGTTCGGCTGCAGATCAAGGCCCTGCGATTTGAACTGGGTCTACGCACCCACTGGCTTTGTTTACCGCGAACCCTTCTTATTTATTGCCCACTACCAAAGCGTGCAGATAGTCCGTTTGCATCGGTCCTTCAGCAAGGAACTGGCTAACGGGGACAATAGCTCGGAGACCTCTGAATCGCCGGAGCTGCAGCGTGTCTACTTGCCCCACTACATGTCCACTCTGCTGGCGAACAGTGGAGATGTCAACCTGTATGCCGTGGCTATTGATCAGAGGCCTTGCAATGGAACACAGAAGATATATCACTTGGACACAATGCAGGCGTTCAAGCAAAAGTTCAACGTCTCCATGGAGACGATTTCTTCGGTGGCCACTTCCGTGACTTTGGGCTCAGCGATGACAGGTGATAGTTTATAGATTATTTCGCGATATCAATAAAACATATTATTTAAGCAATAAGAACAAAACTTTGTACTACAATCTCAGTAGTAAATAAGTGTAAGGTTAAGATGCCTTAGATTTTAATTCATCAAAAGGTTTTATTTTCTGACAATCTTGCTTTTTTATTAAAATTTGTAAGCAGAATGGCATTATTGTAATTTAAATTACTCCTTAAATACATTTTGTGCGTATACACAAATAAAATATTCTTTGCCTCTTTATAACACTTTAACAAATATGCCAATAATTTAATACTTATATTTATTTTTAGTACTTACACTTATAATATAACGTAGTATTTGGAAGGAACTATGTTTGAAGGTCTTTAATAAAAACTTTTATTATTTAAAAATAAAAAAGGATAAATATTTGGTTTCTTCTATAAAAATAAAGTATTTTTGTTAAAAAATGGACACACAAACAAAAAATAATATGTCTTACAAAAATAAAATAACCCTTTAAAAATTCTTCAAAATTGTATATACATTATACAATTTAAAAAATATTATATATAGCTCTTATACTCTTAGATAGAATGTGATTTAATCCTGACATTTTCCCAACTAAGAGCTAATATTCTGATTCAAATCAGGACTGATAACATTTCAAATAAAATAGTTGGTGGTATATATAGTCGCCAAGCTTTTGGGGCTGATCCCAAGTAGCTTTTCGGACAGCAGCTTTCAATGTCCCGCAATGCGAAAGCCCCGGAAATGAAATCGTGCTGTTTGGTGTCTGCTCTCCGCTGGCATTACTGCGATTGAGGGGGTCGCCGATGGACGCCGCCGCACTGCAGTACTGCCGTAAATTGTGGTAATTGATTTCAATTTGTTCCACATGCCGCTTGAGTGGAGAACCCTTCGCCAACGATGTTTGAATCGAAGCTGAATCTCTACGCGGCTCACATGGTCGCGGATTCCACTACCCTGGGAATGGACGGAGGAGATGTGACCAGAACGATGATTTGCCGAGCCTGCCTGGTGCTCCTGGGCCCCCAGGATGCCTCTTACAATCTGGACAGCGAACAGGACTTGGCTAGTAAATATTACGGTTGCACTGGAGCCGATCCGGGCAAGAAGTTTCGACTGCAGGATGAGGATTTGCCAACCCAGTTGGTCCTGAAAAGCATCTGCGAATGCTGCTACCAACTGGTGCAAAAGTTTCACGACTTTCAACGCATGTGCGAAGAGTCCTCGCGCAATTTTGAGAAGCTGCTCTTGGACATCGACTTCGAATGCCTCAGGCAGCAGGAGGATACCCCCAAAATAACCGACTTGGACACCCCCTCGGAAAGTAACGATTCCACCACTAATCAGGAAGGCCAAATGAACACAGCCTGCATCGAGTCAACTGAAGAAATTGTGAGTTTTATCTATGCACAGGTGTGCCTCCGCTATAATCTAATCTATAATCAGATTCGGTGCTTGAGGTGTTGCCTAGCAGCAAAGACAATACTTCCCCATTCGCCGCCATAAACATAAACATTTTGGCGCTTGTTTGTGTTATACTATTTTTGTTTGTGCCTGAATGTTTGGTGATGATAGCATTCAAAAAGGAGGCCGGTCTAATCTATTGGTTATTTTTCATTTTTCCACTGCACATATAGAAATTTTATAATATTAGGGCGCGTGTATGTTTATTAAACATATATCCAGTAAAATCTAGACCCCCGTTTTTATGGTGTGCTGAAATTAGAAATCAATGGGCAATGGCTGCTATCATTTGTATTTCATTTTTATGAGACCAACTAAAACATAATAATAAAACAGATATATTATTAATTTTTTGTATAGTACTTACATATCACCCATTCTAGAAGTATTATATATAAATTATTACTATAATTTTCAATATTTTGGGGTAAGATCTTTATTTCTGTAGCAGCTTATGGCCCTGAACTTTTTCGTCTGGAAATCTCACTTCCCTCATAATACTGTCTAACAAAATGATAAGATAAAAGGTATGATGGATGGCATTTGAGGTAAATAAATACATACCTAACTAGGTTTGTAGGACAGAACTACTTCGCAGTGGTTGAACAATAAAAAAAGGATATTTTATAATTAAGGCAGAACTAGAAAATGTTATATTCCATTAAAGAACCGTGAAATATATCTCGTTCTTATGGATTTGATTAGTTCCCTGGTTGTAATTGAATATTATTCTTTCTGATTCCAGGAGGAAGTCTTAATAATTGAAGACGAGACTGCCAATCAAGATCTTGAAAATGAGAAGATACCCATTGGGTCCTTTAAAAATGTGACAGGGGAAAGGAAGCGAAGAGTGAGACACACCCTCGAGTGCAGCGTTTGCCATCGTGGCTTCTACAAATCGTCGCTGCTGGAGGCCCATATGAAGCAGCATGAGGGTTTAAGACCGTATACCTGCGTCCTTTGCGGCAAGAGTTATGCGAGAGCCAATCTGCTAGATGCGCACCTGCGGGAGATGCATCACAATAACTCCGCGCGAGTAACCTATCCCTGTCCAGCCTGCCATAAAGTGTACACGGCCGACCGAAGTCTCAAATATCACTTAAGAAGGGCACACGAAAGGACTTGTAGAATAGAGTCGCCCGATTCCCTGCACATTTGTGAAATGTGCGGCAAATCCTTTGTGCGAAAGGCACTTCTTACCCGCCACCAAAGGATTCATGATGAAAAACAGCATCGGAAATACCCCTGCGAATTCTGTGACCAAAGATTCTACACCAAGGAGAACATGATGGATCACCTGCAGCGCAAGCACGGAAATAAGAATATACTTAGGTGCCGAAAGTGCGGACGCATTTTCAGGAGCAGATTATCCTTATCCACACACCTGCAGATGCACGAGGATTATGTAGTTCAATAATTTGTTTTATTTGTCGTTTCAATAACATCAAGCTAACTCAACTGTTACAATGATTCGAATTACTTGGAATTTGGTACACCAGTAGTGGTTTGGGAGAATGCCGCATGAATGGAGATACTAAGACGAGTGGTTGGTTCGGTGAGGCTACTCTAAAATTAGCTAACATTCACATAATGGCCGGCGCAGCACAGTCGCTTAAAAATCATCAGTACAAAAGGTGGAGGCAATTGGATACCTCGCCCGCTCTTTTCAAAATCATGCGTATAAAAACAATTAACTAAAATGTATGCTTAAGCTTAAAGAACGGACAGTTTTAAAATTACATTACCAATACATTCATATATCATTAATTTGAGGGGGGAGGAAAGAAAAATGAGAATATAAACCAGATTATCCGTCTATCGATCGACAATTACATAAGAAATGCACGGGGTTTTTTTGTTTTGCCAAAGAAGTATCAGCATTAAACGATGTGGTATCGGTGATTGATGATGATTGATTGTGGGCAGAAGGATCGGATGAGTGGAGTTGCTTGCACTATATGTAAATAAATACGCCGCAATATGAGCATAGGATATAGGACTTCTTCGAGCGCCAAGCTCTAGGTGTCCTTGTGTTTCTCATAGAAGGCGTCTAGATATTTTTTGTACTCCTTTTGGTCGTTCCACATCATCGCGGCCTGCGCATTCAGTGGACTCTCGTTGTTCGGCTCGCCCAGCAGGGATTGTATGGACAGCAGAATGGTGCGCACATCGTACAGGGCCGACCACTTGTCCTTCAGGATGTCCAGGCAGATGGCGCCCTGCAGATCAACGTTGGGATGGAAGCAGGGCGTCAGGAACTTGACCACGGGCGCTGCGTACGGATAGGAGTTGGGGAAATCCAGGGACAGGCGGTACGTCTGCCCCGAATACACGGTGTTTCGTGGACCCGCTAGGGTGCCCACCCACTTGAAGATGTTCTCGCCATCCGGAAACGCCGATATTCCCTTCTCGTTGGCCATCATCAGATTCATCAGTTCCTTGTGCAGTCTGTGGGGGATTAGGGGGCGGATTATTACGGGGCAACTGCGACCATGTGCTGCTCCAACTCACCTTTTACTCACGGCGTGATTGTCTTTCACGGGCAAAGAGTCATCGCTGTGCTTACTGCCCCCGCCCCCGGCTCCACCGCTCTGTTCGGGACTGATATTCTGCGCCATCGCTATGTAGGATGCTATATGCTATATCCGCTATAAGGTACGCGCTATTGGGTTTACGGTACAGATGCGTGTGCTAATTTTGCGCGATTCGTGGCGGAACCGATTGGTTCGAATTCGAATTGTAATGATTATTATATATACTGTGGAGTGGAAATTTTGTTGATCGGTCCGAATACGCGTCTGTTGCTTTTTCGGATATTTTTTTCACTTTTGTGTGAAAACAAAATGGAAGGAGAACGAGAAGAAACTGTTTGGGCGTGCACAGGGTTGTATTTTGAGGTTTTTGGAGGGAATTTATGTAATCGGGTGGTCACACTGTCGCAATGATAAGGAAAAATATTTGAAAAAAGAGTTGTATATAGGGTATTCTTTAAATGGTTAAATTGTTGAAAATTAAAAAAATATATTTGAGCATAAGACGACCAAGACTTTTTATTTAAAAAAAAGTTTAAAGTGGTTGTTTAAAAAGCTGAGTAGTTAAACGTGTTATTGGGGCTTAAGTTAATCTAAAGGTTCTCGTTATTTTACTTAAATTTTTTTTTGTAATTGGTGTAAATACCAGAAGAGTATAGACTAATGGATCTGAACAGCTTATTAATGTTTTAATTGCAAAATTAAAATTAACTACAAAATTGATTACCTATGAAGGCCAGAGTTGCCGCCTGGAATAAGACGCTGACCAACACTGTTAGGTACACCTTTTTGTATACGTTTTCGTTTACCTTCCGTACGTTACCCATTTCATCCCAAAATCAAAACATTAAGCTTAACTTGAGAAAATGGATGAAAATAGCTTGATCTATGGTCTAGAACTCCAGGCCAGGGCACTAACGCCTCAATATGGTGAGAGCAACGATGTGTGCTTTTTTATAGCCACCAACTCCCTGAAACCCACGAATCAAGTGCATTTAATTCAGTACGAGGAGGAACAGGGAACTGTGCAATCAAAGGTAAATATACGGCATATTTAAAAATAAAACTAAAATATAACAATTAACAGGTCTTCGAACATGCCCTGGGTGAAGTGTGGAAACTAAATAGCTGCCCTCATAATGCGCGCCTGCTGGCCTCCGTCTATAATGTCCAAAAAGGAGCTCAAGTGCTCACCCAATCGGCCTTATTAACTCTGCCAGAGGATTTGAATCCGGATCCGGAGCAACTAAAGTCGGAATACCTGCCGTGGCAGCAGGTGGAGGTCTTGGAAGCCCCCGGAGAACGTGTGAAAACCATCGAATTCCATCCCAGCCAGGAGCAGACAATCGCCTGTGTGGTGGACAACAAGGTGGCGGTGATGCAGAGGGCAGAATCCTCCACCCGTGTGGTGGCCGAGGTGCCCACCAGCGGATCCTCCAGTGGATCAGCCAAGCACACGCTTCACTTCACCACGGGCAAGTGGTCGCATCACCACCAGGGACACCAGTTCCTCACCCTCCACGATGGCCATCTGAGTGCCTACGATGTGCGGGACACGCAGCACTGTGCCTGGAGCATCAGCGATGCCCACGGGCAGATGGTGCGCGACCTGGACTGCAATCCTAACAAGCAGTGCCACCTGGTCACCGGCGGGGACGATGGCTACCTGAGGATCTGGGACTGCCGGATGCCCAAGGCTCCGGTCTTCGAACGCTCCGATCACTCGCATTGGGTGTGGTCCGTGCGCTTCAACACATTCCACGACCAGCTGCTCCTCTCCAGCTCCAGTGACTGCAAGGTGCTGCTCACCTGCGCCGGATCCGTGAGTTCGGAAACTCAGGTCCAGGCGGGACTAGATGACTCCAATTTCAGTGGGGTAGAGCCCGAGGAGAGGCACAAACTCTTGCCAGATGGACTGCTGCAAACATTCGATCAGCACGAGGACTCTGTTTACTGCGCGGAATGGAGCAATGTGGATCCCTGGATCTTCGCTTCCCTCAGCTACGATGGGCGCGTAATAATCTCCAAGGTGCCCAAGCAGTACAAGTACCAGATTATATTTTAAGACATTTACTTCTTAAGTTAATACATATAACCAGAAAAGTAATGCTAACTAAACAGATTAGAGCTTTGTTCTCGAAGGTGTTTTCGGAGTACTAGATTATAATTTAAGCCATGAAAACTTAAGCTAACTAAGTGAGATGGAGCTGTTCAACCTGTATCCTCGGATGTGCAGTCGGAGGAGTCATTGGGATTGGCCGTTTCCACCGAGCAAACGCGTTTTATCAGTTCGTTTTCGATCTCTACAGTGCCGTTGTCCACAGCCTCCTCCATTTGCACGTACTCTATGGTGGCAGCACTTTTCTTGGCAGCTGCAGTGGATATTACAGGTTTTCCTGCCGCAGGAACAGGTGCTTCAGTGGCCTTTTTGGCCTGTGCCTCCGTGTCATCCTCGGCTTCCTCCGCCAAACTGCTCCTCTGAGGCTGGACTTCGGCGTAAATGGCGGGATACTGCAACTGCAGCTTCTGTTTAATGACCCGTATCTTGCGGAATATATAGTCCAGATCCTTTTTCATATCGTTCAGACATTTCACATGCCTTTTAAAATCCTCGCTGGCACTTTTCAAGCGACTCTGGGACAGGGCATTACAGTTTAATAGCATCTCATTGGTTTTCTCGAAGCGTTGGAGCCTAGGGGTATTTTTTTTTATTGTTTTTAATAGTATATTGGTTGATCTATAAAGCTTACATTTGCTTCTGTGCCCTTATCATTGTCTCCACATCGCCCTGATTCACCATTCCTGCGAGACTCTGAATAAAAGCCTCTGCCGCGGAATTCCCAAAGCCAGTAAAGGATTCCAAATCTGGAGTGGCATCCTGGGACTGCTGCACATCCGTGATGCCCAAATGGCTCATGGTTTTTCTATAATATTAGATTTTATTTGAGCTCCAAAACAAAATTGATTTGTTTACTCACCCTTCGATGACTTTTACTTTTTAATAAATTTAATGTTTTCTTGATTGTACTTTATGGCAGTTTTTATTATAGTTTGCGATTTAACTGTTTTTTATGTTTTTATTGCTTACTTACATTTCATTCTTTTTTAAATGTTTTCTTGCTTAGAATTTTTGTAAGTTAGTAAATGTATTTTCTAACAGCTGTTTTGGGTACAAGTTTTTAAACAGTGTTGTAAAGTGACAAAGTGCAAAAAGTATAGTGCCGTCAACGTCATAAGGGCTATTCCATTTTATGAGCGCAATTTTTGTTTTACTTTAGTTTTTTTAAGAGTCTATCTATAAAACTTACTCATAGTTTTAGTACTGAAATTATTTGTATTAATATTTAGGGTTAATTTAACAGACAAAAATCTAAGCTCCTAATCTTGGAATATGGTGTTTTTGTTAGTGACGCTGTTTGGTCACTCTAATTTAACCGGCTCCATTTTGCGAACAAATTATTTTATTTATTCTTGTTTAAAGCGTTCAAAATGAAGCTCGCTCCGACTGTTAAACTGAACAATGGCTATGAGATGCCAATTCTGGGATTGGGCACCTACAATGTAAGTTTATCTTTATAATAAATGCGCCATATCACCAACAATGCTATGTCAATCAACTTCGAGATATGTTCATAGAACATTCTACCTACATTTCGCAATGGTGAAATTGTCAATAAGTAATAATGTTATCTGTAGCTAAAGAAATCTCGCTGTGAGACTGCAGTGCGCCACGCCCTAGAACTGGGCTATCGGCATATAGACACCGCCTATCTGTATAGGAACGAAGGCATTATAGGCAAAGTATTGGGCCAATTTATAAGCGAAAGGAAAATAAAGCGCGAACAGGTGTTTCTGGTCACAAAGGTAGGTGCTGGAACATCTAAAAGTTTCTAGAAGCTATAAGCAGTTTGGAAATCCATATCAAATTAGCTCTGGGACATATACCACGAACCCCAGATGGTGAAATACGCCTGCGAACTGCAATTAAAGCTACTGGGCGTGGACTATATAGATCTATATCTAATGCACTCGCCAGTGGGTGTGCCATATATATCAGATGACGATCTGATGCCCCATTTGAATGGCGAACTAAGGACAAAGTGAGTTTTGGATAGACCCATTCCCAGTCATAAACTGATCTTCGGATTTCACAGCGATGTGGACTATTTGGATACCTATAAGAGCATGGAGCAACTGGTGGACCTAGGACTTGTACGCAGCTTGGGATTGTCCAACTTCAATGCCAATCAACTGGAGAGGTTGTTGGTATGTTGCCAAATCAAACCTGTGGCTCTTCAAATCGAATGCCATCCGGAATTGGTGCAAATCCCATTGATAGAGCTCTGTAAATTGCACAACATCACCGTGGTCGCCTATTCTCCTCTGGGTCGTCCAAAGACCTGCAAACCTTTACCCGAATACTACGAAGATCCCAAAGTTTTGGCCCTGTCGGAAAAATACGGCAAGACACCCGCACAAATCGTACTCAGATACTTGGTATATACCCTCAGAACATTAAAGTAGAGAAAACATTTAATAGTTGAAAAATACAACCGTTTCACAGATCGACATTGGCACCGTGCCGATTCCAAAAGCTGCCCAGCAGGTTCACCTTATCGAGAATCTCGATGTCTTTGATTTCCACTTGACCCAAGAGGAGTTGCTCCAAATGGGGTCTTTCAATCTGGGCCGGAGAATCTGGAAGTTTGAGAAAGCTAAGAATCATCAGTACTATCCTCATTAGGAACAGAGATGTAGAAATAAGGTTTACTTAATAACTTTAAAAACTTAAGGTAAAATCTTTTACGGAACCTTCAGTGAAAATACATCATTAAAATTATTATTTTGCCAATGTTATATTACAGTAGTATTAGATTAACTTACAAAGTAGTTTAGTTTCACATTTTCGTTCAATTTTATGAAACATTTCCTTAATAAACAACATATCATACTGTCAATACCATTAATTCATATTTTATGATATTTTATACTAAAAATTCAAAGTTTTACCTGAGGATGCATTAATTTCATTTCCCGACTTTCTGAATTTCTTACAATGGTTTCGCTTAAATACACATGTGAGGCTCTAAAGTACTCATATACTGATCTCCAAATACGCATTACAAAACACACTTCCGATCCTGTTGAATGAAGAAATATTTATGTATTTAATTCGATGTTCTGAATTTGCAGTCGAAGGACAACGAAGGAGAGGCCGCTGTGAAGCATGCCATCGATGTGGGCTATCGTCATATAGACACGGCATATTTCTACCAAAACGAAGCCGAAGTTGGCAAGGCGATTCGGGATAAAATAGAAGAGGGAGTGGTCAAGCGGGAGGATATTTTCCTCGTTACCAAGGTAAATAATAATTGAATAAATATATGTTTACTTATTAATAATAATTTTCTTGCAGCTTTGGAATGTTTTCCACGATCCTGAGCGTGTTGAGGGCATTTGTCGGAAACAGTTGAGCAACTTTGGCTTGGATTACATCGATCTGTACCTTATGCACATGCCAGTGGGCTACAAATATGTTGACGAGGACACCCTTATGCCAAAGAATGAGGACGACGTGCTTCAGCTGAGCGATGTGGACTACCTGGACACCTACAAGGCCATGGAAAAGCTGGTTAAACTGGGGCTGGTCCGCAGCATAGGAGTGTCCAACTTCAATAGCGAGCAAGTGGGACGAGTTTTGGCTAACTGCGAGATCAAGCCAGTCACCAATCAGGTGGAGTGCTCTCCTGCCCTCAACCAGAAGGCTTTGACAGCTTTTTGCAAGAAGAACGATGTCACTGTGACTGCATATACACCTTTGGGAAAGCCCAAACCCGATATCAAAAAGCCGGACTTTATCTATTCCCCAGAGGTGGCCGTTATTGCCAAAAAATACGGCAAAACTGCACCGCAGATTGTCTTGCGTTATTTGGTAATTAAGGAATTTTTTCCATATTATTAAAAACGTCTAATTTTACCTGTTATTTTAGGTTGGTCTGGGTGTTATCCCCATTCCCAAGTCATCGAATACTAACCGAATTTCGGAAAACTTAGATATCTTCGATTTTGAGTTAACTGCCGAGGAGATGGCCGTTCTCGATGGATATCACACTGGCGAACGTGTTGTGGCATTAAATTTAATCAAGGGCCAGAATCACAAGTACTATCCGTTTGCAATTGATTTTTAAACCGGCAGAAATGTTCGTTTCTTTATAATGTCGAAAAACAAAAATATATATTCAAATTGTTACAAATAAGTCTATGACAGTAATTTGAGGGCACGAGTATATTAATGCCCCCTAGACAACCAACGTCATTGTACCCTGGTTGCTCCGTTAAATCTAAAGATCTGCTAGCCTCCTAGAAAGTTTGGAATATCCAAGAAAAGAGAAGTAAATGGGAGCATCGATCTTTGGCACGGCACGTTTGACATTCAAGCCGAAAGGTGAAAATGTTTGAATAAGACCGAATTAAAACACAACGCTTTTACGACTAATGGTAATATAAGCTGAGCGAACTGAAAGATCACCAAACGACAGTGTACTCAGCTTAATTAAAATATAATTAATTGCTGAAAAAAATACATTACCAGCATATTTCATTCATTTAAATAGTTGTGTTGTTTAGGCAGTGATAAATGGAAATTTTGTATAGCTAGTAGCTACAGTCGAACTTTCCCATCTACAGACGATTTGGAGGACAAGATTTGAATAGATCGTACTTAGCAATTTAGCTAAATTCTTTATTTACTTTTATTATTAATTGGAAATCAGATATATAAATCCTGCAACAAATTTAATTGTGATTGTCTTTGAAATTCATTTAGATGAATAGCAGATTATCTAAAGGGCTTAAATATAGTAAATTGTGTATAAGAACAAAAAAAGTAAATGCGTTTTGGCAACCACAAATCTAAAATTGTTATCCATTTATCTTGTTTAGGGGAAGAAATTGTATTTACTGGATCTAATATTCTGATACTTACCAAAAATATGATGCGGAAGCTATTAGTTGCGCTAACCGCAGAAATGAAGCATGAAAGTATTATGGCCATTAGATGATGTACCTATTACGTCCGGATGGCTAATTATTTTTGGATTGTTCAGTACATTTGGGTTAATCGCTGCTCGCGACCTTTGTAAATAGCACCCCGTACTGACGTCACCCGAAAACGCTTGCAGATGACCAGAAAAATAATAAGATTTAAACGCTCCGAATGAAATTAGTGTCGTTTAGCCTTTGAGACCGCTTAAACTTAATCTTTGACTAGGAAGCGAGGAAGGGATGATCCATGGGAGCCGCCAGGCAATTAGAGGAGGATCTCTGGCATGCGTCGCCACCTTGACCCAGGCCAAGAATAGTGTAATAAAGACGACAGCCTTTCGAAACCACTTTCCATGCTACCATGGCTATTCCCAAGTTCGGATTGGGCTCGGATTCGGATTCGGATTCGGATTCGGTTGCTCCACTCTGCCTCTCCACTCAACAACAACAACAGCTCACACAAGATCCCACTCAACCGACGAACTGAGTGAAATCGCTTCGGTCGAGAGCGAGGTTTAAATAAATTTTCAGTCCAAAAATTGGCAGTTTCGCTCAAAGCGTGCCCACGTTCACATCGTCGTCAGTTTGCGGAGCTCACACGGATATCCCGGCGATCAATTAGAGCCCGGAGTTCAGTTCAGCCAGAGCCAGATCCCTCCCCTGCAACGCGTTTAAATATTGTTATATAAGATTAGCAACTTGTGAAATCCCCCAGTGCCAGTGCGTAAATCAAAAGTGAGTTGAGCTAAGAGCTAAGAATTACCTCCATGGCATCATCAAAAATAATGGGTAAAAAGGATCGTTGTCGTGCATTATGTAAAAGGCCCGAGAAAAGCTCGTGGCGGAGAAAAACTTTCGCTTTCACCAAGTACAGCTCTTTGCAGCTGTTGCGCATGCGCAGAGACACTTGCAGATTGCTACTGTTTACCTGCGATTACCAGGCCAGACCTTGATTACACAGGAAAATATTTAAATTTTCTATTCATAAAAATAAAATTATAAAAAGGATAATGCTGAAGATAATTATAATTTGATAAAGTTCCAAATAAATAAGCTGTTCCTTAAAACTATCAGAAAATAAGATCTTTATAAAGTTCTTATAAGCAGAAATCAGAAAAGGATAAAACTGTGCCTACTAAATAACTTTTATAAATCCTAAATCTATTGCCCTTTGTAAAGATTAAGTTATAATTAAAATTAATATAAATTTATCCGATAAAGGATCCTTTCGAACTTTATACCTTTGGAAAAACATGATATTTTCAATGCTATTTTGAGTTGTAACATAAATTTAAATGGATCCAAAAAAAGATTATTGCTTTTTTTTTTTTTAATATTTTTACAATACAAATGAAATGATAATGTAATGATGATAATGTGACTCCGTAAATGTTCTTTAAACAAAAGTTCTTTATATTTAATTTCTTTTTTTTTATATTTATAAAAACTCTACTTATTTTTCTCTGTGCAGTAAATTAGATACTTGTACTAAAAACTAGGTGTGTGGGTGTTACCAAACATAAATCGTAATATTTTTAGAGCCTTTTAATTACGCTTTATTGACCCACTGCAAGTGTTTCGCGGCAGTCAATAATTTTACGGCCGATAGTCTTGAGCCGCGAGAGTTTTGTAATTCTGTTTGCTGGCTTAATTGCCGAGCCACAAGAGGGGCCTGCAAGGTCTTCTCGTCTCGGCCGATGTTGGCCAACACCGTAAAAGCCAAGTGGTTGGAAAACGTACGTACTCGCACAATGCAATTTGTGCGGTTCGCATATAAATATTCATGGCAAGTGGCTATGGCTATTGTGCAATTGCCAGGGACGCAGCCATCGACGTGACGATTTCCTTTGACCAACAGCCACGACCTCGACTGTTATTCTGGGTGCCCATTAATATGTAGTAAATCCCCTTTGGTGGCCAGCTAACCAGTTGCATCCACTAATGGTGTTTTAAGGCAGGGCTGCCTTGACCAACGACTAGCCCAAACCCAAACGACTAGCCTTGAACGACGAACGTGGTGAGCCTGGCTAATGAATTCCACTGATTACAGCGCCATTTGATTCTGACACATGAATATAAAGCGCTACTCATCCGGGGAACATTAGCGAACTTTGCCGTAATTGTGGCAAAATGCAATCTGCATGATAATCCGGAAAGGCAGATGCAAATCGCCAAGTCGTAAATTCGCCAGTTTGTCAATCGTAATCGTATTCGTTCGAAATTCGAAACTGAGCCAAAGCAAACCAATATTGCCAATGTGCACGGTCATGGGGTGGGATTGGGCAAGTGCACGGTGAGAAATAATGGGTTATTTGAAGCAAAAACCTTGCTCTTGACTTTATTTGGCAAGTACCACAAATCATCGTTTCAAGTATTGAGAGACAGTCGCAAACAAGTTGTTTAAATATATTGCTTATTTCACATATTTTAAATCAAAATAATTAGATATTCATCTTTTTTAATAGAAAATAAATACAATATAGGATCCAGTTCCATTTTATTTTTTTAATGCGTTGTTAAAAATTTGTATAAATCAGTTATTTTATGGGTATTGCCTTTATACATTAATTAATTAATTCGATTGCATTATAGTGCAAAAAAAATATAATAATAGATTAATAGATCAAAGTATAAAAATAGCAGCAAATTTGCTTTGCTAGACAGTTAAATCTAAATATTAACTAATTAATCAAGCATTATAATAATATTTTAGTAGTCATGTTCTTGGTAATTATTAGATTTAGTTCACCTCAAAAATGTAAGGTGTATTTATTTTATAAGCAGTGTTTATAGTTCCAACAATGCAATTATGATCACCCAATGTAAATCCGAACACCTAATTTTTTCTTCGTGTAATGGGAGTGGATTGGGTCGATCGGTGGGATGGGGGAAAACCTGTTTTGAGTATTTCTCGGGCTTGCACTCTTTACTCTTACCAAAAGTCGGCGATATTGCTGCGGGATCCGTAAGAGGTACTTTTCGGTTTGGCAGCTTTTATGCTGTGATGTGATGTAACCAACGGGCTAATTGGCGGAGCGGAAAAGCAAAACGCAAAAGCGATAACGAAATTACAAATCGCATGTTTCAGTGGACAGTCAGCGCCAGCCATCTTCAGCACGGCATAAAAAATGATCGAATTACCAAAGCCAAACTTTCGAGCCATATATTATATTATAGCATACTTAAATTGGAGGTATTCAAAGCAGGGCAATTCCACACGTTCAATTTTTGTTTTTTTTTTTTTGTTGGTTTTACATGGCGATGGATCGATTGCGTTGGAAACTGTGTGAAGGCCATGAAAGTGAACAAACTGGTCATAAACAGTTTGTTGACCAAAAATAGTTGGACCAAGTTTGTTTGCAAAGCCATCCGATCCGCAATTACAGGGCGGTAACTCCGCTTCGCGCATCTTTCTCTCGACCTTCGTCTGGGTTTTTACGACTAGAAATTTAAATGGGCTCTGAAATGACAAAACCGAGCCACCAAACATTCGATTCGATTCGTATGCAAAGCAGTCAGCTGGCGGATTTTGGGTCACGGTCAATGGACCTCTGTAAGACCACAGAAAAAAAAGGCGAAAATAAACTGCGGAAATGGCAGCATCTCTGGGGGATTAGCTAACTGAATTTAAACTAATGTGGGCAGCTTCTTCGCCACATGAGATTGAAAAACTCTGGCCCACGCAAGCCATTGCACTCTAGTCGTCGGTCCAATCCAGTTCCCAGTTTTTTTTTTTTTTAATCTTTTCAGTCCGGTCCCCTGACATTGTGCAGTCAAAAGTCAAGTGGGATTAATTGGTATGCATAGACGTATATGTATCTTGTATCTCGGGCTGCTGAGGTGGTCCAGTAAACTGCGGTGACCCTTGAGAGTTCGATGAATTTTAACATTTCGGATTGCACAATCGCCACCGACCAAGGGCAACCGGCCAATTAGAGTCGGTGGTGTCAGCCGTGAAGAAATCTGACAGCGGCCACTGCCATTTTAGCCCAATATTTCGCTTACAACCGGGCCAAAAATGTGGTCCGATGTGGTTAATTGATATCGTATTAATTCGGAATGCGCTTGGGTGGGAGAAATATTTAAGCTGGCTTAAAAATTGGCAATTTGACTGCAAGGGATCTCCGTTTAAGATAGTTGTGACTTCATTTCGCTTTCATTTAGGTTTATCTGATTTAGTTTTATTCGGTAATTAAAATAAGTTTACTACGTTTTAAACTTTAGTAACTTCGATGAACAATTTGTTAAATAAATACATAGTTTATAGGCTATATTATTTGTTTTCTTAAATTTTAAAATAAATGTTTTTCGAAGCAAAAATATCTCTTTAATATCTTGAAAACTCAAAGATTCAATAGTAAGTTACAAAAAAATAAAATTTTATTTATCGACATTGTGCTTGCTTATTAAAATATGTCTTACGAATTATTTTTGAATGACGTTACATAGAAATCGTAAATTGAATAGAATAAATATCTTTTATATGTTTTTAAATATGATACTTTAGTAATTAAAGTTTTTTAAAATAATATTAACAGCAGAAACCAGATAATAAAAACGTTTGAAATTACATAAACAATTTTGATTATAATTTTGTCAGTGTAATTAAAAGGGGAAATTCAGTGGGCTGATCGTAAACATTTTAGGGAAATCGAGATAAATATTTGGCAGCTGTGGCTTGCTGAAAGTGAAAGTGTTAATTGGACCGATAATAATTTAAGGTTTTATTACTACCAAAATCCGTGTTGGCATGAGTTCTGCTGTCTTGATTTTGAATGTCATTGTTGTGTAATAGAATAGTTAATTAAGACGTATTTTACGGATTTTACCCAGGCCGCGTTGCTGATTTCAATGGAGTAATAGAATTTTGTAATTAAGACGTATTTTTTCCACTTTCAGTGCTCGAGACCGAAGTGCTACAACAACCAAAGTTGAACGGACCGGCGGCGAGTACCGGCGGCGACTATGACTATCCGTACGTCTGCGGACTGAGTCCGGCGATGAAGCAGGTGGCCAAGGAGGAGCTGCACGAGGACGAGAACATCCGGCGGCAGGCGCTGGCCCAGTTCCGCGAGTGGATCGACAAGCATCCGCACATCCGCAAGTGCCGCACGGACGCAGTGTTCCTGCTGCGCTTCCTGCGCACCAAGAAGTTCTCCGTGCCGGCCGCCTGCGAAATGCTCGAGCGCTACCTGACCATCCGCCAGCTGTTCCCGCACTGGTTCAAGCAGCTGGACATCAACGACCCGGCCATCAACGAGATCTTCGAGAACGGCTACCTGGTGCCGCTGCCCCAGAGGGACTCCACCGGACGCCAGGTCATCTTCTCCGTGGCCGCAAAATTCGATCCCTACAAGGTAAGAAACAAAAGATACATTTTACTAATACCAAAAATGCTACTTGCAATATCATAATTTTTTTTTAAACTACAAAACTATATACATACATTCCTTTTTACTTTCTGAGTTTAATGTTGTCTTCCATTTGTAATTTAGTTCATTTATATTAGCACAGCACTCCAACACGAAATAAATTAAGTTTATAATCTTTTAATACTTTTTCTTTTTTTTAAGACATCTGACTTAAAATGTCCTATTCATATTTTATTTACCGATTTTTTTCTGATTGTAATATATATTTATTTTATTAATTCAATATGTTTCTTTTCAGTTTACTTCGGTGCAAATGGCGCGAGTGCACAGTTTGATCTGTGAGGCTCTGCTGGATGATGAGGACTCCCAAGTGGCCGGTTACGTGTACATCAACGATGAGAGTGGCATGAACATGGGCTTCATCAGTCTGTGGTCTCTGAACGACCTGCGCAGCATTGTCAAGTGCATCCAGAACTCTACGCCCATGCGGCACAAGGAAACGCACTTCGTCAACATTCCCCACTACGCTAATCGGATCATCGAGCTGGGCGTGTCCATGCTGAGCGATAAGCTCAAGAAGCGAATCATTGTGAGTATATAAATACACAGGAAAAAATGTATATGATTCATTTTATTTATTTTATGTCGCTGAGTTAATTTTCTGATGGCGCGATTAATGGATAAAAACATTTTAGATGTATAATATTTCGTTAACGCAATTCATTCACCATGACTATTTCCATTTTAATTTGCGTTCAGTAAATAATGAAAACTAGATGGGCGAGCTGTTTTTTTTTCTTTTTTTTAAGAAACAACAATTTTTTTAGTAAATTAAAGTTCAGCTTTATATCCTTTAGTGCTAAAACAATTATTTTTGTTTTTATACATTGCTTTTTATTATGTTTTTTAGTGCCTACTTCCAGGCTTATAAGTTTTTTAATTCCTGTTGCGACGAAAATCTTAAGCCCAAATAATTAATATGAAATATTCCTTGTCTTTTGAAACTAAAGAATATTAAATATGTTTTATTTATATAAATAATAAAAATTAGTTTTTTACTCGATCTAATTCAATACCTTTTTTTTACAGGTTCACAAAAATGTTGACATCCTGAAGACAAAGATTGATCCTGCTATCCTGCCCAAGGAATATGGTGGCACCGTGCCAATTGCTGAGATGATCGCCGAGTTCAAACAGAAGCTGCTCAAGCGCCGGGCGGCGATCCTTGCTTTGGACGACATGCAGATCGAGATCACCAAGGACGCGGCCAACTTTGCCGGAAATGATATTGGCGACCTCGATGCCGGTGTCGTGGGCAGTTTTAGGAAACTGGAGGTGGACTAGACTCCTTCGTCCGACAATCTACCATCTCCGTAGGCTAAGATAGGATAGGTCAGGATACCATTGAGACAGTCGACAATTCGCGCGGGCATGCACACTTCGTACCTATTTAATAGCATCACCACTAAATTGTATAACTAAAGGTCTCCTCGGGGACGATGTTCCACTGTTGTCGTGGGCGTTTCCCCGCCAATCCTCAGCACCCCATTAATGGATGGGGACTGTGGTGGAGTCTCCCAGTTGTACTTGTATATTCCATCCATGCGTTACGTTATGTCAAATGAATGTCTATTTAAATATATGTATATACTTATTTTTGTGAATTTGAATTTACTATACGTTTTTTATTTGACTTGATAGTTGATCGTATTGGTTTTTTTACTGGGTAAATGGTCAAAAACTCTTTAAAAAAATGTATGTATACTTAAAATAAAACGTTGAGTTGATTTTCGAAAAAAATGTTTTGATACAATTTTAAAATTATGTCATTTTATATTATTTTCGACCAAATTTCTTTCATTTAACGGTCTTCATAGAACACGTCTATATAAATTTGAAAAGATTTTGTACAAACAACATAAATAAACTTAAATTTTAAGTTCCGGATTTACACTTTTAAGCCCTTTAACAAGAAAAATTAAATTTTAAGTTCCGGATTTACACTTTGAAGCCCTTTAACAAGAAATTCGTTTTTAAAAAATTAGCTTGCGGTGATTTCATGTCTTTGGAAACCGCTTGATCATTAGCTGACTCTCTTTGGGCCATGTTTTTGTTAAAAAACACACTTAAGTATTGCACATCGTAAACGCCATGACGCATTTTTAGCAGCGACAGGAAACCACTTTGTTATCACCTCACCCATCTCTACAGTAAAAGTTTTTGTAAACGGACGGAAATATCAGATATAAGGGGAAAATAAATACCCCGTTGTTAAGCAATTAAAGGTTACCTATTTATAAATATACCTATCTTTAACATTTTTTTTAGTAATTTCATTAGTTCTTCATAAGTTATCGAATAAAAATGGTTTTTACAGTACCAATTCTAGTGACATAGGAGTGAATAGCCTCGCAAGGAGGTGGTTTTGTATGTGGGTGGTGACGTTGAGAAGACGAACGTTTACCGTGCTACAAAGAAACCGCTAGGTGGTAAACTTTCTGGTGGAAGCAGTGGCAGAATCGTGCCACTGATCTTGGTATTCCCATGGTGCATACTTGGTATATCGCTGCTATTTTTTTTAGCGCGATAACGGTGACACAAACGGCGACGAGAGAATCTCAGTGCATTCTACAACCGCAAGAAGAGAACAAAAGTTCTTGGGCATTAAGTGTGAGCGTTTGTTTGTGTCGACAGTCGTACTAACAGTTCAGACTAAACAAATAGTATTAAAAAAAAAAGTTGTTTAAGGCTTCAGAAATTTAATAATTAATTTCTTCAACTTTAATTGAATTAAATTTGAGAATAAAATTAAAACCAAAATTATAGCCAACAATCAGAAAATGGTATGAAAGCATGTGCTGATAATGAATTTCTAAAACTACGTAGCCGACTAGTTGAACAGGATTAAATATATAAAAGACTTGCTTTTAAATAATGTAGAAAAACTAGAAACAAAACTTCGAAAAACAAGAGGTTACCAACTACAAATTTATGAAAAGTAATCTTAAATGCAAAAAAATTACGTAGCCGACTAGTTGAACAGGATTAAATAAATAAAAAACTTACTTTTAAATAATGTAGAAAAACTAGAAGCATAACTCCGAAAAACAAGAGGCTACCAACTACAAATTTATGAAAACTAATCTTAAAGACAATACTGCACTTAGTAAACAGTAACAAAAACTTATTTCAGTCGGAATATTCCAATCTTAATACAAATAAAAATTGTTTTTTTCTCAATAATAATTTTATTTGTTTAGTTATTATTATTTTACCCGCTGCTGTGGGTGTGAGCGCGCGAATGTGTGTCGGCATTATGATTGTACGCTTATTATTATGGCCGCATACGAAGTAATTTCCAAGTTAACTTTTCAGTTGAGCGCTGGAACAGCTGGAGAACGCGAGCGTCCACTCGGCCGTCTGATTCTCGTTCTTATTCTCGATTTAAGTCGTTAATTGTGCAAGTGCTAAGTGCTATGTGCTCCGCTTTGTAAACTGACCTCAAACACTTGTTGACATATCAACATCGCGAGTTGGGTAATTCAGAGTAATTCTCCGGTTCAGATGTTCTTGTTCTAGTTTTTTTGACCATTTGCAGTTTCCTCTTGTATTTGTGAAGTGCATCTATGTTTTAAGCAAGTGATCATAAGATACTTACCGACTTTACCAGACATTTATGAGATTACCGCTCTCGCGTATCTAATTCCAACGGTCACGATTACTTATTGGGAGCGTAAAAAGAGTGAGCTTTCCAGCGCCAAAGTTTCCAGTGAACAGCTGTTCAGCTGTTTGGGGAGCTTTGGGTTTTATTTATCCTATCTCCGAGAGCACTGCACTTTGCAGAGAGAGATTGAAAGAGAGAGACAGAGAGGTGGGAAATACAGAGCAAGTTTTATCAGTTCTGAAGTACGAGTCACAGATAAGAAAAAGTCGGCGGCGGGTGTTAAGTCATTTATACAATTTATCGCTTCTTTGCTTTGCGCAATCGAATGGAAAAGCGGATTGCATTGCAATCCGGAGTGGAGTAGACACCAGAGCACACGGCAACCATGAACAAACTACGGGCTCTATTGCCAGGTCAACACTCGTCTTCCAATGGTGCATCCCGACATTCTGTAACGCTGGAACCGGAGATCGGATTCCAGATAACCATCGACAATCCAAAAAACGGGGATCAGAACAAGGGTTCCGGTGGCGTTCCCGAGCTCAATGTCCACCTCATCGCCGCCCGACATCTTCCCTCCCTGTTTGGCTTCAAGATCGTCCAGGGCTATTTGATAAAGGTAAATTAGTGCTAATTAGTCATGATATGAGGCATAGCTGCGAAAATTGTATAAGATAAAAGCACTCAACTTGGCAGAAAAACAACTTTTGTTTGTTTTCCCAGAAACCTGATGAGTTCAAAACAGTCAGTAGAAATTTAATTTTTATTTTGACGATGATACTAATAAAAATAACATTAAATTTGTTTTCTTAAGAACTTCAAAACATTTTCAGATTCAGAATTCAGATTGATAAGAAAACGTAAAAACAATTTCTTATATTAAGAAACATATATGATATTTGGTTGGCATAGACTACAAATTTTAATTTTTAACAGTTGATAAGTAGTAAATCATGGTTTTAATTAAATTAAATTTAAATTTAATTAGTTTGTTTAAACTCTCCGTTCTCCAATCATACAAAACATACAAACTTTAAAATAAATTTGAATTAATTAATGCTCCTTTAATTAATTTGCACTTAAAAAATTAAAGTCCATTATTAAACAGTTCTCTATGAAAAATAAAGTGAAAATTCATAAGATTCCAATAAAAAAGGGCATAATTATCTAAAAATGTTTATTCAAAACAAAAAATTCCAGATGTTGCCAAATAAATAATCAATCAAATAAATATCAAAGTTTCAAAGAAATTTTGAGCTCAATATATTTTGTTATTTGTTAAACACATAACTTTTAAGCGCCTTGCCAAGGCGACTTCCCAAAGACCCTGAAACGCACACAAAATTATGTTTATTAGTTTTATCTATTTCTGAGTTTTCTCCTCCTCCTTCATTAAAGGTAAAGCTATTTCCCGGAACGAAACGCTTGGACAGCAGTATTCAGACAAACACGTGGCCGAAGTTCAATGAAAATTTCAAATTTCCACTGGTGCCAGATATCAAGTATGTGTGACACATTAAGCGATGACAGTATTGCGTTATTATTATTCCAAAATGGTATGTGAATAGATCCTCCATGAAGCATGTTCCTCGACGCACAACAAATGGTCAGACAAACAGCTCCGATCCTGAGCCAGAACAGCTCTTCTCCGGGCAATTTGTGGTTTTTACGGTCTACGCCTTATTGGAACTTCCGGCCGCAGTAAGTTGGTCACACAAACCTCCTAAACGTGGATTAAATTTCTTTCTTACCAGAACTTTAATCGCTTTAACAAGACATACCGTTCGCTAAAAGACAGGAGCACCAGCTTTGTCCAACGATTCGTGGATCCAACTGCAAATACTCCAAATGAGGCTAAGACTGAAAACGGAGGGAAGGCAAATGATCAGGGTAAAGGAAAGAAAAAGTCTGATAGTGCGCGGGATGCAATGCCACCATTGACAATAAGTGAATCCCGCAGAAATATTGGTAATTATGACAAAGTAATTGTTGAAGACACAGAGAAAATTCTTTAAATTTAACAATAATTCTTAACATACCTTGTTAAGGTGGATTTTGTTTAAGTATTTCGTATGTTTTTACTGCATACTTTTCGTCAACATTCCAGTTTTCCTAATTTTTTAATATTTATAAAATTGAAAAACTTATAAAACACTGCAGCTAAAAACTTTTATGTGGCTTACCATAAAGTCGAGATAATGAGCCCTAAAATTATCTTTAATAAAAAACACTCACTTTCTAAGTTAATTTATCTTGCTAACTAACAAAATATGAATATTTAATTTCCATAAATTGTTACAACCTGTAAATTTAAGACTTTTTTATAAAAGCCTAGTCTACACATAAAATCTGATCAAATTAAACCCTGTTCGAAAATGTATTATCTTTTCAAAAGTATCTGTATCTTTTCCCCTTAGGATCCGTAACCTGCTACCTGGAATCCAAGCTGTTCGAACACAACAGTAGAACGGGGAACTATTCGACGGAAGAGCTGTGGCTGCCTATAAAAGATATCACCACAACGGTGGCCAAGTCGTCACCCAGCAACAACAATGTGAGTAGGAAAAACATAAATGTGTACCTGACCCAGAGTATTGCTAAACAAGTTCACCCGAACTTGGTGTTACAAAACAATGCGACATGGGCACTCCGAGTGTTTTCAAATGTAATGGAGATGTGTGCGCTTTAATTGTACAAAGTGAAAGCTTCCCGCTTGGGCGGGAAAAACGCAACAACAACATAAGCACTAAACATTTAAATGAAAGCAAATTTTTTAATTGCAACCAAAAAAAAACATTAATGTGCAAGTGAGTCAATATTATTCCGGAAATAATGAATTGAAAGCCAACCCTCATGTGTTTTCCCCCAACTTAATGTCAATCTAAAAAGTGGTTTCGATATCTGTTTGCAATATAAATGTTTGAACTATTTTTCAGTATGGGTCAATTTAACATTTATCTTATCATGCCAATGCGATTTCAATTTGTTGACATACCTTATTTTTAAGCCAAAATGGGAAGCATATCTAGCCCCTTACTGACAGTATTAAGTAAACAACATTTGGCTTACGAAATTCAATTATTGATAAAAAGCAACTTGTAAAAGCTGTAAATAGAAGATACATTTTGTAAGTGCAGTTCATCAAGGTATAGTTATAAACACATCTTAGAGTTATACTTCTGAAATGTTTTAAGAGCTTTACTTTAACAGGAAATTTTAAAAACAAATGTTCGAATATTCAAAAAAGTAGTTCTAAAAATATTATATTTATATTATATTTTATATTTTTTCAAGTTGTTATCTCTTCTTATATTATTTAGTTTGTTAACTCCGCCAAAGGTGTGGTCGAGCTGGCCCTTGAGGTTCGCGATCTTCTCGAATGCGAGTCGCCTATGGACACATCGATGCCTCCCTCAACGCCCTCGAACACGCCCACCTCGCCCACTCCACCTTCAACCCACTCGACCAACAATTGGCAACGGATGACGGCAGAAGTGAAGCGGAAAATGGGCATCAGCAATGTCGGAAACTCCGACTCCGGCAGATACATGCTCCGGGTGACCACTACGCGGATGCGATGCTCCAACAAGGTCAAGGACGAACTGGAGGCCACGGCGAGCTCGGGGGTCTATGTGAAGACCACGGCCTTCGAGCACGGCATCTACATAGATGCGTGGAAGTCACCGGTCTTCTTTCCCTCACTCTCAACCAAATGGGACGATGGTTCCGGCGATGGAACGATTGACATTCCGCTCCAGAGGCTCGATCAGTTGCAGGACATTGTTCTGCGAATCACATTGGCCACCAAGAAGATGGGCAAGAAACTGGTCCTGGGCACGGTTATCATCGGCGGAGATCAGGCGGGCGATACGGGCTCCGAGCAGATGCGCCTTATCCGGGAATCTCCGCCTGGTCAACGGGTGGCCGCCTGGCACTGCTACCACTAATTCGAACTCAAAGTTATTTCCAGACAATTGTAAATAGCAAAAATCCTAAGTTAATTCATTCCAAATTCCCTTGTGCATCTTCCAAATATGTATTTGCGTTTCGATCGTTAAAAATATTATATTTAATGCGAATTGTAAAATGCTTCTTTGGGAAAGTTTGGCTCATTTCAACGTCTGTGGCGTGTAACACTTGGTTTACTGCCCACTCTGTAATGGCAATAGCCATACTGAGAAAAATCTTTTCTTCTTTTCAATTTCCAGCATTAGTTTAGTTTAGAATTGGTAATAGATTGTTAAAACGTAGTCTGGGTAATTGAAACTTCAAGAACAATTCAGAGAAACTCCAGGACAACGTTGGTATTTAACTATTTAAACAGGGTCTAGAAAAACGATGTTTAAGAATGATTTAAAACTATTAAAACTCACAGTATTATTGATTTTTTAAGGAAATTTAGAAATTAGAAAAAACATAAGGGAATTTTAAGATTAGAAGGATTTTTACAGTGAACATTTTTGTAGTTATTTTTTTGGATAGGTTAATATGTTTAAGTAAACGAGCTTCATTTTTTATTTAGGAGTATAAATAAATTTTTTAAATGAAAAGAAAATATTAAAATTCAGTTCTGAGTTAGAGCTTAACGTTTTCAATAAATTTTCATGTACTGTTAGATGACAATTGTTATATTTTTTTATTTTTTTATGGTTCTTAGGGTTCCTAAGACTAGTTTTTTTCAGGTTTGTTAGCAGCCTCGCTTCATTCGTAGTTCGCAGAAATGCTGTTACCATTTGTGCGTCGGCCTGGGATTTTCGCAGCGATCCGTACATTTTTCACCCGGTTCCAGTCCACTGTGCACGGCCAACATGTGTGTGGAAAAAGTCAACGGCAAACGCGACGTTTTTCAGCTCGCCGCGGAGCGTTGGCGTTTCGCTCAGTTTTAGTTTCAGTTGCGGTCTCAGTTCTCGAGAAGACGTCGGTTGGATCGGATCTGAACGGATTGGAACGGCCAGGAACGGAGCGGATAGGAAGCAGATCGGTTCGGATCGGTTGTTTACGTTGCCATCGCGCAGTGGAGTTTGCAAGGCGACATCCGACGTGGTTTATGCTTCTGTGCGTCTGGTTCTCCAATGTAAAAATAAAATTGCTCCAATATGTGTGCGCGAAACTGCTTTTGAAACATTTTCGAAAGAAAAAAATAACCCAAACGAAACGACTCAGAGGTGCTAACCAGGTAATCGTTGTGTAAAGTTAATGCTAAACGGTAGACAGTTCAATATTAAAGTCGTAAAATCAATCGAATGGGCCTGTTATCCGTGTTTATATGCAAAGTGCGTCGCTTGATGTCGATCTCCGATCTCCCCAAATGCCCCCAAGTCGATAATCGAAGTGCAGCTGAAGGAGACGTGGTGCCAAGTGATAAATGGAATAAAAAATGTTTCATTCATGAAAACAATCCGCGTTCACATAGGCACCCATGAACGCAGATGTGTTTGGATCTGCACGCATGCTATTTCACAGATGCAGTCAAAATAATAGCAATATGCTGCATTTTATATCTATTAATTGACGATGTGTTTAAAGACAAATATCAAATGAATCATTCAGGAGATATCATACAGATTCCATCAAAATAGTTGTGTTCTATGGTAGTGTCCAAGAAACATTTCATTTCCGCCTTAATTAATTACATTTTGGTCCAAATTTATCTCTTTGGAACATTTAGTTCTCAAGAAGATATTTTGTGGTTGAAATATTTGGTTTTCTGGGAAATAAATAATTTGAAAGGTATACATATTTTGATTAGAATTTTGTTTTTGGAATTTTTATAGAATATTTGAAACACCTTTGAAAACATGTATGTGCTGTGTGAACATGACAAATTAAAAATATTTAGATATTTTAAATAAATTGGGTTTTTTCAACTATGCCTAAAGTAAAACTTAAACTTTAAACATGATCTATGTGAATTGGGTCAATGACTTATCCAAAGTTTAGATTAGAATTCGTCATTAGAGTTCGTCATCACCCGTCAAAAAATTAGTTTAATCAATATTATAATCTATAAGGCGTTACTGCTATTATTATGACCCCATCTGTTGGTGCATATGTGTTTAAAATGCATTTAATTCATCTGTGGAAAATTGGGTGCCCTGGTGGTGCGGTGGGGAAGTGGATATCCATGGGTGCGTGGATGTGGATGCGGTGCCCGGATGATCGGATGACGAATCTTCGGGGATGCTGGGATGTGGTTGTGGGGTGTCGGAGGAGGCATCTCGTCGGCGTCTTTGCGATGCCATCGATGTCGATGAATTGTGCATTCGTGCCCCAGTGTGCGTGGATGCGAAGCATGATTTATTTCCAACACTTCCGCTAATACTCATGTGGCTGATGTCGCACAGCGACGAATTTAATGCGTAGCCGATTACAAAAGGCCAACTAATAAATTAAGCCAGCCCGAGTCCGTAGACAATACCAAAATGCCCAATACTGCCCACGAGCTGCCCACTTAGTCGGCAGATAAATAGGAAAAACAAAAGCCGAAAAGACCGAGAAGCGAACCCGAAGGCAGCGATTTGGTTTTTTAGTAGCTGGTCACGTCATTAAAATTGCATTTGGTTAAACGGGCCCGCGGACATGCAACACACAACACACACAACGACCGTTGATTGGCCAAACCAGACATTGTGGCTAGCCGGCCAACAGACCAAAACAACAAATAAATCAGCTAAATGCACCGAACAAAAATCATTTATATTAGGATCTAGATTTTTTGCTGTTGAATACATAATTATTTAAAGAATAACAAAACAATTTGTAACTTTCAAGACCCTCTAGCTTATCTCAGTAAATATTATGCAAAATGCGCTAAACTTGTTAAAAGGTTAATGAGATAAGTTAGCATTTTATTAGTAATCAAAAAAAATATAAACATAAAACCAAGGAAATGTATACGTACCTTAATAATCTTGTTACTTGTGCAATTAACTCCAATGAAATCATTTTTATTTATATTTTAACATGCTTAATACTAGTTAACACTAGTTGTCAAATGATTACAATTATTTTAAGGCACCGGGTAATTAAGGAAAAATGCAAGATAAATATGATTAAGAAGATTTATAATTCACCTTATATTCTTACTAGTTTTTTTATGTGGAATCCTTCTATAAGTACAATAATGTTTTTGTATACATTTTTAAATGCGTTTATATGCCAAACTTCTTTATTTGGAAATATATTTATATTTTGTAAAATATGTTTATATTTTTTAAATAAACTAATTTAGTTTTAAAAGAATCTAAGCATTTATGAGTCACTAAGAAAAGCTATTGATTTTATGAGCAATTTTTCTCTGTGCCGGAACTTAAGTGTCGATAAGCGGCTGGCCAAATCCAAATTTGTACATTTTCATTCATGAAAATTGCGCCGGTCTACGCAGCAGCAACTTAAGCCCAAATAAAAAAAAGTGGGAAAAATAGATCGACCACATGCGGAGCAGACGTGGGCAGTGGGCGATCCATCTTATTTTTGCTATGAGTACCCTTACTCACCTGAAGGAATCTAATAAACTGGTCACTGGATACGCCGCCATCTGGGAAATATTATGATATTTATGAGGCTCGCAATTATGACGCTGCCTCGACCCCGTCATAGTTGATTTTTAATCGCACTTTGTCAAGGTAAAGCGGTACGGGGGCGTGGGCGGTGGGCGGGGCAGTAGCTACTGCTGCGGTTTGTTTACACGGAACGAATCGTTTTGGATTGGGGAGGCGGTAGCGGTTTGGGAGCGGTACGGATCCGGAGGTTGTTGCTGCTCTGTTTGCTATGCGGACGCATCGCATTCTAAATTAAGACGCAGCGTCGCTCGAAGTACACACAAATGTACATAAATATTTTGTATGAACGCTGGGGTGGACATTTTATTGGTTTTTCAACCCGATCATTTAAGCTATATCAGCAAAAATAACAAAAGGGATGAAGTACCAAACAAAAATCTTCAATTTTTATGTTTCTTTGGGGTCATGTTACTCCTTAAAGAAACTAGAATTTGCAAAAGTTATGGAAATATGAAACATTTTGATTGATAAACTCAAAAACTGCGTAAACAAACAAATGGAGGAAGTGAGATAGGGAAGAGTGTTTAAAATATTTATAATCTTTAAACATAACTTTAAATAATAAATAAATTTTTATTTAAAATACCTCATCTCAAATTTATTCAAACTTATTTTTGTTAGGTAGGTAACACCAATAATATGCTCTACAAATATTTTTTATAAGTCCTTAAAATATATATAAATAAATTGAATTTTAGTATTTCATGTTCCACCTTAATTTCACTTTTACTTTCATTACTTTTAGCTCAGTGCATCAGATAGTAATTTCCACACATATTTATAGACGTAATGTGCATCTCAAACCTAGGGTTATCATCTAGGGAATTCAGTTGTTTCCAAACATAGTTTTGGGAAATATTGTATAAATCATCAATGTTTAACAGTGGGTGATGTCACAAAGATTTTGGTGGGGAAACGGTCGCCTCAAAAGTATAATGTATAAATCATGTGTCGTCAGGTGTGTTAAAATAGTTTTCTAGTGGTTTTTTTTTTGTGGAATTTTATTTCCATCAAACCGGTGAAAACATTCTTCACGCATCGCAAGTTACCCAATATTGGATGCTTATAAAATTCAATATATCCGCATGTTTGTTTAGTGGGCGCTGGATTCACATTGTAAATAAATCACAGCGAGTGATTGGTACACCCGGGACTTGGGTTTTGTGTGTTTGTGTTTTTTGCTTTATTGTTGCACCGAGGCTTATTGGAATTTAGCGCGGAATACAAATGGCCAATTTGGCGGAAACCTGGTCAGGATGGCAGTGTCGAATTTGGTCATTTGGAATAACCAGATTGGCGAACGTGCAATGCACTCAACTGGCAGCCTGCTCCGGCGCATCTGACCTTATATGATCGTTGGTTAATGGGGGTAGTTGGGGGATACTTGGGTGTCTGGGTATCTGTATCTCAGTATCTGGATGTGGCCAAGATGCAGTGTTGACGTAAGTCCGAAGTACACGTACTTGTGTTCCATTGCCCGGTCTCTCTTCTGGGACTACTTAAAATTCCTCAGTGCAGTTTGAAAGCAGAATATAAGACCAGACCTTTCATACTTACCCACTTATGCAGAAGCATAGCATCAAAAGCATACGGCATCCCGACAAAAAAAAAACCATATAGTTTATCTTTATGTTTCCAATTTTCGTTCTGCCAGCCAGCACTTCTCTGTTTGTAATTACATGTACGGGTATGTAGCTAATTAATTTCACTTTTTCTTTTTTTTTTTTGCCCACGCTTTTGATCGCTTTGGGCTAAGGTCTCAGACAAGTTCAAATATTTGCTTTGTAGTTGGCAAAAAGGCGGCCGCAGCGATAGGGAGTCGAAAGAACGGGCACAGATTCACCAGATTTACCAGATCTACCAGATTCACTATATTCACTATATTCACTATATTCACCATCGGCATTGGCATCGTTTGATTGTGCAGTGCGTGGGGGGCGTCTCTTTATGTTTTTGGATGATTGTACTTTGACGCAAATGAGTCGCGTAGTCAGGGTAAATTAGGCACTCAAAAGCACAAAACAAGTACAGGTTCAAGTACGTCTGCTTGTGGGCGAATTATATAATTTAATTGGCTTGTCTCAAAGTGAAGAGGATTTTGGTGGTTGCTATGTGAAGTAATCCTCTGGGAGAAGTCTTTCTGGTGTAAAGGTTTATTTTTAAATGTGCCATTCCTGAATCACTTCCACTTTATAATATAACAACACCTTTGTTCTTAACTCTATATATGCATTTTTTTCAAGAGTTAAAAATATATTTTACTATTTTATAGAATTTTTAAACTCATAGAAAAAGTATGATTCCCAATTTGTTTCGCAAAGAAATTCGTTGTATTAGAAGTAAAAAAACCATAATAATGACAAACCTCTTATCATTTTGGTTTCTTTTTATTCTTAATAACGAAATAAAATCTTCAATGAATTGCGATTTGTGAACAGTTTTTCATTAAGGTTTTTGAGAGTTGTTCATTCTCATTGTTTTTTTTTTAATTTCAAACATTTCAAGGCTAAATTCAATAGACTTCTGGAACACCCAAATACGTTTGTCAATCCAATCATTCTCCACTTACCCCACATTTTATTTCTATTTACAGTGCATCAGGGTCTTTGGCTTCACGGATTCGGTACGGTGGTATTACCGATCGGTTTTCGAACGACAACGAGACCATAAGCAATTGAGCATGAAAGTGGTGTGCTTGATTTTCGAATTCCTGACAGTGGTACAACTACTGCTGGTCGAAACTCAGGTGAGTGTATGGATGGATCGATCGATTGCCCACCCACTTGTCGAAGCCGCATTACGTCAACCCGAAGCAATTCGATTTGGTTGGAATGGATTGGGTTGGATTGGGAACTGCGAACTATTTACGAATGCAAGGTCAATTACCGCGACCAAATTAGTCGCACTCTCGTTTTTTTTTTCGTTGTTGAGTTGAGGGGGTTCTCCATAGGATAGGTAATATATTGTTTACCTTGAGCTTGAGGTGCAGAGCGGTTTGTATTTCCGCATGATTTGATGGGAATGTTTCGGTTTTCCATTTTTGAATTTTCCGATTTGCCATGACCTACGTCTGATTTCAAGTGAGGCAGGCATTCAATACTAGCCGATTTATTGGCACCTCATTATGCAAAGCTTGTGTGCCAAATACGCTCTAAATCATCGATTGTGTTGGTTTATTTATTCCCACTAATTAAAGCTGTAAACCTGGTCATTTAAATAATTCAGCGACACAATTAATTCACTAATAGGCTGAAAAACAAATCTCTTGATTACCCAGAACATCTGGTTCTCTCAGCTGAATGATAATAGTTTCCTGTTTTGTCTAAAACATTTAAAAAAATCCGAAAATTAAGTGAATGAATTTAGTAGCAGCATAAATGATCTATTTTGTTGTTGGATTACCAAATATGAGTACCGGTTTATGTTTTTATTAAGAAAATGACGCCAAGAATTTGAAAACGAGTCATTGAACTAATAAAACTTTTTGGACCTGTCGTTCATTTCGAATCTCTTTCTAAGGTCAGAATGGCTTTAAAACCGACACCAGGCAAACCAGGTACTTAAATAAAATTTCTGAAGACATGTGTACTCTTCCACTTTGTCTTTTATATAAGTGTAAAATGTTTGGAACATACATATTAATGAAATCTTAAGATTGATTTTAAAACTTAAAAACAATTTTCACTAAAGTGAGCCCATAATTCTTTTTTTTTGAAGACTTTTTTCAAAAATTATTAAAATATCATACAATTTTTAACTATAGTAAAATAGATTTCTAAATTTCATACACAAAATGGAAAGTTTTTTTATTTCTTTTATCGAAGCATATTTAAACGCTAGCAATATTCATTATTTTAATTTGCTTCGATTTTTCTTAATTAAAGAGTTAAGTATCTATCATTCATTACTTGCATACAGCTCAAAATGGATCATGATCGCGTTCTAGGAAAATACAAGTAAATGTATGACATTTAATCTTTGTATGACTTGGCCCATTTACATGATTGACTCAGCTCTGAGCATCAGTACTACTCTACTTCCTATACCGGAAAATGTCCAGTTTTATGGGCTCTTGCAGCTGCAGGGCGTTGGTGAAGAGGTTATGGCAATTGGTGGTCGGTCCTCGACAGACGTCGAAGCCTATTTTAGACTGGGACGGATGCAGGGATAGGGATCCGCCGGATCGGTCGGCGAAAAGCGTGAGTTATTTATAGTGCGGCGTCGCGTCGCCTGGCGTCGCATTTGGAACTGGAGCTGGGACCGTTCCGACCGAGCCGCATAATGGATGGTGTACGTGTACCATGGTACTTTCCTCGGGGATCACAATACGAACGCAGACACGAAACTGTCGAGAGCAATGACACTTCAAATAAAAAGCGGCGACATGTCTGATTTATAGTGGTTGGCGATGGGAGGGCTCGTTGAGGGCGCAGATCGCATGTCACACAGTCGACCCGTAAAAAAAATGGAAACTCTAGACCGCATCGCTTACCTGTGCTTCCCATTCTTTCAGAGTGGTCATGTCCAGGAGGCGAAGTGGGAGATAAGGGACGCGATGGGTCACCATCGCCACCATCATCATCATCACCATCCGCATCAGTATCACGGTTCGCATTGGGTGGACGGGCGGCGGGTGCACCGCCTGCGAATGCCGCAGCATGAACGATGGAGTGGGCGGCGGAGATCGCTCAATCACCAGCAGCCCTTCAGCCGGTGGTCACAGTGGTCTCCATGCGACGAGGAGTGCGTCAAGCGGCGGGAGCGGTTCTGCAAGGTGAAGCGCAAGTGCGGCCACACCAAGCACGTGGAGCAGAGCAAGTGCCGGCAGTAAGTATAATAAATGATTATAAATAAATTATAAAATAAAGCTCTCCTCATGCTCTTTTTCATAGTCATAGTTTTAGGTGCATAAACGGGGTCAAAACATTTAAAAATATATCAAAATGCATTTTTACTTATTGTTACTAAAATTCTTTGTTTTACCTATTAAAATGTTTTTCCACTCATTTCCATGTCGAAAAATATTGATTTTTATTTGCTTAAATCATTAAATGATCATTGGTCATAAAGAAATTGATAAATAAATTACTTTCCTACTAGATGGTAAACAATCACAAAACATTATAACTAAAAATGTTATTACATTTTGTCCAAACACTTAAACTTATTTTGTGGAAATGTTTCTACATAAGTTTATTTATTGACTTATTTTTAAATCTATTTAGCACAAAAGTACATGTGCAATAACGAGTATGTCTATTCTTAGCATTAGTTCACACAAATATTAAGAACACTTTTTAGGCCATATTTTTTTATAAGTTTGTTTATTCTTAACGAGCTCAAATTTTGGGCTGCGTCTCCCTTTACACTGGCTAGCATTTACCTGTAAAATTATGACTTTAGGGAACTCGATTTTTTAAATAGCAAACTAAAGTGTGTGTTTCTATTTAATAGTTGTCATCCTGCGCCACCTATAAAATGGCAACAGCCGGTTATTTTGGACGATAGCCACATCCGCGAGAGAAACCAGCCACAGCCGCAACCACCACCACCAGCACCACAGCCTCAATTGCCACCGCCACCACCCCCATCGATAATCATAAATGCCGCGGCTGCGGCGTCAAGTGGTCCCACCGTGGATTATAGATATACTCAATACAAACCGCCACCGATTTCGGTACCAACATATCCACCAACACATCCGCCAATTTATGCACCTACTTATCCTCCCACTCATCCACCCACAAATCCACCAACTCAGCCACCAACTCATCCACCAACTCCTCCACCAACTCCTCCTCCCACGCCATATCCGAAATTCGTGGAGGATATTCGTCATACGCCTCGTTATCCCGGCAAGGATATGTACGTCGAGGAGGACGTGGAGGACGAAGCTGAAGAAGATTCCATTAGCTCTGACGAGCAGGGTGACTTCTTTGTGCTCAAACATCATCGCCACAGAAGACGGCAGAACCATAGAAAGCCATCCCACAGAAAACCCCCAAGGGAGGACTATGATGACGATGACTTTGTGGACTTCAGCGAAAGAAAGCCACTGAGACCCAGAAATTTGGGCGAGGACACCAGTGTGGAGGGTGATGTTTTCCAGTACGAGGATTTCGATCTAGAGCCTGACACCATCTACGCGGATTCGGAGGAATCAGACACCGAATTCCGCAATATCAGCTGGGTGCAGCCACCAAAGGATGGACTAGTTCTCAGACGGAGGAGGGTGTATTCCAAATGGAGTCGATGGACCAAATGTTCGCCGAAGTGCACAACCAGGAGATATAAGTAAGTTGTAAAAAAAAAATTAATAACATAATTATACTTATTGCATTTTAATATTAAAATACATGCATGAGTAAGTTAAAATGAACATATAAAATCAACAAGAATTTATCTGTCAGATTTAATTAGACAAAATATCTTTTATTATTTAAATTCTTCTGTACAAGAACTAATCAGTAAATTTAATATTTATGAATAATTTTTATTTTTTCTTCATAAATTCCTATAAATTGCAATTGATGATATCGCGGAATTTCCGTAATCGTGCAATTACCAGCATTTTCCTAGAACACAAAGAAAGCTATATAGATCAAAGAATTTTCTTTCTTAAAAAGAATTACCCAAAAGTGCCTTAATAAAATCAGATTTTAATGCAATTAAAATGCATCATGTTCTTTAAACAATAAAGTCGCTAATTAAATCATTTCTAACCTGCAGAAAATGCCGGATCAGTGATCAATGTGGAAGGGAGGTTCTGCGGGAGATCGCCTACTGCTACACGGAGGGCAGTTTCTGCCAGCAGTGGCTGCAGACACAGTTCCAGAAGACACCAGCCTTTGAGACCAGACCCGGATCCGGCTCCCCGGCCAATGCCATGCGTAGGATGCAGTCCGAGCAGCCGGAAGTGTCCATGAATGACCTGAACTACATTATGACGGGAAAGGGCTATCGTGGAAAGGAGTACACCCCACTGAAACTGAACTGCGGCATAGTTCGCAGTGGAACTGGCCGAAGGAGCATGTCCAACATGCTGAAGATCATCGGAGGACGGGCGGCGAGGAAGGGGGAGTGGCCATGGCAAGTGGCCATCCTGAATCGCTTCAAGGAAGCCTTCTGCGGGGGCACTCTCATTGCTCCAAGATGGGTTCTCACCGCCGCCCATTGTGTGCGAAAAGTGCTCTATGTTCGCATAGGTGAGATTAATGGGAAATCTAAATATCAAAATTGGAAAGCTATATGTCTTATCCTCCTGACAGGCGAACACAACCTTAACTATGAGGATGGCACGGAGGTGCAGCTCAGGGTGATGAAGAGCTTTACACATCCCAACTTCGATAAGCGGACGGTGGATAGCGATGTGGCACTGCTCAGGTGGGTTATAGTGACTATTAGATACCAGTTACTCAGCTAACCAATTTCAATACTAAATATGACCCCTGAAAATAATCGGGTCTTATGTGGCGCCACCTGCCGGTCAATTTACATTTATGCTAATAACTTCTAGAATATTGGTCCGATTTAAAATATTTTGAAAGGTTGATTACATATTGACCAAATAAGCATATAGAGCTTAATAATATAATAATTTGATTCGACAGACCAGTTGCATACTTTTCAACGAATACAATATATGTACCTTTTCGCTCTGCTAATATCGGTTGCAAAATTATTACAAATTTTAAACGCTGACTTATATTGACTATTTTCTGCAGATTACCCAAGGCTGTAAATGCCACCACTTGGATTGGATACTCCTGCCTGCCGCACCCTTTCCAGGCGCTGCCCAAGAACATGGATTGCACGATAATTGGATGGGGAAAGCGGCGCAACCGGGATGCCACTGGAACCAGTGTGCTCCACAAGGCCACCGTGCCCATCATACCGATGCACAATTGCCGCAAGGTTTACTACGACTACACCATCACAAAGGTACTTATGGGCGTAACCGCACTTTTTATAGTGCACCCAGTAATTTAAATCTAAACTATATCTTACAGAACATGTTTTGCGCTGGGCATCAGAAGGGTCACATCGACACCTGTGCCGGAGATTCGGGAGGTCCTCTTCTGTGTCGTGACACTACGAAACCCAACCATCCGTGGACCATCTTTGGCATCACCTCGTTCGGCGATGGATGTGCACAGCGGAATAAATTTGGCATCTACGCCAAGGTGCCCAATTACGTGGACTGGGTGTGGTCGGTGGTCAACTGCAATGGCAACTGCCAGATGTAGTTGCATGTCGGTGGGTACTTAGTAGTCGCGGATTTGAGTCCGTCAAGTTGCAGAGGCTGTGAAAATCTAATTTACACTTTAAGTGTCCGATCCGTAAGAGAAATCTTCGCTTGATCACCATGTCACAATTCAAAATGTGCTCATTTTACGATCCTAAAGCTAAATAACTAGAAGTTAAAGTGGAACAAAGTTGTAAACGTAGACAACCAAATATTTATGTAATTAAATCATTTAAAAGCACCTACTAATTAAAATTCTAACTCTCGCTGGGGTGACATTTTTGTTTAAGCCTTTTATAATGTACATAACTTATTTTTATATGTCATATGTTAAAAATTTATATTAATCATCAATTCTTTTGTAAGTTAAATATAATTTAAATTTTATTAAGGGCAGACAGGAATCTAAAATGGCCAGTGAAATAATAAATAAAGCTGAATGATTAAGGCCATAAGAACTGTAAATAATGAAAGTTTCAACTCAACAGGTTGATTCGCAAAATTCGTCAATTAAAATAGCTAGCATCTGCAAATTAAAACCTAAAATACTCAGATCGAAGCATAAAATGAATAAAAAAGTATCGAACTAGGCCCAAAATCAATGTAAAAATGGAATAACATTATTTAGCAAAGGACTCTTTCCTGATAGGCGTACCAAAGATTCACAGATATGTACATTACTTATTAGTTTATTATATTGGTGTTAAATGCTGCACAGTTTTGCTTCCACAATAAAACTATTTAACGTGATCCCTATACACTTTCTTCTTTTTTACTACTACGAGTACACAATGGATTATAAAAACAAACGATCACAATAGAGAGGTGAGTGCGTGGGCACACATGCAAATAATGTATCTGTATAAAAACATTTCGTATAAAGAGCTACAAGAGTGGTTTGGACATAGAAGCCCTAACAGATGGATCTGCATCCCAGTGGCCTATCCTTCGCTTAGAACATAGTGCAGGGCTACGGACGCCAGGAGAACCAGCAGGGCCACCGCGATTCCCACCATGTAGAGGCTGCGCGAGAGTTCTGGCTTTGGCATCGAACTGGGCATGATGCGGGAATCGTCTGTGCGATCGTTGCCTGCATTCGAGTCGTCCGGCAATCCTTCAGCCTCCACGGAAATGGTCTCTGGGTCCAGTTCCACGTCCAGAATTTGTTTGGCCTGGGCCACCACCACAGTGGGAGCTTCGCCACGGAACAAGTACTCGGAGAACTGCACCACTGCGCCGGTCGAGCTGCTGGTTCCCTCAGAAGGCAGACTGAAGAACACCCGCCTGGGTGGCTCACTGATGTACAATGCCTCGTTGGTCACATAGGGATCTGTGAGGCCGTCGCAGTAGACTTGAATACGTGTAATCAGGGAGCGCAGCACATCGTCGCGCAGGAAGCGCTTTACATCAGCTATACTGTTTCGGGGACTGCAGAAGACCTTGGTGGCAATGATGCCGCTCATGCGCAGTGTTCCATTGAACTCGCGCACCTTGATGTCCGTCGGTTTGCTCAGCTGGCATTTCACCGGCAGCACGATGCTGGCCCGAATGGGGTCACCACCACCGATTGCCCCATCCGAGGCGAGCTGGGGCAGGGAATCCGTGGCATTGCTGGCGGCCGAGGTTGACGCACCACTCGTCGACGTGGGCTTCAGCTTGTCCACTTTGGTCTTTTTTTTTTTTATATAGGCGTGCAGATCGATGGTGTCCTCGACCACCTCGTTCTGCAGGAATACCTCACTGGCCAGCAGGTTTTTGCGCACCGAGACTATAACATTCTGGAACTGATCTTCGATGTTGACGCGTCGCGTTGAATCCAATATGGGCAGCACGTCGTCCAGATCGTAGCTGCACTCCAGCTGAATCCATTCGAAGGGCTTGTCCACAAATCTGTGCTCCATGTTGGAGAAAGTGCCACCGCTGTCAAAAGAAATTCACGTCTTTATTTTCTGTTAAAACAAAACAGCTTGAGAACAATCAAACTACCATATAAACATTAACAATCCTAAAGGTTTACTAACACATAAAATGCATTCCAAGAAATAAGTAAACGTAAAGCATAGGAAGTGATTATTTGACACTGAACAGAATAAGTTATGAAAGTAGTTCTCAACTTGTTAGTTACCATATGATGCATTTTATGTTTGCCGTAAAGTACGTTTTTTTGCAATGTCTAGTTTTAATTTGTAAGCGATTCGTTTGGTGAAAGAAAGAATACAGAGTGAGACCCGTATCTGTGATCAGGGGTTACGATTGCGATACTCACTTTCCATAGCTGTAATTTTTGCAGAGCACTTTCTTGTCGGCCAGCGAATACGAGAGGAATACGAAGTCAGTCTGTGCAATATCGGTGGTGTAGACGCCAAACGTGCTGCTGCTTTTCAATAGTAAGCTGAATCATGGATAAATACATCATTTAGGATTGATCTGGGTTCTATATTTTTAAGTACTCACTCGTAGATATCTGAGAACAGCTTTTTGGCGTTTTTAAACTCGGGACTCTGCTCATTGACCACATCGGATCTCACTGAAGATACAAATATTCCTGTGAAGAAAATATGATTAACAATCAATTGACATTGCATGCTTTTGGGGGTTCCTAGTTCTTTTATTAATAAAATCTATAGTCAAATCAGCTTCAAATGTTTTACCACAAAATTTAATTTTAGAATTCTAACATCTTTAACTAATGGATTAATCAAGAGATTTATGGTGTGAAGCAGTGCTTAGTTTAAAACCTATAAAATTTTAAAAGTTTCTGTGCTTTTGAAAGGCATCCTGAGTATATATCATATATTCATATTTAAATAACAAATGAATAAATTACTATTGTTAAGTTCAATCAATTCTATATGGCAGCAAATCAGAATAAGAAGAACCTATTATTATATTTCATATATCAGGATATTGATTGAGATTTTCTATTTTAGTCTTGTAACAAATGTTTATATTTTTGAGTACTTTAATGCTCCCTACTTTCTGTTCCTAAACCGTTTTCCGATCAATCTAAATTAATTAGCCCTGCATTTTCGATTTATAGTTATGACGCGACTTGAGTGAGCAAGCGACATATACTATATAATTTCTGGAACACCCCCTGCTATCTTTTAAGTACATCTTATAAATAATATTCCCTGGCATTCTACGACTTCTGGGTGGGGCAGATAAAACTCTTGGGGTCAGCACGCAAACCCACCGATGACGTCAAAGGATCCGGGACACATTTTGCTGGCGCTCAGCCACTGGGAAGCCAACGCCTGTGAGTTGATGTCCGAGATACTAAGGCGTACGTCTGCAAGGTCCTCCACATCGCCATCCTCCTCGTTGTTTCTGGCCAGGTGGACCACGACGCTCTTGGTCAAGTCCGCTTGCTATCGAACCCAAATCGGATGGGATCGCAGGGGGATATAGAGATATAGTTGAGCGGGGGAACCAAACAAATCGACGTGGCGGAAATAGCACTTACATGGCCCACGATTATCCCGTACGAGAACTGGTTCTCCTGTGCGCATTTCTCCAGGTACAGCTCATCCGATTTGCTCAACAGCACTGTGCGCATCTTAAAGTAGGTTGTTTTCTTTAAATTTAATGTTAACTAAATTCGGTCCAAAATGACCAATTTATCAATGTAGCAATAGTGTGACCGTATCGGTAAACGGCTTTATTTAGGAGCAAGTATGCGATGTATGGTTGTGGTAGATATTCTTATCGATGTTTAACAGTGGCTTTTTCTAACGAATCGATCATCTCTAGGAAATCCGTTATTTTTGAAAATTGTAATTAAAGGTTGAATGTGGAGGTGTTCGATTTTCATTACCATTCAAAATAAACATAATTTAAATATCTTGTCTAATGAGATGTTTTATTTAAATTTCTTTTTAATACCAACGTGTACATTTCTATGTTGAAGTTTTTTTGAATTAAATGTAAGTGCTATTGAACACTGAATCGCAGATAGTATTTATTTTCTTCAGTAAAGTTTTTTGGTAATGGCGAAAATTATTTTGAATCACCTTCTTGTTGGTTAAATAAGTCTTAAAAATTTGTTTTTTTTTTGCAGCCTTTGTTTAACTTTGATAAATTTAAAATATTTAGAATTTGATTATTTCATATTTTATTGAATGTTAAGAAGTCCCGTAGAATAAACTTAAATCTAAGATTTCATAACTTTATTGTGATAGAATTTATTCGAATTAGTTTTACATAGCCCGCGCTTGAATTTTTATATGATTAAATAAAAGGCTAAAGTGTTTTTCTTTCTAATCATTACCTACCCCAGTCAAGTTATTTAAACTTAATTTACCTCCGTGGCTCATGGATGTATGTAGTCCCCTTTTGGCAGGTTCTTCAATTAAGACTCCATCTCTACCTCCATTTCCATTTCCAACTCAATATCCATCTCCACATCCAGCTGCAGTGCATCTGCTGCCGTGGGGCGATTACGCACGAAATCTGGCCAAGAGCGGACCCCATAAGTACGGCTCTGTGCCACCCAAATGGTCAAGTGATCGCCGGACTATGGCGCGAACGGACGCGATCGGTAATCGAATTAGGTAAACAAACACTCAATAAGGCGGGCGTACGTTGATAATGTGTGCATAAGCAAATAGGGGACGGGTCCTCTGGATGGAGAGGGACGGGATCTGGGATCTCGATGACCAGGTTGCGATTGCGGCGGCGATGACGGGCGAAAAGTAAATGAAATTTCATTTAGGTGGTCGCCAACGGCTGCGGACCATCTGCTTGTGTGAATGCTTGATTGTTGAAGTGCCACTCGATGGGGCGAGGGCGCACGCTACTCGCAGGGTTTTAGCACTGACGAAAATTACTCTTGAAATTGTCCCCAAATCAATACTTTTGCATTGTAAAATATTATCATTATTTTTTGTCCCATCTAATATGTTTTATTTGTCATTTTAAGTTAAAAGTTTATAAGCTACAAAATTGCATTACTCTCTTCACAACTGAGTTTAACATTACTTCATGTTTCCATTTAACACTTGATCAAATATGGATATTATTTAATATTTATTTAAAAATATTGGAAACTTAAAGACTGATTCTATCAAATATAAGTGTGAAAATGTTATAGAAAATCAGATACTTAACAATTTTTACGTTTTAGTTTTTATTTTAAATAAAAATCTTATAAGGAGTTATACAAAAAATATAGTATTTAACAAACTATAATTTTGACGTATATAAGAGAATTTCATTGATCGTTACAACTTCTTAAAAGAAAATATATTACACAATGTAAAACTAATAGTTATATTTTCTGACCGTGTAGCGATCGGTATCCAGATATTATTTACTTAGTAAATTATTCCTGTTCGATTGTTTGCGTTTGCTCTGGATCTCTGGCATGAGGGCACTCGAACGTCATCGTCAGCAACGTTCATTCATGATTTGCCTTTCACAAATCGGAGAAACATATATGTGCGAGTGTCTGGCGCATTGTGCACTTTGCATTCGAAGTTCGAACAGACAAATAAATACAAAGGCAGTTCTGATCAGCTTAGTGAGACATCTCATTATCGCCAGGTGAGTCGGAAGACCATAATACTATATGGTGCCGTACCGTTTCACATCCAGATTTGTGCACCTCGTCTTCTCATTCCGGAATCAATCCAGGTAATTGCTTTTTAACTCGGCATTCAGCTTTCAGCTTTCTGCTTCCAATCCCGCAGCCATTCCGGGAGCCAGTCAATTCGTGGGCTTTGATGCAATTTGGCTTCTGTGTGAGCCACTCTGCCATTTGGACCCTGTTCTGTGTGGCTCGCCGATCACGCCATGTGTAGTTTAGTTGCAGTTTCGATTCGCATCGGATTGCCTTGCCCAGGCAGCGCATCAATCATCCATCACGCACGAAAGACAACGAACCAGCCCGGCAGAGCAAACCTGAATGGCAAACGCCCCACGCCATGCATGCGATTGTATCCAAGGTTCAGGTTCTGGCAGGAATTTGGGATGCAATTTGGCTACCTCGCTGAACTTGGTCCCCGATTAAAATACCTTTCTAAAAAGTTTGCAGAGGCCTTCAATTGAAGGTTTATTTCTTTTGTGAAATTCTTTTAAACGAAATGGTTTTCTAATTCTATTTTACAACATTTAAGAAAAGTATTTAGGGGCATTATTTTAATCTAAATGATAAACATCCAGTTATTTATATTTTTCTAAACATTTCTTTGGCATGATTAACAGTTGCTGTTTCCAAAGATCTAACGAAACCATAAGCTTACCTACATTTTTGGCAATACAAATTAAATTATTTAATTTAAAAGCCCTGTTATTTTTCTATTAAATGTCGATAATTTGTTTATTTAGGACGATCATTATTTAGAACACACTTTGTAAACGCTGTTGATTATTGCTGATAAGTTTTATATAAGTTTTCTATTTTATATATTATTAGTTAATATTAAAGACTTTTCTGTTAACATATAATTTTGGTTTAGAGCTCAATTCTTAATTGATTTAATTGATTGAAGTTGTATTGTGACTATGTATTTACTTTTGTCAAAACGTATTAAACGCCTTTTAGCCGTGTTGATATATTTTACACATCAATTAATCATGACCTTGTTTATTATGTTTTTTTTTTAATACTGTTAAATATATTTTTTAAAGAACAGTCTTTTTCTAGGTAATCCGAGATAAAACAAAAACATTAAAAAAATTCTTGAAAACTACAATGTTTTTCAATTTTCAATAAATGCTAATGATTATTTATATTCATGCTTGTTTAAATGGGAATAGACTGTGAACTCAATTTTAAATTGAAGTGGTAATCGTGTATTGGTGTTTGAAAGTGCCTACTTATTGGGGCCATGGACTCGGCGGTAATGTTACCGAAAATTAAGTCCATTAGTCAGCGCAGAACATAAAGATTTAAAAGGTCTTAAATGTTACTATTTCAACTGCACGGTGAATTCCATTAATAACTATGGTAAATAAGGAGTTAAGTGCAACTAAAGGTTGACTTCTAACGCCCAATGTCCAAAGTTGATTTGTTGTAGCAAGAACAGAAAAAAGAGGCTTCCCCAACTCTTCTTCTTCTGCTTAGTCTTCTTCTTTATTTTTCCCCAACTCTCTCTTTCTCACTCTCTTGGTACCTCTTCTTCTTGCCAGTGTTTATACGAGTTTATAATTGTTTGATTTGTGTGCGCGCAGTGCGAGCAAATAGTTGTCCTGCTCTCTCATGCAAGAGCAAGAGAGAGCGAACGATTTCAACGGCCGCCATTATGAAAGTGCGGTACTCGCAAACCGGTTGGCGATTCAAAAAACCACTCAAAACCCGAGTGAAACGGTTCGAGTGGAGTGGAGTGACCCGGGTGACCAGGTGAAATTCAAGCGCTCATTGTGCTGAGAGCAGCTTTCGCGTGAACAACGTTTCAACGGAGCGCAGTGTTCGGAAAAAATTCTAAAAAAAATTGTAAGGAAAAAAGCAGTAACGTTTTCTAACTGTTTCTGTCGGGATCGGCTCGCGTCTGTGTGTGTGTGTTTGTGTGTGTGAGTGAGCAGCACGCTATGAATCTAATTGACCGCATTGCGTTTCCATTTCCGTTTCCGCTCGAACTCGCGTTCTCTATAATCGATACTTCTGCCTTGAATTTACAACATCTGTGACTGTGATTGTGACTGTTTTCTGTGCTCCACTTGCTGGAAAAATAATACCCACGATAACAAAAAAATATAATAACAATAAATAAAGGCGAAATTGATTAGAGCGATTCATAGACATGTTGATTGAGCCGTCTTTAAACCGTGACCTTGGCTCGCTTACTGTCGCTAATTCTGGCCTCTCGGCCGCGCATTGGAAAATGGAGCCCCATCCCCAACGCATCACATCGCTGGCCCCTCACGCTTCCAGTGGTAAGTGAACCCCAGCCTTAAGTGATCAGGAGTTAATTAGCCGACGGCAAAGCTAGGCTAGGGTGTTACCGAAATTATATACCGCTGTGCTGAAACTGATAACATGTAAATGGAATTAGGTCAAAGGTGTAATATTTCATGTGTCGAGAAAGCCATTAAGTTCGAATCAAACATTTAAATTTTAGTGTTCAATCCCCTACGGTTAAAAATCAATTGGATTCAGAAACCAATAATTCATATATTTTGAGGAGCAATTTAAGCGTTTTTATTGGAGCCAATAATAGAATATAATGTCAATTTGTTTCAACAAAAAAAATATAATAATGTTTTTGACTATACTAACAAATATACATAATATTTTAAAGCGATGAATTTTCATTCACGAGTAAAAAGTGTATCGGATTAACGATTCGGTGTATAAATTACATCAGATCATTTTCGGAAAGGATAATGTATATTCCTAGTTCTTCTAAGTTAAAAATCGTTTTTATTAAAGACTTTTTAATGTTTAGTATTACAGAACAAATTACAGAAGAAATGAAACTACAAGTGTTCATCCTAAGTCCTTTTAAAAATGAAACCTTTTCCTTAAAATAACACGTTTAAATATTCCTTCTTATTTTAAAGTTATATTTTTCGGTTATTTTAATCAGTTAAATAACTTACTAAGTGTAATACATTAAATTGAAAACTAAAGCTGTTGTCTTGTCAAAACCATTACCAAGAATAATTGAGTTTAGAGTGAGTCTTAAAAAAGTTTTTTTCTAGGTTCAAATCTATAAATTAAATAAATAAAAACTGTTACGCATGTCATATTACCAAGTGCGTGTCTCATTCTAGTCCCATTTCCTTGCTTTTCAGCTTTCTATACAAAGATAAACAAAACTGGTCCTCATTTGATGAGCGGCACAATTGATTAAGAGCCCGTACACAAATACATTTATATATACTCAGTTAGGCACGACTTAAGGTGTTCATATTTTTTTAAAAAATATTTACTCGACAAACAACAAAAGTGAAACGCGCATTTAAAACGCTAATTGACAATTTGAGCGACGAGTTGCCCAAGCGGAATGATACATGTATGTTTTTTAAGCAAAGGCAAATATAATATTCTGTCGAATTAACGTAATACACAGTTGTTTTTCAGCCAGCTGAGTACATATATTTTAATTTTCGTCATTGTGTACTGGCACAGTCTGTCGTTTCAATTAGCTTTGATAAATCTGCCCCGCGATTCAGAAGATTCGTATTCGTTTGCGTGTCGCCACCATTTTGGGCGATTAGAGCGTCGATCGTCGATCGTCAAATGGTATTTGTTGGGGGAAATGGGAACGGGGATACAGTTAATATACAGAGTCGTAGAAACCCATCAGTCATTTCGGTTCAGTCAACACAATTAACGGTTAATTTATCATAATTAACCATTGTGGCCGGGACAGCTAAAGCCACAATATAATGACAATGGCCAATTATCATTCAATTCGTTCAATTGCAGTAGTGGCAGCAGCAGCAGCAGCGGCAGCGGCGGCAGCAGCGGCGGCGGGATCGGGATCTGGAGCTGGAGCGGGTGTGGGTGTGGGTGGTGCGGGGGCCTCCACATCGCCCACATCTGTGCAAATACCGCACGGCGGCTTTGGCGGCGGCGCCTCTGGAGTTCCGCCGGGATCAGCCGGATCGACGGGGAGCACCCTCAACACGCTGATGTCGCAGCACCGCCTCCTGGAATTCTCCCGATTCGGCGGACTGCGTGGCTACGACATTGCCCAGCACATGCTAACGCAGCAGGGTGCTGTCTCCAAGTTGCTAGGTGAGTGGCGAACCCCTTCTTTCCCATTCGTTCCGCCATCAGATAACTAATAGGCACTTTGTTTTCGATTTGTTTGCTAATTTTAATGATAAACATGTTATTATCCTGCGAGCAACCCATCCCCATCCCCATCCTCCTGCTTTCCGAGTTATCCCTCGTGTGCGCAGCCGTGTAATTTGGCCACTTAAAATTGCATAAACTCCTTGCTGGCGGTGGCCAAAACGCGGCTGGCTCATTAATCAAAATGCGGCTTATTCGAAGGCTTGTTTTCCATAGTGGTGGTGGTTGGTGCGTGCTGTCCTTGCACTGGAAAGAAAATATTAAACAAAATATATGCAAATAAAATAAAAAACACAAGTATGCAGAAGAAAGAATAGAAAGTATAATAGATAGAAATTAACTTTTAATCGCTTTTTATTTTACCAAAATCAATCATATTATTTATTCGTAAAAACTTAATCTCACTTAACTTAACCAACCTAAAAGAGTGTTTAGATTATGTTAATGATAGCATGTTCTCACATAACCTAATTTGGTATATAAACTCTTAAACTTTTCTAACTTAAACCTGTTTATAACTAGCAAATACACGAAAAACACACTTAAAATATATATCAATAAATCGAGTTATTTTGAGGTTTTCTGGTTTAAGATCTTAAACTTTTTTCTTTAAACATTTTAGGCAAATAATTGACAGGCAAAACTAATTGCTAAAAGTAAAGAAATATAATATATTCTCTTAGTTCTCTAAAAAATCATTTAAGTGTGATTGATTAGCAAACTATAGTAGGCAACTGGGATAAAACAAATACCAAATCTAATCAAATTGACCCATGAAGAACCATTTAAATGTGATTTAATTTTCTCTTTTGATCAAAAGTATGGTGATATTTTTTCCCAGTGCTTGTACTGAGGTACCAGGTAGTGTTTCCCCTTTTATTTCTTCAGCAACACTTCATGTTGATTGGGCAAACAGATAAAGATATTAAAAACAAGGGATAAGCCTGGCTGCCAGCCAATAGCCCACAACAGATGGATTGCCAAAATCGCGATCGCATAGTCATAAATCGATTGTCTCATAATTTTGCGCTGTTGTGCTCTGGTTTTTGCAGGCTCGCTGCGACCACCAGGCTTAATTGGTGGCTCAAAGCCCAAGGTGGCCACGCCGACGGTCGTCTCCAAGATCGAGCAGTACAAGCGCGAGAATCCGACGATCTTCGCCTGGGAGATACGCGAACGCCTGATCTCAGAGGGTGAGTCTCCATTCAGATAATTGCAGCTAATCCGGTGGTTAGTCCGGCCCAGATTGATCGCTGATTGATCGGCGGCCGCTTTAAGCTTTAATCTCGCGATCTTAAATCTGACTTGGATGGTTGTTGGTAATTGCGTAATCCCGCCTTGCAGGTGTCTGCACCAATGCCACGGCTCCCTCGGTGAGCAGCATCAATCGCATCCTGCGCAACCGGGCCGCCGAGCGAGTGGCCACCGAGTTCGCCCGCACCGCCGCCTACGGCCTGTACCCGCCGCCCCCGCATCCCTATGGCAGCTTCACCTGGCATCCGGCTGGCAATGTCCCTGGTGGCCAGGGCGTCGTCCCCCCGCCGCCACCTCCATCCGCCCTGTGGTCCGTGGCCGCTCCCACGCTGGCCAACCTGCCGCCCAGTGCGGCAAGTGCGGTGCCAGCTCCCACCTGCGGATCCCTGAGCTCGGCCCACCTCATGGCCGGCGGTGCAGGTGGTGGACCCACAAATCGGGCTATTTCACCCGGCTCGGGCAGCCATGACACCCTGGAATCGGCCGACGAGAACAGGCACATAGACTCCGACTACCTGGACGACGATGATGAGCCAAAGTTCAGGCGAAACAGGACCACCTTCAGTCCGGAGCAGTTGGAGGAGCTAGAGAAGGAGTTCGACAAGTCGCACTATCCTTGTGTCAGCACCAGAGAGAGGCTGTCCAGTCGCACCAGCTTGAGCGAGGCGCGTGTGCAGGTAAGTCAGGTGAATGTTGATCACCCAAAAATAAGTAAATACATTCCGCACAGTGCAATGTCTTTAGTCAGAACGATTTATGTTGAAGATGAGATAGTTACAACATTAATTTTTACCTCGTTAAGAGGTGTTTTTGTTTGATATTAACATAAGTACCATAGTAACTCAAGTGTTCATCACATAAACATCGTAAATTTATTAGAGCTTAAAAAGACGTTTGACTATAAAGCGGTAATACCTGCTATTTAATAAGCAATTTATTGGTATAAATCCTGTTAATTATAAGCGATCAAAAAAGTTGAGGGTCTTATACTCTATTATAATTTATGATCACTATAATAAGCATTGCCTAAAATTCAGGCAAATTAAAGAGGATAATCAAAAATTTTTTTTAATTTTTTAAGTAACCCTTTCATCATTTAATCCCCTTTCGATTTTTCACCTTCAGGTTTGGTTCTCCAATCGGCGAGCTAAATGGCGTCGCCACCAGCGCATGAATCTCCTGAAGCGTCAGCGCTCCAGTCCCGCCAATCCGCTGCACTCGCAGCAGTCGAACGATGCGCCGGCCGGTTCGCCCACGCCCAGTAATCACAGTAGTGCCTCCACCTCAGCGCCAGTGGCTACGGTGCCGCCTCCTCAGCAGCCGATGCCCCTGGGCAGCGATCACTCGCCGCAGGCTCCGCCGCCCTCGGTGATGCTGCACCCCCTGCACGGACCGCCAGGTGGCCACCATCACCATCATCCTCTGCATTTGCCCACGCATCCGGCGGCCCTGCAACTCCTGAGTCACTACCACCAACAGCAGCAGCAGCAACATCAGCAACAGCAGCAGCAGCAGCAGCAGCAACATCAGCAACAGCAGCAACTATCACCCAGTGGATGCAATCCTGTGTCCATGGGTGGGGAGAGGAGTGCCTTCCGCAGTCTGGTGAGCTCTCCCTCGGCGGCTGCCTTCCTGGGACTGGCCCGGCAATATGCTGTGGCCGCCTCGCTAACGGTGGCCGAGGAGCAACGCTCCAGATTGCACTACTCCGCAGGGGGACTTACCACAAGCGGAGGTGAGGGAGCAGGAGCAGGAGCAGGACTCGCTGGCGGCTCAACCATGACGGTGGACAACTCGTCATCCGACTCGGACGAGGAGATCAACGTGCACGACGATTCGGATGGTGAAATTGAATCGCCGGCGGCGGCGGCAAAGGTGGCCCGCCTGTCATCCTCCGATGCGCCGGCAATACCGGCTACATTGCAATTCCTAAAGCATGACCACCGCTAGGCGGCAACATCTAATTGAAAACTTGAGTTGTGCGCGCCTCTGTGATTGACAGCAGCAACAGTAATAGCCACAGCAACAGCAACTACTGATTCAAATTGCAATTGTTGGGGATTTGTTGGACTGAAACACGAGATGCGACTATACTTTTGTGGGCAAACAAATCGAAAACCAAAGTTAAAATGCTGCTCACCTACTTGGCTGCGGTTCGGGGTCGCTGGAAAAAAAACGCAACAGCAGCAACATGAGCAACAGCAACAGCAACAGCAACAACAATAATGGGCGACTTAAGATTAGCTGAAATTGTAACTAATACTACGTACGAACACACGCTTGTCCCATTTTAATGCACATACTATATACCCATTGTGTACCCTCTAGTTATGCATAATTACAATACTTGTTCATTCGTCGGCTGCCGACTTACCTCATCACCATTTAAGGCTATAGCATATGCAATATATATCTCTATGTAACTCTAACTTTAAATAGTCCTAAGCCATCTATTTATGAATGCGTATTACGTAAGTTTTAGTTTTGGTTGCGTTTGAACTGATATTTTGTAGAGTAAGTGTTTTTGGCTCAAATCAAAAAGCAACCAAACTCCACTGAGTGAGAAACCAATAAAAAGTGCAAGAAATAAACAACAACTCTTTTGCTTTCTTCCCAAAAAAAATAAAATAAATAAATAACCAGGAAATCGGTTAGTATAGCCTTGCTTTGGTTTGACAACAAAAATACAATTTATTTGTTCGATTTCACGCATAATTATCCGTTCTAAGACACGCAAAAGAACACACCAAACACGGCCGACGAGCATAAATAAGCATTTAACACTCGAAAGCTTCTTAAAACGTTATTAAATATTAATACAATCAATATTCATTGTGTGACCGAACGAAGACAGAAGAAATGCTAACGAAATCGAAATCAAAATCGAAATCAAAACCAAAATACGCGCATAGAAATCGCTTAAATTTCGAACGTAATGGCCAATATGTCCAAATCTGGTAGATAACATCGACATTTTAATTATAACCAAATGAAGCCGCGCGCACACACAGTAAAGACAAACTATAAAAGATGCGATGGGTATTGGATATTGAATGGAATATGGTGGTATATCGAAGGGGTACTCCGCTGACCGATTAAAAATGCCGAGCCAACTAAGCACATAAATCAATGTAAATTATGGTGTTAACAAAAGGCGAGCTTGCAGGCTTGGATTGGATCGGTTTGGATCGTTGACTTTTTTAGGTTGGAAACCGGGTGGATGCGCGTCTTTATTTCTGGCCTGGCCGAGACTTAAATGAGCCGGCCTCTTCTCGGGGCCTTCGCATCTGATAAGCTGGAGCATGGAGCTCTTTCGTGTCGATACTTACAGGGATTTGGGATTTCGGACTTGCGACTTGGGTATTGGGGATTGGGGATTGGGATTGGGGATGGCAACGGCATCGGGTGACGATGTCCACAAATTCAATTTGCTTGGCTTTTTATGAGCATCTCCCATCCGACTTATTCTAATTTAGTGCGGAGCTGCTCGTGAGCATTCCTTTAATAAATTTAAATCACCTTCTATTGAAAATATTTTCACCTCGCGCCCATAAATTATACATTATACGATATTTATACAGTCTGCACCACGGCTGTGGGTCAGCCAAAACAAAATACGAATATGTATATCCGCGGCTCACGCTTATTCAATGGTTTCGTTTAGTGTACTAAATTTGTATTTTGAAGGCCTGGGGATTCCATCAACCTTTTTTGTTTTTTCGAAGAGCGTTTGGCAGGAGAATCCTCCGTTTTGATGGACCAGGGCAAAGTGGCGCTCTCATGAGCGCCATATAATCGCAGTCAAACATTTTTACGATCCACCAACTCCAAGTCGTATATCTACCATCCTCGGCGAGCTGATCAGTTGGCCACTTGATGAGTCCTGGGGCTTGGAGATTGTCCTGCAACTTTGTTGCCAAATGTTTGTGGCCCGCCGTTGGCTCTGAGCAGTTTTTATTGTCTGGGTTGGCGGAAATCGATGAACTTTACCAAGGCTCCAACGACAGATTCGTATTACACGGATAAAAAAAGGTTATTATTTTCAAAATCATAAAGATAAATAAATAACAATATTTGGTTATTATTATTTACATTAATAATTTATCTATAAGCTGGAAAAAAGGGAAAAGATGTAATGAAAAACAAAATAATTTAATTGGTGATCCCAAAGTTCTTTTTAAGATTTCTTAAAAGTACTGAAAAAAATTAATATTTAAGGTTATACAATGTTAGACATGGTGTTTAGTAAATATAAAAATGGAATCTTTGTTGAACTATTATCCTTTATCTTTTAAAGTTAAACTTAAAACATTTTTTTATTTTTAAAGACGATGATTAAAGATGCATATGGAATTTTGTTTTTAATTTATAAGTAAATTTAATTATTGGTACGATATTTTTTTTCCGTGCAGCTGAATCTGCAGGGCTCTACAGGCAAGGAGCCGGTGATAAATCTGTTGGCGAGCCGGCGCAACATTGCCATTGCATACTTCTAAATGGACCATAAACGTGCGAAGTCGCAACACCAGCAATAACTAAAGTTAGTTACGTTTACTAATATGACAACAATGTTGTTCGTGGCCCTTCCCCTTCCCCTTCGCCAGCCGGCGATGCAAATGCGAGTTAACCAGTGCCAGAAAGAGACAGGCGAATATCATTCCCAGATTGTGAATGGGAATGGGTGTCGTTATTCCGCCATTACGTTTACGGCTTACAAAAACAAATACGTCAAATGCAAGGGTCTCCCTGAGCTCCAAAGTCCCCTCCCCGGCAATCAAACACGCGAAAGCAATTAAGTCGCACGGAACCATGGGCTAAAGGATCTGCAATTACATATCGTATGGTTTTCATATATGTAGGCACGAACTCTCTACTTGGAAAATCGAAAAATCAAAGAACTTTTGTATTTTTAAGGAAGTGAATTTGAAAACATTCAATTACAAGAAGGCTTAAGCTTATTTGTAATATAATCAAGGGCCTAAACAAGTTGTTTTGATTTAATTTATCCAAAAGGTAGCTCTAACAATCATTTTGAGCTTATAATTAGCTCTTAAATTATATGTAAATATATCAACAAAGTATTTTTTTTCTAGCCTTTGCAACAATTACCCAGAAAAGTGGTTATTAAAATATGACATACATATTGGCAATTTTTAAATTTAAAGTAAATTTTTAAAAGGGCTTTTAGATATGTCGATTTAAGCACAAAATAAAAGTGCGTGTGTCAATAATGATTACCAAATATTTTTTTTTTTCATTATTTTAAACGTTTTTTGTGCTTCAAGTTGGTTTTAAACACTGCCAATTGCCATATGTTTTTATGTACTTAAAACATAGTCTTAGCTTATAACCTAAAAGCAATATTATAGTTACATATGAGGATCATTAGTCATAAATTGAAAATAATTTTAAGGTATAAGTAATATATCTATTTGCAGGATTTGAATATTTTTTTTTCTATTAATGCTGCACCCATCAAAATAAATTAAAGTGGCTTTGGTCTATAAACTCCTGTCTCAACAAATTGCCTATAAGTTTTTTATACACGAGTAAACTCGTATATATCCAAAGGTATGCCTGTGAAAGATGTTGGGATATTGAAATGCGTGAGAGTGTCGCCATCCAGTCGACTGATTTATGCTCAAACTTAAATGGCCACAATGGCGATTCAGATGACCCGACCCAGGTGTACCCCACCTAGCCCCAAACCCCATCCCATTGGATCCACTCCCTGGTGCCCCGATTGCGAGGGTTCGACGTCAGGGCCTCTGTTAATGAGCCGAGCGATTAAAAAATGTGCATTTGTGTTTGTCCGCTCCTTAAATGAGCTCGAGCTTTTAACGCTCAGCACTAGGTATACAGATTGAGGGGGAATCGGAATCGGATTCGGATTCGGAGGCGGGGACGGAGTGATTTTGTCTCGTTGTCATCTCATTTGGAATTGGGCGATAAGACAAATTTGTTTTCTTTGTTTATAACTTTATGTAGATACAGGTTTCTCGGCTTCGGATGCGCTGCTTTATCGGACATCTTCGACTTATTTCAGATCCCCGTCCTCTGAGCCATGGGTAGAGCATTCGCACTTCGCTAGCGGCTCAGTCTAGAGTTGGTATACATTTAATCTTTGTCGCCTCGCAACTGCGAGAGTCTCCAGTCGCAGCAACAACAAAAGCGGAATTCTGAACATTGATTTAAATTTTGAATTCAAATGTCTCCGTCTCTGTGCTTTCGGTTTTATTTTATTTGGCTGCGGCGGCAGCTGCCGCTGACATCTTCATTAACGAGGAGTGTGATCAAAAGAGTAATGAGGTGTTGATAGTGCCCCGAAAGCGAAGGGGCTTTATGCATTCCCCTTGGATTAATTAGGAACAATGCTGGCTGGCCCATAGCACCGGTCCCAATCGCCAGAAGTTGTTCTAGTATGCCCCCACTGGTAATTGTGGGCCTCTTGTGTCTCCGATCGATTCTACTGTCTTTGAAGTCTTTCGTTTCGAATCGAATCTTTTCAAATCTTTCTTTCGGCGATTCCGCAAGTGAGTCCTAAGTCTGGCTCTGATTCCGATTCTTGTTCGTGCTCGAACTCGAACCCGTATTCAACGCAGCTGGCTGGGCCTTTTGTTATGCCTGAGCAATTTGCATATGATAAATCTGCTTCCATATTTTGTTAAATTGCTGTGCGGGTTTTCTCTTATTGGGCTGGCCAAAACCATTGGCGCGTGGTTGTATTGTAAAGCATCTAATTAGTGGCCGGCTACCGAATTATGACCAATTATAACTATTGATTGATTGTGGGCTATAATCACAGGGCCTCGAAACTCCCGTTGCTGCGGATTTTGATTCCAAAGCAGCTGCTTCTTTCGCATTGTTGTGAAAGTTTATCGGTCAAACCAGAAAGTTATGGAACAAAAAGCTTAAATGGTTGAGATCTTACCCAAAGACAGGCTCTTTAAAAGTTAAGCTTGAAAAAAGTTGTCCACACTCATAGTACTTACTATAAAATCTAATAAACTGTCGAAACAATTCTCCTCCTTAAATGATAGGTTAAAAATTTCAGATATTTGACAAAATTCCAATTCTTAAAATTTAAGTGCTCTTAAAGGGACTTCTTTCGTAAAAATACATTGCTCTTTGAAATGTAAATATCTACAACCAATATCCAAACTTTTTCAAAAAGAAAATAATTAATTGAACTGTTTCATACCTTTATGTTTTTTATTATTTTTAGTTTGTGTAATTGTCCAGCTAAACAAATTGTCTTCTTATTTTTTCAACTAGTTATTTGTAATTTTAAATTATTTATTTTCCATTATTTATATAATTTTATATGTTAGAATCCAGTAATGGAAATTTAAAACATTTTTATCAGTTATGTTCCTGAGTGAAGTACTAAATAGATTTTATTTTCGTTTGTTTTGGGTGCAGAGCGCGGTTTTTACCATAAAAAAGCACACTTCTAGGGTAACTGCCCAGCTAAACAATGTCTAATTAAAGGCGGTAATCGCCGCCAGTCGGACCACTTAGTCCGCGCATAAATCTCGGCCCTCTAATGGAAATGTTCCCCGGCTCCAAATAGGAGGCTGCCACAATTAACCAAGACTTATGACGCTGCACCTGATTAAGATGCAGACCCGGTCCAGTCCTGGCCATCAAACGAGCTCTAAACTACGCCTATTGTTCGGAAAAAAAGAGATGCTCCGATGCCGACTACTACAAAAATGTTAAACGGCTTCTCGGCCAAGATTTATTGCCTGTCCCAAAATCACAGAAGACCCGTTGCTGCCGACCGAGAAATCATCGATCGAGCAGCTCCAAGCGATCCAACCTCTTGTCCAATCTGATCCAGGCCTGCTTTTTTGATGCGGATCGGTGGATCGCATTCCGGCGAATCACGCATAAACGAAGTCACCGTATGTCGCACGCATTAACCCCGGCATTAACGTATTAATGCGCCTACATCGCCCACTAATTGAGCCAGCGACACCGACCTGGCTGATAAAATGGCTTCAACTCCAACTCCGACCCCGACTCCGTCTTTTACTCCTACTTCAAATCCGATCTGGGAATATCCACTTAAACGCGGAGATGCGACCGCGACACTAGCTGCCCCATAATGCAAACAATATGTCTCTATAGGATTTCAGTGGCTTCATTGATTCTTATCACCCCATAAAATACATTTCGTTTGATTATTTGTATTTCTCTCGCTTTTTATAAGCCTTCTCCACTTAAACACGGAAAGAAAAAACGTTTTATGTGAAATATTTTATACAACTTTTATGTAATAAATAATAAACATTTTATAATTGTGTAATGAATATTAATAAATTTTAAATATCTTTTTGGAAAAACAAATTTAAATGAATAAAAATGAATCCCATTGTGGTTAATACGCCTTCGAAATACAATTTATCTTAGTGAGCTAAAAATATTAATTAAGATGATTAAAGCTAATAAATTGCTCATCTTAATTAGGAATTTTCATGTCCTTATTAATTTATTTATTTAACACATTTGATTTTTATGTGTTTATTATATGTGGTACTTTTTAATTGAACAAATCAATATTGTTTTTTGTACAACTTAAGATATTCCTTGAATAAATTATTTAAAGTCTCCAATCATTTGGTATATGTATACTTAATATTGAAATATAACCATGCATTTTTTCTGTGTATCCCCTTGGTTGTTGCCGTTGTGGTTGTCGTTGTCATGCCGCGTGTGTTGTTGTCACCATTGTGGCTCATCGCTGGCTTTTGTGCGCCAACATTTTATTTTCATTCAACATAGATGGCTGCTTTTTATTTGAAGTCGATTTCGGATCGCATCGGATGGGATCTCGGATCGGTTGGGATAGGGTCGTGATGGGGACGGAGTCGGGGACGGGGTCAGGTTCGAGTCGAGTTCCAGTTTGAGTTTGAGTTTGATCGCCAGTGCCGGTCTCCATGCCCATAGAGCGATTCAGAGTGTAATTTATGTCTTTATTTAGTAAAGATTTCGTTTCCTAATTTATTGTGATATCTCTTTGGGCAACGGCAGCAGAAGCCTCAGAGCATCCAGCCCCATCCTCTGTCGAGTGTTGTTTTTGTTTTGTCCGCTTGTCGACACCTTGGCCAACTCGGCGACTCCAACCTCTTGCTCTCATTTGGGGCCGGCTTAGATTGTGGCCATGCGATGATGTTGTTTGTGCTCACCTCTTTGACCGCTCGTTCGTTCCCGTGATTCCCTTGACAGTTTGGATCCGCAGTTGGCCATCATCACCTGTGGCTACTCCTTCTGTCAGGCCCTTTTGGTATCCCCACCCCCATCCCCCCATCCAGACCATACCAAATCCCAGTCCCTTTCCCGATCCACAGTTCCCATTAGGAGCGTGAAGTGATCCCAATTTATCTGCTATCTGCTGATAATGCTCATCGAACAAAGTGAATTAAATTGAATTTGAAAATAGCCGCAAATGAGACGAACAAGCAAATGGGATGACTGAAACAATTTTCTGATTTTAAGTTCTCAACTCCATCAGTTAACCCTAATATGCCCACTGTTAACACAACTTGTTCAAAAAACGGGACTCTTATTTTTCGTGACTAGTTTGGTTTTCTTACTCCAACTATCTGCATAGTTTTTATATTATTATTGAAGACATTCCGATTTTAATTCACTTTATTTGCAGTTAACTCGGTTTAATGTTGATTTCTTTATAACCCGTCTTTAACTACGTGTTGAGTGATGTATAATAAAAGACATTTTTATATTCGAGTAAATTTACAACTTTGAAAGTATTTAATAACTTGATTTTTTTTTAATATTCCCTAAGAGTTGATGTTATACCAGAGCTGTTTAAGCAAATGAATAAATCTTTTCAAATTAAAATTGTTAGAGACTTTAGCAAGCTATGAACAATAATTAAGGCTCTGGATATTAATAATACACGGATTAATATAATTAATTTTAAATTAGTTAGAATCAAATTTAACATCACATTTATTTTTTGACAATAATACTTTAGTTAAGGTTGTTATGAAAGTATGGGCCATATAGGGTTAGTGGTTCTTAAAATCTTCGCATGAAATTGGCGGGCTGGGCACTTGTGTTTTCCCTTCGCAAGTTGTGTGATGTCCTTATTTATGTCCTCGTAATTTATAGATTTTTTATTGCCCGCTGCTCCGGCAGCCAGTGACGTCAGCGTTAAGTTAAGTTAACCTGAATGGGATTGGCCGCGGGCCAATCGAAGACATCTTCATTAGGAAATGCTGCGCGTCCGGATTGAAATTCGCAGTTTTGCAGTGGACCAGGGCCGGGCGACAAGTGCTTTTCCGTGTACCGAATGTCTGCTGGGCTAATTGGATTACGCTGGCCATTGGCCAAAAGACCGCGAGTCTGTCAATTCAACCCGCGAACGAAATGCTTACATAAATTCCGAAATTGCTTGCGGTGCGCATCGATTTAAATGGGCGCGTAGTAGGGGCGGCGGTGGAGGCTGCAACTTGGGCAATTTATATGCAAATTTATTTCTGCTGCGTGCCCACTGTCCAAGTGGCCGATCCGAGATTCAGTCTTTGGAGTGGCGGCCAGGTGATAACGATAGCGCCCCGTAACTATATGACGGCGATTATGATTGCACCTAAGCGATGGCATACTTGGCGGAGGTGGAGGTGGAATATGGTTGTTGTTATGGAGGTGGTCGAAGACTGAAGCTAAACACTCGAGGGACTGAAGACTGAGGAGCGGAGAACGAAGCCCCAAGACCGGAGCAATTTGCATACAAATGTTGAATGCTCGTGGTCGCCTGCGCTTCGTGATTCGGGCGAGATTTCGCTGGATTGGCGATCACCAATGCACTGCGGGAAAACAAGTCACCTAGAACCAAAACATCGATATTATATTTAAAGTTTTTGTATTTTTATATAAAGAGTTGTTTGCCTTAATAAAATTGGTCGATTTAATTACAAGCAAAATAAGATTTCTGGAATCAAACTTTTATTCTTAAATCGAATTCTTTTCAAACCAAGTTTTATTATAAAAACGAGTTACATATATAAACATTTTTTTAAAAATATATAAAATAACAAAATATTTGTTCACTTTTATTAAGAGAAATATAACTGTTTAACGTGTAAGAATAACAAAATGTCTGTAAAATAAGGATATGAATGGATAGAATTTTAATATCAAATAGAATATGAATATGAACAGATAAAATTTTAAAAATTTATTAACTGGCAAGAGCCAAATAGACTAAGATGAATTAAGGCGTAACAAGCTATATCAAAAGCAGACCTTAGAAAATTTTAGAAATTAGAAGCACATATTGATCTCATTTTTGTTTCTTAATATTGGCGAATATATTTAACGCGCACCTTTGATTTCTTTCAGTGCTCCGTTGCAATTAGATGGCTAATTTATGCGATCAGCCTTGGCAGAGTCACATATGTAGAACAGAGTTAACGGTGAGGAGTGCGATCTTCCGGCGACAGCTGCAACTCTCTCTGGGATCTGGGATCTGGAATCTTGAATCAGTGATCGCGACTGTTGGCTCATGGCTTTATTTACGATTCGAAGGCAGATCCAATTCCAATTCCAATGGCTGAGTCCGGAGCCATCCCGATGATTTATCGTGGTGACGGTGCGTTTTATGTTTTATTTGCACGGTGACAATGCGCGACACGGCTAAGGTGACATTTGCATGGGTCGCCACTTGCGACATTAAAGGGCATTCTGCTGTCAGCCCGGCCTGTCGCCTCTTTTGACACCTGTGAGCGGAATGATACTTCCCCTCGTTCCGATCCTCGGCCTTAGCCACAACATCTCTATTAGCGGCTCTATCAAAGGGAAGGCGCCAATACTGATTATGTACAGGTAATTGCAATAGCCAACTCCTCCCCTTATCCGCTAATTGCCGGCAATTAATTTACTCGCCGCTATTTTACACATTTGGGTTATGTGCTAATTTCTACACAATGTGCATGACGGATGGCGATAAACATGATGCAATGACATAATAAAGCCGACGACGACAACGGCCAAACAATGCAGATGCATCAAGGAGAGCGGTGCGACTGTGGAATATGCAAATACCGTCAGGGCGATAAAGATCATGGCAAGCAAACGAGCAGCAACAGCAGCAACAGCAACATCAGCAACATCGCAGGTTGCTAGTTGCCGCTGTCATGTTGACAATTGGTTGGCCGCTTTGTTTTGCGGCTGTTGTCATCATTGTTGCCACAATTAACACACAATGTTGGGCAGTGAACCACGATGTGATGTCCCTTGTTCTTTGGAGCGCAGGTGGTCCTCCTTCTGCAGTTCCTGCTCCTAGTTGCCCTCCACTTACTTATGCAAAACGAATTCAATTAACACCTCGGCACAAAACATTCGACCGATCTGGCCACAAATGCTGAGCACGGTAGCCGCCGACACGCAGGACTCTTAACCTTTCTTTCGTCACCCCTGTCGGAAAAGATATGGAATATGTGAAGGGGACCACAGCGAGAGTGTACACTGAGAAAAATATAGCTACACTGTTCAAAAATTATCTTAATCTTTAATAATACATTTTTTTAACAAAAGCCATTTTAATGGGCTAATTACTGCATTCTTTTAAGTGCTTTCTAAAGTTTTCATTGTAATAGGTAATAGTTAAGAGCTATTTAAAGTAATCTGACATCATTATTATTACATTAAAATTACATTTTAATATCAATTTTGCAAATTAGTGTTTTTAAATTTTTTGAATAAAAAAAGTTTGTAAGTATTTCTTAATACAACATGCTAGATAAGCATGATACATTTAGTTTCGCTCGATTTCTCTGAGTGCAGAGAAAGAGGTTATCCCTCGCAGCGGGTGATCTCTGCTCAGAGTTTTGTGGTAATCGGCACTCCAGACCAACTTCCGTGGACACCAATCGCAATAGTCTGGGGAAGAGTGCCCACCAGTACAACCACCAACCAGCAGAAGCAGCAGCACCACCACCGCGAGTCGAGAACCACCGCGTCGAAGTGGTTGAGCGGTTGCAATCCTACGACAGGTGATACGCAAAAGGAAATGCTCGCTCTGCACCCCGAGATCGCCTAGTTATTTATGTGACAAAATTTTGCAAATAATTGGATTGACTGATCAAAGCGATAGTTGGCAGAGAGGACGGAGAGTTGGAATTGGAATTGGAATTTAATTCAATTAAATGCGTACTGCTGTGCAATTCCTCAAGTGACCTGGCAGTTGTGCGGTTATTTTATCTGCGACTCCGAGTGAACCAGTTAGTTGAAGGCAGCTGACCCAGCTGACCCCAAGTTCTGTCTGCTGATGTCTTCATGCGACTGATATACGATCGAATACTGAATGCTGAATTGAATGATGAAGGGACGCTTATTAAATATTGTTATTTTTGTGTGTGGGGCAGCAGACGGCGGCTCTCTTGTTATTTCGTTTTATTTTTGGGTAGGACAAAAGCTTTCCCATAATTTGGGAATTATTAGGGCTTTGTCCAGCGAAGCACCCATCGGAATGGCTGGCTATCCTAATTGGATTAGGTGGAATCGAAAACAAAATCAAATCAAATCCCCTGCGATATGCGAATCATGTTTGTCATTTCTTTGGCTCGCTGGATTTTAGCTGGAAGCAATCCCGAAATTGTGAAATTGTGTTCACTTGAGTGGATCAGCCGTGTCGCAATCTATGACATCCGCGTAATGCCGATATCCATGGGAAAATGCCCACTATCTGGAGAGGTATACTTGATATTTTTTTTATATATTTCGGCGGCCAGTCTGAGAAAGCTTCCCAAGATGGGACTAAAAAAAAAAAACAGAAATTGTGAGTCACCTACGAGTATTTTATGGTTTGTTGAGACAACTTAACGCTAATGATCGTGCCGTGGAGGCAGTCAACCCATTCTTGAGACCAGTTGAGTGTGTCCCTCCGGAGAAGTAACCCGCAATTTGAGGCCACGACTTCTCCACTACATTTAATTTGTATCATTTGGTCATGCCCGAAAAATAAGCGGCTGGGTCATTGTACCCCCCAACCGAAAAAAAGGCCAGAACCTCTGAATGTTTTATGCACCCCACTGCAGGTCTGATTTCCACAATGCAAATTATTGAATTCGAAATGCAAATTATTGTTGCGTTTAAGTTGTGGCCCATTCCTACATTACTCGAATTCGAATAGAGCCAACCCGAAAAGGTTTGTTTTGCGGTCTTACTTGTGACTTGTGGTTGCTCCCGGACTCCATTTCTTACCTTACTGCCACATCGACATTACCTCAATTATACGCTTGGCTTGTAATGGGAATGGGAATGGGAATGGAAATGGTTTTAAGGATGGAACAGGAGTTGGGAGTCCGGAACTCGGTCAGATGTTGGTTTACCCTTTCGGTCATGGGTTACACCTCCTGGAATTTTCTACAGCTTATTATTGTGGAGTCATTACTAATGCAAAGCAGTCATTAAAATAACAAATATTACTTACAGATGCCCCTCAAAATAATAGGCCATCGATTACAGCTATGAGAGCCTGTTTTCGAATATTGCTTAGACTTTCATTATTACCATATGTAGGGATATATTTTTTAATAAGTTCAGGGGCCAAACTAATTTATAATTGATAAACTTTGTCTGTGTTACGACTCTCCGTCATTCAATACATTCACTATTTTAATTACATATTAAATTCGATGATTAAGGCTGATTTAGTTGGTATTAAAGCTTACATTTAACAACCAGCAACTTAATGATATTTGATGGAATTTAATTTACGGAGCTTATATGCAAATTTCAATCATTTTTTATCAGGCAAACTAAGAAATCATCATAATAAGGCTGATTTGTAAAAACAAAACATACTAATAATACCGAATGCTATTAATCCATGTGCAGTAAATGTTGCTTAAATCTTGTTTATATAAGAATTTAATTGTCCTTAATTTCCCATTCCCACAACTATAGCAAATGACAAACGTAGGTACTGGTCATTCGTCTTTGCGGCGGTTTAGAAGTATTATCGTTTGAATATAATTATTTGCGTGGCCATTTTCACGTACACTACAGTACATCCCTTGTGCTGTGGCCCAGGTTTATGGACAGTAAAACAGCACAATAAATAAAGATAGCCAAACTGAGGCGAGGTGGAGCTAGAGCTGTAGCTGTCTGTCTGTCTGGCGCATGATTATAATGGCATGGTGGCTACTGCAGTGGCAGTAAGGAGCAGGAGCAGGAGCAGGAGCACCACCTTTCCCTTTCCCTGGAAGCCCACTCCGGATGGTTATGGCCGTAAGCAGCGTTGGTAAGTGCGCTGATCGCCATCGCGAGTGCTTCCTGTGCACATGGGAGGGGGCTGTGGCTTTTCCAAGGGGTTTTTATGCCAGGAAAAGGGGTTCTGGGACAACTGGCATGGCGATGGCAATGGTGGACTCTGGAAATCGAGTCGCGCTTTCGAGTGCAGTTCGTCTACGAAGGCGTTGTGCGCCGCTCGAATTTGGACCAGATAATGACCATATTTACCATTTGCATTCGCTACTCCATATATGTATATATATATGGTACATATATATGCATATACAGAGTGTGCGTGTGTGTGACTAGGTAATTACGAGCAATTTTCACTCCTTTTCATGAGCCACAGGCTGGCTGACTGACTGACTTGTCCAGCGCCAGATGGCCCGGCACTGCCACGCCCCCCTCACCACTTTTTACCGCCTTGAGTGGCCGCATTACACAACCTCCATTGTTTCCGTTTTCCGCACAATTATTACTTATACAAAATGTATAAATTAATAAAAAGAGGAAAAGGCCATTGCAGTTGCCTTTGCCTTTGCCTTTTGCCTTTTGCCATTGCCCGTTGCCGTGACCGCTTTTACGGCCACTTAACAAATAAATAAATGGGCCTCAAATTGCCAGGCAAAAATAAAAAACAAAAAATAAAAACCGAGCAGGACTTAATGTCTAACCACATTGCAGGACTGAAAACTGACGGTTCAGCCCAGCCGTTTTGGCCAAGATTAATAGCTGTAATTGTTATTCATTGAGCGCCGTGCACTGCCATTGTCTCAACACTTGAAGCCTTCGAGCCGAGGTCCCGAAAACAGCTGCCCTCGTTCCGAGTATTCTGACTTTTCACTAATATCTCAAACCACAAGATCCGGCGTCGTGAAATTGCCCATATTTTTGCTCCTCTGATCTCCGTTTTGCCATCCCAAATTAATATGTTCCGCTGCTGCCCCAAAATGTTTATTTAATTTGCAGTAATCTCCATAATCTTCCACACAAGCTGCTCTAAATGAAGTTGTCAGTGACACATCTGCGACTTAATTGATTGGCAATGTGACAAGAAAAAAACTATAGAGTAGTTAATTTTAGGAAGACTTTAAACGATGTGAAATAAATTATATATCCCAAAAGGCGAAACTCAAAACTGTTTTGTTGTTAATACAAAAAGGAATTTTATTTACACTTATTTGTTTTCTGGTTTGTATTAAAAAAGTATTTTAAAGGAGCAACATAAATTCTAGAAAATAATTATTTTTAAAACGTTTTTTTTTCTTTTTTCAATTTTAGTTTAGACTAGGCATTTAAGTTTAAAATGCCGCAGTATTAGCTAATACCCTCTTAAGCCAAAGCTCTTACCAGAAAAGTTCCTTCATGGTATTGGTATGTGCTTCCGGTCAAATCGGCTGGCATGAAGATGGGACACAAGAATATTGTGGATTTAGCCACGGTGACAAAAGTGACAACAGCCGAATGGAGGCAGACAAAAACGCCGACAACCAAGCCAACTTGGGGCGGATTTCAGGTGGTTCATGTGGTTCATGTGGAGGTGTACAGCGGTGGTGCGGAATCGCGGCTGTGTCCAAGTAGAAGCCGCTGGCAAGCCCGGGCGCAGAGCCAGCGAACAATGTGCAAGTGAAGCCCCATAAATATTGTTTAATCGATGTTTGCTCTACGTTTTATTGCATTTATGGCGTTTTTAATGAGCGCGCCGGGTCGCCGAGGAACTGCAGCGCCGAAGAGCCAAAGACTCAAACACTCGGACTCAAACCCGGATGGCGAGCGTGCAACATTTTAATTTTATGCCTCGTCCGGCGGACGAATGAGGCGACTTGTAAGCCGCCAGCAACACAAATTGCAACTGCAACGGCAACGCAAGCGAAAACAGCGACATCGACCGCGGGCGGCGGCATTAAAAAATCGCACAACAGTCGAATCGCTAAGAGCGGCTTACAACATTTTTGTCAGTGACTTGGTGACTTTGAACCAGAGCTCCAAATAGGATAAGGCATTACGTCTAGGGGTCGATTGTTGCCTCTAAATGCACAGAAGACATTGAAAAAAATATAAAACAATGTACATGTCAATAACATATATATTACATTTTACATTTACAAAATAGAAACAAAACATTTATTAAGAAGTAAGTTTTAAGAAATTTAAACTTTAAAGTAAAGAATTCACTTTTTTTTTATAAAAAAATGACAATGCCCAAAACGTATAAAATATGATGGCATTAAAGAAACATTTCAAAGCTTACGAACTTAAATATATGTATAAGAATAAGAATTAAAATAACCTTTTTGGTTTTTTGATAGAATTTTTTTTTTTAAATCAAAGCTCCTCTGCCTTTAGAAATAATTTAACACTTAAAAAAGGTTGTTGTTTACCTATTAGTTTTAGTTGGCATAAAAATAACCATTATGTTAGAAGTTCCTAGATTTCGATCTGTTTCCTGTTATTTGTTAAGTAAAAATCCATATTTTAAGATATTTGTCCTTAGATTAACAGTCCTTGAAAATACCAGTAAAAAAAATAAATTTGTTTGCCAGTGATCCGCCACCGCCAACATTCATCAGCAGTTAATTTTGTGCGCCTCGGCAACAAAGTAACTGGGGGAGCCAGGACTGCAACTGAGATTGTAGGAATGGCATTGGCACTGGGGTTTCGCTGGCAATTGGCTCGTAAAAACCGAATTTCGACGGACTACGCCTTTTGTTTGTGTTGGCTGGCATAGTGCGTTATCGCTTTAACGGTGACTTAGCGATCCTGAAGCGATCGCCTCAGCGTGCCATTAAAGTTTCTCATCAAGTTTTATCGGCCATTAAAGCGAAATCCGTATTTAATTAACCAGCCCAAAATGTGAGCTTGAATTGGCCAGCGGCGATTACGTTGGACTCCTATTTAGTTTGTTGCTGATTATGGCCCATAAAATGGCTGCTTTGCCAACAGGATCGGAACCACTGCGTCCATCCTTCCATCCATCCCAGAGATGCCATTGCGCAGGCGTGCCAAATTGGTTAACAAGCGCCGAGCCCCAGACTTAATGCCAATCGCAATCTCTGTCCAGGACCAAGACCGGACGACCTGGCAGGGTGTTGAGTGGCAGATTACATGCATTAGGCTGCCCAGCCTGTCTGGCGCACCCCTCCTCTGCAGCCCCATATATCCAATTTATCGCGCCATGACAAATTTACGGCTTGTAATTGCAGTCAGCTCGAAAATTAAACCGGCGAAAAATCCACAACTTCATAAACACAAAAAGTCTGCAGACGCAGACTCTGCTGCAGCAGCCTTACTCCCATTTACCAGATCCCTGATCCAGATCCAATTCCCGGTCCAATCCGATCGACAGACAATTGTCGGCAGTGGCAATCCAACCCATCCGCCCGCTGATCTTTCGCCCGAAACGGCGCTACCCTGCAATTTGCGTCTTCGGTTTCCTGCAAGCTCTCGAGCCCTGACACACTCCTGAATTATTCAATTTCGATCACCACACTCAGAAAAAATAGTTACTGAGTCTAAAGACAAATTCAAAATAAAAACGTTTCTCAAATGATAAACTTTTTTAAGTTCACATATGGTTCCAAAACTTAAATATATAAAAGCTAAATAAAATCAAAAAATGTTTCTTATAAAACTGTATTTTTTATTCTCTTTAATATAATTTAATTTATTTTAATATTTGTTTTATTTTGTTAACAGTATTTCCTTAAATTGTTCAGTTAGTTAAGCTAGTTAGTTTTTAGTTCATTTTAAAATTCAAGATTGTATCTCGTTATAAAAGTTATAAAAGTATTATCTTTATGTTTATAAATATTTAATGGATACTTTTCCAATAAAAGGAATTTAAATACTAAAATTGTGCTTCGTATTGTTAGGTCTTAAAGTAAAGTCTAGTAAAAATGTATTGATTTCTAATCTTCTGTTTTCGCAGTGCTTCCGTGTTTTTGACGATGCTCATTCGCCGCCTTTCACTGCAACACCGATTGCGAGCTCAAATAGCCGGCATTGACTACCGGTGATTGGCGATTTTAATGGCGGCATTGCAGCCACTCCGCCCGCACAGTGTCATATAATTTATTCGTAAATTAGCCTGGCCAGCTGGCCACGTCAAAACAGAAACGGCTGACCCAGCCAGAAACACCCCCACTGTATGGATTTTTATGTGGACGTGGATGTGGATGTGGATGAATGAGTGGACGGATGGCTAGATGGATGGATGGATGGCTGGCTGGCTGGCTGGCTGGCTGCCCGGCCAGTAGCCACTTAGCACCCACTCAACCCCTTTTGTATCGAAGGACTGAGGGTGTACTATATGTATATATATGTAAGGAGCGGATTCGGGTGCCGCCCATTAGCGTGCGTTCGTCGGCCATGTTCATGTTGCTATTGCAATGTCCACTGGAGTTTCTGCTGCCAATACTGAAAGGGGCTGAAAGCATTCGAGAATTATGTTGGCTCTGTTTCTGCCACCCCCACAGTTTGTGGCCATTAATGGGTAATGTTCAATCTACTTACTTTCTTGGCCCGTAAATTACTAATCTGCCAATTAAAGTGAGCAAAACTGCTGATTATAACAGAAAAAAATTATTTTGCTTATACATCAGATTGTACTTCCAAATTAATCCACTTCATTTAATTAATTTGTTTTAATTTCAGAAACAAAATGGTAAGAAAAATAATCGATGGAATATATTAGGGCATAAAAAACTTTTAGCAAAGTAGCAAAAGCACCTTAAAATATACTGTATTATTAACTATTTGTCAAATGTTCTTATTTTTGGTAGAAAATAATCAACGATACAAAATATAAAAGTGATGTGCTTACCTTAGTTCATAAAAAAATTAGATAAAATATAAATTTAGTTTGACAAGCCATAAATGTCTATGTATAAGTAATACAGGTTTTAAAAACTACGTAATCCTATAAAATTTTAGGAATATTTGTGGTTACTAAAACTTTAATTTAAGAAGTTTGGTTTGTGGTAATAATTTTAACCCTTTAATAAAATATATCTTTATATGGTCAGCAATAAAAGATTATAAGTCTATAAAAATTAAATTGTGGGACATGTAACTCGAAATAGATAGGTGTTTGATGAAGCCATTGGGTGATTGTCATTTTTGACCACTCACATTCTTCGCACTCACTTTTCCCGCGAAGAAGGAGTTAAGAGTGGTAGCTGCAGGATGCGGGGCTTCTTTTCTCAGACTCGAAAGCGAACGCGAACTCGAACCCGAATCTTCAGCTGTCCATCCGCAAGTGGCGGGGTAAAAAATGAAGCCAACGTGATCGACAAAAACGCAAATAAATTATGAATTGCCGGCCGAGAGAGTTGTGCGGCGGTGTCGGTGTTGGTTGCGGCGCTATCTGCACGGTCTGATTGATGGTTCCGCGCCTACGCCGCAGCACAACGGGGAATTAAATGGTATTATTAAAAGGTAACAAGCTAAACGCCTTTTAAAATGTTCGGTGAGTGGCCGCTGTAATGGCAGGAGGCAGCAGAAACAGAGGCCAAAACCCAAAGGGCTGCGAACCGAGAACGTGTTATTTATGCATTAGCATTGCCGAGGAAGCCGAGGAAGGGTCAAATGCGATGCTACCGATCGGAGGAGCTGGCACTGGGCCTGAAACTGGAACTGCACCTGCCAAAACGGAACGGGGGCGACGAACCTCCTCAATGTAACTGCCTGACTGACTGACTGAATGACTGCACCCTTTGTGGATTTAAATAAATTCCAAATTAAGAAAAACCAAGCAACGGCCAAAGGGTTCGGGGATAGTTAAGCGTTTTTCCAGACCCCATCATCAATTCATCAAAACATGGCAATGGCAAGGTGAAAAAGGGTCCAGTGATTAAAACAAAAAGGACGATAAGCAGCGTAAAAAATTAGAGCAAGGACTACTCGTTGTATATGGTATGGAATAAATTTGGAAAAAATGTTCCCGATAATGACGAAACATTCGAGGTTTTTTTTAAGAGAAGAGCCGGCGGAAATGCCGATGAGCAGACAGGTGAGTTTCAGCTTTTGACGCACGACAAGCCAGGAGGAGCCCAGATACACTGTAGAGATGGGATCCGTACCCAAAAGATCCCAGATACGCATCATGCGCGTGTCCAGCGTGCGCTGTCTATGAAAATTAGCCCACACTTTCAAACAAACTCCGCGGTGGTTTTTTAATCAATCGCGTGCGCGCTCAGCAAGTTTGATCTTCTTCGGATCCTCTGATCCCCAGATCCCCAGATCGCCAGATCCCCAGGTTTGGGTTCTCATCGATGCTCTCTAATGCGGTATCTATAGTATGAGGACGGGCTCGCATGATGGCTCATCACCTGCCTGTCGGATGAAGCAATCGCAATCGACCAATCGACCTTTCGCAGCTCGGACTCCTTCAGCTGGCGCTGCATTTAGCTCACTCGGAGTTGCGTGATTTTAGCATTTGTTTCCTGATCAACTTTAATTACGGGCCACGATCGCAGCATCTGGAGTATGCCATCGGAATCGAACTCAATGAATTGGAGAGCACCGATACATCATAAGTATTCAAATGTGCGTGTGTTTTGAAAACATGTTTCAAGGCGGATGTGTATATAAATAGTTACATTGTTCAGCCTAATTATATATAACCAGTCACGGAGATTAATTAAATTACACCAAATATATGCCTGCCACATTAACATAATTATGCACAAAAAAAATATTTGAAACAAATTTTACTCTTTTTTATCTGGTTCACAATGTTTTATTCTTAAAATGTATATATTCCCTAAAAACTTGTAAAACAAATATTTAAACTATTTTAATATATAAAATTGTATTAGTCTTTTTAGACGACTAAGTTATTTGGTTTATTTATTAAATTATTATTTATATCACCTCTAGATTGTAAACTTTACTATAATTTCTGGATTACAAAACTAACATTTAAGTACAGAGCCACAGTTGATTGATATCGAAAACATATATTCATTTATTTTTCAGTGTTATTCAATACCTGCTCGTAAAGCATTTATAATTATTGTTTGAGAAAAAAAAAACAGATTTCAATGCATCTATCACCTGTTTGTGTCAACTTTTTCAATGGTTTATGTTTTTATTTGCCTACTTTGATCCAAGGATGACGATGAATGGGATCACATGTGTTTCATCTTGTTTGCCCGAGGACTTGTCTTCTAGGCAAACATTTTTAATGATGCATTTTATTGAGTCGAGAAACGGTTAATTGGTCACGTCCCGCGTTATTGATAAATGTTTGGCAATTTATATGGCTGATCGCCCAGAGGGGAAGCTGAATATGAGGCAGTCAGAGTCGCGCGACTTCAATCGGTTAGCTACCACACCAATTTTCTAAACTTCACTCTACTATTAACCCTCTGTGAGTGTCACGTTGCTCATTATTAAGATTGATTCGAGGTCTAATCACGTGTTAACACAAATGAACAGTCATTACAGAATCCGTGTGTGTGCGAGGGTTTTCCATACTCATAATTTTCACCTTTACTAGTCGGGCGACAAGTGCGACAGGCACTCTGCAGCATCCAAATTTTATATTCACACTGAAAAATTATGTGTTTTGAAATGAATCAAATTTTTATTTAATATGAAATATTTAAAATAGGTAAAAACATTATCCCGTGATTTGTTCAATAACTTACTGTCATGAACAATACAATAACAATATAATTTTGGCTAGCTAACTATTTATATAATTAATTATTATAAGGAATTAATTTATAGAGAGTTTTATAAAAGATCTTTATTTTTAAAATTTATATTGTGACTTGTGTTTTATTTTTTAAAATTGTAGTTTGTTTGATTTGATTGATTTTCCCTCAGTGCACTCACTCCAGTGGGCTGTCTTTTATAACCTCTTATCGTCTTCGAAGGAAATCTCTTGTTCAACCCACACAGGCACTGCCGGCTCGTCCTTTATGCGCGCTGATACCTCAATACAAAACATCGATCCCTTTTCGATGATGATTTTTGATTAAGTGGCCTGCGATTTGTCAAAATATTTCACGCTGCCGCCAGAGGAGTAAGAAAAGAGACAGAATGGTGTGGGGCGCACGTGAGACTCGGTGTCATTGGGAATCTGTCTCTATATCTCGACTGGCTGTCACACGGCGGCAATGTGCAGTATCCAATGTACAAAATATATACAATATGCCATATCCTCGATGACAGCGATACCGACAACGACAATTGCCGGCCACTCGGTTACCTGCAACTGTGCGACTCCCAGCTAATACAGGTGATGTGATGAGTGCGACGGACGACCAGATCCACATCCAATCCCTGGCTGACATTTAAAAATGCGTTATACGCTTTATGTTTCAATAAATGGCCGGCAAGACAATGCCGCAATAGTAAACAGCAAAAGTCCTGGTTGGGAATGCTGATTCCGAATTTTGACTTTGATTCCGTGATTCCGATTCAGTGTGTCACGCTGACAAAGAGTGACTAATTGACGGCAGGTCGGTGTATTGATCTGCATTATCAATGATTTGTGCCACTATGCTGCCGGCGGTATTTGAGATGGATCTGAAATGCCAGCTAATTGATGTGCACCAATAAATCTAAAATTCACCCAGTGAGAGTGAGTGCGCGTTCCCAGGGGCCATCTTATAAAGAAAGAAAACAAAAATACGATATTTTGGCAGTGCGAATGAGGGTCGGTGGAGAAAAGCCAACTCAATCCAATTACTTCGCACCGCCCCAAGAGGCCGGTTAAGTGGGGCTAAGCCGCTGCCCCGGAACCAAGCCCAATGTCCAACTCGATCGAGGATCTCGAGGATGCCAATGCCAATGTTAATGCAAAAGGCTGGCGGATCGAAAAGGGGGCGCCGCGCCGGGTGACACATGCGAGCTATCTGCTGCCATAAAAGCAGCAACAGCAACCTGGATAAAAGCGGCTTTCACGGCCCGTCGACAGTGGGTCCCATTCGAAGTGAAGAAGTCAAAAATATATGTTTAATGTTCTTACGTTAGCAAGTACTACTGCCAAAATGAAATTTGATCATCAAAAAAATATATATTTAAAGCTCTTGCCAATATAAAAAGAAGTAGATATTTCGCTATTTGACATTGTAAAGTATTTACTGTTTAAACAAACAATGCTTTAGTTTAACTAGTTGCTGACGTAATATAAACAAACTTATTAGCTTTACATTTAAATGCATTATTCGCTGTCAGACTTTAGTTTTAAGTTTTTATTAAATTTAAAGATTAACCCACTGTTCGAGGGACGACCGGATCGTTGGGGCAGCGGCGACAAAGGCTGACGCTGAAGTGATGACCGGACAACAAACTACATTCAGCAGATAAATACTGAATTTATGACTTAATTTAACTGCGAGCCAACGACAATTTTGATGATACGGAGGAGCGGAGTGGAGGGGAAGGGGGGCAGAGGGGCGATCCGCGGACTGAGTGGGCAGTGGCAGCCACGGAGCGGACACAGCCCGAATCCAGTACATTAGCCAATCCTGGTCGCACATCGCTTCATTCACAGCCCGAGACACACATAATTCAAGTGGTCGCCACTCGCGACTCGCGAGAGTGGGACAGCAATCGGAAAAGGGACAGGGGCAGCGATGGGTTAACGCCGATGCCGATGCCGATGCCAATGCCGATGGTGATGTCTCTATTGGCCGCAGAATCAGAGAAGCTGCTCACAGACTTTTCCCCGAAGCCTAAATGCACGGGGAATGTGAATCTTGGAACAGGATCTCTGGGCAGAAGGGAGTGGGTTCGGGTTCTGGTTCGAGGAGTGGAGTAGAGCAGAGCAGAGGAAACGATGGTTATCACTCAGCTAGCTGGCCAGGGCATCAATTAATTTATGGGTATGCGCAAGGCACAAATTGAGGCTGAATTAGAGCAACACCAGCTGAAAAACGAGGGGCGATTCTCAGTTTGCACAGGCACAAAATTACAACAAAATATGTATTCAATAGAGTACTTGTTTTCCTAAAGTAACTACTACTTATTAATGACACAAGAACATAACATTTTAAAATGTAACAGTAATATTTGTAACTTCCCAAAGTGTAAAACCAAATTATAATTTAATGCTACATATTTAAAAGGTACACAGGAAATCCCGACCTCTGCATAATTAGATTTAATTTTATAATTTATTTTTTTAAAACAACTTAACTACATGCTTTTTACTAATTCCAATTCTTTTTAAACTATAAAATTGCGTTTAAAAATTACCACAATAATATAATTTTTATAAATTTCTCCAATACAATTTCTCAAATATATAATTTCTTATGAATGAGAGATTATAAAACCTTTTTATTTAAATGAAATTAAATGACCAATATGGGTCTAATATTTACTAATATATTTCATATGCCGCAGCAAATGACGGATCAGTGAAATCTGGCCAAGAAGGATATCCATCAGCCAACTGACGGGGGAAAGGTAATGTCGTTTAGGGTCATGAAGTTCAAAGACGGGAAGGAAACGGAGCTCGCACACAAAATGTGTTCTGCACCTCTGACTAACCTTGCGTGTTGCTCCATTTGAGTCTTTGTCTTTGCCACAAAAGATTTTCACCTGCACTTCCACTAAGAATTCCACCTCTACTTCCACTTCCAATTCCGATTCCGAACTCCATCTCGAGTCCGTCTTTTGTGTGACAGCAATTAACCGTCTCAGTCAGCCGAATTGTTTCATTTGGAGGCGGGTCGGGTCGCCTTTCCTTCTGGCTTCTTTCACCCAAATATATGGTATACTATAGATGCGTACAAACTGTTGCCCTCCAGTTCACAGGGCTCCGAAGAGCGTTTCGTGACCCAAACAAATTATTAATTATTAATTGGGGAAAATATGCTGTAATTGTGGCAGTCGCTTCTTCGTCTTCTTCTGACAATGCCCGAAAATTAAATGAAATTAGCCGGGCCAGGTAATTTCACTTTGCATGTGACGAATTTTCCCGGGGAGAAAGGTGCGTGAGCAGATATTTGAGTATTTCCACAAAAACTTGCGGTATCGCGGTTGGCTGGGTGATCCGTTTGATTGAACCGACAGCTGGAAATTCTGCTCATCCTGCTTTGGAGGCGATAATTGAGGCACTAAATGCCTTTACCAATGACCAAAAGACGCGTCGCCATAATGAGCACAAGATTTGTAGTGCCACAAACGAGCTGAGCTAATGGAGTGATGATCCGGGGCTCGGACTTAATTCAAACTGCCCAATCAGTCGCGACAAGTTCGCAGATTGAATGCATTTAACACTTTCGAGCAGTTAACAGGGCCAGTTCTTGACGCGATTCTCGCGGACCCAGCCACGAAAAGAATCCCCTTCGGTCGATAATTTTGATTTATGTGGGTAAATCATGAAGGGAACGCAAAGATTTACGATGGATCAGCGGCAGATTTATTACTTTTTGATAGCGGGCGAGAGTCGGAAAGGATTCGCAGCCACAAAACCCCACCGAATCGAACCGAAACCGAGCTAAAGTGAACAGGACAGAAATCGAATGGTGCTGGCGATGCCGATGCCGTTGCCGATGCCGATGCCGATGCCTGAGATGGTATCGCCTGCAGCCGCTTAATGCGTGCCGCCGTGTATTTAAGTTATTCTAATTTGCCTGCCGATGCAGATGCCCTGTTGTTCTCCCCTGGATTCCCATGCAGCCGCCACAAGGTGTCAGCGGCACAAAAGTGTCCCATTGTCGTCGCCTTTAAGGAGGATAAGGTGCCGCTTTAGTTGGAGCTGCATTCAGGTAACAGGTCAGGCTCTAGATAACCATCTGTGGCGGTGCCATTGCAGCAGCCCCTTAATATGACCAATTTATTCAAATATACCGCTTTTTTATCAAGTTATTGAAGAGCTGTTGTACAACAGATTCCGACCAGTAAAAAGATTTGGGCTTCATGCTAAATAGTGTAATTTTAATAAGCATGTTTAAACAACTATTTAAAGCTCTTTTAGAACCAATAAACTTTATTAGCCTACGATAAATAGTATTAATTCATGTTACTATATAAGCGCCAAACAGAAGGTGGAATTCTTTAAAAAATAACAAAGGAACACGCATTTTATAACTGGAACAATTGTTTACCTATCACATCAAAAGTGTCTAGTACTATAAGATATATTAAGTACAAATAGTTAACAGTTAATTTGGAAAATTAATTGCCCGCTGATGGGGTTAAGATGACTTCATAATAACTACTTCCAAATATTTATAATCAATCGTTGGTCGGGTTGATTTCGAATTTGCTTACTTGCTATTAAATAAAATAAACTTTTGTTACAACAAGTATCATGTGTGAAGTAATGTAATGTTCTTCCTTAATGTTTCATTAAAATAGTGTGATATTACAAAAATAATGTTTTGGACTTTGAAATTGTACTTCTATAATGTAAGTAAGGTACTTTAATCTGAAATTACAAAAAATTGCCCATCATAAATCTTTTAAACATTGTAATACCATCGTACAGTGGTAATTTGTGTCTGCCATTTGGGTGATGTTTCGAAATAGCCAAGCGAATTTCGCATTTGCGGATTGGACTGCCAAGGGAGTCTCAACTGAGCAGCTACTGCAATTAGTGGCAACAACATCTTGTTGGCGGTTTTGATTTTCCCCTGTTTCTTCTTTTCCGAATGGGAGTTGGGGAGGCAGAAAGCTAAAGGCTAAAAGCTAAAAACTGAAAAACTGAAAACTGCGAACTGCAATCGCGATTTCTAGCTGGGCTTCGAGTGCAATTATAACGGTGCAGCGTGGTAATTACCTGTGAATGGCATTTGCATAATAACAGCCGGGCCGGCGGCACAATGGGTGATATCAATGCAGGCTAGTGGGGTGTGGGTGGGAGTGGGTGGCATTGGAGGTGGCAAAGGGGGTTGCACTGGATGTGGGAGTGGGAGGACGCGGGTGGTTGCCTGAGCTGCTCCGACGACTTCAGCGGTCGCGTTTCTGCAGCCAATGCCCCGCCACTCGAACAAAAACAATTGCAATTACCAAAGTATACGAGAGTTGCAGGTATTGGTCGTAGTCGGGGGCACAGGGCTCCAAGGCGGACTGGGAACCAACTACGAAATAGCCACGTACACTGAGCTTCAGTAAGCTAATAAGATCAGAAATGCTTCCAATTTAGTGTAATGTAAGTTCTTAGATACCTTGATTGTGCCAGTAATGCCAAAATCAATTATTTCATATTGAACTTAAATATTTTACTATATTTTACTTTTCCAATATCAAAAATAATATTAGTGATATTCAAATCGTCCCAGTAAAATATGCGTTGTCTAAATGTTAATAACTTTGAAAGACAAGGAATCAAAAACAATCGATGTAGTAAATAGTGTTTTGAAATAAAAAACGTCTAGTAATAAAACTGACTAGTAATAAAATTCCTAAGTACGTGTTAAAAATTCAATAATTAAACACCTAAATAATTTCTAAGTATGTATACGATTATTTTTAGTCATCTTACTCTTTTACTGTTTTGCCAAAGAATTTAACCAAATATGCCAAACAATTTTATTACACAACAACACAATAAATAAATGAAATAAATAAATAACGATAATATTTTTAGTAAGTAACCTTACCCTTTTTTTTTTCTAAAGAAATTAAGCGAATTGGCCATGCCAGTTGTTTACACAATAAATCAAAGTTATTAATAACTCGTCATAAATTATAAAAATGTTATTGAATATTATACAGCTTATTAGCAAAGCTAAAAGTTGACTGCTTTATAATTATTTAATAGGACATTACCTTTTATAAGAGGAAAACTAAGTTTAAAAAGTAATAAACTGAAGTAATAAATATTTAAGGATACTAAACAGTTGATCAATATTTCAGAGATTCATTTGTTTCTCTTTTTAAGTATCTTGGGTTAAATTATAAGAATTACCGTTTGTATAACACATCGATTTTCTTTCACTGCACTGGGAGGTCGAGGCCATCGGCTTTGGCGGTGGTGCAGTGGTAGTCCCTTGCCCACCGACCCAACACGCTGGATGGCATCACCATTACCAGCGGTGGGGTGTTGGTTTTGGCTTGGTTTTGGTGTTGATGTTGGGAGTTAAAAGGGGAGTACGGGTACTCCGAGTTTGGGTTTGGAATTCAGGCTGGCGTTTGGTGTTGGTGCCACGCTCTGACGGCTGTTCCGCCATTTTGTTGCGATGTTGCTGTTGCCACTGCACTTGGCTGCAATGTTGCGAGTTGCTGGTTGCGAATTGCTCGTTGTGGGTTGCTGTTGTCGCCCCCCTGCGGCGCCTCTGCCTCCCACGCCCCCTCTCAATTTTTTTGTTTTTGCTGGCGGTCGAAAACAATGTTAATCGCTCCTATGGTTTGCTCAAGATTCGGGTGACTAAAGACGTTTCTACGTCCATTTATATGCAAATTGCGGTAGTTATCGCCATTTTGTTTTCCATGTTTTTCATTTTCGTTTTCCCCGGGCTTGGTTTTTCCTATTGCGCTTTTTGTGCAACTTCTAATTGCAGCTGCAGTGGAGCTTGGTGCTTGCAACTTGCAACTTGGAGAAACCGTCGTGGAAACGGGAGCTACTGGATCTGCATTTAATTAACCCTATAACGGTTCGCTAGCCATTCGATAGTTTGAATTTGAATTCGTGAATTATATGATGCGGTCACTAAACACGGATTTTTCCTCATTTCTTTCGTTTTAGTTTTTTGCTCCCCTGCTCGAGCCGCAAAGTCAGATTGAAATTCGCTTCGACATGTTTTTGAACTCTGGAAGCTCTGGAGGAGCGGCTTTTGTTATCGAATGCAAAACTATTTAGCCATTGCATGTTGTTAATAATTTTAAAATCAGATTTCCGCAAGTTTGACGCAGACACGAAGGTAGTAGTCGGTCGCCTTAGCTGGAGGAGCTTTTTGTGTTTGTGTGTGCGTGTGTGTGTGTTTTTTGCTGTAGTTTTTTAGCCCCATGACGTGTCCGTGTCTTGATTGTGGTTTCTGCCCTTAAAAGCGGCGACTGCGGGGCTCAGCGCCAACTGCTATTTAAGGAGGGCAATTCAGGAGCGGATTGGGGCAGCCAGGGCGAAAGGGCGAACGGGGCATAGCTTCTGACAATTGTTGCGCAATTACACAGAAGACCTATGGGCACGCAACTTTTGGACGGTTTTGCGGTCTGGAGTGCGGCCTCTGGTATCAGCTCAAACTCAAACTGAGAGTCAAATGCAATCCGAGTCCAGGCAAACGCTTAAACTCAAATCACGCCTCAGAAAACTGCAGCCGCAACACAAGTTGCTGCTTGATGTGGCTAATGTTGCTGTTGTTCTTGATGTTGCACAGAGAAAAATAAAAAAAATATTCGTTCATGAATGTGTGTCTTGTGTTAAAGTCCAATTCATATATTATAACTTTTTTATGACTGATACTTATTTTACTCTCTAATTTTCTCCCTTCCTTTTTTATTTTATTCAACTATAAGCTTGGTGTGGACTTACTCGAAAAAATACAAATGGGGTGCTTACAAATCTTAAATAATACTTTTTTTATTTCCGAAAAAATGTTTCCTAATTTTATATTCGAAATGTACTCAACATTTTAGAGTGCTATATTAATACATTAGTCATACAAGATTTAATCTTTCCCTTAGCATGGTAAGTACTATTCGAAAGAAGTAGAACATAATATATATGGTTTTATTAATATCAAATATATTTTGATACATTTTGTGATTTGCTACTTACACCAAATGAGCAAGTTGTTGTTTAAACTATTACAAAATTTAATTTTAAATTTAATTATAATAAATTATTATAATAATATTTTTAGTGATATTTTTCAATGTGTGCTATTTGCTCCCGTTGCTGATGTTGCTGTTGCTCCCGTTGCTGATGTTGCTGGCGGTGCAGTTGCTGTTGCTGTTGCTGTTGCTGTTGTCGGTGCCGCTGTCCTCGGGTTCGTCCTCAATCACGCCATCGCCATGCACATGAACTACATTCTGTCCGTCTTTGTCTTGGATCCGCTCAACCCGCACCTGCCCCCCGAAATCCATCGGATCCACCGAATCCAGCGAATCCCTGTTTGGATGTTTCTGTTTCTGCAAAATCAATGTTGACGCAAATACGTGTATGTAGAATCATTTTGCCGACAGTTCAGACTTATTTCTTTCGCTACCGAATTTAATTGGATTTTCTCCCTGACTTAAGGGCTTTAACTGCTGTGGTATGTGGAAATCATTTCTGGCCCCAGTCGCAGACACGCAATGCGATTCCAATGCCCCATGTCCCATGCGCCTTTGGGAGCTCTCCTTTTCATCTGGCCAACTGCAAATTTACTCTTGTCGATGATGCAGCAGCAAAAGCCGCCACAGCGACACTCCCCTCTTCTTAAAATCCCCCGCTCCCCGACTCCTGAGCGCAGTAAAAACTCACTTAATTTAGCAACTGCGAAAAGTTAATCATTACATTCCGCTGGCCGAGTGGTGCGTGCTCGGTGTGATATTGATGATGCACATGACTCAGCCGCCCGCCAGTTTCGGTATCTAAATTTGAGTGACAAACCAAAGAAATGGATTAAGGGCCAGGGATAACCATCCATTTACAAACTAAAAATGTTCATAAAACATAACTATTTAATTAGCTTGTAGTTACTTGTTTAATAAGCACATTAAACAATTTTATACTTTACTAAGCTCTACTTTCTGAAGCAAAGATAAAATTAATAAATGTTTTTGAATTTGTATTTATTTTACTTCATGTCTCTTAGCAAGTGTATCATGGCAATCATTCTATAAAAATATTATATCCTATCCTTTTTTGTAGTGGTTGATTATATTTCTAAATTAAGTTAGTCTGTTGCTTGATAAAAATGTCAGTAAAAAAATATTATCAAGGAAATAATCAGTTTACAAGTTATAATTTACCTCGTGAATGACATTTAATATAAATACACAAAACCGTAACGTCTCTGAAAAACCTATGTGAAACCTTGAGCAAACAACCGTAGAATGTCAGAGTTAATGGCATTACCAAATCAATTTCGCGCTTACATCAACTTTTGAGAAAAATCAGGAAGTCTTTGCAATTTAACCTACAATACGTAGATTTGTTCGCTTTCGCATTAGTCAGCAATATTTGAGGAACATTTGTATGCAAATGGCAAAAAGCAACTGGAGCCAGACAAAAAGCGACACTTTAATCATTCTGAGCAAGCGCTAAACATTTCCGACCAACAAAAACAGAAACTTGAGCATATTTCCGCTGGTTTTGGTCTCCAGAAAGAAGGTCTTACGCTGAGAAAAAAGTACTGACAACGAAGAATTGTAATGCATGTAAATAACGTAACTATTTTATATTTAGACTTGGGTTAGTAAACCTTAAATAAGTACGTTATTGAGTCCCACAAATGTTTCTGACTATAGAATGAATCTGAATATTGAGCAAACTATTTTTGTAAACTCATTTCCTTAGTGAACATTTTCCCTCGGTGTAAAGTCAAAAGGAGCCCGTTGCTATTTCTTTTCAAGGGAAGCTCAAGAACCTAAAAGTTATTTTCTATTTGTTTGTTAACATTATGAAATTCCGACTCTCTGTTGGCCAGGAGGAGAGTTCTAGCCCGACGTTTTTTCACGGTTCACCAAGTCGGCGGCCCACACCCATTCCCATTCCCCTCTAACCTCTGCAGCCCAAAATGTATAACCCCCGCTTCGGTGGAAATCAGCATATGCATATGCCTACATGTGGGTAAACACCACCGCGTCGCTAACCACGGGCACAAAAACTCCGCCCGGCCTGAGCGCTTCTTGTCTACATTGTTTGGAATATTTTTAGCCGGACAGCAGACAAACGGACATACGGACATATGGACATATGGACAGCGGACAGCCGACAGCCGACAGGCGAGCAAACAAAAACAGGAAGCGTGGCTACCACAAATATGCACGGCACACAGGGGCTTGGCTGAATGTTCGGGCTGGGATGTAGATACTAGATCGCTATCTGGCTGGAACTTGGCCACTTTGCTACCGAAATAATGGCGGCCGGCAGGCGTTAGCCAAGGCGGCCATAATTAATGCGCCCATCCCCGAAAAACCGAAAAAGTTGCACGAAACGCAATTAGAAGCAGGCACACAGTCGAACATCCCTAACTAGCATCTGTTTTAAAAAGTTAAAAATATATTCTTATTCTTATGAAAGAACTATAACTGGAAAGAACTATAACTATTTTCTCCTAACAGTAGAACGTTCCCAAATCGCGAAACGGATTATTATTAAAGATTTAAAACATTTAAAAACATTTTGAGACTTTAATCAACATTTAGTGGACTTGTTGTGGATAAATTTCAATTTAAATTGAAAACCATGAAATGAAAAGGATTATCACCTGGATTTTTCATATTTATTATTATTTAGTATTAAAAAAATTTTTTAGTTTTGTAAATAAGGGTTTGGTTATAGAAGTTAACCTGTAGCAGCGGGCATAATTTGTTTTACTTTTGGAGGGTTAACTTGCGCCCCTTCGGGCGGTTCGTTAGATACAGTGATAAATGTTTAATTAGCCGCGTTATTAATCTAATCAATCATGCAGGCCGAAATCAATCAGGAGGGGGGCAGGGGGGGTTATGAATCGCGAGTTAATTCCGCTGCTTAACATCCGAGTGGGGCCCCAGTTAACCCCCTCCCCCGCCGACATTTGAAAACTTGGCTTTCTCTGAGTTTTCTTGGGCCTTGCTTATTGGTTGTCTCATTTGCTTAATATTCAAGTAAGAGAAAGTGGGACAACTATAGAAGCCAGTGCGCGAATGCGAGCCTGGTCTCAGACACGCCTCTCTCACTCGCTCTCACTCGTAAAGTCAGCCAGTTTGAGTTTGACTCAAATTATGTAAGGTGAGCCGAACTCAACGCGCTTGTATTTCCCCTCTCTCACTCTCTCACCTCTTTCTGTCTTTTTTGTGACATATAAATATTTTTTAGTGGAAGCAACTTTTGCTTAGTCTTTTATCAACATAAATAAATTAAATGTGCCTGTTTTGAAAAGTTATTTGTGCGTGTGTGCTGGCATTTGAATGGCAAAAGTTGTGCTTTTCAATCTGCGGAAATCATTGTTATTTTGCGCTGGCAAATTATAGGCCATTAAAATTGATTATTTTCCATTATCAGTGTGGGAGGTGGACCGTTCGCCGCCTCTCTGCCACACCCCCTTAATGGAAAACTGAGAAGCAGCGATAAAGGGAGGTGCACTGACAACACCTGCAAAATAATTTAAAGTTAGGGCTAAATACACACACAAAAGTACAATTGGCGGCCATTATTACATGGCTCCTGATTTCTGTTATTCAGCCAACCAGCGTGAAAGTGGGAGTGAGAGCGGAACAGTGGGCGAAATAAATCAATTAGCCGACCCATCTGCAGCTCATGCCGCTCCTGTCACTCCACTGCATTTGCATTGCATCCCTCTCGCTCTCACTCTTGCTCCTTTGCTGCGCAGGCTCTTCTCTCTCTTTCTCTTTTTCTTATTTCACTTTTGAGTGGTCGGCGCTAATCGGTTACGCCGCTGCCTGCCACCCCCTTGCCACCCAGCCCCAACCCCTTCCACTTTTCCAAGGTAACCACCGCGGTGGTTGGCCAAAACGAGTGGAGTCGCGTCCAACGCGGATTCATTGGTTTCTCGTCCGGCCGAGTCACTAATGTCCGCCGATGTCCCGTGTAATGCGTTTTTTGCACGTCCCCTGTTTAGTGGGAAAAGTGAGGGAACGGTAAATGCGGAGGTAAAACTGGATCACGCAGAAAAATTACGTATACGTAGATACTTCATTGACATTTTTTTAAGTTTAACAAAGACTAAAGTTGATGAAAACAGATTACCCCTTAATATACATTTTTTTTCCCTTTAAACTCAATATTATACAAGCTGTTGTAAATATATTTGAAGCATCCAAACTTGTTAATAATAAAAAAATATTTGTAATTGCAACTATTTAATCAACTACAAGTGGAAAGTCAACAGCCTTTGCCAGCTAGGCTAGATTTATTTAAATTTTCTTTAATTTGATACTTTAAAAAAGTGGTAAAATATTAATTTAAATTTAAAACCGATATCTTAGGCGTAAGTAAATAAAATTTGGGATATGCTTAAATCTTTATAAGAATTAATTTTGTATTGATCTAACCTTATTATTTTGAATCCTTCTTAAAGGCTAAATCGAAACCAAACCAAATAACAAATCAATTTTAAAAGTAATATTGTTCGCTTTATTTTCAGTGTTTCTTTTTGTAGTCGATGATTGACAGCCTTTTCTTGGTGTCGGCATATCCATAAAAAAACTTTTCCAACCCGCAAACACCACGTATTACCAAACAAAATCGGTCGTCAATTAAAAGCAACTCGAAAGCAACTGGTAGCGCAAGTCTAGCCTGAAAGTTTGATAAACAATGCACTGAAATCGAATGCCCGAGTAATTAATTATTGAACTTTTACAACTGTTTCGGTTTGGGTTTCGTTGCCTTTGTTTTTTTTTTCCTTGCTTTTTTTTTTGTTTTACCTCTCATTTTCACAGTGAAGCGCTCAATGGGTCGACGCTCAAACGTACGTACGTACACACTACACTCACAAGGGAAAAAAACCTCTGAATGCTCAGTGGCAAACCGACCACAACCACAGGCAAACCAGAATGCAGCAACAGTAACAGCAACAGCAACAGCAAAAGCAACCCGATCCAAGTTTTAGCCAAGTAAGATATTCCGCTGCCGGTGGCTCTGAGCTCAGTCTCATTCAGCGAGTCGGCGGGCGTTGAGTTTGAGTGCGAAGTGCGGTGCGCGTCGAGTCAGCGAGCGTTGAGCAGCAGCAACAACACGACGGCAACAGCAATACTAGCAACATCAACACGGGCAACAGCAGCAACACCAACGGCAGCCACACAGACGAGCGGTTCCGGTACGCGTTTTCTAGTGGCGGCTACAAGAAAACAAAAAAATTACCCTCAAAAAAACCGTCGGAAAAACAAGGCCCCTAAAATGCCCTTAATTTAATCCCTCCCTTCTACTGATCTTACAATTTGGAAGCGTGGCATGGCAACCACCACATCCCCGGCCCCACAAGGACTACTACTAAAGTTTCCTCACCAAGAGCAACATCTGGAATTCCTGGGAGCGCTGAATCCCCGGGTGCAATCATGCCCATGGCCGCCGTCCCATTGCCGTCGCATCTGCAACTTTTGGGCAGCCCCGCCGGAGGCGTCGGACAGCCGTCGGCGATCACGCCCGTTTCGCCCACGGCAGCACCCACAGGTTAGTGGTAAAAATCAATATTTTTAAATTTAAGCAAGGAAATCAGTTAAATACTGGCCTAAACATTTTTATTTATTTTAAAGAAAAATTTTTTTAAAATCTATTTTTATGGATAAAAATTAATTATTTTACAAAATTGACCGAGAAACAGATTGTTCTTATTCCAATAAATTTTCATTTCTTTTAGATTTTCTAATAAAAGTTCGTATGTTCTAATTTAACTGAATATATATGATCTCTAATTTTGTTGCTCTGTTTATATTAAGGCATTGAACACCTTAGTTTATCTAATAATTTAAATATCCTCAAGATTATTTCAAAAAATATTATTTTCGTTCTTTGTTAACATAAATCTTAAATAATCAATTATTTGTGGTACGACTGCATTCATTAAAAGAGTACTATAGTTTTTGAAGCCCAAATATATTTGACTACAATTTTTAGAAACCAATTTATAGAAGAGCTTAAGTATTCACTTTGTATAACATTTTTGATATATTTAAAAAAAAATATTTTTTAAAGAGGCATACAATTATATTGTGATGTAAAACAAAAACCTTATATTAAAAGTCAAACACATTAGTACTGTTTTACAGTTGAATATTACAATGCAAGCTTATAATAATAACATCATAAACATATTTTCGGCTTCTTTACCTAATACTTCCTTTTACAATATACTTATGTTGCTGTTGCGAATAGATCTGTTAATTTGTATGTAGATTTTCCTTTCAATGCTGTCCTGACACCGCTGATGTTGCTGCTATCGCCTCGACTTTTGCTGTTGGTGTTGAGGTTGCCGTTGCTATTGCTGCACGCTCCAAGTGAGCCGCAAGTTTTCGGCGAATTCCGTGAAATGACAGGGATATCGAAATCGGGGGCCCGAAACAGTTTAAAACAAAAGCCAGCCACAAGAAACTGGTGGCACTAGTCAAATGCCTGCTGGAGAAGTGCAATGATTTGGAAATTTCACAACAGCAAAAGCAACGCAGCAGCAGCAGCAGCAACACCGCAGCAGCAACACACAACAACTGTGGCAACTGTTTTGGTCTTTCGCACATCAGTGGCAATTTGTTTTGCACAAGTATGGGTTGTCAAATAAAATTAGTTCACGTCGGCGGCCATCGAATGTATCTGCAAGATACACACAGTGTCCGGGATGGAAAAAAGGGGATTTTGTGGCTATCGGGAGGGGGCGAGCAAAGCTTTGACTTGTCTCTAGAAGGTGTTGGAAGTTGCACAATAAATAAATAATTATAAAAAGAGCCCCAGTCGAGGAAAAGAGACACGTTGAAAAAGAGACACCGAGACCCCAAACCGGAGACTCAGGGGGTTAAGGGGGTCCAAGGAGGTACATGGCATACATTGAAGTTTAAGCATAGGGCAGAAACCATACTTAGGGGTCTCAGGTTACGTGGTGCGTGTATTCGCATTATTCTTAGAAAGCCAAGCGTATAAAAGGTGTGCACAATGATTTTGAAGAGTGCCTCAGTTCGGTTTGCTATGGTTTGGTTTGCTTCGAAAATGCACATGGTCCGAACTCCTTACGTTACGTATATGAATATGTGTGTCACCCCAGTTGGTGGTTTTACCGCCTAAGGAATTGGGGTGATCATTTCACGACTCTTTGCGTCTTTTTATAACGTTTTAAAAAGGAAACAGTAATATTACCTCAAGTGTGTCACCTTTTTTTTGATTACAGACACATTTTTGCTTGTTTTATTATCTTAAATGATTTCATATTTAAAAGGAGATGCAAAGATAAAAATATGTTGCAAAGCATTTTAGGAAAACTTCTTAATAAATGTTGGCTTTTTATCTTTCAAAGAGTTTATTTTAAGAAACAGTGTTAACTAACTTTTTGATTGAAAAAATTCAGTAAAAGTGAAGTAAAAGTAAATTATTAAATTAAATGCTTCAACGGCAATGGTTAATAGCCCAATTCAAAATAAGCAGGCAATTGTGTCAATCTTCAAATTAGTAAAATAAATACAAAAAACAAATTAATTTAAATACACTTAAACTCTCTTAAAATTTGGAAGTGTTTAATTTACAATTTCATGGTTTTATGCCTATGGTTAACCACAATTTAATAGCAAACTATAATCCACAACCGTACAATAAAATCCAATAAAGGATGGCATAAAATTAGAGTGACTTATGTAAGAGTACATCACCCCTCGGCGGAATTCTTGGAGCTTAGGAAAATGTGCGAAGATCGCAGTAATGCGCACTGGCAGTAAAAACCAGAAGCTTTAGAGGACGAGTAATGCGCTGCGCGCGACAAACAAGATCAGCGAGCACTAACTGAAGGGGCTGAGATGGGAATGGGGATATGGGGATGTGGTTGAAGATGAGGATGCTTTGAGGAGCCACATAAAAAGCGAGCAACTTTAATTTATATGCAGTGCCTGGAAGAGGGGCAAAAAGGGGCGACCGGGAGGAGCAGCGGCAAAAAGTTACCGGTAGCAATAAATCAAACTATCAATTGAATTCCGAGGCGATCATCACTTGTGGCAAGCTGCGATCCCGAGTTCGAGCTTCAGTCCGAGTACGATCGGCATCGCTTCTTGTTATAAGTCTCACGGTGACGTGCGAGTGGATACACAGTAAAAAATAAATTAGTTATATCATTTCGAAATTTCGAGCTACAATTTAGAAACCTAAACTTTATCTTATGTTAATCAGGGAAATATTTGTTCTGTTTTTGGAAAAATTGCTTAAAAAGCTATGAAGAATGGTTAATTCTGTTTAGGCAACTGAGTAAAAAAATATATATATTTATTGGGTTAGGCATAACAGTCAATCTTTCGCCTTTACACTTAAATATTTTAAAAGTTCCAAATATTTTAAAATGTGTATAAATACTTAAAAATCTGAATTTTATTTTTTATTGTTCATGTTGGTTGAAAAGTTGGTTCTTCAAAAGTATTGTTTGTCAGAAAACCATGTCCCACATAAAAGTTTATTGGACTTATGATAGACAAATTTAAAAGTTTTTTATGCATATTTTTTTCTGTGCATAGGCTTGAGGCGCAGGATGAAGGGTTCGGGTTTTGGGCCGTGGTTCCAGCGATTTTAAGCCGCTTTTGCAATTGACTGAGGCGCATCGCGGGGCAGTCGGAGCTGTCGCATTGCGTAGTAAATCATCGGTCGATCCCGCTCCGACTTTACATTGAATCTGGACTGAGAATGGCACTGCAACTGAGACTGGGACTGGGGCAATACGGAGGCACCGAGCGCTGTTGACATCCAAGTTGGCCGGCTGTTGCGGCGGCATAAATCAAGCATGGCCATAACCGCGGCCACAACAATTGGCGCAACATGCGAGTGCAGCAAATTGCCGCGGCCACTTTTAAATGGAGTAAGCCCGGATGGTCGTGGTCCCCATATGCATGGAGTTTAATTAGCCAAGGAGCTGATTCCCGATCCCGATCCCGATCCCCGATCGAAGTGCATACTGGAAACTGGGAACGACTGGCATGCCGTCGCCACACACGGAGCTCGATCGCACCAAAAAAGAGGTGTTAAAATGTGTGCAGTTCTCGCGATCAGATAAAATGTCAAAATGAACATAAAAGCTTCTACATCCGAGGAATGGCCAATTGCTGCCACCACTCTGACAAGTGATCTCCCGTCCGATTCCCATTCTCATTCCCATTCCCATTCCCATTCCCATTCCGATTCCGATTGCGATTCTGATTCCGATCCAGAGTGTCCAGGTCCAACAAATTGCCAGCGAGAATTTCATAAATTCCGACTGGAATCAGCAGTCGGTGTCAGCGGTAATGGACCACACCGCGTCCATTATGCCCATAAACGTTGACACTTCCGCCACTGGACGGAGTGCTCTTGGATCGGCATTGACTCTGGCTGGCTCTGATCTGACTCTGACTCTGACTTTGACGTCGTCGATCAAAAACACACCGAAATTTGTCCAGGCATCTCGTTGTCCCACTTACCAGTCTTCCCCCCAAAATCTTCGAGGCCCCACTCGATGATCAGGGTACAAATTTCTTGGTGTTTCTGTGTCACGCGCGGAATGCCGGCAACAGCTTCGTTTAAATTCCAATTGACGTTTAATGATTTTGCGCCTCTACACTCAAAGAAAGGCAATTGTATTTTTTAATTAACAAAATTACATTCTGTTTTTGAATTTACTGGCTAACAAAAGCACTCCTAGAAGCAATTATAAAGGCAGGAAATGCTACTTTTAAATATAAACTTAAAATGTGTCAAAATGCTTTAAATTATCTTTCAAATTTAATTTGATGGTTTTTTTCAAGTATGTATTGACATTAATTAGAAAATTAATCTATGATTAAAATTAAGGGATTCTTTTGACGATAGGTAGGCCAAATTCTCCATATAAAAAAGGATTCTCAATGGTTTTTAAACCTTTTATCTTTAATTTACTTTTACTTTTAGTCATTACATTTTTGTACACCTTGTTTAATTTTAAATTAAATCTATTTCCAAATATATGCGAAAACCTAATCACCACCCTTAATCTAACGAATAATTAAAAAGAGTTTATAAAAGCAGTTATACCTAATTTATAGGCAAATAATTAGAAACAACTGAAAAAACCTCTTTATGTTTTTTATTCCGTTTCCTATCCCTTTTTTGGTTGGGAACCCATTCCCTTTATTTTTTGTGTACTAATGATTTCTTACCCTCGCATTTCAGTGCTCGCCCAGCCGCACAGCTTGAGCCCCTCCACGCCCATACTGACCCAGAGCACTCCCCCTGCTCCGGGCCTGGGCGGGATCTTCTGCGGAGGCAGTGCAGCGCCGGCGGGACCGGGGGCTGCGGGGGCGGCAGCAGCGGCGGCGGCCACGAACCTCAACGCACTGGCCTCGCAGCATCGCCTACTGGAGCTATCCCGCTTTGGCCTTAGAGGATACGACCTGGCCCAGCACATGCTCTCCCAGCAAGGAGCTGTTTCTAAGCTGTTGGGTAAGTTAAATTGTGGTAACTCAAGGGTAGTGAATAAGGGGGTGGGGGAAAGAGGAGGGAGGGCTGGGCAAACGTGGTCCAGACCAGACCAGACCACCCTGACCAATGCAATCAGCGGCATAACGCGGAACCACAAAACACGCGCCCCAAATGCAATCGCCAAGTGTCCCCAAGCGTCCCAATCGATTTGCACGGCTCCGTTGTGGGGTCACGTATACAAGACAAATCGATTGGCAATCGCCATCGCCCCCACCTGCACCTGCACCTGGACACCCTCTCATCCACTTTTCCCCTCCTTCTCCCCTTTTTCGCCTTGTTTTCCCCCTTCCTTCCCACTGAGGAAGTCTGCAGCAGCCGCACACCTGTTGCCACCTGTGGGTACGAACACCAGCCATGTCATTCTCAATTTGCAATCGTCTCCACTCAAATTGGCTAATGTGAATTGCAAGCTTAAAACTTGAGCAGGAAGTACAGAACTTTGTGCATTTATAGGTTGCCAAAAGTAGGAAAAAAAAAACATTTGATTCCAAAGCTATTTATTAAAAGCAATTTTTAGAAAACTTAAGCTAATTGGCTTTTTTAATCCTCCTAATGGTATACAACTGTTAAGGATTGAAGCATATTTTTTGGACATAGCTAATGTATCTTTATGCAAACATTGTTTTCCTATATAAAAAGACTCGAAAATAATATTATCGGATTTTGTTAACATTAAATTTTGTAAGCTTTTTCAATTTAATAGGCCTTAAAATTTGTATGCCTAATATCTGATAAATTAAGCTTAAGTTAGGTTTTAAGTATAATTATTAGGATAAACAACATTTATCAGTTAAATTACTGCAGAAAATTAAAAAACGTTCCTAAGCACCAAAATTACTAATACATATCTAAAGCATTAATTCTAACACCGCTTCCTGTTTGAAAAAGTTCTTGTTCCTTAAATTACTTAAGGGCATTTTGCACATTGTATAATTTACAATACGGCACAAAAACCTTTAGTAAAAAAGCAGCAAATTGCTATTTTATCACAAGTTAGTTTAGTGTGTCAGAAAAAGTAACGCTAAATAAATCTGCCCATTCACAAATATTCATTAGCGTAGCTTCAAATCCCACCATCCGATCTGTGTGGATGCCATTCATTCCCATTCAAGTCAATTTAAATTGTGTAAATAATTTCCGTTTTGCAAAAAAAGCTAGAAAACAAGTGTACAAGTACATTTGGTGTCCATTCATTAATTTAAGGCAACCGCCTGCACCGAAAACAAAATCCGACTGTACGTGTAATAAATTCCCCAATAAATTTGTGTGCTAATTAAAACAAAAGATAATAGTTTATTTGCATCTAGAAATCAAATTAATGGCATGTCCGAGTGAGCCAGCTAATCCGGTAATTTGAGGATTTTCTCTGGGTGTAATTCAGCGACAGAGCTCAATTTACAAGATAAACGCGCGCGCCTGTCAACTGCTTCCGACGAATTATCATTTGAGCCGACTTTTGTGACTCTGTGACTCTGCGACCACTGCGACTACTGCGACTTGGAGTCTGAGGTTTCGAGTCCGCTGATGTTGTCAAATATTCAAATTAGCGCTCCGCTGAATGGAAGCCGGCTGCTGGCTTAATTGTCTAGTTAGTTAGTGGCTCGGAGCAGGCAGTCAACAGGTAGCAGGTATCTGGCATTTGGTATCTGGTATCTGGTAACTGGCAGTGCCACACAATGCACTGCGGCCGGAGGGCTTTTGACCTGTTCGAAACGCCCACACGGGCCAACTGCCTTTGAACAATGTGAAAATTATGCGAGTCGCACAATACCCGAGCCCAAGGCGCTGGCAATAGGAAAAAAACGGCCAAATTGATTGCACAACTGGGATGGGGCATACCTACTAAATTTGAACAGCCGGGCACGCCTTTGGCCGCACAGATTTCGGGGTCCCGAAAATTAATTTATTTTATTAAATATATTTGTGAAAAATAATAAGGGTCACATTCCATCCTAAAACAAAAAGAGGCTTAAGAATTCTAATAAACCACTAAGAAGTGTAATCTTTAACAAGTAAAAAAATATATATATATATATTGAAAACCATTAACCCAACATTTTACTGTTTTAGCTCATTATTTTTAAAAATAATTTTGATTATAAAAGTTTCATAATAAAAGATCGTGTAAACATCTTTTCAGCACTGAAGACCATTTGAACTTTTGAAAATGGTCTAGGCACTTGAGACACTCAATTATTTGGACTTGACATTAACTTTTGGGGTATATGTATTTGATTTAATTAAACCAAAATCAATACGGAATCTACAATTTATATTATATTTTAACTTAAATAAAAAAGCATTTGTACTTGGAGTAGTTTTAATAAATAAATTTTATTTAATCCATACAAAGTTAAATTGGTCCCAATTAGCCAATGTCGATGAAGTAGATAATGAAAGTTTTCTGCCAAAGTTAATATCAAATATATTTAACATATATTTTATAAAGATTTAAAAACATTATATCAAATAAGTCTCTTAATTGCAAAGAGGAAGTTCATATGTTTAATCGACAATTTCTCAATCTTGCAGGTACGTTACGTCCGCCGGGTCTAATTGGCGGCTCCAAGCCCAAGGTGGCCACCCCGACAGTGGTCTCCAAGATCGAGCAGTACAAGCGCGAGAATCCGACGATTTTCGCGTGGGAAATCCGCGAGCGACTGATCACCGAAGGTAGGCGAACAATGAGTCCAGGGGCAGATGCCGATCAATGGGGCAGGACTTCGATTATGGAGTTGGGAGTAGGAACAGGGAGAGACGGGACACAATGCGAGTAGCTGGGCTAATTAACTGACAGGGAACCCCCGAAAGCGAAATTGCCCAACAAATGACAACGGTTGCGACAAGCGTCTGCTTATGTTTCCAAGTTGCTTACGCGCTTCTTTTTCAGCTCATGAGTTCCTTCAGTTAATCCACCTCATCCAGCTTTTCTTCAGCTTCCTCGAGCAACTTTAGATGGGGGATTGACAGGAGGAACTGGAGGAACTGGAGGAACTGGAGGAAAAAGCAGCCATCAGCATCGGGCATCAAGCATCGGCACTGGATTGATGTGTTTATGGTGCTCGTAATGCGAATGCCCGCCGAGGGCTCATTTAATGTTGTAAGAACAACCGGGAGGATGGAGGATATATTGTTCCACTGCCGCAGATTTAGATTTATCGATTGGCTAATTTATGAACATCCGCTGCGAATCCGATTGATATGTAAATGTGCTCACATTTGTGTCACTCATTTTGGGTTCCCTCCACCGAAGTCTGCGAGATAATCGCGCGGACAGAATAGGAGCCAGTAAGTAGTCCAGTCGGCAGCAACCAGTTGACGGTTTCTGCCGGCCACTTGACAGTTGCCCGTGGGCAGTGTACAGTGGTCAATGGATGTGGCTGCTGGACAGTGGACAGTGGACAGTGGACAGAGGACTGTGGTCAGTTCACATCGTTCGGTGCAATGAATCGTTCCGATAGCCATCTCTCGCATGAGACGCACGAACACACACACGGCGAGATCCCAATCGCTCCTCTCATTACAGTCAATCCTCTGCTCATTTCGGGGTCACCAACAGGTCATGATGCGCTGCATCCGGTGCACGAACAATGAATAAAAGCTTTTCCAAATCAGAGCGCTCTTTTTATAAGTTTGACTTTATCAATTAAAATATTCACATGTTTAAATGCCTAGTTTTATCCTTTTCAAAGTAACCTTTAATTTGGAATTTATTATAAAATTTTTTAAATCATTTATCCTCAAGTTGTTTTTTTACTCTTAGGTCATTTTGGTTTCGTAGAAGTTTTTTCAGACGGACATTTTAAACCATTTTAACCTCCTTCATAATAGTTTTAATGTCTTCCCATCTTATTCAGGTGTTTGTACCAATGCTACCGCTCCCTCAGTGAGCAGCATTAATCGAATATTGCGCAATCGAGCTGCTGAGAGGGCAGCGGCGGAATTTGCCCGAGCTGCGAGTTACGGCTATGCCATCCACCCCACGCACCCGCATCCGTACACCAGCTTTCCCACTTGGCCAGCTCATCATCCGCTGTGGGGAGCCGTGCCGCTGCCCTCCGGAGCAGCTGGTGGGGCACTGCTGCCCGGCGGAAGTGGCAGCAGCTACGGCAGCGACGGCAACATAAGCTCAAACCCCAACAGCAGCAACGGCAACACCACCCACAGCAACAGCAACAACACCAACAGCGGCAGTGCCTGCGGAGACAGCAGTGCGGGAAGCGGCCGCCTTTCCCTGCCGGCCCTTTCACCGGACTCGGCCAGTCGGGATAGCCGCTCCCCCGATGCAGATGCCAACCGGATGATAGGTAAGTTGGGATACCTTAATTTTTCGCGTTTTAGAATTACATTTACACAATAGTTAGCCTTAAAACATAAATAAATTAAAACGTAAATTATTTCAGACATCGAGGGCGAGGACAGCGAGTCGCAGGACAGCGACCAGCCAAAGTTCCGGCGCAACCGCACCACCTTCAGTCCAGAGCAGCTGGACGAGCTGGAGAAGGAGTTCGACAAGTCGCACTATCCGTGTGTGAATACCCGCGAAAAACTGGCTGCCCGGACGACATTGAGCGAGGCCAGGGTGCAGGTGAGTCGATATCACAACACCAACTCCTACTCCTATATTTTTGGTACCCCAATCGAACACATCCACCCACCAACACACTCTACTAACCACACATCCGGAGCTGGCTACTCCGGAGATGACCACACCACGATCCCCGGCTCTTTTTTTATCGACTAACAAATTGTCTCTTCACCGATTGATCAACCAGGTTTGGTTTTCCAACAGACGAGCGAAATGGCGGCGCCACCAGCGGGTCAACTTGCTCAAGCAGCGCGACTCGCCCTCGACCTCGAGCTCACCCACGCCGGCGGTTCCACCTGCAGCTCCAGCTTCGGTTTCAGTTCCAGCTCCAGAATCTGGCCAGCCGAAGCAGCCATATCCCTACAGCCACAGCAGCACCAGCAACAACATCTGCAAAACCAGCAACACCATCTGCAACAGCAACTGCAACACCAGCAACAGCAGCAACTTGAGAGGCAGCAACCACATGGAAGAGCCACCAGTGGCGGTGGCAACTGCCTCACCCACAGCATCAGCTCCATTATCAATGGGCGGTGAGCACAGTGCCTTCCGAGCCCTGCCAATGACCTTGCCCCCGGCATCGGCGGCGGCCTTTGCCCTCAGTTTCGCCCGCCAGTACATAGCCAAATACATGGGCACGCCCATCAATCTGGGCCACAATTTGGCACCCAGCAATGCGGCCGATCATCAGTCGTCGGAGGACGAGGAGGGGCAGGAGGAGGAGGAGGAGGAGGAGGTAATCAACGTGGAGCACGACGCCGAGTGACCATTTTCCTATCGCTTTAAATCGAGAATTTAGTGCAATTTTTACTACTTAATTTATTCAGTTTGTACCACATCAAACCGCGTGCTGAGTACAAATAAAATCGAAACGATGACATGCGTGCGATAAGTTCTCACGAGTTTCGTATAATTGGTTTGGGAATTCAGAAGATGACACCCTTTGACATTTGAGGGGGGGGGGAATAACTTAGAGATGCCCGACTCGAAAGAGACTTTTCGAAAATAACTCAAGTGGACAAATCTGACAATTTTGTGGCTACCAAAAGCAAAGTGAAAAGCAGACACACAGAGGCAGTGGCACAGGCTCCAGCTTTAGAGAACTCGAACTCAAGTACCTGGCATGTTGGGTCTGGAATTGGACATGGGAAGGAGATGAGGGGATGAGGAGATTCGGGGATCGGGGATCGGGGATCCATTGCTGGAGCCGGGTGATTAATGTGGCTTTAATTACATGCGCTGCCGAGTCGTCGCCGTCCTCGTTTTTGTCGTCAATGTGTATGCTCGGATGGATCACTATAATTATATAGATGGCCGAATTAAATTTTAATTTAACGCCTGTCAAATCAGAAAACCACTGCCATAATCGTTCGCTCAAGAGATCGCCCCTCCATCCAATCTACTCAAATCCAATGCAATCCACGGGGGCAGCCCCCGAAACAGTTATTCATTTCATCGCTGATCGCTGATCGGTGATCGGTGTTCGGTGTTCGGTGTTCGATGATCGCTGATCGGTGAGAATCAATCGAACTATGCGCCAGGCCGCTATTTTACTATCTATCCATTATTGATTGTTTGATTGTAATGAGCCACCGAAGGCGTCAACTCCAGCGTCGAGCGGTGATGAAAGAAAGACGCCTGCCAAGAGAATGCGAAACAATTAAAGCCCCGAATACATATTTCGGGGTACCTGCGGCTTTCAATGAGTCGTCGAAACGTTTTGCGCCACAACAAAGGTTTACACCGGAAAAAATTGCATTAAAAATCCATTTGACATGTGCTGGTTACAGTGGTTGGGTATGCTTGGAGAAAAAGATTTATCTTGTCATCAAGGCGCCATTAAATTGATGATTATGAAATATTAGAGAGGAGATTTAATTTAAAAAAGTTTCGGAAACTTAAAGAATAAATGGTTACAGTATTAACAATATAAAATAAAAAAGAGAGGTGTACTATTTAATGATAAATTTGACAATTTGCAAGGCCACAAAATGCTAATTAAAATGAATGAACTCAGAAAACTATCTTATTAAATGTTAAATAAAATAATTATCCAAATTTGGATTGTGTATATGGCAACTATTTATTTATCCACAAATGCAAAGCACTATTTAATAGTAAGAAAATGAGTGTTTATTATATTTAAAATCGAGCTGTTAGTATTGTATCCACTTTTATGCCAATGAATCTCATAGCTATTGCAGCTCCTTCAAATTGTTTCCCCCTCTTTGATTTGTGGCAAATGTGGCGCTTTGGGGTCAAGTGCCGCTCCAGCTTTCGGTGGGAGAACTATCAGTTGAAAGTGGAACTGCGACCGAAACTGGGCTGCATATCATCCGAGTGCCCCGATACTGTATCCTTGGCGCGACTTCAGCCGTTGTCCGTTTGCCTGTACCTGTTAATTGCCAAAGGCGTTAGTATTAAGTGGTTTTCGTGCTTATTATAAATATCTCTTAATTTTCGCCATCCCCACGTTGTGCTGGTGTGAGTGGCAAAATCTTGAAATGGCAATCACCGACTTGCAATTCCCAACTCCCGACCAAAGGCAGCCAAGTGGACAACGTCTGCGGACTCGTCGTCTGCTTTGTTGTCATTATGTTGTGTTATTTGGCACGATTTGTTAAGCTAAGGAGCAGGAATGGCACTGGGTTGAGGACTTGCCATTCAGGGGCGAACGAAGGAGGGATTTTTGGGGAAATTTTCATTAAAATACCATTGAAATAAATAAGTTATTGGGGTGCATTTTAAGCGGGATGTACAGTTTGGCTTAAATAAAAATATTACATTTTAAGAAAACGTTAATACCTTTTTTTAATAATATTTCAAATAATTGCATCTAATTTAATAATATTGTTAGATGTTATGAATAGTTGTTAAATAAAATGCTTAAAAAATTGAAACAAAAATATTTTTTAATTTATTTATGTTTAAAAAAGGTATTCTTTAAAACCTATGAAAGTTCAATTTTTAAATTTAATGGCTTTTAAAATAAAACAATGAATTGGAGTGTCTACTTAAGTCATATTCTATCTTATATTTTGACCAAATAAAGACTAATCAATATAGTTAGGATAAGTACAAATTTGATAATTTCCATTTAGCAGCTTCTTTCATTTAGCAAGCAACAACTTAGTTTAACTTATAAAAAAAAATGTTAAGGCATTTAGAAATAAACAAGTTCGGTCAATTGGTTTATGTTTTGTATGGGTATTATCAAACAAATTTTTGACTAAGATGAAAAAGCAATGTTGAGATTTCAATGTGGGTCTTTTGAGCTCCATAAAACCCCCCTGGATTCGCCACTGCTCTGGGATGTCGAGTAGAAACTGAAGCTGAAGGCTGTGCGCGGTTGCATGATGCTGCCGATCGATTGGGCCCGAATCGATCAGCGGCGAGGAGCGGCACCGGGAATGGTCAAAGCCAAAGCCAAAGCCTCGCTTCTCCGGTAGCCGATCACTGGTCCACTAGCTGCTTTTGGCCCTCTTTGGAGAGTTGCCGCTTTTGGCCATGAGATCGGGAGCCAAACTGGCGTCGCACAGCACACAGCACACAGGGCCCATATAATTGTCGCATGCAAGATCGCGGCCATCGACATCGGCATTGACAACTCGGAACGGAGGGACTGGAAGGGGCAGCCCCGACAGCAGGACATGAAAGGTAACGCATTGCTGCGACCAGGAGAATAAGTAATTCACTTAACGCTTTAATATCGCTGATAAATGCAGACCAATCTGCATCCCCCCTCCGTCCACATGGCCCGTACATTTCCCCTTAATTGGTGCAATTTCGAACGATTTTATTTTATTTCGCCTGCGTTTCATTCTCGCTGATCGTGGACACTTTTGCCGGGAGATCACCTGTGCCTGCGCAGACTTTGTGGCTGCGGCGTGCGAACAGTCTGCTCATTTGCATAAATTCAAATTCATTTGCACGTTATTGGGAATGGGAGACCAAAACCGAAACCGAATTCGAATGCGAATGCGATTCGAGCATTGTTTTGCACGTGTTGACAAGTTGCAAGAGGGCTAAGAAGGGGATGACTTAAGCATAGGAGGGACCGGATGCCCCGATGATAAAATGCGCATCCTCTCCAGAGCCCTCGAACCCACATTTACTTCGGACAACCCACAGCCGACGACGTCTATGCGAGTTTAATGCAAGCCTAAGCCTATAATTTGATCGTATCCACACAATAACTCAGGACTCAGACCAAATCCGAGTCGGAGACGGAGCTTAAGAGTGGACCGCAAGAGTGGACCTCAGCGGACCTCAACGGACCTCAACGGACCCCATTCGGAGTGCAAAATGCCCAGTGGCGCTTTTGGGGGCGTGGCCACGCCGAGCAAGAGCAGTGACAGAGCCGATAATGGATGCGCAGCAATGCCATTTCTGGCAGATCGGGGAGTACTCCGCGGCTTCTGATAAGACCACCAGCGGGTCCCACTCGAAAAATTGTTTTAAAAAATTAAGAACTTTTTACAAAAAATGGTATTCCGTTTGGGGACAAGTTGAATAAAAAATGCTAGTTTGTGTGGTGTGACCCAGAAACACGAAATTGACAAATAAGTCGTATTAATTTTAATTTAATAAGGTAGCTTAGTTTATTCAAACAAGATTAAAATTTAAGGCAATATACAGATCGACAAAGCATCTCACAGTTCTTAAACTAATAAAAAAATTTTAAAACTACATTTATTTATGAGTATTTCATTTCTTTTGTTGGGTGTTTGTAAAAATTTTGTAGAATTTTAGTTCCTAGTTGGCTTGCAATTTGCTTGCTTTCAAAAAAGCTTCACTAATTTGTTAAGTGCATCAAATCCACTCCAGCAGCAGGACAAGTAGTTGTTGAAAGCGTCGAGCGAGTGCCCAGCCAGGAACGCCCGGCTCACTTAGTGGGCAGGAGTCGTAACTTAACTGGGGACTTAACCAGAGGACCCCATACACCGGGATCGATCGATCGGATTACCCGGCAGGCTTTTCAATTCAACACATCCTCCGGTCGCCGCGGCAATTATATGCTCGTACCCGCTCCGATCTGCCACGCCCCCTTTGGGCGTGCGACGCCAATTATAACCGCTGAGATCCGAAGATCTCCTGACTTAAATAAATGCGCAAGTTTGGAAATTGAAAGGGAATTAGCGGTGGGCAGGCAGCCGATCTGCAGAAATATTGTGCATAATTATATGCTAATCCATTGGCACTGAATTATGTGCGGCCATGTGTGTGGTCACTTACCTTTTTGGTGGGCTGCCAAGTGGGGAAAAGTGCAGGGAAATGCTTTTCCGGGCGGCGCCTCAGTCAGTAATTGGTATTTCCCGGCTCCCCCTTCTTCGCCGGTGGCCTCCCACCCGCGGTCTGTTTGCATTGAAGTCGATCATGTAAGTAATTTCCCCTGTCCGGGGATCCAAAGCCCCGAATTCAAATCCAAATCCACCGACAGTCGGTAGGAGATTGATTACTGTTAGGAGTGTGATAAATCGCTGTTTTTATTAACTTTTTCGGGATGACGCAGCGGAATTGGCGCTGCATCTCCAGTCGCCACTGGTCGGCACTTGAATAAGTCCGATCTGGGAATCAGATCAGCGTGATAATGTATAATTTGTTGGAGTCTTCGCCGATGTGTTTTGATATGCTCGAAACAAAGGCGATGCCGTCCAGTAGGGTTAATTGAATTTGCTAAAAGAGTGGAGAAAAATTTTCTGAAATCTTGAAAAATCCAATAATATTTTGAATTATTTTATAGTAGTAGTAACTTTGTAAAAATGTTACAAGTGTTTGAAACTTTCTTTCAAAAACTATTATTGTTTTATTGTTAGTTGTTTTTTAATGTAGAAAATAAAAAAGATTTGCGTTGGTCCAATAGAAAGGTATTAGAACTACTCAACTTGATAAGCCGATTTGTATTATGAGTAAATCAACACAATTTGAATTACTCAATTAATTGGACCGAGTAAATAATAATAAAGCAAATGAGATTATTTCCAGTATAAATAAAAACAATAAAATATGATATTTAGTTAACAAAAAATAAAACGTACTCAATTCAAGTAGCCCGCCATTTGGCCTAAAAGTATCGATATATCGATAGCCACTAGTGTGACCGCTGTTGTATTTACCTCTGCCAGTTAAGAATCTGGTGGAGCTTGGCCACACTGCAAACCAATTCCAAGTGGGACACGCTTAATTTTTTTTTGCCAATTTGCCATTATTTCTAAGCGTCTCAGCTGTCTCAAAAATTTGCAACTGTGTTAAATGTGTTTAACGAGTAGGCCGTCAAAATCGGTGGACTTTAAAGGCTCTTAAGCGGCTGTGGGAGCTCCAATTCCCCCTTTCCAGCCGAGATTGCACCGAAATCAGCGCCAGCGTCAGCAAAAGTTTCATTTGCCACTTGGTTATCAGCTGCGGAAACTGAAATCGAGAGTTGGGCAATCCACTAGAACAAAGGGTAGAATAGAATAGAAACCATAAAAACGAGTTGCCATGGCGAGTCCCAGGACGCGAAGAGTGCTCCAGGAACTGAAGCCCCAGGACGAGAACTCCGTAAGTGTTTGGTCCTGTGCACATTTGCTACCAGGTCTTGCTAAGTTCCCCTGTTATTTCCCACAGAAATGCTTCGAGTGCGGCACCCACAATCCGCAGTGGGTTTCCGTGACCTACGGCATCTGGATCTGCCTGGAGTGCTCCGGCAAACATCGCAGTCTGGGCGTCCACCTGTCCTTCGTGCGATCCGTGACGATGGACAAGTGGAAGGACATCGAACTGGAGAAGATGAAGGCGGGCGGCAATCGCAATGCCCGCGAGTTTCTGGAGGATCAGGCGGACTGGAACGAACGGGCACCCATCACCCAGCGTTACAACTCCAAGGCGGCGGCTCTCTACAGGGATAAGATAGCCACTTTGGCCCAGGGCAAGAGCTGGGATTTGAAGGAGGCAGAAACACGTGTGGGCAGCAGCAATAGCTTCAGCGGTGGCGGAGGCGGAGGTGGTACTAGCTACAGCAACAGTTCTCAATCGCGACCCAGTGCAACCGGTTATGGCGGAAATGGAGGCTACCAGAATGGGGGAGGCGGCGAAACTGGAGGCTATCAGCAGTACCAAACGCAGGAGTTCAAGGACCAGAAGGAGGAGTTCTTTAGCAAGCGCCAGGAGGAGAATGCCACCAGGCCAGAGTAGGAACTATATGCTGTAGCCCCCCTTGTCAGCAGTTTGTATATTTCATGTGTAATTCCAGACACTTGCCACCGAGTCAGGGCGGAAAGTATGCAGGTTTCGGGTTCACACGCGAACCACCACCGAAAACGCAATCTCAGGAGCTCTTCGACTCAACGCTTTCCACTTTGGCCTCCGGCTGGAGCCTCTTCTCCACGAACGCCTCCAAGTTGGCCAACACCGCCAAGGAGAAGGCCGTCACCACAGTCAATTTGGCCTCAACGAAGGTGAGTCTAATAAACGTATTATAATTTATTTGTATTTGATCGTTTGTTTGCTTTATTTCTCCGATTATGTTACATTTTGTTGTAATTTTTTTAAATGTATTCGGATTTACAGTCATAATTTAAAAATTTAAGTGTTTGGCCTAGATTTGTTGTTAGTGCTACTAACTTTAAGAAAATTACCTAAAAAAGACAACGCTTGGAAGTTTCTAAAAAAAACTGAAATTAAATTATGTTTTTTTTAAGAAAACACAGATTCTTTGACTACTAAATTTAAAATAGAGTACTAAAAAGTATGTAACTCTTTGTTTTTATTGTAAACATATTTGTAGGTACTGCAAGTACATAGTCTTTTAAAATCCGAAAGGAACAAAATCTTTAGAAGTAAATCTCCCATATTGTTTGTTTATTGCTTGTATGATTTATTTGCACCTTTGTTTCTTTGTTTGGTTTGTAGATTAAAGAAGGAACTTTGCTAGATTCCGTTCAAAGCGGAGTTACTGATGTAGCCAGCAAGGTTTGTAGTTGTGGGAGCTACCCGCTTAGCCCTGTAAAACCGCTCGTTGACTAATATATACTGTATTTAAAAAACAACCGTACATAGGTCACCGATATAGGCAAACGAGGCTGGAACAATTTGGCGGGCAGCAACATCTCCTCGCCGCAGGGCGGATACAACGATCCCAATTTCGAAGACAGCGCCTACCAGCGCTCCAATTCGGTCGGCGGTAATCTGGCCGGAGGTCTGGGCCAGCAGAGCGGCGTAAGCGACAGCGACTGGGGCGGCTGGCAGGAAAACGCCAACAACAAGACGCACCTGACCAGCTCCAGTTCGTACCACAATCAGTTGAGCAGCAACAGTGCCACCAGCACGGCCACCGCCGGCCTCACCCGCGATGCCGATTGGTCCGGCTTCGAGGCGTCCAATTACCAGAGTGCGGAGACCTCCTACCAGAACGCTCCGTTCGGCGGATCGACGGCCCGCCGCAACATGAAGCTGCAGGACACATCGCAGAAGCTGAGCGAGGGCTTCGAGAACCTGGACGTGAAGAATGTTAAGGCCAAACCGGCGGCAGCCTCCTCTACTTCGGGCAGCAAAGCCTCCGCCGAGGACGACGCCTGGGACCTGTTGATGAACTAGAATCCGAGCGAGTCCAAGCGATTGTATTTTATGTATTCCATTCAGTTTGATTTGTGTCTCCTTTGTTATGTGTCTTGATGTCAGGCCGAGGCTGCTGTGCGCGCATTTAATGTAACTGAATATGTATTCCCCAAAACTATCGGCATGCTCCAACTTCAAAACATAAAGTGCAACTATTTTCGTTTATTTCCACAATTTAGACCAATTTTGTATAGATCTACTTAACGAATTACTTAGCCTAAAATGTATACCCAGATTCTGAGGGATGCGATGAGAGAAAATACATATTATGTTAACAAGTGTAGAGGTTGGATTTGTTACTTATGGTATTTTTATTACAAAGGAAATACAGAGTATGAAGCTAAACAGCTTGGAATATTGTAATTCTCCTGGTCTTATCTGTAGTACACTGTTGTAAATAGTAGAGGGAGAAATTGTTAATTGTTATGTTAATTAAAATAGTAATAAATTAATTTAAAACATGTAAAGTGACCTTGCTTAGAAATTACAAAAATCTCGCGATGGTTTGAGTCTCGGCTAAGCAGATGCCGAAACCTTTCTCATGGCACATTTTAGGGTATTCTTGCGCCGTTAGGAAGTATATCTAGATAAACATTCGTGGTCACACTATTAAACCCAAATTCGATTTCGCTCAAATTAAAGAGTTCTGTATGATTTCCTTTAAAGCCAAAAAGCCACAGAAATAGCGTTAAACCAGACGAACTGTTCCCTAGCCCGATCAGTAGGTAATTGTTTTAAAAATAGTGGCAATGCAAATCAAGTTTATCGCTTTCTTTTGCATATCCACATTCCATTTGTGTCAGTGTGTGTGTGCATGAAAAGCGAGTGCAAAACAATTTTTGCCAAATTGGCAACAATTCGCCAACGTTTCGCGTGAAATTTGAGTCACACCCGGCTGGAGAAACGCTGAGAAATGCGGAGAATTGAGAAATAATTTGGGAAAGTGCGTTAAAACACCGAGAAATGCCCACTTTAAGCCGTGCTTGCAAGTAGAAAGTTCGAGTTGCTGGGGAAACTCTCCCTTTTCCCTTTTCTCACCTCGAAATTTTGGAGACATGTGCGTGCGTGTGCGTGAGAAGCTGCTGAATTTTCAAGGTTTTCCGGAATCGCTACGGTTTGGCCTTCAAATTAGCAGCGAAAATCAATGAAAGTGCCAGGAGACCTTCTTCGAGCCAAGAGGAAAAATCAACCCAGATGACTTCATCACGGGGAAATTTGATACGCTAAGCTTGTTTATTTATCTCTCGCCCCAGACATAACATTTGAAATCTAATGTGTACAATGTATAATACCTTTCAGGCCACTCGTTTTCCAGTTAATTTCCCCGAGGTGACCAAAATGCACCGCCCATAGGAGCAGAGCAGCAGTTTTCCCGAACACGTAATCCCCTAGAGAAATCGCAACCCAAAAACCGAGCAAACCCAGAGAAATCCTTCAGCTGCCAGTAAAAAACTCTAGGTAAAGTGTAAACACGAGTGTGGAGAATGGTCAGAAAGCAAGTTGGAATCGAACACAGCGCATCCTTAGCAGTAAGCAAGCAGCAGGATCAACGGGAGCAGGAGCAGACTCAGGATCTCAAGCAGCAGGATAAGAAGCCAAAGGATCAGGAGCAGCAGCGCATCGACTTGGACTTGACCCCCGATCCGGCTAGGAACTTCAACTTCGCCCAGCAGGCGCAGGCCACCTACTCCGCCCGCACCCTATCCAACAGCTATGAGCACGGCCAGAATCTCGGCCTGCAGCATGCCCATCTCGCCGCCATGCCCTACGAGCTGCACGAGGTCGCCAGCTCCGGCTCCATCCTGCCCACCGAGATTCCCATCGAGGACGAGGAGCGGCTGGAGAAGATCTTCAACAAGCTGGACCGCGACGGCGACGGCAGGATTGACATCCACGACCTGTCGGCGGCGCTGCACGACTTCGGATTGTCGAGCGTCTACGCGGAGGTGAGACAGGATTAATACAAAATTCTTTAAAAGGGCTAATTAAATTTTATATTGACTTACTCGATTTAAAAAATTAAAAAAAAAGGCAATTTACATGCCTTTAAATATTTTACAAAGTTTAGTAGCTTCTTTAAATTCACAAAGACACTTCAAAAGATTAGAGATCGATTTTGTAGATAAAGAAAAGATCTGTAATTGTCTTAAACAATTGTTTTAAAAGGGTCTTAAAAATATCTTAGAATTGACAAACATTTATTTAAAATATTATCAGGGAAAAGATTGCCCGGGGCTTGCTTTTCTTAAAAAAAAAACTGCAGTGCTTTTGTTATATGTTATTCAATAGCAAACGGTATAGATCAATAATATGCGGCCTTGAGGGCGAATGTATCTGAGAATCTTAATTTATACAATGCACATTATTAGCTTGCCCTGATCTGGGCAAACCATTTGGCACGGCTGCTGACCCTGGGCAACTTAACCCTCCGTATCAAAGTGTCATATCTGTACTTGCCAAAAAAGGGCTCATTAAATCAAGAGCACTGTGTTTTGCCAAAAGTAGAAAAAGCTAAGAGAAAATCTATTTTTAGACGAGCACAACAATTTTTGCCGTAAAAATGTTTTGTTTGTCTAGCAGTTTCTGTTTTGCTATTATTACCTGCTTTATTTACATTTTAGTCATTGCCCATGAAGATATAGACATCTAGATAAAATATGTATACCAGCTATTATTTCAAGCTGGTATAAAACTGTATATCCTTGTCCTTAATATTAACAATTAAATTTGTTTCCTATTGCTTTTTGACTAAAGAATCTTTAGTATAAAGATTTCTTTAGCCAAAATACCTATAGTATTTATTGTAATTTTTCCTTTAATCTTGTAAAAATCATCAGATTGTGAAATAAGATGCCACATGTATTTCAACAAGATAGAAAAGTAATCAGAATTGGATTAGCTGGTAAACAGAGGGTTAATGTGCAGACGACTGAGGCGATTTTTATGGTTTCTGCTGGCGAAGCCCTCGTGATACGTGAAATTGATTTGTTTTTGACGATTCAGGTCGATACTCTAGTCGGGGGCTCATTATGCGCGAAAATTCCAAGCGGGTGACATTAATTTCTAGTAGTATTCCAGGAGTGATTAGGAGCCAGTAGTATTCCGTAGTAGGTTTCCTGTACGGCAATAGTTTCAGTAATTTTCCTTACTTATTTTCTGTACTCTTGTTTTCTATTCAGAAATTCCTTCAGCAGTCGGACAAGGATCAGAGTGGCAACGTGGGCTTCGCCGAGTTCCTGCATTATGTGCGGGAGCATGAGAAGAACTTGGTCCTGCAGTTCTCGCACCTAGATAAAAACCGTGATGGTGGGTTTCCCATTAATTAACTTTGATTAAATAAGGTTTTACACATTAATGTTATTGCAGGCAAAGTGGACCTGGAGGAGCTGATTTCCGCATTCAAGGACCTGGGCCTTGACATTGACTTGGATGAGGCCCGGAATCTGCTTACCAGGTTGGGCACAACTATTATAATTTGATTTACATTTGTTTAAAACTATGGTATATTTTGCAGAATGGACAAGGACGGCAGCCTGAACATTAGCTTTAACGAGTGGCGCGACTTTATGCTCTTGGCGCCCTCGACGGACATTCACGACTTGATTAAATTTTGGCGGCACTCTACTGTAAGTATTTTAAATAAATACTTATAAATCCTAGTAATTAGTGCAACCTCTTGAGTTAACAAGCAGAGAGCAATGGGAAGGTTCTCACTGCCCATCTGAAATAGTTTTGTTCTGTAGTGTTCTTTTTACCTACCCCTGTACATTCAATTTAGTACCTTTGTAGCTGTTTATCGTTCTCGTGTTTTAAACTAATTGCCAACTTTTACCCTTCTTATCCCTGCCCATATCCAAAACAAAATTAAACCAACAAAAAACACTCCACACCCTAACGATCTCAACTGTCGAATGTAGTTCCTACACCCACACTACTCCTGACTAACTGAGGAAGATCTAAAGGTACATATCCGTCAAGTTACATATTACGATTACCATTAATATTGTTGTAGTCAATCCCACGTAGAAGCAGGGCACTCGAACACACATACCCATATACTGAACAAACCCATCCCACCCACCGAGAAAGGCCTTATCATCAGTCCCATTCGCTAATCAGCCACAAATTTTATAGCCTGCATGTGTATTATTTTCGTAGTATTTTACCTTCACCCGAGAGAACATTTCAATCGGACAATTTTTGAGAACCGAAGCTTTTGCATTACCTTTTCGAGCTCTCTTAATCACACTCTTTAGCTGACGTAAATGTTACGCTTATTTCATCAGACTGTTTAAACTGCCGCTTTATGGGAAGTCCGTGTTTGATATCATTCCGCCCTCTTATCGGGATAATTTCCACATTGTCATAAACATCCAGAATTTTTTGTTACACAGCGAAAAAGAGATCACAATAAACAGCTAAAATTAAATAAAGGCTAAGCCTTAAGGGGCGCAGCTGTACTATAAAATTAAAATAGTATTTCACTACCATTTTCTCTTTTATGTGTAAATAAGAAAAATAGGTTCATAATACTTTATTATTGATAAGTTAAGCTCGAGAGTATTTCTTATGATGATATTTTCATTGCAATATCTTATTTCTTTCGGTGTGCTGGGGCAGGTGACGATGTCATCGCTTTGTTGTCTGCGTAATCATTTTGTTTACTTTTATCATCTTTTGCTCACTGTCACTGTTTATTTCCACAATTTATATCAATCCTAATGTAACTGGAAAATCACATCGTATGAACGCCTCTGAATACTTGCAATTTTAGAGGAATCCCAGAGCTTGTCGATTGTCTGGAACAACTTATTCAAATTTCAGATAATCAGCCGGGTTTTTTTTTTGTATTTTGCTTTCATCCACTGGCGACTGTGCAGACTTGAAATCTTAAGGTCAACCGGCTGGCTCCAGGGGATTGTTGTCAGGCAGACTTGGTAGAATTCGAGTTCGCGGCAGCCGGTTCATTAGCACTGACGTACTACTGCTACTAGACAGGTCCGGTTTCGCTTCTATATTTAGGAACCTGGCAAGGACACAGGTCCGGAATAGCAATTGTCTTGCATTAGCCTGATGAACAGGAAAAGTGAAGCCTGCGCACTAACTGGGCTTTAATTAAGTTGCGGCCATAATTAAGTTGCCTGCAATACGATGATTGATTCGTCCAGAGATTGAACGCATTTTCACGCTGATAAGACCTTTGTATGTATAAGTTTGCTACGTCGTTAGTATGTTGCGAAAAATATTTACGCGAATTGTGCCCCTGTAATCACTCTTGGCCAAAGTCCGCAGTCTGGAAGTTGTAACTGTCGCGCACTCGTGATATTTTTTGAGAACACAGCAGCTTTAACCAGTAATAGATTTCCTGTTGAAGCCTCTCAAAGTAAACAAATAAATTGTATAAGTTTGTTGGGCAAGGTATACAAGAAAATATCAGTTGAAAATTGGACAACTCTATTCACTAAGTACTTGGATAATACTTGCATGACTGTCGCGATCATATAATTCAAGTGTTTCTGGAAATTGCTTTTTATTATCGCGAGACATTGGCAATTTAAAACCAATGGGGGCTCGTTAAGTAGGCAATTGAATAGCACCCGGTGCAGTTAACCACATCTATTTGCTGGGCATCGTAAATTAATTCCAGCTTGTTAAGGTATCACTTACTCTCACCAGGGGCCGGCCCTAAAAATGGGTGTGTTTGCGGCTTTTCCTCGGGCATTATTATTTGTCGTATCTCTGGCGATAGTCTAGAATCTTGTGGTCAGAGCTCAGTTTTCAATGACTAGCTTGTTATTCCACCGTATTTTTGCTGGCTTGATAAGAGTGAGCCATTTTATTTTGCGTTTTTATAGATGTGTTTTCTGTTGACGACACGCGAAAAGTTCGCCTTTTGGACTGGGTCTCTGGCCTAATCGGAAACCTTATTTACAAATATGACGAAAGCATACTAATAAAGTGGAAAAAGTTTCCACCGTCTGTAAACAATTAAGATCACCTCTGGAGAGAGCGTCATCCCAAGCGTGAAGCTAATAAAGTCACACGCCCGTCATGTGGCTATCAACTCGGTGGCAGACCATCGAGATGGTGCTAAAATCGGTGCGATCCGGTTTAGCATGCGAAAAGTGGCTTTGTGATAAAGAATCCAAAACGTGTAAACAATAACAGACAAATAAATGCCTAAAGTGTCTGGCCCATTGACTAAAGATATCATTTATTAGTAACTTTTCATACCTCATAGTTTGAAGCAGGGTTTTGATTTCCAGAAGCTGTTTAGATTTCGCTTAATTATTTTCTTCTGAATTGGAAATTATATTCTTTTAAAATGCAAGATGAGAATTGCAAATCAACTTATGAAATTCCAATAAGAAAACCGCTAAAATAAATAAATATGGTAATTGTAAAATAAAATTAAAATATGTGGGCAGGACTAAGAAAGAATATACATATATATAAAGTACAGTCTTGTGCTAAAAAAAGAGAGATTTTAATATTATCAAGTTATGTTAGAAATATGTTTATTTTTAATTCTGTATATTAAACTTGTGTATTTGTTAATTAATAATCTATAAAATGTATTACGTATTAGGAATTACGTTTGCAAATTTCAACCCGTAATAGAAAGATTCGATTTGATCAAGTTTTATTAGGAACCCATTATTTATGTATTATTTTTGTATAAGATTTTTTATTTAAAATGTTTAAGGTGTAGGGTATGTATAACTTCGATTCTTCACCTCCAGACGTTCTTTTCCTTTATTTGTTTGCTTTGACTGTCAAAAAAAGTGGGAAAAAACGTGAGGGAGCATGGGAAATGGGTGTCGAGAAAGGGCTCAAGTAATGATAACTAATTGGGAAGAAGCCGATTCTGGATGGGTGGTGGGGGTTTATTTTCTCTGGTAGGGGTTGTTCAGAGGCCGCACGCGCGCTGGCCCATCAAAACGAATCAAATCAGAGGGAGCCAGAGAGGTACTCGCGAAAAGCACACAAAAACCAACGACGAGTGTACTTTGCTCTCGGGCGGGCAGCTATTAAATCGCGAAGCTTCGGCGGCGATCGACGAGGCTCCCACATTCGGTTTTAGTCTTCAGTCAGCTGGCTCCCGCGTTGGTTGTGCGCGCGTCAAAACCCCAAGCCCCAATTTGAAATAAACGCCTCTGCACTGGAGCGTAGTTATATAATTGAGCTTCGAGCGCTGTTCTCTTTCGCGACAAGTGTTAACATAATTGCAATCAAGCGAATCGGGCAAAGTCTGGCCGCTCTAAAAGGCCACAGCATCGACAAGATAATCTATATTTAAAGAAAATATAGAAAGAAAATCACTAAAACCAAAGAGAGCTGCTGAGCTGCACAACACATATTTTGTAACAGCTTCGAGTGAAAGTTTGCAATTGTTTTTTGAACAGTGAAAGCCACATTCCGTAGCTAAAATAGGCGGAAACGGAAAACGCAGTTTTGGATCGGAAGTGAAACAGTGCAAACGTGACAAGATGCTGCGGAATAGCACCTATCAGTACAATTTGCCCGTCGATTACCACAATATCCAGCAAATGGCAGTCGCTGGCGACATGATGGAGGATTTCGTGGTCATATTCCGCGATATGATGGGACGGGTAGGTTGATGACAGGCCCCTTTTAAGATCCATTTCAGGCTGGTGTGTTCTAAGAATCGATACTTTATACGAGCAAGTGCAGCGGAAGCTGACTCATTCGCCAATTATTTGTGGTGTTTATCTTATCGTTTGTGGTTTTTCCTGGAAGTTCAATGGGGATCACCATGAGGCAGTCTCTGTTTTTATGGGATTTACCCTGTAACATGGGAAAAAACAAAACAACTAATGAGTTAACTTTATCTTTAGTATGTCAATAAACCCGAATTAAATATTAACTATTAATTCTCAGAAATTATCTATAATAAACCGCTACGGTTTGGGTCTCAATTGTTTGCTTTCCCAATTGTGAGCTATTTAATTGATATTTTTTTTCTGTGCATCTATAAATACCCTTCGAAATGGCTGCGCGATTTAATTTCCATTCCGCTATTCAACTTCGCAGCTGTTGCAATTGTTCGCTGCACTTGTACTTACACAATATTTCATTTGGTGCGTCGTCTTGTGGTTTTGGTGTTCGTTTTTCAAGTTGCCCCATGGACGTTAAAGTCGCCTAGCAACAGACGATCGATGGATGGCGGTCTTAAACGAGCTCCGTCGGCTGACGTGCTGATATGGAACCGGTCCGTCCCCCTCCCCGAAGTCTCCCTGCATACAGACTTTAACTTTAACGATCGGCGAAGACGACATACTTTGCTCACACACACAGAAACTCGCGGCGATTGGCCTAAGATTTGCGATACGCGTGGCTCTCCCTCTATTTTTTCAGTTGCCTCTCGATTTTAAACATTTTATACTTGTTGCCAGGCGCTTGCAAACGTCACGCTTTTGTGCTCTTGGCCAACAGGGCGTATGTGTGTTAACGGGCCTCAACTCAACATATGAGTGTAACAAGTATACGCATAGTGGGCGACTGAGTCAGCACCATGTGACGACCCCTCCCTTGGCCCCTTATCCACGTTTTGGTCAAGCCCCCACAATTTGCGTGACGTCAACAGTTTTCTCTCTGTTATAAACGTGTTGATATTTACATTACACTGCTGTTTACTTTGAAACTGACTGACGTCGGCGGGGAATTTGACTCGCAGCGAATTCTGCGGGCATGAGTCAAGTTCATCGGTCGGTCGACGATCTACTCTGCCAATATGCCTTGAAAAAACCCCAGATATAGGACACCTATAGCCTCATATCTTGCTCGTTCGACCATTCAAGCGTTGTCGCCTTGAATTTGTATTAGTCCAAGGCGTTTAAGAGTTCGTAATGGCTTCTTTGTAATCAACGATCATTCATTCATTAACCTGTTTTTCCTTCTATCAAGACTACGCTCCTTTCACGGCCATTTCCACGTTTGTGCGCCAATTTCACGGCTAAGATATAAATAGATCATTGTCTATAAAAAAAGCTCTTTTTCGCAGTCATGTGACTTGGTATCTGTATATAAAATATATATAACAATTCGGAAATTATAAATTCCATCACGAATGACGTTGCAATAAGAGGCCAATTAACATTCCATAAAATTTCCATGGCTCTTTTTCAACCAGATTAATATTCCATTTTGTTAATTGAGCAACTAATTCCCACAATCCAGTGAATGGGCCCCATGTGATTGCTAGTCGCTAATTATGAGTGCAAACTCAAGTTGTTTAAATTGTTAAATACACTTAAACCATTCAGTGAACTTAACCCTCCTTTTCCATCATGATCAAGGGTTAGTTTGACATTCTGCGAAAAGTATTTTCCAAAATTGTCACCGTGTGAATGTGACAAGCACGCAAAATGTGATTTGGCACATCCAAAGCGGATGTGTTTACCGGGATAAACTGGATATTTCTTGCCATGCTAAATAGATAAACAAATCATTTTAGTGCTGTGATTATTCGCTTGCCTATTGTCCAAATTAGCTTCAATGACATTCGGCCGTGAGGGGAAAAAGTGTAATAACCTCTCATTTTCGCCCTGAACTTGTGCGAATTTTCTTTATAACTCTGCCAGTGGGAGTGAATTGAATTCAGTGCGGTTTTCGCTAGCTCGAAAGCTTTAGACATCACAAGACTTGATAATTGTTATCAATTTCAGACAGCTTTTCGCCTATCAGCGCCATTAATTCGATTTAAAGCCATAAGCTGTGCAATTCATAGGAATAAACAATATTCCACTCCTCATTCCGGCCTATTCGGCGTTAGTTTTTTTTGAAAAAGAGATCCGCCAAATTGCACAACCAGTTGGCGACGTATCGTACAAAAGACGAGCCAATTATAATTATTTTCGGGACGGTGAGGCGGGCACGTCTGAGGAAAACAGAAATCGAGTAAATTAAGTATATAGTTGCGGCACGAACCCGATATATAGTTGCATGTGTGCTTTTCGCTCAGGCAGCCAAACTAACGTGAATGATATAACATTTGTTTACGGCTGCGTTGCATCGTTCTTTTTCGCCCGCTTCCGCAATTCTCATTCAGGCGATGGGGATTTACGTGGCGCGTGTGGCTTGCGTAGTTCGCCCATCACATCACTCATTTGCACTTTGCATTCTGCACTGGCAGTCTGCAAATATATTGATATTACCTCACGGCAGCACCAGCACCTGGTTGATTTTGAGAGCAGAGCAGATTAGCACATGGCTGTGCTCAAGCATTGGGTTAAGGTTGAGGAAGAAGAAGTCCCAGGATGTCGACCTGTCGAAGAAGTTGTGGTAGAAAATCTCATTTATATTTATAATATTGTTTAATCGCTCTGCTTATATGTTGTATTTTATTCGCTGCTCAGAAAATTCAATATATTTGCATTGAGCTATTAAATGATAGCATGAATATCTTAGATCTTGCGTGCAATAATTAAATTTATAATCGCATCACCCTTCTTTATTAAGAAGTCTTTCATTTTAATCAACATATACTAGCTTAGTCCTATATAGCCAATATCCTATAGCCACAAAGCAAATGTATTCAATTGTTTTAACCTTTTCCACTTTGTTCCTTACAGTACCTCGACATTGGCGAGGATATGAATGTACCTGATGACTTCACACAAAAGGAGATGCAGACAGGGCCTCTGGTGGCGACACTTGGTGGCGGGTGGCATAGCCGGAGCAGTTTCCCGGACGTGCACAGCGCCGCTGGACAGGATCAAAGTGTACTTGCAGGTGAGTCTCTTGCTAACAAATAAAACACTACCATATAAATATTAAAACAATTGAATCCTCTCGATGAAGGTACAAACGCAAAGAATGGGAATCTCAGAGTGCATGCACATCATGCTGAACGAAGGCGGATCGCGGAGCATGTGGCGAGGCAATGGCATCAATGTGTTGAAGATTGCCCCCGAAACTGCCTTCAAGTTCGCTGCCTACGAGCAGATGAAGCGACTGATCCGCGGCGAAGATGCCAGTCGGCAGATGAGCATCGTGGAGCGTTTCTACGCGGGCGCTGCGGCGGGCGGAATTTCACAGACCATCATCTACCCCATGGAAGTATTAAAGACGCGCCTGGCGCTCCGGAAGACGGGTCAGTACGCGGGCATTGCCGATGCCGCTGCCAAGATCTACAAGCACGAGGGAGTGCGCAGCTTCTACCGCGGCTACGTGCCCAACATTCTGGGCATCCTGCCCTATGCCGGCATCGATCTGGCGGTGTACGAGACTCTCAAGCGACGGTACATTGCCAACCACGACAACAACGAGCAGCCCAGCTTCCTGGTGCTCCTCGCCTGCGGCAGTACATCGAGCACGCTGGGACAGCTGTGCTCCTACCCGCTGGCCCTGGTGCGCACTCGGCTACAGGCTCAAGGTGAGGAATATGGCATTCAATTAGGGCTACAGTTAAACTATTTTTAAACTTGGTTCTATTTTCATTACGTATCGGTTTAGCAATAATATTTGGGATTATAATTTCAATAAATCAGTTAGTTATCAATATTTTATATTAGTAAAAAAGTTATAGAGTAGGTCTTATTAGAGTAGTCTTAGTAATGATTAGATTTTGTTTTAATTACATTAAAATATCAGTTGCACAAATTAATTTGGAACTATGAAAACAATAAATCAGTTGGTTATTTATAAATACTTATTATAACTTATATAGAACTGATATGAGTTCTTTATACTTAGGAGTGATCAGAAGACTTTCAAATTAAATAAATCTTAATAGAGAAGTCTTAGTAAACATTTTATTTGGAACTATGATTGATTTATTAGTTAGTTATCAATACTCATCATTTGGGAGTGATTAGTAGTAGTCTAAATATCGCAATGCTATAATTATTTTCGCATTTTCTCTTGCAGCCGCCGAAACCATTGCCAATCAGAAGCGGAAGACGCAGATACCCCTGAAGAGCAGCGATGCGCACAGCGGCGAGGAGACGATGACGGGACTCTTCCGCAAGATCGTGCGGCAGGAGGGTCTGACGGGGCTGTACCGCGGCATCACGCCCAACTTCCTCAAAGTGCTGCCGGCGGTGTCCATCAGCTACGTAGTGTACGAGTATACGAGTCGCGCCCTGGGCATCAAGATGTCGTGAGATGTCTGTCTGCCCCAATCTCGCTCCGATCAGGTCAACGCGGCTCGACTCGGCCCGGTCGTCCGGCTGTGGCTCCGCTCTGCAGGGCGGATCGGGCTGCGGCCGGGCAGGCGGCTGGTGATCCTGCCCAAGCTGTGCTCTATTTGTATAGTAGTAGCGGTAGGTTAAGACGGCCAGCCAAGTCGCCCGCCACTCGCTCTCTGCTGCATCGAGACAGTCTCGTGCTGCTTTCCTTAAGTGTAAAGCTAAACAAACACAGGCCTCTTCCATGTTCTGGGTTATCCTTTTAAGTTTTTATAGTTGAATTAGTTTGGTTATTTTCTTAAAATACAAAATAAGTGATACTACGGCTAATTTATTTATAAATGCTAAGGCGAGAAGGCGAAAATGTTACATTTTGGCGCGTGAAAGATGCGAGCTAATCCCACACATTTCTTAGGCTATCTATCCTGCGACCTACAAGTAGGTTTAGGCCACTCTATCTCTTAAGTGCTAATTTATTTACAAATGTACGCAGGCTACTTCGAGGGCATTCGCACTCAGTAAACTGCTAGAAACACACATACCAAAAACGGAACCGGCTTTGCGGAGCTCCACGGCTTTTCAGTTTGTTCTATCCGACTGCTTTCGAAAGCGAAAAAGCGAAATAGTGAAAAAAGCGTTAATCAGAGTGAGCGAGGCAGGCTGAATGTGAGGGAATCAGTAACCTAATGAACAGATAGATATTCGGCAGCGTTTTAAGCTTAAACACAAAAGACATTAAAACTACGATGTACTCGTTTCTGCTTAGACTAATGGATAACACAAAATAATGAGAAACACTTAACGTTTACAATGTGATGATAATAGTTTATAATATACACATATATACACATATACCTACTATAATACCGACTTGTAAGCTTCGGAGCTGTCGCAGTCTTGAACAAGTTCGGCGGCGAGGCTGAAACTTTTTGTAGCATTTTATTTGTTAAGTTTAGTAACACTTTCTCTTAGATCGTATTGCAATTGAAGCCAACGAGATTAATTGTGACTAAAGCTAACAAACAAAACAAAACACAACACAACATCCACACACCATGTAATTTATTTAATATATCATGTGAATCTGAACCCGACCAATCTTAAGTTCAATCCTTTTTTATACACATTGTAACGGTTCTGAATTTAAAAGTTTATGTATAATCTGTACCTTACTCTTAATTAGCCAATTGAATTTTGTACATCTATAGTGAAAATAATGACTCTTTAAATATGATTTTTCATTACCCCTAAACATGCTTGACCGCAACACCGCATTTCTATGAAATCATTTGACCTATTTAACTAAAATTGATCATTGAAAACCATGCAAACATTATTCGAGCAAATAAATACAACAATTAAAATGAAATTTCAACACAGAATTTGTTTATAATTTTATAGTCTTATGTTTCTCAATTCCACAGGATTTTCTGATACATCTAGTCAGAGATAATTTAAGTTTTGTCCCTAATCACGTATTTGTCATGACGAACGGAGTGCTACAGAACAATGTTAAAGAAAATACTCTCTTCTACTTTACTTAAAGGTCTTTCCAAACTGATAAACGAATGGTTGACAAAGTCTATCTAGTCCATGAAAAAATCTTAAACTTAAAGAAAATTTAAACTTAACTTTAATGTTTTCCAAGCGAAGAAAATATACTTAAAACATTTAAATACGAATATATAACTATAAATACTCTGATATACATATTGTTATATTTTTGTACGTTTAGCTAATTTTTAAATAAATTATTTAATGTGATTTATAAGCTCGATTCCAGTTACAAATAAAAATGAATATTATAACTGATCGCTGGCGTTTTAAGTGGAAGAAAGCTCATTGAAATTAAATAAATATATATTTCAAAATAAATCAAATCTCAAAAACGTATCGAAAGTGAAAACCGATGACTCTGGTACTAGTTCAGAATTCACCGTCGAGTATTTATAATGCGGCGAACTGAACTGAACGATCGGTGCTATTTTTGGAGAGCGAACGTCCGCCAGCTGTTTTCAATACTCAGTCGGAAAACGCGGACGAGATCTTTTTTCATCCGCTGCACTGAAAATCTGTATCAAATTTACATAATTTGGAGTAACAATGGAGTTCGACACGTCCTATCATCAGATATGCTCAGCGCAGACAGTTCAGTCCGAAAAGAGGGGCTTCTTCAACGAGTTTTGCGTGGATGTGCGGGATGCATGTGGCGACAAGTGGCTGCGGAACTACTTTGGCAAACTGAAGTCCAATGCGGCCCGTGTTCTGTCGATCTTCAGCGACCGCGAGGTGTGTGATCCCGTCCTGGGTGTCCTGGAGCACGTTCAGCCCGTCTTCAAGCAGAAGGATGCCCTCTTCTCCGCCCAGCGACGTGCCCAGGCGGACAAGTTCTACCTGATGAGTGCCAATGGCAATAGCGAGGACGAGGAGAGCAGGGAGCTGCTGCAGCAAGCCCTGATGGCCGCCAATCTGGCCGTGATGCGGGCTCCGGACCGGAACGTCGATCCCGTCATCGACGATGGCCTTACCCTGGCCCTGGCCTACAGGTCGAGGGCCTCCATTCTGATCCGCCTGGGCGAGGGGGAGGCTGCCCTGAGTGACCTCAAGCTGGCCACCAACTTTGGACTGGAGCTGAAGTCCAGTGTGGACTACTACTGCAAGATGGCCAAAGCTTATGCAGGTGGGTGAAGCATTAATGCCCTAAACTAAAATATAATGTTATTATCTGTGTGATCATCAAATCAAAATGTGTTCTTAGTTTAAAAACTGTCGACAAAAAATATTCAAAAAAAGTTTCATTATGATGAACAAGTTTGAAATTAATATTTTAGTTGAATTAATTTTCTTTGGTAAAATAAATTTAATTTCAAAAAGTAATGAATGTAATAAAAACCATTACCTGCTGCTGTGGAGGTTAAACGTGCATAATGAGTTTGACTAACTTTAATGGACTTTCTAAAGATTTATGAATAAAATAATATAATTAATATTTAATTTCTTGCAGTCATGGGCGAACCGGCCCGTGCTGAGATCTCACTGAAGATTGCCGAGAAGATGGCTGGCTCCGATCCCAACCACATCGCCCTGTGTCGCAAGGAAATAGCTGCAGTAAAGCCAATTCAAAAAGTAACCTCCTCAGCGCAGGTACCACAGTTGGCCCATGGCGAGAACCCCGAACTGAGTGGTGCATCCAAGGTGGTGAAGCTGGTTGAGACCAAGGAGAAGGGTCGATTTGTGGTGGCCAGCGAAGGCATAAGGACGGGTGATGTGCTGCTCTGCGAGGAACCAGTGGCCGCCTGCCTGGATCCCAGTTTTTTTGGCACCCACTGTCACAACTGCTTTAAGAGGTAAAAGTCCTCTTTATATTATCAGGTTACAAAATTATATGAAAAATCTTTTAATTTTAGGCTGCACACCCCAGTTTCCTGTCTGCATTGCTCGGGAGTCGCCTTCTGCTCGGCTCAGTGCATGGGTGAGGCCTGCTCCAGCTACCATCGGTTCGAGTGCGAGTTCATGGATCTGCTGATTGGCTCCGGAATGTCCATCCTGTGCTTCATCGCCCTGCGCGTCTTCACGCAGGCGGCCAACTTGGAGCAGGGATTGGCCACTGCCAACCTGCTGTTCGAGCACATGTGCTCCCACGAGGACGAGCGCCAGCCGGAGGACTACCTGCAGCGATCCCTGATGGCTGGCTTCCTCATGCGCATCCTCCAGAAGTCCCTCTACTTTGGCCGTCGCAAGACGGAGGGCGTGAATCCCACGGCCGTGGAGCTGCAGGTGGCCACCGCCTTGCTGGGCCTGCTGCAGGTGCTCCAGTACAATGCCCACCAGATCTACCAGACCCAGGTGACCGAGGAGCATCGGTTCGACGGCAGCAAGATGGTGCATGTGGCTGCTGGACTTTATGGCACTGGTTCCTACTTCAATCACGAGTGCTGGCCCAGGTGGGTTTGGTATATAATATTTAAAAAGCTAATCATGTCCTCTAATGAAATCTGCACTTATTTATTTAGATTATTACTTATTTTAAACGTTTTATCATATTTTAAGCACTGCTTGCCATTTTGTGGGCAAAAAGTTAGTCCTCACGGCCAACAAGCCACATAGGCCCAATGAAGTGGTGGCCGTTAATTACGGACCCATTTTCATCAAAACGAATCTCAAGGAGAGGCAGCGAAACTTGCGGGGCAGATACTCCTTCAGCTGCAGTTGCATGGCCTGCCAGGAGAACTGGCCATTGTTCCAGAAACTGGACAAACAAGTGCGATTCTGGTGGGTATTAAATCGGAAATAGAATCGATAATATTAAACTAAAATTATAATTTAATTTTATTAAAGGTGCACTTCAGCGAACTGCGTTAACTTGCTCAAGTTTCCCAAGGACTTAGCGAAGGATGTGCGCTGTCCTCGCTGCCGCAAAAACATTTCTCTTAAGGAAAGTGTAGCCAAATTGATCAAGATCGAGGAACTATATCGAGAGGCTGCCCGCGCCATGGTGGCGCAGAAAACCGGAGAGGCTATTGAACTTTTCAAGGAGGGAATCGAAATGTTCTTCAATGTGGCTGCTTTGCCCCACAAGGACACACTGTTGGCTCAACAATCGCTTAATAAATGTTTGGCCGACATGGGCACCACTTTCAAAAAGGAGGGAAAATAGGAAACAATTTGTCACTGGCTTATGCATGTATTACTAAATCGTTTTTTCTACTTGAATACAAAATAAACTTGAACTTAAATATGGAATTAAATAATTATATAGTATTTTAACAAATTGAACAGCTTTTTCTGGCTCTCGAAAGTCTAACTGATATGTTTGCATTTGGAAATTTAACCGCCTGATTTCAAATTTTAAATGTTCTAAAGTCCGATAAGGATCTAAGGCTATCGATATTTTTAGAGCGATTTTCAGATTCTCCTATTTAATAGGTATTTGCTGTCGGTCAAGATACGGTCACACTATTCCCGACTCGCATTTGTTTTGAAATATTTATTTTTTTTTTCGGCCAAAATGTTTAAAAAACTGAAGCCAGGCGAAAGCGAGGATGATGTCCTGCGAATGGCAGCTGAGTTTAATGCGGAGAAAGCGAAAAATCCCGACTTCCAGCCTGCTGCGGCCTTTGTGCGAATGGACAGGCGTAAGATTATACTGCCAAGTATTTAATAAAATACATTGTTAATTTACAAGAATTTGTAGCTCATAAGGTGTCCATGTTTGCCCAGAGACGCGAGCAGGCGAAACTGGGTCGTGTTACCTCTGTTCCAGAAAATAAGGAAGACAAACTTGCTCCGGCAGCTGAAGAACTTCCAAAGATTCCAACAAGTGTCTCCAAAGAAAGTAGAACACATGTCAACCAAGTTCTGCTCGATGAAATTCAGGAAAACATTCTGGGGGATGTGAAGGGAACTAAAATAGATCCGAGTTCCCTAAGCCATGTTTTAGGTGAAATTGTTGAAAGAAATGAAGGATCCATACGGCCTGTCTTTCAGCCAATCAGACAGGTACTTTTTATCATGCAAAAACTAATACATGAAAATATCTTATTAATGATTCTGCTTATTTAAGGTCAATACCAACAAACCCTTGAGCATTTTTGCCAAACAACTTTTGGGATCCCGTCCACAGAATCCTGAGACATCGAAAATCCAGTCGGATTCACCAATAAATGATACAAGTTCTATAGTAAAAGATGCCAGGCTGGGCAAGGAACTGCACAAGGAAAACCTTAATGTCCTAAGCCAAATGAGCGAACAGGATATTTTGGCAGAGAAGGAAAAATTGCTGGCTTCTTTGGGTAAAAATTAGCTTCTACATAAGTATTTTAACTCTAATAAAAAAGAAATTACCTTACAGATCCCTCGCTGATTGCTTTGCTGTCCAAGAAACGTCAAGGCAGTCAAAAACCTGTGGAAAAAACTGCTTCTCCCAAGATAATTGAGGCACCACCACAGCCACCTAAAACAACACAGTCTTCAGAAGCCCCTAGTCCAGAAATTTCCTCTTTATCACATTCTAATCCAGCTCTAGAGCTTTTGCAACAGAGCGATGCAGGCAACTGGGTTAATTTTAATCTCGTGGAGGAACACAAGCTGGCGTGGATGCGGGACATCCCAACCAAGCTAAGCGAATTGAAGCCAGGACAGCGGTTCAATGCCCGCTTCGATTGGAAGGGTGTGCTCCTGCCCCACACGCTCAATGATCAGGATATTTCAAAGCCATTGGATGAACGAGAGCTGTATTTACATGGCGAGGAGGCAGATCGTCCGGGCTATGCACTTCAAGAGCTGTTTCGACTGGCTAGGTGAGCTCTTATATTCCTTAACAATAATGGTTATCTTACATTAAATTGTTTCCAGATCCACTGTCTTACAACAAAGAATATCCGCCTTTGGAGCCATAGCTGGGATCTTTAGCATTTATAACCAGGGTTTCTACGATCAGGTGCTGTCCCTGCCAATATCGAAAATATTCTTCCTACTGCGCTTTGGTCTGGATGACAACGCCCCCGCACAACTTGAAGTTGTAAGCAGAGCTCTAGCCAACCTCTTCTATAACGAAACGGACGAAGTGCTCCTTGATCATATTCAGGATAATGCCTACTGTCATTGGCAGCCAACGCTGCAGGTTTTGGGAAATGGCAGCGATGACAAAGAAGGAAATACAGATACCAATTCAATAGCTTTTCTACAACGCTACATGAAACTACTGACCACCAGTCAATCTGTGCGCGCGGAAGTAGAGGAAGATGAGTCAGAGAGTCGCATGTCCATGGACGATTTTCAACTGGCGGAGACTGACTTAATGGACTGCCTGCTTAGAACAAATATATTGCAAAGGATCAGGTAATCAGTGAAATCTGTTATGAATTATACCTAATAAAGCTCTGCTTGTAGATTCATCTTGGTTTCAGTGAAACCAGACAATAGCACAGTGGAGTCCTGCCTGAAATTGCTTATAAGGATCGGTCGCACAAGTATCAAAGTGGCTCGGCAGTTAGCGAACGAAATCCATCTTATAGATATACTTTTCACCCATTTTCTACCCCCTTCAAATGGAAATAGCCAGTTTTATGGCCAGCCCCAAGTTTTTTTTTTAAAACTTATTCGGGTGTTGATTTGCCAACACTTGGATATAGCCAAGAGTCTCTCTAAAGGAGTCCTAATTGTTCGGCTGCAACAATACTTGTTCCTTCAAGATAATAAGGTTTGTATTAGAATTTATTTGTGAAACTATATGAATTAATGGGAATCTCATTGGCAGGTCCAGATGGTGCGCGTTCAGATCGAGGCACTGCGCATCCTGCGCTGTCTGCTGCTCTTGGGAATCGTGGATCGGGATGTGTTCAGGTGGGTGAGCGCTACCCAATTAGCACTATTATCTCATCCCATATAAATTGACCGTTTACTGCGATGTAGCACTGGACGGTCTCAAAAGCGGTGTCACAGGCATCTTTTCCCTCTGTGGAGCGTTCCATATAAATCGATATATATTTACCAACATAGTTTACCTACTTTTAGTGCCACATGCGCTGACTAGTCCATTGATTGTGTTGTGTACATTCTCTGGTAGAATTTCCAGCAGTGACTCCAGGTGCATGACATTGTGCGAGTCAATCTGTGGGTAACATAGTCTAGTTTATACTTTTTTTGAATTATTTAAATTGAGTATACCAACCAGTCCGAACATGTCAAGCATGCAGTGTACAAAGCATTTGATGTGTGGATCGTTGGATAAAACTCTATTCTTGGTCGACTGCGCCAATAATTCTTTTATTTATCGGATATTTGTTTATTCCTTCTGAGTTTTATAAAAATGTCACTTACCTAAGGAGGCTCCTGTCTGATTTAAGCATCGCAATTGTAGTTTCTTTACTTGTTTGATGATCATGGGGTTAATCTCCATCTATGGAGCGAAGCTTAGTGCATTTTCAAAGCAGTTTTATTAAAAAACTTACTCCTTGGTTTACAGGAATTGAATCATATATAAGGAACACTGCCAGAAGTAGTCCTAAGTTCCAGGAGGCCATTGTATAAATGATTTTGAATCCGGCCGTAAAATTGCCTAAGTCGAACTAAGCTTCGTTTAGACGGCAGCTCATTTTTATAGCCAATACCGAGTGCTGATAATAACTATGATTTGAACTCATTTTCAGGCAGTTCCAGCCCGCACTTCGTCAGCTATTGGACTGGCATGGCAATCATTGTACTTTTGATCAAGTGGGCGGATCGGGGCTGGTGCGCCAACACGCATCCGCCCTGTTGGTCGCACTGGTGGCAAGTGGCGAGAGCGGAGCATGCGACGTCGAGGGTCAAAAGCTGCTTCTGGAATCGCTGAACAACTGCTGCTGCAGCTGGCTGCATTCAGCTGCCCGAGTCGAAAAGATCAAAGATGTAAGTTGTCCTAGTCGCTGATTCCAGTAGATCTCTGTTATCAGGTTGCCTGCCAGACGATCAAGTTTTTAAGAACAAATTGAGTCATTGCCGCGCTTAGTCCCATTGAAACCTTTGCACTTTATACTACGTTTTTATAATAATTTTGTACTATAATCTTTATTCCCAGTTCAGCCAGATGACGCTGTTGAGTGCTGCCCTGTATGCCGTCACCTGGTTTTCTCGCAATGGCTACCTAGGAACTTCCAGTTTCCAAGCCTTCCTGCGCAGCATCCTGCCGAAGTTCGTACAGTCCAGCGGCTTCATAGCAAGCGTTCATAACCTGGTGTAAGTTGAGCGGGGCAGACGCCGGTTGAATCACATTTAATTGCTATTTCGCAGCCAGGGATCCGTAATGCTGCGACGCCCTGTTGATCGGCGCCACGTGCATGCGGCGTTGCCTAATGTGGGCGCAGTGCTGATGCACGACTACGGGCCGCAGCTCATTGTCAGCGAGACGTATCCGGTGCACCTGTTGAGTAACCTCTGGGCCCTGCTCGCCGTTTCGCTGGAGATGGGCGAGAAGTCATTGTTTGCGGCGCTTATGCAACCGCCGGTGCTGGAGACGCTGGCCGAGTATCTGCGCCAGTTGAGTTCCCAACTGAACCGCGTCCTGGCCACCAATTTCTTTGCCCGCAGCGAGCTGAGGTTCATCCACCAGCTCCTGACCACGGACGGAATGGAGACCTACTTGGAGCGCCAGCAGTTGCTGCAATTGGTCTACAACTACCTATGCTGCCTCTCCACCGCCCACGCCACTCAGATCAAGAGCACATTTGAGCGCTTCATCTTCAACGGAGAGTTCGTGAAGTTGGACGAGGCTAGTCTTAAGCTGCTGCAACATACCTGTCTGGAAATGGTCTATCCACACATAATTGCTGTACGTATACTATGACATTTTAATAAGTCCTAATTAAAAGCGAGACTTACTGCAATCCTGAAAAATCAAGAATGTTATTTGCCTTTTGTTATACCTGTTGTGACTAGAGTTACAATTATAGGTTTTTTATTTTGCCGCTTTAGGCTAAAAATTCTCAATTAGAAACAATAAATTACCTTGAAAAGTAGCCTCTGCAGGAACTTTAATATAATTTAAAATATTACTTTTATAAGAAAACAACCTTAATTTATGTATTTCAATTCTTTTTATTTTTATAGTGCTTATTAATGACTTTAAGTTGAATTATAAGTTTTGAGTTTAAAAGCATTATTAGTATTAAATATAATTTAATTTAATTTATCCAGACATCCCAGCTAAACATCTCTTATCTTTTCCATCATACTTATTGATTTTTTTTGCTTTCCCCCAGGACAACTCGGAGCCGTCACTATCCTTGAGTTATACCCAAGCACCCATCCTGCCCGCCGACTGGCCTTTTTTCCAGCTGCGGCTTATCCTCAGCAATTACTTGCAAAATGTGCAGCAGCGACCGGCGGCAATATGCTCAGGTGAGAACGCACACCTCCAACTTTGCTATTCTTGGGAATAACAAATATTTTGTTTTTGCCGAGCAGAAAATCAGGTAGTCCGCATGACGTTGACTTTCGTGCGGCAACTGGAGCAGGAGGGCTTGCAGATTGTAAGCCCGCTGGAGAAGCTAATGTATCTGATGATTGCCTTCATGGGTCCCGACTCACAGTTTCTGGCTCCGGATTTGCATGAGCTGCTCCGGGACTGCCTGATGGATTTCTACAAGCAGAATGCCTCGCATGACTTTGACTTTGATACGGAGCTGGTAGATAAGGCCAGGTTTGAGCCGCTCTACTATCTCTTTGTGGAGCACTTCGAGGCTGCCAGCTATGGTGATGAGCTGTTCAGTTCGCTGGTGCTGTTGCCATTGGCCCAAAAGTACGATAACAAGTGGCGAAGGCGTCTGTGGTCTGAGCATGTGCAGGCAGTGCGGTTTATAAACTGCGATGAGAGTTTGGTGCGTACATAAATGAATTTTAATTTAAATAAGCAAACCTAGTTCTGATTATTTTGAATATTTTCAGTTAATGGGCGGCTTGCCTGCGTACTTGGAGCCCGTGGAAGAGGAGCCTTCACTGGTTCAGCTTTACGGGGATGCATTGCAGCAGAAACTGGTCCGCCCAGGCAGCATTGCCTATCGGATAGCAAAACACCACTTTAACAACTCGAAGGCAGTGCATAAAGCAAAATTGTTTTGATTATCTGCACATTAATTGCTGATATTCCTAGGAGCTATTTAGGGAGTGTGATGAAACTGCGATAAAGCCATTTAATTTTGGAATCCAAAGTCTTTTATGTGTGACAATATGCTTTTTTTAAAGCTTACTGATTTGGGTTTATCTGTTGACTGCTCAAAGTGCTACCTTGGAGGACGGAGAATTTAATTTTATAAAAGACAATTAGTAAGCTAACATAAATTCAAAAATATTCTGTTCAGGTAGGCGATAGTTAAAGTTGTACAACTTGTACTACAAACATAAGTAATTGCTGGAAATTCCCTCAGGTCGTTTGTCATTATTGCGCTGCAGTTTGGCCAGAGTGGCCCAGTGGTCCATGGCGAATAATTAGTCTTGCGGGTGTATTTCGATTTCGGTTAGAGGATTCCGTGGTTGTGTAACAGTGCGTTTTGAGGTAATTACGACCAAACGTAATACAGCCTATGGCAGGCTGTCTGTTGCAGAGCATTTTGCTATCGACCTCAGTTAATTAACATCATTTGACTTATTGACACATGGGCCACGACAACTTGCCTCCTTCTTTGGGGCTATCGCGAACGTAAGCTTTGACGGCTGATAAAATACATTTATGTAATTAAAATGAACACAATTGAGGGGCCAGTGCTAATTAAATCATTTGATCTAAGTACTCGTGCATGTTGGTTTTTTGTTTCATATTCCTATACTTACGCCTTGGGTTCTGTTTCAGCACCCCACACCCGAACTTGTCAAATGACTTGTCACGGGGCTTTCGTTTGACACATGGCGTATGCGCAACATTGGGCCTCATAATTTCACTTTCGCATGATTTATACCCATCGAATTAAAAAAAATAAAAAACGCGTGGCGTGAGCCTATGACTGTTTATGTGATAATTGCGTTCAAATGGACGCTAATTATTTTATAACTGCGAGGTGTGAGCGCCGTCGGTAAATATTGGCGAAGACCTCATAAATTTAAGCAGCGCTAATCTGTTAAGTCAACCGAAATTATATTTCGATCGAATGGTCTATTTATATGCTGTCCAAACTTGATTGCCACTTAAGAATCGAAACTGATATTGAATGAACTGCATAAATTTATAGCTTCGAAGCTCATTGCATTGTTATCATGAACTCCTTGAAATTAATCATTAATCATTGGGAGTTTAAAAATGGTTTTGATTTAGAAATAAAATAGTGCAAATAGTGCTGCATGTTAATTTTGTTGAAACTTGTAAAGTTTGAATCGGTTTTTCTTTACCCAACAAAATCAATAAAATGGGCCAATGTTTTTGTTTGATAAAGCTTTACAGCCTTACAGAGTTACATTTGCCCACTTTGAGGTCTGTAGGCCAAATTTCTGGTATTTGTATATGAATGCCGGTATCCGGAGTCGCTCCTTATCGTTGATAAAAACATTCGAAAGCTAGATAAGCGAGCTCCCATTTATTGGAGGCCCTCGATATCACTATGCTCACCAGTTAATGAAACCCATTGCATGCACTTGACAAAGAAACCGGTTTTGATTGCTACCCTCCTCTTGGGATTCCCCAATTGTCACCAGAAAATTTTTGCCCTTTTCTCTGCCGTCCAAGCGAAGGTGTGTAAAAATGTCGCATAGCGATATCTGTCTCTTGAATTTGCCAACAGCTGGTAAATATTTGGAATTAGTTGTGGTGAATAAACAACTGTCAAGTTTGCAAAATTACGTTTTAAGAATTCCGTATAAAAGCTTTTGTTCCCTAAGTAAAATAAATTTAAGCATTCGATTTCTCAAATGCTTTTTGAAAAAAGTCGTGCACCCATCTGACTTTATTTTAAAAATTTGTAAAGTGGAGTTTTTTTATTTAAAAAACCAAGTAAAGATAATCTTAATTGGAAATTTTAATCTGAAAAATATAACATTCTTAATTAGTAAACAAATATACACAAAATTTTGTTATATATATTTCTAAATATAATATTATTATCTATTATCTATTATTTAAATCATATTTTCTGAGCTTTATTATTATTAATGCCTTTTTTAAAGAAAAATCTGACTATCCGATTGATTCACGAGTATAAATATTTTTTTAACGTGATTAACTAGAATTTTTATCGGTCGAAGTGTATCTAAATGCATAGACTCACTAACAAAGTTCTGGTTACATCTACCTGAGTCATCTTGTAAACCATTCAGTTTGCGGGCACGAAGGTATTTTAGTAACGTATATATAGTATGACACGATACAACAAAAACTTGTAAGGGTGCAAAAGCCACCACCAAACTCCAGAACTCAAGAACAGCAGATATCCCACAGATACTATACCAAACTCGGCGAACTCCGTTTGCGCGTGTGTGAAGTGGAATTTTTGTGCCGCTTGTTTGGGCAACTTGGGTTCGATTCGATCTCGCTATACTATATACTATATACTATATAGGTCGTTATGCTGTCGTTTGGTGCCTCAGCATTTGTTTGTTCGCCGCATTCGGCGGCGGCGAATTCGGTTCGTTCGTCGCCGCCGCTTTTGATATTTTGTGGCGATCGCGCCGCTAGTTGGCCTCAGTCATTCGTCGACTCTCTGCACGTGCGTTTGGGTTAGCTATATAGCTCATAGCTCATAGCTCATAGCTCCTCATCGGTATCGGGAATCGGAGATCGGATATCGGGAACTGGGAATCGCAGGTCTGCCACGTTTGTGCGCCCAAAACACATCCATCGATCGAAGAAGTAAACACTGCGTTATTTTCGGTGCTGGATATTTATTTTCGAAACAGGCCCCTCTAGGCGAGTGCTCAAGAGTGCAAGATACAAAAGTATACGCGTATCCGAGAGCTACAAATGTATCTGCCCCACCTAGGAAACAATCCATACCCATCCTAGGCTGCTCATCCTACTGGAACACAATTAATTAGCTCGAAAAAAAGCGTTTTGCAGTGCGAGAAAGCGGAACATTTAATGAAAATGCAAATGCAATTGCTTGTGTTTAAATTCCATTGAAGTGCCCTTCTGTACAAACCAATTTGTTGTGACGGTGCAAAAGTACTTTTGGGGAATTTTAAGTGGGTCTTGCGGCTCGTCTTGGCATTCACCCGAATCTCAAGTACTTACCATACAGTTCCGCCACTGCTGATAATAAAATAATTACTTGTATGCCCAACCACAAGTGAGCTACGTTTTCATTTTCGTTTTTGTTTTCCGATTTCGAATTTCGCTGGCGCGGGTAAATATTTACCAAAGAGTACAAGAAAGTGTTCCGTGAAAAGTTCGTAAATTACCGGCAATTTGGCACACACATGTAGAAGCAGAACAAATTTATTAATTACCTGCCAGTTGGATATTAATTTTTTGAGTTTCGGTGAGTTTGCAAAACAGCAAATATACATTTTTAATTTTATTCACCTTCTGGTTTCGGCTTTTTGGCCAGCTGTGCTGCCTTTGTTTATCTCCCTGTTTGCGCAAACGTGGGCTTTTTTTGTCTATGCGGCCTGCAGTAATTTAATAAACCTCACCTCCTCTGCGACCGCATTCAATTTAATTATAAAAGCTTTTTAACAAAAGTCTTCGTATACCCTCTTTTTCGATTTCCTCCCCTTTTGTTTATAAAAATATCTTAGGGAGATATTCACACTGATCAGCTGTCTTATCAAACCGCTTTTCCAAGATTTTCTTCCCGCGAAACGCACATAAACGTTTTTTTTTTAGTATCTCTGTCAGTCTGTCAGTAATTGCCTTGCACTTGAACTTGAAAGCCATTTACCAGTTTTCCGGGTCCGGTCTCGTCTATCTTTGGCAAGTGCTCTTGTTCATCTCCATGTATTTGTGACACTAAATAGGGTAATAAATCATCGGTGCAGTCGTCTATCTTTTCGAAATTCTATGACGACAATCTTGAAGACGCTGTAATAGAATCATCCAGCTTGGATTGCGGTCAGTTTTTATTTGTTGGGAAGCATTTTCATATATCTGGCCCTAGAATTCGTTATTTAATAGCTGACAACTATTTTGTTTTTATATTTTTTCCAAACCCTTTAGTATACACTTCAAGTGCCTTGCGGGAAAAATTCAATCCCACCTGGCAGAAGTTCTGCAAATAACTTTTTATCTTCCTAGAATTCGGATTCCATGGGAAAATCTTTGTTTCTTAGATATTTGTAATATTTTAAACCTTAAGGTCCTTAAAAAATACCAAATATCTTAATATTAATAAATATTAAATGAATTTTCCAAAAAATGCATGTTCTTTTTAATATTTATAATTAAACAAAAATAAGTCCTACCGAAACTTGATATTTGTGTGCACAAACTTAGCAAATACCTTATCTACCTTCTTAAAATTTGAAATCCATGAGAATTTCTTTGATTCTTAGATGTGTTAAATATTTATGCTAAAGTGTAAAGCAAAGAGTCGTAGAGTAGATTTCATAACTTGTGAACCTGCGCAAACAAAAGGAAAAACCGAAGCGCATGAAATGCAGCTGCATACTGTGGTCCGAAATAGCGCCTGGCAACAGAAATCCTGGACCTGGGGTTGCAGTCCTGCCACCCCGAATGCCGAGCCCCGAACCCTGAACCCTGAACCGCGAACCCTAGTGATCGACATTTGTTATGGGGTTGCATTTGAAGGTCGTGGCCTATATAAGCCACACGGCAATGCATCCGAGTGTGTGTGAATATAAAACTGAACTGGATTCCGCGGGGCTCAGCTGGTCGCTGTCGGAGCGCATATAGGCGAACTGGCGAACGGATCAGAACACATGCCCCGATTAACTTGTCCATTTGCCAAGCCATTGACACAGCCCGACTAATGGAAATGCAACTCAAATTGTCACTGCTCCTCTTAATGATTGTCGACTGGTGCTGCTAGATGTGGGTGCGGCGGGGGTCGTTGGATTTGCGGCTCAACTGGCGCTAAAGCTGGCTGATCCAAGAGCTTTGGCTGTCAGCCACAGACAGTGGGCGCACCGCCCCCAATGCCCATGCCCCAGCAGCAAATGAAAAACGCGGAGAAAGCAAGACAACGAACCGGAGATCACAACAGAACAGAACGCACCGCAATGGCGAACAAATAACAAATAAACTAATAAATCATTGACCTTGCGAACCTTGACGAAGCGAGTGACTGCACGGGTTAGACTTAGACTGTCGACCAAAAAGTGCACGGATGTCATTTGATGCTGACTAGACGGGGATACACTTAAAATAATGGGTTATTTCTCGACTTTGAAGGTTAATAAAAATCCTGTTTTAATAAGAATCAATAAGTGCACATCTCAGAAATCTGAATATTTATATATTGGAATTTGTAGTGAAAAGATTGCACTGGTATTTTCCAAAACTACAAATAAAAAGCCATTTTGTTTTTAACTGATAGCCAAGCTAAAACATTTTAATTAGTCATTAGTAATAAGTGCTTTGGTTGAACTAAACATTACAATCAAATAAATGCTTAAAAAATATAAACAAAACCAAATGCCCAAGAAGCACATGATCAAAGCTCTATATATCAGAAAATTATGAGCACTCGGGAATACATATATGGCCTCCAAAATTAGGGCCATGTTTTCAAAGTTAAGGGGTTAATGGAAGTTAAACTATAAAATTCAATTCATTAAAAACACAAAGTATGAAAGTACACGTACCTTGTAAAATGTATTAAGATTCTTCACTCATAAAAACTAATAAGCTGATAGCATATCTTTCAGAATCAGGATCTGTCAAATATCTAGGAAGACCATAAACATTTCTTTGAGTGCATTGAGAAATTGCAGGCCACGGCGGAAATGGGAATGGAAATGTGAATGGGCACGGGAGCGAGAATAAGAATGAGAATGGACTCATATGAGTGGCCGGGGTACGGCTGGAAATTATGCAAAGCGCAGCGCCAAGTCACGAAAGTACCGAGTAGCGGTGCAGTCGCCACGGCGTTGACAATTTTCACCTTTTCGCCTTTTGTCTTTGCACGACGACGTTTAATCAAGATTTATGGCAATTGACTAAGCGATTCCTGCCGAGATATATGTAGATATAGCGATTGCGTGGGCGTGTGTCAGGCGTCGGGCGTCCAGCGGAATTCTTTTGCGTAAGAAATGCTCTAATCAAAGTGAGGTGACGTCTGCCCGCGGAATCCGCAAATTGAGAACGCGTATAATTGAAATTAGCAGCCGTGCCCTTTCAAGCCATAAATACCCAGTGTGCATTAGCATTAAATAATTTGGAGATTTTAACCAGTTGGCTTTGATGTCGGCTGATGGTCAGTAAATGGGTTAGAGTTACCCGCCCCATCCCAAAAATTCAAATTCTAACCCAGAGACTGGGAAACAAACGTTTTGGCCAGAACAGAACAGAACAGAACAGAATACCATGGCCAATTGGGCAGGTAAACGGCTTTCGGTTCTCCGCTTTGCTTTGGCATTCTTATTGGTTTTTTAGGGCCACAAACTTGAATCTTGACATGTCTGTTGGGTTCGTATATATCATATTTTGCTCCGTTCCCACTTATATACTTATATATACATACACTGATAAAAAAAATGGAATAGTAAAAATAAATAACTGACTATTGAGTTCAAAATTGTATACTTAATATTAATTGCAAGTTTTAAAACTGCATGATTAAATGTTAAATACTTTAATCAATGTTGAAGATATTAGATTTAAAATAGTTCCTAATTGATAAAAATACAATTACCTTGGATATTATTAGTTATCAGCTATTATAATCAATTACGAAAATTGTCAAATTATAAATATTAACAGTTTTTCATATTTTCTTATTTAAAATAATTTAAAAAAAAAATTAAAAGGTAACATTTTTAAATTGATTACAAAGTATTTGGATTTACTACGTTTTTTTAACAGTCTATTTATTTGGAACCATGGTAGATAGAAGTGTGCTGAATAGTGTGTTTGAAATCCGACTGAATCATCCTTACGCCGGTTGTAACAATGCGTGCAATGACCTGTGAAATTATGTGGATTATATGAACTTATCCCTCCCCCATTTCTCTCATTTCTCTGGGATTCCCCGAAGGCTCCACCTAAGCTTTCCTGGAACTCCTCGCATTCTCACGCCTGTGTGAATGTTATTTTAAAGCTGAGTTGCGTTTAAAATACTGAGAACGCACCCGCCCGCCAACAATCAATATTTTAGTTCCCTTTCATATCGCTTATTTACTTACTAATGTTTGCCGGTTTCGATTTGCATAGCAAACCTGAAATATAGATCGGGTTTGGCTTGCCCGCCAAGTTGCTGATTAGACGGCTTAGAATTTGCTAATTGGTAGCCAAAGTCATGTTGCCCAGGGATTAACTATACTATCCAATCAATGTAAATTGGGAGAACGTGCAAATGACCTAAAGCCCGCTTCGATTTCGTGCCTTAACGAATAAGTTTTTTTTTCGGGGCAAGTTTGCAATTGCCAAAGGTGTTAGTTTGGCTTATTTAGTGCTGTAATTTTCTCTACCACAGTATGCTTAAATGGAAATCTTTGTAAAGCACACATTTGTTCTTAATTAAATTACAACTCGAAGGAAAACTATTTTCAGGCTAGTACATATGGACATAAACCAGACCTAAACCAATAATACATTCAGTACGTGCTTAAACCCAAAAACATGCCATCGCAAAATGGAAAGAATGACAAAATGCTAACAAGCATTCTTTGCAGTTTTTAACGAATGAACATGCTTTTGTCGATTTTTCACTGGGTGTCATGTGATGCATTTGGCTACTGGGAACTGCTGGAAATTGATACGACTTAAAGGTTGTCACTGGCACATGCCACATGACCCATATCCACTTTTATTGCACACTTAGCCAGAGTCATTAAGCTGCGGTTAAGGCGACAATATTCATATGTGTCGCCGCGTGGCTTTACGATCCAGCTCTACCATTTCGCCTAGTTCTGTAGCTTTGCGGCAGGTGCTTACTTTAATAAGCTGCTGGAAAACAAACTGAGCAATCAGCAAGATTTTGGACCGCCATCTCGGATCGTCTTGCTGCCTCAGCAGTCAAAATTCTGTAGTTCAAACCACTTAACCAATTCAAGATATGGGTTTTCAAGTGCAGGAAATAGGTCTAATATATTCATCACCCCTTTTTTTGTTTTATAAATTTGTATAAATTATTAAAGTTTTTCTCAAATTAATTTTAATTTTTGAGGCAACTTAACGTTTGCACAAAGCTACATTTATAAACACATTAATACTACTTGATTTAAAAAGAAATTGAAGAAATCTTAAAGTAGCAATCTCAAACGAAATTGATTTCCTTGAACCGATTTACTTTCAAATGGACTCAATTCGTGTAGTTTTGTTGTTTCTCTAAATCAATCAATACAATCAGGTCTTGTGAAAGCTTTCCTTTTTTTTTGGCGAATCACAAAAAGTGTTCATCAAGAGTCTTTATTTCGCTCAAAGTAATTTTTCTTTCCTGCGTATAGAGGTATGAATATCCCCGACCCGTGGCAATTGCAATATATTTTATTAGCCTTTCTTTCGATTCGGCAGCTTTTGTTTTCCCCGCCTGGCGTGTGATTTGTCCCGTGTTTGCTCTTGCGTCTGTTGTGCCTTTGCACTTAATTTATGCCGCCACAAATGAAGCGGAATAAAAACAGTGGACTTACTCGGGGGCCGCCTCCCATCTTTGGGGCTCCAAAGTCAGCTGGGTACTTACCAAATGGCATGATATTTCCATTTCCGAGTCGTAAATACTTGCTTGCTCCACGCTCTTTACGACTTTAAATCATAAAAAGTCGTCGCCTGTTCCCTTGGACCCTCTGAACCCTCAGAACCTCAGATCTCGAACCCACTTACAAGTACCGTCCGGCCCTAGGGCTTCTGTTTGCGGCATAAAAGCCCGCCAAATATTATTTATGGTTATTTTCATTTGAAATTTATAACCGAAAAACCATATGATATAAATAAGCAAGTGTGCCGCACAACGGGCAGTTTTTCCTGGTCCCCGGATCCATATTTTCATATTGGGAGAGGTCAATCCCCGGCTTCACACAACTAAATTCGTTTCATTGTTTCACGCTTTTCTCGAGCAGAGAAACTTATGGCGGAACACTTGACTGCTTTCATTGTTCTATTTATTTAAAGCATTTCACTTGCCACTTGTTGTTTACCTATTTTCTTGAACGCAACATGGATGTGGCTTGAATTCAGTGAGTGGAACAACTAATTCGAGTGGTCTTGTTCAAGTGGGAGTTATTCGTCTGATTACGAACTTCAAACTGCTTTCGCAGTTTTCAGGTGAAGAAGATTCAAGCTTATTGATAATGTTTCATATACAAACATTAACATTTATTGCATTGCATTCCAAAGTTTTCGTGTTTAGTTTATTTTTTTTAGTCCAAGCCTGAAACTGATAAACTGCAACTTTCTTGAGTTAATTGAAAACAAAACTGTAACAAGCATTTATCTATATTCGATAAATAAATCAATCAGATATTTCCCAGTAAACCAAACGTTCGAACGTATTTGTGATTAGCCTTAGGCAAACAAATCTTGCTATGTGGATAACATTTAGCTATGTTTTGTGTTGACTTTCCAGATACACTCAATTCTGATTAACTATCAAATTAGTCTGTTTTAATGACAAACGAATTTTGGTGGAATTCGGTCAAGCTTAAAAGGTGCACGCTATTAAAATTAAACCATAAATGGCATCTTCATTGCTATAAAATGATTCAGTCGCAACTAAAGTATGCACCTGACCAAAAACACAGCTCAATGAATATTTAAATTCTGTGGCGTAGTATAACCAACTATTTGGCAATAAAATTTAGTGTTGATAAGCTGATTCTCAAAATTAAGTCTTTAATAGAATGTTTGCAAAGGATACTTTATGGTCGAAAATTCTGAATTAAGTACACAAAGTGTGTTTTCGATGTGAACGCGCTGCAGTGCTTTATGTGGAAGGTGCTTTATTTACTTAAACGAATATGTGGCATTCCTTTTGAAAGGATTTATGTCAACATATAGTATACAGTGTATGCCGAGGAAGATACTTTTTCCCAGAGAAGACATTAAATTGTGCGTGGATAGCAGGACAGGACCTGTGGGCGGGATGAGAAATGTTGCGTCATTTCTCAGGACTGACAACATGGACGTTAACACTTTAATGCCTGTCAGTCGCATAGCTCCTTAATCGCTTAAGCGGTTGACGCGCGGGGCGAATTCCCCGACAACCCTTTGGGCCGACATGAAATGTGGGCCAAAAGAATTAGCCAGATTGCCAAAATGACTTCCATTCTTGTTTATTACCAAACAGTCCTTGCATTTTTTGGCTTAAAACGAGCATCCGTCCTTTGGGTCCTTGTGTCCATTTGTCCATCTGTCCATGGCATCCTCCTGGTAGCCTCCCTGCCCCAGATGTTTAGCATTTTTCTCCCATTTTCCCTACTTGTCTGCTTAGTTTTTCTTGTCGGCTAGTAGCTAGTTTATTTGGCCATTTTCGGTGGGCGTACAATAATGTAATGCGGATCAGCACGCTTGACTAGCGCAACTTCTGCTGTGTGTTTTTGACACTTTGTTGCTCCGGCTTTTCCGCTTTTCCCCCCCAGCTTTCAGCTTTCATTTTTTTTTTGGGGGGTGGTCTTGGTTTGTTAATCCGCTTTGATGCCCATCCGTGAGATACACACATGTAGTATGTTTGGCCTGGCCCGGTGACCTCCTGTCATGCACTGATGGACGGATATACTACCGTCATCAGTCAGTCAGTCAGCTGGGTGGCCGAAAGTTTTTCGTTTTCTGTGTTTTGTGCGTGCCAAATCAATGATTGCCGATTGGGATAGATTGTATCGAGCAGGGGGCATAAAAACGATTGATATCAATATCGGGCAAAGGCGAATAACACGTGACTGGCGATGCCCTGTCATTAGGTCCTTCTTAGTTGCTGACGACGAGGCAGTGTTTTATGGCCATCGCTTTTTGCTGCTTCGAGCATCTTATAATTGAGGTCGTGCAATAAAATTCCTGGCCACTTGCAATTTAATGACCTCATACCGTGTGTATTTTTCTCTTGTAAATTATGCTCGCTTTTATTTTGTTCTATTCTCTCGTCTACAAAGTTAATTCCTAGATGGTTGCAACTTTTTAGCTGATGCCGGCAAAGAGTTGAAAACTCCGCGGGTGGAGCTTTAACATCCCTTTGAATTGGGTTTGAACTGGGGCTATGACCATTAAATCTAAGCATTTAATTCGGCCTTATAGCCCTGGGCGTAGAGCAAGCTTTATATGCAATTGTTGCCAAATACCACCGACGCTGTAAAAATCGTATTTTATGGTGGCAATTGAATGGCGAATGGGCGTGGAATTGAGTAATGAAAGCAATGCGGACACCGCTTCAAATAAAATTCCCAGCGAGCGGCAACCACAGTGGCAATCACAACTGGGTCCCCAATGTCGCTGGCATTGTCAACAATTATTACTGTGATACGTTTTTTACTGCACCCAACGCGCTTACCTTTTTTAGCTGGCTTTTGAGCAATGGCTTGCTAAATGCTTCACCCAACCCCCCAAACGGCCAATTAATCAGAGATGTGGTCATAAATCATGAAAATTTTGGCTCTAACTTGAATACATGGAAAAAATCATAAACGTTTTCATATTTAACCATCTTATGGTGAAGGAAAAACGATAGAAATCAAGAATAATATAATGTAATATTATATAATTAATTAATAATTATTATATTATATAAATTTTTTTAGTACGTTTAACATTTTGTAAGATATTTTATATATCACCCAGTGTCATAGTAGTTTTTTCTTCCATGTAAGTTATACATTTATGTAAGTCTACCAATTTTCTGACTGTGTATCACCCAGAGGACCAGGAGCATTTGCTATCTGTCGAAGGCCAGCTGACGGTTGGGAAAGTTTAAGCTCAGCAGCTTTTGCGCTTTTCAGCGAACGACTGCTGGGGTGAAGGGTCAACCAGGCCATTGTGTCCCACGCTGATAAGGCGGTACAGAAGTTTCGCTGCACCTGCCCAGGATGCCTGTCAACTGTCATCTGACATCTGACATCTGTTGGCCTGGGATTGGGATTTGCAACAAGGCACGGGAACGGGTTCATTGAATTAAAATCTTAATTGCTGCAATAAGTTCGTGCAAATTCTGCGCTGCCCAGCTGAGCAAAGTTCCCACAATTTGTGTAAAAATGTCGTAATTGGCGTAATTAGCCAGCGTTTTGCAATCTCTTTCTCGTAGTTTATCTCGGTCTCTTTCCGTGCTTCTGTTTGGGTTTTCTATTATGCTATTGGGAGGTTTGTTATGCTAATTGTCCGTCTTTTTTGTTCCTTTCGCACTTGTCGCTCTCAACTTGACCTATAAACGGCACATGCAGAGCTGGCCGTCATGGAAAACTGTGACTGTGACTAATTGACGACCGTATACGCAACTTCTTTGTCACTTCCGTTTCCGCATTCGTTTCGCTTTTCCGTTACCCGTTACCCTTCCTCCATTTTCCATATTCCATTTTCCATTTCTCATTTCCCCATGGGGGCAGGTGTGCCAGGGATTCCCATGAAACATTCATCCACCTGGCAACCACATCAGCCGACTAATCATGATTAATTTGCATCAATTTGAATTTGGGCTATTTTTAGTCAAGCGGCACTCGTTGCAATGTGCCGCCTTAATCGTTTTGAGTAGAGGTAAGGGTCTTTTATTACCTCACGGGAATGCCAGCGCGGCTTTCTCGGATTTCGTCACTCGACACTCGTGACACTCAAATGGAAAAAAATTGATATATGACATGGAGCCAGCCAATCGAATCGCAATTTGATGAACTTTGAAATCACTATAAAGAACACGATATATAACCCGAAAAGGGTGGCTTAAAATTGAATTTCATAGTCAGACAAGATTTTCTTTTCAAAGCTTAAATTTGATAATGTAGTTCAATATTATGTTCGTTTTGCCATTCTAAACTACTTCTTTGCCTAATTAAAGTTCACCCTAAATGACTCCCAATTGATGTGCATAAAATATTAAATTAAGTGAATAACTACCACAGAAAAAAAATACTATTTGCAACTTATTTACAGCTGACAGTTATTTCAATGCCTAATGATTTACGCAACAATTATAAAGGCAAATTAAATTCAGTATCAGGAGTTGCCGTTTTAAATTTCATTACGAAAATAATTGATTTGTGTTAAATTCAAAATTTTATGTTTGTGTGCGTTTCTAAGCGAATACCTCTGGGTGAGGATATTCAAACCTCTATGTGGAAAAATAAACATTCAGCTCTTTTCACTTAATGACCATCCGAAGGGTTGTGGGAGTCTCGCCATCTGGCCAGGGCAGACGAACAAACTTCAGACAACTTGGGGATACACGCTTACAGTTGTGCTTTCTTTGTTTGCGATAACATGAAAATGTTTTCATATTAGTGTCCTCAGAACGAAAAAAAAGGACACGCAGAAAAGAATTACAAAACTACGTTTAATTGTGTATGCATGGGTCGGCAGTCGACACACAAAACTTCCAATGCATAATCGAGTGTGTTTTCATTAGAAAAAACCTTTTCGTTTTCGGCACACTCACTGATTCAGCGAATTCGGATCTTTTTGATGGGACTTCAGCTCAGCTTGATTTATGGGATTTTTTTTTTCTCTTCTCTTTTTGCAGATAGCATTAAGCGCTGGCCAAGTGTAACTTTAACCGCCAGCAACCAATGTCCTGATTTTGCTTGTCCCAAAGACCGACGGAGGGACACCTATATACACAATTATCCACGTTGGATGGGTCGTCGGAATAGGCTCCCAAAAGTTTTGTCCCGCACACGGAAACCGCAGAGGCAGTTCTAGACAACATCTTCCCGGGGCGAGGAGCCCGAAAAACAACCGGCGAACAAACAAACACAGGCCCAGATGTCGGACACAATCTCCTTCGAGTTGGGCTCGGCCGCCGACCGGCCCCCCAATAGGTTTCAAGTGAACCCGGTCAACGGCAACAGTCGCAAGTCACAGGGATCGGGTTCGGATGGCCCAGAATCAGGATCGGGGGTAGGAGCAGGAGCAGGAACAGGAGGAGCAGGACAGGATGGGACCCATGAAGTCTACCGGCGCCTTACGAACGCCGAGGGCGAGCTACTCGAGGACGACACATTCGATGCCACACAAATGCTCAACCAACACCAGCCCAGGCAGCAGAGGTGAGTCGAACGGGTCAAACGGCAGAGGCACGTACACTTAGAAACATCAGGGTGTTGCTGATAGATCGAAAATTGTAGTATGAAACAAACACAATCCCTTAATATTATAAATAATATATTTTGCACTTGTTAATTCTATATGTTCTACTTAAAGACTTAGGATATTTCTATTTATCTGAAGCATATTTCTCAGTACTATACCTCAATCTTTTTTTTCTTTTCCAATTTTAGCAGGGTTAAAAGTTTAGATGTAAAATTCCACTTAGTAAAACTTGCACCTAAATTTGTAGGTATTAACCTTTAAAATGGTTATTGTATGTATTTTCCATTAAAATGGGTTTTATAAAGCTCATTGCATTATTTATATTATTTATATATTTATATTTAGATTTTCTACTACAACTTCTACTTTCTTTGCCAACTCGATAAAGGTGTTAAAATATTAAAAAAAGAAATAATTTATTTATACATTTTCAACCTTCTCACAAATGTGACTTTTTATAACATAATTTAATAAGTATTAAGTAGTTACCCCATTTTTCTCTAAGTTTAGTCAGGGCTTAGAACGGTTGCGGCTTTTAAGGTCTCGTGCTAGCCGACCTTTTCCTTTGTGTATTGTGGCGGAGAATGTAAATTTTTTGAATATTTCATTTTCTGGTAATTGTTTAGTCTTTCATCAAACAAGGATTGCTTTTGTCGCCTCCTGTATTTTGTCCTCGCTTAACTATGGCGTTAACATTCCGACCATCTTCCATCCGGTCACGAAGGACGCCGTGCCAAAGAAAACACGGAATGCCTGAAAGCGTCTCGAGAATTACCGCTCCGGCAGGATGGGCCTTCGAATGAATTACCGTGTTAACAGGGCTCGAACTTGAATATTACTTGGCCAGAAAATGGGCAAAAATGCAGATGAGATTGATGTGAACTGGGCTGTGGAGTGCCAACATGCCAGCAGCTCAAAGAGTTGCCAGTTAATCATTCACGCCACATTTGCTGCAATTGCAATTTTCAGTCCATCGGCTTGTAGTGCAATCATTCAAAATTGATTAAACTTTGTTGAATTCCGTGGGCCGTGAAGCCAAGCCAACAATCGGAACACTCGCATCTATCAAGTAGCCAAGGTTGGCCGACCTGAGGCAGGTTCATCACTCGCCTATGGAAAGTTCAACACTCGCCTTCGAAAATCAAACAATGACTCCAATCACAGACCATAGTAATAACCATCACTTACGCTTGTGTTCCCAATTTTCAGTGGACAGCCAATTTGCATAGTCCTGGAAATGTCGACGGGGAATTGACAGGGATAGGGCATCCTTTGTCTCATTTTGCCAACTATAAAATGTTCGTTTCGATATGTCGCCGTCACTTTATGGCCATGTCTGCCCAAGTACCATTCAAGTTATGATAATGAGGCTTATGAAAATATTATAGCCCCGTTTATTGCTCCAGCCAGGAAGAAAACATCCTGTTAAGAGGAGACTGAGAAGCCAGGCAACGGAATTTCGATTACGAGGCAAGCGGTTACGTATAAAAACTCAGTTTAATCGGCTCAAATTGGCAGTGAGTTCTTGCATAAATTAATGATAAGCTTACTTAAGGGTCTTAAGGCCTTGAGTTTTAAGCGACTGCCTTCGCATCTTCAGATTGATAATTAATTCCTGAATTTTCCTCGGCTTTCCCCCCACCGTTGCCCCACAAATTAAATCAATCTCATTGACATACAATCGACTGGATCATCATTATGAGTGCGATTCACGTTCGCGGCTGCCAAGCAATACGAAAAGCCGAGCAGACAAGCCACCCATAAATTGCTCCACTGACAACGCAGCACATATCATATAAATATCTTGAGGCCATTGAGCAATGTCGTTTGGTAAATTGGAAGGAGCAGTCAGAGTTCCTAGCTCGACTGCAGGATACTTTTTCCTTTACCAGTTACCGGTATACCTTTTTATCTAAGAATTTGATACGACAAAAGGAAGGAACTTTTTAATACTTTTAAAGATTATAGAATTCGAATTCTGATTAAGCCGCTTAAGTGCAAAAAATGTTTTTTAAATATACATAATTAAAGCATGAGTTCTGATGAAGCATTTAATTTATGTTATGAGAATGTATTACTCATACGCAGTGTTGCCTTTTAGCTTGCAATATTTTTGCAGGCTTATATTAGTACTACATTTTAGAATATTTTTTTAATTTGTTTGCAAATTACCATTTAAATCCGGCTTATTTATTGCTATATTTTGTAGTTAATTATTAAAATTTTGCTTATGCAGCTTATAAGGTACTGTTTAAATGGGTCACTAATAATTAATATCTGAAAGTAAAATTTTGAACAAATTTAAAAATGTGTACCCGAAATACAACGAAAATGCGGCAGTTCTCATTAAAGTTTATGAACCATTTCGCTTGTTGTTGCGTTGAAATAATGGGTTTTCGAGGTCCTCTCGATTAGCGAGTGCAACCAGCAAGGTGTCAGGGTGTCAGAATGTCAGAATGTCAGGATGTCAGGCGCTCGCTCATGCAACACATTATCGACTAAAAACGGGGGAATGCCGGTTGAACGGCCTTCTATGCGCGTGGGCGTGTCCTGGGGCCGTCTGCTCTGTGGCAGACTGGCAGGAATCATCTGGGACACCGACACAATGGGCGGCAATCAGAAAGTGCAAGTTTGCGTTCGAGGGCGAGAGCTAACTAAATCGAAATAAATTCAATTGGATTTCGTTGAACTGAATTGGCCGATAATGAAACTTATTGAATCCTTGTTCACTGGGCGTTTCAAGTCGTTGATTGGCCTTTTAAATCTAATCCGAAACAAATCCTTTTGTTCAATTCCCAATTAAAGTGGCACCAATGGGCCACAAAGAGAGATAGAGAGTGTGATTTAAAAATAAGCAACAGCCTAATAGCCTGACTTTGTTTCCCCTTCGCAGGCAATCCATCAAAAGCAGTTTCCGCGACAAGGATAAACCGTCGAGGTTCAAGGACCTGCAGACGACGACCCGCTTCCAGGTGGACCCGCAAAATGAGGAGTCCGACGAATCGAACGATTCGCAGGAGGAGCGCGAGCTGCTGGACAACGAGTACGACACAAAATATGGTAAAAGTTTCCGGTCAGTTTGCAATGCTCCCACCCTTTTTACACAGAGAAAAAAGCTAATAACCATTGAAATAATATAGTTAATTTCTATACATATAATCATTTAACTTTTTTGGTTTTATTTAAAATCAATATTTGGATTTAATAATAATTCGACACAATTTTAAATATAATTTTAAAGTAGTAAACTATATTATGTGTATTAATATCACTAATACAGAAATAATTAATATTATACTTAGAAAAATCGTTTTAACGGTCGAAATTCCTAGAACTTTTCAAAACAATTTATAAACCTGTTTAAAAGTATGCAACATCTAATTTGGAGTGCGGAACACCAAAAGCTTTATTACATAAAACGAGGTTAATTAAGATTATTAAACTTATCTTTAATCATTCCTTAATTGTCGTTACTTTTATAATCGATTTAAAGTTGTATTATATATTTATGTAAAGTTTTGTTTCTGTATTTTTCTCTGTGTATTCTCTGCTTCGCTGTCGAATCTGCCAAATTAAACTCCCACGCTTTTCCACAGGCACTTTACGCGAGAGGCGTTACCACGTTTGGATAATTATCGTAACATGATGTCCATTCAGGCCGCCTACCGTCCAACGCTCGACGAGCTGCACAATGCCACGCTGACGGGCAAGGTGAGTCTTTCAACCCGCAGGGGATTCGGTAGACTAAATGAAAATTACCGCCTGGGTCATAAACACTACCGAGGACCCTTAGAGGCCACAAATTACATTTTCTCTGGACCCATAAAATGGCATTCACATGCCTTACGCGGTTGTCGTCGCAGTAAAAGTCAAATTTAAATTTACTCTTCGACGTCCCCACCAAATTCGAAAATAATTCAATACCCTTAACCCGTGATGTGACCCGGACCCGGCAGTGTCACTCGCTCGGCGGCAAGTGTCACCCCGGCTCGGAAAGAAAGAAAGACATTTGCAGGCACATGAGCGTGACTGCCAATGTTTGCCAGGAGTTAAAATAGGCGGTCGTTGGCACTGCAGGCTGGCAAATCCCTTGGAATTTACTTGTCAACTGCAATACTTGCGGTTGGGGTGCACACTTTACGTAAATGTATTCCCAAAATAGGAGAACTTCGGCAGACTTAACCGATTAAATTGGACTACGGAGCTGTTAAATCGGACAAGTCCATTGACTTTTCATTTGACTCCTAAGCCCTGGTTATGATTCATTTCGAAAAGTTTTCTATTCCAAAGACACTGTGCAGTGCCACCAATTGGTCCTAATTGATTTCCACACTTTTCAGACTAATTGCCGATGTTTTCGTTTCACAATTGGCTGAGCAAATGACTCAATAAGAGGGAAAATAAATTGCTTTTGGCTGCATACGAAGCCCATTGAGAAATTGATACATTGCACAATCACATTTCACAGACAGACATATACTAGTAATCCATTAGGCAATCACTTTTTACATTAGCTGGCACCCAGATAACTTGCCGTCCAATCCAAGATCTGCTTCTACTAATTAACTACGAAAGCGCGAAAGTACTGTGGACGGAGCTCTCTCAATGTCATTCGGACATCTTGTAATAATAAGCAATTAAGAAGGGGTCTCGTTAAAAGTGCAAAGTTCACGAGTTCAATTGGCGCAGTGGGTGTTGCGGTTTCGAGGGCGTATGATTAATCTATTAATAATGTTCACTGCGGGAGTGCGTCGGCTTGCCAGAATTCCTGGTAGCTGAAGTCATCCATGGTAGCTGAAGTCATCCATTTCCGATGGAGATCTTTATTCGTTTGACAAAGGGAAGGCCCTTTAAAATTCCATGTTACTTCGTGTCCTGAAATTATTAAGAAAAGAAAAGAAAAGAAAAGAAAAGACAGATATTTATTTAAGGTTGTGCGTCGAATCATTTATCAACACTAGACACCTTTATTGAAATTTTCTCAAGAACCCTCATCCCTTTGCACTAAGCGCCCACTTACACTCAGAGAAAATTCATATTTTGTATGAGAAAATTTGGTAGATAATTTTGTCCTACTGTTTTTAAATGGTTTTGTACCCATGATATAATTTTTATACTACTTTGAACAATTTGAAATTATGGAACTATGAAATATAGGGGCTTCTATGGAAATCACTTATAAGGGTGAAAAGTAGCTATATATTTTCAATCCGGTAGTCCAATATATAAATCACATAACATCTTTATGATGTATGTATTAAAATATTAGAATGTGTATTAGTCATGGGTGGGCATTTGATGATGCTATTTGCCCGTGTAAATTTACCAAGGTTTCGTTATCTGTACGCCCGCAGAACACGCACAGCTTGACGCGCAATCAGGACCCGGAGTCGGGCATCATGAACGGGGTCCTGAAATTCGGTTGGATCAAAGGTGTGCTCGTCCGCTGCCTGCTGAACATCTGGGGCGTGATGCTGTTCCTGCGCCTCAGCTGGGTGGTGGGTCAGGCGGGCATCATCGAGGGATTCCTATTAATACTGACAACGACTGCTGTCACGACCATCACGGCCTTGTCGATGTCGGCGATAAGCACTAATGGTGTCATCAAAGGAGGTGAGTTCATAGCCACACCGCTCCCGCCCTCGCCCCGCCTTCTTTGCGGTCGCTTTTAAATGGCTCTAAATGGTTTTGACGATAGGTGGCACATACTACATGATATCCCGCTCCTTGGGTCCCGAGTTCGGCGGCTCCATCGGTCTGATTTTCTCGCTGGCAAATGCGGTGGCGTGTGCCATGTATGTGGTCGGCTTCTGCGAATCCATGCTGGCCATGATGACGACCTTCGAGTGGGAAATCGTCGACGGCGGTGTTCAGGACGTGCGCATCATAGGTTGTATCACCATCCTGCTGCTGCTGATAATTGTGGTTGTCGGCATGGAATGGGAGGCAAAGGTGCGTGTGCATCCTAACGAGCAGTTATGCAGTTAATACCTCCCTTTCTGGTTAATTAGGCCCAAATCGGACTACTTATCATCCTGCTGGTGGCCATTGCTGACTTTGTCATTGGCAGTTTCATTGGACCCAAAAGCGATCTGGAACTTTCGAAGGGTTTCCAGGGCTATAATGGTGAGATAGGAAAATAATGGAACCTACTTGTTCTAAATTTTTTTTATTTCTTCACAGCAACTCTGTTTAAAAATAATCTATTTGCCGACTATCGTCAGGAGAAGGGTGGCGTTCAGCACGATTTTTTCTCAGTATTTGCCATTTTCTTCCCTGCGGCTACGGGCATTTTGGCTGGAGCTAATATCTCGGGAGATCTAAAGGTAATCATTATTAATACTAGTTTTATAAGTGGCTATGTAAATGTAAAGTTTCGAAAATTTTATAACACTTCCATATACAATTTTTTTTTATTAACGAATGTATATTTTTAGGATCCTCAAAAATCCATTCCCAAGGGCACGATTCTAGCCATTGTCATCACCACCGGAACCTATTTAATCATGGTCCTGCAGTGCGGAGCCACAGTGGCTCGTGATGCTACTGGCAATTTGTCTGATGTGGTTAATGGCTCCTTTGCCTTCCTCGACTGCCAGCCGGGTAAGGTTCTTTTTTAGTTACCAGCAATGCTTATTAACCTTGAAAATTAATTAAAATTTCAACACCTATCCCCCCTCAGGTGAATGCAGCTATGGTCTGCAGAATTCCTTCCAGGTAATTGAGTTGGTTTCCGGCTTCGGTCCTCTGATTTACGCCGGTTGCTATGCTGCCACACTTTCTTCTGCATTGGCCAGTTTGGTTTCCGCACCAAAGGTTTTCCAGGTACGCGATTCAACATGTTTGCATTGCGATTAAATTTATATTTAATACAATTTTTTAGGCTCTGTGCAAGGATGAACTGTACCCGAAGATTGTTTGGTTTGCCAAGGGTTACGGCAAGAACAATGAACCAGTTCGTGGCTATGTTCTAACTTTTATCATTGCATCCGCGTAAGTAGATGTGTATATATTATGTTCGCTAAAGAAAATGTGAGAATATGTGGGAAATTAAAAACTATTTATTTTTAAATGTAATATGAAGTGCATCTCCACAAAACCGAGCAAAAAAATAATTTTAGCTAAAGAAAAATTAATAATTTGTATTTTATTATTTAAAATTGAAATGATTTTAATCTTTAATCCACCTGTTTTCAGCTTCATATTGATCGGAGAACTGAATCTGATTGCGCCGCTCATATCGAACTTTTTCCTGGCCGCCTACATGCTGATCAACTTCAGTACCTTCCATGCCAGTCTGGCAAAACCAGTGGGCTGGCGACCAACCTTTAAGGTGGGCAGTAAGGCTAAATGTATCTATTTAATGTATTTAATTTCGTTGTGTTGTAGTATTTCAACATGTGGCTGAGCCTGCTGGGCGCCATTCTCTGCGTGGCCGTGATGTTCCTCATCTCGTGGGCCACCGCACTCATCACCTTTGTGGCGGTGCTGGCTCTGTACTTAATCGTGGCCTACCGGAAGCCGGATGTCAACTGGGGCTCCACCACACAGGCACAGACGTACAAGAATGCCCTGATGTCGGTGCAGCAGCTGAACAATGTGGAGGAGCACGTGAAGAACTATAGGCCGCAAATCCTGGTTCTTTCCGGCCTGCCCAACACTCGACCTGTCCTCGTGGACCTGGCTTATATGCTCACCAAGAACTTGTCTCTGCTCGTTTGTGGCCATGTGCTTCGGGGCTCGAGTTCTCAGAAATACAGGACAAATCTGCAGGAAAGGGCGTCCAATTGGTTCCGCAAGCATCGCGTTAAGGGCTTTTATGCATTGGTTGATGGTGAGGACTTCGAGTCGGGCACAAGGGCCCTAATGCAGGCCACGGGAATCGGAAAGCTAAAGCCAAACATTATCCTGATGGGCTACAAGACTGACTGGCAGACGTGCGATCGCAAGGAGTTGGTGCAGTACTTCAACGTGATGCACAAGGCGCTGGACATGTACCTTTCGGTGGCCATCCTGCGAGCTCCCCAGGGTCTGGACTGTTCGCTCCTGCTGGGTTCCCAGGATGGCTGGAAGCCCTCCTCCGAAGTGCCACGCACCCTGCAGCCAAACGAGAGTTCCGGCGACTTGCAGGCCGTGGACAGCCATGCCCGGAATGCTTTGGGCGGCAGCATTGACTCGCTCAGCAGGAATGTGTCGCAAGGTAAACAACAGGAATCTTGTACGAATCGAAGGAATAAATACCACAACCTAACTATTATTCTGCTTATATTTCGCATGTCTCTCTCTGTACCCCCAAACACGCACCTGTTTAACAACCCACCCAATTGCACCTTCTGCACCACAATTGCAATCACGTAGAGGACCGAAACCGCAACCAGTTGGTCCACAGCGAGCAGAACAGCCTGAAGATAGTTAAAAGTGAGTAGCATGCTCGGCGAAATGGTAATGGTCAAATGTAGGGTGGACCTACTGAAGATAACATTTAAACAAAAATAATGATTTGTGATTACCTCTGAGATTCCATATTTCAATATTTATTTATTTTTTAGTTTATTTTTTTAAATTAGTACTTTTTTTAACTTTATTAAATAGACTTTAAATATGCAAAAATTCTTTAATTAGGAGGTACAAATATCAAAAATGATCAATCAATCTTAAAAATGAACCTACTTATTACAATGCTTGAACCAAGCATAAGTCCACCCTAAATTCAGGCCGAAATATCAAATTTTCCGTAATTATATCGGTGTATCTTCGTGTCTTCTGGGAAATTGAACCGCAGTGCGCTTCAAGCAGAGCCTGCGGAGAATTCGCTCTTGGCCAGGTGCAGGTGAAGTTATGTTTTTGCTAAGATTGCGTATCTTAAGATACTTGAATGGAATGTGAAGTTGTTGTAGGCTGAGTAGGTAAATATGAATGAAATACAAGCAGATGAAACTCACACCGTCACCGAATCTCGCTACCACGCATGTCAGCTTCTGCATGTTGTCTTGACTCGCAATCAAGCCATTAAGCTTCCAGAAAATTAACGACATTTAACGACCAAACTAACCGGAATCAAAGGCCAAAACTTGGAGGTTGTACTTTGGTCCTTCTGGACCTGCGAACCCGTCGGCTGTTTACCATCTGTGCGCCTACGAAAACCTTTTCCGGCAATATGCGGGCCGAAAATTAATGCAATGCTCGTAAATTTGAATTTTAAATTGTGGCCGAACAATGTCCGACCAGGAGGATGCCGTCGGTGGGGAATTGGAAATTAGACTGGCCCACATGGTCGCAGCACGTGCCCAAAGGGGTCGGTTGTTTGTTTTGAATATATATGGTCTGAATATGGCATAACCGGTTGGGTTGCTGCTGCACTGTTTGTTGTCCGTGCATGTCCTGAATGAAGTTGTCTTGTTGTAGCCAAGTTTTTTGTTAGCTTATTTGTTGCTCTTGTTTAAAGTGAACTTATATTTCCCATTTAGCCTCCAGCACGAGCGACCTGTCATTCATTGCGGGCAATCAGGCGAAGGATGTCTCCGGCATGCCCGATCCGTTGGACGCAAAGTCAGCAAATCTTGTGGTAATTGGAAATATATTTAATAAACCATGCATTTGATTAGCTACTTTGCATCCTTCAGAACAACTCACTGCGCAAGTCGAAGCTGAAGCATGATGACCCATCTTCCCTCTACAAGGGTCCTGGTGGCACGGAGCTGCCAAAGGAGGTCCTTTCCGATCTCACCCTCTTCACCAGGAAGCGCAGCCACGCCGTCATCGATGTCTGGTGGCTCTACGACGACGGAGGACTCACTCTCCTGCTGCCGTACATCATCAGTACCCGGCGCACCTGGCAAACGTGCAAATTGAGGTGAGCATATCGCGAATTGCCGCGAAATTGTTATTGGCTTTATCGCTTGGCTTCTGGCTAACGAGGAACTTTGTGCAAGTAATTTTCACCAAGGGAATTTCCAGCCATGTGCTCGTCCGTCGAGAGCAGATTTGCTGATTGGGCCACGCTTAAAGGAAATATTTTGTTGAATTTTGTTTAATATCTCTCACTACGATTTTTCATAAAATACCTTTGCGTTGCAAAAGACTTGTTTTTTTTTGCCAAGCCAGCTATTGACTTATTAACCTTGTAATTGCGTTACTCATCCGAAAAATACAAGAACATCGTTGACTGTGTGTTTTTCTTAAACCGAAATGTTTTTAAAAATAGAAAATTAGGAACGAATGTTGGTTTTCTTTTGAAAATTTTCAGAAAAATAACGTAAAACATCTCCAAATAATATCTAAAAGTCAATTCTGTGAAAATTTAATAATTTTTTCTGCATTTTAGAAAGGGAAGAATGTAGTCAGTAGTTTTGTTTCAGTTCGTGGAATCAATTTGGCCTGACTGAGCTTGTGTATTAGTTTCGTGTTTTTCTCTGGAAATTTCACAATTTCGTGTGGAAATTCGCAATTGCAGCAATCAACTTTTGTTTCGTGTAGTAAATCCAAACATTTCGAAACATTTTTCTTTCGCAGGGTTTATGCTCTTGCCAACAAAAAAGCGGAGCTGGAGTTCGAGCAACGCTCCATGGCCAGTTTGTTATCCAAATTCCGGATCGACTACTCAGATCTGACATTAATTCCGGACATAACGAAGAAGCCGCTGGAGTCATCTACGCAATTCTTCAATGAGCTGATCAAGGACTTTGTGGTGGCCGAAAAGGAGGGCGAGAACGGAAGCAGCAGTCGGGCGACCCTTAATGAGGATGAGGGTGAGCTAAATAAATTATCTGTGTTTCCTTAAGATATTGATTTTAATTGAATAACTATCAGATTTAAAAATTCCCATACAAATATTTGATATTAATTATTTACTGCTCTTGCGGCTTAGTTTTCTAAACATTTTCAAAAATGCTTCACAGAAAGCATAATTTCAAGTATCAATTTAAAAATAACAAATCAACAAACACGTTTTGAATAATGTGAAGCTTATATTACAAAAGTAATATTTTTTTCGATTAGTATTAAGACCAAATTGATACGGAATATTATCGAAAAGAGTATAAGTTCTTGTCAATTAGTTTTCAATGTGCTTCAACTGCTAACTTAACATACAAGATTTTGGGGTCACAAACAAACTATTTATTTTGCTCAATTCTGCTTTTTTAGCCCTGATAACCGATGATGATATGCTGGCGGTGCAGGACAAGACGAATCGATACCTTCGCCTGCGGGAGTACCTGCGGGAGCAGTCGACCAAGTCGGATCTGGTGGTTATGACGCTGCCGATGCCCCGCAAGAACATCGTCTCGGCGCCGCTCTATATGGCCTGGCTGGAGAGCCTGAGCCGGGACATGCCACCATTCCTGTTCGTGCGCGGCAACCAGACCAGCGTGCTGACCTTCTACTCGTAGGATCAGGATCAGGATTAGGATCTGCAGTTCGGATGGGATCTATTGTATTCTACTTACACCTACCGACACCCACACACTCTCACCGTTATTGTTAGGCGAGCGAGTATTTTATCTCTTAGAAGTACCACCCATGTACATAAATTTAGGGACACCCCATGGAACGCACAGAGGCACTTTCAGCGGCGGAGGGATCGGGAATTGTCTGACGGCCCACTACAGCTGTTTCATATTATTTAACGAGAGGGCTGCCTCTCCCGGTCCATCTCGGCGTCGTCAATATTAACATTTGTCCTAGCTATCGAGTTTAAATCGTATTTAAATACAGTGCAAATAATTTTTAAAATCTCTTATTTATTTGGGTTTATACGGAGTTTGAGAGGTCCTACAAATAAGCATTACAAATCATCTTAAATCAGGAAATATTTTCTTATATCCTATTGAAGGATTTAAAAAAAAAATCATGTTAGGCCAATTTAAGACCAATTTTGAAAAGTACCGCATTATGATTTAGACAGCTTAAAGCCTCCTTGTTATATCGTAATCCATCAAATTATCGTCAAACATTTTCTGCCTTGTCAATTTAAGTGACTGTCTACTTCAATTTTAAACAGAGTAGGGTTCGCCTTTGAACATAATACTAGTTGCAACATGTTTGAGTTGGCTGGTGTTGGAACGCAAAAACTGTGAGTGGGATTATAGGTAAGTTTCGGACTTAAGCTGAATTAAATCTATCTTTAACATTAGTTTTATTAATATATTTGTTAGTTATACAAAAATGCATTTGGTAAGCCGTTATTTTCGAAAGAACCTTTTTATAAATTTAGATCTTAGTAGCTAAGCAACTACTGGACCTTATCAAATGTGTCAATTAGCTTTGCAAAACCTGGGGGTGCTATAAAAAATAATTTTTTTTTGCAACAGTGTATATGATTTGTCTCCTTCTTTGTGCCAGCCAACAAAAGATGGAGTTTGTACTATTTAAGCATGTAGAATGTTCCTAAAAGCTAAACAGCTAAACTTTTGAGCAAATTTTGCTTAACGAAACATATTTTCATCTCAAGAGCCAAATGGCGACTGCTTTTTATTAACATTGTGCGTCCAATTTGTTTCCTAATAGCCAATTAAATTTATCGAACACTAAACATTTTGTTCTGTGAGTCCTAAGACACATTTTCCGAGCCAATACATTATTTACAAATATGAAAATAAATTGCACGCAGGCGAAGACTAAATACTTTACACGGCTTTGAAGTCTACATCTGAGAGGATGTCTTGAGGGAGGGTATTCAATGTATCGGCCAGTTATAGTTCCACAAAAAGCCAACCAAGCTTACCGTGTGATGTCATAGAAACGCTGAAAGGACATGTTGCTGACTAGTGTTTTCCTTGTAGACAATCTATTCATATGTGCGCTCGTAACAACATGTCAGTTTATTTATTGTTTGGTTCATAGCCCCGCTATTAAACTATAATGAGTCTTTTCATTAAAGCCAAATATGACGACCACTTTCATTATTAATGATTGCCCCTCTAGTGGGCACTCAGGACTTTTTTTACTTCCTTTGGCCTTAGTACGTGTTCTATCCTTTAAGCTCTTTTATTTTTGGGGTTTTGTTCAGCCAAGTTTTATTGTCGCTCGGTGACTCTACGCAATTCGTTTTTGCCCTGCATTACATTGTTTATTTCTGGTGAAATATTAGGGCTTAACTTTATGTCTCCTTCGGTTGAGATGAGATGGGTACGACGTTTATTCGTTTTAAAATGCAAGTTGCACGGAGGCTTAGTAAATTGTTATAAACTGGCATAAAACGTCGCAATTGCGACATTAATATTAATGCCCTGCGTGGGCTTAATGCTGCGGAAATCGAATAGGGCATCAGGTCCTGCGGCGACTACTCCTTCGGCTTTTGTTATTTACCTGGGGGAACTTTTATGGCAGCATCGCGGAAGACTGTGGCTCAACTTAAATTGCATTCAGCGGCAGTCAATCGGTATTTCAATAAACGGCCATAAAGTACTTTACTATAGCCCCTGGTTTTAAGTGTTTCGTTTCGATTCGACCCCATAATCCACAGTCGAAGGTCACCGGCCAGGGAGATATCGGACTTGTTGATTTCTTGCTGTGTTTTTCTTGTACTCTAAGCGTGAAAACATAAATAAATATTTAACGAGTAAGCCATTGTCACCCGCACGAAACCACAAAGGAGCACAAATCGAAGAGTCGGAATGGCGTCCATCGGGTCTCAAGCGGCCAACAAACTCTTCGGGCCACACGTGGCCATTTTCGAGAACTTTGCACTTTGTCTTTAAAAGTAAACAACATCTGAACCCTCGACTGGGTGGGTACTTTTACATATGTATCGTTTTCTTTTGCTCTCGGCTAACTAGTGACTTGAATAATAACTTTTCCAACCATTTATCTTTTTCTTGAGCCAAAAAAAAAACATATTGTTTGCAGAGAACACAAAACCTAGACAAACACCAGTAACATTTTTTATAAATCACTTTTCTACTTGAGTCTGCAACTTTTTATATTTGACGAAAAGAGCAAACAACCAGATCCCTTTTTGACTGACACAATTCTTGTATTTTCCTTTATTTTTTCTCATATCCTGTTTTACTTTCTTTTTTGTGTCCAAAGTGCAGGTAAATGTGCATTAGAAAAATGTTTTTAAATCAGTTTTCTAGTTCTTTTTGAAGCGATTCGCGAAGAGGTAAACTTTTCCCTGTGACTGGAAAAAAATGTCTTTAAATCTTATTTCTTTTTCTTTTCAATAGGATTTGCAGGACACCCATTAATTTTTCTGCAAAGGAGACTTTTGCTGCATATTTGTGTTAGATGGTCTTCTGCAGTTAGTTGGTTTCGCCTCACAGCTTTACCTGCAGGCACCTTTAAACTACTTTTAAACAGCATATTATATCAGCTTTAATTAACAACGTCCTTCAGGGTGTTAAGGGTGCAAAATAATTTAACCAAGAGTTTTACTCAGAGGAATCCACTGCCACTTTATTTTTGATGAAAAATATTCACAACAATACAAATTAAAATCGTACTGTTAAAGATATTATATTAAATATTAAAAAATATGGTACAACGTTTATTTGGTTGATGTTTAAGCTGTAAGTAAAGATAAATGAAAAGAGCAAAGAAATTTTTGTTGTGAGTTTGCAATGCAAATACCACAGCTAGCTGTTCTTTTAAATGCAGAAGAAACACAATTTTTTTAAAAGGCAATTTTAAAATTTGGGAGAAATGGGTACGGCGACCTTGTTTTTCTTGCAACGTTGGAATTAAGATTGAAATTATCAGTGGGAACTACATATTTCATTAAGGCTACCTGCCTAAGCGGCGCACTGCTCATTGTCGTGTGCGTTGTTTAAATCAATTGGGCTTTTTGACAGAACAACAAATGAATTCGTGCGTCGCCAAGCGGTAATGTATGTGTTTTAGGTCGCAGGACCCAGAATACAGGACTCCTCTCAGGTCCTTGCCAGCCGATTAAGCACTTTACGTGCTGCAGTTAACGCTGGTGGCTGACGTGACGTCCCCGTACATCAAAACTAAGGTTTAGTCGGGCGTAACGGGGGGAAGTGCCACGAGGAGTAAAACTATGTTTTTTGATTGCCCGGACCTGTCAACACATTGCGGCCCCTAATAAGTTGCCTCCTGGCCGCAATGTGCCGATGGTCCTTTATAAGGTTACATCTGCAGGATGTCGAATGATGGAGATAGCTCACGCGAAAGGGAAACTAACAGGAAGTGGGACACGCATGACCTCTTTGCCCCAAAAAATGTACACAATTTTCTTTTTGCGCGACTGGGATGCTGATTGTGACAGCAAAAAACTCAGCTTCAATGAAAGCACACTTGTAGGTCCTGACGTTCTTTTTTAAAGGAGTTCAAATTTATTGAGAAAAATGTTTCGAATTAATGTATCAAATAAAAAGGTTTTAGCCTATTATTAAATGAATTTACTTTTCTTGTGCATAGCTTAAATTTATTTTTTGTGTTTCTGAAATATAAATAATTTTTTAGGAGAATTTTGTGGACGAAACACTAGTTTATTTAATAAAACTTTTTTTTAATTTAAGAACTAAATTTAAACTACTTTTGCAAGCAGATAACTTTATAACTTACATAATCCATAACCTATAGTGAAGATAAACCTAACGAGTTTAAAAAATTATAAAAATATTATTCAAATAGACATACGTAGTTTCCAAATGTTATTCTTTATTTGTTGTGGTAGCAGTTTTTTGCATGGCAATAAATTGCATAAATGAGCTCAGATGAAATTCTAGTAAAGCTCGTTTAATTTGTGGCTTTTTCAACCCTTTCTCCGCTTAATTTCCATGCTCACAAGTCTTAGAATGACTTTGTTCTCAGTGTTCGCGGATGTGTGTAGTTCGATGCGTGGGTGCTGTGTTGCTGGGGTAATGTGAAACAGCGTTGACGCGATGTGGCTGTCACTGTCTGTTTTATGAGATTCACGCTCGGAACACAGCAGTTCTCCTTCCTTTGCGCCCTCCTTGAAAATGGTCCATAAATCTCATCACATTTTCGTTGGCCCTCAAATTGAATGTGCGGTGCAGATGAACATTCTGAAGTGCGCCTGAGGGTGCGGAATTTGTTATTTGCTGCTCCTTCACTTTGTACTTTCGCAACAGAATGTCTTTCATTACTTTCAAATGAAAAGTTCGCCCAAGTTGTTCTCTCACATGCAGCTGATTCATTGATTATCGGCGTAAAATTACACATTTGCTTATCAAATAGCTATGCCAATAACTTTTCAGCGACATATTGGACTCCCTATTCCTCTTTCCTGGAGCGAAGTATAGGGCACTGAGGCGCCTTCCTGGAAATCCATTGTGTCTACGATGTCTGTCGCCTGGTTTTCCCATTGTTGTCAATTAGCTTGATAAGCCGCTTTCGAAAGTTATTAATGCCGTAATGACAGATTACGTCCCCAGTTAACGGCAGTAATTCTCCTCTGACAGTCTGATCGATAAGCCTTTTGCCTTGAAATTCTCACCACCACCTCAAACCATTTAACCAATTGAAAACAAATTGTTGTTGTGAAAATTCATTTAGAGCTAAATAACGCAAATAAAGGCAATTAAAATTCAATGATTTCTGTAACAGGGTGGGAAAATGCAAAGGAAAGTTATTTTGCTTTATTGAACTTTGAGTAAGCTAAATTTTATTTGTTCATTTGATGTACTTAAAAGTCAGACAGACAAATTTTCTTTATTAAAGTTCCCAGAAAGGCTTAGTTAGCTGCCTCAAAGTAGTTATTGAACGGTGTGTAACTATTAAAGCATAGTTAAAAGATGTTTGTATCAACTTAAGTGTTTTTTATGAACGGGCTATAGAATAAACAGGAGTACTGGAAAGTATACACAGGCAACTTAAGCCATTTATTTATAGATATTGACAGTAAAGGAGATAACAGAAATACATCAATGAAGAAGCTTTTCTGAAAGTGACTATTGAACTAAGAGGTAAAGTCTGGCAAAAGTTGGGAATTAATATACCCTTAAGTGACTGATAGATTAATGTCTGCACTCCACATGCACTTCAAATTCCTAGGGACTTACTCGCAGTTGTCAGGCTATTTCCGGCGATACCGTGTGCTCTTTGACCTACATCAATAATTCAGTTGTGGGCCCGACAACGGGAAAGCAATTAAAAACTGGCAGCACGCACATCCTGGCACTTTGGGACTTCGGAGGGGCGGTAGCCATAAAGCATAAATCACACGCACCAACAACACGTGCCCGCCGTAAAGGCAGCCCGCTTCCAGTTCGCAGTTGAGCTGTCAGCGGTACGGACCGGAAGTGGGCGGGGCTCTGGGCGGTGTAATTGCAAATTCCATGCCACGCACTCGAGTCCTAAATCAAACCGAATGCGAACCATTAATGTGACCGCAGTTGCATAAAATTATCACGCACCAACACGGGGTGAAAAGCGAATGGAATAGGGCTTTGAAAATGGAGGAAGCCTACCAAGTTCCGCTTCACAAAACTCCCGTGTCCATGGCCCGGGGTGTTTTAAAGAAAGGTACTACTCGGCGTATGTGCAATATTTTTTAATTAAAGAAAGCCTTGTGGCCTGGCAGTCTGAAAAGTTAGCGGAAAAACACACACAAATAAATATTGGCAATGACTTTTGAAAAGGCGCGCGAAACTTTTCGCGGAAAGTTTCCAATACTTTGGGCTGCTTTTAATTGGCACCCTCTGACTTGGCAAATTTCATTGAACAGCCTCTTAAACGATTTCGCCTACGGCAAATCGACGAAACACAAGCCTGCCAGCGAGGGGAAAAATTTGACTAAGTATATAATAAATATTTTAGCCCACGACAGTTGGCAACAGAATAATATGTTGGCTAAAATAAATTTGCATGAGCAAAAAAAAAAAAAAAACAAAAAACCGGGTCACAGGACAATCTCCTGCGGTCCTGATCCCAAGGATGCCCTAAAGTGACTCTTGACTCTCGACAGCAGCAAAAAAGTAATATAATGGAAAGCTACCCAAAGTTGGCCACTCAACATTGTTTCAGTTTTGTTTAATGTTCCCATTATGCGAGCAGATGACGAAAGTTTTTCGGGATATTATAAAATGCCCTGCAACTGCAGTAAATCAGTGGGTGAAAATGCAATAATTATCCAGAGACACTGGGACGAGTGTTTTGCATTATTAATCAACTCGTCATGGCAAGGACTTCCGAGAAAAGCCCATTTTGGCCAGTTGCCTCATCGCCTGCTTGTTTTTGTTGCTTTTTTCAGACATGGCTCACGTTTCTGCAGATGCGTGAATAAAGCACTAAACATTTTTAATGAAGCTTGAAATCGAATGCTCGTACTGGCGGACTTCCCCGGGGAACACTTTCACGCCAAACTCATCCAAACCCATCGTGTGTCACGTGTGGGCTTTAAAGAACCGAAGGGACGAGCTAACCGAAATGGCTGAGCGAGAATAAATTGTCGAGCTTATTTATAACGACTGGAATTTGTTGTGTTCGCGTGTGTTTCGGGACACCTTCCCCGGAATTAGAAAATGCGCAGGAAAACCGGAGCAAAACCCACTGGAGACTTGGACAGGAAGTCGGTCTCACATGAGGCATTAGCATATTATTTATTCTTAAGTACGAGCGCACATTACTTGCCTGGAAAACCACTCCTTCCAAAAACCCAAAAAAAAAAGAAATGCCTTCACTTTGTGTTTGCCATTTATTTTTCGGGCAGACGCATCTGCTCCATCTGCAGACAACGAGACTATGACATGATTTGAAGAATTTTGATGATACATTCATTTTCCGAGCTGACGGAGAACGCTTTCATGGTCAGAACATGTGTGACAGGCCACACATTGCCTTGCCAAAGGTATTGTGCATCTAAAATGGTTATTTGGCTCTCCACACATGAATTTTTCTGCCTCCTTCCTTTGGCAATGAGCAAACACAAATGTTGGAATTATTGAGCACACAGGCGCACAAACATTTCCCCATCTGTGGCAGAAACGTATTATTAAGAGCCCAGTAATTTAAGAAACATTTATTTAACACTAAGCTATTTGCACTCGATCCAGAGATACTGAAATATTTGTAAGCACTTCCAAGTAAATTCCTTAATTTGCTTTTGCTTCTCAACTATATGATAAATTAATTGATAGCCTGCAAAGGGTTTTGAGGATAGTGCTGATTTTCCCTCTTAAAGCCAGCAACAACTCTGCACATTGTGTTCCTTGATGATGATGTGTTAATGAGGCCGAAGGGGTAACTATTCGGTAATGATTATTAGAGCATCGGGTCTCAGATGTGGGAAAACTTTTGGGAAAACACACACGTACTATACAGCCTAATGTTGATACATACTTGCTCCTATGTATTAAAGTAGTGATGCATAAATCATGGCACTCGGTTTGTTTTTATTTGTGGATTAGATTTTAAGCCGGGTCGGCCTAAAGAGCCCAACAACACTGTGGAGTGACCTTGAAAAAGGTTCCGCAAACAATGGATAATTTTATGTACATTTCGCCAACTTAATTGAATCGCCCGGCATTAATGAAGACGTTGCCAAGTGGGCAGGATCCAGGAGCCAGAAACCTCATGTTCGTAAGGTGGGCGGTATAGGGTCGGCTCCTGCTGCTCGAGCAGTTTGTTATGATAATAATGTAAATTAATTACCGCTAGCAGTCATGGATTAGGCTGGCCAGCGGGCCGTTAAAGTGCTGCCGTTTTTTGCCCATCGCCCGTAATAATAATTTCCGTTGCGGAGGTGCTCCTTAATGGCAAAGTCCTAACTTCACATTTCCGCATCCCTTGAGCTGACGGTGTGTAAATGGCTTACATTATCACTTGGCTCCTTGGTTAACTGCAATTTGAAAGCACTTGGCCTTGTCTGATACCCGTAATTGCGATCAACTGCCAGTGGCTGTGTTCGAATTAGGGAAATCCTGCGGTGCTTTAATTTATTGGAATTTCAACCAACTATTTTGGGGCGTTTTTTATTACTAATTAGCTTTGAATTTGACATAGAGCGAGTCGAACATAAATCACGGTCATCCGGCGCTCGCACAAGGTATTTATTGCCTTTTTAACTAAATGCCACTAATTACGAAAAGTAGCTTAAAGCGACCGAACGACTTGGCCAGCAGTTTTTATAACGCATAAAATATTTATGACCGGCCAGGTTCATAAAAAGTCCGACTTTTTGGGCTGTGGTTCTGGGGCTGCCAAAATACCGAAACACTCGCCAGAACCCATAAAACCCCAATAGGCGATACCCAATGGGTGAAATGTGACAGCGGAGTGGGTTCGCTCAGTGGATCTCTGGCCAATGGCCCGAGGGGCCGAAAGTAAGTCCCAGGCCCACCGAACCACTTTGTATGCAGAGCGTTGTCGCCGTTTTGTTTGCAATAAATGTTTAAACTCTGCATAACTTCTTAATAATTAAGCGACGCCCATAAATCACGTAGCCGACTGTGGCCGGGCGGCTTGGCCGGCCTGCGTACATTCCATTAATTAAATCGCTGCATTAAATGTATTATCGTGCTGTTGCTGTTGCTGTTGCTCCTCTCTTATTGTTATCGTTATTTGCTGTGGCCATGCCCAGCTGTCCTCCCAGTTTCGTCTGCTGGTTTATTTATGCTCCTGTCTAATTGGCTCTGCTAATCACATTTTGCGGTGCTCGACGACTTGGGGCTGAGGACCGCAACATGTGTTCCTACATTCCGAAATATTTGGCTTTTATTTTAAGTATGTTATGTTTGCCAATACTTATTCGGGATTTTAAGCCATTTCACACAAAAATAAAGTTTGGCTTAATAAACTATGGCTTAAACTGTTATAATAGAATAAATTTCGTTTGCTTATTGCTTAAGCCCCTTTAAAACATCTTAAACAAATTTGTTAAGGCTTTAACTATGATTAGATTATATAATCTCTAATGGCTGTAAATCGATTAGTTTGTATCCAAACTTTGGCTTTTGTTTTTTGTCATTATTGTATTTTGCTTATTATTTTGATTTAATTATTTTAAGCAGAACACTCCTAAAAATGTAAATTAATTTATTTCCAAAAAAGTCTAGCAAGGACTTATAATACATTTTTGGTTTCTTTAAAATTCTTAAATACTTAAATTTAAGTCATTTGTAAATCACATAACATAATTAATAGCTTTACAACAAATCTTCATATACACAGAGTTCCCAGAGTTAAAAAATTAAATGTATCCTAAACAAGGAGTTTCTCTTGCTCTTTTGCCAGTATTAATATAAATCTTCCTATATGTTTACTTTGATCTGCAGAGCTTTAAATGCAAAATGTTAACAAGTTGTTTTGTAAGTTACGAAGCTTAACATGTGAAAAATGCCGCAACATTCGCTGTAGACACTGATAAAGAGTTTACCTTCTACGGGGTGCTGCACTGCGCAGCTTAATATTAAAACCCTTTGGGAGTTCATGAGGGCAGATGCGAATCTGTCGAGAGGGAAAACGCTGGAAAAGAACAACAATCCGCTGAGGAATAATATAAATAAACCGGCATTTGCCAGACTTTGCTTTCGACTGGCTGTCAGTTTGCTCACAGGTGTCTTTGCCTTACAGGTGCTGCCAGTTCGAAAGTCGCTGCTGGCTGCGAATAAATGTTTTGCGGTTTGTTGTTCTGCCTAACGAATGAGTTCCTTAACCCGTTGCCTTTATTTATGTTGTGCCAAGCAAATTAGCCTCAGGCTGTGTTATAAAATCATGGCACAGCGTAGCATACTTTTTGGGGCAAATCGCCTAGCGACTGAAAAGAGGTAATTAATTGAACGTGTGGACCACTGAGGCGATTTCACTTGAATATTCAAGTATTTGCTGCTGAGACAGGAGAAATCAATTGCCGAGACAGACACCTCTGAGTGATCAACTCCATTAGCTGGCTCTCAAGCGATTGTATCAGCAGTGATTAGACACTTTCACTTAGCTGTCGTGACTCTTGATTACTTGTTTACTTCAGGAGTGAACTTAGTGACACTTAAATACCCATGGGTTGAAATCGCTCTTGAACTTGGGTTCCCTGAACCGACATGGAAAACAAAAGCACACAAGGTGAAAGGTAAATCTCTGCCAGACAACTGAAGCTCTCAACCTACTGACATTTGCCTTGCTCATTGGGAATGAATTACCGAAAACACACATTTGTTTGATGTTTACGTACAATCGAACATTGCTAGAAAATACCAGTTTGCTAGTGAAATTCCTTCAAACTGTTTGCGCTAGCCAACGACCAACTTGCCCTATCCACAAGTGTCAGTGTCTGTGTCTGTGGCTGCCACCCATTAGAATGTCCTTGTTTTTATCCTGCCCGCCTTTCGTTTGCGGCGGCTTAAATCAATAGACCACCTGGCACTTATGCACGTGCCCAAAAGAGCTGCGTAAATATGTTCATTCTGAGGAACTAGTTCGGTATGGTAGCGATACACACCTGTGTAAATATTTTTGCTTTTCCAACTCACAATGCTGACGCATTAACAAGCGCCATTCCATTCATGGCCCAAAATGGTCGGTTGGTCGAGGAACGCTTTATTATTTTAAGTATATGTCTTCCGTGTTTTGATTTAACACCTTTACAGGTGCTTCGGCTGAACCTGGCACCCATCAATTCCCTGCTGCCCTACATTGGGCACTGGTTTAACCGGGAACTCTGGCCTGCTCGGGTGATTTATAATTTTAATGATGCTGCCATACCTGGCATAAAAACCGAATCGGCAGCGCGTGTTTTGCTTTCAGCACATTGCCCTCAGAAGAATGAAGACCCCTGTTAACCAGATTCCTTCCTATACACTCACCCACCCACCAGTCATTATAACGCACGCACCGAACTGAGTTCCTGGTGCTCTTCTTCCTGGGGGATAATTCGGCAACAGTGCTTACCACGTTTTACCCTAATTTCGGCCGAAAACACCTTTCGATTTGCGCCGATCTAGGCCTGTTGATTAAGCTGTTTACTTAAACAGTAGCTGCAAGTGCGGGCCCACGCCCCGCCAATTGACACTGCGTAATGGACGTGGCCGCACGGCGTATACTTAATGTATCAGCAATTTGCCAAGTCTATTGATTTTGATTGGACTGCAAAGCCCGACCGCCATTAATTTTCTCGACCATCCACTCTCTTTAATTTCGAATTTGGCTCTGGACCAAGTTAAGTGTTTTGGAAATTGCGTTACCTTACCTGCTGATTTGAGATACTTTTATCGTGCGGCAATTTTGTTTCAAAGTGTCGCCATGATAGAAACGTGTAGTAGATTAACTCTGACATTGGAGTGGGCAAAGGTATTTAGTGTTAGGCGTGTTTTTCACATCCAGTCGATGTGTCAATCACATTGAGGACAAAGTTTCTGTTTACCCATGTAAGGGCTTTTCAGCTTGTCCCTTCAGTTGTTTAAAAACAAAATCGGCTTAGGCTCGTGTAAACCAATATTTGTGTATCAGTTCTGACCCCAACACCTGCGTGGTCCTCGGGGCAGGGTCTAATACCCGAATTGGAAAGACGATGACAGGCTAAGCCACGCTCAGGAGCCCAGACAAAAAAGGTGATGCTATTGCCGATTTGCCTTGTTATTGCTCGAATTGACCGTTGATGCTTTTGCGTCGAACAGTCACATTTTTAAGCGCATTAAAGTCAGTGCCTTCCCTTTTCTGCAAATCCAGCTGACGTGGCGGTTTCTTTCTCTTGTTAAACTTGTACACCGTGTGCGGGCTTAGTGTTTGTCCCTCAACTGATTATGTCAACAACTGTACACGGTGAATTATATGATACATGATTTGGCAGAAGTTTACCTTAAGGTCTAGTTTATTGAGAATAGTTTCCATCAAAAAATGCACTTTATTCATGATTTCTCGATTTAGTGAAGTTTACTATTGCAAACTCAGTTCTGTGCATTTGTTAAGCAACTACTAACAAATTTTTCTTAACAAAAAATTAAAAAATATTTAACTTTTGCAAATCAGCATAAAGTGATTAGGAACGTTAATTGAGGTCGCTGTGCAAAAACAATGCAAGTCCTGGCTGTTGGACTCTTTTTTGGCCAAATAAGATTTTTAATTTCATGATTCCAAACCAAACAGTTTTTTTTTCGTTGTGTATTAGCAACGGCGCTCACTACTTGGTATTAGGCCCATAGTCGATGGCTCTTATTGAGCATGCATTACGTTGGCACAGATAAAATTTTATTCGCACTTGGCGGGCCTGTCTCAGCGAAGTACTTTGCTCTCCATAGAAAGTTTTTACCCGCCAGATGGCGGTTTGAGTCGCAGTCATTTGGTTGCGGTTCATTTTGCGTTCAGCTCCCTTTGACATTATCGCAGAGAGCTAAGGTCTGGCGTTAGTTTCTGCTACATTGGGCAGCACGTGATGCATACAGAGCCAGCTCGAGGATTCAAATGCCAAGGTCCGGTCTCAAGACTCTGAAACAAATGCTTCACATCGCCCCCGGAGAGGCTGGCTGATGATTTTGTATTCATTCCGCTTTTCACCGGACTGCGTGGGAGTGTCCTGGGCCGATGTCCTGCCTATTAGCCGGCTCATTTATGCCGTTCGTGTGCGGCTAAGGCAGCTAAACGTATGTGTGTCTGACAGATTTGTGTGACTCCGGCACGCATTCAATTATGCATGTGCGAGTCTGTCTTCAAATCACAATGGCGGCATTCATCGGTGGAAGGATAATGAGGCAATGTCCGCTTAGCTTAATTAGAACACATGACAGGCGAGGCTTATTAATTCGACCTAATTGTTGGCATCCGTCACCACTCGTGGCATTTAATAATTGTTATATATCAGTGGGCACTAGGGTGCCCATTCAAGTTCCCCGGGCAGGGAACCCTAATTAATCGGTTCGCAGTGCGATATTTCAAGCGGCTAAATTCACTTAATTGCCATTGCTGCGGAATGAAGGGGAAAATTCAAATTTAATTATACAGAATGCCTAATGGCCTTGCGTATTTAAAGCCCAATTCCTTTTACGACCCTCAAAACGGAAACTTCCCGTGCAAGAGCCTTTATGAGTGCGACGTTTCTTTGTTTCCTTTATGTCGAACAATTTGCAGCTTGTCCTGCTCCTTGTTTGCGTGGCTTTTGACACGGCAGCCGGAATGAGTTGTCGTCGCAGGATGTGTTCGGGCTTGGGGTCCTTGGCCACCCCCCAAACCCCCCAAATCTGCGACTAGACCAAAGCCACACCTGCCGAGCCAGGCCGCAAGTTGCCGGCAGGGGAAATATCCTGCTTAAAGCTGTTTCATTTGCAGGTTTGGGTCGGGAAAACTGGCTGCTGTCAGTGGCAGTAAGGATCAATTCCTGGGATGCTCATATTTCCCCCCCTCTCCTCTGTTCGGTGCTCTTAGCTCCTGTTTATTTGATTAAATCAATAAAAACACTCATAGCTTAAACAACGGGTGCTTTATGTTTGATGAATGAGCATAGCGCGAAGCGAAATGACTGCCACTGACTTTTGAATGGGGATATTTCCCGGAGACGTCTTAAGTGTATTGTTCCTCCTCCTTTAAATAACAGAGTGAGTAAATGAATAAATATAAATGACAATTGGGCAGGCCGGTACTCCAAAAAAATTGAATTTTGCTTATATTATCAATGAAAACATGCTGTCGCAAACAATGCCAGAATCTCTACCCTCTTTTCTCAGCTATTTTCGATTTCTCTGACACTCAGACAATATAAATGAAATACAGAGTCCATATTTAAAGTGATGTTTTGCATTATTGAAATTCTTTAACCTCTGACTATTAAATGTATTTGTAGATAGTAAATTTGGCACGTTAAAATAACTTAATGTGACACAAATTCTTGCACAAAGCAAGTACCCTATATACATTTGTTAGCTGGAAAGCTCGAGTGTCCGTATCTTTGCAACCCTTTTGTTATATTTTGTTTTAAGTGGAAAAAGGTCAGCGGGATTTCATCGAGGCCCAGACAGAAATTATGGCAACGAGATTGTCAATTGCCTGGACGTGAACCGTCCGGAGTTGAATGACAGTCAAGTTCAAAGTCCAGATTGGCATCCACCATTGGCAGCCACGTTTCCCAGCTGGGGACTAGGACCCAAATATCCGTATCTGGGCACAATTAGTCACTTGGAATCTGGGCACGCACTCTGGAATTGTCTCGCATCTGCTGGCCCAAGGCACAAATATATTTGCATGCGTTTATGGCTCTTTTATTCGAGGCTCGTAAAAATGTTTAATTAGCGCTTCACAAGTAATTCTGGCAAATGTTTTCATGGGCTCGAACACAGTCATAACAAACATATAGGCACGTAATTGAGCATGGCTTTTAAAAATGTTGATGGCGTAAGGCTGTATTCTTTTTAATTGCATATTCCTCGGGTGGAACAACATGCACAACATACAAAAGATAACAACAACATGAAATTTAAGCAATCAAATTGTTTAGGAATTTTTCTGCCCGGGCAAAAATCAAAACACGAGCTACCAAAAACACAAACAACACACATTTTTTGAAAATGTAACCACAAACAAAATTTAATTTAATGAAAATCAATTTTGATTTGATTTGAAACATTTTTCCAGGTATGAATGAGTACAGATTTGGAAAATTTATGAATAATTTATGAACTCTGGTAAATTTGTTGATAATATATTAGCCTTTTATTACTAAAACATTGCCCTCCCGAAGTTCTGACCTTTGATTGACAACGGAATGATTGAAATGCTGTGGCGATGGTCCATGGAAGAGAATAACAGGCTCTTCTGTTCCCTGGAGAATTCAATTCCTGACTGTTAAAATTATTTGTTTCATCTCTTTAAAAATTAATTCATTCAATTCGGTTAGGAAGTAGACCTTTAATAAACTGAAGAGGAATTGTGCCAACTCAAAGTAAAGTTATCAAACGAATTAAATAGATGAATTCGCATACTATGAATGAGGCATTGTAATTACTGAAATACTTTTGGTTCTGTTCAAGTAACGCAATATGGTGGCGCACATGAAAACGAAAATTCAAGTTCAACGTACGTATGCTAACAAGTCATTCAAAGAATAAACTTTCTTATTACAAGATACTTATTACACTTGGCATATTTTCCTCTCATCCCCGAGGACTGCAACTTGAGGCATTCCAGCAGAGGGGAATTTTGGCTTCCGTTCAGGCATGTGTCCTCGAAAATGTTTCCTTTACTTTGGTTTAAAGCCTTGGAGCGACAACAACAGCAGCAGGAGGCGGCACTTCAAAAAGCCAGATGTCCAAATAAAGTAGTTTTAAGCACACAGCGGAGGAAGCCCAAAAAAGAGGGGAAAATCCAGGAAAACCCGAGACAAAAAGGAAAGAAAATCGAGAGCCGGCATAAGCTCACGTCGAAGAGAAATAAAAAATATGCTCGAATACTTTTCAAAATGAACAACGCCGTGCAAGAAAAGAGGGGAAAGCGAACTGAAAAACATGGGAGGCTGTGCGACAATTTTCCAGGGTTTGTGGGCGACAGCCTCAAGTGGATGTGGATCCGGCCACAGTTGAAGCCACAGCCGCAGAAAGCAGGACGCCGCAGCCGAAAGCTAGCTGAAAATCAATTTGTTCGATATTTTTCCCAAATCGACACACAGTGGCACAGTGGGCTGAAAGCGATGAAACTTTTCCGGTTCGCAAAAGTCGTAACTTGCCTAATTCGATTTGCATTATATGTACATGTCTCAAGATGTTCTCTTTATTGAATTGCCATTTCTGCAATGCAAAATTTTGATTTGGGTCAATGTGGAACTCACTGTCAGCTATCGACTTAGCTTGCCTGGCCTCCCCTTTCCAATCTGTGCCAATTTGGGATCGGGATTTGAGTGCTGGCATTCGTGTCTTTCGTTTACTCATAAACTCTATTATTTATGCGGCACACTCTAGCAGCACATTAGTCGTTGGCACGTGTACGACGTGGACCTCGCCCAATATTGGGGAATGCTTGTTTATTTTTTCCCGACTCTCCCTGTTTAATCAGCGAGGCATCCGAAGCTAATGATGGGATGATGGGATGCTGGGATGCTGGGATGCGAGGATCCTGATGTTCAGTCATTTGCCTTCCGCCAAGAAAGCCGAGCAAGCCAGGCGATTTCACTTTTTAAGCTGGCGTCCTTTATTGTGTCGAGGCGAGGTCTGGCATATACAAACATACATGCTTTTCACACAACTCGAAGGTTTTGGCAGCAGTGACAAACTTTTGCCAGTCGCCGGATAACATCTCCGCCGGGGCCCAAGAGCCGTTCACAAACATACATGTTCCGCATAGAGCAGGATCCAAGTCGAATTCCACGAGACCTTGGCGCAAAAGTGAAATAAATCACCGGAGAAACAGGAAGAGGGAGTCCCAAACTGGAGCCATAATTTTCCAAGGCAAATTATGCACTTTGCGGGGATTATACAACGTAAAGTTCTTTCGGTTGGGTCCCAGAAAAAGTTGCAAGTTTTATACACACGAGTTGTTAAAGGCATGCGTGCATAATAGTTAGATATTTATTCAATTTTATCCCAGCCACCGAAAGTTTCAGGAATCACTTGCCCTAATTTAATTTCAAAGTGCGTGTCGGCATGAAAATACTGATGGTGGCGCCAGTAATTCAAAAGCATTTCTCGTGCCAATTTTGTAATGCCATTATGCGGGTATTAATTTGCCAGCTCAAAGAAGGCGAGCTTCTTTCTTTTTGTAAACACACGCGGTAAGCCTCTCAGGGTCGTAATGTATTAGAATTTATTTTGATTGTCAGCCGCAGCGCACTGCGTAAATTTAGTTGAGAAATGTTCGAAAGTATTCACCCAAATATTCGAGTGCTCTGATTTGCATAAATCATTTTTCATGATATGAACGATATTTTTTTGTTTATGGGTAAGCAAACAATATGCTTAGGCGGGAGAAGAAATTATTTAGTCATCAGTTGTCGCAGCTCGTTTGATGAGATCACGAAATGAACCTGAAGCAGCGGCTCACAAATCCTGACAGCTCCCACAGAGCTTTCTGGCATCGATATCCTCTGCTCACATAAGTGTCGGGAAAACAATACCCCAGAAGGGTTTTTTTTGGGGGGGGTTATGGGAGATAGCATCCCGTAGATTGGCTGACATTGTTGTCGGTACATCACACGTGACTGGGCTGCCACTCAGTGCGTCATTTGTCATGTCGCACTCCTTTGTATCCTGCCAGCGGTATTTACTCGCATCTGCTTACCTGCCAAATGGATTCCTTGGGCGACTCTGTATTTTTTTGCTCCAGTCGGCCTAATGACGGGTATAGCTCTCAGTGTGAAAACCACTGATGAAAGCATTCATCTCGTGCTTTTCTTTTCGGCACACTTAGGTTTTTTCACTTAAAGGCAGGTAAATTTACTTGTTTATTTTGTGGGAACTTAATTAGGGCGGCCAAATGGAATGTGCCGTGAGCGTGCTTTAATGCCTTGTCATTTACCGAAAAAGGGTTTACGCACTTGAATTGCCTGCCTGAGCATGTGCGTAAATTAGCTAATTGGGGCAAATAAAATAAATATGCTGGCCAAATAGCTTTGCTGCTCCATTATAGAAAGATAAACATTTCTTACTAAATCTAGGCACGCCAGTCGCCACTATCGCAGAAGCAAAAGCAGCTTGTTGGCACTCAGAGAAATGGCCGAAGGGTTTGGGAGTGAACTTTATGGTCGTGCAGGCAGGATAAGCCAACGTCGCGTATGAGTAATGTCTGCCGAGCATTGCCCTTGACGGGGACGCCAACAAGTTGCAAGTCGTACGAGCGAGGGTCGCTCCATCAGGTGGCGTTGGATTTATGAATGAACCCGCTGCTTGCAACATGTTTGAAGGCGACTCAAACTGGTTCGAACGAATGGCGCGACGATTTGACTTTGACCGCTTCGATTTTTCAAAATCAGTTGCCAGAACTCCACGTGCCGCATCGGTTGAAAAGCGCGGAAAAATTAAATTGCCAAAAATTGCTTGGATGAAAACTTTTAAGCCGAAACCAGAGAGATTGACGTTGCCAGATTTCAGAGCAACTTAGTGATAAGATAAACGAAAAGCAAGCAAAAAGGGCAAATAAAGGCCAAAGTGTACCAAGTGAAATTCTAGCATTTAAGTGAATCCCGATCTAAGGGAATTTTTTGTGAAATCTCAATTTTTAATCAGCTATTTAATACCAAAAATCTACGTGTGCATTTATTTGGTGTAACATTTTCAATAGCTATACTTGTCCTTGATAAGCAACAAATAAGTCTTTTAATGAAATAAAAAGCTTAAAACTCACAAGGCAAGTTTACAGTTTAGTTAAGTAAATAATTATAAAAATATAATTTAATAACTAAATTAACTTAAGCTTAAATAAATGTTCTTAAATTAAATTTTCATTGATATACATACATATATATATTTTTTAAAAATTGAATATTTATTCTTATAACAAAACATGCTTAAAAGTTAGTTTTATTTTTCAGGTACATATATATAATTTATTTTAAAATAAAAAAAACGTACTTACATTTTGTTTAAAAGTTTAACATTGTAATGGAACAGAGTAAATTACGTTTCAATGAAGTGTGCATAATTCCTCAATCAGCTTTTGCACATAATTTAATTCGAGAATGGTTAAATAAATTTCAATTAAATTTAGCATCTGATCAAACGCTGAAATTACTTTTTTTATGCGTGTGTGTTTGCGGACTTATCTATGTGGTTAACCCAGGGCAATAATCAAAATGGCATCAAGTGCTCAAGAGCTCATGAAAGCTATGTGATGTTAAGCAAACAGTGAATTGTGCACACATTGGAGGCACAGATATATAATAAAGTACTCGGATACTCCGCTAAACTTCCAGAGTTCTGACAGGGCTGCCAAAACATTAATGGCATGTTAATATTTAAGCTGGCAAGACCAAGACAAGTAGCCCGTGTATTTGGTAAAGCAGCCCAACTGTGTAAACACCCCAGCTTCGGCATAGACAAAGCCGAAAGTGTCCAAATAATTGTGAAATGTGAATACAAACATGAACGACGACTAAAGAATGCTAGTATTAGCCAAGTTGAATGCAAATATCCCGACAATTCGAAGTAGTGTGCGTGTTCTTATCGTGAAAACTTTTGGGACACTGTACCCTTAACGGGAATTGTTTTCGGAATTTTCCTTTTAAATCGACTGCGGATCGGGTTAGAGGGATTGTCTGCCTGGAGTTAATCGGGCCGTTTATGAACTCGCCAAGTAATTACAAAGTAGAGCCGTAAGAAAAACAGAAAACTGCTTTAGGAATTAAAACAATCTAAGTGAATGGGCAAAGTTTGCGTAAAAGCAACTTGAAAAAAAAGAGCTGTAAAAGCGGCTCATCTCAAAATATTTTCCATTCACAGAAACTTTTTTTCTTAAACCAAACTTTTGAAAATCAACCAAAATAAAGTTGTGAAATTGATACTACTTTCAACATCACCATTCATTTTGATCTACAAAGAAATTCAATGCCAGCAAGTTTTTAAAGCAACAAAAATATTTTATCAAGTTGCACAGTTGTTACATATACGACACGTTGCTGAACATATAAATACTCAGTTGCATTTCCATGCTGTTTTAATTGAAGGCTTTCATACATGCACAACCATTTTATTTATTTTCGTTTTTTTGCACGCAAAAGCAAGATGCAAATAATTCTATAAGCAATTATGTTTCTTTAATTGGAGCTTTTTTAAAGTATTGCAATATGTGGACAAAAAATTTTGCACTTGTTCAGAAAAAATCTGATTGCGAATCGAAAAGAAGCAAAAGTCTAGACTTTTTGGACAGCAATTTTTTTCTGGAGCTGAGGATTTAAATGCTGGAATGCAAATCAATCAAAATCGTTGCAAACAATTGGCTAAAAAGTTTTCGCCTAAGTTCGCGCTGCTCATCTGTCGCCGCCATGGGATTATAATCGGGATCCCAAGAACATGGCACAGATGTGCTTTTCGCTACTTTTTTGGGACCCCAGACGCTGGCCTCGGCTGCTGATCAATCAAATGCGCATTTGTGTATTAATCGCGTTGATTAAACGGCCTGCGAGGGTGACGAGCCAAATGGAATGGGAAATTTCACTTTAAGATACGGGTCGAGGCAATCAAATACAAATTGCTTTAGTGTCACCGAGCCGCACAGGTCATGAGCTATTAATCTGGTTTAATCGAGTGTCTAGATTGCACACGGGTAATTAGCGATAAAAGGCTGCCATCATGTTGTCCACCCGATTCACATACGAACCGGTCCAATTCATATTGTATAATTTGTAACGATTTATTTCAATTAAACTGCCTCTGTTGGGCAGAAATGTTTTGTTATATTCGCGTATTCGATTTGAAAGTATGTGTTTTGCACACGCGTTCCGCTAAATTGGGTTTATTGCTTTCCCATTGGCGAGGGAACGCCAATAGCAAACGGCAAACCAAACGACCAATTTAATTTATGAACATAAATTAATTTGGAAAATGAAATTTTATGGAATTTTACTTTGAACCTACACCGCAGAACCAGCAGCATGGTCAAAGTCGAGTTCTAAGGCGAAGGCGATACTGGAAACATCGTTGTACAGTATCTATTAAATTTAAATTAAGCTCGCTGCAGCACCTAATCGCAAATACTCAAGGTAATTACACGCTTCCAGGTAATTGCAACTGCACAGGTCAGCGACGCCACCAATTATGAGGTTGTTACCGCTCAGGGTGGCGTCATTAAAGTGCTGCAATATACACTCAATCAGCTGGAATTGACCACTTGTGCCATCCAGCAATCTACTTTGTATCTTATCCGGAAACAAGTATTAGCCTCGCTTCGTTATTAAATTACACAGATTTATTTATTCAAGATTTTGCTTTTTTAATTATAGCAATTTAAACTCTTATAACTGTACATTGCAGAGTTAACATTTGAATGGTAATGACAAATGAATCTTGTTAATGATTTTGTCGGCATTTTAATTAAAATAGCAAATCTTTACCGAAAAGTTTAACTCTGGTTTTGACTTTGCATTAGTAATGGATTTTTAAAAAGATTTTAATCTTATTTATTTGTAACCGCTCTGCTGTCATTCTGCCTTGCCAAATTGTTTGGTGAATTGTACCTAGCCAATTAATATTCGGCTTTGGTCAAGCCTCTTCATATATTATTTTCAATGAATACCATTAAGTCAACCAGACAGTTGAAAAAAAAAAATTGGAGATCACATGGTGAAAATGTTTTTTATTGAAAAAAAATCTAAGTAGAGAAGTATGTTTTAATCTTATTTAAAATAAAATTCAACCAGGCTGTGAAGATTACTTTGCTGTTTAAGCACGAACAAATAACCGTACCTGGAAAATCATATTGGATGTAATGCATATTTAATTTGATTTAAAGCCCTGCTGCCAGAATTTTTTCGAGACCATGGAAACCAGAAGCTTATCAACGCAGGCAGCTTTAAGTATTACATTTCGCAAAATTTCCTGAAATCAATGGTTGCCTGCCTCCATGATTTCAATTGTTATTCTCGTAAAATTGTTTTACCTAGAAAATATTGTGAATATTAAAGCTAGATTTTTAATTAAAAAGCCATCTAATGTCTCTTAATATTACTCTACTTTCAGTTGGAACTTACTTAAGATATCATGTCGGTATTATATAAGTGGTAAAAGTAAAAATAAATAACCAAACCAAGATGTAAGAGAATGTAATACACCTACATGGAATCACCCAACCCTAAACCACCGTCCAAACTCAGTGAATCAACCAATTAGGGAGAGATAGTAGCCAAAATGGAGGCCGAGTGGGGCTTGGATGACCCGTCCGCCTCCTTCGGTCGCCTGCCCTCCGTTCCCAATGCTTCGATGGACTTGGAGGCGGATAACGAGGTGGCCAGCAACTGGTCCACATTGGCCAACTTTACTCGACTCGTGGCTGCCTCCGCTCCGGACATCGCCAACTTTACACTCAAAATGCTGGACTTGAGTGTGGGCGTGGGTGCGGGTGCGGGCGTGGCAACGGATGCGTTCAATTTGAGTGCCAGCACCACGCCCCTGCCCGCCTACGCGATCGCCAATAGCTCCTCACTGGCACACACGAACAGCCTGCACGAATCGCCTCCAATGGCGGAACAGGTGCCCGAGCACGTGATGGACCACGCCCCCCAGTTGTCCCGTTCCGGACTGCTCAAGGTGTATGTCCTGGCGGTGATGGCACTGTTCTCCCTGCTGGGCAACCTGCTGACCATCTGGAACATCTACAAGACCCGCATTTCGAGGCGCAACTCCAGGCACACGTGGAGCGCCATCTACTCGCTGATGTTCCATCTGTCGATTGCCGACGTCCTGGTCACCTGGTTCTGCATCATCGGGGAGGCTGCCTGGTGCTACACGGTGCAGTGGCTGGCCAACGAGCTCACTTGCAAGCTGGTCAAGCTCTTCCAGATGTTCAGCCTCTATCTGAGCACCTATGTCCTGGTGCTGATCGGAGTGGATCGGTGGATAGCGGTCAAGTACCCCATGAAGTCGCTCAACATGGCCAAAAGGTGTCATCGACTGCTCGGCGGAACTTACATTCTGTCACTGGTGCTCAGCCTGCCACAGGTAAGTCCTAATAGAGTATTAGTAGTCTATTTTGTTTGTTTTTATATTTATATGTTCTTAAATAAGACCATAGTATAAATCATTAAAGAATAAATTCATACTTTAAAACCATTGTTTGCCAGTCTTATAAAACTTTTAAAAATATTTTATAAGCAAATGCATTTTAATATTCGTTGCTAAGGTCAAACAGCACCTCTTAACCTTAACCTTTTGAATTATGGAAATTCATTATTTAAAAAAAAATGTTTTCCTATGAAATTGATTTACTTCAGGGCAAGATTAAAGCGCGTGCAGGTTATTTCCTTCCAAGAAAAGGCAGTTACAAGAAGTCTTTTTCGCGTCGAAGAATTTTTGAGATAAGTGCGGCTATGACACGCTTATGAAAATAATCTGGCCCACTTGCAGTCGCCTTCGGAGGGCGTTCCATTAACCCGAGGGTAAAGCTGCTGCTCATCATCCCTAAAAGCCACTCCAGTTTGCCCGCGCGCTGATGAAGTTGAAGTAATATGTTTACTTTACAGCACGCATACGCCCCGTGGCAGGGCGCAAATAGTCTTGAGTTGGCGCCACAATGTGTGCAGACATTAAAAACGATTGCCTTTCGCATAACAAGTGTGCACTAAATGTGCCGCTGCCACGCCCACATACGCACACGTGCCGTGGGCGGGTGGGCGGTCGGTCGGATGGGACATCCAATCGAATTCCGGCCACCCGACCAGCAAAGGGTTTTTTTTTTGTAACCTACAAAAAAAGGTCCGGAATCTTGAATCCGGTTTCCGTACTGGCGGCAAGTGTCTGCCTGACGACAGACATTATTCATATTCCTGATTCATTGTGTGCAGATAGGCCGGCTCTGATATATTCCTTTTCCCTACCAGCTTGCGGATAAGCCAGAATGGGACTGCATTAATGGGATTCTCTCGCTTTGTTCTACGATTCGGCTCCAGCTTTCCGGCACATTGATTGTATAATATATGCGATTGAATACTTGCCCGGGATTTATGGCCCCGGGTGAAGTTGCTGTGTAGCCAACTCGTTTATCAGATTAACCGAAGTGCCGTGTTTCTGACTGTTGCTCCTGGAGGAGCAACTTCCAGGGCAATTCAGCTCAGGAGGTGTTGCCAAGGCAGGTAATTAGACAGAAAGCCACTTCAAAGTTTCCATGGAGGTGGCAGGAACTAATTTAGTTTGATTGAAAAATGGCTGCTGAAAACTTTCCTCTGCTCCTTTGTGGCCCGATTTTTGAATATCAAGTGTTGACTGGCCATAAATTCGAGTGGACCTTTGGGTCACCAACTTATTCACCATAGAGATCCCAAAATAGAAGAGTGCTTAGGCTTTTAATTAAAGCGATGGAAAGTATTCCCTATTTTCCCCACGCGAATTATGCTACTTATACATTTTCTCTTATTCGCCCCCGGCCTTGCGCTCAAATGTATGCTATATTTTAACGCTTTTAATTAAGTGAATTAACCACACTGACGCTATTCTTCGCGAACCATGTTTTCTTTTATTCGAATAATGTATTGCGTGAAGCAATAATTGCCAGCGTACTGCCAAATTCGAGGCGAGATTATATTGCCACGCTTTTCGCAATATGTGTTTTTGGGCTGGAGGGTGTGAAAAGCGTGTGCGTGCCTGCTTGTCAAAGTGTCTGACTTGTTTAAATGCCACCAAAAATGTCGAGACTAATTACATTTAGATGTTTTCCTTCCCTCCCGCCGTCAACCGAAATATTTGGCAGTTTTTGAAGCGGGTTGGCGGTCTGACAAACCATAACAAAAAGGAAATAATGTATTGGTTTGCATTTTAAAATAGGGTCTAACTTTGTTTAGCCGTCAGTTTAGTCGTAAATATTTTATTCGGCTCGTTGTTACGAGCATAAAAAGCTATTATGATATTGCCGCATCTATTTTTAGGCAGCCGCCCATATTGTTACATAATTAAAGAGCTACTGACACCCAATTAAACGAAACTTGGCAATCATTATGCCATTTGGACCATTTGGCTTGAAAACTTTCTTCATTTCGTTTTATTGAACATGCGACATAAAATTTATGCGGCTCACAGACGTGACAGCCCAAGCGCAGTGGCCAAAACGTTCTGGCCAAAAATAAGGGAATCATCTCAAACAATTTTCCGGACAACTTTTCTAATGTCACACGTCCATGCACCAACCAGCACATGTTTGTAAGCAGCCACGAGCCACATCGAATCGAATATGAGACGCACCGCTGAGCTCTTTGGTTTCAAATAAAAAAACCGAAATGAAATTTCACTTCGACTGCCAATAAACAACAAATGTTTTCAACAGCGGCATTTATTTTGCTCCTTTTTCCACCTCGCAGCCGAATAAGGCAACACACACACATACACACCCCAACATTGCCGACACAATAATACTCAATGTGACTTCAAGTCAGCACAAAGAAAACATGGCAACATACTAGAGTCAGACTCAAAGTTATTTGCAGGGCTCCAGGACAGTATTATTGTGAGTTTAATTGCAATAACAACGCACAACGTTTATATCCCTTCAAGGGAACAAATTTCAATTTCCTAGAATCAATTACAATTTGATGTGGAATTATCCCAACACTTTTAAAACCTTTGTTAATTTTGCATTTAAACAAAACTTAAAGGTTATCTAAGGGCTGTGTTTATTTAAAAGGAGCCCTCAAGGTTAGCTTAACCAAAGAAACCAAAATGGTTTTAACTATTTTCAAAATTTCGGACAAATTTTCCGTGTTACACTGTATATTTCTGGAACTGAAAATTTAATGAACCTAAGGCACTCACACAATCTTCTGAATAAAAGAAATTCAAGTAATGTAATTTGATGTGAAATACTTAAGTTCTTGTCCTTTGCTACCTCTTTCATTTCACTCCCAGAAGGCGCTTTTATAAAGTTTTTTGGTGCAACTTGCAACTTTTGAATCAATTTTTGTGTGAAATGGTTTTTCTCTTGAATGCTCTTTAAACTTTCTAGAACTTTTTGATGAAAACCAAATATATAAATATCAACTAAACACATGAATAAAAAGTTTTTTGTAAAAGTAATTTTTACTAAGTTTCGGGGCATTCAGTTTAAAAAAAAAAACATTGTTTAAAGGGAGCAAATAGGGAACCAAAATTATCGTTTTTTACAGAGGGTTTTTTCTGGGCGGCCCTGACCTAAATCAATCTATTGGCCGTTTCGTCCAAAGGAAATGGCTTGGAAGTTATAAATGTGCAAAATTAATAAAAATCAACCATTATACGATTATCCTCTTGTCCTTAGTCCCCGGGGTTTTATGTAGTTTCACTACGCCGCTTAGTTGTGCGTGGCAAGTTCCTCCATTTGGGTCAGCTGTTGACACAGCGGCTGACAAGAAACCCATAAAAAGTGCAAATAAAAATACTTTTAGCGTATTAGCTATGCGCAGGCACAACCAACGGCAGCTAAAAACAGGTCGCTAAATTCGCTATATTAGCTTTATCAGCGCCAGCCAGACCTGAAATTTTCCGAGAAGTTTTTCCTCTAGCGTAGTCTTCCTAGAAATGTTGAAACTAATGTATTTCTGGCGAATTGATTGCACAGGAAGCTCTAACAATGGAGTATTTAACTGCAAACTGAAAGGAGTTCCCAAAAATGTTCCCTCAATTACGGCCATATTCAGACTGCGTGGAATTTAACCAAAGGGGCTTTAACTCATAACCGAGGTCCTTTGCACGCAAAATGGGAAGCGGATCAAAGGGTCTATTTGCGTCGGCAATTTGTTACTATGGGTCGCATGTGGATTTCCATGAGAATATGTCGGTATTTACTTTCCCGTAAAATGCAACCACTTGTGTGTGGTATCAACTGAAGTTAATAAAATCCGATGTTTATTATATAAAAGTTACTTACACATCAGTCAAATACATGTAATACATTTATTCATTTAATTTTTAGTGCTTAGTAGGTTTAAAGAAAATTATTATCAAATTGGTATCTGCATGCATTTATTTTGTTTTATAATTTGAACGTTTTCAGGGAAAGGGAAATGTTGCTCTTTATATTTAAATAAAAAAAATTTGTTGTACAAGTTAATTGTCTTTAAAAATATCTATGTCCATTTAAAAAAGAATTTACATTATTCAAGTGACCTTTAATTCCTTCCTCCGTTTCTTCGCGTTTTCTTTTGATGTCGACGGATGTTGCTGAAGTTCTTCATTTTCCACGTGGCTCGGGGTCCTTTTGTGGAGGAGTTCTACCAGTGCGTCACCCACGGATTCTACACAGCCGACTGGCAGGAGCAGATGTACGCCACTTTCACGCTTGTTTTCACCTTCCTGCTGCCGCTGTGCATCCTGTTCGGCACCTACATGTCAACCTTCCGGACCATTTCAAGTTAGTTCATTGTTTTGTTTTTAGAAACACAGAAAACACTTTTTCTGCCATCCATTAGGCAGTGAAAAAATGTTCCAGGGATCGAAGCTGGCCAACTATTCGACGGCTAAGCTGCCCACGCAAACGAATCGCCAGCGGCTGATACACAAGGCCAAAATGAAGTCGCTCCGGATTTCAGTGGTGATCATCATAGCCTTCCTCATCTGCTGGACACCCTACTACGTCATGATGATTATGTTCATGTTTCTCAATCCAGACAAAAGGGTGAGTTTTAAAGTAGGTTCCTATTACCAACGAAATTTCCGGTGGGCTGAATGACAAGCAGATAGGATTCCTGGTATCGCCCAAATGCGAGGGCACATCAATCAGCAGTCGATTTGTCAGTTTACTGCGATAGGCTATGGGCGGGGAATCCTTTGTTGTTCTGCCCAATATTTAGAGCTCGGGCCTGGGGCTGTAAAACACGAGAACCCAGTCGCAGATGGCAAATCCGTTTGGGGCCACAATCTTTTCCACGCTTTTCAACGGCCCGACGCACATAAAAATGATTTCTTATGCTCAATTTTTAATTAATCGTAACGGCACCCGACCGGCCGTTCGCAATTTTTCCTTAACGGCGCCACCGGACACGGCGTCCCAACTTTGATGACTGGCCAGAGATTGACCGTAAAAGCTGGCCGAGGTAGGAGATTAAGGATGGAATGGCAAAAGAAAAACACAAGCTCGGTTGGCCGCAATTTAAGCATCCTGTAAAGTTACGGGAAATGATTAGGCAGGAAAAAATGTGTTGGGCAAGAGCAACGAATTTATCATATAGATGAGTAAATACACCAATCGTATTGATTGAATCATTAATTTACTTTAAATTAATAGTATGATTACTATTAATAAATAAAAAAATCCAACTATTTAGTTACTTATATTTATGTTTGAAATTGTTAAAATAGTGAAAATATTTATGAGTATTTCATTTCGATTTTAGAAAAAAAATTTTAATACCAAATGTTTTGAGTAATTTATTTTATTTTTAGAAACAAATTCAAAAATGCAAATCACCAGCATGTTTATCTAAAATTACAGTTTTAAAATTATTTTGCATCTGGGAATCATTGTTAAAGTTCTACAGTTGCTACAAGTTTTTAGTCCATTCTGCACAGTTTAAACAGAAATGAATACAAATTCAAGAAAAACTTTTGTAAATGCATTTTTCCCAGATATGGTCTCACAATTACTTGCGCTTACACAGTCCATTTGGGTAGCGTGGGTAAAACTACATTGAAGCACCTTTGAGCACAGGGCAGGCAGTGGCAAAAAGGACCGAGTCCGACCGCAAAACGCCCACAATCTGCCCACTCAATTATAAAAAAGGTCTGAATGGAGGAATTAATTTAAATTTTACGCAATTCTTGCAGCTGGGCGACGATCTGCAGGATGCCATCTTCTTCTTCGGCATGTCCAACAGCCTGGTAAATCCGCTCATCTACGGAGCCTTCCACTTGTGTCCCGGCAAAGGAGGCAAGTCGAGTGGCGGCGGCGGCAACAACAACGCCTACAGCCTAAACAGGTGAGTGGACAAGCTTGTCAAAACATGAACATGAGCAACAAAATTACTCCTGCAATTTGAAACTTTTTCGTATCAAAATAGTTACATTTCACAAAAAGTGTTTATTTTCATGATAGTCAAAAAAGATTCGCATGCTTAAATGGGCTGTTTTTTGTGGGGTAAAAATGATAAAAATTCATAATTATTGAAAACTCGAATCGACTCAATAATTTTTCTAAGGATAAAAAAATGTGTTTCTTTTAAATCAAATTATATATTTTCTTGATAAGTTCACGGTCTAATGATTTATGATTTCATGCATCACCAGAGAGTTCTGACTTATGTGAATTTTCCAGCCCACTATGAGTTAACACGCAATATACTCTGACTTATATGATTTTTTACCACACTACCATGATTATTTTGATACCGCAAAAAGTACATAAAAAAGATTGGCAATAAACTGATAAATTCTTTCCGTCTGGCTTTTATCACCGTACCTCATCGTCCATTCCCCCACCCAATCCGCATCCTTAGGGGCGACTCGCAGCGCACTCCATCCATGCTGACGGCGGTGACGCAGGTGGATGGCACAGGTGGCAGTTCCCGCCAGATGAGGGCCTTCCGTCAGCAGAGCTACTACCGCAGTTCGCCCAACGGCACTGCTGGATCCGGAGGCGGTGCTCCGTTCAAGGAGCAAGTGGGTCTGCTGCATGTGGGTCCTGGCACGGGTTCTTCTGGCAATGTGGGCTCCGTGTCCAGCAATGCCACGCCGCAGCTGCTGAGGAAGGGTTCGGCACTCCTGGCCCGACATCCCAGTTGTCTGCGGGAGCAGGAGCACCAGCAACGACTCCTGTTGCAGGACAAGCCCTCCACTCTGATCCTCAATTACGATAGCCAGCGCGGAGGCGTGGGAGTGGGCGTGGCCAGCGGGCTGTTGGACAACAACGAGCGGGTATCGAGCGTGTGAGAGCAGCTGGCGATGGCGGCGGATGCGGATGCGGATGCAAATGCAAATGCAGATTTAAGGACGGAGGACGCCTGCTCCTGCTGCCATTGCCTGAGCAGGGAGCTGGTGCGACGGCAGCTAGAACTCCATGAGCTTCCAGTGCAGTGAGGCGACCGCCAGAGGATTTGATCCCCAGTGGCCTCCCAGTGGGGAGTGGATTGCAGGCGAGAACCGAGGAAGAAGAGTGTAAAGGCCTCGATGATCAGATCACCGGGGCGCGCAACTTGTGCTTAGTAAATGCTAATCGAGAGTTAAGTCTTTAAACACAATGGGTGTGCTTAGGAGTAGCGTAGGATTAGAGCTAGTCCGTATGGAAAGGTTGCCCAAAAATGGGAGAAACTCAGGTTACAACACCTTTTCCGAATTCTCAGTTCAATTTCTCAGTTTTCAAGCTAATGCGCCAAAACATTGTTTTATTAAAAGTAATAACCCCAAATATTTTGCATTTAGTATATATAAATATTGTTTTAGCATAATTCATGACATATTTGAAGCAAAGTCCGAAAATCTTTTTTGTTTGCTAATTTATCTAATATTAACCAAATCACTATTGAGCCCACAAATCAGGTTGTGAAAATAGGTTTAAAATCGAAAAAAAAATGGTTCGCTTTTCGCAGCAAGTTTGTTTTAATGGAAGCTAATAAAGTACAATAAAATAAAAAAATACTATATAATCAATGTGCAATCAATCTGCAATGATCATTTAATTGGTTAATTAATATATGACTTCAAATGAGTTTCCCCCATTAGCAGGGCAACATTGTAAAGTTAATTAAAAACGTGTATGTCCGTTATTCCTTTTGTTTTCTCTTTTACGTTACGTTAAAAATCAATTGTCTAATTGTGTAAAAAAATAAAAAGCCAAACACAGGGTAAAAATAAAAATTGTAAATATACAACTGAAATATTTTTCAAACAAATTGTGGCTACCACAATTTAAAATTATATTTGAAATAATGTCATAACTGATGTAAAAAAAAAGATTGGAATAAAAATGAGTTCTTGTTCAAAAATGTAATAGTAAGATCTGTAATTTTAAGATGACCTAATCTTTGATTTAATTTAAGAAACCTACCATTATATTATCTAAAATCCAAAGTCATGCTCATACTTTATAATTTTCAATTAGTTTTGGTTTATTTTCGTCTCAAAGCCCCAAGGTCGCTTGACTTAGAATCGTATTTTTCCCTTGTAAATGGCACTCTCCCCAAAGGAATCCGCAGTTTACGACCAACTGAAATATCAACTAAAGCCGGAGTTACTTTAAACGTATTACACCGAACAAAACAATTCAATTTGGCCGAAAAGTCCCCCGAGACGAACGGATATGATATGCTTCTGTCGAGTCAGGAGGAGGAGGATATACTCGTACAGGACCATACTCGCATGTGTCATTAAAGGATCCACTGCATTATGGGAACGGTTAAATTTCCACAATTCCGCATGTTTACGCCCATCATCTATCCCATCATCCCGTTTGCATATTCATGTGCTCGTACTCCGCAACTTCGGTGCGTACTTATGTATAAATAATCTGTGTCAAATTTGTATAGTTTATTTTTTAATAAAACCCAAATGATCCTTGCGAAACTTTACGAGCCAACTTTTACGCACCACGCGCACACAGGCCAACACGTTGATGAACTAGCTGGGCTTGGCTTGGGCCTGGTCCCATAAATCCACATCCAGCGGGGTTCACGTCCATCCGGAGCACGGGGTATATTACAAAATTTTATGGGCGGCGCAGGCGGAGGTCGCCCATCGCGATAGGTCATACCCGGGGACACTTGGCCTTACGGGTGGGGTGTGGGGGGTGGTGTAGACCCCCAAAAATAAAAATAAAAATCACCCTCCCCCCCCAAGAAAAAAGTTTTTGGCCCAAATGCAAAACAATTTTTGCGAGCCGGCAAACAATGCGCCCGAAAATGCGCCGAGAAGGCTGAACGCTGAACCTAGAAGCTGCGCCGGAAACAGGAACCCAATTACCACAAATAATGAAAGATGGACTCTGCTGGGGAGTCTGGATGGACCCCCCTTTAATTATGCGCAGGCAGCCGGGCTCCGAGTTTGCCACACTGAGCGAAAAATAGACCGAGTCCTAAAAAAGTCTAGTTACTAAGATTTTCTTTGAACCAAATAGGATGTTGTATTTTCTTGCATTTTCTTTTGTTCAGTGTTGTTGTAACTGAATACTTTGTAAAAATGACTAGAAAGTTTGATTTAATTTTTTGCGACCTATTGTGCAAGGGTATTATTTTAAACTGGTTAATTTAATTTAATTTAATTTAATTTATATTTAAAAGATGCTTTTTTTTATAGCCATTAAATTAAGAAAAAAAAAACAACTAAAGAGAGTACACCAAAACATAAGAATTTATGATGAAAAATTATTTGATATTTTAAACCTTGAAATTGTGAGCTATAAATATTTTTTCTGCCTGTACCCCTTCAACTTTTGATTGCTTGATTTTCCGTACGGTTCCGCTGACCAACTGGCGGAGTTTAGAGCGCGAGTCCTGACCATTCCGAAATGTAAATGCCGGGCCAAAGTGTGCCACGAATGCGTATTTTATTTTAAGTACGCGTTCCATCCAACAAAGCGGCTCGATGGCGGACGGAGAGGCACTTAACGAGCGGGTCGAGGTCCACAAATTAAAAGCATTCCGCTGAGCGACTCCTCCGTTTTATTGGGGATAAAAGTTTGAATTCGAGGGCCGGGCAATAAGAGCAATCGTAAAACGGGCTACAAGTACATACCATTCTGAAGCCCGAATGGAGTATACTAGTAAGATATATATACCTAGTGATGTGTAGACAAGACATCAGAAGACATCGTCGTTACAGCAATTATATAAATTTATGGACCATTATCAACATGACAAGAAACTTGGCCTACATATCCGCACTACACATGCTCCATTCAAGCGTGGAGCGATAAAAACAGAGACATAAAGCAGGAGGCTCACCCTCGGGAAAACCCAATACAAATACAGACTGACTCATCATCGGCAACTGATGGACCGTAAATAACGTAGAGGGGATTCCTCTTATTGGTTTTGCTTTAACATAATTTCACTTAGTTGTAGGGCAGATATTAGGGAACTATCCTGGGCAGGTCATGCAGATCCCGGGCATCCTATCTCGTGCTCACAACAGCCTCTTTTCGAGCCGCATCCTGGAGGAGCTGGGTGTCCACCTCGTCGCCAGGAAGTTGCACGTAGCGCACCACGGAGCCCCGGATAAAACAGTTCTTGACGCTCAGCATATGGGGGTATTTATCCGGATCCGTAACACTGATGTCCGTCAGCTTGATGTTCAGATACTGGTCCACGGAATGCAGAGTGCCACATATGCTATGTTAAACAAATAAAAGTATGACTTTAGTTTTCCATTTTACCGGCAATGTGGTAAACAAAACCGAGCTCACCTGAGGTCGTTCTTCAGTTCCACGACAACTTCTTTGCCCACCAGCGACTTGAAGAACGAGTAAAAGAGCTGGGGATTGCACAAAACATCTAGTTTAATTGTTAAATCCCTTAGAAACTGCAATTTCTTACCATTGTTATTGTTTATTGCAATTTTTGCGGAACGCGTTGTTTTTGGTGTGCTTTTTAACGTCTGGCAACGTTACGTGAGTTGGTCAATAAATATCGATAGTATAAGTATCGGCAAAGGAAGCCTTGCCACGCTCAATAAATTTCCTTATGAACGGCAACGTTGTGATGCCATTTGCGGAGTTTCCCAGCAGTAAGCTTTTGACTGCCTGCAAATGGGCGGTTAATATATTCGTATTTGAAATTTAGATCTAAAGACAATTTAAGGTGTGCAAAACTTACTCTTGCAGTAATAAAATTACATTTAAAATAATAGCTACGCCTTTTTAATAAGCACATGAATGGAGGCAAACTTAGGCAACCCAAGTTTTTACACCGTTGCACCTAATGCAATAATTAAATATTTGTATGCGAATTTGGTTAAAAACTGTGAAACTATGATGATTTTCCGCTGAAATTGTTGATGGTTTTTATGGCGACTATATGACGATTTTTGTAATTTTAATGATGTAAACTTTCTAAATTTCTGAAAAATGATTTTGCAATTTTAATTCTATAACTTGTCATACAGACATCCTTTTCTGAAGTGGTATATCTCTAAAGTCTTGTGGCTTTATTCTCTAAAAATCTGCATTTAAAAATTGGTTTGTCAAATCGGGTCGATTTTTTGTAATTTTCATGATGTAACCCCTTTCTAAATTTCTGAAAAATGACTTTGCAGAAAACTGGCCAAAAAGCTGCAGTTATAATTCTGTAACTTTTCTCACAGACATCCCATTCTGAAGTGGTATATCTTTAAAGTTTTGCGGCTTTATTCTCTAAAAATCTGCATTTAAAAATTTGTTTGTAAAATCGGGTCGATTTTTTGTAATTTTCTTTCTAAATTTCTGAACAATGTCTTTGCAGAAAAGAGACCAAAAAGCTGCAGTTATAATTCTATAACTTTTCTCACAGTCATCCCTTTCGGAAGAGGTATATCTTTAAAGTCTTGTGGCTTTATTCTCTAAAAATCTGCATTTAAAAATTTGTTTGTCAAATCGGGTCGATTTTTTGTCATTTTCATGATGTAACCCCTTTCTAAATTTCTGAAAAATGACTTTGCAGAAAACTGGCCAAAAAGCTGCAGTTATAATTCTGTAACTTTTCTCATAGACATCCCATTCTGAAGTGGTATATCTTTAAAGTTTTGCGGCTTTATTCTCTAAAAATCTGCATTTAAAAATTTGTTTGTAAAATCGGGTCGATTTTTTGTAATTTTCATGATGTAACCCCTTTCTAAATTTTTGAACAATGTCTTTGCAGAAAAGAGACCAAAAAGCTGCAGTTATAATTCTATAACTTTTCTCACAGTCATCCCTTTCGGAAGAGGTATATCTTTAAAGTCTTGTGGCTTTATTCTCTAAAAATCTGCATTTAAAAATTTGTTTGTCAAATCGGGTCGATTTTTTGTCATTTTCATGATGTAACCCCTTTCTAAATTTCTGAAAAATGACTTTGCAGAAAAGAGACCAAAAAGCTGCAGTTATAATTCTATAACTTTTCTCACAGTCATCCCTTTCGGAAGAGGTATATCTTTAAAGTCTTGTGGCTTTATTCTCTAAAAATCTGCATTTAAAAATTTGTTTGTTAAACCGGGCCGTTTTTTTTTGTAATTTCTATGACGTAACCCCTTACTAAATTTCTGAAAAAGGACTTTGGAAAAAAGTGACCAAAAACCTGCTGTTCTATGTCCATAACTTTTCTTACAGACATCCGATTTTAAAGTGGTATATCTTTAACGACTTATTGCTTAAGCCTCTAAAAAACTGCGTTTAAATCTTGGTTTGTAATTTCAGATCGATTTTTCGTATATTTTCATGATGTAACCTTTTCTAAACTTCTGAAAAATGACTTTACAGAAAAGTGGCCAAAAACTTGCAGTTATAATTCTGTAACTTTTCTCACAGACATCCCATTCTGAAGTGGTATATCTTTAAAGACTTATGGCTTTATTCTCTAAAAATCTGCATTCAAATATTGGTTTGTAACATGGAGCCGATTTTTTGTAATTTTCATGATGTAACCCCTTTCTAAATTTCTGAACAATGTCTTTGCAGAAAAGAGACCAAAAAGCTGCAGTTATAATTCTATAACTTTTCTCACAGTCATCCCTTTCGGAAGAGGTATATCTTTAAAGTCTCGTGGCTTTAGTCTCTATAAATCTGCATATAAAATTTGGTTTGTAATATCGGGCCGATTTTTTGTAATTTTAATGAAGAAAAATGACTTTGCCGAAAAGTGGCCATAAGGCTACAGTTTTAATTCTATAACTTTTCTTACAGACATCCCATGCTGAAGTGGTATGTCTTTAAATTCTTGTGGCTTTAGTCTCTAAAAAGCTGCATTAAAAAAATTGATTTGTTATATCGGGCCGATTTTTTGTAATTTGAATGATGTAACCCCATTCTAAATTTCTGAAAAATTACTTAACAGAAAAGTGGACATAAAGCTGCAGTTATAATTCTATAACTATTCTTACAGACATCCCATGCTGAAGTGGTATATCTATAAAGTCTTGTGGCTTTGGTCTCTAAAAATCTGCATTAAAAAATTGGTTTTTAATATCGGGCAGATTTTTTGTAATTTTAATGATGTAAATTTCTGAAAAATGGCTTTGCCGAAAAGTGGCCATAAGCTGCAGTTTTAATTCTATAAGTTTTCTTACATACATCCCATGCTGAAGTGGTATATATTTAAAGTCTTATTGCTTTAGTCTCTAAACAACTGCATTTAAAAATTGGTTTGTAATATCGGGCCGTTTTTTTTTTTAAATTTTAATGATGTAACCCCTTTATAAATTTCTGATAAATGACTTTGCCGAAAAGTGGCCATAAAGCTACAGTTTTAATTCTATAACTTTTCTTACAGACATCCCATGCTGAAGTGGTATATCTATAAAGTCTTGTGGCCTTGGTCTCTAAAAATCCGCATTAAAAAATTGATTTGTTATATCGGGCCGATTTTTTGTAATTTTAATGATGTAACCCCTTCTAAATTTCTGAAAAATGACTTAACAGAAAAGTGGACATAAAGCTGCAGTTTTAACTCTATAACTTCCTATCTCCTATATCTCTAAAGTTTTGTGGCTTAAGTATCTCAAAAGCTGAGTTTAAATTTATAGGTCAATTTTTTTTAAGGTTGCCGCTTTCTAAATTAGTTTTTAAGTAAGCGAGCCAAAGACATTTGCAAGAATTCGGTTAAGATGTTTATTTTAGGGGAACAGATTAAATTGCACTTGCTAATACAATTATTGACTTTTAAATTACATTTAATAACAATTTTTCGGGGGTTTAAAACTATTTACAAACATAGGGGGCACATTGACCGTTTAAGCATTGCGGGTGTTTTACATTTTTTGCCTCTAGTGTCGAGACTAACAACAAAATATGCTGCCCGCCCTGTTTCGCCGCGTTCAAATCGCCAAGAATCTTAAAATTTCAATTATCTTAAAAAAATCACATTTCATGTATCTTGTATCTGGTTCTACAACTCCAACTTAATGCCGCCGCCTCGAGTGGGGTGTGCCTACTACGCGCTACGTGTAACGTAACAGCAAGGACGCGGTGTCCTCTTGCGATCGGTGCCTGCCACTCTAACGCTAATAAATTCGTCTCTATCCCTAAGATCGCCGCATTGCTCTCCTAATGTTCGGAGCTGAAGTACGAGTTCTGCATGAGATACAGCTTGTCGATGGGGTTTATCAGGCTGTTGTTCAGGTTGGCCAGCATGTCGTGGGGATTCGAGTGGGTATGCGAGTGGGAGTGCTGGTTGCCCGAGGAGCTGGTCGACTGCAGCTCCAGGTTGTTCAGCGACAGCGAGTCCGCGTCGTCGTCCAACTGGTCGAAGTTGCTCCCGTCCAGCGAGAGATCCGAGCTGCAGAAGCTGTCGTTCGAGTTGGCCGGATAGTCTGTAAAATCATAATAAATTAGTAAGTGTACCTCGGAATTACATAAAAACTTGTCTTAATCGAACCTCAGCTTACCACTTTATCCTTTATTTTTTAGAAATTGTTTTATTTATTTAATTTTTAATATTTGATGGAATTGACTGAGTTTTTTATATAATTAAAAAAGCTTTAAAGTTGAAAAACAAAAAATGCAAACAGGTTTAGTAATTTTTATACCCAACTACTTTTTTTTTAGTTAAGTGTGATTATTATCTCCTAATTTTGTTTTTCTAAAATTTATATATATAAACACTATTTTGTGGTTTCTTTGCGATTTATTTCTGTCTGATTAATAAGTCCGGATTTTGTTCTTTGGAAACTGTAATTGATTTTTCTTGTTTAATTTTATTTGACTTTTGAATTTGAGTTTTCTTCGATTTCTTTAATTTACTTAAAGATTTAAAACTAATTTATTTTCGAAATGAGAAAATATTAAAACAAAAGGATTCTAATTTTCAACAATTAACTAGCGCAATTAAAAGTGGTCAAGTTCGACATAGAAAAGTTAAAAAGTAAAAGTGCTTACCATCCGGTGAGAAGGGCAAATTGGGATTCAGTGGCTGGCTGGCGAAAGTGTTGTCCAATCCGCCCAAATAGCCTGAGCTGTCTCCTCCCAGTTCCTGCTTGACGCACTTCTCGTCCTTCTCGTTGGTGTCCTTGTCATCGGTGGCACTCGAGTTGCCCGTGCCACGCCCACTGCCCGAGCCTCCGCCGGAGCCGCCGTTCTGCTTGGCCTTGCGCTGGATCTTCTTCATCTTGGCGCGCTGATTCTGGAACCACACCTGCACAACGCGCACCGAAAGCCCGGTGTCCTTGGCCAGGGCTTCGCGCACTTTGCGACACGGCTTGGGCGACTGGTCGAAGGAGGCCTTGAACTGTTTGCGCTGCTGCGAGGTGAGGATGGTGCGGGGACGCTTCGGACCCCTCCTTCCGTCCCGCGGCCTCAGCAGATCCTCCTCGTCCAGGCCCACGAATCCACAATGCTGGGCAGCGGCGGCGGCCAGGAACATCTCCTTCTCCAGATCGTGGCGATAGCAGAAGAGCTGGCCGTCCCTAAGAAGGAACTGCTCGCCCTTTTGTAGCGGTAGACGGCAGGCGTAGCACACGAAACAAGGCAGGTGGAAGACGAAGTTCGGGATCGGTCGCATCACCAGCTCCTGCGGCAGGATCGCGTGACAGCAGGAGGCGCACTTGACCCCGAACAGCCGGTCGTAGTCCATCTTGCAGTAGAGCTTCGAGTTGCGCACGTAGCAGGTGTGGTGCAGCTGCATGCCGCAGTAGCAGCAGGCCAGGCACTGCTCGTGCCAGTTGGCCTCGCCCACGTTCATCAGGAAACGGTCGTGGATCTTCTGGCCGCAGCCCTCGCACAGCTCGAAGTTCTTCTCGCACTTGATGTGGCCCACTTCTGGGGAGCAAAGAAGGAGAAGGCAAAAAAGTGGCGTTAGTAAGTCACAGAATCGAAATTGGGAAGCTTGTGCACTGAGGAAAAATAATGATCTGGCAATGGAATGACTATTAGCCCTAAAATTAAAATAAAAGAGTGTGTATTGCCTTTAATTTCTACAATCTTCAACCTTGTCACAAACAAAACATAATAAATTATAAAAAAAAAATATTGCCACATGATTTAGGATGATAGAATAAAATGACATCAAGGACGAATACAATTCTATAACTATTTAATTGTTGTGTTAAGATAAAACTAGTTTAAATATTAAATATGAAAAATTAAAAACAGCTTTGAGCTTTAAATGAAGTCGAGCCACAAAAAGAAATTAAACTTTATTATACAATAATATAAGCAATAATAAAAAACACTTTAAAATTCAAAATATACCTAACATTTTTGTAGATTTGTTTTGTTTTTTCAAGTGCAGTGTTCGCTATTCGTTATTCCCCTATCCTTTAGTGATGGGCGTACGTAGCGTATACGTGCCGGCAGCACATGTCGCTGCGAAATTATCATGACATGTGCTGCCAATGGCGCAAGGACCGCGCTGACAATCGAATCGTGTGAAAACGCTTCAACGTCTCTCTTGTTTTTCCGTTCGCTGTTTTGCACTTCACGGGGAAAAAGCGAAAGAAAGAAACTCTTGAAGGAAAAAAAATTATCTGTCGCCGTGTTGCGACAGCTTGTATTGAAAGCTTGTTGATGCGTAATTGAAACGTAAAGTTTTCTGTATTTGTTTGCTATCATCGAGCAGCATCGCCTCGATTATCTGTATGTGTATTCCACTGACAATGGCTCAATTGATTGGGCACACCCCACCAAATTTAATCCGATATTCAACTCCCTTAAAAACTTGTAATCTCCTATTAAAAAGGCTCTGGATTTTAGCTCCCCATTCTGCCAAGTAAAACGCCCCTAATCCTCCGTCCGTAGACGCGCTCTTGAAACTGTAAGGCAGTCATAAAAAATAGTACCCGAAAACACAACAAAAGCTGCCTGCAGTAAACATAAAAAATATATGACGACCGCCACGAAAAATGTATGGAAGCATTTGAAAAATGAGCAGCGAGTTGGGGAAAAAGTGGACAGCTGGGGGAAAAGCGAGGAAAAGTGAGGAAAGCCGAGGACTGGGAGTGTTATATTATATGGCTGTGGCTCAGTGGCAGAAAAATGTGCATGATTTATGGTTGGCACAATGGCGTCCCCACACACAGTCGCCATATCTATGCAGATGTGCGTGTGTGGGTTATATATAGTGTAGCCGAGGGAATAGGGACGACAATCCCTCTACAGCGCTTTATCCGCTAAGCCAGTGCAGCGGAAAGTTGACAATGTCCTCGGGGGTTCGTTTTTTTGCAGTCCTATCCCATTGTGCAGTATCCAATCGCATCGGCGATAAAGGTTTTCCAGCTCAAAACAAAAAATCGACAATGATTCATTTGATATAGCCCAGAGGAGCCAGCGTTTTGAATTTTGCCGTTTTTTTTCCAGAGTTTTGAGCATCGATATCGTGACGGGATTTCGTTTGTGTAATCTAATCGAAATTTATGGCATTTCGATGCAGTTTTATGAATGCTTTTGTTCCTGCTATTTTTTTTATTTTTCTGTTTTGTTTCAGTTATCAAAGGACGCTTCATTGAGTGTGTGTGTGTGAGCGTGTTTTTGGGCTTTTCTAGTCTGGGTGGCTTTCCATTCAAGCCTTGGCGAAACTTGTCCAAAAATCAACAAACAACAAGCGCAAACAGTTGAAACAAGTGCGACACACTCATGTCGAATACATAGATTAAACAGCAGATAAATCCAAAATCAACTCGACGATAAAAAGACAAAAAAATATAACCAGCTAATAGACGACAGCGTCGAAAATGTCCTCGTCGTTATCGGTGATAAAATGGGGCTTATCTGCCGACCGCCCCTTGATTGTCGCACTATATGGTGCATTTATTGACACATTGACAGGCAGACGGAGGTGTATGGAGATAAATTGGGCGACAGCTCCGAACTTTTGGCATTAATTCGGGCGCTAACTGGAGTGCAGTCCACGTGCCACGCAGATTTTGGAAGCAGTTCCCCGTTGACAGACAGCTCATAATGGGACAGCTTTAATTACGGCTGACGACTAGCTATTTAAAACTCATTGGTTTTATCTACACGTAACCAAAAATGTTAATAAAATATCTTAGCTAAATTGGTTTACTTATATAACAATGCTTTAGACCATTAGCGCTTGGAATTTAAGTAAAAGGGGGTTTGAAAAGCGTAACAGGCTTTGGGAAAGCACGGAAAAATTGTTTAAAAATGTTTGGAGTTTTGAAAAGCTTACATTTTTTTCGAAAAGCGAAGAAGTGTTCTGTGACTTGCCTCAAGCAATTTCTATTTATTAAGATTCTAGTAATTCAAAGTAAATTTTTCAGAGTGTAACAAAATAAACATAATCAAGATATTTTTTAAAATAGATAATTAATTGTATTACACATTTGGCTTCACAAATTATTAAAGATTTGACAGACGCAATAATAATAAATGCTATGTTCTAAGAACAGTAGCACCTTAGAATAAAATATCTGTTTCTTTTTCGAAGAGCGAATTTTCTTTAAACCAAATTTGTCTTGTGCACTTAAAATTGCAAAACCAATCGATTTTTTACATTTTTTTTCTTGATTTCAGAAGAAGTTTTTAGCCCAGTGCACCTGGATCTCAACATGAAAGTGACATAGAGCTATGCGTATGGCATACTTCCGCCACACAAATACACACCTATTCTACTGGAGAATATCCGTGCAGATGGGAGAAGTTGGATCCACCGCAGAAGCCAGATATGTATGCTGATACGCTCGGTGGAATACCTGACACTGAGTGTGCTCATTTCCGTGGTCTGCCCTCCAATCCCCGCCCCCATAAACCTCGCCCATTCGGAATTCCTCGACCTCGCCAAAGTGTGGGGCATTGATAGTAGTTTAGCAGTCGACAGGCAAGTGTTTGCGCAGGATAGTGGCGTTTGGTGTGGGATGCGGGCGGAAACGGAAACTATTTGCTGCCATTTTGGCAATGGCAAATGGCAAATGGCAGAATGCAAGCTTTAATAGAAATTTCATAGGCAAATCTAAAGTTTGCCGGCAAAGGAGCAGTTGTGGACTGAGTAGTGAATAGTGGCTGATAAGAGCCCCTAAAAATCCAAAAACACAATCCACTTAGCCTCGGTCGAGGTCTGGTCTGCATATGCATCACACACATTGTTCGCACACTTTGCATTTCGGGGGGAAATTCGCAAAAGTTTCCCCAGCAACACTTTCGTTGCAGCTCGGCTGAAAAGTGTTGCCTATTTTGAGGCTGTCGTACGAGCTGATATGAGTGTGTGTGTCTGCATGCCAATGCACAAGTGTGTGTGTGGGTGTGGATGTGGATGTGGCATGCCTTAATAGCCTTTTATTGGTCGAGCCACGCCCTCTGGCAGGTTCATTGTCAAAATTATTTTGTGGTCAACTTGCGTTCATACTTCTGGAAATACTTTCGCCCCACGTCCCGCACATTTTAAACCACCAAACTATCCCCAACATGTGTGTGCGACACCACAAATTCATAATTCATTATCCGCCTCTGGCAAATCACTTTTAAGTCTGAATGGAATAATAACCTGTTTTTATCTGCCTGACTTCTAAAAGCACGATACGAAATTCTACCTCTGGCAATTTATTAGGCAAAAAATTTCAATCACTCTTTGAGCGCGCATAAACATGAGTTTTAATTAAGTCCTCAATTAAACAAAGCTGTATGTAAATATTGATAAATTTAATATAACGGATATTTAAATAATTTAAGAGAATAAATCTAAGAGACCTTTTTTGGTTAATTTGTGTTTACTTTTTACATGCAATGGATGTAGTAAATTAACACCAATTGAAACGGAATACAAAATCAAATTGAAATTGTTAAGTCCTTTTAAAATGTTAAATTTAGTTGTTAAAAAATGGTCTTCAATGGAAAAAGTATAAAAATATAGGTTCTACAAAATTGCATAGCTCAATAAAACAAAGAGATGAGTTCAGATATGAAATAAGCAATACATGATTTTTTCACATATAAGCAAAAACCTTTGCAATAAATACCCGCAACCTTAAAGTTGATTACCAAACAAAAATCAAGAAAATATATACATTTCCCCCTGAAGGAGAATTTCTCCGACCCGGCCCCAAAAAGCCAAGAAAATCGCACGCAAACTGCCGGCACAGTCAGGTGTGGGCGGTCGTACACAATCTGGAGCCCCGTCCGTCCAATCCGGCCAATCCGTCCGATCCGGGCGATCCGGCCGACTTGGACTCACGGAGCTCTGACCCGCAGGCCGGGCACACGCAAGTATGCCAAAAACGAAAAGCGTGAAAACCCCAGAAACGGAACAAGCCGGTAAATGCCTCGACTGCCGGTGAAAAATACTTTTGGAACATACCTGTGCGTCCACTACAATCGGCAGACAATTTGGATGCCGCTGCTGCCGAGGCGGTTGCAGCAGCTCCTCCGTTTCCATTTCCATTGCCATTGCCATTTCCGTTTCCTGTTGCCGCGGGGGACGATGTTGCTGTCGTCGCAGCGGCAGCAGCAGCAGCAATCGCAGCAGCAACTGCTCCGCCTAATTGCGAGGTGGCTACTGAGTTGGCTGTTGCCGATGGAGCAGCAGCAGCAACAGCAGCAGCTGTTAATGTGTTGCAGGCGGAGTTGCTGTTGCTATTACTATGGTTGTTGTTGTTGTTGTTGCTGCTGCTGCTGAGGGGACTGTGTCCTGTGGGCGTGGGGCAGCTGTTAATTGGCACTGGCGTGGTCGAGGCTGCGTGTTGCTGCTGCTGATGTTGCTGGTGGGGGTGTTGCTGGTGTTGCTGCTGCTGCTGCTGTCCCGTTAATGAAGCCGTTCCTGTGGGACTATTGTTGCCGGAAATACTCGTTGGCAGATTGTTGTTGCTGAGGTGCAGGGAAGTGTTGCTGTTGCCGCCGTTGGCCGTCATGCTGCCGGGATTGGGATTGTCCAGGAAGCGTGCCCCGCCATGATTCTGCTGCAGCGAGTACAAGCTGCCACCGACTGGATTTAGATTCGTGGGCATTGGGTAAAACTCCAGCATCTTATACAAGTTCCCACTATACACACTCTCTCTAATCAGTTTTTATTTTCCGGTTTTAGGTCTGCAAAGCCAAATGTCACATGCAACTACACACAAAAACACGCGAAACACACCCACGAAATCGAGTCTTTGATTATTTTAGTACTTCGCCTGTTACTGTTTGTTTTCGGTCCAACGGTCGTCTTTCGGTCGTATTTTTCCGTTTCGGGAGCGAGGACAACCAGCCGCGTTCGCTGTCAGTTGGCGTGTGATCGAACAATCAGCGAAATCAAAGCATTTCACTTTGCCCTTCCGAAAAATCCCAGCTGAAATTTACCCCCGCGCAATGCGCCTGCGCCTGTTTACAAAAGCAACGGAGCAACAACTGCCGATGTCCCCGCGGCAACAGCAATTGCCGTTGTTGCACGTGACGCCGGGGGTTGCCCCGGTGCAAGGGTTGCAGCAACCCTCTCTCCGCTCGCACTGCGCATGTCTCAAGTGATTATTAGCAGCGAGGGAAATTCTGCCGGAGAGCATGTCCCTCAGAAATCGCAGGCCACACCTCAGCTGCGTTGCGATTGGCCGGCAATTTCCCCGGCGTCCATTTTGCGGCATTGCGCATGTGCGCAGGGGAAGTGAGTTGTTTTTTTTTTCTCATCTTATATTCATGCCTGATGTCTTGGCTTTAATTCAACACCAAGTTGACTTTTGGGCGGCCATAAGGGGGCGTGCTGCTGCTGGTTGTTGCTGCTATTACTGTTGCCGCTGTCGTTGCTGCTGCTGCTGCTGGGGCACAAAGACATACTTGCACTTGCACTCGCGGCAACTTTGGCGTGTTCGCCGCTCGACGGCGACAATTTCCTCGAGTTGTTGCTGCTGCTGTTGGCGCTTTGAGTGGCACGACTGGACCAGAATGCCAACAACAACACCCGCGACAACACCAACACAAACAACAGCTCCAGCAGCAGTAGCAGCAGCAGCAGCAGAGCCAGCAGAAAACAATGGCCTTGTCTTCTTTTGCGCTTTTTTGCACTTGCATTTTACTTTTTGTGGGTGCAAAAAGTTGGCGATAAACAAGCTTGGCAAGAGGGTGCTCAAAAAAAAACCTGCACAAGTAATTGAATATGGTTAATTTAAAGATTTAACCTTTAGACCCTTAGAGTATATATAAAGTTGATTTAAAACAGCATTGAACTCTCATCTTTGGTGCTTATGTTATATTATTTATTTAGTATTTCTTTTGATTGAAAATTAAAGAATTTATTTTCCACTTAAAGGTGTAATGTAATTTAATTTGATTATTGTTGCTTATTTAAAGACATTTGATTAAGTGGACTTTTTCATTCAATTACTTGTGTTTCTCAAAACCTGTTATATCTTAACAACACATTTTTAATTGAAAAATGCTAACATTCGAACTGATAGATTAATTTTATGAATCACATTAAAAATTAACTCCTTTATGGGAACTGAAATAACGTAACTAAGCGTACATGAAATAACGTAACGTAAGAGCTAACTAAAATTTTTATATTTCCTTAATAGTTAAGATAGTTTTTTATATAGAACAGACTTATTATTTAATTTGTATTATTTTTCTAGCTGTTTTTTTTTTAGGCTAGCGACTTTTATATTAACCTTTTTATAAAACCTAATATGTTTTTTCTTAAAAAGACAATAATTTGAGTTTAATAATTACATTACTTTCAAAGTTTCCATAACGAAAGCAAATAATTATAATTAAAGTATTTCAATTTTTGAACTCATTGTAGACTTATTTTCTGGTTTTTAGGAGATAGTCTTAATGTCACCCTGTACGAGCATTAAAAGCCAACCAACAACTGACAGGCAACCAGGGTAGAACCCCATTTCCGCCGCCCCCAAAAAGGCCAAAGCCAACTATCCGCCCACGCAAATACACACACACACAATCACTAGCAGTCGCACACAAAGAAAGGAAGAAAGTCGAGCGGCAAGGAGAAAGCGGAAGCTGGAAAGACAAACCAAACATGGTGCTGTGCAAAAAAGTTTGACGCTACTTCTGGAGTCGAAGCTGGATTTCGTTTTGCCCCCTTTCTCCTCCCGATAACTCTACATATTGGCCGCCCTCGGCTTAAGACTAGGCTTTGGCTCAGCGGGCTACTGGGCGTGCAACTTCTGGCCCAAAGAGTCGCCCATCTTCGGCCGCCAGGTTGGATATGTTTTCGCTGGCTTAGGATACCTGCGAAGGGGACCAGTTGCCGGTTGCCAGTTGGCCAAGTGGGAGAATTTCAGCTAACTTGTTGGCATCGAGCGGCACTTGTACAAGGAATTGGCATGGCTTCCTTTTTTTCTTCTTGTTTTACTGCTGCTCCGGTTCACTTCACCACTCCGGATTGTTGTTGCTGCCAGTTTGTGCAACTTTGAAAACTTTATTTACCGATTTCGACTGGCACAAAGGCCACCGAAGCAGCAGCAATGTGCGCACTTGCTGTGGAATTATAGCAAAGCAGCGAAAAAGTATCTCCTGCACGAATTTTCCTTAATCTGCCCCGAACTAAAGGGAATTCACAAAACAAAGTCGACGCCAAGTGTGCCTAGAATTTAAAGCAATTATTAGAAGCTCACAAAGGCAATTTTCGAGATCTGAATCCAAATTGGTGGCTAAAATGGAATATTAAAAAAGATGTGACAGTCAATGGAGAACACAGACTAGGTAATATGTTCGTTGCATGTTATAGAATATATCCCTCAATCAACATTAATCTTTATCCTAAATATATAACAAAAAACTTAATAACAACAAAGCTATAGAAATATGTACAAGTTGTGTATCATGTTGATACCTATTAAAGTTCATAACAAGTTTGAAAGCTACATTTGGGATAGTTTAAAAAACTCCTTCAAAACTGTTTAATCGATTTTTAGTTCGCATTATATGGGATGATATATATATCAAAAATTCTAAAGCATATACAAAATATTAGTTTTGGGAAATACAAACATTGACGTACATAAAATAAATATTCTTGGTCTTTTGTTTTTGCTGTTTATATGTAACTTTATAGTTAAATAAATAATTAATGCACTTTGCTGTAAAAGATTACTCAGAAGCAGGAAGGAACAGTGTGGTTATTAATATTCTATGAATAAGCCAAATGCCAAAGAGCGAAGCCATAGCCAGCGATATCGAAATAAAACATTTACGGCTATTTCACGGCAATCGCTTAGCTTTGCCGTCCAAAGTCCACTGGCTTTATGACGCCAATCGAGTACAATTCGGAGGCGTGTGCATAATTAATCCTTTGCCGTAAAACCCATTGGACGGGGGATCAAGGAGATAACGTTAATGGAGAGGGTCAACCCACCGCTAGTATCCTGGCCACTGCTGTGGCGAAATTATGGTTTACAGACCCCATAAAGATAGATGGTAGATAGGTGTAGTGAGTAGTTGGCTAATGTTTATTTTAGGAAATATCTGCAAGATAGCAACAGTAGAACGCAGCAAAGCGAAAATTCAATTAACCTTGACAACTGGCAAGCGAAAAACCAAAACCCATCCGCTAATCGGCATAATGATGACAACATCATACACTCGATAAGTTCGAGCCGACAGACAAAACCGAGAGCGGTAATAAAATCAAATCGACAATGGCAAAAAGTGGAAATTGTCATAAAACTCGTTGGCGAACAGGAACCAGAAGGGCAAAATAATGTTAGGGCACTGGAAACAAATTTAATAAAACATCGAGAAGAAAAAAAAAAAGAAAACAACTGGCAAAGGGTAGTGATAGGGGTTTTGGGATGGGTTGGTTTGGCATTCAGATTCTGATTCGGGTTTGGGTTCAATGCATCCATTGTGTATTCCTGCCCCTCACCCCCTCTCCCTTTCGCCCCTTATCAATGGACAACGACTGAGTAATATTGAATAACCACAACAACAGCAACAAGAGCACGCTCGGCAGCCTCAGGATAAATAGTTTTTCTATGGCCCTTCAATTACCATTTGAGCATGATAAGCGCTAAAGAGGCACGAAGGGCGGCCAACACACAGACATTGGCATTGGAAAGTGGTAAGTGGTAAGCGGTAAGCGGTAAGCGGTAAGTGGTAAGTGGCCGTGGCTGTAAGAAAGAAACCCAGTCGAAGGAACCGCACAAGACTCCTTGAAAATCAGCCTCAGGACCTACAGCAGGAATAGAGATAGGGATAGGGGTCATTAGATGGAAACATTTACTCTATCTGAACAGCTCAACTAGCCTATTCCATTGGCGGCCAGTCAAGGAGAAATTGCCCAGATGGAGCGGGTGGTGTCATTGTTTGTTTTGGCAATAGTCGGGAGTAGGGACTCTATATATACTCGTAGGCACCCAGCCACAAGAAGGACGCCGCTGCAGCTGCTCAACAGACAGTGGGAGAACTCCGTAAACTGTCAACACTGCTCGCGCCTCCTACACGGGGGGAAAATATAACAAACTATTTTAATACTAGTTTGACTAGTTTTGTACTAGTTTGACTCGTTATAGCACTTTTTTAAACTTGCATTTCGAATTTTTACAATATTATTATAACAGGTGTAAGGGTAAATAATTAATACAATTTGAATATTAAAAACCGCAATAGTCCTAAATTTGTAAATGTTGAACCAAAACATATTACTTCTTAAAATATAATAATTAATAAAAGATATAAAACATAATAAAACACATATTACTTTGATAAAAAATAAAAAATATGTATATAATAACGCGAGGTTGTTTATTGGGAAGATAAAAATAAATAATAAAACTATAATTACAAAACTTACTTACTTACTTTAAAAAGCTAGTATTTTTCTTTTTAAAAAAATGTAAAGAAAAGAATATAAACATTTTAAAATAATATTTGCTTTTAAATTGGACCTTAAAAAAAATTTATTTTTCTGCTTGTTACTAAGTATTATTTTTAGTGTGTACCTTCTCCGTTTCTCCCCCCACCAAGTATGAAGTGTGTAAACAATGGGTATGAGATATGCTGCACTGCACCCGCTCCGAGGAATGAGTTTGAGTCCAGCGAGCAGGGAGAAGCAGAGAATAGAGGGCACGCAGCAGGATCGACCCTGAAGTGGGCTAATTTGACGGTGCCCCGCGTGGCAAATGCAACCCCAACAATGGGTTGTCTAGTGTCCAGGCCGAAGGAAAAGTGTTAAAGGATTTATGCGCGTAATTTTGCAGATGTTTAGATTTCGCTCTCGACTTACTGCAGCTCAGATACACTAAGGGAAATGAATACATCGTTTACGGGCTATTATTAAAATTTAACAGTGAGTAAATAAAATGTTGGCAGCGTAAATAAACAAATTTAGTGCAAGAAACTCAGACTTTTCTTCCTTAAAACAAAATTATTATGCGGTTTTTATTTATTATTCAATTTCCTATAAAAGTTTTTCTCGGGTCAAAATTATTATTAGGAAGATTTTGAATATTTCTGATAATTTAATTTTTTGTCTGGTGCTCTAAACTTTTTTCCAGTGAAGCTCAGTCTAACAATTTTGTGCCTTGTGTGCCGATCTGTGTCAACAGTCTCTGCCTTTGCCCGTGTCCATCTCCAGCCTCGAACCTCCCATTTTAACCCCAATCCATTCGCAGGCAGGCTCTGACAGACATGTTGTCTCGCCTCACTCATAACCAGGGCATGCAGGACATGCAGGACCTGAAGGACACGCAGGACTGCGATTTTCCAGAACGGAGTTAGTCCAAAAACGGATCTGAGACGGATAAGTCGAGACTCGAGTGGAGGCTGGGACTGTGAAGTGGCGCAGCATGTGCTCACTTTAGTTTTGAATATCGTCTGTCTTTCGAAGTAATATTCCCTGTTTGTTCAATGTCAATTTTAGTGCTGTTTGTTATTGCCCCATATCACGGACCTCTTAAATCCAAGTCCTGAGGCGATTGAAATGGCCATCAATGATGACTCCCACTGATTCTCTGTTTATTATTGGCTGTTCTGTGGTATATTTGTTTTTGTTTTTGGTCCCAGGCTTTGTTTATAATCGGGAATTAAGCAAGCTCAGAGCCCTGCACTTTAGGCACAATGTTTACGCTAAGCTTTGACTTGATTTTAATGAGGCTGTGGGAGAATGAGTCAAAGTCAACCCGTCATTTTGCAAATGGCAATCACATTCGATCTGCATTCGTGAATTCTGGCGCAAAAACAAACAGTTGTGAGGTGGTGTGAAATTTTTGAATTCTGTGAACTCCAATTCTGTGGCCAATTCCCTCACTTTTTCCCAAATATTTAAGAGCCTGCAGGCCATCGTCCTTTCCCGTTTGCCAACTCATCATCCAGTCTGTCAAAATGAAAATGATACTTTGAAGTTTTGGGCAACGACAAACGCCAAAGACAAATACAAATATTGGCAATACGCTAAAGCCAAAATCAAATAGAAACCCCCCAATGTTGGCCAAACCGAAACCAATATTCATTTGGCGTGCGCTGGAGCGGCAATAAATTGCTCAGCTGCCAGTGACTGGCTACGCCGGAGATTTGCAGATTTCGAGGTTTTGGGGCTTGGGGGCGGCCAAAGGTCAGGGGGCGGGGTATGGGGGGTTGGGTTTTGTGGCAGCACCAATGCGCGTCCATACGCGTGTTTAGAGCCGCCCAGCATAAGCCATAAAACTTATATTTCCAAATGGTCAACGTCAAGAGCAGCCAGGTACTGTGATTCACAAATTAAAATTTTGATATTTTTTTTATTTTGAAAAATTATAAATCAACAATTAATTTAAGTGATTTACAGATTTTACAACTATTATAAAAATTCCGTTTATGATAAAATTCTTTTATAATCAGACAAATCTATTTTATAAATTTTTTCATAACCTATTTTGTGTTATATACAATTTAAAATACTATTTAAAAAATTAACTAAATATATTGAGTTTTTGTAGGTTTTTGTGTATTCTCGAAAACTTTAGCATTTGCAAAATAATATAGCATTTGAGGATCGTGAGGAATAGTTCAACCATTATTTAATCTTATAAATTTGGAAAAAAATTGAAAAGCAGCGAAGCTTTCATTTTTGTTCGTTATTTTGTTGTCGATTGCTCATATGAGAGCTATATGATATAGTCGCCCGATCCAGCTCGTTTTGTCTTATACACTACCTGCAATAGAATGACCACTTTTGGGAATGTTTTATTAAGTTTGCTGTCTACAAGCTTCGGACTTTCGGGGGAAATTTGGTAAAAGATTTCCCTGCATTGCGATAACAACAACTTGCTTTAAAAGAAATAAACATAAATTGCAAATATTTTAAGCAGTCGTTTTTTTTAAACCACATCGATTTTAATAGCTTAAATATTTATTATTTGTTTTTGAAAAATATGAAAAACATTCGTAATTTCCAGAACACTGTGCCACGCAGTATCGATGGCCCCGCAAATTGTTTTCGTACTGCTTCTGCTTGACTATTTTTCATTTTGCTAGTCGCCGATCCGTCCGCGCTGCCCTTTCCCCCCCAAACCGCTACACCCACCCACCAGTTAGGTAGAAATTTCTTTTTGCTTGCCAGAACATTTTCCAATTTCATTTGCGTTGAAAACGCGGAATTTTGAGCGCGAACGGGCTTTGGGCGCATTCATCATTGGCAGGGCGCCATCATCAGTTGCAGGCTTGGCATCATCGCCATCATCGTCACCATCACCATCTCCATCGCCAGCTCCAATGCCCCTCAGTCCCTTCCATCCCTCAATTTCCCATTCAAAAAGCAGGAGCAGCATCATCATGGCCAGCCAGTTGGCTGTTTGAAAAAGCAACATTTCAGCCATATTTTTCTTGCTTTCAATTTGGCGTATCGCGCTTTGGCCATTTTTCATACGGGCGCTTTGATGCGTAACCCTGCAAAATGCCCCCTCAGCCACCCACTTTATCTACCACTCTTTGGATCTCCATTTTTGCCTTCCCTTTGGTTGCGTTTTTTTTTTTTTGCATGTTTTTATCTCGGTTCTGGCCAAAACGCAAACGCATAAAACGCGTCCTTTGAGCGATTTGAAGTCAAGTGTAAAAAGCGTTTATGCCAAAAAGCGGAGAACAACAAAAGTGTTTTAAGTTTAATTTGGAAAATATTTGAATTTTGCGCATTTCTTGGGTCAGTGGTCAGTCATTAGATTGACCCCACAATTGGTGTGAATTCCGCTTATTAGCCATTGAAAGCGAGAGAAGTTATCTGCGAATGGGTGGGAAAATCTACTGCGATACAATTCAGTCTTTGCAAATAGTTTCGGCATTAATGGCTCACACAATCGTGGAAAACAAATAGCCCTTTAGAAAGTTTCACACACTGACCAAACCTCCCCCAAATAACTCCCCCTATTTCGTCATTCAGTTTGGCAACTCCAATCAGCCACACAATCTCTGGTTGCGACTCGTTCCAGCGCAAACGTTTCAATATTTACACAAATTGCCGTCGTACGGATACGGATCGCATCTGTGTCCGCCCAGCCGTTATCCGTACTTCATGGCCAATCTCCGATACTAAAAGTTGTCATTTCAATCTGTCCCCGAATGTGTGTGATTCGGCCCATGGGAACGATTTCGAGGTTTGTTTAGTGTGGAATCAATGAGGACGAGATTGGTGAGGGCAAGGGCTGCGCTCTTAAAACAATCGCTTTGACCCTGGGTGGCATTTGTAATTCCCCGATGAAAGATAGCAAAAGAGCAACTCACTTGAATTATGGCATTTAAACCAATCACATTCATAGTTATACTATTGATCTTGCAAATCAAAATTTTAAATAAAATAGCAGCCAAAATAAAATATTGTAGACTTTTGAATATGCAATTTTTATTATGAAATTATTTATCATTTCATATCAAAAATTGTTATATTAGTACGAAGATTAGAAAAATTAATAGTTTTAATTGTACTTTTTCAAGTTCAAAATTAAATTTTTAAACAGTCAATATATATTAGCAGCCATCAAAGGCATGGGTAATTAAGTCCTTTATTGAAAATAATTCTTTGATGGTTAATTTTACATAAATTAAAACTAGATCTGAACTATATGGGCCATTTAATGAAATCGACTATTTTCAAATAAAGATTAAATTTGAGATTGATTAAATTCGTTATTTTTATTTTTTAATTGAAAAAATGCGTTTTTGACAGAACTTTATCTTTTCTGATTTAATAGTTCCTCTAATACTTGGCCAAACCAATCTTGGACGCTTCCCTGCCAAACCGTCTGGTGCGCTACGAATATGGCCAATGGCTAGCCAGCGTTTATAGGATCCAAGCCAGCTTGAGGTCAGCATAAAAATGCAGAAGCATAATAATACTGACCAAGAGTGAATAAACAATAAAAAAAGGGAAAAAATACCAAACCAACGACGTCACTTTCGGCAGTAGCTTTCTGTTGGCCATGTAGCACTTGTTGTGGTTGTCGGAGTTGTTTTTATTGTTCCCAGTGCAAAGAAAAGCAATGGCGAAAGCCAGAAAAAATACGAATACATGGCCAACACACACACACACACACACACACACTGGCAAACTTAGAGGCTCCATCTCATACATATTCCGTATACGTAGCCCGTTCGTTTAACTGTTGTTTTTATGCGCTGCAGACAAATATTTGCTTTCCGACAATAGTCATAAATACCAAAAGCTACATGCTCGGCATACTTAGAAATACTCTACCACACACGCTCACTACTGGCACACACAGATACACACTCACACACTCATACACACACACATAAGCGCCTGGAGCGCAAATAGAAATCGAGGAAAGCAAATAGCGCACAGGATATGGTTTTTGGCAGCACCACCAGGATAGTGGATAGTGGCAAAAGGAGCATGGCAAAAAATGCGATGCCAGCGAAAAATGCTAGCGACTCGATCCGAGTCGAAAGCCTTAGGGTTGGGTGAAACTAGAGGGGTGAGGGGAGTGTGGGTAGGGGGATCCAACAAAATGGCTGCGCAAAAAGCGGCAGCAGTCGCCAAACATATTAGAAGGAAAAAAGTCCGCCGGCCAAAATGGCAGCAAAGCAATAGTGGCCACATACACGTTACACACCCATACAAACACGTCGCTATATCTACAGAAACAACACTGTAATGGTCATAGGGACATGCCAAAAGGTTTAACAACCAACAAGCAATATGAGAACGTTCAACTACAGTGGATACATTCGGTTAAGGAACCTTTTAATTTTTCTCCATTCAAAAATAGCGGAGGCATATACAACTCTCTGAAGAGATGGTCAATATTAGTTAATAAAACGACTACTTTTAACTTGTAATTGATTGGATTTAACAAATGATGCAAAATATATTTTAAATCAGGGATGTGAATACTCTAAAAATTCTATTTTCTGTTTACAAGCTACTTTTACTATACCATAGTGACAAAAAATGAGTGTGAGACTAGCTTGCTGAGTAAAATGTTATTAAACTAACAATTATAAATTTAATATTGGCATTCTCTTAGCAACGATTAAAAGTATTACCAATTCAGTAATAAACTTTAAGTTCTTATAGATTAATTCGAACAACAAATTCAAATAATTATTATCATTTTTTAGAAATACTACACTTAGTGCCCCCTGTATTTTACCTCTCAGATTCGATTTGAGCCAACTTCAGTGGGCCGCAAAGTTTTGACCCGCGAATCAGAAAGAAGAAATGGGAAATTGTGCAAGAGCAAAGGCAAAAAGCGTATCCATGTGAAAAATCTGTGCCGCGTGTCCAAGGCACGCGCTCCCTGTTTTGCTCCGTTGTTGCCTTTAACATATTACACCTTTCGAGTCGTGGGCACCGTGGAATCGGCAAATCGTGAAATCGAAAAGTGAAGAGGAGCGGCGGACTTTCTGGCTGGTCGGCAAACAAATAAACAAACAAGAGCTCACGTGCCTTGCCGGAGATTATCCGCGCATCGCAATCGCAATGGCAACAAACAAACAAATAAACTACCCGCCGCGGAGGATTTGGATCTGCATCGAAGTCCCATTTGGCATTGTAAGAGGACCTGTTTGACTTGCGAAGACCACACACCCCGAGTCCCTCCTTTGTTTAAACTCCCCTTTTTGTTCGCTTTTTGCGATGCTAATCTCGGCGAAATGTTACAAAATGTTTAACAATTAAGTAGCGACACGCGCTGCCACGTTTCGAGTGTGTGTGCCCATGGGAGTTTTTTTATTGGCAGATATCGCTTACAGATATGGATACTCGGCACTCGGATATACTACAGATATAGATACAGATACCCGCCACTCGATGCTCGATTGAGCGGAGGGCTGATGATGACGTCGACACTTGATGGTGATGGGCCGATGTCGATGCTGATCGCAGCGATAAAAAATGCAAAGAGCTAATCAAGAGTTCAAGTTGCGCGGGGCTAACATGTGTAGTCCTTGAGGACAAGTGCCCTGTCATCGGGAATGTGGGAAAAGATATTGTGAGGGAAACCGCGATGATACAACACAACAAAGGCGTTATGTATGCCTTGAATTTGAATTCTATGTTAAGTTGCACTTGAGGATATGTTAGGGATATACAGGGAAATAAAAGTATTCACAATTGAGGGTGATACGTTTTGCGTTAGTACTTAAGAATTGAATTTATTCTTCTGTTCTTAAATAAGAATAAGCGCAGATAAACGGGTCCATACTTACTATAATTCCTGGAAAATATTATTTATATAAGTTCTTGTTGACTTAAACAAAGCCTTTTGAATTTTGGTTTTTACTAAAAATGTTTTTCGAAACAAGCACATCCTTGAATCCCAAAAAAGAAAAACAAAGAGATTTCAATAATGTCTTTCGCTCGCACAAATAGATTTCCAAGATCCAGAAACTTAATATAAATTGGAAAGCCTGAAAAAACTAGCCAAACTACTGGCGCAGCCGCAGGAGAAATGAGAAAAAGCTGGACCAAGTAAAAGTAAGAAAAACCAAATAAAAAAGGAATCGGTGGCAAGATGGGCGAGGACGACAAGGAAACGATAAAGGACCAACGACAAGCGACAAACAAAAACGGGAACGACAACGACAAAGTGCGGGAAGTTTGCACAAGGACATTGCAGGCACACCACATGCATGCACACAAGGATATGAAAGTCCCGTCCCCCCGCACTCACACTCACACTATCTCTCGCACACACACACTAATGCATCCGCAGGCACACCGATACGAAAGCACTCGTTCAACCGCATGGCAGGCAAATGACACAAACAACAAGCCAACGAAACGAAGTATAACCAGTGAAAAAATCAACATGGCTTCAGTGGAAAAGCAGTTAAACGGCCATGGCTTTTTGCCTTTGTATGAGTGAGTGTGCACATGTGTGTATGTGCTCCTGGCAGGACAACCAATTGAGGCTCCACTTGTCATGCACGTACGTACATAAAAAGAAACACCCCCACTGCCGGACATCCCATGTCAATATGCCCGGTTACATTTTGGCGATTCAGGAGTCCGAGCTCCCAGGATCCAGGATTCAGTATACAGCATCCGGGAGTCAATTTTCCCCCGCCTCCAGAATCCTCCCACTTTGGCCAGCCCCTCACTATGTCCACTTGGTGGACGCTTCACTGCGTCCAATGACAAACCAAATATGTTTCGTGGTTTTTACGCAAGACTCGTTGCCGGCCATCGGAAAGGTTACATGCACACACAACCCTTATGCACAGAAAAATAAAATAATAATAAGTACTCATCATATTTTCAATTTCTAAAAGGTTTTCGTCAAGAGCAAACTGTATGATTAATTCAAAAACAACATTCTATTTTGAAAGCCTAAACAATTATTTATGCTTACATATTTACTAAAATCTTTCATGTTTTTAAACAAAAATTCATAAAAATTTTCATGATATTGGATAAATTGGATATTTATTTCATAAATGTAATTTATTTTGGTATTAAGCAACACATTAAAATGAGTTACTTAAACAACAACAAAACTGTGTAATACTTTTTAATAATCTTAAACCGAATTCAAAATAGTAAATCAAAATGTTGTCTAAAATTAAATATTAATTTTAAGTTTTGTCTTGGTAATATGTATTCATACAAACTGGATTAATATATATAAAAAAGGGATCAATGACAAAAGAGTATATTTTCAATGACCATAAGGTATAATTTTTCTCAGGAATATTTATATAAGCATGACTTTTTTTCTCCGTGTCCGAACACGCACTCGAAATCAATCAGGCGCTGGAAGCAGGACATGTGCTATGGACGCCCAGGCCATTGCCATCATTCAGTCAATGTAAATGTAAATTTGCGCCTTTTTGTGTCTTGCACTGCGACTGCGGTGGACTTCGGACTCGGGACTCTGAACTCCGGTCCGGAGTCGTGACTGCGGCCGTGATGAAGTGCTGGCATGACGTTGGCGGGAGCAAAGGAGTTCGTACCGTTGGCCATTGTTGACATTTCAACGTTTGACCACCGGCTGACAAGGACACACATATTTGCTCCTGCCACGGCCACCGCAGAAAGCTGAATGCAGCATGCAGCATACTGCGTGTGGACCAGGTTGCCATTCACATTGGGGGCCAGTGCCACTGTTACGGCCACTGCAAGTGTTGCAAAGTTAATTACCAACTCGACTCCAGATTCGGTTGCAGGCGCAGGTTGTCAAAGGACACGCAATTTGCTGGCCTTTCGTCAGACTTGCAGGATATTGAAACGACTGGCTTTTTGGAAGTCAATCGTATATGTGATCAATTGTTTTCCTGATTGAGTGTAAAAGGCTTGAAATCAATTTTTTAAAAGTGTTACAGCAAATATTCTACTTAAACAAAGCTTAACTATTTTATTTATTAAAAAAAAGAGAAAAACATATTTTCAGTTATAATACAAAACAGATTTACAATTGGGTTTGAGCTATAATAAGCAAATTTAGAGCTATCCTGCACTCACAAAAAAAATTTATAATTCTGCTCGCAAATTTCTTTATAAAAGGCTTTATTGTCATGTTTTTTTTGCAGAACATGATGTCTTTTTACTTAAATATTTTGCAAATCTCAATCTAAAACATTTACCTCAAAGAGAAACCGCACACATTATTGTCAGTTGAAGTAAGTGTTTTAGTGTTAAACATGAGGCGAGTTGAACCTTACAAGCTGCTTCTACAAAGTCAAAGGAAGGCAACCCGGCGAACACCACACGTTTTGAAATCCAAGACTTATTAAAATTCATAGAAGAACCGAGAATTTCCTCCGATAGGGACCCAAAAGCCTCCTCCAAGGAAGCCAGCATAAACAAAGTAGTTGCCTTGGCTCGACGCAAAGTAAACATAAATAAGAGCAAACGGAAACTGGGAGCTCCGATTAAGTAAATACGAGGTGAGCAAAGGAGGCGCTTCAAAGGATTCGGGATGCGACGACATCTTAATGATGATGTCATGAATAAATTAGTTGGCATGTGACTGGGTGGGAAACTAAAGTCCTGGCTACAGCTAAATCATCTCCACGTGGCGGGGCGTATTTGGATTTCAGTTGCCGCAAGTTAATGACAAGAACGAAGTGAACCGCAAAAGGTGGCATTGCGGTTGGCTGAAGGGCGTGGCAGGCTCAAAGCTCAAAAAATGTGTGTGGCACACGTGTGAAAATCCCCAGCATACTATTTTATATAAAACCCAACGAAGTCATTTTAAATAAGTTGCAAATTATGCAAATGTGAAACTTCCTTCTCATTTTCTTTGCACCCTATACGGATAAAAAGCGGATCGTCCTGTTTGCAGGTGGCCACCGGTTTGACATCATCGATGCAGCCACGCCCCCTTCAACACCCCATACTGTCAGGGCTGAAAATTAATTAGTTGCGCCTATTTTGGCGATCAATCATTCAATTTTCTGCGCCATAAAATCTCGCCAGCAGAGAAAAAACAAAAAAGGCAACAAGGCTTTCCGCAAAACAAGGGCGCCACTTGTCCAACAAGCTGCCTCATCGCCCCCGCCCTCAAATCCGTCCTTACAGCACCGTTCAGCACTGTCCCGCTGCAAACAGCCTTGTCATTTATGCGCTACGCTTTTTACGATGCGGCCTGCAACCACCCGAGGTAGAATTTTGGTCTGGGGTTTCGGTCACGATGAGTTCAACCGGGTGGTTGAGTATGACGCTAAAATCGGGCTTGTCAGGCAAGGCAATCTGTCACCCGAATGGAATAGTAATGAGCAAAACGACGATCATGACTGCTATTGCAATTCCGAAAAAAATGTAATGTATTATAGTGCCTGTAATTGTCATTCCATTACAAAATATAATCCAAAATCAATTCACCAAACATATCAACAGATCAAAAGTACCGAAACTTTAAGTGAAATAAAAATACATACCATTCTAGGTTAGGCGAAATATGTTTTGTACTTTGAAACGATATCATATGCTCAAAAAAAATTTTAAATGTAAAATAAGAATCAAATCTTTATATTTTATATTAAAATTATATATGTTGTGTATAGTTTTTAAATTCACTTTCTCGGACATTTATTTTGTTATCAGAACTTTATAAAGTCATGTGCTCTGTATATAAAAAATTAAAATATGTTGCTATTAAAATAAACAAAACCATTACCAAGTGCATTTTTTATATTTATTTACTGTACCCACCAATTCTCTAGACTACAGTGTATACAAATTTATACCGCACTAAATCGTGGTATTCTTAACAAAATGAAGCCCTTCGGTCGCAAATTGTTTTATATAGAATAATTCGAAATATTCGAGCCCGCAGTGAAATTAGCCAAATTAACACCTTGCTAAGTCTGGCCCGGCTTAGCCCAGCAAATAATTGGAATATTTTTTGCTCTAATAAAAAGACCCAAAGTCAAGAAAGTTTGTCGGGGATGAGATAAGCCAGAGTTGTGTGGCACATTTAAATGAATTCGCAGGGGGGTATGGAGAGAAAAAAAGGGTGGTGCAGATGTGGGTGCATGCAAAAAAGTTGACCTTTTGTGCCTTCCTTTGTTCCCCGCACTCAATTACGGCGGACAGGCCGCGGCATTCTCCCCAGAACCCGACCAAATTTGGCAACAGCAGTCTATTTGGGCAAATACTTCGAGCCATTTAAACAATTTCCATTAACAAATATGCGCAAATTGCCCATCGGCGGTTTTACAAATAAATTGTAGAATGAAAAAAAAAAACACAACAAATATTTGTCAAAAATGGGCAGCAAAAACCGAAATACATGTTTAATCTTTTTCAACCGAAATGCATGAAATATTTGTACAAATTATTTTTATGCACTTCATTAAATATTTCAGCAATTTGGGCGCCCAAAAGCGCTCCGAGCATTGAGAATCGAGAATCGGGAGCTTTTGGAGCAGCAGCCTGGCGCACTTTAATCAACCATAAAATGTTGACCTTTTTTGGTCCCGGGCCGCAACATGTTGTCGAAATTTCTGGAGCACCACCGGGCGGAGGATGTGGGTGTTATATGATGTGGTGTGGGTCAGGGATTTTGGGTGGCGCGCGTGTGGTGAGCCTAATGGACCGGCGTCCCCGGACTTGCACTAATAGTAGTAGGGTTCCCCGGATTGAGACAGCTTTCCCAGCCTGCATTTACATTTACATAATTTATGCCGCCCTAGGAGAAAGGAGTTTTGACTAGAGACGGATGTTGATGTGGATGTGGAGCCATAGCCATAGCTCACTTTATGACATCCTCGAACCTTGTCGTCTCCGGCTGCTACGCCTGCTCATAATTTCCACGTGGCGAGTGACTTTGAGGTTTTTGGCCTGGACATTTTAAATGAAAAGCATTACAATATGAAACACTGGTCCGTCACAATAGAATATTTAACATTTATTTATGCGCATATAAATGCACGAGGCAATATACATATATATTCAATGGCCATTCGGTCGCACATGCATTATTTATGCATTTATACGTGCCACAAAATTCATAAACATTTGTTGTGCAAATTTCCCTGCGATGTTTCTCACGCCCCTGCCCACCCTTCTGGCCACGCCCCCCAACCCTCGACCATCTCATCTCTGGCGATTGCCAATAAATTCACATCAAAGGTCTTTATTTGTATTTGCTTAGCAGCGAGCTCCGAAAAGGATGCTCCCAGACTCAAACAGCCAGCGGCCGGGCCTGTGCAAATATCGTTTTCGTTTCAATTGAGCATCTCGGCTTAGGGCATTACTCGTCCTAGGACTTCCAGCGACACTCCCGTCATCGACTAATCCTGCTTATGCTCATGCTCCTGCTGCCTGGCAACTAGAAAATCATTTAGCAGCAGCCCACAAGGAGCACATCGACAGTGCGAGCACATCCTCCACGATGCGTCCGGCACGTGTCAATTGAGCGAATCTGAAGACCCTCTTCTACACTGAAAAACAAATACCGATTAACTATTTATTGTTATAATTTTTGGTCTGCCTACTCGAATTAAAAAAGGAATTTTATTATTTTATTTAACGGGAACTCTCAAGACAAATTTCAACTAAGAATAACCATTTTAATTTATTAATTGGATTTTATTTTGGTTTTCAAGCAAATCAATATCATAACTTAATGAAATCTCTATTGCCAAAGAGGAGACAAAATGAGTAATATATATTTACGTTATTCAATCAAGCTAAAATTATTTTAATGTCCTAATAATAACCTCAATAAAAAATCATAAAAACTAAAACTACAGGACATAAAAAATGGTCCATGTTCTCGTTATCTACACAATTTAACCAGTCATGTAATTAAGGGAAATAAATTTTAACTTCTTTATAATATTGACTTTTAACTTTTATGTAATATTGTAAATATTATTTAAGCCAAGTACAATTTTCACAAGGTTAAACAAAATTAGTAATGTTATTAACAGAAAATTCAGGTAAATTGTTTAAATGTGCATCACTCTGTTTTTCCCAGTGTAGAGGTGTCTGTGGCCGTCCCGAAAAAGGTCGAACGCCATGCATTGCAATGAACTCAACACTTGAGCCGCCGGACTGACAAAGTAACTCTCGGCTTAAGTCGAATGACCGCCAATGGATTTTTAAATACGCTGCACACGCTCCTCGGGCTCCGGTGGGCGGCCAAAATTAAACGCTCTGCCGCCCTCGGCGAAATGATGCCCAAATAAATAACTCAATTGTTTTGTTGACATTTTATTTGACACGTGACTTTGACTGGTTAAACACACGACCTTTCCCCGCCCGTCCCCCTTTTTGAGACCGTTTTTGGGCTTAATGCTTTGTTCTTTTTGCGGTTCATGTGGTAGCCATCGTCGTTTCGCCAACGTTGCCGGGAGCAATTAATCTGGAAGGTGTCCATTAAGGCAGACACGCGCTCGCCGGCTGTGAAAACTGAACATACAGGTAGGCGACGGTCGACAGGCGGTGGGTTGGATTTAGGGGCGTGGTTCAGGGGGTGGTGCTGTGATATGGCCGTGTAATAGTGTCAATTTGGTATTTATGGCCTTTTGCCGGCTGCCCCATTCAGTGAATTGTGTTCACTCCTTAAAGCGATGGCATCCTCGGAATATTTACGAAGGAGGGTTGAAATCCGAGCGATCCAATAAAGCTGGCTAAGTGCGATGGTTTTAAACGGCTTCATTAACTAAATATTCTAGGCAAAGTACTTACGAAATTCTTAGAGGGAAAACTTGTAAAACTCAATTTAAGTTATGCAAAAATTCAAAACATGTCGTAATGTCGTATTAAATAAAATAAAATTTGTTTAATAACTCTGTGGAGAGTGGTTTCACGTTTTATCTAATATTCATTCATAAAGCTATTTTAAAAAAGTCCATTAAATGAAAACCTATCGAAAATAAATATATAAGAATAAATCAACCTCAGTTAAAAAAAAAACAATTTTTAAATACATTACCAAATGACAATATTAAATAATTGGCTTAATTTTACAAATTTTAATCAATAAAGGCTTAGAAATGATTCTGTCAAATTTTATGTCAGAATTTTATTTGTAAAATAATACATATGCAAAGGTATATATAATAATTCCCAAGATTTACAAAAGCTTAGTTTTGCTTTTATGTTATTAGCTAATACTTAGAACCTTGAAGGTACATTAATTATCTCTTTGAAGAGGTTTAAGTGTTTATCGGAACCAGTGACACGATAAACAGGGAAGGAGATTTTCGTTTCCCTCTGCAGACGAAGAAGTTTTCAAGTGAAATATGTAAATTTGCGCTGAGTTTCCGGCAAGACTAATGCAAATTTCCTCAAAATAACCGGCAGAACATACGAGGCAGGCAAAAAATTAGCATACGTATGTGTGTGGGGCTCGTATTGGAAACGGCAGCGGAAACGAAAGCGTGGAGCACTCGCACTCACACACACATACCCAACAACCGCACTCAGGCAAACAGAAGCGCACACACACACACGCACAGAGCGAGGCCGAAAAATGTGCATGACTTGTTTAGTTTGAAAAAGTTTTGTCCGCCCGAGCCACCTATTTGCCATGCCGCCCATCTTTCTTGTTTGTCTGCAAAGACCTTTGACTTTCTTTTAAAACAATTTTGCTTCTGTGTGCGTTCGTGTGGTTGCTGACACAAACCAAATTTTAAACAAAAGCAAGCTGAAAGCATTCGGCGCTGCTCATGAGACAAACCAACTTAGGCTGTTGGCTAACGGAAACCGCACTCACACACACACACTTGCTCACTCGCAGGATCTCACGTTCATACACACACACACACATATCCTTCCAGTGCTAAGTGACTCTTGTTCTTTGTTGTTCCTTTGAAGAAGCAGCAGAAGGAGCAGCTACAGCACTGAAGTATATTGTTAACAGGATATATAATACACAAAATAAAGTTTTCAGCCAAAGTTACACAAAAGTATTTTACAAGTCCACCCGTCTCCCACGTCCCGCCCACTTAAATCCTGGCTTTGGTCCTGCCCAGGATGCTAAAGATGGAAACGTGCATCACCTTCTAGCCGTTCTGTGTGTTTGATTTTTGGTATTGTTTTACTTTTTGTTGATTCTGCGTCCTTGCCCGCATAAGAGAAAACTCGAGTAGAATTAAATAAAAACGAATACCCCACTGGTTCTCAGCACTTTTTGGGGAATTTGAAAATTTAACTAAGCAAGCTATCAGGAAATTTGGATCTAGTTTGAGATTTTCTTGCCATTTCAATTACTTTTTACGATATAAAAATATAGTTGGGTGTATGCTCAAGGATTCTGTTTAAAAGGCCAATTGGCTATAATTTTAAGTTGCCAATAAAATAAGCATGTTAAGATGACTTTTTTTTTTAAACTTAAAACTTTTCCTATCAATATTTTATCTATCAATAGCTTTAATTTTATAATTCTTCTATTTTTATGATATTTGTTTCGCTTTTCCAATTTTTGTTAACTTTCAAGTAAATGTAAAATGTTTGGCATAACGCAACGAACGATGACAAATAGAGGACTCCCAGCCAGTGGGTGCCCATTTATCAGGATTCAGTTTACGGCTGGGAACGGGAAACTCCGGATCCTGAGGATGGGCAAAAAATAAACTGACAACTGGCAACTGGCGACGAGCTGTCAGCTGGCTAAAGCTTTACGAGTATTGAAGTATTCGTACGGGGCAAAAATAAATGTTTTCAAATGTTTGACGCGTACTGACAACAAATAAGCACATCCGAGTGTCCCCCCACCCACCACCCACCAGTTACCAATACACAGGCTGACACGCACACACTCTTTTTTGCACGGATGGGGAACTGACTGTGTGTGTTAGTGCGTGCGCTTAATGTCTGTAATTTACCGTTAAGTAGACAAGTATTAATGGTAGAATACCAACGGAATGCGTAGCAGAACGCAGCTCCACAAACATACAGAACAAGGCCATAAGAGTCACAGACGAGACGAGAGCAGTCAGAAGTCATGAAAGCCATGAAAAAGCAGCAGTGCACTGTGGAATATTATGGCTCATATTTGTAAAAAGTTCGAAGAATGGTGGTTTAAGATTTTTACAAATAACGACAACCATTGCTAACAATGTTAATATAATACAATTTTCTTTGATAGGTATGACAATAAAGATTTAAATTTAAATTTAAAGTTAACTTTATGTGTTTATTTTTAATTTTTACACAAAAGTTTTTAGAGACACGATTTCCATGAGGTTTCTTGATATTTTCAAAAACATTTTTAATTGTGTAATGGTTTTTACCTACTGTTCATGTTTTTGATATTTTCTCTGTACGTTGGCATTGGCAAAAAACAAAATGGCGACGAGGACGAGGACAACATTCGTTTGACTTGACGTTGAAGTTACATGTTAACTGTGGCAGTGCCACCCCCACGCAGCGCCACCCCCATCCACCCACCACCCACTAAGCACCCACACACACACACAAATAAGCAATTGTCATTGTGGCGCGCGCATGTTGCCTCCCCAGCAGAGATGTCAAAAACAAAAAAAAAAAGGAGAAAAAGTAGAAAAGCAGCAAGCAAAAAAAGAAACGCCAAGAAATTCCAAAGAAAACTCAACTTTGGATTGTTGGCATTTTTGTTGTGTGCTTTGAATGTCGAGGGGCTGTGGAAAAGTGGGTGCTATTGGGAATTAGGGGGCTCGAGAGGCAGAAATACTTGAGCGTTAAAATAGTAGATAAGGCGAAGCGAATGACAAGAGAGAGCGACGACAAAACAAACGCGCCATTTACCCTCTGACGTTTAGCAATTTGACATTCTACGTGATTTTGGACCGGGGCTAGCACAGAAGCTCCCTTTTTTTTTTGGTTTGGTTCCACTTAGCCCCGGCAATGTGACTTGCCATTTGCCGAAAATTACAAACTGCCAAACTGTGTGTGCACGCTGCTGCGCTTATGTAATTGAGTTCGAAAGCGGCCAGCTCGGCTCAACCACTGAAAAAGAAGCCACCAACTGGTACGCCCAACCACCCAAACAGCCACCCACAGTCAAAGGACCTGAAGAAAGAAGCTGGAGAACATTTTTCACAATTCATTTCATTTAGCCGCGTTCGCTGCGAGGCAACATTATTACAAAAAATATTGCTCAAAATAGAAGAAAGCTGCGAGCAGCAGAAAGGAAACGAAAAAAATGGCAGCATAACTTAAGGCGCTTTCGCATGAACACACAAAAAAATGAAGCGCTTTAAATAACAAAAAAAAATAAAAAAATAAATAAAAAATAAAAAAACAAAAGCAGGCGAGTGAACAAATGCTGCAGAATAATTTCGTTTTTTGTTTACATTTGCACTCCATCTCCGAGAGCTCCGGCAACATTTCAAAGTCCTCGTTGTCGTCATCCCCATCCTTATTCTCATCCTCACCCTCATCCATATCCTTAGTAGTGGATGTGACTAGACTAAGATGGATTAAGCCCCAAGTAGAGCAGCCAGACCATTATTCTCTGGAAGCACGAGAGTTAAGCAAAAGAACTAAACAATTTTTCTTGATTTCGCTTCGCCATTTCTTTATTTTTTTCCCCGTTTTCCCCAGCCATCCATCCATCCATTCTTGCCTTCGGTTACTGGCTTTGTTTGTGTCTTCGAGCATTAGAAAATAATATTTTATTCGCTTCACTTACAATTTTTCTTGTAGTGCTTGCGCTTGACTGCATATTCCTGGACGAAAACGAGGATACGGATGTGGATGTGAGTGTGTAAGCGGTTCCATGCGGGAAGTTGCAAAGCGGAAACGCCGCCATATTGTTGGAGTTGTTGATGTTGAAAAATGTTACATGCCAGAAATTGCTGGTTACCCACATGGAAATTACGTTGCATGTTTCATTGAGGAAGCCCAGCCACCAGTGCCCACCAAAGTGCAGCTGTTAGCTACTGACTGGCACTTTTTACACGACTTCTAAGGCATTTTCCGTCCGGCGTTCCATCTTGTAATCGACGATATGCAACCAAGCATCGCCACAACTAACATGTTTGACCATGACATGACGCATCCTTGACATGTGTCATATGAAACTTCCACATTCCAAATCAAAAGCTAACTTGTGGAAAATAATAACATAAATGTCTCATGGTTAAGACTATTAAATCATTATTAATATACAAAATAATAATTTTAATATTTTTATAAGAATTAACTAAAAATAATATAATTATCTTAACTTTAAAAATAAAAGATTCTTGTTATGATATATACATTTTTAAAATAAATTACAAAAATAACAAGACTTTTATTATTTTTTCAAAGATTTTTATTTAATGAGCCTATTTCAGTATTTAAAGTAATTTCACTTCAGGGAAACGAAAGAATTTCGACTAATCCGCATACCGGCGAAAGAATTCGCAGCCAGGGAAAACATTTCGATCACATGTAGCCCTCATTTTGCAAATGATTTTGTTGCCGCATAGCTCGGTTAGTTGTAAACCTTTTTGCATTTAATTTTCCAACTATGCATTGAAGCAAAAATTCGCAATATGCGCGTGAACGCAGGGCTCTTTACACACAACACAACACACACCCGCACACACACTGCTCGTGGTGTAAGCCAACAAAAATCAATTTTATTTGAATTTAACAATTTAACCGTAAAACCACAGAAAGAATTTTAAACGCATTTTTAATAGACTCAAATATGTGTTACATAAAACGAGGATCCCAGGCCCCCCAACCGGAAGGGGCGGGCAAAAAAATAGGGGGCGTGTACCGCTGGGCACGCATCGATACATCCGGCATTTTATTTTGTTTGTTACAAAATTTCGCGCATTTACAAAGCGGCGTTAAAATATCGTTTGTTTTGCGAACAACAGAAGCTGCATCCCTGTTTCCCCGCCCTTCTGCTTTACCCGCAATTTTCTCTTTTATTTTGCTGATGAAAAATTAGTTTTTCCATGCACATAGATCTATGTGTATGATGTGGGGGAGTGTGGCTATGGATGTTTGCACATTGTCTGCATACTTTCGGCGCTGGCACAAAGTCGCGTGCCTTTTTGTTCGACATCGTATACGCGAACAGCAAATATTTGTGCAATAAAAAGCACTCACCTACGCACGCCACTAAGCGGCTTCCATGAGCAGCTTAATAAGCAATTCGTCTGTGGTTCCACTGGAACTATATAGTGGTTAAACACTGTATAAATTGGGGAGCTAATTAGGATAAGTTGAGTAAAATCCAAACAATAATTTGGTGTTATCAAATGCATTCTGCAAAGAATTATGGTTTATGTTTTACAAGCCCCGCAGATAAATAAATGTGTATGTTGCATTATATTAACAGAAAATATCATTGAATTGATTGATATAGAGATAATATTCAATACAATAATTTAAATTGCTTAGTGCCCCTAATCAGACAATAAACTAATAATTTTATATATAAATACAATTTAAAATAATTATCGTATGTCCATTATTTAACATTTATAAGATTTTAATAAAGAATATTTTTTTAACCCATAATAATCTTTAAACTAAAAAAAGACAATCTCGATTTAATTGTTTTATCAAACACATTTAAGTTCTTAATAATATTTATAATTCAAGGACTTCACGGTATTGGGACGATAAATATCTAATTTAGATGTCAATTACATTTTCATTACAACAAAAATTTAGAAATTTCATAATTTAAAAGATTTGTCTACATATCTGTTGCCAGTTGAAAATAAACTGATACGAATATTAAGCTATTTCTATTTATATTTTGTGTTCCCATATTCAAAGGAGTCTCTGGGGGAAATATGGGAGAAATCTACCCAAAATGCAATCCATTGGCCACACATGTTGCTCGACCCGAAACCATAACGCCAACTGACCATGAAATGAAAGTGCATAAAATACTTCGATGGTGCTGTTTTTGCTGACAATTGCACGTTGTGTGGTCGAATAGAATGGAAAACAATGGAACAAAAACTGTATAAAAGGGCTCCCGTCCCCACAAATGTGTGTATTTGCCTTGGGGTTTCTGTGTAGCCAGGGCAACCTATGAAATGGTCATGTTGGGGACGAGATATCAAAAGCTGCGATTGACGTTACCATGGTTCAGTTTTGAACACAGCCACGTGCACCCATCTCCGAATCCATATCCACATCTTGCTCCCGGGGAGGTGACGAAACTCGCCTTCTGCTCTGACAATTTCAACATCAATTTCGTCAATTTTTACTTGCGACAACTACGTTGGGGCGCTTTAAAAACATCTGCCGCCATTTGCAGTTCAATGAAACATACTGGCAGTCGGGGGCAGGTCACTGCTGCGTCACTCCTATATAAATACGATACCATATAGTGGAGGCCCGAGCAGCAGGAGAAGACCATGTCCATGTCAGCACCACGGGATGCACGGACGGCCATCGATGCTTTTAATTCCTGTCTAAGCCGGTTTCCCCTACAGGGTTTTCTTTTTTTAAAGCCTTAAAAACTAATGTTGGTTTTATACATTGAATAAAGTTTTTATTTTTGTTATTATTGTATAATTTTTGTATAATTTTTGGGCCAATGCATTCCAATTTTATAAAGAAAGTTATGTATAAAAAATATTTTAATTCCTAAAAATTATCAAAAAATTAAGATTTTGATTAATATCTGTAACTTTTTATATGTATATAATCATCAAAGTAACAAAGAATTTAACTGAATAGAAAAGAGTATGAAATATTTTAAAATAACCTAGAAAGTCGTTCAGGTTTTTTCTTGAAAAAAAATATAGTTTTAATATAAATATTTTATTAGGCTAATATTATAGGGATCACCCTGTTTTGGTCCCGTAACGAGTACACTTAATATGTAGCTCAAGTAGCGGCCAAGCAGCACAGGAGGATCCGAAAGGAAAGGCAAAGCCGTTTGGCAGGCAGGACAATGGCAAGGCAACGGCAATCTAAGAAAATGCTACAAGCTTACACACTGACACTTTGACTGGCTGCACAGCCGGACTTCTGTGCCATTTCCATTTCCTACGTGCCAGCAGGTGTGTGGCGGTCTGTCCTCGTCCTGGCCCAGATTCGAGTAGAAGGAGCACGAGGACCAGAACACCGAGAGGCTGGGATAACAGAGTCACGGCAGTGGCACAGGCACAGGCACTGGAACTGGCACTGGCAGTGGCGTCACGTGGTCACAACATAAAAACGTGATGAAATTTCACAAAAATAAAAGCTCTCACCCATACGGTTCCTGGCCGACAAACGACTCTCGACCTCGAGTGACAACCAGAACGGCCAAAAGCACTCAGAAAAAATATATTTAATACTTGACCATTAATTCACCCAAATTATATAAACATGTTGGGTTTTTATTTTGGAACGGTAACGCAATAAGAAAAAACAACATTTAATCAGAGATCAAAGCATTTTCAATACAAAACCAAATATTATTACATGTAAAAGAGGAAATAGTCTTACTTAAGCAATATTTAAAGTAGTAGATAAAAATAAATAATTATTTGCCAAATAAATATAATAAAGTATAAGATATCGTTTTCTGGTAAATATTACAAGTGTCTTAATTTTAACTAATACCACTGTTTTATAATTATTCGTTTAGAAAAATTTCTGGCCAATTACATGAACATACCTTCTCGGAAACTAATAACAGAAAAATTACATAGAGTGGTTTAAGAGTTCCTAATTAACAACCTTAGTTAGCTCGTTTTTTCTAAGTGTATTTGGTTATCGAAAGGGGGCGAGTGCTGGGCTTTTACGACCTGGGCTATGCGATTGCTTCACACGGCTAAATGCGCCGTAGTGGCGTAAATAAGTAGTAAAAAATTTATAGGATTTGCGTTTTTGGGGTTCGCACAACAGTTGCAAAGGCACAACAGAGCACAACACAACAAAACACAACACGAGGGAGGGCAATTAATAAAAAAATCGCAGGCATCACTTGACGCTGTACCCAAAGCCGTTGCTTAAAGCATCCCGACCGCGACATGATAAACAATTAGAAATGTCACATCGAGAGAGACTACCCAGCAGAAACCATAATAACGTAAGCTGGAAATCCCCGACCCATAAGCGCAGCTCATAAAAGCCAAAGGCAACAAACAAAATAGCAACACCAACCGCCTGTAAGCGGGAATGGAGAAAGAGTTCTCCCCGGGTTCGTCCATTTTTATAATCGCATTTTTATGATTAAGACGCATTTTATGGGATTTTAACTGCTATTATTTTCGCTTTTAACTGTCACAATAAAGTCAAACTTAAAGACAGCAAAAGCTGCACACAGAGTTCCTTTGTTTATGCGGCCCATCCACAGACCCTCGTCCCTCGGATCCCGAACCTCAAATCCCCCTCCTCAGTATAAATATAAATGCCTTAAATCCGACGGAGGCTGAGTAACTGAGCTGAGGGACTGGAAACTGAAAAGAATAAAACGCTACAGAAAGCGGACAATTCATCTTGCCTCAGAAAAGTTTTTTATGCAGATTGGAAAAGAGTTTTTGCAGAGAATAGCGCTTGGTGCGATTAAATTATACTCCGCAAATTGAATTGAGTATTGACCCCAGGGAAAATAACATGAAGAGTGAATTAAGTCTGCTGATTTTCTAATATTGAGACTCTTTATAAAAAGAGACTTTCGTTACGAAAAATAAGTTACCTTATAATATTATCCAAATTATCTAGGAACTTAGCAAATTTTATATACTTATGAATATAAATTTATATATTACCAGACTTGTAGAATCGCTTAATAATAAATATACACATTTTGTAGTTTATAAAAATAAACAACTATAATTTCCAGTGCTAATAAAATAATAGGTCTTAGATTTTCAATTAAGATTATAAAGTTTTTTAGTGAACTTAAAACAATGCAATCTAAGCTACACTATTAATATATAAAAAAAATTATTTTAATTCTCTATTTTCTTACAAAACTTTAAAAATTTGGAGAACATTTTAGCTCTCATTAATATAGAATTTCTCGATGTTTTGTCTGAGTTTGTCTTTCTCCTAACTAAAGTCTACCAGACAAAGGACCACCAATTAATGCTTTTATTAAAAGCCCGTTTAATCTGGTGTGGTCGAAGCCAAAATGGCAAATAAATATTGTTGTAAACATTGATGTGCACTTCGATGCTGGCTGCTCCACATTAACGTTTACGGCTGGCCAGTAAAAAGAAAATCCCGCGACGGAATGGCCAAAATGCCCGACAACTCAGTCAAATGCTACGATATGAACTCTTTTTTAATGAGGTGCTAAAAATGCCGTTATTGTTATGACAGCGAGGAGGCCATTTGACGACCGCACAGCTCGAAATCAGTCAGGACGTTAAAGCGAACTTTCCCCGGGGATACGCATTCCGCCCCAGGACCGTTTAAGTTGTCTTTAAACATCGATTTGTAAATTGTTAAATGATTGCCGGCTAAATGCGCGTGGCTAATGCTTTGGCTTCAGCAGCTCAGCAACCCCTGCTTTTGTCTTTTACCCATTTATTTCCATCTATTTTCCCTTAGCCTTTCCATTCCGCTCAGTTTGGCAAGGGTTGTTTTTTGGGTCCGTGAGACGGGGTTTCTCCTCGAATTCCAAGCATTTTCTCGCAATGCGCTCACATTTTTTCGAACGTTTGCGAGTTTGATTTTCGATATCGCATGCAATGTGGGGCTCCGCTGCCCGGTTTCTGTATTTACAACTCTCAAAGGGAGATTTCTCGGGTCCTCAAGTCACTTCACTGGAGGAAGCGCTCTTGGCGACCCCAAGTGCTACTCCAAGTCGAAGGGCGGAAGCTACCATTGAATATTCAAGCGATGGAGCTGGGGCAGCGCCTTGTTTCATTGGCGGTTTTTATGAAACTTTGGCAGCCATTTAGAAAAAAAATGTTGTACCGAAGACAAATTGAACTGGCCATTTGTTCGCTGCTTTCTTCGCATTTCCTTCTGCTTTTTCCCTGGCGCACGCATAACACTTTGCAACAGCAAAAGTAGCAGCAGCAGTTGGCAAACAAATTTGAATTTATATTAATTTATTAGCATAGGAAAAGCGCAGCCTTCGGCTAAGTGTTAGCCGTAAGTCGTCGAATCGCCGCAGTTGACACAAAAAGTTTGGCCAACGGCGAGTATAATGAAAATGAAAAGTAATTCCAGCATTTTTAGCAATGAACTTGCTAATTTGAAATGTAAATTGCCTTGCTAAGCGGCGGCCAATAAAAAAAGGAAAAATCTTTAAAAAGGCCAAGCCAAGGCAAATGAGTGCACAGGAAAAAATGTATTTAAGAACTGATCATAATTACTTTACAAAAGTAGGAATTTTGTAAATATCTCTAAATAACAGCTGAGACACAATTTTATAATATATAAAAGTTCATGTAACAAGCTTGAAAATTTAACATGAATGCAAATATCTTGTTGAAATTTAAGATTTTAATTTTTTCAAGATTTCTCAAACTATCATAAATATTATAAATTGAATCGGACAATATGTTAAACCGTTGTTTAAATATTCGATTCCAAATAACTTCTTTTAAAACAAATTTTTGGCAGAATTAAATAAAACAAAAATTTTAATATGATTTTATATATACAATTGGTTATTGAAAGTTTAAAATCAAATTTTTGTCATATTATAATGTCTTATTAATATGTCAATTATACATATAAATAAAATACAAATTAATTTGTGTGTTTCTTTGACGGAATGGTCGACTTTAAACACATTTATTAATTCTCACGTTGGATTTGCATGAAGTGGGTTCTTAGAGAACCCAAAGCAGCGACTTCATTTTGCGTTTTAAGTGGTCCCCAAAAATATGCAGCACTTGTGTGAAATATGCGCCACAAAGCCAAAGTGCCAGCTATGCAAAATTATGCTAATGCCAGGTGGGATTTAGGGGGGCATTTGGCCAAATGTCAACCGTTTTGGCAACAGCATGCATTTAGCAGCGAGTCGACCCCCAGGTGCAAACGCCACGAACTTTAACACGCACATTTGCACTTTAAAGCCCTGCCCTCGGCCACTTTCCCAAACCATTTCCAAACACTTCCATCTAGCCATCCTCACTCATATAATGCGCATTAAACACACGCAGCTCGAAACTGTTGCCGGCTTGGCCAAATCCAAAGGATTTAGTTACGCCGCAGGAGGCAGTTACTCCACGTCTATTGCGCCATCTTTGCATACAGAGACCCACGTTGGCGCAAACCGTTGGAGCGTCTAACCAGCTAGAAACCCCAGCAAAAACCCAATCCGCCCACCCACAAGCACACACACACACACACTCGCTGCTGGCAACCTTTGCGCCCCAGCTGGTAACATCAATGGCTTTTTCATCCATCAAACATGGCGTCAAACGTCACGGGCTGCGAGCGCAAAAAGGCGAGCTATTGTCGTCTAATACCGCAGCGACAGCCCGGCATCCCAACAACCTGACGGCCCAACAGACGGATCCCCGCCTGCCGCATCCCGCATCCCGCATCCCGCAACCCGAACCTCGAATCCTGAACACAGATCCCAGAAGCCAGGACTCTGAACCCCCAAACCAAGCTCCCGGCAGACCGCACCCCATGCATCACATCACTTCCGCCTGCCTGCTGGCACTGGCGATGTTGGTTGGCGCAGAGGAAAAAATATAGCCCACCGACATCTTAATTATTAAAAATTATTTTTTATAAGCAACAAAAAATTATATTTATATATATTAATCAAATTATCTTAAAAAAATATGTATTTTTAAATGTTAAAAAGGATTTTTTAAAATAATATATTAACCATTTGATTCATTTAATATCTGAGAACATATTATTGAAATTAACATTGCATGTCTTATATTTTAGCTTGTATAAGGAAACAAATATCTTTATCTAAATTTGTTAACTTTTAATAATTATAAAGGATTATATCCAACTTTTTGGGCTCTTATGTTACTATTTTTAACTTTACTACGTCTTTTATTTCAGTTTTACTGATCAAAATCTTGAGTTTTTTGAGTAATAATTTCGCTTCCCATTGTATAGTTATTTAATAATTTGTTATCTATTTTTATAGGCCATGTTCAAAGCTAAACAATTCATATTTTCAAAATATTTTCTCGGAGTGCAGAGAATGGGAGCGGCTGCCACCGCCGTGGGCTACATAATCTTGCCAGCTTTATGTGTGCTGATGACTTGCTGAGCCTCGAAGATGGAGATGCGAATGGGCGGAGTGGAGCAGGAGTGAAGCAGGAGAGGAGCAGGAGCAGGATCTATGGCCTGGGTCTGTGGTGCACTGTGCTGCGAAAGTGCTGACTCGGATTTTGTGCCTGGCCGGATTTTCTGTGTCCCAAAGTGTGGGGGTGAATGGGCCAATGGAATATGGCCATTGCCGTTGCTGTTGGCTCAGCATGTTGCTGGCGTCTAAATACATGGACACACATACACCGGCACTTGCATAAGCATAGACATTCATATAATGCTTGTAATATTTGCGCTTAGCCTTTGGGGGGATTCGTTTTGGCCTCCGAAAGCGGGCAGTCCGGCTGTTTGGGGGGTTTGCCTTCGCTCCAAGTGTCCTTGGGGCCTTCGGTCGGTTGGCGGACGCTTCAGTCGAGTTCAAAATGTTTATTTTGTTGTCCTTAGGTTAGTCGTTTGCTCATTTCGCTTCCATTGCTCTGCCTCCCCAGCTTGTTTGCAGAAATGTTCGCTCGCATGTTCAGATCGAAAGCCAAATGTGGATGTGCATTGCCTTTTTCCAGCTTGTGTGCTTGGGTGTGCTATTTGATTTGAACTGTTTGCATTTTGCGCTGTTTACATTTCTCAGGAATATCTAGCCCGTGCCTCTGGCAAATATCCTTGATCCATTTGCAAACAGTAGCAGTAGCTAAAAGTTGCCGAGCTTTTCTCATGTTTTAAAGTTTTTATTTTTGATCCAGAGAGCCTTAACTTGAACATATGGTCTTAGTTATAAGCTGCAGCTCAAGATTACCTTGTCGTGAATCTAAAAGGACTATTTAATATTTTTCAAACACAATTTTATAACCAAGATCGGAGTAAAAAAATAAAAGCATACCAAGAAATTAAAATAAAAATAAATCAAAATTATTTAGTTAATTGTGCTGATAACAAGAAATTTAGGTTTATTTTTGTGTACAAAATACTACAAATTAAAACTACGTTTTTATGTTGATATTTCCTATATAAAAACTTTCCAAGTAATTTTTTATTGCAAGTAATAACGTTCCTTTCTTAAAGTTAATAGTTCAGTTACTTTTCTTAGCAGTCTTTCAATATATTGGGTAAATATAAGATATTTAAAAAAGGCTAAGACCCATCCCGTTTAAAAGCTGATTTTTACGATTCATAACCACGACATAATTCGCCTTTAAGTGTCCATATCCCCCAGAATCACTTCTTGTGCACCACAATGGAAAAGGCGCAATCAGCAAACAGTTTTCAGCTCAAAAAAGATTTGAATGTCCGTCATAGCCAAGCGCCGTGTAATATGAAAAGAGTGAGCCGCATAAAAGGAGCACAATGCTGACGCCTGATTCTGATTCAGATGCTGAAGCCAAAAGCTGATGCTATCCTGATGATGACGATGATGAGCGCAGCGCACAAAACGATGATGCACAAATCCCTTAAGAGCGGATTTGGAATTTCTGCGAGATGGTGGGTGTAGACTTCCTGGAGGGGTTGGGATGCGAAGGACACAAAGAAGGGGCGCTTGGACGAAGCTTAACCGGAATGGGGGACACTGTGCCAGGGAATATATTGTGAGAACAAGGGGGTCAGGCTTTAAAGTATTGTGAAATAGATGCCAACTCAGATCCCTATAAGCCGCCTGCTGCGAACCAGCGGGATCCCGATGCGACTTCGTTTAGAGTCAATGTTTTTGATATGACATGAGGTCTCTATCGCCAAGGCGTTTGCCCAAAGGAAGTGTTGTATTTGTAGTGCTGAAAACTATTTGTTTTAACCCGCTGTGCGGTGCTGTGAACGAAATGTTCGCAATGTTCCGTGCTATCTGCCATTCGTAATGGTTATTGGAAACCCAGCCCAAAATTACCATCAAATATTGACTCTGTCTGTCTGCGTGCTATTCCCAAATCGTGCACAGAAAAAAACATATTTAAAGCAATTATGTTTTATAAACGGCAAATATATGACACTCATTCTACCACACATAGCTATTATCAATACAACCGATACGAAATGTAGTGCTGTTTTTAAATTTTAAGCTTACAAGCAAATATTTTTGTACATATTTGTATTCTTTGAAGGAAATATTGATATTTTGAAGATTTATTGGATATTTATATTATAAAGAATACCTAAACGATATTTATTTTAATAACATACGATTTTAACAAGGTATTTGGTGCTACTTAAAGTTCAATAAATTTAAGTTTAAGCTTTTAATAACATTAAAGAACGGTTTTTGAGACACATTTGGTATGGATCTTTTTGCACTGTGTTCTGGCGACATAAACCCTGGAAACTTTCCCCCAATTCGCTTTCGCAGCGCACTGTCAGCCATGAACTTTTATTATGCCTTAAGGTAAATTGTTGTATTTATTTTTTAGGCCTGTCGCCAGCCGCACACCGATGGCAAAAGCATTGCCAGTGGCGCTGGGTCCTACGTCCTCGGTCCTGGTCAACGCATAATTCAGCGTTACTTTGTTGCCATACTGACACACCCACGTCCACATCCACCACCCACTGAGCATACAGCATCCGCAATCGCATTCGCATCCCTTTGGGCCGACGGCCAACAAAAAATCGCAACAATTTGTAATGCCAAATATTTTATTCATTCTGCGTTTGCCGAGCCGCCTCCTTGGGCCACATAAATAAATACATATTTGTGTATTTATTTTTTTAGGCCCTGTCGGTCCGATTGGCTCAACAGGTCAGAGCAGCGGGAGTTCAGGACCCTCGCGGCTCTGTCCTCATATGAGGACATTTATGGGGCGGCTTTTCCTGCATACAAATGCAGCAAGTTTTTCACTGCCCCGGAAAAGCAATAAAAAGTCGAGCCGCAAAAATTTATTATTATTTATTAGTGGAGCTCAGTATGACGGGCATATATTTATAATTTGTTCATGTCAATTGCATGTAAGCTTTTTATGATTAAAGAAATTATATCTATTGTTCCTGTATCTGAATTAAAGCATTTTTTTTTTTTATTCCGAATGAATTAAATCTCGGCATACAATGGGATTAAAAATTTACATATTTGTTTGAAATTTAATTTAATTTTAACTTTAAAAATTTTAAATGTAATACTTTTCTGGGAATACATTGTATGTTTCCATGCCGATTTATGAAAAACCATAAACCATAAAACATAAACCATTAAGAACAGTGATAAAAGAATTTATTTTGAAAACAAAATATAATTTAATATTTTCAATTATATTTTTCTATAAATAGATTAAAGCTTTAAGAAATATTCCCTTCCATGTAGCTTATTTAGGAATAATACCCTCAAATAGTCATCAGTTTTCAGTTCGTAAATCAGTTTTCCTACAATACTCGGGCACGCACTTGGCTGCCGTGGAATAGCGCCTGAAATTGTAACTTCATAAACGCATCAACACGCCGACAATTCGACCATAATGAACTCGGAGTTAGGGCGTCAGGTCATTTGTCTATTATGGCGCATTGATTAGCGCTTGGCACCCATTTCGCAGTTCACACTTGCGGGTCATCAGAGCTCCACCCCGCCCGCAAATGCACGCTATGCCACACATGTCGTGTTTAATTAACCCCGAACAATTTCTGTTTCCGCTTCACGCCGCCAAAATCCCTCCACAAATGCACACGAACACATGCACTCAGCTAGCTGCATATTCATTCAAACAAAGGGCACGCGCATAATTCCCAGCTGTAGTTTGTGCACCCCCCTTCCGAACCCCATTTTTCTCCCTCGCAAACGGCCCCAATATCGGGGTCTGCCGTCGGCAGCACACTGACCCAAATTAATCTTAGTCATTAGCAGAAAGTGTCGAGCGGTATGCGAACTCGGAGCCCTAAATGGCGATGACATCGGGATTGGGCGCTGGAGTGCGAAGGACGAGGACGAGGACGAGTCCTTCCAAAACCAACGCCCTTGAGTTTCTATGTCTACGCTGCGCGTAGACAAAGTACCAAGAGTTTACACGCCGGTGCGAATCAAAATTCACAAAATTCAGATTCAATCAGTATTTCTACTTGTAAAGTAATCTTTTAAATTCTCAGAAAGCGTACAAATATAAAGATCCTACCGCTAAAGATACTGTTGATAAAAACTATTACTCTTCAAAGATTTAGCATTATGAAAAAAATTTGTGAGACCTTAAAAATTAGAACGCTGCATTGATGCTTTAATAAAAACTTACTGCTTATTTATAGCTTATTTTATCAAGGCATGGAATCAAGAGTATTTAGAGATTTAAACATTTGAACGCTTATTTACTTCATTTTATGCTTCAGAAACACATTGTTCAAACTAAAAAACCATAACATTTAGGTACCATAAATTAAACCCCAATGTTTGTTGGAAAATCTTTTTAGAAAGAAATTTATAGAATATTACATTTTCTTACAAATTATTTCTTAAAGGAAACAATGTATTATTTATAAAGCATGAAAGAACAAAAGAAATACCAAATAAATGCCCGAAGGATAAACTATTTAATGTAGGCTTTATTGCACTTTAAATTCTTCGCACATCCCTGTGTTTTGTGTAGCGATTATGAATCGCAAAGATTACCGCACATAATTATTATCACCATCGGGGTTGGGAAAAGGGGGCGGTGAAGGCGAAGGTGGCTGGCAGTTAAATGGTTCGCCCGCACACTAATTGTGAGTAACACGTTCGCGTTTACGAAAGTTTCTGGGAATTTTCGTCGGCAAGCAGGCAGCTCCAACAGCAACAGCAACAGCCGACCCAAGAGCCAGGAGTTTCGGCCAGACAAGTCCTCATCTCGCAGCTCGATACGCGCAGCTAGACATGCAGTCAGCCGGCAAGTGCTTAGACATTAAAGTTTGGCGCGCGGGCTTAATAGACCAGAAATTCATTTGGGCCAAGTTTAAAGGTTCGGCGTCATTAACAGGAAAGCTCCGGCGCCCCCGAAATGCCTGGAGAATCCCCAAACTTAAATTAAAGCCAGGACACCGTTCGCTGGTCTTTAATCTTAGTCCCTTTTTTATAGCGTTCGAAAATCAATAAATTTAAAATGTACAAGCCACTGCGGAAAAAGGGAATAAATTCGTAGCCAGCACACGGCGGAAAAAAAAGAAAAATAAAAAAAATAAAAAGAAAAACAAAATTCCAGCCATAGAGGGAGAGTCCCTTTTGGGGGATGTTGTTGCTGAGGCGACAAAGCAAGCAAGAAATCGCCCAGCCAAACATCCTTTTGTCAATACAAAATACGTATAGTAGTGTCATACAACGAAACAAATAAAAGTACCGAACGAGCCCCACAAAGACAAAAGTCAAAAGTGCAAAAACAAAGGCAAAAAACAATTCAGAAGCGCCACTAGGATTCGGAATCGCAATAAACGGATGAGGATGACATGGGGGCTCCGACGCATGCGCCAAATGCTGGCGAATCTCACAAAAGCTGGGGAAGCTCGAAATGTCTGGCTCTCAACCTACTTCTGGTTTGCAGGGGATGGAGCACAGGATATGATGTGGCTAAAATGGCGCACATGCACACAGACAAACACTTTGGCCATTTCTCCTTCGGATTGGAGAGAATTTCCTAGCGGCAGCACATCTCAGCAGCAGATGCTTGTGCATTTTAGCAAGGAAGAGCAAATGATTTTTAACAAATTTCATTAACATCAGAGGTCCGTAATCATTCAAGCATCGCGTTTCGTAACAGGGCCAGGTCAGAAGTCCGATTTTGGCCGCCCCAAACAGTTCCTTACTGCAATTATATCGACAGTCCGAGTCTGAAATGTGTCCCGTTTGAAAGTTCTCGCCAAGGACCTCGCAAAATGATGCCAACATACGTAGGGAAAAGCCCGTGAAAAGTTTCGGCGAAAATTATGTAAAAGTCAGTGAACGGGAATTTATAACTTTTCTTTTAAAAACTAACAATATCAACATGATCGACGAACAGCATCCCATGCAGATTGGAATGTGTAAGTATCAAAGGCTTGAAGTATGGCCACTTTCGCTTTTTCAGCGTTCCGAAAGCCGACGGCTTTTCAAAGTACAAAATTATGCAATGCCGTCGGCATTTTTTTTATCACAAATTTTTAATGGTGACCTAAATCTTGATAAGAATTAAAGTCCGATAACTGCAGAATTTAAAACTGAACATATTTAACTCAACTTAACAAAATTAACAAAATCAAAAAAGGGATAAATACTAAAATTCTAATACTTTGTAACAGAAAAATTGTGCATAGGCTTCCTTTTCCTGGAAACTATGAAAATCCTTTAGCATTTCGATTAAAAAAAAACACATTTATATAAATTCTTCTTCAACTTATCTATACAAAAACTTAAAAGGTTTCATGGCATTAACCAAATAATGTATTAAATGAATAAAAAGTTATTCAGATTCGAAAATGAAAGTATCTACTTATTATTTAATCTTAACAGTTACCTTACTTTTATAAAACAATATCACAAAGCTAGAGTTCAAATATTGCTTATCAAGACTCGCTATTTAATCTGCCTCTAAAGATAGAATCTTAACACCAAAAGTGCCAAGTATGCACATAAGCCCAACTTCAGTTGAACTGGCTCAGAGCCAGTGAAAATTACAACATATTTTCCAGAGCAAAGCAAATTTTGACTTCTGTCAGAGATTAGGCCAAAACAAAGCATTTACGTTGCGATTGCTGGCACAACAAAACGGCACCATAACTTCATTGTCTGCCCAAATCCGATTAAATAAAACGCTGTCAGTTGCTGCCGAGCTGCGAACTGCGAACAGCGAACTGCTGGCAACTGACAGCGGAATCAGAGGCAGGACACAGCATCCTGGCTGCCCCCGCAGCCCAACATCCTGGCATCCTGGCAAGGGTTTCCAAAGGCTTTCCGCTCGCGAACTGCCGACTGTCGACTGCCAACATATGCCGCCAGCCGCCGAAACCAACATCATGAGCCCCTGGCCTCATCTCCGGTTATTTGCTAAGCCAGAGCATATTTTCCATAAGGGTGGAAATCCTCCTGCTAAATGCCCCCGATTCATTGAAATTCGTTTATAATCTAGTTATAAGCAGTGCAAGGGGTGGCATTTCCCGCCCCTCAGTTCCCGCTGCATATTAGAATCTAATTAGAGCGAGGGGCGGAATGAAAGGGGAAGGACTATCAATGTCGGCTTTGCACTTGTCTTCTCAAATCCTCGAGGTCTATGCTCCGACATGTCCGGCAAACATGTTGGAATATTTTCGAATGCCGAAAGCCAAATGACAAAGCTCAAAAAGTGTAACAGGTGCGACCGCTGAGCGGATTATTCCGCTGCAGTTCTTAGTAAATAGCTCCCCGTCGATCCAAGTGTCACAAGTTAATGTTAGTAAGTAGATTAGGATCTGGGCCTTGCAGAGTGGTTGACAGGTTGACAGGTTGACAGTCTGAAGACTGCAGTTTCTATTGACAGCATGTAGAAAAATAAGGTTTATGTTTCCCCGAAGTCACCCCAAGCTCACACCGAAAACAAATTCAATTAATTTGTCAGATAAATTAGCAATGGTGCTGAAAAACCCAAGCTTACAATATAAATATTACCTAATCTTAGCAAAAGGAAAATAATTTGGTGACTTTAGTCAAAAACTAATGTAAACAAACACGCAGTAAAATATGTCATATTTTTCAAAAATCCTCTAGTTGATTAATAAAGAACCGACTGCTTTGGAAATCTATTTTCAGATGTTTTTTGTTTATTGACTTACATACATATTTTCAGATACAGTATTCCGAGCTGCAAAACGGCAATTAGGCTTCAGTTCAATTAAATGTACTCAAAACTGCAAACGACCATTTTCGCATTTATTTACCATTTAGCGACACAAAATAAACACAAATACGAGTAAAGCAATTCATGTCAATCAATGTAAGAGGTGTGGCAGAATTGTTAATGTGAATGATGGCAGAAATACTTTAACATTCTGGGCATATTTCTGGTATAAATTGGCATACCAAATATAATTTTTGCAAAACATTTAATGAAATTACGCACACACTTAAATCACTCAAATGCGGAATGACAAACACACACACAGACAAACACAAACCGGGGAAAAATGCAACGGAAACAAGTGAAAAACCCAAACAAAATGAACGACACTTACACACATACAAACAGAGAAACAAATTACGGTGAAATTTCAGCAATTTGCCATAAATTGAGACAACAAGGCACAAAAAGCCAACCAGTCAGCAGGACCGCAAATGTACAGTAATTTTTTGCCACCAGCCCGAACAATCGCACATACGCATACGCATATGCGTAATACGCAGCGTTGCCTGTTTTACTTATTTTTTTTTTGTTTTACATGCCATTTTGCATGGCATTTCGAGGAATTTCGAGTGCAGTCGCACACACTCACTCTTTGTGTGTTGGAAAAGTCATTTCAATAATTGCAAAACCACAAATTTACTACAACTCGAAACGGTTATGGTCACAGTGCCCAGCAGATGGACACTGCCCGCAAATACAAATCCCTTTTTTCCCTTTCGGCCTCTGCAATAGTTGTAAATTTGAGGCAAAGGCTAAAAAGGAGCGGGCGGCACCGCAAGTGTGTATGCCAAAGTGAAAATAAAAATAACTGTAATGTTTCTCATTTGCATGTTTCCCGGCGGAATGGGGGGGATCGGCGATACTGGACCCACTGACACGACCGCAAAACCAAAATAGTTCCGATGGACATAAAATGTCAACAGCAACAGCAACTGGGAGCGAACCAACCGCAGGCTGGGGGCCTCAATCAACTGCTGTTGAACGGAAATGAACGCATGTTAACAACACCAACGACAGCATCAGCATCAGTGGCAGTGGCAACCGGAAGGGGTAAGGTCGGTGTGCCCCACAATGACAAAATGGCGTCAGTCGGCAGAAATGTCAACGGAAGTTGCAGCAGCAGCAGCGGCAGCAGCAACCACAACAACAGCAACAGCAACGCCATAAACAAGCAACATCAGCCGCAGCAGCCGATGGGCATGGGCCAAATGTCAGGCGGACCGGGAACAGGACCTCTGCCAGGACCTGGACCACCCAGCCACCCATCCCTCTGCAGCCGCATCACCTTGGGCGAGTGCAGCCTCAATGGAATGGACAGCTTCGCCACACCAGCCGCACCTCCGTCATCGGCATCCGGCACATCGCAGGCGCCTCAGGGAATGGGTCCTGGTACGGCAATGGGCATGGAACTGGGTGTCGCCATAGGTGCCCAGCTTAGTGCCCAGTGCGCCCACTGCTGCCAGCCCATTTGCGATCGCTACATAATGCGCGTGGTGGAGAACTCCTTCCACGAGGGCTGCCTCAAGTGCACCGCCTGCTCGCTGCACCTGGTGCACTCCTGCTACGCGAGGGAGGGCAAGCTCTACTGCCGCATCGACTACGAAAGGTGAGTCCTGCCTGCCGGGTGACTCCCACGTGACCTCTACGCCGAGTGCCAGCCACTCAAGGCAACGCACTCCCATTTACTTTGAGCTTAGGATAGATTAACTCTTCTATTTATATAAAATCAAATTTTGTTTTTTTGTTCTTTGTTTATAATCATTTTATCGGTTTCACATAATTTACATATTCAAATCTTTAGAATATATCAATAGCAATTAATAAACTTTAACGAATTTAGAAATTTAAACCTTATAAATGTATTTACTGCAATCATTTTTGTTTAATTTCATTCATTTAAATATTATCTTTCTAACGCTATAGCTTATTCAACTTGCAGCTTAATCCACTAGTCAACAGAACTTTAATTTAGCACGCTCTTTAATAACAAAACTCCTTTAAAACATGCATCTTATTTGTAGAAATGTTTCTAAATATCATGGATAATAGTTTTCTAAGTGTGATTCACCCTCCCATCGCAGACTCTACATCCGAAATCATTGCCTGGGCTGTGGCCTTAAAATCGCCTCCGATGAGCTAGTGATGCGGTGCCACGAGAACGTCTTCCACCTGAAGTGCTTCGCCTGTGTGGTTTGCGGGGCTCTGCTGAAGAAGGGGGAGCAGTACGTGGTCAAGCAGGGACAGCTCTTCTGCCGCTTTGACTACGAGAAGGAGGTGGAAATGCTACAGGGATATGGTGCGTACAATACCCATTTCAATTGAGTTCAAAATGGTTATCATAATATTGGATAGACTTCTATGGCGACGAGCTTTTTCCGCCCAAATTGGACGGCCGGCGTGGACCAAAGCGACCAAGGACCATTCTAAATACCCAGCAAAGAAGGGCCTTTAAAGCCTCCTTCGAAGTTTCACCGAAACCCTGTCGCAAAGTGAGAGAGAATCTGGCCAAGGATACTGGCCTGAGCCTAAGGATTGTACAGGTGAAAAACAGATTATTATTTAAATAAATACTAAGACTAAATAAGTGACTGGACTTTAAAGTAGAAGTTTGTTTTGATGGGACAAAATTTCATAAGGATAATTATTAAATTGCTTTAAAATATTAACTTAATATAATATGTACAACATATTGGAAAAGCTTGTGTTTTAAGCTAAGGTCAAAATACCATATTATTGGAACCAAATAAGCTAAGGCCTAAACTTAGAATTTATTCATGTTTTCAAAAAGAACAATGAATAAGTAATTTTGTTCAAATAAAAAAAGAAAAGTTGGTGTCTAAATTATAATATTATAACGAGAAAATTTACTTAATCTGACAACTAAATGTCTGAGCCTAAGCTTAAGTTATCAGATATCTCTTTTCTTTATAACATCATTAAGTTCACCAATAACAATTTTCGTTGCCTCTTAAAAAAAAAAACAAAAAATTGATTATATTAATAAATTTCTTTCTCAATATCAGGTGTGGTTTCAAAACCAACGAGCAAAGGTCAAAAAGATACAAAAGAAGGCCAAGCAGGAGCCGCCCAGCAAGGGAGCCAGTGACTCGCAAGACTCGCAGGAGTCCTTAGACAGCAGCCTGGCCACCAAGATCAAGGACGAAGCGCACAGCGACAGTGAGTCGCAGCTGGAATCGCCTTATTCCACGACCTCGACCTCGGATGGACTGACAAGGATGCGATGCACCATTAAGGACGAACAGGAGCAAGTGCCCTTCAGCTGCATGGAGACTAATAAGGGTGGGTGTGGTCCAGAAAAGGTGAAAAAGCACAGGGAAACTAACTAATTCTCTTACAGAGAATTGCAACAAGAACAGCGAGCCCATACTAAATACCATTCTGGGTCTGAGTTATGCCACATTTCAGCAGCTAATGGGACCCTTTGCTCAGACGCCCATGATCAATCCGATCGACCGACTATATAGCATGCAGAGCTCTTATTTCCGGCCGGAGGAATTGCAGGCCTACGGTGAATGCGGCGTCAAGGACTCCATGGATCACTAGTCTGGCCTCCAGAGGCCATCGAATTTTAAGCCCAAATCAAAATTAGACCTTGTAAAATAAAAGAATGTTAATGTGCTAGCAGTCGAACTTAAACACACCCTCGATAAAGTAGATTTTCTGCCCTCCACCCCCTTTCCTTTCCCCTTGGAAGCTGCACCACTTGCGCAATCACCCCACTTGCAGCACCACGTTCGCATGGGTATCGGAGGCATAGAAATCGGTGGCTCTGCAGGTGCAGCCTCGAAATTAGTTCCGCTCGGTTGACAGGCACAAAGGCATTTGCCACAGCAGTCGCAACCCCGTTTGGATTGCGATTTTTGGCCTTTGCTTCGGCACGGGAATGAGCGTAAAATGCCGATTCGTCATGGATAGTTCAAAGGGACGTATCCGGATCCGTAACCTCCCCACGATGACGGCCCGTTTGACAGCGTCGACATGAATGTGTTGCAAATGCCGCCCAAGGACCCAAAATTCGACAGGCATCCAGTTCCACCGTCCTATTTGTTTGAGTTCAGGAGCAGGAACTGCATCGGCATGTCCGGAATCAATGTGGAAAGGAAATTTCAGAGAGCTCCATCTTTAACATCTACAAGCAAGACATTTTGGGTCAAAGTTAACCCCGAAATGTTAAAATATTTTTGAATATGAATATATAAATAACGTACAAATGTTTTTGTATATCAGAAGGGTTTACTACTTGCAAAAAATATAAAAATACTGTTTTTTCTCCGTTTAATACCTGAAGTTAAAACAATTTACTTTAAATTAATTCTAGAAACCAACATTTTAGTACTTGTACAAAGATTGTATTCATTTATTAATGTTATATTAAACGTAGTCCTAAGGTTTTTAAAACGTAACACCTTTCAATATTTTCCAGAAACTTGCAAGCTTAAAAAAAAAAATTTTAAATAGGAAACTTACAATTATGTTTCTGTATCAATTTTTTGTTAATTTTAAACTGTAGTATATGCATTTTCAATTTATACTTATAATCTTTTCAATTCAGGTACCGCTCACAATATCGAAAAAATCTAATTAGGTGTCCCTTTGCGATAAGTCGGAATCAGAGTTTCAAAACTTGAATGGAAAACACTTGGGCAATCGGTGGCTAATTGATTTACGAGGAACTGCAACACGTGTTTACACAATTCCGGCCGGGTCCAACCCCGCCAAGGAACAAACACCCCCACCATTCCGCTAAGCTCGGTACAAGTTCATGCAATTTGTCACAATATGTGTCACATTAGCCACAGCAATTGTGCTTAAACGTCACCGTCTCGCCGGGTATCCTGTTCTCCGGTTCTCCAGCTCTCCGGTTCTCTGGCTATTTTCCCGGCTGTCGTCATCAGGGCCGCTAACCAGATTAAACCCCAATCGCGACACCGATACGGCCAAGGATATCCTTACGGCCCTCGAAGGGGATGGTTGTGGTAGGGGTCGCTGCGAAAGTGGGCAAACAAAGAGCCGGGACTCAACCACCATTGAGTTTTGGCACTGCCACCACCACTACCTAGTATAGTATCTGCACCCACCCCGTGTCCTTTCGCCCTTCTAGGCATGTAAGTCGTTTGCAGATACACGCATTAACAGCGGCCGTAAAAAAGAGATCCAGTTCCAGATCCAGAATCCGCATCATTAATCAAAAGCGGACAAGGCCAAACAAGTGCAAGGGGACATTCGAAAAAAAAAAATTGGCCAGGCGAAGGACGAGGTAAAGTCCTCTGGTTTCTGCTATGTCCTTTTGCACATGCACCACATTCGAGCCACGTCCATCTCCACTGAACGATCTCTTTCCGCTCGTAAATGTGTAAATTACGCAATTAATTACCGTGACGGTTGAGAATGGTGAGGTATTCAAATGCTCTTTCACAGAGCTTTTCAAATAGTTTGAGGTTGTAAAATTTAACATTAACATTAAATCATATTAATTTTTAATATTATTTAAACAATAATCTTCATCAGATTTTAAACAAAAATTTTAGAACTCAATAAAACAAGCATATCCATTATATATTCCCAATCGGATATTATGTATATTTTGCATACCCATACTCCAAATCAAACATCGATTTGTGGCCCCTAAATTGTCCTCGAAATCGCACAATGATTATTGTAGGGAAATCACCCGAGAAAAGGCTTTTAAAATTGAATCAGTTCAAAAAATCGTTGACAAAAGTGGATTTTTATACGGTACTTGTGAATTTCCAGCTCTTAAAACTTGACTCCAGCATTTTATGTAAACAATAAAAATCAAAAATCAATTTCATGTTCCCATAAAAGACCATCATAATACTCAGTACACAAGGATTGGCAAATCGCATAATAAACAATATATATTTCGGCAACAAAAATGTGCATTTCCTTTTATTTTCATAGGACGCATGTGTTGACAAAGGCTAAAAGCCAACATAGAAGCAGCGAGCACAAAATGAATGGATTTTTGGGGGAAAAATGTTAAAAACAAAAGTCGGATGACTTGGGAACCAAAATCGTGGAAACTATATATTTGATTTTGATTATTGACATGAGAACATACATATTTGATAAAAAATTGTATTTAATTTGAATTTTCGATAAAAATGTATATTTTGAAAAAACCATCCAATCAATTTTACAAATTTTGTTATCTAATGTTTAAGAAAATACTTAAGCTTAGATACCATTATGTTTTAATCCATAAACAAATTTTTTAGTTTTTGTTTAAGTTATAGATTTTACTTAACCTTTTCATAATATACGATTTATGAGGATAACATATTATATTTATTCTGAGGATATCTGGCAAAACAATGATTTCCTTTTTAGACTAGTACTTGCCAAACATCGACGGACGGTGAGGGAAAGCGGATTGTCATACCAGTAGTCGGTAAAACTATTTGTTTGGAAACCATGGGAAACGCAGATTCTTTGATGCAAACTTTCAACTTATAATTATGTAAATCGGTGCCCATGAACACGAACTTCTTACCGCAGAGGGCTGCACAAATTGTCGAGCAGCAGATGTCACTCGCTGGCCTCTTCCTGACCAAACAGTTCAAAGAAGTCACTTGTGGCAGTTGTTTGGAATCATTTGGTTAAGGGGTTTCTGCGGGCCGGACGACTTCACTGGGCGGAATGGGGCGCAATCTAAATGCAAATGGACGGCCAATGACTAAATGTGAGCCGCTGGCCCAAAAAGCCACGAAGCCATAACCAGGAATCTCTCGCATAATACAGAGCAGCCAAAGAGGAAAGGGGGCTGGAGTGGGTTAAATTCGGGGACGGGATCGGGACTGGTACCGAGTCACTCAATGTAGTTTCTGTTGGGATTGCCATGTGCATGTGTACGTGCCACGTAAGTGTTTGAGTTCGACATTTGGCACAAAATTCATAAATGCTAATTTCAACACATTGCGCACATGCTACAAATATGAATATTTACCATAACTACGCAAACAGACGCACGCACACGAACACTCACACGCTCGAAGGCAAATCGGCTTCGATTGCCTGGGATCCTTGGATCCTTAGCCGCCAGGACACTACCCCTCTGCCCACCAAACCAGTCAGCCCACTTCCAACCCACTCTTTCCATCACCAAACAGCCTGGCACTTGCCTTTATCGACCAACACTTTGCTTCGGTTTCAACTTCACTCGGGTTCGGGTTTAATAAAATCCTTTTGCAAAATGAAGCAATTGTGCATTTCAGCCTGCTGCTGCCTCGCACAGATACACTGGAAAAAGTCATATAAATAGGCAACATTCAGAGAACGTTTTAGTTGGAATTTTCAAGAGAGTTTTATTCTAGTGATTTTTGTATAGTATTCTTACTAATATTTTGTCTAAACGAATAAAGAGGACTTTTTTATTTATTTTAAAATTTACGGATGCTTCACATGTTCTACAATTATTATTCTTCTATCCTCTCTGTATTGTTTTAATGGTGGCAATAGTTAGAACTGATTATAATTAACATGTTTTTGTTATTAAATTAATCATATATAATCAATAACAAATCTTTGCCAAAAGGAGTGTCATACAATTAAATTTTATTCAGATTTTGTATTAATTTTTTTTTTCTACCTGCACAAATGTGAGTATCAATGACTGAGAATAGTGGGTGGGTGAGGTAGTTTTGGGCCAGGCAAATATGCGTCAAAATCGCACAGACGCACAGTTTTTGAATGCCAAATGGAGACAGGATGGGAATGCATTACGTTCATAGGCATACAATAGTCTATATTTGTCTACTTGATGCCACAGATTGAGATTGGTACTGTGCCGGAGCCTGAATCCGTAATTGGCCACTTGGCTACCGACTCGGCGCCACTTGCCACTCTTTTGGTTTTCCAGGAGATGAAAACATTGCCCCGGAACCACCGCACTTTGCCGTTAAATTGGAAAATTTCTTTCAATTGAGCAGCCGATGGCCAACAGACGAGGCCACCACATTATTAGTTCAAACTTGGCCGGACCGTGCGACTAATGAGTTTCTAATAGGCCGGAAAGTGGCCCCTACAGTATGTTTCGGTCCTTCAACGGGCATCGGAATCTAATGAAAAAGTCGGTTATTCGCCATATGCTGCAGAAATCACTACTAGTTTGTGAAATTTTTAGTTCTTGGATTCTGCATGCAAATTATCCTTATTACTTTTTGCCAACTAGTTGTCAAGGTAATCTTAGGGTACGACAAAATGTACTAAAACCTGTTTGTGTTTATTAATAATGTTAAATGATTAAACCAGATTAATAATACATATTTAAAATTTGTACAACAAATAGTTTCAAGTTTAATTGAAGTTTAAGAATAGTTAAAATCCAGACTCTTATAATTCAAATTAAATTTCTTTCTAATATTATTATTTTTTTACCTATTTCAGCGCTAATCCTTTTAATGCGAAATTTATTACTTAAAATCCTTTTATAATAATAATAAAATAAATAATAAAATATGAATTTAATTTACTGGTAGGTTAAACTCTTAAAGCCACAGTTATTATAATCTTTTTTGTTGCCTTAAGTAAGAATCTCTCGCAGAATTTAATTGTATCCAAATTTGCCTTTAGACATTTGCCCTTGCTGGCCCCGCCCAAGATGCGAGGTTGATGTGAAATTTGAATTGCAAAGCTCGACAGCTGGCGAATCGAAAACGAACTATGAGAACGTGTGGTAACCCCAATCCAATACCCAATGTTTCTCCGGCTCATCGTTGCCTTTTGCCGGCTGAGTGTGGCAGGATCGGAATGGGAATGGGAATCCGAAAACGAATCTGATTTAGGACCAAAACCAGGACCAGTTGACAGGCCAGACATCAAAGGGGCGTAGTTCGAAGCAATGAATGTGTGGATGAAGATTGACTTTCGAGGCAAGGTGTTGCCGGCGACTCAAAGTCGAATGCAAATGAGCGGCAGTCGCTTAATATGCAAATTTCGAATCCATATTTAAAGGGAAATTGAGCTAGTTCTACGGTTGCTGCAACATTTTGATGGCCGTAATTTGGGCAAAAACAAAATCAAGAAAAATACAAAAATGCATCGCATATTTGTGCATATTACTGGAATGTTTTTCATTATGCTGCCAATGGGGCCAAAAAAAAAAAAAAAAGGGAAGAGAACATCAAATGGATGCCAACCATGAACCAACAGTACGCATGAGTGTTCTAAGTGGGTGAACCTACGCACACACCGAAAGTCGCGAGCATGTATTAAAAATATCTTGTAGATACTTTAGAAGCGGCGGAACTGAGAGTTCAGTAGCTCAAAGCTAGAAGTTGAGCTGCGAGCGACTAGAAATCGGCTGCAGCATACGGAATAAAAAATAAGATGTTGGCTGCAGCCGCTGAAAAAAATGTTTTTATTACATTTGGCGAGCGTATTTTACGCTACTCACGAAATACTTGAAAAGCATCAGCAGCACTGAGTCAAAATAAATAAATATCAAAGCGCATACAAAAAAAGGGAAAGGGGAGGTATAATTCCAGGACCCCAACCTAGCGAAAAGAAAGAACCCTCGGTGAAAAATAAAAAACGCCAGCATCAGTCACACTCCCGCACAAAGCCACGCGCATCAAAGCGTATTCACAAGTGGTCCTCGGCGCCATACTAATTCTCCAAAGACCATATCCAAAGGATATTTAGCCGGCAGTCCCTCGACTTTCTTTTCGCGGACCTGAAGGAGTTGTCTAGGAAACTTTGCTGCCAGCTACTCAAGTCGCTGCTCAAGTTGTTGGTCGTGCCCCGCGCAAATACAAGAAGCTGCCACGGCGGAAGCATCAAAAATTCCGGCAAAAAAATTAAATGGAAAATTGAATAAAATGGGGAAAATAATGAAAACGCAACCAGATACTTGCCATTGCCTAGCGGATCGGATAGTAAAGGGAAGCCTTCAATATATGAACTCCCGGAAAAGCCGCTCAAATCAATTGAGTAAATAAGTTTCCAATTGCGTTTGTCATTCAAATAATATTTGATGTGATTGCGTGGTTACTGGTTTAAATAAAATAGTTGTATACCAATAACACATGACATTGCTAGCAACAAAAATATACGATATATTAAACTTAAAATAAAGTAAATTTTTCACACTGAAGTTTACATTTTATGCTAATCCTAATGTAATTATTTCTTTTATGGATTCAACAAAAAAAGCTTTAGTCACATTTATGAGAAATCTTAAAAACCTGTAGAAATATATATTTTAAAAATACAATCAGACATCTATTTTTATATAAATAAAGAAAATATACGATATATAAAAAATAAAGTTCAAAACTAGTTTTAAGTAAATTTTAAAAAGGAAAAATTTATACGTTAAATCCAAATGTAATTAAATTATCTGTTTAATGACTTAAACATAAAAAGCTTCAGTTACATTTTCAGCAATTATGAGGAAACTTAAAAACCTCAAGAAATATTGGGAAACCATTCCCTCTTGAGAAATGGAGAGCACAATCTGACATCTGGTAGCGGAATTCGGCGACCAACAAAAGCCCCTGAAAGCCCTCTTGAGCTGTCCTGTCGCCATTTAATACATTTTTTCAGTAGGATATACTTGGCACTGCCTTTCCCTTTGCTGGGCGTTTTTCACTCGCGGGTTTGGCTTTGGTGTTCGCTCTGCGAATTTTCCTTTTCTGAATGCAGATTATGTTTTCATTAAATTATGGTAGCTATGGATACTTTTATACAATCCAAAGCTACTTCAAACGCGAGAGTGGTGCGTGCGAAGCAGTTGCGACCCGTCGCCGCAGACTCCGCCCTTCCAGCTCAACCCCCTTTCCTTTTTAAGGTGGCAGGACACCCCAAAGAAACGCCATAATGTTCCCATAATACAAATAAAGAATTGCTTGGTGGGCAGTGAATACATGGAAAGGGAATGGGATAGGATATGGCGGGTGCAGGGCTCCAGAATAGTCAAAGAAAATCGTAGTTTATTTTTATTACATTTACTCGTATTCCAGGTCTGCCATTTTTCAACACACATTCGTTTCCATGCATTTGCATGCGTCGCGATCGTGACATGTGCGAAGCAGCGAACCAAGCGGAAACGGAATGGCCATCTCCCCATGCCTTAAAAAAAGGTATTTTAGTTTTTGTAAAATGGGGCTCACAAACAAGCATTTAACTTATATCAATATATGTAATTTATCTTTATTAATGCCCCTTATTTAATAATTTTCGAAAAAATTCTGAATAACAGTTGTTTCTTAAACAAACAAAATATTCTTATTTTTTGTATTAATAATCACTGCAATGGGAAGCAAAGTTAATAATCTGTATTTTTAATAGTTGATAGGTAGAAATTAGATGACACCTTTACTTTAAGATATCAGTAAATATAAAATAATATTAATATTTAAATGGCAAATTTTTAGTTCTTAAGATAAACAAATAAATTACTCAATCAGGCTCCCCATAAAGATTAAAAGCGATAAAAAAAATTATATAAAACTGTTTGAAAGGATATTTCTAACTTCGGACAGTCGAAGTTTTTCTTATTTTATCGTGCTGAATTGACACGATGCATCGCTGTCTGTGAACGAGATGTGTGTAAGTTTTTCCTTCAGCTTTTCCGGGTGTTGTTGTTAGTGCGGCACGTACATTTATTACTTTTCCCTTTCTCCTCGCTTTTCAAATACATTCGCCAGCTCTGGGAGCAAGTGCGATTCGCAGTCTCCTACAGATGCATGCAAAACGGTATTCATTTTTTATTGCGAAAATGTAACGTGCCGCATGCGAATTGGTTGCTTTGACTTGCCCGCCATCCTTTTTGCCCACCCCACTCCTCTTTGCAAGGGAAAAAGTCACTCCGGCAGCCTTTTCGGCTCCGCCATCGCCATCGCTTTTAATGTTAACTTTTTCTGCGCCCCACTTGCGAAGAAAATATGAAAAATATTCGTAATAGAGTTGTTTGAAATGTACAATAAGCATTCAAGTGGCTTCGCGAATGCCGGGTATATTCCAAGGAGGGTTATCCTTGGGGGAACAACCCCAGTGTGGGACATCGCGTATGCGAACTGCCGTTAATGTGGAGCCGGATCTTCGGCGGGTAAATGGGCCACAAATCACATTTTTACTACTAAGAGTTTCAATATTCAACCAAATATTTTTTTATTTTAACATACTAAATTAATCCCCCTTATTTAATTATAATACAAATTATAAACAAACAAAAAAATGCTTTCTAGAAAATTTCTCTAATTTGACTCGGAAAGAACATATATTAAAAGCTTTTAAAATCTTATCTAACTTGAGTGAAATCACTTTAAAAGTTTAATCATTGTTTTTTTAATAACAAAAGTACGTTTTCTGCTACCCAAAAAAAAAACTACTTTATAAAGACCCCATCTTTTATTTACGTATACGCACTAGAGGCCCACTGTCTCCCTACCGAAGACACCTAAAGGACTCCCATCCGTCATGACGTCTCCTTTCATCGTTACGGGGTGCATCTCGTGGCATCTCGCAGTTACATATGAAAAAGTTCAGTCTGTGACGGTGCAAACGACTGCCTGAGATACGGGTAGGGAAAGTTTTTAATAATTTCTGCATCTCCGGCGCTGTGAATGAAAATGGTTGCTTTGATGGCAGCAGCAGCGTAACTAACAATAAAACTTTTTAGTGTGAAGCGGCGAGGACAAAAATATGGACACATATGAAGTCATAAAGTCATATTAACACGTACGAATGCGCACAGGATATTAATGTGCACACACACCCAGCCATGAGGACAGACAGCAGGGGCATAGTTTTTATATTCGCCAAGTTTTCCCGACTCCAATGCTAATATAATTTCATATATTGTGGTTAAATTTTCGCACCGGACCTGCAGTGGGAAAAGGAAATGAGCTTCAGTTTTTTGTGCCCATTTTTCATATACAATTTTATATCGCAAACCGCCGCAAACTAATTTCAGCCAATGCCCCAGGGAAAACCAAAAAGAATGCAATGCACCAAAAACTTTATGAATTACAGCAGCAGAAAAAACAATAACAGCCAGCACCCAAACAGCAATGCCATCCACTTTACCGCAACGAAAAAACTGCATCCAAAATTGTTTCTGGTTTTTTTAAACAAATTCTCTGGCTTCCATAAGAGATCCGTGAGTTCTCGTGGGGGCACTCAAAGTGGAAATGGACAAACGGATTCGAGTCCGTCTGGCAGGGGTGTTTTAATCACTGACTTCTTCAAAATCGTTTTCGAAAACGGATTTTGGACAAGTGGTTGGAACACTCGTATAAATATTCACATGAACGAGGGAGGATTAATAAATTTACGAAAAAAGGAAATTTTTTTGAAAAACAAACGAGTTAAAAGAGTTTTCAAATATAAAACTTATTGAGCTCATATCTTCACGTTAAGCGAAAAATCTGACAATTTATATATTTATAACATTAAAATTAATAAGCACAAGAGATAAAAAAAATATTACTTTATAGACCATTAAATTTGTTCTTTGCTTTTGTAAAAATAAAATAAAGTATTATAAAAATCGCTCAGGAATATGGCAGTCTGCTTACCAATTCTAATCCTTTAATATTTTTTATAGATTTATATAGATTAAAAAAATAATTTATAATACCAAAATCCGATTTATAAGTACCATAAAGGTGACTTTACTTCACTTAGTGCCATAGACCATTCAAAATTGTGTTTTGTTTTAGTGGTAATATAATATAATATATTAAAGATCGCACAGGAATATGGTAGACAACTTAGCAATTACCAAATAGGCCATATTGATTTTGCCCTTAACTAAAAAATAAACTTAACAACCGAATACTGTTAAATTAAAAAAAAAACTCACTTCCTCTGATTAAAAAGCTCATCAAACAACAGGATCAGCTCTCGGATGGCGCACTCTCACACGCATATTACCCGTAACCACAAATGGCTTTTTTGGGTGGAGTTGCACTTGCAAAATGAGGTGATGGGTGGAAATGGGCGGAGGTGGCAGGCAGCAGGTTGAAGGTAGATGGTAGGAGACCGCGAGGCCACTTGTATGGCGCACAAGTGGCGGTGCCAGTGGCAGTGCGACTGCAGCATGGCCATCAAGCGCCATCCAATCGCCATCGTCATCCAATAAATTGCTGCCCCCGGAGTGTGTCCGATGGCAACCAACTCAAGTTGAAATTGGTCAAAAGTTTAACATATTTGCGTGTGTGTGTCCGAGTGGCGTATTGGCTGCCGCGGGTTTGGGGATCGGAGTTGGTCTTTCCGGTCGTTTTTGGCGCATTTTCGGGGTATAAACGACTCGGAGCTTTTGTTTTTGTCGAGTGCCACCCGCTGCAATTTTCGCATTTAAGTAAGGAACCGTCGAGCTCAACCGTTTAATAAAAGTAAACAAAACTTAACGCTTGCTTATAACAAATTAAAAATTAATTCCGTTTGTAAATTATAATAATAATAAACTTCACTATACGTAATTCAACAGTAACTCTTAGAAAAACTAAAGAATTAAATAATAAAGCTAACAATAAATATTAAATGTATTTCAACAATTAATAAAGCTCTTTGCCAGATTCATATAGTATATTTACTGCTAGTTTAGATTACACATTCAAAGTAATTAATATTTCGATTTCATTTTAATATTTGACTAAACTTTAACTAACAGATTTAGTTTAACTACAGACTAAGCTTGTGCTTCAGAGTAGAGGTACAGAATTGCTGCTCGAGTATGTATTCAATAATCTCATAAGGAACGTATTACGACTAAGGCCTCGAGGCGAAAGGCAGCGCCTAAGAACCACCGCAGCATTGCAGGGTAAGTCACGGCTAAATCGTTATTTAGGTATCCGAAAGCGCACTAGATAACAATCTAATCGGGGTACTACAAAGACGTCACACAACCGTAGGAAAGCATTGACTAGTACTTTGAGATTCGAGTAATGACTAAATAGATTCCCAGGTAGGTGAAGGGCCGAAAGAAAGCCTACTATTCCTAGCTTTGGTTAGCATCTCAGTAGTTTACTGTAGCACACACACGGCCGAGGCGCCGGTATATTGGTTATTCAATCGCCGTCGCATTCCCTCCAGGTAAATGTCGCGGCTGAAGAGGCCAGCAGCCAGGGGAATTCTGAAATAAAGACAAAGTTAACTAGCAGTTCAATGGAACCAAAGAATGTCGAGCTTACGCATCGGTTCCTGCTCGGATGAGTGTTCGGAAGAGCGCCCAAACCGGCTTGTGGTCCGAGGTGGTTATCGACGGCACCGAGTCGTAGAGCAGGCACTGGACGTAGGGCTGCGTGGGCGTGGACACGCCCGGCACAAGAGTCTGCCGACGGATGACCAGGCCCTGCATTTGGCGGTACTTGTAGAGGATCCGATCAGTATAAGCGGGCGCCCGTTGCTTCGACGAGGTGTCAAAGTTCTGGCTTCCCGGATCGTACTTGTACGTGGGTGGAAATGTGATGTTCGCCTCCATAAATCCGCGAAAAGCGGCGCCATCCGCCAGCACGGAAGTCAACTGATCCGTGTGCATGTAGCCGTGCGGCAAGTGCGATGGCAGCGGAAACTTGGTATTCTGAATCCACTCCAGCAGCTTCTCACGCGGCTCGCCCAGCCGAAAGTTCAGATCGCCGCACCAGAACACATTGTCAAAGTTCTGCGTTACATCCTTATTCTTATGCCGCAGATTAGGCAAATTCCTCGGCAAGTCCAGAGCATTGATAATGCGCTTCACGTCCGACACCCGCTCCTTCACCTTCTGCTGGTGCGCCGTTAAATGCGAGGTCACGAACAGCATAGATGTGCCGAATAGGCAAAAGGATATGGCCACGGCTCCCTTGGTGCGAAAGGCGGATCCCGTGCGCACGGACATGGAGGCATCCTCGGGAACCGAGCAGTACCAGATCAGATCCCGTCGCATGTAAACCGCCAGGTGGAGAGTGCCCAGTGTTGTGGCGTGGAAGAGCACGTGGGAAGGTCCTAGCGTCTCCTGAATGGTCACTTCCCACTCAAAACGGTCGGGCGTGGACTCCTGGGTGCCCATTACCACAATATCGGGAACGTGCTCCACATTGGGCGGCAACACAAAGTCGTTTAGTTGTCTGAAATCAAAATAATTAAAATAAGAATTGATTTTTTTGGGATTTATTTATTTCTTATTTACTTTGGTGGACTGTGTCCATTCATGTTCCACGTGCCCACGAAGATGGTGACCTCCTTTTGCGGCAGCACGCGACTTAGTTCACTGGGTCCCAACAGCGAAGACGATCCCAGCCGGCCATCCAGATAGCTTCGTTCCCTGGCCTTGTCCGCTGGGATAAGATTCAGTGCGTGTGCCGCCATCAGAGTCTGGCGGGCCAGATTGGAGCCCGATCCTTGTCGTTGGAGGGTCATGTTCTCGTGCGACATAAACCTCACGCCGGGCTGCTCCTGCATGGGTTCTATTTCATCTGGCTGGGTGGCAATATTGGGCGAAGACATGTGCTGTGGCGTGGTGGCTCTCTTAATGTCCCCCGGCTCCTCGGCGGACTGCAGCGGCGGCAGCTCCTGCCCGGGTGGATAGAGCTTTAGACGCAGTCGGGAACGACAGGCAGATACAGCAATGGGTCTGATGGGCGATCGGTTCTGTAGACTTTCGCTCCTGGCCACCGAAGCGCTGGCCGCAGCCGGACTGCACTGGGCAAAGAAGGTTTTGGTGGCCACCGGCGACTCGGGGGCACTAGCACACTCGCTGGACGGACGCGGTCGATGGGAGGATCCCTCGCTGGAGTGCAGCGACACCGAGTTGTTGTCCACCATGCTCCAGCTGAGCGAGAGGTTGTCCCGCCGCAGCACGCTGTTGCTATCCGGGATGGAGTTGTACCGCACAGTGACAGGTGGCGTCAGCGGTTTCTTCTCCGCCTTGCAGCACAGACTGAACTGGTGGCTGAAGCGGTTGTGATTCGGCGATCGGTGTTTGGGCGACTTGCGCCGCATTACCACGTCGGCTCCTCCATCGCTCTGGGATCCTGCATCCGTGCTGTGGCGGTGCGAGTGATTCTTGCTCTTCGAGGGCTTGGCGCGCCTGTGGAAGCTGATCAGGCCGCTGTGCGACTTCTCCAGCGGCAGGGTTTGGCTCTTGTGGTTGCTGCCATTGTTGTTCACATGATTGCCGGCCGTCTCGGCACTGCACTTGGCGAAACTCACATCGTACTGTCCGCAGGCGGACAGGGGTCTTTGGTGGACCCTTGGGGATTCGGGGGTCACAGGATGGGGCTCTACTTTGCTGGGTCGCTTGCTCAGCAGCCCAAACAGGGAGCCAGCGGTCTTGTGGCCGGACCTGGGGCTGCTGGTGGAACTGGTGATCCGCTCCTCGCTGCCCGCGCTGCTGTGCTGCATGGTGGCTGAATTGGTTCGAACCGAAATGTAGCTATCATCTGGGGTGCTAAGTGGTCATCGCGCCCGTGCCTTTTGTCAAGTAAATTAGCGCTATCTGGCAGATCTCTCGAACCCAGCTCATTGTGCTATGGCCTCTGGCCCGCTGGCCATATAAATAGTAAAGCCAGACGTCACCATCGAGCACAATGCAAAAGGCGACTTTGGTCCGGCGTTTTTGGCTGCCCGACAGCGCAATGCAAATTATTTTGGGCCCGGCGATGACGTACTCGAAATCAGGCTAATTGGGTTGACTGGCGGGGATTGCGTGTGTTACGGGTTGGGCCTGTAGGATTTTATACTGGTTAGTTGGCAGTACAAAGGGTTTAAAACACTTACTCACCGGCAGGTAAATATGGGGATCCGGCGCCAGAGAGCTGAAAGGATTCAGAAAATCAATATGCTGGGTAATAACTGTGGCGACACCACCGCGAAATAAAACGAAAGGGGAGGATTTGGGGGTGAACTAAGGGGGTGGTTGGGCGCAGAGGGTGGGTGGGTGCTGTTGCCGACGACGACGACGTAACAACATTGGCATGCTGCGGCGCCCACACATTTAACATCTCTGAACACGAGCACAATGAACGTCGTCTGATGATTCTCGATTCTCTGGGATCGAGAGATTTATAATTAGCAGACCATTGTTGCCGCCAGCAGCCTTGTTTTTGTTGTTGTTTTAGCTGTTGTTGTTTGCTTGGCCTACGTCTAGCATAAAAGCAGCAACAACACACGCGACGTTCAAGTTCAGGTTCAGGTGCGCCAGGAAGACCTTTCTGGTATGTTTCTTATGGCGCGCACAGTACCTTCTATGTCTTTATGCCACAGTCATCAGAGAGATTTATGTAATTTCAACAGAACTGCCGCGTTTTTAAGTTGTTTACGAAAATTGGGAGCAAGTGCGGCCCGTGCCGTGGGAACTGCGATTTAGTGGTGGCAAGTGGGTAACCAGCCACCGATAAGATATCGATACTTGCGATATTGAAATTTAGCAATCATCGACACTATCGATGGGACGGCTTATTAAAATATTTACCGCTTAGTAAAATAGTAAAATTTTTTAAAAATAGCAATGGTAAATAATTTAGGTTTTAGCTAAACGACCGTTTGCCTTTCCATGGTACTTTTCTTTAATTCAAGTCAGAGCCAGGACTAAGCAAGCTCAGCTAACAAACATCATGTAAAATAGATGTGTGATAAAAACAGTGCTTAACAATTTCAGCAGGAAACATTTTGGGTCGTTACCTCAATGGCTGAAAATTGATGAATGATTCCAACTATGTAGTGTCATAGCCCCATTAGGGAATACCCAAAATAGTTCAACGTTTGAATTAAGGCGGAAAACTGGATTTTTTAGCGGGAAATCGGGGGTGGTCGAGATTATTTAGGACGAAGCCGTTTTCAGATCTGGCAACACTGACTGTGGAATTACATTTATCGTTATCGGCGGGTGGCACTGTTTCGGGTTCGCGGTTCTACGGTTTTGTTTCACTGAATTTCAACACCATGGCGGCCCAGACAATACTGTTTGATTTTACGCTGGACAAAAACAAAACCGCCGACGAAGAGTCGCGCCTGAAGGTGGCGAAGATCCTGCGGAGCGAGCTGGAGCAGGTGTTCCCCCAGCTGGAGCTGGCCTACTCGATGGAGTCGCCGGAGAACGGATACTTTGCGGTGCTGCACGAGAACAAGGACACGGTGATTACCTGTCGGATCTTCCAGCACGGTCTGCTGACCCTCAACGTGGAGTACTTTCTGCCCGACGGCAAGGAGCCGAGCATATCCTTCGACGTACGTAGGAAGTCCAAAGTGTAGATTCCTTGGTTGAAAATTCGACTCAAACACCCAACAAAAAAAAAAACACCCCCACATTTACCGCCCGTTGCCGAGTCGCGGCTGATTAGATTGGGAAAGGGTTTTCTCCACCCACCATGTAAAATTGATTTTCCGCGCACTTGCATTCCAGTATTGTTCGTATGGTATATGGTTTATGATTTATGTGTGGGTGTAAAAATGGGGGCTGGTGTGTGTGCTCTTGACCATTTTCCGTGCTCACATCCCCGGCACTTGGTCAGGGTCAGTCCGTCCGTCCTTGGCCTCAGCCTCTAGTGGCCCCCAGCCATCACTTTCCCCGGTTCTATTATCTAACACCTACATATGTATGTATGTACCTCCATAGCACATTGCCTTTTTAGCTGGGCTTTGCTAGGTTAACTCGCAGCCCCAGTCCCGTTTTTATTTCTATTTTGGGGCGGCGCACGTGGGTCCGATTCGAGATCTATTGATTGGATGCGCCTAGGCCCTGGGCATGGTTCTTATACAACAACTACGGAGAAACACCGCCCACAGAGACCATTAAATTTTTGTCAAAGATAGGCGGGCTCTTACCTCTCCTTTTTTATGGCAAATAATATTTTATATTAACTGTTCTCGCCTCTTTTTACAAGAACCACACTATATGCCTATAACCTCATACGCAAACATTTTAAAGTCCGATAATAAGCAAATAGCTTTTAACTTAAAATCTATAAAAGATACTACTAGGAACCCCAATTATAAATAACTTGGTTTGGTTACTAAAAAAGGAGAAATTTAGTTCATAACTTCTAATTTAAGTATACGAAATTACGACAAAAAAAGAGCAGGCCCATGTATGCCTATACACTTATAGCCAAACACTTAAGAGCATTCAATTAGCATCAATTTATACAATTCACTGTCTTGCGAATTGGGTTACTTTTTAATGCCTTCTTATTTCAATTTATTTATAAAAAATACTAATAAAGTAATAAACAAAAAATATTCAAGTCTTGCAGAAAAGTTACTTATTATTCAATTTTAACTGCAAAAACAAATTGAAAAATAAGTATTTATATGATCTATAATTTTTATGTTAATATCTTCCAGACATAAAATATTTGGTGTTTTTTGTTACAAATAAATATATAAATCATTAAACGCAAAAATACATATTCATATGATATTTAACTTTACAAACACTTTTTATAATGTTCGAAAACATAGTGTGTTATGCACATTTTTTTAAAAATATAAAAACAATTACAGTGATTAATATCAGAGAAGGAGTTGGGCTATAGTAAATACACATTTTTTTAAGCAAACTAAAAGAACAGAGTTAAAATTAGTTAGCCGTTGCCCTTTTAATACAACAAGAAAAAAAAGGGTATAAAAATTGATATACTCGACAAAAAAAAAAAATGTAGGGGATTCTATAACTATGAAGATAAATATCCGGAGGAAAACGTATGGTTTTATTGGCATTTCGTACACAAAATATACATATTGAAAACCCACTGTTTTTACCCAAAGTTATTTTAAATTCCAATATATGCTATTATTATTTTGAGCGCAGCTGTTGTGGAACTTTCCTTATCTAGCCGGCATCGTGTTCTGCTTAGGACAGCTTGCTGTTAGTTCGGGTTGTTGGATTTCGCAATCCGCGTGTGGCTGAGCCTTTTATTGTAATTTTTGCGATTTTGCAATATGCTTGCACACACAATCACCACATGCATATTTGCATGGCCCGCTATATATTCCCTTATTCGTTCTGTTCACTTTCCTTTTTCATAAGTATCAAGTATTTGGACTAAAAATAGGTTTTGTTGGGCCGGGCTGCCTGTGTCATCTGGTGTGAGTGGTGGTGGTGGGTCGTTCGAAGAGTTTCCCGCTCGGCGGTTGAAGGTCACCTTCCATTATTTTAATTTTGCCATCGTGCCCCCCAGCTGCCCACACACATCCGCCTTGCAAGGACTTAACAAATGGAAATTACCATTGCAGACCATGCGCACAGTGGAACTGATTCTGCGCCAGAAATTTGATTCCGATCGGTCCAAGTACTTGCCGCCGATTAAACGCGGCGGATATATCGACATATACATGACTAGCTCAGGTTGGTCGAACTTAATGCAACTTATGTACAATCAATCAACCAAATCCAGTTTAGTTTCTGCTAGTTCCATTTGCAATAAATATTTACTCGAAACTCACTTTACATACAACCTACAATATATGCCGAAATTCTTTTCAAAATTCCACTGCAGAATCTAGAACACCCGTGCAGTTTTTCAAGAACCACTAGAATTTCCGATTGCCGCCACCAAAGAAAAAACCAAAAAAAGAAACAAAAGTAACAACCCTCATGACTATCACCTGAATTGGACACCTGCTTGGGTCACCGAATTTCAGAAGTTGTAAATTCACCAAATTGTCGTTTCCACCAATAAGAAATCTGAACCGCCTCGTTATCTCTGCACATTTCCACAACCACAGATCATGTTAGCATAGTGTTACCTCCTAGGGGCATAACTTCTCTAGGCAGTTCCTGCATGCTAGTTTCTCCAACTTTTCAGAAGGTCCTTGAATCTTTTATAGCAGTGATGCCAATCTTTCCTTACTTTATGTTTGCTTTTTGAATTTACCTTTTTACTTTCCTTGTCTTTTGAATGAATTTTAAACTAGCCCTTAAAACATATATTTAAAATTTTTTTATTCTGGATTTTGTTAAACATTTTATTAATTATACTACCAAAAGATCTATACGTCAAATAATATTAATAATTGAAATATATACATACATAATAATATCATAAATCGTTATTGCTACAATTTTATTTGAGTTTAGCAAATAAAAAGTTTACCCAAGAAAACGATCTAGGAAATTAAAACCTGTTTTTAAAGAAATTATCAATATAAGTTTTAAGATATAAGGAAAACATTTATCTACCATTCAATTCAAAATGTTTGTTTCTGTTTCAAGAACTTTTTGTAGTTTCTTGAACAACAAAAAAAACTTTCCTTGAGAAATGTTCTTATGTTATCGTATTTTCTTCAGTTATTTTCTATTTTTCAATAGGTATTGGCATCACTGCTGTTTAGCTTCCCCACTTTTTGAGATTATTTTTAATTTGAATTACTTTTTATTTTCATATCTATTCCATCGACACTCGACCGATCATCGATCATCATGAACAACCGCTGCCACATCTCCTGGACCAAAAATTAAACCTAAATTGCCTCGAACTGTGAATAAATGTGTAAAATATTGAATTATACTACTTACGCCCCAACGCACATGTGTCACCTGCCCCGCCTCGATATCGAATATCGTACTCGTAACGCTCCTCGTCGTACGCTCGCATTTATATTGGTTCCTGAACTATCAACTTCAACAACACCAAAACCACCACAAAAACAACATCACGCTCTATAAAAAATCGAAATAAAACAATGAAACACTGACGAACGAACATCCGCAGAGCGGTAAGAGCCTGGAGAATGTCCTGGCTGTCAAATTGAAGGCCATCAAGGCCCAGAAGCTGCCGACGCTGAAGCGCGGCGATGTCTCCAGGTATTTCCCATCGTCAGGTAAGGCAATCCCAATCCGTTTGGTTACCCATATTGCAAGTATAGAGCAACTACTACTACTCGTTCTACCGCTACTGTACTGTATGTCATCCGAAATGTGTGAACGTATGACCGTTGAGCGTATGCAGCACCACCACACCACCCACCACCACCACCGAGCTGATGTTATCCGAGTTCTTCTAGTGGCACCCAGCATGATAGATCATTTCAGTCCATTTTCCGTTCAGTCTTCTGATTTTGCGCATCTCTTTGTTTTTCCGTAAGATTCCGATGCATTTGTTTGTCAAACTTGTTTCTCTGCATGCGCCGCCTATAACAATTGAGCCGAAATCAGTATTCGTAATCAATATCACACTTAATGTGGCCACTGAGGCATCACTAATCAATTGCACTCTTTCGCAGATGAGCGCATCATCGAGTACGACATCGACAAGGTGGTTTTCGAGGCGCGTTCGCCCTTCCAGAAGATTCAAATCATGCACTCGAAGACGCTGGGCAACATGCTGCTGCTGGACGAACTGCAAAGTAAGTCAAGATATACGCATATATGAACATTACAAGTACTATACAGTTTACACATAATATTCGCGAACGGTGTCAGGGTCAGCAATCGATTGACGATGGTGCCATAGGGTCACTTATAGTGCATAAGGTCACGTATATATGCCAGAAAACAATGTTTAACATTTTAAAGCAGCAAATTGAAAGAACAACATTCTACATATTCATTTTTGTCTTTATTTGTATTTAATTTGTTGACAACCTTAAATGTAAATTTTAAAATAATATAATAGCTTTAACATGGCCGTTTTCATAAATATGCAAGCAAACAACATATTATTTACTACCTTACTGCCAAAACATTTGTGAGATTTTATATTTGAAGAGCTTAAGGGGGCTTTTGGCTAAATATAAAATATATTTTAAATTTACAAGTTAATTTGCCGTAAAAGCTAATATAGATTTTCTGAAGTACTGATTTTAATGCTTTTAAATGGTCGTCCCCCTCCAGACATTGCTGAATCCGATTTGATCTACACGGAGACCCTAATGTGTCGCGGCGTCGAGAACTACGAGGGCAAGGAGATCTGCATCCTGGGCGGCGGCGATGGAGCTTTGCTGTACGAGTTGCTAAAGGAGAATCCAAAGCATGTGGTGATGCTGGAGATTGATGAGCTTGTCATGCAGACGTGCAACAAGTACCTCAGCGTGATCTGTGGCGATGTGTTGGAGAAGCGCAAGACCGAGCAGTATGAGATCATTGTGGGCGACTGTGTGGAGTACTTGAAGAAATTCATTGCCCAGGGCCGCAAGTTCGACTACGTGTTCGGGGATCTCACGGATATTCCCATAACCGATGCTCCGGAGGGCGAGACCTGGGACTTTATCCGCACGATCTTCGAGCACTCGTTCAATGTGCTGAAGGCAGATGGCAAGTATTTGACTCACGGCAATGGTTCCACCTGCAAGGTGCAGCTGCGTCTGTTCGAGGAGCAGTTGGAGCTGCTGCGTCCCAAGGTGAAGTTCACCACCACCAAGGCGTTTGTGCCGTCGTTCATGGAAGAGTGGCTCTTCTACCAAGTGACCTTCGCCTGACAAGCTCAGGGGGATTGTTCAGCAGCAGCAGCAGCAGCAGCATCAGCAGTAGCTACTTTAAGCGCACCAACAACCGCCAATCACACACCAGCATCACACAGAAGGAGTCAGAGTCCGGAGATGCTCCAGTTGCATTCCTACACAGTCACTCTCCATGGAGCAGCAACAGGAGTTCGGGAGCAGGAGCAGGAGCAGGATGGGGACAAGGACAAGGATAAGGATAGGGGAAATGTGGGGCTATTGAAACCGCGACCAAGGCGTCGCAAGAAGCGTGTGCACTACCACCACACACTGGTTTCTTAGTCCATCGTACGGATAAGCACAAGCTGATCGACCATCATCGAAACCATCGCAACAAGACCCAAACAAAAGAAAACACGCACTTCCAATGGCTGTTACTTACAATTGAAAACCAAACCGAAACCAAATACTGAACCCAATTCGTTTACGCTTAAGTTAGGCTTTAGTTCCGTTTCTCGTCCATTGATTTCAATGCTAAAATTAAGTCAAAAGTACAACCTTTAAGCAAGGACAGGCTAAATAACTTATGTATTCGTGTTTATTTGAATTACGCCTAAGCATAGAATGTTGGACAACTAAACTATTTGTAATATTTCGTATAACGTGTAAATCTATATATGTAGATCATAATATGTTCAGTTATCCATTAACGAGCAAATTGTGGCGGGAAAGGCCTGGTCGAGAATGTGTGCATGAGGGTGTGCGGAAGCGTAGCAGAAACACCAACTTTTAATGCTGTAATAACGATTAATACCAAACATTTTAAACGATACAAATTACAAAGTAAATATATAGTCGTACGCAGAAATTTAAGACGCTGTTTTACTTGGCTGGTTTTTGAGTTAAAAACTTTGGATTGGAAGGGATGATAAAATATATTTTAAGTAACAGAACAGATGTTTAAATAAAATGAGTTTTGCAAGCAAATTTACTTTAATTTCAAAAATTAGTTAAGTTTATGCTAAGGTGATACATATTTATACGCTGATCTATTTATCGATCCAAGTTAAGTGGGATAAAGTTAAGTTGTTAAATTACATTTTTTGTAACGTTCCTTTTATTTAGCGTCTCATTTTTAGTTTATCCTTTTTAGAAAAATGTATATTGTTAAAAATGGTTTTTGAAACATATGTTATAAATCATATAACTCATATGCTGTTGCTGTAGCTAGTCGTTATTTGACATGGCTTACGTGTCGTATTATTTATTTTGAGATATTCCTTTAAAAAAGTAAGTATGTATATGTAAATTTTATGTTTTTAAATGATTGTTTAATAACAATACGTTACAAAGAACCACCCTATCTTCTTCAAACAAAAGTGTTGTAAAATAGCGCGCTACAAGAGGTACTAAATATGACCGCGCGGCGAGCACTTGGACGTTAGGTTTCACTTGTTACGTTCGTTTCACTTTTCACCTGGAGCGAACCACCGGAGACCATGGAGCGGAAACTGCACAGTGGGATGCACCACGCCACCCTGCGCCTGCTGCAGGAATCGGGATGCGAGATAGCCCCTCACAACCTGATGTATCCGGTGTTCATCGTGGGCAACGACGACGATGTTCAGCCGATTGCCAGCATGCCGGGAATCTCGAGATTCGGATTGAACCGCCTGAGGGAGCACCTGCAGCCGCTGGTGGCCAAGGGCTTGTCCTCGGTGTTGCTCTTTGGCGTCGTGGATCCCGAACTGAAGGACGAGCAGGCCTCCAATGCGGACTCGGCCAAGAACCCGGTGGTTCTGGCTCTGCCCAAGCTGCGGGAATGGTTCCCGGATCTCCTCATCGCCTGCGATGTGTGCATCTGTCCGTACTCCTCGCACGGCCACTGTGGCCTCCTGGGTGAGACGGGTCTGGAGAACGGGCCCAGCATCAAGAGGATCGCGGAGATTGCCGTGGCCTATGCCCGGGCTGGTGCCCACATAGTGGCTCCCTCGGACATGATGGACAACCGGGTGAGGGCCATCAAGCAGGCCCTGATCGATGCCCAGATGAACAGTGTCTCGCTGCTGGCCTACTCCGCCAAGTTCACGTCCAACTTCTACGGACCCTTCCGGGAGGCGGCCCAATCCGCACCGAAGTTCGGGGACCGCCGGTGCTACCAGCTGCCCAGTGGCTCCAGGAGCCTGGCCATGAGAGCCATCCAGCGGGACGTGGCCGAGGGAGCCGACATGCTGATGGTCAAGCCGGGCATGCCCTATCTGGACATCCTGCGATCCACCAAGGACTCCTATCCCTACCACACGCTGTACGTCTACCAGGTGTCCGGGGAGTACGCTATGCTGTACCATGCCGCCAAGGCCGGAGCCTTTGACCTCCAGGAGGCCGTGCTGGAGGCCATGAAGGGATTCCGACGGGCGGGAGCCGATTGCATCATCACCTACTTCACGCCCTTCCTGCTGGACATTATCGGAAGGGTCAAGTAATCAACACTACCTCAACGGCGAAAACTTCTATGTCTCAACACCATTTTCATTTAGATTAGAGTGGACTTCTTGAAGCTATAGCTCAACAACGATAACTTTTTAACAAAAGTAATAGTGCAATGTTTTAAAATATAGTTTAGGGTAGCTGTTAAATAATTAATGGGGCACAACTTAATTAATGGATTTCTATAATTTCGAAATACTTTAAGGCTTTTACTTAGATATGAGCGATAAATCCTTTAGTAGTTTTGTAATCATTACTTTTATATTACCTTCAATTTTACACGCCACAGAGGTCCACTCTTATCTTCAATCACCATTACTAGTGCTTTTAGTTAGAGTGCCTCGCTCCATGTTGCGAAAATACACACACAAACTAGAATGTACATTTTAATGGTCTTATCAATCAGCCGAATTTGGAATTCTAATGGGCAACGGGTACATGCCGAATTTCAATTGCATGGCGAAATTCAAGCGGTCGAACCGGTCGATCCAGAAAACAAACTTGAACAAAAGCTATTCGATTTGTGATGGCAATTAACACTTTAATGTGGACTCTGCGATTGCATTTACAAATGGGGGCTACGGTGAGCTCTGAACACTGCCTGGAGCTTACTTGCTAAATTGGTACGAGTTCAAGTCTTACAAAAGGATAAAAATCACAAAATCAAATGCATTAAGTAGATAAACTATGTAGGTTTTTGTTTCTGATTAAAATTTGGCGGAAAAGGATTTGGTAAATATAATTATTAATACAAATTTATCTAAGGAAAGAATTTAAATAGTTTTTCTTCTTAATTTGACAGTAATCTGTTTACATTTATAAATCCCAGATTTTGAGAACAATCAAATTTGCGGGAAAACTTACATTCTGCAATTCATGCAACTTAATACAATTGTTTTCATGTAAATATATATAGAAACTTGCATTCTTGGATATATTATAGGAATGGAAAAAGAAACCAAGCTGTATCAGATTTCTTCAACTCCAGTTCCGCCAAAATGAATTTAAGATTGAAAATAAAAACATAAGCACAGGTCTTTTGAGAAATCAAAACTAACTAAGATTAAAATTTAAACTAAAAACAAATTAAGGAAACTATAGCTACACATAAAATAATGGGGTAAAAAATACTGAGTGCATTAAGGATAAATTGATTGGAACATAGCGGATCCCCAGCTTCAGGGACTCTCGCTGCTGTGGATGCGGCTGTGCTCCAGAATGTCGGTGTTCTGCATGGGCTCCAGATCAGTTTCCGAGATGATCTCCGCCAGCCACTGCTCGATCTGCACGGGATGGAATGAGTCCTCGTCGCCGCTGTTCGCCTCCAGGATGATCTTGAGGTTCTCGAAGTTCTTGAGGATGAGCCGCTTGCCCGGCTGCAGTTGTGGTCCCGAATCGCTCTTTGTGAGCGATGTGGTGGTCGAAACGGGTTCCTGCTTGGCAGTCGACGACTGCCTGGGATTGGAGTTGGCATCGCAGCTGGAATCGGCAGCGGCAGCTTGAACCGGCTCCGTCATTTGGTGGTACGTCCGGCGCGGCTTCTCCACCATGCTCTTCTTGATCTCGTTGAGGAGGCGATTGTAGAAGTCGCAGGTGACGTCGTGGATCTCGGTCTCCTCGTAGCGTTGCCCCTGGTGTCCTGGTGTGGGCGTGGAATCGGAGCTGGGTTCGCGCTCAATCCTCTCCTGCTTTTTGTTGGCCTTTTGCTTTTTCGACTGCGAGCGGGAGCTGGCATTGCTGGAGTAATTGGAACTAGAGGCGGTGGTTGTAGGCGTGGAGTTCGAGGGTTCGGTGGCACTGGAATCGGCGGATTTGGCCAAAGGAATCTCCGCACTGACCGCCTCCTCGCTGGCGCAATTGATGGTCAGGCTGGCAATGTTGCGCAGGTTGATGGTGCCATTGCAATTGTTTATAGTGATCTTTGGCTTAAAACGTTGCTTGCGGCTCTTGGTTTTCGGTGGTTCCTGAACGCTGCTCTTCGACTTAATCGAGGTTTCGCGACCCAAACTGGAAACGGCTTCGGCTATCGAGGACTCCAGCTCGTCATCCAGCTCCTCCAGGTTCAAGGGCGGCACATAGGTTTCCCTTTTGATCTTTGCCTTCTTGATCAGGTCCTTGGCTTCCTGCAGTGTGATGTTGATGATGGAGCGCTTGGCATTGTCCTCCATCAGCGTTCTGTTGCGCGAGAAGTCCACCACAATGGCCTCTGGCGGGGCACCATCCTCGTCCAGGTCTAGATACGACACATTCCCGTCCTGCAGGCACTTGTACATGGTCTCGTGGTCGTCCAGCGGCTCTATGTAGTCCTCGTTCCTCAGGCCCGTGGTGCGATAGTCCTGCAGCGCCAGCTGCATGTCACTGTTGTCCAGCAGGAAGTGTCCATAGCTCCGGATGGCGGTCAGTAGCTGCTCCTCGGCATCTTCGCCCTCGCCCGGGATGAAACGGACGCCACTGTGCTCCCTCTTGGCATCGGAGTTATCCACTGCGTTGGTAGACTTCTTCAGCAGCTGCTGCTGCTGTCGAGTGTTCGCTATGACTTCCAGCTGTCGCAGGAGCAGCTTTTCCCTCATATGCAATGCCGCACGGATTTCATTGAACTTCTTTTGCACGGTGCCTTTGACCTGGAAAAAAAAACAAGGCGTGTTTTATGAAGAGCACAAAGGATCCTAGTTATTAGGCCATCAAAGGGTTGAAACCTTTCCAAGTCGTTTACTCACCTCATCCAAATTTTTGTCCATTTCGTGCGAGCCAATGAATCACTTTCTCTTTCTATATTTAAAGCATTTTTTCCTGAATTCCTGTGTATCAATTTTTTTGTTTGATCGATCAGCTGCAATTGTAAAGTGCCCGCAACTTTCATCCCTTAAAATACCAAAAACGCTTTCAAAAGTACCCACTTGCAAATGGTCATACTTTAAATTTGGCGGGAAAGTATTTCTGCACTTAAATTAAATTGACGGTAAACTTAAGTCGATGGAGTTGTTTTTCCTTTTAAAACATTTAAAATACAAGCAAACTAAATACAGTATAGGTTGGGGAAAAAATGAAGATTTATTCCTAAGATGTTAGAATTGTAATGGTCCAAAATTGGTTTCGTTAGCTAAGACACAAACCACTCAGATCTTGCCACCATTTTTGATGCGGTTAACAGGGAGCACAGTTCGGAATTAGCGGTTAATAAATAGTATGCCCTCATGTCAGTTATGGATACAAACTACTTACATTACAGTTTGTTTTCTTTTTAAATTTGCGTCAATTTTCTGGTAGAAAATCAATGCTGTGTGGGCAGCGCTGCGGTCATTCGGTTTCAAATTCAAACTCAAATTTCAAATTTGCTCTCTGAGATTGAGAGAACGCGGAAGAAATCTCTCTTTCTGTTAGTTTGACGTTTAGCTTACATTGTTCTGTTAGTTCACTAACATTTCACTGCAAAACACAAACCCACCAGAAGCACGAAAATTCACCTCGACAGCCAACATGTTGACCGTGGCAAACAACATGTTGTCCAGCGCCGTGATGCTTAGAGGTGGGAAAACATTCATGTTGGCATACACCTCTAGTGGTGAATTTACGTGCTTTTTGGCGGGGTTTGTGTTTTGCAGTGAAATGTTAGCTGATCGTCGAACTAAAAGCGAAATGGTAGCTAAACCTTAAACTAACTGCGAAATGTAAGAGACACGTTGAACTTACAGAAGGAGAGTGAAATGGATGGATAAACATCGATATTCTCCGTCAAACATCGATATAACCGAATTTTGGAAACATCGATGCCATCCGTGTTGGCATCTGTTTCTCCACCTCTATCATTGTTTCGTCGTTTGTTTTCATTTCATTTTTAAAAAGGAGGCGCGCGTTTCAACAAGGCTATTGCGCACGATGTTCCGTTTGCCCGTTTACCGTTCAAAAACATAAAGACGAAAAACATTGGTAAATTCCATTCGGATTCTATAAAAACAAAAAAGAAATGTGAGAAAAAAAAATCCGATAAATCGCCGGAAAAAATAAGACAAGATTTTAATTTTTTAATTTTAATTTAATTTATAACTATTGATAAATACAAAATACCTGATAAAAAAGGGATTTAAAAAGAACAAAAAAATTACAGTGAGAACCGTGTAAAAGCAATAGCAAAAACAAAACAAATCGAAAATCACCGCTTCCACGTACTCATCAGCTGTCTTTGTCTTTTAATCTGCCGTCTCCTTTCCACGCGTCGCGGCGCCCTCAAGTGTTTTGGTTTTGTAATTGCTTTTGCTTCGCGAAACTGTGCTGATTTAAATGTTTTAAATGTTTTTCCCTAAACTGCATTTGAAACATAACAATCGTCGCGTGGCTTTTGCAAAAGAAGAAGAAGAAAAAACAGCCAGTGCTTAAATAACAATAGTCATCGCCTATTGTTGTTGCCTCAACTAATTTGAGTGTGTGTGTGTGTGTGTGTGTGTGTGTGTGTGTGTGTGTGACGCGTTTGTGTTTCCCTTTTGTTTTTGCCGTTCTGTGCTCTCAGACAATAAAAAGAAATATTCAGAGAATTTTGAGTTATTTTCTCATTCGAAATAGAGAGACACGGAAAAAGAAGCAACAAACAAACACACAAAAAAATAAAAAAGGGAAACACACATGCAAAGCAACAAAAGAAAAGGCAAATAAAAGAGAGCGAGAGAGCACGAACTGTGTCAGTGACGCCAAAAAACACTTTAAAATATCAATAATTGCCTACTAGTGTTTTATGTTCGGTTTGCCGACGGTTAAAATTTAATTTGTGCAACCATATTTAATTGGTTTTAAAACATTGATTGCATTTTATTTGCCTTTACTGTTTTGCGTTTGCGGTTGCGAGACTGTCATTGCAAATTGACTTTGCGTCGGCGGGTCGTGACTGGATTCCATTGAATATCTTACAAACATATGTTTGTACGTTTGTACATCCCATGTGCTTGGGCTGATTTCCTTAAATATGCTTTATAAGAATACAGTTATACGTTGCTTTTCGCTTTCTTGACTAGCTTTTTGTTTTTACTTCTAGCTTTCCGGTTTTTCTCTCTTTTCATTCCTCTTTTTCTTTTTTTTTTTGATTCCATCTTGTTATCATCCGAAAACCAGTTTTGTTTTATTTTTTTTCTTTTACCTGAGCTCTGACTTTTAAATTCGGAATTACCTCATTTTACACCTCAAGCTCTCGGTGCTTTTCATTTAGAAGCTGCGTCTAACCCATTAAATAAAATCATTTTTACTCCGTACTTGTAGGTCGTTGAAATGTTATTACACTTTTGGGGAGTTCACACGTTTAGGTTGTTACCCCAAAATATATTAAATTCGGAATTCAGAACGAGAAGAATCGCTCGTAAACATTTATCGGAAAGGGAAAAAATAAGGCAGACATCCGGATAGCTTATACACCTTTAAAACAAACACATACAACATGTGAAAAAATATTAAGAATTCCAGTGGTAAACATTTCAGTGCACTTTTTACATTTGTACCTGCTGCGCCTGAAAAATATTCGCAAAGAAACATGCGAAAATAAAACCACAAAAACGCTGATATTATTTACAAAAATTAAAAATCCAACATTCGTATATTTTGTAGCCTGTTTACTCTACGAACTCTTATAGTATTTTATTAAATTTTAATTATAATTTTTCCAACTCCTCTGAAAAGTGCTATATAAATTTGTTCATTTTATTTTATAACATTAAAAACAGCACAGTTATAATCCCAATATAGCTATAAAATAAACACCACAAAAAAGTGAAACCATTGATCAGTGAATGCTATTTTAAAAACTATTCAAATCTATAGTTCTTTTAACCGAAAATCAATTAAACTATATTTTCCTTGAAATTAACGCGTGTAATCGAAAAAAGTACGAGTATTTAATCCACATCAAAGGCGAATGTCGAAAAGTGTTTCGAGGTCAATGCGTCTGCTGCTGGCAACTCATCGTTTAAATTAAATACACAATCTGCAGCGAGGTGAGTTTTATTCGGTTATATTTGCTATGGTCTTGTAACATTCCCCTGACCCTGGCCCCACTATTTGGAGTATGTATTTCGAAATGCCACCCACTTGTATTTGTCCCATTGAGAGCTATTCGTAGATGAGTTAGTAACTCCCTATCTCTTTCTGTCTCCGTGTGTGAATTTATTTACTCGCGATATTGTCGATAATTTGCGATGAGTAATTTCAGTACAAGTAGGCTATGTACATAAGTAGTAACTTGAATGGTGCTGCTAAACATTTTACAGACATCAGTCATATTATCGTTGACAGATATATTATATTTGCTTTATTTTTGTATAATTTACCTGTCAGTCTTTTTTACATGTGAAACTTTTATTTGCTTAGTGGGTAAAAGTTATGATTGTTTATGAATCGGTTGCTAGTAATCTCGACTTGTATTTCACCATGTTGTTAGTCAATCTTAATTTATGCTTTAATTCTTATAAAATTAACTTTAAAAATGAGACTGGGTGGTTTTATAATACCACGCCAATTTTAATGACTCAAACAAATTTCTTGTTAAACAATGGAGAGTAAAAAAACCATATAATATGTTGTCAACATTTGTTATCCTCTTAATAGTTAAGCCAATTTCATAAATAATGAGCTGAACTATCACCGAAATCTTTATGTCCCAAATGTGCTACAAAAATTGCCACTTTAAATTGATTTACGCTTATTGTAGGTCATTGTTGCTATCAGTTAATTAATGCTTATTAACTGCACTTAACACGACATGGGAGAGAGCATAGGCATTCCTTTTGTTCGCCGATTTTAATAAGTTAATCTCACCACGCGTTATAGAGTTCCCGTCGTTGATGTCTTTACGAGCAATGCCAATTGCTGAAATAAATTGAGTGGCAATTATTAAATTTACTGTAATTGCAAATTACAATGCAATTAGTCAAAGCCTTGAATAATCGGTTGAAATCGAAACCGCTTTAACAACTGGAAATGTAATTGTCTGTCTATTTATCTATCCGTCTACTTGGATGCTGGTCCATCGTAGGAGAAGCGTCAAACCAATCCAAACCAAACCGCATTCGACAATTGCAGAGTTCTCCGTCCCGTCCGTTCGAAATAAATTCATTACTCGGCTTTAATTAGTTTCAATTTGCACACGCCATCGAGATATCGACGGGGTCAGAGTAGTAGAATTTCGACCAATTGTTTGCAGTTTCAGTTTTCTGTTTCTGTGTTTTTGCGAAATTATTTTTCAGTTTGTGCAATCAAATCCGATGAACAATGTGCAATATTTTGGATCAAACAGTTCTAGCAATTCTGGATGGCTGGCACGAAAATAAATTAGAAATATGCATATCCAGTTTAATTGTAAATAACTACTAGGACACAAGTAAAACAAAACTAAAATGTCCGTATTTATTCGCATTTAATTGAAATCTAGATGTTGTGTGCATAGAAATATTTTGCAATAACTTTGGTCATTGTGCACTCTTATATTTAATCCGTAGTGCAAAAAGGCTTTCCAAATGTTTGCCAATAGCAGATTTTTGACTTGTGAATTTTTATTACTGCCTGACCCCTTGACACTCCAATTTTCCCCAGAGAGTTGAAATTTGCATAACAAAGCCGCTTAGGCCCGAAGTGCTGGCGGCATATTTTTGTATTCATGATTGATGGGCTGCGGCTTCCCATATATGCATAGATATGGCGTATATAGGGCATTTCGATTCCGGAATGGCCACAAGTGCTGTACTTTTATCTCGCTTGCAATTAAACTTAATCACTTGTTCACAATTAGCATGGCAGCTGCGATAATTTCGTGTTCGTGTGTTTATGGCCATTAGGCGGACATAAAAATCCTGTTACCCCCGAAATGAATCCCATTTCAATGCCGGCTGCCCGCAAGCACCAGAACATAAAAATCAAATCAAATTACATTACTAATGCGCCGCGTTGTCCGCGACTAGGCCACATTCATGCTAACCCACAGGCATTTGCATTTATTTGGCCAATTTATTCTAGAAGCTGTGCAACCCCCGAAAGCCCAGATTCGTACATATATCTCTCGGTTCGGACCCGGCCTATACTGGTTTTATTTTTTTTTAACTTTCTGCTGGCTTTCTAGCGTTACCTTCGCGTGCGTGTACAAAGCGCCCCCCCCCCCAAAAAGCAAGCTGGTGACTCATGGAAATGTTCGCCGCGTTGTCCTTTTTCCGAGGACGACGGCTGTCCCGGTCGTTTTGGGTTTTTTACGGCTTGAATCATGCATTTTTTACTATTCCCGACTTTTTATTGGTTGCCCTTTTTTCGAAGCGAATGCGTTTAGGTGGGCGTGGATTTGCCTTTATTAGCGGGTCTCAGGCGGGCGTTTTGTAAACAGCTTGAGCACAGATCATAATGTCATTCAAACGGTTTTACTGCACCAAGGGGACACTTATATGCCACGCATATTATTTGCAGAGTTAGTTATCCTGCTTTTAGGGTAATTGTTTAAGATGCGTTGGGGCAAAGTCCCAGTTAATGCGCTTAAGTTATACTTAGCTTGTTGCTTATTTATTAAATATTTTATAAATCCACAAAACGTAATTTAATTTAATTTTTTAGTAACTTGTCAAGCATTTAATGTCAAACAATGCTTAAAAAGTTAGGTTTCGTGAGAGTGCATCAGACGAATGTAAATTAATTTTAATCTTTTGAATCGCTTTTGGTAGTTAAAACTTTGACTATTTAAACTGCAATTAAATTAACTTCTATTGCCTTGTAATGTAAGGGTCTTTAAAAGGTTCCATTTATTTTTAAAATTTTTGGTACATCAAGTTGAGTATGATGGATTGGTTGTTGAATTGTTTAAATGGTTATAACAAAGTTGGAAACTTTGTTTTTTAAACGTTCTGAGGAAATGATGGATGTACTACTGCCTTTTTTATTTCAACTTTTTCTTGTTATCTTGGTTGGAAAATTGTATGTTTAATTTGATTCTAATTCATCTGAGACCATCATTCGTAATCCGTATCGGGTTTCACAATATGTGACTTAACAAAAGCCCGAATCGAATTAGGCCACTCGATTGATGCTTGCCAATTTAACGAAATATCCATGCTAAAAAAAATAGCAGGAAGTGTATTTTTTGTGCAGCCCATACTAATGCGCCATGATTTATTAAAAAATCGGCCACTCCACCGCACACATGACCGAATACTCAGGCGGATTGATTGGGAGGATAGACAGAGATGGCAACCAGAGACCCACTCGATGGCAGGAGCACTCGACTATTCATCTAGAGCAGACGGCCCGACAAGTAATCTCCTTAAAATGCAATTTGTTTTGTTGCAATCAACGATTTTTGATGATGACGACGACGAGGATTGGTCGAGTCGTCGGTCAGGAGCAAAAGCAGAGCAGGCGATGCAGGAGGACCAGGAGCAGCGGGTCAGGACCTGGTGATGATGACGATGATGATGGTGATCGAATGCGAGTTGGGTAACAATTTGCAGCGTGGCCAAATAAATTGGTTGTTATTTGGCCCGAACTCCGCTCTTCCGACCTTTCGCCTACTTCGCCCCGCTTAAAAATGATGGAGATGAAAACAAAATTCGTAGGATGCTTCTGGTTTTTTACGAGCCCCACACTTGGCCCAAAACGCTTGGCTGCCATCCTGATGCATGGCCCTGGCAATGCGGTCCGAGCGTTGCGACAGCCTTAAACTGGCCAACTGACGGATGGATGGATGGTTGCATGGTTTGAGTACCTGAATGACCGGCCAATGAAATGAATGAATCACAAGCTAGACTTCCCCTTTACCTCCTCGCCCCTTTGCACAAAAATGCAACGCACACAGGCGGGCTTGAAAATACTAAAGCAAACAGTCGTCCACTCGTTTTTTTTCACCAAGCACATTGGTATAGAAGCTTATTTGGCGTGAGTGGTCATTAAAATTTAATCTCAACACGTCATAGGAATGGCGATTATAAAATATACATTATTTTTAGGGGCTTATTAGTTAAGGTTTTCAGGTGATAACACAAATTGGATCTTTCCAATTTGGACGTCTTCGTCATCTGTTTTCTTTTTTATTTATGGGCTCAATTATAGGCTCCTTAACAATAAAATTCTTACACGTCATTAGAATACGAAACAAATACTATTTTCAATGGCTTATTAGTAACTTTTTCCTCATTTAACACATTTTCGAACTTATTTTTTTTCAAATAAGCTTGTTACAAAAATATTCTATTATATTCTTTACTGAAATTCTATTCTATTTAATTCTAAATTAAAAAGATAATGTTGAAAGTAATTAAGAGCTTTGTAAAATGCGCTAAATTTCAAAATCACCAAGAGTTCAAAATAATCTTTACGTAAAAATCGGAATAATTTTATAATGAAAGATAAGAAAATACCTTGAACAGACGTTTGCATGCATATGGCAAAGATTTCCAAAGCAGATTGTGTTTATTAAATTAATAAAGATAGCAGTAAAATGAAAGTATAAAAATATCTTTAAAGTAACTATAGACGAATTTAATTGAAATGTTTACAGAGTCGAACTACGATTGCAAACCTTTGTTTGTCACTCTTTCGAGCAACGTCACACCAGAGTTACCAGCTAAGTTTTACGAGGGTCACTCGGCCAGTTGTTGGCCTAGCGGTGCCTTCCAATCTCCTGCCCTCGGTTGCATAGTTTATTGCGTGTTTTCCAGTAACAGATTTGTTTGCGCTCCCTTTGTTTGTTTGCTCAATCCCCGTATTCTCTGCATTTTTTCCCAGAGCTCCCCTGTCCGCCGTGAACTATTTTATTTGCCTGCACGTATCAGAAGCGTGTTTCAATTTGCACAAAAATTCACATGTCGATTGCTGCTCCATCCATCCGTCTATCTGAGATTGATTTCTAGCACGGGTATTTGTCTGTTCTCTGCCTCTCGGTCTATCATTTTATCTAACCATCGGTGTGCCACCTCTGACTGTTTTTCCATTTGCTTGGTTGGGCTGGCAACACCGCGTATACGCAATGTGAGCTTCCCTCTTGCATATTTCTGCATACGCCACGTGTGCATTACATTTAATACGGTCCAACTTCTGTAACTCGAATTTCCATTTGTCACATAAAATATTCAAGTCATGCGGGAGTTGCTGAAATATTGCAAATCACTTTTGTTGTTTTAAAATTGTTGTTTTCCCTCTTTGCAATTATTCTAACGTTTTTGTAGAATCAAAAGCTACAAAAAATACATTTATCATATAAAATGAATGTTATTACAGCTGTAGGAATTTTAATATATTCGCATTAAATGCTTTAAATTTACTTAACTTATTCCATCTGATATCTAAGCAGCACTCCCTGGTTGACATGCTAAGAATGCACTGGCTAAAATCAAAAATTTTAAGAAGAATTATTGAATTGAAGGAAAAAAGTTGCTGTTATGTAAAAGCCATTCATTAAAATTGTAATATTAAGAGCCTTTGAAGCGTTGCTTTATGTAGGGAAGTTCGTCTGTAGTTGGAATTTGTAAGCATGTTGTTGATCAAACGTTGTGTTGCCAGCTGTCTGCTTGCTAAAGTGACTCGGGTCGTTCAATGGGATGTGCATTTATTTGAAGTCTTCGACAAATGGCAATTGATTAACATGTTTTCTGCTCTCGACACCCGGGCCATCGTCATCTGTCAACCGATGTCCGCCGCGCCCAGGTACGTGCTCCATTCACCGTCAGATGGTCTGATATTGCGAGTGCATAAACACGCTTATCGGCAGTGCTTATAATCACACCCACGATATATTCCGTACCCGCCATTAAACCAAAGACCGTAGACCGTATCAGACATTGCCTGAGATGACCCTCCGCCTCGTCGCCTCATCGCCGCAATGCCACCATTCTCTCTAATCGGGGACTGTGTTTTTTCGTTGTTATTTCAACAATTTGCTGATTAGATTTTCATTTTGTGCGACCCTCTTTCCCATTCAGAGAAAGTTGGTTTTGTTCGCCGAGAGTTTCTTAATTGAAATAATTTAGTGCAATTCCCAGAGTTGTTTTTTTTCTCTTTCTCCTTCTTTTTCGCTTAAAGCTTGCCTATTTTACCTACGGCCTTTGTCTTTTCTTTTTTTTGCATTTCCACCACATTCTTTGGTCGTTTATCTTGTTTACCTTACCGCACCCACAAAGGAAAAGAAACTGGGCGAAAAATACACGCTGTGACGTAGATGTAAGGAAAGCTGCCGCAGTCATCGGTAACTAATCAGTGCCAGAATTAAGTTGACAAAATGCCATGACCAGGCACAAAGCAGAACTGCGATAAACCGCTTTTATGTGCCAGTTAGTCAGTAACCCCCGTCGACTCAGGATGTCAATTCCAAGACCTATTTGCAATATTCCACACTTGGAAAATGTTAATCAATTTGCTGGAGGCAAGAATATTTTGATAAATGAGCAAGAACTTTTCAAGATACTATATACCAAGAAAATACATTAAAATTTATAGTATGCTTAATTTTTTTAACTTTAATAAATTTGTCATGGCTTTGTTTAATAAAATTATTGAGTCAGACTTATCTTAAAAACTGTCTGAAGCTGGAAATTTTTTGTTTCCACTGATAAGGCGTATGCATAAATTAAGTAGCGTGCCTATTAATGTACGCTAATTTGTTTAAGATTACACGCTGAGTGCTCATAAATAATTAATTGACTTTTTAATTGACCACAGATAATAATTTAACAATTTGTACAGGCTTATGCAGTCGTTCTGCAAATAATGACGGAAATTAATAAATTAAAAATATATTCATAAATCTGAATAAATAATTGTTCAGGCAAATGCGTTCAGCTTGCGAATATTTCACAGCTTTTCAAGTGAGGAGTATGCAAATGTCCAGGGACGTTGCATCCTTGTGCTTCTTACTGCTGGGTATACGATAAATCTAATCTAATCTCAGACCATTCACTTGACGCACAGCACTAACGTCGTGGCATATGATTAAATATCTATTAGCTGCCATAAATGGAACGCATGTTTTGCGCAAATTATGCAGCAATTGCCCGACAACCTGAGCCTGAGCATTGAGCCAATGGAATTGGCCGGCTCCTCTCCTGGAATCTAATCATTCATGTGTCAAACGACATGAGCGATTACGTCGACACATGGGCGGGAGAATGGGTTTTGAGCGGAGCCGGTACCATGATAAGCAAGACAAATGTGCTGGGTGACATCTATAAAAGCAATGTGTTTCATAAAGCTGTGTGTGTTTTGGTTCACCAGTCTCTCGACATGCACATCATAAAGCATACGTTTCGAACGAGATATGCTGCTAAGTCAGCACACAACAGCCTGTCCTGCGTATACGCAATATTTTGCCGGCTTATGGATGGAGTCTGAATGCAGCATGCCAAGATATACCATAGGCGGGCACACAAAGAAAAAAGATACCAGGGGAGATTTTTCATAGATCTTTATTTGATTTCTATTGGTTTTTTAAGCTCATTGGCACAGTCACAATGCGACTTAAAAATTAAACCACTTTTCTAAGTAATTAAAATCAAATCGATAATATTGATATACATAATGGTTCTGGCTATTCAAAAGTCATAACAATAATCATAACAAAAAATAAAATACCTATATTGGGACCAAATATTGATGATATTTTTCGCTGTGCAATAGAGAAAGCAAAGCTAGAACTGAGAGCCAAAGCCAAAGATTGGCTGTCGCTGCCATGGTTTATTAAATTTATGTTATGACATTTTCTAATGCATATTTTGCCGGCGCTGTGTGCGTGCTTGAAATATTTTGTGCCCCGTATCGAGCGGGATTTCCCCTGGCTCCGACCACTCCGCTCCTATAATGTCCGGACATACTTGTGTCATAGCCGGCGAAAAGTTGGGGGCAAGGAAAGGAGAGCAAAGGAAAGGAAAGGACGAGGCCGGAACATTACCTGAACTCTGACGTTACTTGAAAGTTGTCCCAACTATTTTTCTAGTGTTGTGATTTTCCCTTGTCACAGCGAAGAGAAGGTGCCACTAGCTGAGCAACTTTTGCGCTATGCCAACCATTTTCTACATTTTTTTTCTTTATTTTTTTTTTTTTTAGTTAGACAACTTGGCCCGACAAACATTTTCATTCCTGGCGAGAGCAGCTGGAATGCAGTTGGCCTGCAGTCCTCGTCGTTGGCCTCTGGTACTGTACTGCCTTCATTTTCTTTCAACGGCACGGCACGGCACCTTTAAGTTCGCCTTCAAGGCTCGTCAAATATTTGCGCCCTCCGATTGAGTCATCGAAAGTCAAACATTTAGCTCTGACTTCGTTTAGCTGCGATTCAGTCCGATTCGTTTCGATTTCAATTTGCCAGGGCGCAAATTGTCCATGGACAGTTGACAGTTGAGTGAGGCGAGGCGTTCGTCAATCTCTCCTTCGCCTTCTCACTTTCCGCCGGCCAGCAGAATTTTCCCTCCGCCGATTTTCCCTGCCTTGCGGAAAGCGCACATTCATAACCACGCACTCTGGCGCGTGGCATTGTGTGTCCGCTGGCCATTATGTGTGCATTTTCTCTAGTCCGCCTTTGTTTGCCCGATGCGTCTTTATGTTTTTATACCTCATTTTACCACAGAAGTAGGGGCATGTTAGACCATCAGAACTATTAGCTTGTTATGGAAAATTGTTTAAGATTTTTGTGATTCGTTGGAACCAGAATATTATTCAAAACTTACATTAAAGCTGAAAACAATTTTAGTATAAATTTCGCATTGATTTATTTATTGGGGTAGTTTTCCTGGTGTTTCGAAAGTACTATTTAGATAAACTTTAAGTTAAATTAAAGTTAAAATCAAAACAAATAAAGGTTTGTCTGTCATATGCCTGAAATATAATTTTTAAGACTTATCTACTCTAGTGCTTATATTTAGTTATACGTTAAATCTAACGTACTTATTATTTTTACAAAGGTAAAAAAAACACTGAAGATTAACTGTTGTTTTGCATTTAATTTGAAATTGATTTTGAATGAAAATATGTTATTGAGTGGAATTATTAAAACTATGTTTTTCTTGCTTAAGTAAAATGTTTTTCGGTTTAAAAAAATATTGAAATGAAAACCTAAATAGAGTATTACTCATGTAATTGTTTTTTTGTAATTCCCTAAAAGTATTTACAAAATTACTAGCGCACTAATCTGCTAAGTTAAAGCATGTCTTAGTCGACATTCCGTTTTCTGTGTTACCTCTTCTCATTTCCTTTTGTTCGCCATCGTTGACCACATTTAGTCGTTGTGTGCCTGTGGCTGAGGATCACATCCTGCCGTCGTTGTTGAGAGTTCATAAGGTACTAGCCCTCGGCCACCAACCCCTCAACCTATGGCGCCCCGCCCACCAATCTTTTTTCCGTCGCCAGTTCCTCCTTCATCTCATCCGCAGGCTGCGGGCCATTGTTCACTAATTTTGTCACGTTTGCAGCTTTTGTTAGCAGTACTTTGCCATCTTTCACTTACTTTTCTATACGTCCCCGCCTGCCATTGGCTTGATGGAGAGTGGAAAGGGGCGGGGAGGCAGTTGACCTTCCCCCAACGCCTTATCCAACCTCGCCCACTCCTACTACCGAAAACTATGCCTTTTGGCTTGTTTGTTTGATTGAATCTTTCTGGGCGATTTCCTTTTGCTGCACTTGCTCTGTGCTGCTTTTCTGAATTGCCCTTTGTTGCTTTCATTTTTTTTTTTTAATTGTTCTTCTGCAGAGAACACAATTATTTACGTTTTAAAAAAAGCTGATGTCTGCATTTCTAAAAAATCCACATTAAAAAAGCAACACGATATTTGAATTTTTTTAACGTCCTTTAGTACTTTTACTTTTAAGTTATATTCCTTAATTCTTTAATCGTTCTTTAAAAATACAAATATTTGTTTAGTAAATAAAGTAAATGAAACAGCCATTGACTGATTTGCGTCTCCATCGGTCCATCAACAGTAATTTGCTTGCCTTAAGTGCGGTGAACGTTTGCTGGAAAGTCCTGCCCACAAATGATATGCAAACACCCGGTGAGCCACATGCCACCTGGTTGCTTTTGTGCAAAAAAAACTTTATCCTTTCGAGGAGGGAGGTCAGCACGTGACTCACCTGCCCCGCTAAGCATGCTGCACATTTTTGTTGGAGGCCTTCTCGTCAGGTTCTTAATTTTTTTTTCCCTAGGATTTCCTCAGCTTTTTGCTGATGCCATGTGCTGGAAAATACATACTTTTAAGCGCATGTTTTGAATATTCGTGGCATATTTCGCTGGAGGTCGGGGCATTCCTGTTCCCGGGGTAAATCTACGCAGCTTATCTACATGCTCCCCCACGATGGCCTGCCATCATCATAGCTATAAGTATTTTTGCACAATTTTCCGCTGCCACACCGCCACTTTCCTTCTTTTTTTCTCAGCTTTTTGGCGCTGTCGTCAGGACTTTACATCTTTTTAATGTTGGAAAGCTTTGCTCACTTCCGTTGCCAGCGGAGCCAGGAAACGGAAGTTTAACTTTTGTTAAAATTTTTAGTGATTCGTGAAGCGCAGACATTTGCCTGGCGACTGGCTTCGGTTTTGGCTTTTTATTGTTATTATTCACTGTCATCACTCTTATCTGTGGCAAGTTTGAGAAAAGTGTCCCAAAGTTTTTAAGTCTAAGAGTGCCGCGTGGTTCGGTAAAAAGTGTGCCAAATAATCTGTATCCTTCATCGAAGTTATACGTATTTATTTCAATTGAAAAACTGGCTGGACTACTCTGTTTTCTAATATACCCAAGTTTTTTGTTACTTGACAAAGCCCTATTTTTGTATTGTTTTAAATCATTAGTTTCAATTTTTTTTAATTAATTTATTTCAAACTATGATTTATTTTATATTATTGTCAAGGCATTAAAGACATTTTGAGTTTATTTTCTTTTACTTTTAACTTATTTGTTAAACAAATGCTTCTAAAAGCCTGGCTGTAAACAAAATTGAATATTAAATTTAATCTTTTGTCTTGGAAATTGTTGCTAAAACATTATTGTTCGCTAATAGTTAAAAAACGTTTCTTCCCTAAACCTTTCCTTATTCCATTCAGCCTTTAAATAAATCTGACATGTCTTTTGTAAGGATTTTATCGCCACTCCGGCTGTAAAACAATATAGCTCCTGTTAAAAGCTCTTTATAAAACTTTATTTCAGAGGGAATCCATAAAATATCTATGTTATTGTGTGGCGAGTACGAGATGCTGGTAGATGTTTCCTGCCCCATTTCCTTCGGTTGAGCCGCCCATCTAAATCCTTTCTTTTTTCCCTTCCCCCGTCGCACAGTTTTTAAGCCCCGGACTTAAGTAGTTTTCAGCACATTTTGAAATCATCTCTCCTTTGCTAGCTGCCACTGATTTGGCCGGCACTGACCTGCTTATAACTTTGCAACGTGGCAACGAGGCAACGCCCGATTTCCCATAGAATTTCCACACGGCAAGGCAAAGTTCCTGTTCCCGGCAAAAGTTGCAAAAGTCGGCAAACAGCCAAACTAACAAACCGGTGAAGGCAGAGGGCTCGTTATTATTATTATATCTGCCTTGTTCGATGCGTGTGCAATCCTCCTCCGATCCGAACTGAACTCAAACCCTTCGGAAAACGGGGGAGCGGAACCTTTTAACTCTTAAACAAAAGTAGCTGCAGATTTGGCGTGAACTCCTGATGATTGCGTGCAGCCCGGTCATGGCTTTTAGCGTTGCATGTTGCAGCAGGAGTCACGCCCTCTCACACGGATACAGCCATCTGCGCCCCCCACTCTCTCTCTCACACACACACACACATGGCTATCGGAAATGCATTTTCAGTGGCCGTCAAGAAAGCAAGAGAAAGCCATTCCACTTTATTTTACGAGCATTTATTGCGCACCCACGACGTAACCGTTTTATTCCCTCTAGCCGTTTCAATTTTCGCGGAGTTAAGTGTAATCACAGCGGATGTGGGTCTGCAGGCCCTAATGGGGATAGTTTTGTTCCAGCCGAATTTCAACAAAATGTTGAATCTAACTGACAAGTAAATCTCTTTCGGTCTTCTGGCATTCAATGGGTTCTGTAATGGGATTTGAATTGGTGCGTGTATTTTTGTTTACATTTTTATTTCCGAATTCCAATATACACTTGCTTATCAGCAGTCTAACAATGTTTTGTGTCATGCTTAAAAAATCGTTTGTTCAAAAACATAAAAGTTATTCCAAAGTATAAATTTAGATTTGATTTTCGTTTTTGATCAGTCAACATGAAATTAAATTTTTCGAAAACACATTTTTTTTTATCAAAAAGATATTAATTTTTCGACCTGCAAATTTTTTACAGGGTCTGTTGTCACTCGAAAAAAAAGAGGGCGAACTTTTCTTTGACTGGAAAATTGTCGCTTGTGAGTAGTTTTCAGTTAGATAAACTCTAAACTCTGACATAGAGAAAGTAAATGTTTCCGTAACATTATTTCAACACAAGGACAAAACTTATAAGGTCAACTATTTTAAATTTAAATCTGATGATAGCTTTAGTTTAAATATAAAATTCTTCCACAAAATATGTACTAAAAAAAAATATTACAACATATTAACTTATAAATTAACAATTGTCCAAACTGTTTGAAATTTCCACATCTTTTATTAAATTGTATTTACCATTTCAGCCAATTAATGTTACAATTTTTGGCTGACCCACAGCCACTTAAAATCACTTGACTTTATGCTTATTTTCGAATGTTTTTTGTGGAAAAAACAACGAACCAGCTTTAGCCATCAAAATCTTATGCCCCTGGCGATGACATCACGACATCGCTACGCAGAAAAGCATTATGGCAAATTGTTTTAAGCTGTGCGAAAATGCCATCAAAATCAGTTGACTATGCAAAGCAGAAGGGGATGAAAGGGGCGTGGCGTGGCAAGGGGTGGAAAGGAGCGAGGTGGGGAAGGAAATCAAGGGAAAGAGCAGGACATTTGTTGCCATGGCTGAGGCCATTGCATTTTATGGCATGTGCTGCATGTCAGCCATTGTTGTGGTCGTTTGGAAAAGGCAAGCGATTTCTTCTGCTCCAGCTTTTCCTTTGGCAGTAACTTAGCCGAGTCTCGAAGGAGCCACAGCCAGTGGTCAGCCACCAGTCTGCTGGTTCTCCTCCGTTTTGGTCTCTGGTCACCCACAAAAGCAACAGCTTAGGTCTGCCAGATGCCACCCATCTCCGTCTGCTGCTGAATGCTCTCTGTTTGGCTCCCTGGGATTTGTAAACATATGCGGGGGTGTCCCCGAGGAAGCAGTTTGGATGTGCAACAAAACTAATTTGATTGTCATGCAGCTGGACATAAAAGGAAAGGATAAGGCATAACTGGGCAGCGCCGAGCATGACAAATGGCGCATTTTTATGCTTTACGTACTCTGGATGGGCAGTCATAATTTTCAGCCGCTCAGAAAATGTTTGCTTGAAAGATGGATTAATCAATAAACGGGATCTAGTGCCTAGCAATAAACAAATAACCACATGTTTTTAGTTGCCAAATTGTGTATACAAAATAATTAATCTTGGAATTGGTAGGGACGAAATCGTTAAATAATCACATTAAAAATTAAAATCAGTTTTTTGTGAAATCTTTAAAAATGTTAAGTAATATAATAGTTTATACCACGACATACACAACTATATAAAGCTTTAATATAAAATGCCATTTTTTGCCTGACACACACACACAGCATTATAAAATGTTTAAGTTTTATTTCATAATCTTAGCAAGATTATACATTTTTAAAATAATTTTATGCTGATTAGGGCGAGTTCGTTTCAAATATTTATTCAGTTTCGTGAGTCGGTTCTCTGTCACTGTGCGCTGTAGAGCAAAAGCGGAAATTATAACCTCATTTGTTATTGAAATTTCGCTTTCCTCAAATGCTTCATATCTAATTTCCGTTATCAGCCCGCTAGACCTGTCCCTCTTTACTCCTTTTCTCACCTGTCGTCATGTAAATATAAGTGACGCTGCCGCCTGAGTTTCAATTTAAATTGCACAAATTCTGCGCATCAACTTGAGAGCCGTTGGCTGAGGCCCCTCGAGATTCCGCCTCTGGGGTTTTGTGGGCCCGCACTTGTTCACGCGATCTGCTTTTTATTTTCGTATTGTTTGTGGGCCTCGCAGCAACACCCATTGAACTTCCCACGCCGCAACACCTCCCACAACCCACAGGCCACAGCCCACCATCTCCCAACACCACCCACCTGCGTGAGAAATCGCGCGGCTGCTGACACTTTTCTTTTCCCTTTGCACCCTTTACCTTCGTTTACCTTCGCCGTATGCATAATTTAATGCAAATAATGCACTTGTTTCGTTTCATTTCACTTCACATGTTGCCTTAAACGCTCGCTCTCTGGAGATGAAGATGCGGACGGAATGACAGCGCGAGCCAAGTGCACAACTTCATTTCACATTAATGCAGTCGCTTTAACTGAATTTGTCGGAGTCACTGTGGCAGGCTGTCCGTAAATTTATGCAAAAGAAAACATTTTCAACTGTGGAACCAGGCTTGCAAATAAACAAATATGGCACGCACAAACACCTTAAATAAATACCTGATTTTACCTTAAAGGCAATTAAATACCTGTTATTATGCTTTTCTTGACACGTGTTTGATTTAGTTGATGAAGATGCGCACACCAATATTTGCTGTTATATTTAAGTGTCCTTTAATAAAGAAAATGTGGGTATTTAATTGACCGCAATATTTGTTATTAAGTTGTGTATCAATAGGCAGAAATTGGATATGATACAACAACTTTTAGCTATCTTTTCCAAATATTTTTGGGCAAACGAAAAATTTTTTGACCAGAGTTTTAGTAAATTATAAATAAAAAAAACACATTTAATAATAGTTAATAAAGTCCATCAAGACAAATTTCCGTGCTAAAAATAAAGGCAAAGCGTTAAACTGTGATGCAGGAAATATGAATTACTTTATGACTAACCCAAACGTTTTTCAGGTTAGTCATAAAATAGTTTTATGTTCCTAATGAACTCTACTCATAAAAAGGAATCCTTTTATTTTTATTTTAAGAACCAAGTGAAAATACAACCGGGAATTTAAAGTTCAACTAACTGCGGATACGGTTTGGGCGCTCCGGTTGCTGTTTTCATATAATTTTATGCATGCACTCGCGTTTATTTAGCATATTTCGCGTTGGCCTTGCATTTCAGCTGGGTGGTGAAGGAAAGGCGACGCCGTAAACTTAATTTCCGCCTGCCGTCGTCATTTGGCTGCTCCGTTTTTAATTCCTTTTGGTTGCCCCTGCACTTTTCCGCTTTTCTCGGTGTTGCTGTTTTTTGTTGTTTTGTTGTTCTGTTTGCTGCTGCCACTGCCATAGTCTTAACAACTTGTAGCTCTTGCGCCTCACCATCGCCATCGCATTTTCCGCACGCGGCAACGCGTCTCATTTCAATTTAATTTCCCTCTCGAAACGCGCTCACGTAGCTGGCGTCTCTGGCATTTGCTGCCATTTGTGGTTACACTTTCAACTGCGGCGCCGCCCAGCGTAGCAATTTTCATCATCATCAGTCGCTCCTGTTGTTGTGTTGCGCTTTTTGACTGTAAGTGGTATATGGGGTGGGGTGGAGTGGTTTTTGGCTTTTAAACGAGGGAAATTACTTTTCCTAGCCCGAGCTAATTGTTAGAAGTAGAATTCAACTCTTCAAGGCTCCGGAAATTAGGTTGCGAATCTCCCAAGTGCCTCTCATTCGAAAAGGTGACGAGTGTCTTGCTGTTGTTTACTCCTGGCTCGAGTATTTTGTTGTGCATAATTATAAATCGGCGACGTCCATTGTCTGGCGGTGTGGCGGCACACGCGGCGTACGCGTAATATGCCCAGTTTATCAGAGCATTCTTATAATTGGCTTTGGCATTCGGTGGCATCAACAGCGCCATCATCAACATTATCATCATCACTCATACGCCAGGTGGGCCGGCAATTAAAATCGTTTGAACAAAGTGAACAAGGCTATGGTGCTGTTGGTTTGGGCGAAAAGGCGACAAAGACGAGTTAATTAAACCGCAATATTTGCATATTTCTTTCATTACTCCTCCGACAAACGAAAGGACGCAGCTGGCGATGAGTAGCTTCACCCAAAAAACCAACCAACCCACACTCCATTCAAATAGCAAACAGTCACGCTTGTTTAACTCACATGTGGGTGAGAGAGTGCTCGCAAAGTTTATTGCTCAATTTCCCAAAAACTTTTGCCAGCAACCTGCTTTTTCGGTTTGCTTTTCGGAAGGAGGCTGCTGCAGCGGAAGGCATTACCACTAACCCACGCACATCGAGTTAACATGCAAATTTCAGATACTTTCGTAAAACTTGATTGTGCCAGCCTAGAATGGCGCAGGCAATCCGCCGGAGATAGCCCAAGGCGCTGTAAACGCAGATAAACCGCGACAATGTTTGAACAGTTGCGTTGTGTCAATGACTTTTACGTGCTAACCAGATTTTTATTATCCCCACTTTGTTCCCCATAAGCAAGTTACTTAAACTTTGGGGGGCTTTTAATAAGTGCAGAGAAAGAATTCGCATCGAAATTGTTGATTAAGCTTGTATTTTTATAAACAAATGTTAGCTCATCCCTGAAGGACTTATTTTAATTCCTGAATAACTATTTAGATTTATAATTAATCTAGATTTATAATAATCTATTCAAACATGTACCGAGGAAATTAAACTATAATAGAATGATATTAAATTGATATTATTATTATTTATCTAGCCTCTAAGAAGTCAAGCAGCCATGGCGATAATAATTTATAACTTTAACCTTGGCCAGGAAATTGATGCTGCAGCTTTTCGAGTTTCCTTTGGCCACCTTACGGACCCTCGCCAATTTCTGGCGCTGCAGTGTCCACTGTGATTTACAGCCATGCCTGCCTGCAATGACCTGGCCGCCTCATTGTGGCCACGCCCCTTTGCAATTCGCCCCCTTTCGCCCTTTGCCCATAAACTTCCGGGGCAAACGTGCGCAAAAAGTTTCCGATTCTGACCGCCGACCGCAACAAGGACATTTATGTTTTGCTGCAGGCCAATGTTATTCTTCCTGTTCGTGTTTTTGTTTTCGTTTGGGGCTACAGGCAGGCCCACAATTACACAAGAACATAATGCGCCGCTCTGTTTCAAGCATTCTATTTACTATTTACCTTCAGCGAAATAAGCCGATGTGGTCGAGAAAGACCTCTGGGACTGGGACGTCGAGGGTCCTGCGTTGCTGTTGCCTGTTCGCAAATATTTCGTTATTTAATTTTGTGTGGGTAATTCCATGTTTTGGCCGTAAACATTGTTGAAAATGTTGCAGCACCATTCGGGATTTTCTTAGTCGATGCTAAGAATGTGATGACGATGTACTATCCCATATTCTGTGTGTTTAATTAAGTTCAAGAATTTTTAGGGGATATATTTTATTACATGAACATTGCTAGAATCTTTAAAGGCTAATTAACTTTAAAGAGGTTTTACTTGGCAAAGAAAAGTACTTTATGTTGTATAGGAATATCATTTATTTAAAAAAAATATTTGAAATATTTTTTAGACAAAGTAAACGACTTTAATGACTTAAAGACTTAATAAAGAATATTATAGTTATGTTTATTGACCAACCTAACGTTTATAAGTTTTAAGCTTTTAATACCTGCTTAAAAATTTTATTCCAACATTTTATTTGACATCAAAAAAAGCTATTGAATTTTAAAGCAATATAAAATTTTCTAATATATCTTCAAGGGAGTGTCTAATTTAGACTACCGAATGGCTTTCCGTTGCCATTGCCATTTTTATTTATTGACGTCTTATTTATGGACCTGGGCCATTCACTGTGACCTGGTCCGGGGCAATAGATTTGTGCGTTCCAGAAGCTGTTAATGAGCCAAGTGCTCAGCCAACACACTTGGCCCCAATCCACTCAATGCCAGACATCCTTCGCCATCGATTCCCCTCGCCTGTCGAGTATCGAGTATTTGGTATCCACAGCTAAGCCATTTGATTAGCCATTGACTAGTAGTTCCAATTTCAATAGTTGGATTTAAGGGTGAAGCGGGGGAAATGCCCCCATTTTGATCCAATCTGCTGGGCGTCTGGCAAATATTCATCCAGACCATAGAAAGTAACCACAAAATGCTTGCCAGTTTGTTCATTTGTGGTCCCGAACTCCGTTTCCAATTTCAAGTTTCAAGTTCGGTTTGTTTGTTTGCAGCTGGAGCAATTTATAGAACAAAATTAAGTACAGCACGATCTGCACTCGCCCCCTTGCTTATATTTTTATTTGCTTGGGTTTATTTTCTGAACTTGCACTCGGCATCTTTTGCTCCAGTTGCAGTTTAATTTGTACATCGATAAATTTTTTAAGTTGTCAGGATGGCCACACACACGATTGCACAGAGTGTGTTTGAGTTGGCCAAATAACCATAAATCGCCGGCTTGCTGTGCGATTGTCGCTTTGAAATATCGTTTAACTTGGCCTGCTGCACACTGAGTTCTGGCCTGGTCGTAAGCACGGCTCTGAATCGTAGGATTTATCCCGGGCCGCTAAATGTGCAGGCATTTCGCTAATTAGCCGGCCATTAAAAAATATGTAAGCTCGGTTTCTGCTGCCGCTGCTGTTTCCATTCATAATTTGCGCAGTGGCCCGGACATTAATCAACTTGGCCGCCGGTCCAAAAAGTCTGTCAATAGCAGACCCATCCTTCAATCCAGCCCCCTTTATATATATATATATATATATATATATATATATATCCTCTCTATTATGCGCTAAGCGAACAAAGAAAGTTTTGAATCAATTCAAGTTGTCCAAAGTTAAATCCGCGCACTGCATCGCCAGCTTTGCACTCAATTAAGTGACTTGTGCCGGGGTGTTGCAAGTGCGTGATGAAGGCAGCTTCAGCAGCTTCTTCAACCTTCAGAAGCTATGGCAGCAACAGCTAAGGAAAACAATTTTCTCGCTGAGCAAAAATGGACAAAAAAGGAGAATCGAGAAGCGAAAATATAAAGCAAGCAAATCCACTTCAATGGCAAACAAGAAAAGCAGCAACAACGGGAGCAACTTGAGTGCCAACAATTGAAGCAGCTGGCCCGTCAAAAGTTGCCACTTTCTTGGCACTGTCCTTGCTTTTTCTCTCAGGACTCCCAGGAACTCCCTGCTCCTTGCTCCATTCCCTTTTTCCATCGCCCGCACACGTGAGCTGGCAAAGTTTTAGTGGCATTTTCCCCCGCTTTTCCCCAGACTTCTGCCTGATTGACTGGCATCGAGTTCGAGTTCGAGTTGACTTAGCACAGCTCCTTCTTCACGGCATTTTCTTTATTGGACGGGTAGATCCTCGCAAGCTCTTTTGCTCTTGGCATTGGTTGCGTAAACTAATTTTCCATGTCGTCACTCGATTGTTTTAAAAGCCAACTTTACTTTGTTGACACACACACAGACAGCCAGCCACTCAGGCCACCCGCACATATGTGGTGGCCATAGTAAAACATTTAAGCCTTTCAATTGGCCGTGCTGAGATGCAATTTGTCAATGCGAGTGCCGTCGACCCTTGGGCCATTGCTTCCAACTATTAGTTGCCTAATGCAGTTTTTGTGTTACGGGTAAACTCCTGAATAGAAGATGCATTCCGCTTCTCCAAGTACTAACTTCATACAAAAGTAGTAACATTGACTAGGCAATTCTAATTGTTTTAGTTTATTTATGTTATCTTAAAATTCTGCTATTAGTTTTTGGAGATTTAATAAAAATTTTCATTAGCATTCAATCCCTTGACATAAAATCGAAAAAAAACTTTTCTATATTTGTCCAATATACTGAAAATTACTTTTTTGCCGTAATTATTTAGAAATAAATTCCATTTGATTTATTTATTAAAATATGTCAAAAGCTTTAAAAAAAATGTATACCAGAGAGTTTTAATTACTCACAAAAGCTTTAAAGAAAACGCCATATTTTATTTACAGAACTCAGAAATGCTAATATTTATTTTAGTTTTATAAACAGTTATTAACAATTTTTTTATGTCAAATTTAATTGAGTAAGTAGTGAGTTTTTAGTACTTTGTGTATGCTCTCGAAAATATATTTTTTTTTATGTGTTTATGTTTATGTGTTTTATTATTAGAATTCGCTTTTGTAAACCTCTTTTATTTGATACACAATCGCAAGATTAACCCAATTCAAGAAACAAGCTTTAATACAAATATTTTCAAATGGATTCCCTTAAACCAAAGATATTTGATCGACTTTCCTTTGCGCCAGACCACACATTGTTGTGTGTGACTTGAGGCGGAGGAATGTGGGTGCCACAGACATTTCCGCTATGTATTTCGACTTGAGGCATTTGCAAGATGATGGATAATGGCCTTCAATTTGCGAAATAGCTCGGCTCGAGTTCGATTCCTTGTGCGTCCTTGTCGAGTGTCTGGCTTAAATAGTTACGTCAATTAATTTACAACGCATTGTCAGTCTGTTGTCGTGTGCATTATAAATGATTTGTATGCCCTGGCTGGCTGCCTTTTGCCTTCCTCTTGCGTGTTCATTAGCCGTCAGAAGGCCGGGGGGCACGCGTTTATGGGTCAACCGCTGTGCTGTGACCTCGTTTGTGGGTTAACCCTATAGCTTACCCCCTGAATTTCGATTTGGAATTGGGGGAGGAAATCGCAACGACGTTGCGGGCGACGGCTCTTCAAACTATTTGCAGTGCTTTGCTAATTTTCATTGCCCCACTTGAGTGAATGGCATGCCCACAAAAGCCCTTTAAATATTCATGGGTCAGAGTTGAAGTCGAGTTAAATGACACAAACCCACTTGCAGCGCTGGCAGGCAACGCTCTTATCAATTATCAATTAACCTAAATTTAAGCCCCTGCGATTTTGGCACGGCCAATGACAGTCGGATCCGGACTCGTTCCCTTCCGGGCAGGATGTCATCTGAAGTCGTCGTATGTGCCAGCTGAAGCCGGAGCAAAATCCGACGCGCAACGAAGATGGAACGTTTTCCAAAAAGAAGTCGACAGCCGCCCTCGCAGGTGACTGGCTGAATAACTTTCTGATTAGTGTTAGAGCACTCTCTGGTTTTTAAATCACTAACAAATGTTTTATTAATTATAAAAAATAACATAACAAAAAACAATTTTTGGACACTCGTGATTGAAAGAATTTTACCTTAAAGTTATTTATCAATTTATTAATTTATTATAAAAACATTTTTTTATGAACATACAAGCTAGAAAAATTTATTTCTTGCTTAAAAGAATAAAGCAAATTTAATTAAATTCACAAAATTGAAAACTGCTTTTTTGGTGTTTCTAAAATTACTTAAATAAAAATGTATATTTTATCCTAAGAATTTTGGAAAAATTAGCTTTTTAATCTAAGAACTAATTTTTAGGCACGTAATTAAGTTAATAAAATTAAAATTAAATTCAAAGGAGATTCTATTTCTTGTTTTGCCAAAATTTGAGTTGAGGTCTCCAACTATTTGTCCATAATATTGCTTGGCGTTAGCGCTGAAATGGGAACGAAAACAACCTTCTGCTCGGTGCAGAACTATTATTTTGACCGCATTTATATGCGGGCGGGGGTGAAATTTCCGGATGTCTTGGCTCTGACGACCCTTGACAATAATCATTTTCATTACTGTAAAATGTCAACAGTGTCAGCAAGTCCCCTCGAGCATCCTTCGCTCCGCTCTTCTCTTCACTACACTCCACTCAAGGCAGGACATGTAGTTGAAATTTGATGATGCAGCAGTGCTCGAGCAGCAGGAGCAGAAAAACAGCAGCTGGCGATGCTGATGCTGTGACGAGCAAAAGGATCCATTCTCCATCACAGCCAAATCTAAAACAAACAGCCGAACTGAGCTGCGTTCAGATGAGAGTAGAGTTGAGCCGAGTTGAACTGAGCTACACTTTCAAGGCGAAACATTGACAACAACCCACTAGGTGGGATGTCGCCCCAGGGCGACATTTTGCAGCTACTTTTGCTCCCGCATCCTTTCTATGCCCGCTGCCATGTCCTTTGGCTATGGCCAAAAAAAAAATGGAGGAAACTGAGTAGCGACGTCTAGAAGACGTGCATTTGCTCAAGTGGAAATGAATTGAACTCGGGCAGCAGCAAAAGCAAAAGCAGCAGCAGCAGAATGCAATCTCATTCTCTTGTCAACTTAACCTCGACTGCCAGGATGGCATCGAGTCGTCGATGACGCCTGGCTGTGCCATTTGTTGTTCCTGCCATTGTCGTCAGAGGAGCAGCCATTTGGAGACGGAAAAGCACAGTGGGTCTCAAATAAGGGCGATATATACAGGAAATTACCTTTATTATAGTAAGTAGTAATCTTTAAGCGTATAATTCTGAAAAAAGATTTTCATAAAAGTTTTTAACTGTTCTTTGTCTTTGAGGCATTCGACAAAACAAGGTCATAATCATACCACTTTGCGACTAAGAAAAACAAGAAGACAAAGAAAATTAATAAGTGCACTAAACAGAATAGCTATGAAAATTTTAGGGTTCACAGTTATTTTCGTGACTAATTTTAAGATTTATATTAATATTTTAATGCGATTTTTCCAATGGCAATTTACTTTTTTTTTTTATTTAATTAATGAATAATTTTAATAGAAACCAAAGCTGCATAATTAAAGCCTAATTAGTCAGGAAAGGATAAAACTTTCAATCAAATACAAGCCTCTATTTCTCTGTGGTTCTTTATCTTTTAAAAATATTCCTTTCAAACATGCTAAGTAAATAGTGCTTGACCATTTTTTTGCGAAATTTGTTCTCCGTGTAAAGAATTGAATTGTTTTGAAAAATGGCTATAAGATTTCTCAGCTCAATGGAATTTTATCTGCTTTGATATATCTCTGCGCGAGTCCACTGTGTGGACTATTGTTTGTGCGTCTGTTCTGCCTTTACTGCTGCTCGATTTTTTCTTTAAACAATGGCCCGGGCATTTTTGATTGTCAAATGTTTGCAGAGATAACATTTACTATTGCGGATTTGCAGTAGAGCGTAGGAGATGCCATTCCGACGACAGCACTGGAAAATGGTGCGAGTGCTGTAAGCGTTGCTAAGCTGCCCCTCTTCCGCATATAATATATAAATAAATATATATATATATATATATATACATACGTTTATACGAGGGTGATAGCATCAATTTGTAATGATCTTATAAGTGCTTGTATTGTGCTCTTGTCTGCAGCCATTCTTCCTTCCTTTCTTCCTGTTTGCGGTTTATAAACAAATGTCTCGGAAAAGTTTCCGCCAGTCAATTAAACGGCAATTAGAGAGACTCCATTGTGTCAGCATCCAAGTTTGGGAGCTTGGGAAATTGGGAACTCGGGAGTCGGAGTGTGTCAAATTCACACTGCTCCGCATTTCAATTAAAATCCAATTTCCCAACGGAAGTGCTTAATTATTGGATATTAGCCTTAGAGCTCTACTCAGTCAAGGACTCTTGACACCCGATTCTGCAAGCTGACAAACAATTTCCTGAAAGTTGATCGATAGCTGTTGGTGGCATTAATTGAATGCTCTTTGGATTTGGATATTGGGTAATTTTTGAAAGAGAGGTTCTTTCATCCAGTCTCTGGTTACACGTGCACGTGTCGGTAATACTGCTCTGAATTTTACGCTAATTGAAAGGGCAATCGAATTACTTTGCGACTGAGTCTGCGGCGTAAGGCATAAGGTCCAATGAAAATATAATCACATTTATGCAGTTTTTATGCCAGCAATGTAAATATTTTCGTGGTAAACATGTGAATGGTGTATGGTGAATGGTGAATGGCGAGTGCTCATGCCGGGAATTACGAGTATGACTGGCCGTCAGCGACAGCCGCTGGTCATGGCTGAATAGCCATAACGTCATATACAGAGAGAGAGATACAGATACAGACCCTGATACGGATACAGATACAGCACAGATGCGGATACAACTGGACCGACTGTCTGCGTCAGTCTGCTGTGGTCCTTTCGCAATGTCCTTTGGATGGTCGGCCTGCCTGCATGCGATTCCATTTCGAGTTCATTGAATTTGCGCAGATTTCTTCTTTTCATATTTTTTGGACCGTTTTCATGCCCCCATGGATAGTGCATTAATGAGAGCAATAAGAGCGAATTGTAGCGTGAAATTTATGAAATCAAAAGCCCACTTACATTAACGACAGCAGGATGTGCATAAATGTATTTTTGATATAATTGCATTTTCTGCTCCAGTGCCTTGCTCTCCGATTATTGCGTAATTTAATAGTTTAACCGTGGCTGAATAATTGGTTTTAGGTAATATTGACATGTGGACTTCAGCTGTTGCATTATTAATGCGAACTGAAGAGCCAGCGTTTCCGCTTTTCGGCGGAAACCCGCTTGAAATTCCCGTCACATATACTAACTACTCCTCTATGATAAATGATATGGCCCAGCAGATGTGTGCTTGTGCTTGTGCTTTGTGTGTTGATGTCACGTCCTGATCATTAATTATGTGAACTTGTTTTTTCTCTTGTCTCTATTTGCAGTTCAGCGAGCAGGCAGATAAAGGTAAACAAACAAAAAACCCTTCGAATTTACGACCCGGGCGTGTCGAATTTGACAAGCGTAGCGTATCGGCGGCCCAGACAACCATAATCTCTCCCAGGTTACGGCCATGATTAGTCCAGAAGGAGACGGGACCACCTGACCAGCTGAACATCTAACCAGTTGACCTGCTACCCTGCAGACCGCACGTAAGCCAGTGGCAAAGTAAAACTTTTAACGAAAACTGACAACCGCAATGACCAAAGTGTCATAAATCCATAAATCCATAACCGAGCGTCAACAACATCAACAGACAGTTTGTTGTACGACCTACGACATGTGACGGCGCTCAGGACTGCACACAGAGAAAAGTCCGCAGCAATATCAGCTTGATTTATCTTATCAATTTGGTTATACAATTTGACTCCACAAAATAATTGCAATCTTATCAGTTTGATCGATATCAAGTGTTAATATAAATAACAAATATTTCGTGGTTCTGCAAAAATCTACAAAATCATAATTTGTTAAACTCTTTTAGAGAAAAGAACTAAGACCATTCAGAAACTTCTGCATTTGTGACTGTTTCTTCACTGTTCAGAGTCCAGGCCCTCGGGGGAGTGTCAGCTTGGCGGCCAATGAACTAAATAACCCTCAATCCCCAATCGGGGAGCGGATGAGGGAGGTCGCTAGACAGGCGGTACACGACAGAGGAGCGGGCCAAAAAGCTCTCATGTCAACCGCAGTCGGCGGACTGGCAGACAAACATATTGGCGGCGATGGATTCCGATGCTTCCCTGCCACTCGAATCTCGTCTCGCGTCTGCCAGATAAAATGAAGTATATCACTAGCTAGTAGTCGATGTGTTTGTGCTGGGTCATGTGTGTGGAAAAACAAAACACTTTTCAGCAGGACAACGACAACGACAACAACAACAACTTACATGAGGGCGGAACAATATTGTTTGTGTCGAATTTTATCGATAAGTTGTCGTCGTCGTAGCTCCCTGAAAATCGCATGGGCAAAAAAAAAAAAAACACGCACTGTGGCGCATAAATTAAATTTCCCGTCGCCGTCGAAGCGTGCCCATAAAAAATCATAAAAATATATTAAATTTATACGTAGTACTTACACATAAGATCGCTATGAATTCATAAATTCTCGCCGAGCAGCCGCCGCCGCCGTCCTCATCCGCATTCCCTGCCACAAGCAAAACCGTGGCCACAACCGCAGCATAACAACGGCATTGACAGTTAAATGAATGACTATAGGGGCAATGCCGTAGTCGAAGCCGGTGGCGATGCCGATGCCGATGCTCTAGCCGGAACTGAGAAGAGTCCTCCTTGAGCTCCTCAGTTCTTGCTGCGGTGTATGTGCACTTAAAAAAAATTACAACAAATATAATTGAATTTATTCTATGTGGTACACAAATTAGAAAATTTCTAGCTAAAGTTTTTATAGATTATGGAATTTATATTCGCAGATGTTTATCTCAGCATTTACAATTTTATATTTTGAACATGACAAAAAATCTAATTACCATTGTATTGTTGATGCTTATAAGCTTGTCTTTTGTTTATCCAAAAAAGTGCTAATTGCTTTTAAAATGGTGTATAATGGCTTAAAATTTGCGGCTTCAGTTAGTTTTAAACATAAGAAAAAAGTCGTGTATTTTTTTCAGAGTGCGGATCTGGAGGTTGGTCCGCCTGTGGCTCGTGCTTCTCCATCTTGTTTTGCTACGTTTTGTTTGCTTTGGTATAATTTATGCAAATCTGTTAAAGTTTTGCCGTCATCGGGAAAGTTGCCGCTGTCAGTGGCGCTGCATAGTTTTATGCTCCTCCGCAATTGTTGGGGGACCAAAGTGTATATTCAATTTGCGTTTTTTACTCGTACGAGACTCTGGGAATTGAATTGAACACATCAAATCTGGTATTATGATTTAGGTTTCTTGTTGTTTTGCCATGTGGTTCAGAGCTAAGGAACGGAAAACTAACCAGAGTTCGGTCAACATAAAGTGTTTAAGTTTATCATTTGCTTTTGATGCGCTATTATTCGCATATATGAAATGGTTTTTGGTTTCAAGTTGTGGGATTTGAGCTGTAGCTAGTTTAGTAACTTAAATCAAATATATAATTGTAATATTTGTCTTCCAGTTTTGGAATTTAAGATATTTAGAATTATAGTTATAATTTTTTAATATGAAATTAATTAAGTTAGATCCAGAATTTAAACAAATTTAGTGGGTAACAATCTAGTCTCCATAGACTTATTTTGAGCCTCCTCGGAACTTTTTGTTGCCGTCATTAATGTAATAAATAAAATGGGATTCCCGGGCCCGCGAACCCATGCATATATAAGTGCGTACAATAGTTTTACCGTTATATCCTTGTTTTTGTTGTTTTTGACGTTGACATCGGAGCAGTTTCGTCGACTTCGAAGAGGGTCCTTGGAGATCCGGGGTCCTGTTTTTTTAATGTTTTTATGCTGCTGGCAGTTGCTTGAGCTTTGCCGCAGTTTCGATGAATAGCTTCATATTTATGCAAAGTTATGCGGCCTAACAGATAAGTCGGCAAAGTTTTTGACCCGGCGAAGAAGGGCCTAGGATAAGGTGCGGTCAGGATATTGAAGCGGAAAGCAATCGAAGCGAAGTCCAAGAGAAACTTGCTTGCTTAATTTGCATGAGGAACAGATTGTGGTGTGGTGTCCATGATCCATGGTATTTCCGACTATATATCCTACTGGATGGATGGGCCTTGCCTAGTTATTTATGTGCGGCCCAGGGTCCTTCCTTCGCTGCACTTTTAATTTCACATGACAAACAGTTCCTTCCTCTGCCATTCTTCTGACAAAATGTGGGACAAACTTTGGCTCTACTCGCTCTCTGGTCTCTGGCAAACTTGTTCCACGTTGCGTATACGCAACAAAGGAGCTGCCGCAGGCCCGCAGAACTCCCTGAATACTAAGTGAAATAGCTCTTCTCTCCCGCCCGAACCAAACCATCTGCCACTCTAGCTAATTCCAAATTATATTAAAAACTTTCGGCTGTGTGTTTCCTTTGCCTTGCTTTTTCATTATCTGACGGCCAACAAAGAAGAGCGTTGGTGGAAAGGATGAATATGAAAAATGGCTTACAAACTACGAGAGTCCCAGGAATAAACTCTCTTCTGAAAACGCGACCCCATTAAAGTCCAACGCTGTTTGCATTGTCCGCTTGTTGCTCCCCGAAAAGTGGGGGATGATCCGAATTACCCTTTTGCTTGGTCCCATTTTGGGGTCAAAGGCGTTTTGTAATTCGACACTTGGCCACCAGTAATCTTCGGCATTAGTTGCACTGTACTTCATTTGCCCACTGGCAACTCAGTTGCTCGGAGAAACTGCCACGTGACGCTCGGTCGCTCGTTTTATACTGACCACAGTCGCCAAACAAGGTTATAGGATGGGTACATAGAGCAAATTATTACGCGAATTGGTTAAAATATATAATTAAAAGAAAATAAATTAATTTGTCTTATAACACTTCTAAAATAAAACTCTTAACCTGTGATTTATTAATATAAAATTGGAATAATTTTTAATTTAAGTATAAATATGCGGTGTTTAGGAACTATTTGGAATTTTTAAACATCTTTCAACATATTAAAGACTTTAGTCTGACTTCCCTACAATTGGAATACTTTTAAATATAATGAAATAAATCATATCAATAAGTTTACTTACATTTAAAGAGCCAAATTATTATAAAGGACCTAGTTTGGTCCTGTTTTTATCTGTGCATGTAAACAACGACAAGCAAAACCCAGGACTACGTGCCTTCCTCACATTGATTTTCCACCCATTTTCCTCGCCGCTCTTGTGATTTTCCTACCTGTCCCCTTCGCTCCGCTTTTGCTTTGGCTGGCAGCACTTGACTGACCTCTTAAATTCATTTAATGTTTAGTTAGGTCAAGCTTAGGCCCGTGCTCCGGCTGACAGGTCACGCTGACCTGGCGGCTCCGGCTTCCAAATTAATGGCCGGGCTGAAGTGCTCTAAATTTTCCATTTTTTTTTACAGGGCGCACATTTCCTTTAATGAGTTTTGGCCCTGCAGTTTTGTATTGAGTGAGAAAATGTAATTATGCTATTTCTAAGGCCCCTTGCTCTTCTGTATGGCAGTCATCTTCATAGACATTTATTTAATAAACTCGCATCCGTGCAATACCCCGCTCGGTGGTGCCATGAAAAATGCAATTAAATACTTTCGGCTATTAAAATAAAAACTTTCCGCCGTCCCAAAAGTAGGCACACGGATGCCAAAAGGGTTGACTCGTCGGTGGTGTGGCTGGGGGATGGAAATGCATTCCGCGCTGTTGCTGCAGTGGTCGCCCTGGTGTGACCTAATAAAAAAATTATGCCAAACGAAAGTGAACGCCCAATGGCAGCGAGTGCAAGGGAATGGAAACGGGTTGACCCTGTGAAATTTTCACAGCCGCCAATGGGGCAGAAGTCTGCGGGAAAACGAAATGTACGTACTGTGGAATCGTGACAGCCATTGGCCGATATGCACACTCAGCACTTATGAGATATTAAGTTGAAAACTTTGCCCGACCTCATCCCATAACATGGCCACTGTGTCTTTGCCGTTGCCGCTGCCGATGCCTTTGCATCGCTGCCACTGCCTCTGCCTCAGCCTTTTATGCCGGCTGACTCAAGTTAAATTGAGCAAAATAATGCGGTCAATTTATAACGAGAAGGCTACCGCACCACCAGGCAATTGTGGGTGTTGCAGAAAGCAAGAGAGATAGTTGCACGCGGCGAAAACTTCTGCATTAAATGGCCGACAATTTGGAATCCGCTAAGTACTATTATAGTTGAATTTTATAGGGAATCAAGAAAAGCCTTCAGAATTTTCTAAGAGTAATAATCACTGTAAAAGATGATATTATAGAAATATTTTATGTGCCTATTTCATAGGTATCCTGAATTAATATTCTAGTTCTATCTCTACCCTAGAATTTAATGTGGTTATCCCACAAATATATGAATTTAAACTCTTATACATTAAATATTTTAATGAATATTAAATTTTTATTAAATTCATCAGATTTAATAATAATAAACTTAGTGTCTAAAAGTTTTTAAAAATATCCAAGATTTTAAAACAAAAAGAGAACTCAAGATAAATAACCAATAAACGTAGTGTAAAATATTTAAAATTGTAAAAGGTATTTAAAATTGTCCACGAATTTAAAATTATAATAAAATTCAAAATAAATGTATGTATTTTAAAGTAACATTTTGTATTTCCTAAAAAGTATGCTATGAAATTCGGAATGTTTAATTTAGCTTCGAACAAGTCTAATAAATAAAGGAATACTGTGAGAGTAGACAGTTAGATCTATACAAAATATAATTGCTTTAGCCCTTTTCTCGTTTTCATGGTAAGCCAAATAAAAACGTAAATACTATTTAACTCTTCTTTTGGCTTACCATGAGAATCAAGATATTAATTACTTTTTTTTGCATATAAACTCTTAAGGTCTGGTTTATTTAGATACTTACCCTTTGATTGTTAGAGGTTTTTGTTTGTTTTTTTCTCTCTGTGCCTACGATGTGCATGCCGCCATTATTCCATGCTCAGGAGCAGTGTCAGGGAGCTTAAACAAAAGGATGTGCCCTGGCTGCTACTTTGTCAGTTTAACTTGTTGTTGGTCTAGCAGGAGACGTCGGAGGAAGTGGGATGGGCGGTATGGGCGGTATGGGCGAGGACATCAGAGTTCCAACTGACTGCGGATGTACGGACGTCGTCCGCCTGCTAGTGTCATTTGGCTGTCTCTTCGGTGGCACGCAAGTTTGCAAAATTATGGCATCGAGCTGCCTGCATGCCTGCCTGGCAGCCCAGCCCAGCCCAGCTTAACATCCACCGACCGCCCTCCAATTTATAAGGTTAAAGCGAAATTATGGCCAAACGGGCTGGTGTGGAACGTGACTGCAGGGGACCTGCTATTGAAAGTGCAAGTGACTTTCTACTGCTATTGGCAAATGACCCAATTTATGGACCGCATTCCGGTCAACGAAGAGAATCGTTTCGGCACACTCACAGACTCCGGTCGTAAGGACATGGATTAATTTCGAGTTTCGCTTTTTAATGGGTTGCCGAACGATAAAAGGAGTGCAGAAAATTCCGTAACTAGCAAATTGATGGCAAATTAGAGGAAATTCGATTGGCAATTACACTGGCGTTGTGTGTGTGGGATGTCGGGGTCGAAGTTTGCGAAGTGGGTCATGGAGCGAAATCGAACTCGTTTTGCTTACGAAAACCATTAGTTGACTTGCCTCCTTTGCAGCTTCAGTGAACCCAATTTGGCTTATCCGAATGGATAAGCTGGAATTTGCCCGTGGGCGCTCGAAAAACAGGCTTTGTCCGACGAAACCACAGAGCAAAGCACTTGGATTTAACAAACTTTACAACACGTTGTGCAGCTCAAATTAATTACGAATGAAATTGCAATTAATTGGTTTAAGAAGTTGGCAAGTTTATCTTAAAGTTTTTCCCCCACAACAAAGAGCTTAAGTTTAAGTCCTCAGATAAACAAAAAGCGCCGAAGTCCTGCAAGGTGTGTGTGGATAAAAGGGGTAAAAGCAGAAGCACAGCAGATAGCCAGGAACTGAAAACTGGCTGAAAGAGCAGAGAATCTTGTGAAAGTAAAAACATCAACAAAAAGTGAAAACAAAAACGGAAAGAGAGGGAATGAGTCTGTGCGAAAGTGATAGCTGGAACAATGGTGCAGGCAGCGCGGCAATAAAAATGGCGCACAAGTTCAGAACTCGAAGCACGTGAGTCGTCCGACGACCTGAAATGTTTATTTGGGTCTGCCTCTGTGCCGTATGTATGTATGTATGTATGTATGTATAAAAATATTTATATGTGTAGGCCATATTCTGCAGCAGCAGGGAAAAACAACAACACAAAAAACAATAACAACAACACAAATAACAATAACAACAACAACAGGAGGCTGAGGCAACGGCAGCTCGACAACGACACTGTCACAGTAACCTAGATAGCTCCACAAAATTTCACCCAAAATGTGCCACTTTCGCTTTGACCCAGAGCCGTGGCAACGAAGGGCGGCCATGCAGGCAGTCAGCCTTTCAGCCTTACAGCCTCAGCCTTTCAGCTGCTGATGCAGCTGCAGCTGCAGCTACAGAGCCTCCCAGCGTTTGAGGGTCAATGTGGAGCACACCGAAAAAAAAATTAACCAAATTGGACTATTAAACATGGAATCCTTCTCTTAGGTCTGACACATAGCATACTAATTATTTAAATTATCAGGAACTCCACGCTAATCTTGAGCATTTAAAGTCGTCATGTAATCAATAAGTAATATAATATTTTAAGTACTCAGCTATGTTCTTAAAATCTCTTGCAACTTAAATCCTTTTTTAAGGTACGTTTTAACAATGTTTTAAATTATTGTTTGTAAGTTTCAAATTTATATTTTTTGCTTTGCTAGAAAGTGTAAGTGATTTCAAAAATTTCCAGAAATGGGGGTAGTTTAATAAAAAAGGTCTTTTAATTAAAATAAGCAAGTTTTCTGTAAATTATCTTGTCTAAATGATAATGCATAGCTTACATTTTTTTCAGTAAATTCGTAGAAAAGCAGGAGCTTGTGGGTGGTGTGAGGTTGATAGGACCAGTGGATCACCGTACGCCGTATAAGAAATCATGCCTGAAATATTGCACTCGTATGTTGCGGTTAAAGTGCAGCAGCCTAGCCGAGAGGCCATCCAACCAAATTGCATCCATGCGTCACACACACACTGGTGACAATCCCCCTGGGTGACACTGTGTGTGTGCGAGTGCGATAGTATGGGTAAATGTGTAAAACATGCAACGCTGTCTTGTCTGGAACTTGCTGCCTTTGCTGCCTTCTGCCCCTGACAAATGGTTTGATTTTAAGCTTAAGTCAACACACATGAACCCAGTTCAGCAGTGATGCCACTGAATAAAACTGCTAAAATTGGCTATATCCCCGCAATTCTAAACTGTCCAACTAAACCTTTACCTTGGCTATTTTTTAATATGTATAAAAATGCATTAACTTTAAATAACTTAACTTTATTTAGCCGGGCCTTACTATTATTTGAGAGTCAAAACCGTGTTCTTTTAAATTTCACTTATCTTGCCATTTAAAATATTTGGATTTCAATTTTAAATAAAATAATTATTAATACAGATTCGGTTAACAAGACTTTAAAACGTAGTTTGATTTGTAATTAACCTTTTGTTTTTATTAGCCAATCAATTGCAAATATTTGAAAACAACGAAGTCGTCCCGTAATAGGTCAAATTGGCATTACTGTGACCCAACTTAACCCTTTCCCACACGAATGGTCACGCAGCATTTTAAACATGCCACCTTGGGGAAATTTTCAAAATGACAGCAATTTATTTAGACGTAGAGTGTGTGTGAGAGGACGCGAGTGTGCCTGTGGTCAGAAAGGATTGCAGCGGTCGGACCAATGGCAAATATTTAACTTTGGCCGAATTTGCAATGTTGACATTCGGCGCTAACAAATTTCTGTGTCAAAGGCGCGTGTTTACGCATAAATAGCTTTGCATAGCCCTTTGAACTCTTTCCTAAGCGATGTGGCTTCAATTTTGGGTTCAGTTTGGTTTTTGCTCGCTTCCTTTTCGTCGCTAAAGGGATCCCCGAATTAATTATGCAAAATGTGACCTAATCCAACAACGGCAACGAAATTCCCCTCATATTCATGGCTCTCGCTGACTTAACCTTTTCTGATGGCCTTATAAACGTGCTAAAAATAAACAATTTTAGCCACCATTGGGTTCCGTTCCATCGCATGTTTTTCAAGCATTTCGCCTTAGCCCCGTGGCACTTGACGTGTAAATATTTTATACCATTTTGGCGACCCCAAAGGGCTTGCTCCGGCTCTTGATTTGGGTTTGGCAATTAGCGAGGGCTTTTCGGCCTTTCGACCGTCCTTTTTACGGCCATCCCATTTTGTTGAAATGTATTAATCTAATGACTTAATGGCTTTCGATGGAAGAGCTGTAAGACCATTTAATTGGCTTAAGCCAACTTGCCTTATGTGAAACAAAGCCTTAATGTCCCATACCCATTGGTGATTTTTACGCTTTAATTTTTATTTATTCCTAATCTTCTTCATTTGAGTTTTATTTCTATTACATTTTTTATGAATTCCTTAACATTAATTGAACACAACTGTATTTGTATTTAATTATAAAATGACATCGCAAAGCAACAAGTTTGTAACTTTAGTTAACGCGCTAGTCACATAGAGATGCAATTATTTTATTGTTTGTTTAAAAAAGGAATGCTAATATTTGTTTATTAGATCAATATTTCTTTTATATTAAAATAAATTAGAGTAGGGTAAATGTTATTTTTGGTGAAAAGATATGTGACACACTTCCATTTGGCATAAGCTTCATATAATTGCGAGTAAGTTAAAATCTCCTTGACACTGAACAAACACAAGTTCGTAAAGGCCAAAGACCAACTTTTCATGTGTCGTTCCATTCACTTTCAATCCACTGTCAATCGTCAATCGGCCAGTGGCCAAGATGTCATGTATTACACCACAAAATTGCCAAAAAGGTCCAGTTTGGGTCACGACCATCCGCCATCCATCCATACTCAGCAGCACTCAGTGCCTAAAACCACACAATGCGTGTGAGTGTTTTTTCTTTAGTGGCCAAAAGCTCAAAGAGCTATGGGAATCTTCTCTTTGCACTTTGCCCACATCACTTTTGGTCACTCCCACATGCCCACATCGGTCATGCCGTCCAACTGTCCCCACACAAATGAGTCAACAGTTTGTGGCCACCGTGGGAAACTGTTGGGAGGACGGTCTCCGACACTATCGGTTGTTCCATAGATTTTCCACTCAGTAGTAGCCCGCGATTTTCCCCGATTGCCTCGAGTCGACTTGACGCCTGAAAGTATGCAACGCGACGCGTTTGGCCCCAGTCCAAGCATAAAAAAAGGGGTAAGTGGGTGGTTTTCCCAGAGATTTCACCCCGTCCGCCAATGCAGTCGTGCTGAATTTATTGTGTTTGTTGTGCGAAATTAAATAAAAATTGAATTATGTTTATATCCGCCAGTTGCTGTTATTGTTGGCACTATAATAACGCGCTTTGTTTGCCTTCCTCGAGTGTGTTCGGTTGTCTGTCTGTTTGTCTGTCTCTCCGTCTATAGCAATGTCTCCATGATCTCTGTCGCTATGATTCCGCCGCACTCCCCTCGCCGTCTGTTTTTCATTTTGCATAATAAATTGCATTTTCCATGCCAGTGAGTCGCCTCTCCAAGCGGCGCTCTCTGTTTGTTTGACTGAGTGTCGCCGCCGCCCAGCTTCTGCTTTTGTCCCATCCCACCTCTGCAAAATCCTCCTGCTCTTTGGGTCCCCCCCTGATTTTCCACCTCCTCCATGCAGCGGAAAGCATTGGAGTCGTATTTACCGTGTGCTCCCTGCCTCCGCTTTTTTACTCTGCCCTGCTCTTTTTTACTTCGTCTGTGAACGCGGTTTTGCATTAATCTCATTTCATTGCCCTGGCTTGTTCTACAAGCGGCTACACCTTCCCCGCACTTTGTTTTTTTTTTTGTAAAAAAAAACCTGCAGAGAGAAAAATTGTAAATCACACTAGATTAATTTAAGCCCGTAAAGCTTTATCAAATCTAAATTGCTGTCTTAAATCAAGTCATAAAATAAGTTAAAGCTATATTTAGGGTAAGCTAGAAAAAAATGTCATAACTTGAAGGCTAATGTAATTTTCAGACTTCAATTAAGACCACCTATTAATCCTTCAAAAACATTGAGTTTTAAAAAATTAAATTTAGGATTCGATTGGAGAACTTTAACGCTTAAAAATGTATTACGTTCGGTTAGTTATTGAAGGATAACATTTTAGTATCTAAATTATAAAGGTTTGCTGTCAATGTCGGGTAAATCAATATAGTAGCCTAAAAATTGGCACCAGAGATATAAACAAAATGTAATGACTTGCTTATTTGAATACTACTTTTTTAGCGTGCCTTCTGATTCGTTTTTCCCCACCTACACTCTCCTTTTTTTTTTGTTTGCGGATTCTTGTAAATCAGCGAGCGGGGTACTTCTCCAACCAGCATAACCCAACTGATTCATCCGGGGCACAGCTGCTTCCGCTTGTACGCGCTAAATCAATTTGCTGTTTAAGCTCTGCCAGCTGTCGGCGGTTGAAGCACCTTTTTGGCTTTCGCATCAGCGTCAGTCAAAGGGAAAATGGGCGCTAAGGCGCTCCGAAAGGCGTTTTTCTCCGCGTCTCTTGTGTTCCTCGGTTTTTCCCGGGTTTTTACGTGCATGCTGCCGCTAAGTGATTTTCATGAGTTTAACGAAGTGGTTTCTCCCGAATCCGCCCCGCTGCTTCACTTCTTTAAAACCAGCCCGCACAAAGGAAATGAAGCCCACAATAACAACAATAACAAACAACAAGGAGACGAGGGCGACGATTACTCTTTTTTTTTCATTTCCCCGGTTTTCGCCTTTGACTCGTCGTGCAAAAAAAGAAAAATCCCAGCGTCATGAAAATTCGTTTTTCCCTTCATTTCCAAACGTACACCCTTTTTTTGTGCTGGGTAAGCTCAACATTTTTGCAAAATGTAATTACGCATACACTTATGTTTATAAATTCATAGAAACAAATAAACGTGGCGCATGCAAAGGGGAAGTTTACAATACCCTTTGGAGTGCTATTTTCAGCTAATTATGACATGTTAAGTATACGACATGTGTTTTAAAAAGTTTGAGTTTTTGTCCGATTTTAAAATAATATGGCATGCATTAAACTTAGATGAAAATAAATTAATGAATTAATAACTGAATTAAAAATCTATTTAAAGTCTACTTTGTAAGTCCACGCATGCGTAATTTTGCAAAAAGTCTCAATTAATCCTTTTGAAATTTATCAAACATTTAAAATGTTATGTATACGTCATGTGGTCAATGTAATTAAAATACTTACTAAGGACTAGTTAGAATCTATACCAGAGAGAGTGTAGCATAGTCGAAAGCCCCAAAAATGTAGCAAAACAATAGATTTTTGAGTGTAGCCACTTTGTTATACAATTTTATTGCGCAAATTTCGAGCAAAAAACGCGGCAACAACAATAAAAGCCGCGCCAGCAACAGTGGCATCGTAACAAATGGAGCTCCCTTCAAGAGTTGCCCTTTTTGTCTGTTCACGCCATACAACGCCATGCCACGCCCCCTTCCGCCCCCTAAGTGTGTTTTTGTGTATGCGAGTGTGTGAGTGTGCTGTGCGAGTTGTTTGATGCGCACATTTGAGCAATTTTAGCGGGCTGCTGCTGTTTGTTTATGTTGCTGCAAATGTGTGTCTGTCTGTGTTTTTGGGAGCGAACGCGTGTGAGTGAGTGCGGCGCGTGTCAAAATTGGTTAAACGTGAGTGGCTTTCACTTGCCACTGAGCTGCCTTTGTTGCCAAAAAAAAAAAAGAGGGAACCCGAAACGCGAATCCCGCAGCTTGGGAGGATTTTCCGGGGCACAACCTGGGGCCAAAGGTTAGCCCACTGTCCGTTTAGGCAAATTAGCTGCGTACGCCATTGGCTTCTGCCCTGCTACCCTTTTGCCTTTGGAACCCTGACTCTGACTCGCCGGCTGACTGACTGGGTCATAAATCATGCCAAGACAGCAAATGGCAGTGGAAAGTGGCTCGGATCAGGCAGGATCTAGCCAGCCAGCTCTCCGCTCACGGGCTTAATCAAGCAAATGGCCAGCACAAATCGGGAGCTCGTTTATTTTAAGCTGCCTCATAAGCAAGTCTAATTTTCTGCCATTCCAGTGAGTTATTGTTTTGTGGCCTTCAGCTGGGGAGTCAACATGACTGGGAAAGCACTTGCTTACACCGGTGGGTATTGTGGAACAAATCGTAATGAGAATATTTGAAAATTATTTACAGTCAAGATTTTACACGAGCTACAGTTGAATTTGATTTTTAGTTGGAATGTTAACTGTTCTCCCAAGGAACTTGAAACTTCAAGAGTCAAAAAAACGAGAAAATTGTTCCTTTTGATATAAACACAATGAAATAATATTCTAATTTTCTGCTCTCCCTCTAATCCGAGTTTTATCGGTTTAATTCCATTTGCCACCTGCCCCTAAACGTTGACAAGATGTTATTTTTTAAATATATGCCATGTGACTTTCGGCATTCCACTTGCAAATGCAGATGTTGCTGATGTTGAAGCGGCAAAACAAAAGCTGTCAACAACAAGTTGCCGGACAAAAGACACCGATGTCCGCTGCACATGCTCCGCAATGGCAGGGCTTTGTGTGTGTGTGGACCAGGCTGGCCAGTAGCAAATCCGACAATCCGGCAGTACGACAATCCGACAATCCGGCAATCCAACAATCCGGCATTGGCCAACTAGCAAACTAGCAGCCAGGCGAACAATCGCCCCGACTTGTATGGGGAACTCTTGACAAATAGCGCCTGGTTGGTCACAGCTGGTGGCGCATTCCGTCGGACAGATGTTCCTGTCACTCCGTGTCCGTGTGTCCCTGTGTCCGTGTCTCCGAGTCCTTAGTCCTTAGTATGTGCAGCGCGCCTGTGTGAGTGAGTGCATCCGTGGCGCTCATAAAACTAAATTTCTAAACAATCTGCGTTTGGCAATCTTATGGATCGCGCTGTCGACGATGCCGCTGCGCAACTTTATTGAAATGTTTGGCAGTTTTTCGTGTCCTACTCAATTTGTGTCACACAACGACAGAGATAGAACGTGGCAGGGTAAAAGAGAGGCCAATATACTGGCAGTTGTGTCTGTGTTGCAATTTTGATTTTTGCAATTTTCCGTAGCATCACTTTTACGGGCCATGTGTTGTTTGCATGTAAAAGCAAGGTTCTCGATTATACAGCGAATTTGTGCCATGAACAATAATGACGAGTCTCGCCCATCATTATTTCCCCAATGTGTGCATGTCTGCGACATTGGCAATTCATTGAATTTGTAAATTGAATTTCAATTGGATCATAATTCAAATTTGCCACAGAAAGTAGCCCACGGGATTTGGCCACTTTATTCCCCCAAAACCAGTAGCAGGGGCAGTCGAGCATGAGCGAGGCAATAACCAGAACTTTTCACATCGATGCGAAGCGAAATCGAAGATAAATAAATGCTTCGAATAAGCAATAATAATCCCCCTAAAAAGAAAATCCTGTGAATCGTGCGCGATGGGCGTGGAATAGACAAAGATAACGCAAGGAAAGGGCCAGGGCAAAATAAACATTTGTACATAATATAAATCGTTTTGGGGTCCGTTTTCTTATCGGGCAACTGTTTCTCATTTATACATCATAAGCAGTTTCTGTGGGGCGTTTACGGCGAATTGAATGCGGGTGGCAAATATGTTTTCCTCATCGGGACTGCCTTGTTTCCTTATTGTTGGTGTAGTCATAAAGAATCTGTTATCTGTAATCGCGCCCTCCCATTATTTTTATATGAATAGAGTATATTTTTTTTTATTTTAGGATCAATATTCTCTTGTGATAACCAACAACAAATTGTAAACTAAATAAACTTTCTAGCTTTGAAAAGAATCATAAATAAATCATGACACTCTAATGTTTAAAATTTGAGTTACATAAAAAAAAGCAAATCTGGAGCAATTAAAAAATGTCAGGAAACAAATTTTTACGAAAGCAATTATAATATTTCTCACTGCTTCAATAACTTTTACCAACACATACAAGTGAATGTCAAAATAATTGTCATACTGGGTGGGGTAGGTTGGTGGTTTAGTTCAAACTGTGCAAATTATTATCGTCCATAGACTGCTGCATCTGTGCAAACATGGCAAATGGCAAAGCAAACGAGAATTAATTCTACCCGCTGCAGTGGCCGGTGGGCGCCGCATCTAAGTCGACTTTCCACAAATAAAAAACAAATGCTGAGTCAGTTCATCAGCAGGGAACAGTTGAACAGTTTCTGCAAAAACTAACCTTACGAAAACAAACCAAAACCGAGCTCAACCTGGAACAAAAATAGAAATAGAAATGGAAATAGAAAAAGAATGAAAATAGAAACTGAAACAGAATCAGAATCAGAGAGGGAAACCAAACAACAAAATGAAAGCATACAAAGTACACAAAAGCACCAGCGGATGGCAAATAGAAAAACAAAAGTTGGCATCTGCCAAATGGACAGGAATTTATAAATTAAACCAAAACAATGAGCAAAGATTAACAACAGTTACCGACACAAGCAACGTATAAAACTCACATTTCGATGACAATGGTTGACGATAGTTTGTTCGGTTCGAATGTTGGTTCCTCTGAGTGCACTCAACAAAAATATTGCAATAATTTTAAAAAATTTACGATTAACAAACAGTTAGGAAAACGAAAAGTGTATCATTAACTATTTAAAAAACAATCGTTTACTATACAAAATGGATTTACAGTTTCAGAGTTTGCCATAACTTTTATAAACATGTTTAACAGAATTTATATTGATTTAATTAAACAATTATGCTTAAATTACTTTTATTAACTTTGTAGACTTTTTTCGAAGTTGAATTCGAAGAATTTTATAAAAGATTATATATATAAATCTGAACTATTTTAAGATTTTTTATCTAAGTGATTCTATGGAGGATTTTTAAAAAAGGTACAAACAAAATTACAAGCTAAGTTTGATTAAAATAATTTCATTCGGTTTGTAAACTTATATTATGTAAGCTTATATATATGTTCAAACAATAATTATTTTTTAAGGATATATGTCTGTGTAATCAGGAGTTTCTCTGAGTGATTGCAATAAAATGGAGGAGAATCGTGGAGCAATCGTTGATGGCGACTTTTGGTTTGACTGTCACAAAAACGGCGACTTGACGGCCTCGGCGGCGTCGGCGACTGTAAATGTGACGGCAAAAATTACACCGACAGAGACTAAGGGGAAACGCTAAGGCAAACACACAGCACCGAGCCCCACACACACATGTGTTCCCGCTTTGTTGCCATAACGGAAATGGACGCCATGTCGGATGTTTGAGGAAATGTTCGTGTAGCTGTAACGGCAGCGCCGAGAATGTGTTTGAGTTTACCCCATTGCTCTAAAGAGCCATATATGCGGTCTATTAGTTGGGCGACTGTTTTAAAACATTAAATTATATTGACTTTTCAAAGGGTTGGTAGAATGTTTTTTCGAGTATTCCGATTGTTATTAGTTTTCTGTCCGCTCTTTAAAAATCGAAAATATTTGGAATATAAGGCGGAATTCATGGTTGTGACATTATGTTTAATTGAAATGTTTACGGGTCAATTAAGTTGTAAACAAGCATCTACTTTATTGGTTTTTTAATTTGGCTCTTAAATGTTTATTTAAGTCAATAATGAAGTTAAGTTAATTTAAAACACCATGCTGTCATTTGAATTAGTTTTATTCCAATTTTATACGTTTGTATGAACTTAAACTTATCTGAATTTGGATTCTAATAGGCAGGGTAAAACATTTCATTAAAAGTTTGTTAAACTCTGAGTTCCAATAGGACACCATATTTCTTACGATATTATTTTGCACACAAGGACTTCCATCTCAATAATCTGGACACATCGACATCTTTTGAAGTAAGCCAAAGTAACCAACCATCGACAAACATATACAAGATCTTTCCACACACTCACTATTCATATGCAGTCCGGCACTCAAACTTTGAGAGTGTGACTGCTGGTTTGTTTGTTTGTTTGCTGAACGAGTGGGCGAGTGCGAATGCAAGCGAGGCTTATGCGTAAATGAGTGATCCCAGTCGAGTTAAACCGAACCGAGCCGACTTCCATGGCGGGCTAGCCAGGGCTCAACTTGAGCACACACCGAAAAAAATTAAAGGTTAAAGGCTTATATTAATTAAGAAAACATAAAAAATTGAATATCAAAAAGTATTCATTAGCTTTGGAAGATATGTTTAGTATTTTTAATTACAAACAATTACTTAATTAAGATAACAGTTTTGTTTTCGGTGTAGCAACACCATGCACGCATGGCTGCCGGAGCACTTGCCACGCCCCTTCCTCCCCTTTTGAATGCTAAGTGTGCTCGCCATGCATGCGTATGAGTAACGATAGTGAGAGTGTGGGTGAATGGACTGAAGTGGGTGGTGTGGGCGTGATAGTGGCAGTTGTGGCCTCGTTTGAGGGGTAAGAAGAGGGGCAGCGTTAAGAGCACTGGTGTTCAAGTGCTTGATGTATTACAAAATACGTATACGCAACCGCAGCCTACAATTACAATGCCAAGTGTCGGTTAGGTATTTCATGTTCACTCTCTCGCTCGCTCATTCAACTCAGTTAAATAAGTGTTGGTACGGTCGTGTTAATTAAATTCCTATTTGGCAAAAGTATTTTTTTTTAATTTTGTGAGCCTACGAAACTATTTACTTTAAATATTTCGCTGATTGCGTAGTAATAGTTCATCTTTAATTCATTAACTTGGTAAGGAATGTTTGTCTTAGGAATGTTTTTTTTTGGTAAATTTATCGTAAATATTATTACGAAATACTTAAATAATTTCAAATAGGATGATTCCAAAAAAAAATTTTAATAATACAACATATTTTCTGCTAATATAAACATTTAAAATCAGCGCGTTCAAAATTTTGGCCAATGAAATTTCCCTGCATGCTTTCCCAAATATAGACTTCATGAAATCGACAGCATATACATAGAATTCATGAAATCGACAGCATGAACAAGGAATGTGCGAACAGTAATGTATTTATAGTGATAGAATCTACGTTAGGCACTGCATTTTATTTATACCAACACATGCTTTGCTTTGTTTTGTTGCCAGCACATTGATAAATATATACTATAATTGCCAAAGACTAGGCCGCACTCGTTCACTTTCACTCTTACACAGCCCCACACCCTCTATTGAATTTGCCGTAAGTGGCCATTTATTTACATATTTGCGCTGAGTGGCACACTTCAAGCCTTGGCTCTTCTGTTGTTTTTGCCTTCGCTACTTTATGGTTATTGTTTTGCCAGAGACCCTGCCGCTAGTGTTGTCATTGTTGCTGGCACTTTGCGTCATTTCAGGCAATTTATGAGTTTATTGAACAGCTCGTAGCACGGCGAAACGCTTGTGTGCCTTTAATTGGCACTTCTTGGCGCATGTCATCAGCTGTTGTTGTTAATGTTAATTGGAGCCCACCCATTCCATGGCAAGCGAAATGCATGCGAATAATCGCAGCCAGTGTATATTAGAGCAGTCGTTGGCGCTATAATTGCAACACAATTTGCATAAACATTTTCCCCGCCTGAGAAAGCCAGCCGACCTCCGCAACATCTGCGAGAGTAGTCCCTTTAAATGGGCGGCGTGTGCCCAATTAACGCAAATTGCGAATGCAAACGCCGCTCACTCGTTTCGGGGTTCCGGGACCTGCGACTGTGAGTTTGTGTTTGTCCTGGTTTATTGCCATCCAACGCGCCTGTTTGCCTTAGATAACGGGCTCGGTTCTGGAACCATGTTGCAACGTGCAGCACAGTAGAAGGGGACTGACTACTTCCTGTCGTGAGGGCGGTATACAGTGCGTATGCTTAACTTGATTAGCGCCAATTAGTCGACAGTCGTCTCGCATAAAGCCGCGAATAAGCGCATTTCAGCTGTAAATAATCTATGCCTTCTTAATCCCTTAGTCGGTTTATGCCATGGCATATATTAAAACCTATTTGCATTTATGGTGGGCGTGAATTTGAAATTTTATGAGCTTTCTAATAATAGGAGCATGCAAAATGCTTTTAATAGCAGAAATGATTTTAAAGTTGGTAAAAATGTGGTCTAGTAATATGCAGGATTACCTATATAAATATTATTTATGGTTAAATATATAATTCAACTAAAAAACCTTATTTGAATCAATTTATCAAATAATTTTTAGTTTTTATATCCGTTAATAAGTGAAAATAAACTCAATTTCATTTGCAAAAAGCTCAAAAAGTTCTTAATCAAAATAACTTAATGATTATATTTGCTTGCAATTCCACAGTTGCTCACTCCTTTCACAAGTTTCCCTCTTTCTTCTTTTCCTTTTCAGGACGGCCCACTCGAACTCAGCTCGTCGCGACTAAACTGGAACCCGAACCCAAACGCAGACCCAAAAGCCAGCCAAACCAATTCGACGCCAACGCCAATTTTAACTACTGTTGGTGGCGCCACCAGCGAATAGCGAATAATTGAATCATAAAGGACACGGACGGGCCACCGAAAGGATCCAGAATTCAGGATCAACAAAGGCGAGCAAATAATTGCAGTATAGTAGTGTGCACGGAACGTGGTCCAAATTCTACACCCTTCTCCCCCCACCCACTCAGTCCGGCGGAGGGGCGTGGCACGTTGCAAAGAAGGCGGCTGCAGGGAAATGACAGGCGTCCTGCTTTAATTAAAGCCGGGACGTGGGCGAGGGTGTGGGCGTGGGCGTGGGTGTGAGGCCCGAAAGTGTGCGCTGCAATAAAACGGAGGAAATTGAAACGCAATGTGGCTGATGCCGCGGACCGTGGACAACGCAACAAAGTGGACGAAATTGCTTTTGCAACAGCACGGGATAGTAGAAGTGGCAGCAGGAACAGCAGGAGCAGCAGAATTAGCAGAGCAAGACATTAATTTTGATTAAATTCACCTGAACATTTCGCATTCAAACAACAACCGACTGAGTGAAATATTAGTCCAAAAAACAGAGCGAACAATTTAAGCGATTATTTCAAGCAGCCGAGCCGCCTGTAGTGTGCATGAAATTCTTTGGAGCTGCAGCAGCAAGGGGCATCTTGTGAAAGTCGTCGGTTTTGCGTGCCGCAGGCATTGCAACAGCCACACATGAACACGTCGCTGTGACAGGAGGTGAGGAGAAGGGAGGCGAAGTCGGAACCCCAGCAAAACAGCATAATTTCGTCAACTGCAGCCGGGTGAACTGTCGGCGGCAGAGCATAGCCCACCATATTCCCCAGGATCCAACGCGACCCAACCAAACCAAACCAAAACCCAACCCACATCATCACCATCACCAGCAGGAAAGGCAAACGCAAAGGCGTCGCTGTCACAGTCAGCAACTGTTGTCAGCAAAGTATCAAAATCAGAATCAGGCTCCGGCACAGGAACAGGAACAGGAATCGCAGACCAGCTTAAAACCCATTTCTCCAGGACCGCCCCAATGAATCTGCTGTGCTGCTGTTGTTGCAGTAACATGGCACCAAACCAGCGCGTCACACGCAAATGGGAACTGTTTGCCGGACGCAATAAATTCTACTGCGATGGATTGCTAATGTCCGCACCGCACACAGGCGTCTTCTACTTGACGTGCATCCTGATTACCGGCACCAGTGCGCTCTTCTTTGCCTTCGAGTGAGTATACGCCCCGTGCTCATTTCAACCATTTGTCTGTGCACACGGAAAAATTTAGAGTTATAACACATTTATTTTTATTCTGTTCAATTAACCAATGTTAAAAGTGTTATCCATACTTTTTTTCTTTGATAGTCAAAAATAGATTTTAGAATTAGGAAGCTAAAGAAAATTATTGATATAATTTTTAGGAATCAGATAAACATTCTTAGATGTACAAAAAATGTAGGTCGGTCTTTTTTAAATCAAGGAAAAGGTAAAAAACTATTTACATTTATTGATAACCTCAATTTAATTTTAAATTTATTTAAATCTTTTATATTAATCAACATATTAATTCTATGTTTAAGAAAACGAAGTGCTTTAACAACTTAATTTATTTAACATTTGCTTTGATTTATATATATCAATAAGTCAGATCCAGAGGGTAATTTGAAATTGCAAAGTTTTCTATACATTATCAGAGATATTTTAATTATCCAAAAAAAAGATACATAACGATTACTCAGAGTGGTTTTATTTTTTCTTTTTACTTAAATGCAGTCAACATTCTATTTAGAATATTTTAATAATGTTATAATAAAAGATTTGAGATATTAAGTTTATTTGTGCTCTGTTTATAAAGACACTTTTTTTTCCGTGTGACGGATTGAGTGTCTGGGTGAAGCTGCCCTCCCTTTAGTTGCATTGTGTGCAAAATGTATACGTTGCTAATTAAGCATTGCCCAGTAACCCTTCCGGAGCTCCGGATCCCCGATTCCCGACCCCCAACTCTTCTTCCCCCGGATCATGCTTGATTTCCAATTACGCCCACATTAATGGTCTCTGACTTTGGTCTCTGGCTCCGGTTTCATCGGTTTCAACGGGCCCCTCATCCGGCTTCTGTTCCCGACCATCATCGTCTGCCGTCCGTCTCCGTATCCAATGGCATGTAATTATTGCTGTGCAACGTGGCGTATGCGTTATGCTTGGCCTGGCAAAGGACATCGGGATCCAAGTTGCTACTGCCGCTGCTGCTGCTACTTTTTCAGCTTGATGTCTCTGTCCCTGTGGAATCCGTTGAATTACGGGTATCCGTGTGGATTGCGAAGGGGGTGGACAAATAGTTTCAGCTTTTGATTTGTCAATCCGTCCAATGGTTGTGCGGCATTCAAATATGTTCAGGCTAATTCAGGCCACAGGCGAACCACAGAAGAGTGTCCCCACCCTTGGGTTTAGTTTTAAACAGAATTTCCATTTCAATCTCGTTCATCCGGGACACATTTACATTTCCTGTTAAACTTTTCCGCTATTAAGCTTTGGTGATGGAGTTTAATGGTGGAAAATTAATGCTTTTCAATTATTAATGTACTTTTTAAATACGGCTATTCCGACCTCTGCATGCTCTATTTCCTAAGCTTTTTTTAATTACCCCTATGTAATTATTGCCCCAAAGAATATGCTACGTTTTAACAACTCACTTAGTAGAAAGTGAACATGGTGAACAAAAGCCTTCCTTCTTTGCGCTGATAAGTAGTCAACTGACTTTGCATATATTTCTGAAAGAAGATTATAGTAGCAAACAAAAAGTGCAGCTCTTTCAATTGGAAACTCTGCTGAATATAAGAAGAAATACAAGAAAAAAGATTTTCTTATTTGGGACAGCACAAAGTACAAAGGAAAATAAAGAATTTCGCCGAACAGTGCAGTCGTTACTATCACGTTGCTTCAATAATAACACCAACGTCCAATAAATTGCTTTTTGCCGGTATTGAGACAAAATAAATATCCAAGAGGCGTGCGCATATGGAAAACCCAAAAACCCACAAACGTTTAACTAGATTCAATTTAGTTGCACGTGAGCGTTTCCGTCCTCGTTTTCCGGAGACTGCCCAAAATAACGCATACGTCACGTAGTGCAAATATAAATGAAACACAACGTAAAAGCTGCATCCCATTTACCACTGACAGCGCGATTAGACAAAATTATGCTCAACATTTTCTGCACGAAATCATTTGAGCAACATAGAAAGGAATAGCTTGTGCGGAGGTGGTATTTCCACAAAGAAATTGAAATTCCCATGCCTAGGAACCATGTACCTACATCTGGCTCCTCTTGCGGGATCCAAATTTATTCGCTGCTGAAAAGCGGCTACAGCGCGATTTTATTTTCATTGCTTGCTTTACATTAGCGCACAGTCGAGTGGAAGGCGCCCCAGTATGGATGGGCATTACAATATCCGCAATGCCTTTGAGTGCTCGCATAGTTATTCCTGCAAATATTCGCACACGTCGTCCCTATGCACACATAAAAAAAAGGTTTCGGTAAAAATCCGAATTTTTAATAACAGAGAGATAAATCTATAATGTTCTACCCTCAGTTACTTAAAAAATAAATTTTGTTTATATAACTATCATTTAAGGAAGTTGGTAATTCTTCCATATAATAAACCTCTTATCCTTTTCACAGTTTATTTAGGATTATTACTATAGAACCCCTTGGCTAACAAAATTTTGAGCAGTATGTTCAATTTGATTTTAATTTGAATAATGGTTGCCATTTGAAAGATATTCAAGTTGCAAAAATATTTGGTACAGCGTTACTTAAGGAGGCATTAGGACTAACTAGGTATAAAACTAATATATAATTTAAAATAAATTTTTCTTAAGCAATCAACTTTAAAATGTTTTAAATTATTTAATAAGCTATTATTTTCTGAATCAAAAACAAGGGAATCAAACACGAAATAAGACTGGAAGAACACTTGAAATGATTCAATTTACGGAAAGCGAGAAGGGTTCGAAAAGCTTTAAATTTTGTTAGGTGACAACATGCAAATTCGTTTTTAATAAAATTAGGTGACGAAACTAGAGTATAACTGTGCCAAAGTTTCACGAGTATAATTGGTAGATTTACCCAAGAATATATGTTTTTTTTTCTGTATGTAGGCAGCCTGGGGATGTGTGGGCAAACTCAAATTGTGTTTCGTTCGACGCTCTCCGGCAATGCAAATCGCTAAAAGGTAGCACAAAATGCAGAAGGGGCTCTTCTTCGTATTTCCCATTTTCTATTTTCTATGGCATTGTCAGCGATTTGCAAGCTGAATGCGAGAAAAGCATTTTTTGAATGCATTCCTATTTAAGCTTTACTACGGCAGGCCAGAGGGGGAATCGGCGTTGTCATGACAAATGTATTTAACTATTTTCGGTCGGTTCTGCTGACTGGCGTCCTGTCCCCGAAATGAAGCCTACACCCTGGTACATCTGGGACTTGTCACACATAATTGTCACTGAGCACTCGGGTCCTTTGTGAGTTGATAGCGAGTGAAAGTTGGTGCTGGTGGATGCGGCGACTTTTGCTATTCACAAATCGCTGGCACGCATCGGGCATTAAGTAACAATGCCGGGCGGAGCATTGTCCTATACCCCCAGCTCATCTATCCCCCATGGCATTTCGGTCCGCGTTCATGACTCCCCAGTCCCCCATTTCGGGGGCATATTTGTTCGGGTTCCCACATTTGGGGCATTGCCAAATCACCGGGGACATTTGCATGCATTTTTGAGCAGGGCAGGACTTACTCGTCGCCCACGAAGGGCTGCAGTAGTGAAACCAGTGGCAACCGCTGCCTGCATTTGGACGTTTTGATGCAGTGCATGCAGGATGCATGGCAAGCGGCAGATTTAAGGAATCAAATTTCAATGGGTGCTTTCCAAAAAGGACATAATCGTAGCTTACATTGGATTTTACGTTCAGTAGTCTTTGAATGACGCTCACGTTCGTCCAATCATAGCGGATTAATCAACACTGCAAGAGTTAAGTACATAATTTTCTTACTTTTACAGATTTTAGTAAATCTGCTTTAAGTTTGAAAAAGTATTTTTAACTGTAAGAAAAACATTTATGAACTTATAAGCTTCAAAGAGTTATGGCTAGTAGTTAAGAATATGCCAGTATTCAACACAAATTTGAATCACATAAGCACCTATGTAGGGTACAATATATTTGCGAAAACAAGTATTTGGGAAAGGTAAAAATCAAGTATCTTATTAGGGTAAAAGGTTCAAAAAAGAGAAGAAATAACAAATTTGTAAATTACATTTTAACAAATTAACGTCGCAAGTTGCAAGTTAAATTTGGATTTGACCTAAGAATTCAACAAAGGTATAAGTATTTTGGTACACCAAGCTCTGCATAAGCATAACTCCATTATCCATTATTTCGGTGTTATATAATTGATTTTTTTGTTAAGTTGTCATGCTTTATCAACATATGCCTAGTTTATTAAAATAATAACTAAAAAACCTTCAATTTATCTTAATTTATTGACAAGCCCCAATAAACTTGGGGCTTTTACTGAAACAATCAAAGCAAAATCACGATGTGGCCATAACTCAAATGACAGAAAACATCATCAGATTAATGATATATTTCTCCGTTTGCTTTTTTCAGCTGTCCTTTTCTGGCGGACAGCATCAATCCGGCCATTCCGATTGTGGGAGCGGTCCTCTACTTTTTCACGATGAGCTCCTTGCTGCGCACAACCTTCACGGATCCGGGCGTCATACCGCGAGCCTCCAACGATGAGGCCGCCTATATCGAAAAGCAAATTGGTACGTTACTCATCCGCCCCGTTGTCGCAATAGCAATCGCAGCCGTAGTCGCAATCGCAGGCACAGTCGAAGTCCTTGCGTCCATCCAAAAGGAAACGTGGCCAAGGTCGATGGCTGCCTGTTGCCTGAATATCCTTTTCCTTCAGCTCCAGCCACGCCCCCTGCCAAACACTCGCCCCACTCAAAGACATACAGAGACACTTGCGTATATATATTTGTTTTCACTTCATTAAGTTTGTATGTGAGTGAGGGGAGGGGGGAGGAGCACGTAACGTAAAAAGTAATGAGCGTGGCATGACATAAAATGAAAAAATAAAACGCGCTCGCAAAAAATGGGGAAAAATAAGAATTTTTTTCCGTATTAAAATCATCATCAAAGGCGAAAGCTGCGTTGACTTTGCACTAATGAGTTGCTGTTGTTGTTGCTTTTGTATAAAATATTTAAAATGAGAAAACTTTTGCTCTTTCCCCTCCATGTCAACAATTTTCTCCTGTCGATGATGCTGATGCCGCTGCTCCTGCTGCTGCATTTCCTTTGCGCCTTTCTGGGATAAATCCTGTGTGGATATCCTGAATCGCATAACCAAAACAGAGGTGCCAAACTCGTTGAACAGCCCCACATATCGACCGCCGCCCAGGACCAAGGAGGTCCTGGTCAAGGGCCAGACGGTCAAGCTGAAGTACTGCTTCACCTGCAAGATCTTCCGGCCGCCGAGGGCATCGCATTGCAGCCTGTGCGACAATTGCGTGGACCGCTTCGATCACCACTGTCCCTGGGTGAGTGGTAGTGTTATTGCTAGAGGTAGTAGTAGTAGTAGTAGTAGTAGTAGTAGTTAGTCACCAAGAGTGGGTTCTTGACAAGGACACCCGGCAGCACCTCGTTAGCGTTGGCGCAATTTTAATCACTCCCCCCTGTCCCAAAAGAACCAGAACCAGAACCAAGTGACATTGAGCCAAGCGCCGCATTAGAGGCGCTGGCGAAAAGTGGGCCACAAAACCAACAGCCTCTCGTCGTCTCTGACTTTAACCCAAATCCAGCGGCAACCGCTGAGGTTGCTAATTTTTTAGTAAAAATAATTTCAGCACAGCGCACGTCACGTTTCAAGCTGGAGCGAACATAAAAAAAGCGCACTCCCTCCAAAATCCTTTGCCGGTTTTTTTTTTCTATTTTTTTTCTTTTTTTTAACCCCGCCAGCGACGCGCTGATGCAACAAGATGTGGCTCTGAGTGTGTTTGGACACAGGACCAAGCAAACAAACCGCACTGGCACAAACCCATCCACACACACACTAACTTGAGTAGCCACACTCAACCATTCGTAATGGTTGTGTTTTTTTTTGGGGTGTAGCAGGGCGGAAGTGGGTATAAAAGGTCCTTTCAAATAAACCACAGCCTTTAAATTATTAATATAATCTAATTGATTGATTGTTATATATATCAATGGAATTCTACCCCTCTCAAACGATTATTTTTTTACTTTCTAATTGATTGCTTTGTCTTTATGTTTCATATCCCACGACAATATTGATTTCCATTGTCTTTTAGTTTGAAAATTGGTTTCACCTTGATTTTAGCTTGCACAATTCACAATCAATTTATATTGACCTGCAAACCATTTAACTTGAGGAAGGTCAGTTGAGCCATTAAATATTTACACTTTGATGAGCTTTCAATTTCTTTCTACCCAGGAAACTTCTGCCATTTCTATGACCTATTTATATAGTAAATAAAAATCGATCTATTGTTAATTTAAAAAAAAAACAAATTTATAAATATTTCTTAAATATCTTTAAGATATAACATACTTAAGCTGTAGGCTTTTTTTGTGCGGATAATGGCCTAGAACATTTAAACACCCATTGTTACATTATTTAATAAGAACTTATATTTAAGAAAAAAATCTTTAAACATTTCTTACAAATCTAGAACATTTCTGTAAATGATTGACTTTAGTTGTTGTCTTTTTTTTGTTGTTTTATAAATAGATTTATAACTTAAATGATTAACTTTTTTTGCGGATAATGTCCTAAGATGAAACCGCGTTTTTGAAGGGTATACTTCTCTGTCTGTTGGAAATCAAATCTCCTCCAGTTAGTGTTGCTGTGATGCCTTTGCCATCGCCCCTTTTCACTTACTTGGGCTCGGGCGTAATTTAAACCCCCGGAGAAGTGAAAGTACCGACACAATCGCATCTGACGGCTTGAAGGTCGACTCGAGCCTTCTGGGGATTTGGTTCGCAGTTCGCAAGTGGCGGTTTAAAATTAAGGCATTTCTCGGTCGTAATTTTGGTAATGCCACACATCTCGTGAAAATGCAATTAACCTTATTATGTTAGTGGTTTAAACAATGATTTGTTACCGACTTAATTTTGGCTTGGTTGTGTCTTTATAACCCTGTTACCGTTCTCTTTACAGGTGGGAAACTGCGTGGGCAAGCGGAATTATCGGTTCTTTTATTTGTTTCTAGTCTCATTGGCATTTTTAGCTGTATTTATATTCTCGTGCTCTGTGACGCATTTAGTTTTATGTGAGTACCATGGAATGCCATACCATAAACTAGATAATTTATATGTGTGTTTATACCGCCGGCAGTAATGAAAACTGAGCTGGAGGTCTTCAAAGTAATCAAGAAGGCGCCCTTCACTGTGATTGTAGTGTTCATTTGCTTCTTCTCGATATGGTCGGTGATCGGCCTGGCCGGCTTCCATACCTATCTGACGACGAGCGATCAGACAACCAACGAGGATGTGAGTATAGCTAAATAATTTAGAAGTCAACGCTTTCAATTATTTTATGAAACTATTTAGAACAATGAATCCCCTGTCTACAAATCCTGAAATTGTAGCATTAGGGGAGAATTATATAGGAATATAAACTGATTATTTTAATAGTCCAAAGAGATTAAAGTCTAAAATACGTGTGTATAAAAATAATGATTTAAATTCCATAATTTAATTCTCCATAAAAAACTTTAAAATTTAAATTCCGTTACTTTTGATTGAGATTTGAAAAACATATTAATCTAGATAAATATTCATTTGAAAGAGTATTAAAATTTATTATTTTTACACCACAGGCACTATCGTTAATAGTCGAAAGAGGCCAGACTTAATGATTCGGTGTATAAAAATAATGATTAGAAATAATAAATACTTGCAAATTTAAAATCAGTCTATTTTGATTGATTTTGATTGCCTTGTAATAAAATTAAGCAAGTTAGCAAGTTATTTCTTGAATAAAATGTATTCCCTCCTTCACAGCTCAAGGGATCCTTCTCCTCGAAAGGAGGTCCGCGCACCCAAAATCCCTATTCGCGGGGCAACATCTGCCTAAACTGTTGCCACATCCTGTGCGGACCCATGACGCCCTCGCTGATCGATAGGTAAGTCGCTAACGGCAGAGTAACTCAAAGTGTGTTTAATGAATTGATTGACAGACGCGGCGTCGCAACCGACGAGTTCATCCAGCAGATGCAGCACCAATCGAGTCCGCGGCACGCACTCAGCGATGTGCTGAGTGCCTCGCACATGGTCACCACCTCGCAGCCCATGATGGGCATGGGCGGCGGGGGGAGTGGGATCGGTGGTGCCGGCGGCGGCATCAGCATTGGCGGGGCGGAGCTGAAGCCCCGCTTCTACGACGAGGTAAGAGGGCCCAGCCCACTGGCCACATTGAGCCACACCCAAGCGCACCCTTTCACCACCAAAATCTCTAAAAATATCTAAATGTCTGGGCACTCTGCTTGCTTGATCCTTTATATATTTATATCAACTCAAAACTCTTGTACGATGAACTTTTGTGCACATCATTTTGACGATCTGTAATTCAACTTCAACTTTTTTTCTTTTTGTGTTCTATGCAATGTTCTTTTTTGGTAACTACTACTACTACTCGTATCATACACCACAATCGACACAATCACACCACGACCAACAACAACAACAACAACCAGTCCAATCCCTCCTCCTCGACACTGGAGGGCAACGGAGGTGCCATCAATAGCCACGGGAATGGCCATGGCCATGGCAACGCCAACGCCAACGGCTTCGATCATCCGCCGCCCAGCTACGACCTGGTCCAGAACGGTAAGTCCCGCAAGCAGCACCAGCAGCGCTGCTCCCTGCAAACCCTGCTGCCCGCCAGTGCCCAGCAGCAGTTCAAGGCCAGCAAGCACAAGCACAAGCAGCTCAAGCAGCACCTGGTGGCCTCCGCCGAGCTGCAGCAACCGGAGGGCATACCCAACTCACCCTCGCTCCTCCGCTCGCCGGCCACCTCCTCCTCGTACCGGCTGAACCTCAGGCGGTCGCTGCACCTGCCGCTGACACCGTCGTACGACGACGTCCGCCACTCGCCGCTGCCGCTGCTGCACCACCACGTCCATGCCCAGCAGACCACCGCCATTGGCAGCGTGGCAGCAGCGGCGGCGGCGGTGGCCTCCGGCGCCAGCGGTACGGGAACCGGAATGGGCACCGGAACAGGTACTGGTGGTTCCTCCTCCTCCACCGCCACGGCACCCACTTCGGTGTCCGTTTCCCTAGCCACGGCTCCACCGCCGCTGGCACCGCGACGACCGTCGACGCTGCAGCTGCAGGCCAGCGCAGGGATCTCGGCCAGCAATAGTACGCTGACCACCATACACACCACGGCGCCACAGCCGCCGGCGCCCACGGACTACAAGTACTACTCGCCCCAGCGCAGTACCGACTCCAATCTGATGAGGAACTATCCGTTTCCCAAGACGGCGCGTGGCATGCGTCGCCAATCCACAATGTCGGTGGACTCGCAGAAGGTTAACATTGCCGGCTATCAGCCGCTGCCCATGAGGAAACCCTACAAACACCAGGAGGTGATGTTCGAACTGAAGTCGCCGACCAACCGACTGACAATCCGCGAATGTGACTTTGGCGGTGGCGGTGAACCCTGCGACGACGATCAGTCGATCAAGGACAGCCAGATCTTTCGTGTTAGTAAACGAAATCTTTATATGAATCACCGGTCGCCGTGGAAGGAGCGCGACCGCTACTCCAATCTCTACGAGTACTCGTTCAACATCGATCTCAACTCGATCATCGAGGATGCGGCGGGCAGTGACTCGTCATAGTACGCAGCAGCAGTCCGCTGCTCCTGCTCCTGCTGCGAGGCCCATCTGTTGTTCCGATCCGTTGTCCGGCTCGGTGGGATGGTGATCCGCCTCCTAGTCGTCCATCGACTACTCCTCCTCGATCGGTTGTTAAGCGCTGTACATAAGACCGGGCTCCGTCGGTCAGCCCGATTCCTAATGCTTCCACGCTTTTGCTAAGGTGGCCAAATCGGGTCCAGTTTCCGGAATTTGCCCAATTATATACTAGAGGCTTCTCGTAGGCAGCTATCCGAATATGGTTTAATTAAAACTTCATTTAGGTTCTATTGTATAAGGGCTTAACTAGGCTTTGTAACCTTTTTTGAGTAGTTTTTTTTGAATTTAAAACAGGGCTGCAAACTGTTTTTAACCGAACCGCTTTAAAAGGTTCGGGTTTTTGTATATTTGAACTGCAATTTTTTCAAGGTAAAAAATTACAAATAGCAACTTAAATATTAGACCCCTTTTATAGCCCACAAATTTTAACACAATAAAATTTTAAAATATAAAATGAATTTATTTTTTTGTTGGTTAAAAACAGCTTACATTTTTGTGTGAACATTTAAGCAGAGCAAGTTTGAACTACTTTTGATTTGCAAAGTAAATATTTTCCCCAACTGAATGTTCGAGCCAACGGAGCGAATAAATTTAAAAGTTTGCAGCCTTGATTTTAACTTTGAGGGAATCTATCACAGTCTGATTGTGGCACATTTTGTGAGACTCACTTGGCTTCCACGCGCTGCAACTGTATAACTGCTACCCTTTTGCAGCCCGAATTCCGAATTTGTGTTTTTGTGCACCCTTTGTAGAAGTCGAACTTGTATGATTTTGTGTTTAATGTATGAATCCCTTGCCCTGCCAACCGCTGTAGTAGACTTCCCCCCGTGTTTTCACCCCCCACTCGAAAAAACTTGGTTCATAGAAACTTTTGCGTTTATTTAGCACCTGCTTCCCAGGCTATGGTGAGTCGGATCTCCTCTGATGCAAATGCGATTGCAATAGAGGGGCTTCGACGCCAGGGGCCGCAATGCCACCCATGTATATGTATTCACCTTGGTCTACGTCCCAGCGCCGCCACCTCCAATAGTGAAGACACCAACTAACCAACCAAGCAAACCTACTAACCAGAATACCAAAAAACCATAAAACCAGTAAACCAACATCCCAAACCCAAGCATGTTTGACTTTGTTCGCCTAGTAAAATGCTTAAGTTTTTGATTTTTGTTGGGAACCTCGTGAGATTCCCACGCGGCTGAATGGCCTGTAAATGATCGCAGTCACTTGGGCCTTAAGTTACACTTTTGAATAATTTGGAAGGTTTCAACCAAAAAACGTAGAAACGAAAGAAAACTTTAACTTGCAATTAGAAAATGGGAAATTAGCAAAACACTTAATGAGCCAATATAACTGCCATTTATCGAAGCAACATTTTGTTAGGACTTTTTTCATTTTTACAATGAAAATTAAAATTAAATGTAAACGTAAACTAAAAAAATGGAATTCAATAAGAATTTGATAAACTATGTATCAGTGTTAAGAGAGTCATTTTAAAACTACTAGTCGAATACAAAAAAAAATGGTTGCAAAACAGATTGAATATCAAATATCGAATATGTCTTAATCTTGAATATTGGAACATTGCCAAGTGACTGCTGCAAATAATTAGCAATAAACAGAGAACCGAAACAATGCGTTGAAATTGAAATGAAAATTATAATGAAAATTGAAATTAAAATTGATAATATTTATACCTAGTTGTAATAGTTACAAAACATTTCTCGGGCAGGATATTGCTGGACCTTTGGGGAGGTGAAAATCGTAAAGCGTATTAGGTGTATAAGCCAGCTTAAACAAATAATTCTGGCTCACATGCCGCCTCCAAGGCTTTAAATCTTGAGCATTAACAATATTATGGGTTCCTTTTATAATTAATTGCAAGTGTAATGCGCATTAGCGAGGTAATTGAAGTTGTAGGTAGTTATTTATATTATATATATATATATATATATATATATATTTTCATGCTGAGTCACAGCGTGAAAGCGAGTGTTAACTGATGAAAAAGTAAATTTATATACTTATATATACACAATATGTATGGTTAAATGTTGGGCAATAAAGTGTATCTAGCTTATGTTTAAAATTGATCCGAATGAAATGTTGGCGGATCGTAATGCAGATCTATAACTACATATAAGTACTAATCCCGATGTTAAAGCGTATCGCAAACTTTCAGGAAGAGCGTGAGACCTACTCACGATCCTGATCGATTATTGGAACCATATAAACTATATATCCCCCGAATCACCAACACACATAAAGACACGAACTGGAGGCTTGGGCTTGAAGCTTCCGATTTTTAGTTTCCGTTCGCGTTTCGTCTCCTCTACATTTTCCATTATATTATATATTTAGGTTACCTGATTTTGGTTTTGACTGGCAAAGCGCGCACACCACCACCAAAAGCTATAACCTTATCCTTGATTTATCGCACACTAATGTCAAACTCTTTCTGTATCTTTCAACTTGACTCTGGGAACTAACAAACAATACTTACAAATTTGTGTCTGTAACTATTTTGTGAAACTAACCAAACCGTAAAAACCAAAACAAAAACTGCAATTGAGCGAAAGTTGTCGAGGGCCGCTTAAGACTAGAGTAAAAATGCATTTTAAGCCTTAATTGGGTGAGTTCTCTCCTAATGCAAAAACATTTAATTGTTGTATGTACCAAAATAACCGAAAACTGAAAATTTACCCAAGCTTTAGAGTTTCGTTTGAAATTAGCTACACCACCGCATACATGTATCCATATGTTTGAGTTGATTTTCCTGTTGCTTAACCACCTGCCAGCGCGAAATAGCTGAACTATAATATTCGTTTGGTGTTCTATTAAGTTTCTCATGCCAATTCTTATCCATCAAATAGACCTAAAGGAATCACCACCATCTCAAAACAACACACACAACAAAAAACATCCCAATCAACACAGCCCAAAAATTAAAGTTTAATATGGTATTTAGCGATAATTTATTGGCAAGCTCCAGTTGTATACACCTACTAATTGTATTCACAACATTTTGAAAGCATGCTTTAAATTGTTCAATTGGCACCGACTCACCCACTGAACCCATTATGCATTAATTAGCGCCTAGATTCGCTCTTTATTTGCGCATACTCTCATTATTGGTTCAAGAGCTTATCAACTGATGAGTTTCGAATTATGTTTAATTTTTACCCAGTTCTGAGCCATTTCCTCCGGAGGGGGGAATTCAATTACACGTGTATTTGTTCGTTTTAAGTGACAAACCCCGTTTAATTAAATTGCGATTTTAATTTGCCGCCTTTTCAGCGTTTATGATTATTTGCATATTCAAATTGTTTTATTTTCCCACAGCTAAAACCAAACCGAATCAAAACAAACCATCAACGACCACTAGCAAAAGAGCAATAAAACCACACTCTAGATAAAAATGCTCCAAATTGAAATTCGAATTTTAAATTAGTTGGCAAATTTGTTGTAATGAGTAATTGAATATTTTACATGCATTAATTAAGCATACAAAAGAGGCGAATTAAATACCATATACTAATCACGCTCTTTCGTTACGCCCTCTCCCCTCTTTTTTTCTTTTCTCTTTTCCATATCGTTTGCAGGTAATTCCAATAGTCTAGCTCAGTTGGTGGACAACGAGATTCCGCTGGCCCAAATGGACATTCCGGCGTATACCCATCAGACGGCCACGCAGTCGCGTCAGTACCGCCATCGTCATCACAAACAGCGCCAGATTTGCAATGGCGGTACGATCAGCTACGAGAATCAGTTGGCCACCGCCAGCAGCGAGGATGAGCTGGACGATCCGGATGTGGTGGTGGTGGGCAGTCCGGAAGTGGTGGCCGCCGTGGCCGCTATAGCTTCGAACAAGGCGCGCGAAATGCGCAATCGCAGCGGTAGCTACAGCAATCTATTCGATGCGGACTTTGAGACGGCCCTGGTCAACTCATCGCTGGCGGACAACCATGTTCCGCAGCCGAGTTCGGGCAAACCCTCGGCGGGAGCAGCTCTACTGGCAGCTGCCATCACGGGCAAAACGGAGAACATGTACAGCAATGTGGCGCCAAGTGTGTCGGAAGATTCGGCCCTGCATGTCTACTCCAACATCATCGACGAGCGAAAGCAGCAACAGCAAAGGGATGCCAACAATGTACTGTCCTCCACCCTGCTCTGCGATGATCTGGACCTGGACGATCCGGTTAGTGCCTCGTGTCATGTCCAGCGAAAGTCGGCCGGCGATGGAGCCGAGCAAGTTAAGTCGGCGGAGAGACTGAGGATGCTGCACGACACCACCATGATAGACACGGCGCTGGATTTGGACAGCCTGGATGGCTCCAGCATGGGCAACAGTTCGCAGTCGTGCCTGGTGAAGTCCGGCAAACCGAGTGCCACCTCCTGCTCGAACGTGGCCATAGTCTGAGCGGTCCTTTCTGTCCTGTACATAAGTGTAGATATTGATATTCATGTCAAACGGGGGCGGGGGAAAAGTATTATTAATTTGTCCGTGCTTTTACCTACAATTAGGACCTTTTAATTTTGATTAACTCTATGTGTGATGCGGCGATTACGGGGGAGAAATAGAGAAACGACCTATCAGCAGGCAGATAAAATATTACCTTAACGCGTTACGCATTCAAAACAGATATATGCATATATGTAGATGATAATAACTAAAGCATTTACGTATATATGTATGCATATGTATAATACAAACACAAATGTGGTGAACAATGTTAACAATTCGAAGGCATTAACGAGGACAAAATAAAGATGATGAAACCAATACTATGGAGGAACTGTTTATACAATACACGACGCATACATATAAATCAATTATAAGTACATATACATAATGATACACATATACAATGTACGGTTAGTTATAGTGTATAATTTTTGTATTTAAGTTTTTACAACAGCAGAAACACAACAGGTGTCGTTTCGCAGTTCAGAGTTTAAAACCATTTGCGGTGTAGTATGAAACCGAAGAAACAAAGAAGAAAGCCAACTAGAAATATCCTGCAAAATATATGATATATGTACCGTGAAAGTTGAAATTGTCGAGGGAACGAGATATAAGATATGAGATATGATGGGAGATATGTTAACAGCGTAAGAGTTAAAAGCAACAATGTGGTGTATTAAATGTTCATAAATCTACCATTAAGTGTATTTTCAAGGTGTAAAATGTTATATGACATCAATTAAAACGAGTTCGAGATTTCGACAAGCTCCATTGCATGAGAGAGCAAAAATGTTAAGCGTATGTTATGCGAAACTAACAAAACTACAATTATACAAAGAATAAAGATTTATAAATAGAGAAGACTGGAATGTCTTTTATTTTAGTTATAAGAGGCAACTAAATATAATAATGTTAAATTGTGGGTTAATTTTAATCAAACTTAACTAAGGTATATTAAAATATATATTTGGGTGACCAAAGTTTAAATTAATCATAAAAATTTAAGTCCGATGACATACCGCCAAAAGCTTATCGATGCATCGATAACTGTTTAAGTTTTTGCATGACTGAACTTAAAGGTATGGTTGTACGGTCTAGATTCGGTCACACATGACATGGAAACGAAAACATTGGATTCGGAAATTGTTGAAATTCTTCCAAAACACTCCTACTTAAGGTAATTCCTGAATAAAATCTTTTAAACAAAGATAAAAATAAAATAATTTTAGTGCTCAGGAGCTTATTGCTCATCGTCACACGGAGTTTGAAGCGCCTAGTGGAGGTCTAAAACGCACTCAAAATGAAGGCACTGTATTGGAAATTGAGGAGCTTAAACGGGCACAAGGGTAAAAATTACGTACATGTTTATTTAAAATCGCTTTATATATGTTTATTAAATATTAGATCACTTGCGAGCTCAGTTGTCAGTGCCTCGTATAGAAAGACTTGGAGGAAGAGCTCTGGGCATTTGGAATGAAGATCAACAAGTGGCGGAAGTCCTACGCAAGGACGGTAAATTCGAAAACTTTGGATACAGTGAGCAGGGAAAGCTCTACTTGGAATACTATGAGACTTTGTTCTTACTGGAGCTGGTGCGATACTTAATCATTATATAAAAATTCATTAATTTATAAGAACTACTAATTTCAGGGTCGTCTGCAATTGGAGTATTATGGTTCAGTAGTTTCAATAGAGCAAGCTTATGTGCTCCTCCTTGGCGAGATGGATAGTGAAAAGTACACAAACTACCTGGTTTATTCCGCATTATCCCGTGCTGGCTATATAGTTGTCAGACATAAGCCACCTGAAAAAACTCCAGAATCAGTAACCAAGGCAGATTGTATCTGGGCTTTGCTTAAAGAGAAAGTGGGAAATCAGTTGGTATCAGATCACATTAAAACTTCGCCATTTTACCCTGTCGTTGAGAAACAGATGGAAGATATCAAGGAACTCATTATATCACAAAACATAAAAGAGATTAATAGCACAGAAGAATCCATAAATTTACAATTCGACTTAAAAAAGCGTAAGGCAAATGATGACCTGATAGAAGAACCTCTTTGTAAAAAGGAAAAGCTTTCTACATCAGGTCGAAGTCTAGTTGATCACCTTAAAAATGAAATTTCATATGCCAAATTCGAAGAGGTTTTTGAAAAACTCGATATTGTACAACTTAAAAGCCAAGATTTTGCCAAAGAAGAAATTACTGTGCCCTCTGCTTTAAAAATAACCTTCGATCTGCATCTACACAACGAGGGTTTCAAGAAGAGTTCACCAAAACCACCCAACTTTAATGTAATTATTCTTCCATCTCAAGAGGCTTTTCCCACTCACAATGATATCTCAAAGATTCAACATCAATCTCTTCACACCGCTCCATTGCTTGTCGTATCCGTTAGCGAATCCAAACAAATACAGGCCTTTCTGTACTTTATAAGTTGATGATTACCAATACTGCGGATATGCCACCTCAATAAATTGTACGTGTAAATATTTTCAAAGCTCCCAAAATGTATTTTGTTTACCACGCCACACGTTCTTTATTTGGAGTGCCGACAACAGAACTACTGAACGAAAAAGCAACATTTGTCATTCTTTTCGAAATCTTTTAAAAATTATGTATATTTGTGCCCAACAATGGTAGGTCGACACCTAACCATTATAGCAACCTTAATTCACTGTAAATATGTTACAGGATGTTCCAATAATTTGGATGATTGGTGGACCGGGCAGCGGCAAAGGAACACAGTCTAGTAAAATAGCAAAAAAGTATGGATTCACGCATATTGATCCCGTCGCATTGGTTGGTAAAGAGGTGGATAGCTTGGTAATTTTTAAAGGCATGTCTTTAAAGTTTACAAATTTATGCTTTACACAGATTGTAGGACAAACGGCTGTTGGTCAAAAATTTGAAAAATTACTAACTGACGGAAATTCAGTACCGTTGTCAGAAATTGTACCCCTGATCAAGCATGAAATGAATAGCAATCGTGATGGACTCAAGGGATTCGTCATTGATGGGTGAGATACGTAGTGTTGAGATATGAAATAATTAAAATATATCTATTTCCAGATACCCTGTCGATATGGAGGAGGCAAAAGTATTAGAGGATGGGTTCGGATTGCCCAGTATGATCATTGCGTTGGAGTTGGAAGAGCAAATGGAAAGTCGTAGTAGTTTTATTTCATATGGCCCTGCAGCTCGCCCTAGTTTAACTTCGTATATTGATACATCGAAAGACGTGATGGATAATTACGCAGAAATCACTCTGAAAATTGATGCCAATCAAACACCAGAAAGTGTTTTTGAGGAAATACAAATGGGTATAGATGCGTGGGTCAACAGCAATGGCCAGATAGTGTTCGCCCAATAGACAAACGTTTTCTTTAACCTGTAACAGGTGTTCAAAAAAAGACAATAATTTATAACTCCACCCTGGAAATTTTATCATTTCTCTGAATAAGTTGCAGTTCTTATGTTTAAGGAACTTTGAAGGAAAGTATGCAACCAGTTAATATAATCCTATAAGATATTTTAATGAAGTACGAAAAATAATTCATTTCCGAAGAATGGTGTTTGAAAATACTCTGCAAATCGTTTGACATCAACTAATAAAAAAAAAACGAAAGGCAAAATTGTATTTTGACGGCTAAGATACAGAAATCAAATCGGAAAAAAAATCAGTTCTTTTTCTGTTTCAAGAGCCTAAAATAAATTTTAAATTCAACGGGAGTTGAAATGACTGAACTTTTTATCTAATATATCATATATTATATATATTATATATGGTACCAAGTATCAACTTAAAATAGTGATATTGATACAAAATAACACAATACATGCTGAAATCAACTTGGAAAACGATCAGTTTCGATGTTTTAGGAAAAACTTCTCTCTAAATATGGATTTTCCCGACGATACTAAGCTTCAACCTACAAATGTGAATTTGGTGGTCAAGAATTCGTATCGCTGCCATCTCAGATATAACACTCAAAATTTGAACTGAAAAAGTTCAGTTTATAGTATGGTATAGGTGGAACGGCTAAAACGAAAGCACTTGTAGCCGGACGGACGGACGGAGAGCTTTGCAGCAAAGCTCGCTCGAGCGAATGCGAATGCGAGTGTCTACGCGCAGTGAAACCGTTAGCCGAATCGCCTTTTCATTCAATTTAGTCACTCTCAACACACGCAGCACCGAGGGTGGTGGAAAATCATCGGGCGGAGAAATCACAATCACAATCGAAATCGAATCGAATCCGGGCGAGACTCTCGACCACAACAACTGGCAGCAGGAGGAAGCAGGCTAAGGCTAAGGCTAGTAAGGCATCGGCTCCCAAACCACCGAAAATCTCGCGATTTCTTCAACCAAAGGCCCGCAGCAGCGTCGTGTGCATATATTATACATCATCATGGTGAGTGTTTTGTGTGCGGGTGCTGCTGTGATTTTTAGTTTCTTTTTTTTTATTTTTATTTGTTTTTCGTTCCTGCTTATTGCCCAATTTATTTTTATTTGTAAGTAACCTACACAAAAAGTTTTACTTTGATTTATATCCCTCTGGCACTCCAACGAAAAGTTCTTTTTTTCGAAAATTAAAGATTTAGAGCAGGCAACTCGACCTTGAGCCAAAATGCACATGATGTACTTGACCTTGCCCAGCGATGCAATCAAGAAACTTTGGTGGGGGGGCACAAGCTTAGCAGCTTAGCAGCTCAGTAGCTCAGCTTTTTCGAGCCGAGAAATCCGCAAGTCAGCTGTTCGCTGTTTACTCTGCTCCGGTATAAATAGAGCCTCTTACGAACCTGTGAAATTCCCCCCCCAAAAAAAAGCACAAACAAGCAAACAAATTAGCCAGTCTTTGGAGGCAAACAAAAACGAATCCGAAATCCGAAATCCGAAATTTCACATTCCAAGCCCCGGCGAATTTTGACGTCAAAATCCCGATTTGCATAAATTTATGATGACCAGTTGCCGCGCCAGCTACACAGGAATTTCTGGCGGGGCTTGATTCATTAGCAAGTCCCCACAGCCTCGTCGCCAAAAAGCAGTTTAAATGTGTTTATTGGCGCTACTCGAACTAGACAGTCATGCCGGTTTTAGCCTTAGTCGCGTCGCATTATTTAATTGTCAAAACAAAGAAACCAACAACAATGAAAAACACCTTATAAAAACACCTTAAATAGCCCCAGCTTGAGCTGGCTTCCATAAAAATTCCTCTGCGTTTAGCTGGATAGTTTTGCGGTTCCGTTGGAGCAGAACGCATGTGCTATAATTCTACAATTAAAACTAACTACTCGGGAACCTAAACAACTGTTAGATTAGTGAGTTGAATTATTAACAGCTGCCAATCCTTGGAAATGACATTGAAAAGTCACTGAACCACTCTATATATGTATACATATATATTACGTAAAAGAGCTTCAAAATCATAAATTCTCACACGCAACCATTTGGATGCGTAGAAAATGTGCCAAATACAAAACGTCAGAGAAAATGAAAAGCATTGAATTTATGCTCTAAGGAAAAACCAAAGGTGCTAGCAAACAACCTGGGCATTCATTTTCTATGTTCTATTTTTTTGCACCCAAATTTTCGATGGGTGCGACAATGCGGAACAGGCGCAAATCGGCGGGCGCCTCGAATACTGTACTATATCAGAAGCTGATCTGTATACATATAGTCACGGGCCGTCGACGGCAACGATTCAATTGTTTATAGTAATTGGGATTTTTTGATGAAATCAAACCATTAACAGCACCATTTGTGCGCCTGGAAAAGAGGTGCCAATTGCCTTAAATTACCCACCCCCACCCAACCGCGATGATGTGCTACGCAGTGGTTTCTGTGCAAGATCAATGTCATGGACCAATGTAATATTTATATCCTATATATATTATTTGTTTTTTTTTTTTTGTTTTGCCAAACTGTGTAGCGTGTGAACTTTAGTGTCGGCAAACATTTGCGGTGTATACATACATATGTGTTGCTGGCAGGGTGCCCAAAACGAAATACTAATAACTACATATGAACACCAAAGCTAAACACATCTCAGGCATATAGTTCAATAGCACTATAACTTTGAGATATCTAACCAACCCCACCAACTGTCTCGATTGTGTAGTTATTTATGTGTCACCAAATGGCCATGAAGAAGGAGGCCATGGAGAAGCTCAAAGCCGAGGAGCTCCGCAGGGCACGAGCCGCTGTAAGTAGCCCATCCGGATGCCAAATCGATGGGCACTCTGTGTCCCTTTTCTAGGATTACTTGATGTATATGGCATGTTCTGTCTGGCCGCCGCTTCACCAACAACAAAAAACAAAAGTCTTTAGACCTGAGAATATCGAAATGCAAATATCCCTTAAAATCCCAACAAACCAAACCCCCTAACCAAACTAAGCTTGCTGCGTACAAGTGAAACACTAACCAGGCTAATTGTGTTGTGTCTCGGTGTTGTGTCCTATCTAACTAACACAGATTTATCTGTTTGCAGGCTGAAATTCCCATCATCTGGATCTTGGGCGGACCCGGCTGCGGCAAGGGCACTCAGTGCGCCAAAATTGTGGAAAAGTACGGATTTACACACCTGAGCAGTGGCGATTTGCTTCGCAATGAGGTAATTTGGCCAGAAATACTGGAGTAGTTCTGCTTTCTGTTGTTTGCGTTTAGTAAGCAAATTTTGGATCTGCATGTTGAGATTACTAAATGTACAATATTCGTTTATGAATATCTAATATTTAGCTATTCGAAAGTTTGTTTAATTTGAAAGACCTTTTATAATACCCTCTCAAATTAATTATGTTATAAAAGACTTTACAAACATGTTTATATTTAAAAATGCCCTATTTCTTAATGTGTAGACATTTAAAATTTTCTTTGATAATTTTCATTGATCTCAGTATTCGAATAAGCTATTCTTATTGTTAATATTTCGCGCTTTGAAAGTATATTGAATTGTAGAACAATATAGAAGTCTTTCTATGAGGTACTTAGAAATAATATAAAGAAATAATAAATAATGTTAGTGATTACTAATCAATTTTGCTTATAATATAAGTATTTTGATAAACTTTTTATAAAGATACTTAATATTAAGAAAGAAACACTTAAAATAAATAAAACATTAGGGACCGACACATAAAATGTTATTTAATGATAGTGTTAGTCACCTTTAAACCTTTTTGCTTCTGATATAATTATTTAAATTACGTTCCTCATTGTTTATTTTTTTTTCGCTTTAACGTTAAACTTATCAGATAAATTGAGTAAAATATTGATGACCAACATTTAAAATGTTCTCTTATTAAAATCTTGGTGCCCATTAAACCTTTTTTCTTTTGATATAAGTATATAAATAACTTTCCTTAAATTTACTTTTAATCTTATAAGTATCTAGTTTATGGGACTTTTGATTACCCTAGTTTGAAGACTATATACTTATCTTAATATCCACCCATTTTACAGGTGGCCTCTGGATCGGACAAGGGTCGTCGGCTGCAAGAGGTAATGTCCTCCGGTGGCTTGGTGTCCAACGACGAGGTGCTGTCGCTGCTCAATGACGCCATCACCCGGTCGAAGGGCGTCTCGAAGGGATTCCTCATCGATGGCTATCCGCGGGAGAAGAACCAGGGCGTGGAGTTCGAGATCCGTGTGGCTCCCGCCGATCTGGCGCTGTACTTCGAGTGCTCCGAGGACACGATGGTGCAGCGCATCATGGCGCGGGCCGCAGCCTCAGCCGTGAAACGGGAGGATGACAACGAGAATACCATCAGGGCTCGCCTCCAGACCTTCAGGCAGAACACCAACGCCATTCTGGAGCTCTATGACGCCAAAACCCTGACGGCAAGTTTAATATTGCATTTATATCCATACTAAATCCCAAGCTAATTAAACGATTCTACGTAAACCGCAGATCAATGCCGAGCGTGACGTGGATGATATCTTTTTGGAAGTCGTCCAGGCCATTGACTGTGTGCTGAAGAAGAAGCAGCAGAAAGCCGCCGCCCAGTGCTAGTAAAATGTGAAATTAGAATCATCATTGTCATTAGGAAACCGGTACCAAAGTCAGCGACGCAAGCAACAATTTTAAATGCACTTTTTAGCGCGAATCTCACAATCTCAAAGCTGAGCACAAATGAAAGCGAAACACCAAATAAATTAGTCTAAATCTATATTATGTTACCACACTTAATGGCATTATCCTTCAATCGATTGCAAGCAATAATGGATATCTAGTGCTTTAAATAAATTTACACACAGAAATGGAAAATAAACTCTTTGTAATGTACTATAACTATTATATTATAGATCTTATAAAGTGTTTTTAAATCATTGAATAATGACTGCAGTTTAATAGTTTGCATTTTCCCATGAATGCTAATCTCAACTAGACACGATTAAGGGATTTTAGTTTAGCAAGTCTCTTGCCAATTATTCATAAACTAATTGAAAGTTCCAAGGGCGCGTGTGCTGGAAAGGAAAACATTCGAACACATTCGAAAACGAAAACATTTGCCTTGAATGGCGGCTGTGAGAGCCACGTGATTTATTGTCGAAAACTACAAGCTCATTTAGATCACTACTGAACCAGTTTGCTATCAGCATTTAAATGTTGTGGGAGTAAAGTAGAACACATTTAACCTCGCATCGAAATACCTCACTAAACATCTCAATTACACGGGTTTTTTTTGGCACTAAATGAATGTTAATAAATGCCTTCTGAATTGATGGACTGGTCCTTTCACTTATTCACTGAGCCAAGAATTTTGTTGAGGAACTTTCCAAAATCTTTGAATATAACTCGGCTAAACATTAACAAGTTGCACCCGATAAACTGCCCAAGTCATAATAAATTATATGGCTTTGCTAGCGCATTTAAATCAGAGCGAGTCATCGAGTTAATTGATCGACTGCCTCGAGAGCTCTTTTGAATGTGGATTGGGGATTTGTTTCTGAGCCCAGTTAAATCAGAAGTATTTCGGGCCATTTGATGCTATCAACTTTTGATAAATTTGCCATCGAAAGAATCTTCCAACGCAAGAGTGCGTCACGGAGTTCAGCTCTAGAAGCTGAAATAGATCTGACACAATTCGAACACAACAAAAGGCTGGAAGAAAAACTCCTCCGAAGTCAGAAACTGGTAGTGATAGAATCGTCCATCTATCACGGAACTAAACACCAATACCAAGTGGCATGGACGAGCGTCATCATTGGAGCTCGCCTTCGAACTGGAGTGGATTCTCGAGTTCGATCTCCAGTTCGAGTTCTTAAAGATCGCGTCAAGTGTAAAGTCAACACGCATAAATATTATGTAAAATAAGTGGTTTTCGAAAGATGCCCAATAATTGAGCGGTTGGTAGATTATGTAAAACGCAGCAGCTGGCGAAATAAGCTATCAATATGGGATAGAAAACGAAACAGTTATCACTTGGCGACGTAAAAGTTTTTATCGGGCGATTATCGCCGCTCGAGATCAGATCTCCGCCGACTGCGGGAATTCCAATTCCACAAAAATCAGCATGACTAAACAGACAGAAAAGCCAAAGTCGAAGCAGGTTTCTTGCTATTATTGTTTTTGTTTTTGTTTTTGTTTTTGTTTCTTTTATTTCTGTCATATACAAAATTTCTTTATATTTTTGCATCATTTGTTGCTTTCTTTTTGTTTCGGCTGGTTTTTATTTTTTTTTTTTTTTTCACCTGGCCTTTGTCACTCTTACAACTAAAATAAATATAGATGTTTAAATAAGTTAGGGCTAAAAACAATGTACAGATTTCAATGAGAGTTGGTATCACAAGATTGGGTAAAGCTATAAAGATTCAGTCGGATGGCGGACGAGCTGCAGGCAGACCCATCTCAAATGAGATTGTTATCACTGTAGTGGTGCTGCTGGGGTCGCAGATACTGCCGGTGTGCTGGCTGTCCGTGGCCCCCAATCTTGCTCTCGATCCAGTCCAGGTAGTAGGTTACCCGGGTGAAACCGCCGGGAATGTTGGTCTCACAGCCGTCGGCGGGTCCGAAGCTGGTGATGCCCACCACCATCTGGGTGTCCTTGAGCACCAAAGGACCCCCAGAGTCGCCGGTGCAGACGGTCTCGTCCTGCAGGCCCTTGGCACAGAGCACCCCGGCGCTGACCACGTCGTACTCCTGGGCACACTCCGCATTCGAGATCACCTTCAGCTCGGTGTACTGCATCGAGTCCGAGTTGGTCATCTCCACCATGGCGCCCCATCCGCTGGCCACCACGCTCATGCCGGCGAACTGATCCTGCCGGAATCGGCTGGGCAGCGAGGCGGGCTGAATGCGCGACGTGAAGCCAATGTCCTGCGGCAGCTTCACCAGCGCAATGTCATTGGCCGCCGTCTCCGGGCTGAATCGCTCGTGGACGATGAACTTGTTGGACCGCAGCACCAGTCCGCCCGACTGCTGCGTCTCCTCCACGCTCTTGGTGCCCAAATACACGTCGAAGTGGGTCACTCCCATCGGTGCAGTGGCCGGCCGTTAGGATCCAGCGGCGATCCAACAGTGTGCCAGCCGCACAGGATCCGTTTGCGCCACAGCTGCTTGCCGATGAGCATCACCTGGTAGGGGAACTTCTCGATCCGGCCGAACTTCGAGTGCCCCAGGGCATAGCTGTCCGCGGGAGTGGGTTCCCACACGAGCAGAAAGATCACTAGTCCCCATCCCAGCAGGTGGGCCATTCTGTTGGTACTCATTTTTATTTGTGGTTGTTTGGTTTGGTTGTGGATTGCACTTGTCACTGACTCTTCTTCTCCCGTTTAACTCAACTCAAATTGGTCTTAGTCTTTGTTTTAGTGTTTGCGTTTTTGCTGATCTGAGTTCTGCGCGCTTTGAACGTTCGCTTCAATCTAAATCCATTCTGATGGAGCCGTGATATTTTATACCTCGTCGCTCGCGCTCAGCAAATTATTTCGCCGGTTACTCCGGCTCTGTTTTTTCTCCTCTCAGCTGGCCAAGATCGGCAGATCTTCTCCGGTAGCCTGTTGTTATGACAGCAAACAAGTCGTAAAATCTCGTTTTAAACAGCTAGTCGGCCGATCTGATTTTCATTTTGCGCGCGCTTATCTCTTGCTCAAGTAAAGTTCAAATTTGTTTTGGGAAACGGAAGTGGAATTGGGTTATTGCGATTGCGTCCATTCCCGAATTATCAAATTTCGTATATTTGAGGGCTCAATGATTTCGAGTTCGCTCAAAGTTTAAATAAATTGGCAAGAGAAAATCGAGATACAAGTGTTGGCGGGCAGACAATAGAACAGGTATTCCAGATGGAGTTTGGCACAAAAAAAAAAAACAAAAAACACAAAAAAAAAAAAAACAACCCACCCCTTTTCGATGGGTTGGATTTTTGGGTGACAAATACGATTTTAATTATGTATAAACTATAATGGAATTCTGCTTAGAAAACTCGTTTTGCCTGTCGTTTTCCTTTGGCAATGCCAAAATTCAGGCAGTTGGAAATGCTTCATTCAACTGAAAAAAAAGATGGAATTTTTATTTGAAAGTTGCTTTTGCGCATCTTCACTGGCATTTTCGTGATCCGTAAACAGCGGGGACTCCGATTTGTTTCTGATTCAGTGGCGCCATTAGAATTTCGTATCATACTATAAGTTATTCATTTACGCCTCAAAGTCCAAAAGCCAAAAATGTTGCTAATTCCGAGCAAAACCAAAACTTTCGTCCGAATTTCGGGGGAACGGCGATGAATCAAGTTTGCTGTTTGTTTATCATAAACAAATATTAGTATGTAGATTGCGCTCCAGATTCGAAATCACAACAATGCTGACTCAATACATTTTAATCAATTAATTTGGTTCTACTGTTTTCTTTCGATTTTCCTGTTTCCTGCGCACAAATTCAAAAAATTCCCAAACCCAATGAAAACAAATATTGAAAAATGGTAGTTAATTGGCTTGGCGCCAGCCTTTTGTGTTGTTAATAAAAAAAACAACGGAGATTAGCATTCGCTTTAATTTTATTTACTTAATTAGCAGCCGAATTGTAAAAACAGCCAGCGAATGGCTTTGTTTTTCAGTGAATCCAGTGCGTCAATGGAATGTTATCTTCAGGACAAGTGAAGTCGGCAATTACACGTGCCTTTCGCTTCGATAGAGCATCCCGGATTCGGGGATCACTCTATCCCGAAAATCCCAATATTTGCCTTACTCATTGGCAGGTTCAAGTTTATAAATACGCAAACACTAATAAAATTAATCGGACGTGAAGGTGCGAAACACTTGCTACAAGATGATAAATCCTCCTCTTTTAATTTAATAAACCAAATACCAAAATATGCACGTGTAGGACATATAAACTATAACTTCCCGTTCTGGGAGGTGTCTTTTATTGATGGACAGGCTAATCTTCCAATTAGTTTTCAGCACATCGTCAAAAGTTATAGAACAGGTTCGGGAGCAAATAAAACTTTACTTTCTTGCTTTTTTTCGGACTAATTTGAGTTTTAGTGCCGCCGTCTGAGAGCATATTTCATTTTTTGGCGAATGCTTTGAATAAATTACTCCGCCAACCGGCGAGATTTATTCGACAATCAAAATTTAAATTACGCGACCGGGAATCCGAGATGTAAATTGATGCAAATGAGGGCCCAAGCTCGGGCCCGGGAACACCCAAAAAAAAAAGCGTTGTTTTTGACCACAAAGTTCAGCGGCTTTCGTCTTTGGCGCCATATACTATATGCCATAAATGTTGCTTACCTTGTCCGAGAAAGTAGCTGACCTTGACGGAATTCGTAACGAAATTAGAGATCAGAGTCGGAGAAATATCAGCTAGAAAGCTGGATTATGCCGGTCTGGTGTCTAATGAGTGGGGCGCATGCGGAGTGCATTGACCAAAGATCTCCTCGTTCGGCGTCGGCGTCGTCGTAAAAAATGGCTCTTAAAACCCAATCAAATCGTCCGTTGACGTCAGCTAACACCATTTGTTTCGTACTGCTACGGGCCTCGGAAATTAATTAATGTGCCGGCGAATGAGCTTTTAATATGCAACGGCGTAGAACCAGTAGTCGCCATACCACTTTTCGTCAGGCAGCCAGGCAGCCAGGCAGCCAGACAGTAAAAGTTCCACTTCTCCCGAGGGCTCGATCTCTTTGAACGTTTCTCGGCCAGAGTTTTGGGCAAACTAGATCCGGTTGGACCCCAATTCGTGATGAAGACCGAATATGTGAGAATCCCGCCGGACAGCAAACAAAAAAGAAAGAAGAAAGAGCCGCTTAGAAGAAATTTATGGCGCTTGGGGATTTCCCAACAAAATAACCGACCGAATACTGGGCCACAAAAACAAACTCCCATGACGACGACGACGACGACGACGCTGTGTAGCAAACAAAATTTGCTGAAATTCATCAAAAGCATTTATCATTAGTCGAGAAAGAAAGATGATCGCTTCATATCCGTTGGCCCGAAGCAAAGAAACTCTTTGGCGCCAGTTAGCCAGTTGGCCAGTTTGCCAGTTTATGTATCTTTGCATATTTTTTATTGATCTGCAGTTCCGACAGCCATGGCTATGGAATTCCCGAAAAACACGTGCAAAATGCCAATCCAAATCCAAACGGTTCCAATAAAAACCTAAGAAAGTCGTCAAAACAAATCGTCTTGGCATCTGGCTTCGAATTCGCATAATACGTCAAGTTGTCAAATTAAATTTGCATGCCATTAATATGCTGCCAACTGAAGCCGCTTATAAAACTTGATATGTCTTGCCCACCGATAAGGAATCGATTAAGCTGGAAAACCGCTCTTCAAACTCGTAAAGCGAAGCTCACGCCCAAATGGAGAAGTTCTTGGCTTTAATGGGAATCGGGGGAATTTTCGATGCTTGGAATTTAGCATATATTTTGGTTCGGCGGCGACTAGGTGACTTATTTTGCGACAGATAGAACAACTTGGTGGCGCCGAATTAATTAATTATAAATCGACTCTCTCGACACTAATAAGCCATTTGAATTTGCATATAAATTAGAGCGATTAGAACGGTCGAGAACAACAGATTGAAAAATATGTATCAAACAACGCACAAACAAATTGGTGCTAAAAAATTTTTGAATTCTGTGCTTTCCTAATTATTGATAAATCTTCAAATTAGCAGAATAGAGTATTTACTAAAAGGTTTTGCCAGTTATTTTATGACTTTGTATCATTATTCAAAGGATTATTGTCTTTATAAACTTCTAAGGCAGCTAAATATACAACTTTGAAGTAATAAATATTTAATTATATTTTTTACGCAACATCCTGAAACACAATCTTGATCTATAAGATCGAAAATAAAGAATTTAATTTATATATCTCAATCTCGAATACAGCATTCTTGATGAACCCATCAAAACGCCGAATTTATTTGGTAAATAAAAGCTCAGGCAAATTATGCCATGTTTGATTGGTAAACAACAGAAACCTGATGTTAATAGCAATTTAATACCAAGCAAGCTGTCTATTATTGTTTTCCAATCATAAGTGGGCAATCACCATTCGTTTAAAAGCAAACATGAGTATGAGCACGCTCTCCAAATTTTAAGGGCGCTTAAAACTGATGATTCACTCTCCAATCCAAATTACCAAGTCGGTATTATGAAACGTCATCGTTGGCTTACAAATTAATATTTTTAGGCGATTAGTCAACTAATATTTTGACTGTCTGACAGGTCCCAGACTTTCTCAAAGTTCTTCGCTCACTGTGACAACGCAAATAAATATCGCCTTTGCGGGATGCCATCGAACTTATTGTCTGATTAAATTCAAAATTAGACCGCAAAAGGCATTCCAGCTTACAATTAATGAGATTAATCGTAAATAAGCATTTACGGAAAGTACACTTACTTCTGAATGCATCTGTCAGTCGATAATTCAAGGCACACACATGGCGAATATCATTATTTATAAGGAATGCAAATTGCGATACCAGCGAACGATTTTGTTCGGATAATTACAATTGCAATTTGCTGTATTTCCTCAAAATCAAACAAATTTTGCAGTAATTTAAAACAGGTTCTTCACAAAATTCAAAATAATCTTTACGTTGGCTAACGGTTTAACGTAACAAGGTTCGTAATGAGGTGCATTACAAAAATACTACTGCTTCATGTGAGATGTGACAAGCAGTAAATGCTAATTGTGAAATTTTAAAACTGCTTACTTCCAATTGGAAAAGTTAAAAGATTCTTACTTCTTTGGAAATCTTAAACTGCTTAATGATAGTTAAAAATAAATGACAATGTAGTAGAGACTTCATCCACATGTAGTGGAGACTTAATCCGCACGTAGTGGAGACTTTATCATCGGTTAGCAGATACTCCAACCACTGTTCTATTAATGCTCGTATCGATTTGCTTTTCAGTGCTGGAAAACACTCAATTGCGATGTGACTGTCACGATGCCATTAACGTCGATATTTGAGCATTAATTTTTCGGTGCTGAAAAAAAAAGTGATTTAGTCCGAATTGCGCGGTGATTGCCACCTGATGACATTCACACAAAATTAACCAGCAAACCGTTGTGGCTGTTGATTTGATTGTTGTTGATATTTTGTATTTAAAAAGATGAAAGAAAAGGATCTGAAACGTGCCTATAACAATGTCCTGGCGCAGGCTATATCCACCTCTAAGCAGTACCTATTTGCGGGCAACCTATTTGGGGATATTTTCGTGCTCAGGTGAGAGTTCTCGGCATGGTTAATCTTCCCTTAATTTAGTTATATTTCCTTAAAGGATTAAAGAACTGGACAAGGGTTCGGAGGAGCCCCCAGGCAAACTGAAGATCTTTCCGCAGGGCAGCGGTGTGGACATCAACTACCTGGCCTTCCATCGTGATTTCCTGATCGTCGGTGCAGTAGGCATGATTTACGGATTGCCCTGGAACGAGCAGGAGGAATCGCTGGCCACCAAGCGCTCCTGGGAGGTGAAGATACCCATGCAGGTGGACGCCGTCGAAGTGCCCGATGTGAACTCCATGTGGCTGGACTCGGCAACTAGCACGCTGTTCGCCGGCTGCGGCGATGGAGTAATCTACCAAGTGAGTCTGGAGGATGGACGCATTCAGCGGGAGTACCGTGGCCACACGGACTACGTGCACAGTGTGGTGGGCAATGCCAAGGGTCAGATCTTCTCCGGCGCCGAGGATGGCACCGTGCGAGTGTGGAGCACCAAGCAGCAGGAACAGACCGCCTTGCTGGAGCCGCACAAGAATGCCAATCTACTGCGCCCGGATTGGGGCAAGTGGATCGGAGCAGTGGCGGTCAACGAGGATTGGCTCCTCTGCGGCGGTGGACCCAAGGCATCCATTTACCACCTGCGCTCCCTGGAGTGCACCCGGGTATTTGACTTCCCGGGTCGCGTCCATCTGTGCGAATTCGTGGACGACTGCGTCTTGATTGGCGGCGAGCACAACCATGTGCAGTCTTACACCCTAAACGGAGTTCTGCAGGCCAATATTCCCGTGGAGCACACCGCCTGCTACTCCGCCGTCTGGCAAACCTCGCCGATCAAGATCATGTCCATTGCCGGCTTCAGCAACAAGCTGCACATCCTCAAGGACTTCCGCTTCCTGGACAGCAAGATCGAGCTGTACGGCAATGTGCTGGGCGAGGGTGATAGCCAGGATGATGCCGAGGAATTGATCGAGGATCCCATGATAGTTGAAGCGGCATGATAAGGTTTAATAAATCTCTTTTTTGATAACATACATTTTACTCAACTTATATTTAAATTTCTCAGAGAAACTGATCATAGTGCTCATTCATACAACCGTTTCCTGTTATTCGGAGCACTTGATATTCGCTGCTGTTCACATTATTTTGGAAATTACATTCTCCAAACGTTAAAATACCCTTTTCGCTAAGTGCAAAATCCTCTATCATCTTTATGAACTTTCTTGAAATGATTTCTTCATCAAGACGAATTGCTTTCCTTAGTGCACCAACGTTAAAAATCAAGAAGAAATCATCCCCGTGGACAGTACCTTGAAAAAGTATATCATTAGCGTGTTTAAGTGTTTTAGTACAACTTTATACATACCAAAAAATACATCAGTGCGATTGGAAAGCACCTGACCCACTCCAGAAACAGCTGGATTGTCGTAGACAAACGAATAGACGGGACTCTGACCACGTTTCCGGTGAAGATCTATTGCTTCTGGCACGCTATTCTTGAAAAGAATGTCGGTGAACATCCGCTGCAAGTCCCAATAGCTCTCCACACTAAATCGCCGATCTCCCAGATACTTCTGCCTCAGATCCCTAGAGAACACGTCCATATCCTTAATAGTCTTCTTTGAGTCTCGGTAGAATAGTAAGTAGGGAGCCCAGTCGAACCAGCGATTGTTTAGTGTTTCTATCCATGTCTCTCCGGTCGTCTTGTTTTCTTCCAACAGTAAAGCCGCATTATAGCCACCATCTTCAGTGGTGTAAGTCACAACCCAAGGGACTTGTGAAAACTTTCCGCTATTGATCACATCTCTGGGATCTTGGGTGAGAAAGGCATCTGGAGCATCTGCTGGCTCCACAACAGGTCCGAAAGGCGTAAAGGGCACGTATGAAAACACGAGAAAGCTACGAACGGCGGAAACTATTTCCCTGGCCGGTTTGGACTTTAAACATTTCTTTAGTTCCACAGAGTCGGTTGGTTGGCCACATCCAACAATGCGTCCCAGTTCAAAGGCTCGTCTTCGTCCTCCCTGCTGGACAACCCAAGGGTCTAGTGCATTTCCGCTCACCGATATGGCTGCCCTGGCCAACTGGCTAAAGTCCTCATGCAGGAGCTGCAAGTGAGTGGAAGCTCCGCCTGCAGAATGACCAATGAGCACAATATTATCCGACATTCCTCCGAAACTGGCTATGTTTTCCTTAATCCATCGAAGAGCCAGACGTTGATCTTTCAGTCCATAGTTTCCGGGCAAATCCTTATCCCCGCTGCTGGCAAAGCCCAAAGGCCCAACGCGATAGCTTATTTTAACCAACATCAGTCTGCCCTCGCGCATAATGTACTCGTGTCCATTTGACGCTGCTCCACCGAACATAAAGGCACCACCATGCAGGAGCACCACCACAGGGTAGCTGCTCCGAGTCGTATTCTTTGGCTTATAGACGCTCACTGTCAAGCAATCCTCCGCCCCCTGGAGCTTTTCTTCACTGAACTGGTTCCATTGTAGGCAGGCTACTGGTGGCTGCGTTACGTTGAAAACATCCGCCCACTGTTTACTATACGGTTGAGGAGCTTCAAATCGAAGTTCCCCGATTGGGGGTTCAGCATAGGGAACCGATTCGTAGCTGTAGTAGTGGCCGTTGTCCCTTCCACGCAGTTTTCCATTTGGGATATCAACAACCAAGGGATCTGATGACAAGGCTGCTTCAGAACACTCTAATTTCACCCAGAGCAAGATCAAGCTCATCAACCACTTGAATAGAGACATGTTCCAAAATCAGACGAATTCTTAACGCGACTGCCAACGAACAAAGGCGGCTTATGGCTTTATAGCCGCGAAAAACGAGTATTCCTATAAGAACATACAAAAATAAACGCGTTTTGAGAATATTTCGGGTGTAACAACAGTCAGTCGGGAATTACTGAGTTAGCAATTAATTTATTTTTACACTGAAAAAATTTTTAATAACGCCTAGCTGCAATTAGGGGCATTTCTACAAAAGAAAAACAAAAATGTAGGCAGTTGGCAGTACCTACAATTTTGTGTTCCTTTACATCAAACAAATTTTATTGATAACTAGTATGTGCATTGCCATTTGGTACATTTATCCGCATGTTCTGCCATTCCTTCACTTCAATCACCATTCATTTTATAATATTAAAAAATTGTTAAATGTATAATCTTGAGAACAGCCAAGACTACGATTGAAGATATATTTGTCGTTCACAAATTCTTTACATTATAAGATCAATCATTACCTTTATTCACCAACATTCTAACAAAAAAAAGATTTGTAAAGCTAGATAATTATTTTTTGATAAAAGAGCGAACAAAATTAAATGTAGATTGCGAACTCTTGATTTATTTTCGCAATCACAAGTAAAACAAGAACATATTAACTACCCAAGGAACTAAGGCGTTGCCTTTTCCAAAAGGCTGAAATCTTAACGAAGAGCTAGGTGAACAGAAGCTTCTCCGGCGGATTGGCCCACGATCAGGATCTCCTCCACCAAAACATGCCATACGTTGCTTGATCCATTGGAATATTTATTTAAATTTTCTCAGAGAAACTGATTATATTGCTCATTCCTACAACCATTTCGTGTTATTCTGAGCACTTGATATTCTTTGCTGTTCAAATTATTTTGGAAACTACATTCTCCAAATGACAGAGTGCCCTTATCGCTAAGTGCAAAATCCTCTATCATCTTAATGAACTTCCTTGAAATAACTTCTTCATCAGGACGAATGGCTGTCCGTAGGGAAACATCGTCGAACATCAAGAAAACATCATCTCCATGGACGGTACCTTTAAGAAGGCAAACATTAGCTAGAAAACATTATTTTAATACAACCTTATACATACCAAAAAATACATCAGTGCGATTGGAAAGCACCTGACCCAATCCAGAAACAGCTGGATTGTCGTAGACAAACGAATAGACGGGACTCTGACCACGTTTCCGGTGAAGATCTATTGCTTCTGGCACGCTATTCTTGAAAAGAATGTCGGTGAACATCCGCTGCAAGTCCCAATAGCTCTCCACACTAAATCGCCGATCTCCCAGATACTTCTGCCTCAGATCCCTAGAGAACACGTCCATATCCTTAATAGTCTTCTTTGAGTCTCGGTAGAATAGTAAGTAGGGAGCCCAGTCGAACCAGCGATCGTTTAGTGTTTCTATCCAGGTCTCTCCGGTCGTCTTATTCTTTTTCAACAGTAAAGCCGCATTATAGCCACCATCTTCAGTGGTGTAAGTCACAACCCAAGGGACTTGTGAAAACTTTCCGCTTTTGATCACATCTCTGGGATCTTGGGTGAGAAAGGCATCTGGAGCATCTGCTGGCTCCACAACAGGTCCGAAAGGCGTAAAGGGCACGTATGAAAACACGAGAAAGCTACGAACGGCGGAAACTATTTCCCTGGCCGGTTTGGACTTTAAACATTTCTTTAGTTCCACAGAGTCTGCTAGTTGCCCACATCCAACAATGCGTCCCAGTTCAAAGGCTCGTCTTCGTCCTCCCTGCTGGACAACCCAAGGGTCTAGTGCATTTCCGCTCACCGATATGGCTGCCCTGGCCAACTGGCTAAAGTCCTCATGCAGGAGCTGCAAGTGAGTGGAAGCTCCGCCTGCAGAATGACCAATGAGCACAATATTCTCCGGCATTCCACCAAAACTTGCGATGTTTTGCTTGATCCATCGAAGAGCCAGCCGCTGATCTTTTAATCCATAGTTCCCCGGCAAGTTCTTATCACCCGTACTCGTGAAACCCAATGGACCCAAGCGATAGCTGATTTTTACCAAAAGCATTTTTCCCTCGCGCATGATGTACTCTTGCCCATACGAAGCGGCTCCACCGAACATAAAGCAACCACCATGTAGAAGAACAACGACAGGGTAGCTGCTCCTAGTTTTGTTCTTCGGCCTGTAGATGCTCACGGTCAAGCAATCCTCCTCCCCTTGCAGCTTTTCATTCCTGAATTGTTTCCACTGCAGGCAATCTACGGCTGGTTGTGTTGCATCGAAAACATCTCTCCACTCTTGACTGTACGGTTGAGGAGCTTCGAATCGAAGTTCCCCGATTGGTGGTTCAGCATAGGGAACTGATTCGTAGCTGAAGTAGTTGCCATTGTCCCTTCCACGGAGTTTTCCATTCGGGATCTCAACAATCAGCGGATCTAATTCTGCTCCTGCTTCAGTATATTTTAATTTTGCCAAGAGCAAAACTAAGCAGATTAACCACTTAAATAAAAACATGTCCAAAATCCGACAAATCGTAAACGAGACTGCGAACAATCAAAAGGTTGCCTTTTGCTTTATAGCTTAAAGCTTATCACGTCCCATTATCATAGCTTTATTGTCGCAAAAAACGAGCCTTTCTCGAATGAACAAATTAAATTATACGCGGTCTGAGACTGCACTCAATTTTCTTAAAATTTTAATGATGTTACCCCCTTCCTTTTTTTCAAATATGGCTTTCCAATAACGTTACCAAATATCACCACTTTTAAGTCCATAACTTTTCTTACAGATATCCGATTTTGAAAAGGAATAGCTTTATAAGTTTGTGGATTTAAGCTCTCAAAATCTGCATTTAAGTTTAGGTTTGTAAATTTGGGTCGATTTTCTTGAAATTTTAATGAGCCTTAGCCTTTTTTCGAAAAAAGTGACCTTATATCAGCACTTCAAAAGCCATAACTTTTCTTACAGATATCCGATTTTGAAAAGTCAGAGCTTTATAAGTTTGTGTTTTATAGCTCTGAAAATGTGCATTTAAATTTTTTTTCGTCAATTTGGGTCGATTTTCTTAAAATTTTAATGATGTTACCCCCTTCCTTTTTTTCAAATATGGCTTTCCAGAAACGTTACCAAATATCACCACCTTTAAATCCATAACTTTTCTTACAGATATCCGATTTTGAAAAGGAATAGCTTTATAAGTTTGTGGTTTTAAGCTCTCAAAATCTGCATTTAAGTTTAGATTTGTAAATTTGGGTCGATTTTCTTGAAATTTTAATGATGTTACCCCCTTCCTTTTTTTCAAATATGGCTTTCCAGAAACGTTACCAAATATCACCACTTTTAAGTCCATAACTTTTCTTACAGATATCCGATTTTGAAAAGGAATAGCTTTATAAGTTTGTGGTTTTAAGCTCTCAAAATCTGCATTTAAGTTTAGGTTTGTAAATTTGGGTCGATTTTCTTGAAATTTTAATGATGTTACCCCCTTCCTTTTTTTCAAATATGGCTTTCCAGAAACGTTACCAAATATCACCACTTTTAAGACCATAATTTTCTTAAAGATATTCGATTTTGAAAAGGCAAAGCTCTATAAGTTTGTGCATTTAAGCTCTGAAAATCGGCATTTAAATGTTGGTTTGTAAATTTGGGTCGATTTTCTTGAAATTTTAATGATGGTACCCTTTAGCTTTTTTTCGAAAAATGGCTTTGCAGAAAAGTGGCCTTATATCAGCACTTCAAAAGCCATAACTTTTCTGACAGATATCCGATTTTGAAAAGGCATAGCTTTATAAGTTTGTGGTTTTAAGCTCTGAAAATCTGAATTTAAGTTTTGGTTTGTAAATTTGGGTCGATTTCCCAAAAATGACTTTTCAAAAAAGTTTGTAGAAAAATTACCTAAAACCAGCACTTCTAGATTCAAACCTTTTCTCAAAAAATAAGAATTTTTTGTTTAATACTAATTTTAGTGTTTAACTAATTTATATTCCTAACAAAAGAAATTATTTCAAAAATTGTCCTATAGGAAATGTTTTTAAATCAATAACAGTTTTATTTCGGTGCAGAACTTTAGGGAAACTGAACATACTGTTTATTCTGACATCCGTTTTTGCCTATCAATAACAAATTAAATTTCTCACTGCCCACATTGTCCTGGAAAACGCATTCGCCATAGGTTAGTGTCCCGTTGTCACTCAGAGCAAAGTCCGCCAACATACTGATGAAATTTCTCGAAATGCTTTTCTCATCCGGACGCAACTGCGGATCTCGTACAACGTTTTCGAATATCAAAAAGTAGTCGTCTCCGTGCACCGTTCCTGAAAATTGACCATTTATTTTAAGTTGATATAATAATAACGACTCAAATACCAAAATTAATATGCCTTCGTTTGGTCAGCACCTGGGCTATTCCTCTATCGGCTGGATTGTCATACACAAACGCATAGGCTGGACTCTTTCCATGTTTGCGATGAAGATCCAAGGAGTCCTGTGTACTGTTCTTAAAGAGGACGTCCGTGAAGAGCATCTGCAATTCCCAATAGTTTTGGCTACTAAATCTCTGATCGCCTACATACTCCTGCCTTATTTTCCGGGAGTAATCGTCCATTTCCTCGATAGCCTTCTTTGAATCCCGGTAGAATAGCAAATACGGAGCCCAGTCAGACCAGCGATCGTTAAGTTCCTCAAGCAATGTCTTTCCACATTTGTTTGATTCTTCCAGGAGCAAGGCGGCGTTGTAGCCACCATCCTCAGTGACATAGGTCACGGCCCAGGGAACTTGTCCAAATTTCCCGCTTTTGATGACATCTCGGGGATCTTGGGTGAGGAAGGCGTCGGGTGCATCCAGCGGTTCCACCACAGGGCCAAATGGTGCAAATGGCACATAGGAAAATATCAGGAAGCTTTGCACAGCACTTACTATTTCACTAGCAGTCTTGGACTTGAGACACTTTTTAAGGGTTGCCGAATCTGCAGGCAGTCCACAGCCCACAATGCGTCCCAGTTCAAAGGCTCGGCCTCGTCCTCCCTGCTGGACAACACATGGATCCAAGGCATTGCCGCTGAAGGAGATCGCTGCCTTGGCCAGCTGGCTGAAGTCTTCACGTAGGAGCTGCAAGTGAACCGAAGCTCCTCCGGCGGAGTGACCCACGAGCAGGATGTTTTCCGGCTCTCCACCAAAGCTGGCTATGTTTGCCTTGATCCATTGCAGAGCCAGTCGTTGATCTTTTAGTCCGTAGTTCCCGGGCAAATCCGCATCACCGGTGCTCGCGAAACCCAGTGGACCCAGGCGATAGCTTATCTTCACCAGTATGAACTTGCCCTCCCGCATCACGTTCTCGTGCCCATTTTGCGCAGCTGCCCCGAACATGAAGGCACCGCCGTGAATGTGGCCCACCACGGGAAGGCCATTGCGACTGCTGCTCTTGGGTCTGTAGATGCTGACGGTCAGACAGTCCTCTTCGCCGGCCAACTTGTTGTCTCCCGGGGTGAACTGGTCCCACTGCAGGCACACCACCGGTGGCCGAGTGGCATCGAAAGTATCCAGCCACTTTTGTGCGTACGCCAGCGGCGCCTCAAATCGCAAGTCATCGATAGGGGGTTCGGCATACGGAATCGATTCGTAGCTGTAGAAGTTGCCATTATCGCGGCCACGAAGTTTGCCTTGGGGCAGCTCCACCACCAAGAGGGGATCATCCGGATCACTGCCCGACGACGAACCGAGCCACAGGCAGTTCAGCACAAAGAACAATCGCAATCTCACGCAGTTCATGTTGCTCACTTTGCCGAATTCAGACCGCAACTGTCTTGAGAAGTGGAAATTATCCCGCTTTTATTGAATCGATCGGAAGGCGGCTTATCGCCAGCGAGACTCCCGACCACCTGAACAACCAGTCTCAGTTGAGATCTAGGCACGCTATGCGATTAGACTTCTAATACCTGATTTTGATTTGAGCATATCTCTTGGTTGGACATCTATACGATAGCCGTATACATATTAAGGTTGTTACATATCCACTTGATTTCATTTATTTTTTAGGCATGCATCCCCACGAAATTGACGAGCCCACTTGAGGTTAGATATTGTTTATACAATCGCACTCAAGTCAACTTTTGTTTAAAAAAAAAGTGAGTAGCTTGAACTTATAATTTTTTTAGAGGAAAACCAAATCGTTTTTCAAATTTTAAACAAGTAATTGTGATAAAATGTAAATAAATAAATAATCTTAATTCAGAATTGATTTTTTAATATTCTGGATGCTTATAATTGAATACAGCGAATATAAGAAGTTTGTTTAATTAAGCTAAAATAACATTTACTTATAAGAAAGCTTCAAACAAATAGAGAGCACAAAGTTCTCTAAAGAGAATGATTGTTTTTGATGTTACATGAAATTCTGCCGAAAAGCTTTATAAGCCATATTCAGAGAAGAGAAGAATACAAAGAATTGTATTACATAGAATAAGTCTGACTATAATAATAGTCAAAAGCTAAGCTATTCAAAAAAGTATAAATACAATTTCAGCTAAGCTGCTACGGGAAAAACCTATTTTTTTGTTGAATGTTTTAACTTCAGATTGTTTAATTATGGCAAATTCCGAATCAATCGGATTAATGAAAATAAAAATTTACGTTTAATAATAAAGTAAATAACATTAAATATTTCCCTCCCCCCAAAAGGTGTTTTCACAAATTGATACAGCCGAAAAGTATGTAGACTTTTAAGAAAAATGAATGTTGAGTACGTGCTGAAATACACATCTTCTTTTGAATTCTTGTATTACTTTGACATTTAAAATAACCAAAACGGCAGTGTAATATTTAAATGAGTTTATGACACGTAACCGTCATGGATAATAAAAGTAAATGAAAACAGAGTTTTTAGTATTTGTACATAATTAATATATTGGATATACAGTAGTATACATGTTGTATATTATATTACAAGTATATGCGTTATCTAAGAAATAGGGTTAAATCGCTCGAAAAATTAATGGTTGCTGGTAAATTAAGGTCTATAAAATAGGAAACCTTTAAACATTTGCTTAGAACTCCAACTCTCCTGGCAAATATTTATCAATCAAGGTCTGATAATACGGCCACAAAGCCTCAATATCCGGAACCACCTCGCTCTTAGTGTACAAATCGTAGCGACTGATGGGAATAAAGGGTTAACAAACTGGGCGTAAAAATCTTTTAAATAAACTCACTTGAAGATCAGCACCCACTTCTTGGTCTCCGCATCTTGGGGAGCCTCCAGGTGTTTATAATCGCCGCCGTTGTGCCACGGATAAAACGAGTGGAAGCGAATGATGTTGCATGCCACATGGGGTAGCTTAGTCTTGTTGTGCTTCAGCACCGAATACATGTACTCATCGTGTCCCCAGGACATCAGCAGGTTGTCCACACCACAGTTGGGCTTGTAAATGCCCAACTCGGTGTTATAGGCGGGATTATCCCCGTCGGGATTTCCCTCGAAGCTCTCCTCCCGGTAAACGATGCTGTCGCCCCATCGGCAGCCCACGGCGAAGGTGTCTCCGACCACCGCCCACTGGGGCTCATCGTAGAAGGCCATGATCTTGCCCAGATCGTGGATGAGTGCCGTCAGGTGTAGCCAATCGTGCTCCGGGAACTCGGCTCGTGCCCGCTCGGCCGCCTGGAAGGCGTGGATTATGTTGGGCAGATCCAGGTCGGGATCTGACTCGTCCACCAGATCGTTCAGCTTCTCCAGAGCCTCGCGCACAGTCATCTTAATCGTGTTGAATTTCAGCCAGCGATCGCGGCGACCTTATAAAAATAATCATATTTTAAATATAAAATGGATAGCTAAGTACTGAGGAAAGGAAATATTTTTAATAACATTTTAAATGGCTAACCAGTTTTGAACCCACACATATACTTTGTAGATTCGTTTCTAAATGAAGTCTAAGTCCTTATTTTTAAGCCACATAGTTTTTATTTAGATACTTTTGTGTTATTAATTTTATACTCATCTTATTGACAAATTTTATAACATTATTATGTTGTATTATTAAAAATGGGAAAAAATAACAGGTCAAATGCTTGATATCATAATTATTATTTATTTTTAATTGCACTTGCTTTTTTAACTTACCCTTGACAAAGTCCACGGTCTGGTTCAAGTGCATCTGGCGATAGGTCTGTCGCACACGTTCCTTTAGGGGATCGGTGGTGTCCACACTGTAGTCCCGGAATTTAGAGGGATTCTTGTCGGCAAATGTGGGCTCTGGACGCAAAAGCTCCGAAGGATCCAGAAGGTGGACATGGTTCTATCAATAAAATGCACTATTGTTTAAGACACTTTAAATCACTAAAAGAAAACCAATTTTTACCTCAGCAAGGATTCTCATTTTGAATAAAATTAAAAGTTAAGTAGTATACAAGAACTTGAATTAGAATTTTGGGTAGTACCGCGCACTTGAGCAAGCAAAACACTTTTGAATCGCTGGGCGCTCAGATCTCACACTTTTATAGTCTGCCGACCATCGGAAATTTAACGGAATACACAATCACATTCCATATAGTACACTCTCTTCTATTCTAAGTGTACTCGAAAATGATTTATAGTATGTTTTTATTTTTCAAAACACGAGATTCGCCTGCGTCGCTTCCCGTGCGGCCTCTCCCAATCATTATCAATATTACGCCTGAAACCCGGGCTCAAACATTTATATCACATTATATATGTGGAGAAACGTAAGGCCTTTAAATTGAATTACATTTGGTGTTATAATTCTTTATCTCAAGTCCGGGACTCCCTCGACTTATCTAGAGCTGCATTACTTTTTATTTCGCTACATAAACTCATAAAACTGGAAGTTGCACTCGACTGATAACATCGAAAGGCAGGCTATAAAAATACATAATGTATCTGTTTCACATATATCTGGATCAAGTGCAAGGCCACGGCACTGAGTAACGATTCTGATGGTTGGGGTCGTTACGCGAGGACTCATAAAAGTATTTCTTTAAGTTAAAGATAAGAATTTACTCGACTCAATAAATATATATTTATTATATTTATATAAGAAATAAATTTTGTTAAATAACCTAATGTGGCTCTTTTTCGCAAAATGGCAAAAGAAACCAAAACTTCTGCATAACAATAACGAAACCAAAAACAAATTTAACTAAGTCACTTATATTTAAATTTAATGGAATAGCATAAATGTTTAAAATTGATTACTGTAACTCTCTAACAACACGGTTTTACATATTTAAATGGATGTTTTGTGTTCTTCGATTTAATACAACATTGAAATTTTAAAAAAATCTGTTAGAGTAAAACTTATATTCACATTTAAAAACACTTATAACCAAAAGGAATGTTTGTTTCGTTCGCGTTAGTAACATGACTTCAGCGGATGTTCAGCATTTGGGATCAGGCATACAATTCTTCCCTAGATCAGAAGTCACGCCTTAAGCACCCAAAATATTCCTTCGATAGATCTCGGGTATGGCTAACCTTGAACAACCGCCAGGAAAGCAAGAGGTCCATAGCCAAAAGCCATCGCTCCACATCCAGCGATCAGACGAACGTCTAAAAGTAGAAACAACGGCCCGCAATCTGGGTACACAGTCATCAAGCTGAAGCTTAATGTGCCATCAAGGGGGGGATTGCCTAAAGAAAAGTTATCAGTCGTCTACAAACGTGACGTCGATCCCATTCGATTGGATCCGGACTCACACACGTCTCAAGTGCGAACTACAAGTTGAGATTTCACACTGCCCACGAAGGGGCGGACTGATCGCCTTACCTAGAAGTGGGCCGGAGGAGCTTGTTCCAAGTGTTCCGAGTCGCAATATCGCCGTTCGACACCATCAAGGGGTCAGTTTGTAACGACCGTTGTCAATAAACCTTATCACCTATTAGGGGAGCGTTTCGCACAAAGTACGGGCATTGGGGAAGCTGGGCGGCAATGGAAAAGTTTCATAATATTTTTATTTCACACCGATGCCGATGCCCATGTCGATGCTGGTGTCATCAATTAAATCAGATCGTGCCGGCAAATGCAATCGCTTGCGGAGAGAGTTATAAAAGTCAATAGAAGCAAACGGAAACTGGACATGCCTTTAAATTGTTTTATTTATAGTATTGCAATTTTCACTGCATATCTAGATAGCAATTAGATTTCCCACTGCGCAGCATTGGCCCCAAGTTCTAGGTCGAATTCGCCATGTTGTATGGTCTATATCAGGCAGATCGATCACATTCATAAACAACGATGATAAGGTTATAAAAATGCCACAAATTATTCTATAATTAGGCAGGGGATCATAAGTAAAGTTCGAAAGGTGGAAAGGACAAGGCTATTAGACGCAGAATGGACACAAATGGCATACAACGATGATCAATCCGTTTTCAAAAATACAGAGTCCTCTGACTACAGCCTCCTGCGAATCTTCATTGTCCATAAAAGAGATTGCAGTTTGTTATATTGATGCTCCACCGTTTTTACTACGGCCTCAAGCAATTATCAATAAATCATGTTGGCGAGCTCGACTTTCGCCAGACGAACTCTTCGACTTTAATTCAAAAGTTGATATTTCGCTGATAGATTTGTGCACATGCTTGCAATAATTCATCAGGCTTCAGCTGACAGCCGGGGTCATCGGGTCATCAAAAGTACTCTCCCCTGCCAGCACAAGACTCTTAGATTATATTATCATGCGTCAAATAAATCAAGTACACAAGCAATCTAGACTAGGCTTGCGAAAATACGTAATTTATCAGACAAATGGAATTCATAATTTAAAGGAAGTGTACATTTTTATGTTCGCCGAAAAGTATACATTACTATATGACATCTTTAAAATAAATACAGAAATACAGTGTAAAAAATTAAGAAGAAAAAATTAATATCTAAGAAACCGTGACCTTTGAAGCTTTTGGCAAACATATAAAATTATTATACCACAAAATCGCTTTGAATGTTTATAAAGTTAAAATCGAAACAAAATTTAACAAAGTCCTTTATTACTAAAATAATCATGACCTTTAAAGCTTATTTGCAACTATATAAAATTATTAATATGAACTTTAAATTAATGAGTGCATTAACAAATGAATTCCGTAGTACCACAAAAAAATAACCCTTAAATAAGCTGTTAGTACTTTCACAACACAACCAAACATAAATTAACAAAAAATACATTTTATTACGGTTTTATGTTTACAAAACTTAAGCCTTAAGTACACGAATAAAAAGCATTGCCTGTGCCAAGCATTAAAAATCACAATGTGCAATTCCAAGTGGATCACCCTCGCACTGACAGGCTTCTTTGGATGAGGGACGTTTAACGTTGGATGGACGCGAATACGAATACGGATGCGATACGGTTGAAGTTGACAGTCTTTGTGCGAGGTGCTGCATAATTAATGAGTAAGGGTATCGTGCCAGCTAAAAAACTCCCCTTTTGGGCTTAATAATTTCCCTGTACTGCCGCCTAATTGTTTGCCCGTAGATATATATGGTTGGCCTGCAGCAGGAGCTCGTTCCGAGGAAATTACCGGCACTCGTGTTTGAACAACAAACAGCGACGGCGAACAAGAGCGGAAAATGTAAATTACAGCGCTTAATTGGACGCCTAAACGCATGCTAGGCATTTAACGATTTAACCTTCGATTCCTCGCCGCAGAATTCTAATTAAAAACCACTGAAAGCGGAGGTCCTTAGCAGAGCCATGAGGACAAAACTGGGTAGCAGGACTGCCAGGTAAAGGGGCCTCCACCTCTCATTGCCAGCCGCATTTTCCGCATTGACAAACGGAATCGACCCCATGTTGAATATCGGTGTAACTATATAGTTCTTGTACAAGGTTCGATCGTTCAGCGGCTGGATGGGTCGGAAATTGTTCTTCAAATGGTCATCATTGGCTGTCAGCAGTCGGAAAGCACTCAACTAGGGAAAAATAAAAATGGTATTAGTTTTGGGAAAAATGTCAGGCTTAGGTAAACATTAAAATATAATAATAATTCCATTTGCCCTCTTTGTATTATCCTCAATAGAATTAATGAAAGCTACATGCTTATCAAACCAAACAACTATTTAAAATTATTAGTGTAATAATAAGGTTGACAAAAAATCACACTGTTTTTTGCATAACATCTATAATTTAATTTAAGTTCCACAAAGAATGACTTTTAAATAAAATAAACGCACAAATTATGGCTTTATTTTGTTGGGTTAAGTCACTCTTTTGACCTAATATTTACTAATTGTCTCTTTTCATACAAAATATTTACCTGTTTCTCCGTAATGTCTATGGGGACTGTGAAATCGATCCAGGTAACCTCCTCACTGCATGGCGGAGTTGTCAGAGAACCAGTGTAGGTGTAGTAACTTTCCAAGGACTTCGAGACGTATTGTCCCAGGGGAAGTGGGTTGGTCATGTTCACGGTTTTGCCTTTCCGGTCAATCTGAGATAGCAAATTCGTGAAGCCTTCATAGCCACCAGTTGAATTCTTGCTAATCTAAAAATGCAGAGACATCATTATCATATTAAAAACGCTTGTTTTCCACAGTCAATAAGAGCTTCCTCACCTGAAAGAAGAAGGCCATCACGGCGATCCCATGATCCTTGTCCAGAGCGCTTACAAAATCAGGATATTCAAGATTTCGCAAGACCACATGGAGCTCGGCGGGATAGGCATGGTTATCGACCAGGTCCTCGCTGCCTATCGTATCGTTCTCGCCCCAGTGGAAGTGGAACTGCTCGAACTGGTAGCCCAAAGGAGTTTTCTCCGCCAAAGGACCTCCTCTCACAGTCGGCACTGTGTCCTCGTCGAAACTCATCTTCACCAGCACCGTGTGACCATTATTCGACATTTGAAAGGCATGGGGCACCACGTTGAAATTGAAAAAGTCCAGCTTGGGAAACCTTTTCTCCACAGCCGTAACCTTGTCAATATTTATGGGACTCTGGTGCTTTCCACTGCATCGGGCATAATCTTCACCCCAGTGCGCGGGACCATATCTGCCCTCATATCCAAAATCTTGGGCCAAGACAACCGAAGCTAAGAGAACATTTTTCATTAAAATATTTGTATTTAAATAAAATATTTTTACGCTTAAACTCAGTAAGTAAATGATCAAAATGACATGTAAAGCCTTAATATTAAGTATTGATATTTGCGTCATCAAGTCTAAATGTACATGAATTTATTTTTTAAGAGAAAACAAACAGAGACATTTAATCGAGCTACTTGAGGTGCTAATTGAAAGATAATGACGGTGACATTTCGCGACATCGAGTGGGTGTGTTATCACTAGACCTGTTGAGCAAAGCTATCAACTATTTTTGGTCGCAGCGAAAGCTATAAATACGCGATATGTTTGTCCTATTAATTTTGCACATTTTATTAATGCGGTGCCCGTCGTCATTGGGAATTCAAACATCAAGACACCAGTAATTGCTTTTTCAATTAGCATTGATCGAGCAACAGTTAACCGTGTAAAGTTCATTACAATTTGCCGAGAATTTCTATAAAAGGGCGCAACTGTCAGTTGTAAATATGACTTGTAATATTCTTAATTTGTAAATGACAAACAAAAAAATGGCTACAAAAAATGCTAACCAAAATTACCTCTGCCAAATTATCTCTCATTAACGAGTTGCCTATCTATGACAAATTTAAGTAATTTATGCTCTAATTTTTATACTGTTTCCCAAATTAGTTCACACCGTAACCAAAAAAAGTTTTAGATAATTAAAAAAAATACAGTAGAAACAATTTCATATTACAAAAAAATACCTCTGTGATTTTCTACGACAGGTATCATGTGGTTTGGTCATGCCTGATGTTGATGATCATGGTGGACAATCGTGACAATCAAGAAAGCCGAATGGCAGGTAGAAGGTCGAAGATCAATCAGGTGACCGACTCGTAAGGGACTATAAATAAAAGTTCTATCGCAGAAGTTTTCTAGACAAGATTTCTAATAACATGATCATTAAAGTTTCACAATGTGATTTCCTCCAGTTGTAAGTTGAGTTAAAACCAAGGTTATCGGGCATTTACCAAACGATAATAATTATTATTTTACACTGTAACCATTCTTAACTGACGATATAGTTAAATACGGTTTACTTATATATCTATCTACACGGTAAAATAATGATTTTCTGCAAAAATATTGTCTTACAACATTTTTCAATTTATTATTTTGATTACTTATCACTCAAAGTAAAATTATTTGCACACAAAACCCTTTTTTTTCTGCGTGTAGCAAGGGCTATCACAGTCCTGACAATTGTTTTAGTGTTTATAGCACTTTGTTATGAAAACACTGTATGGCATATGTAGCTTAATTGCAGGCCTCGTATCTTGATTAACGCATTTTTGTCAACAATGTCTCAGTATCAAGTTACACCTTTGTTTGGCTACTATAGTATTATAGCTCACCACAAATCAAGATCGGGGCAATGACAATTGCAAGTGCGGTGTTGGTGTTGCGACACCACCTCATGATTTCACTTCGCCTTGGTGTCACTTTCGCGGAACACTTGCCTTATCGGGGCTATCGAGGCACTGTCACCAATCGCGACTAATTTACGAACTGTAACTATTTATGGCAACGGCAATGCACAAATCTGGCGGCTTACTGTCTTATTTTCCGTGCTCGCCCGCCGAACGCGGTCACACAACTGCGGTTAGGGCCTCGACGAACCCGCAACTTATATCGCCTCGTCGGAGGTTTGTGTCTGCCGCCGATTGCTTCTGCTTCTGGCTTCGCTGTTTGCTGGCCAATCGAGTTGGAGGCCCAGGGGTCGGAAACTTTCCAATGTATCCATCCACTCAAGTGCCGAGGAAGCGACCAATTCGCAGACCAAGCCCAAACCAAATGCCAGCCACATCCGATGAAGATTTAAAAGGTTAATCATTCTGCTGACTTTTCGTTGCCCTAACCTTGCCATTGAATCCTGGTTCTCGTTAAACTATTCCACTCAACTTGATTCTACAAACGGTACAATTTTGAGTGTTTCTTCATTACACGAAGCTAATAAAATAAAGTAACGACCCCAAAATGTCGCCTACTTACGAGTGTTTATTGTGCTCATCTAATAATAAACTGTTTATTACTTCAATGTTTAGTTAACAGAACGAAAATGATTGGTCTTTTAAAGGCTTGAAATTGTTTTAGTTTTACGTTTTACAAACATTTACAAAATATTTATTGGCAATCACAATACACGCAATACATAATATTACTATGTTCTTTATAACTGACAAAATTAAATTAATAAGCTTTAATTTGATTAAAATTATTCCCCTAAAATGTAAGACAAATTAAAAGTTTTGCAGTCGTTTTTAAACAATCGCTCCTAATTTGTCAGCCATGGGTATAATTCTATCACCTAAAGCTTTTGAAGTGTTCCGTTAGTTTAGTTCTATCTTCCAACATTATGTCTCTTTGATTGCTTCAATACGCCGAGGAGTCCAAGGTAGCAGAGGGTATGCTAGATTCGAGCAGTCAAAACCCTATTAATTGAAAGCCGAATGACTAATTGTGTGCGTGCTGGACTCAACTGTCGATGAGTAACTGCCGAATCGGATGACTATGATGATAATCCAAGACGGGGAAAGACCTGAAGACGAGACTGGACAGTCAAATATCGATTGTTCAGGCGACTGTTGAAAGTGCTTGAAAAAAGTGAGGTCTTGAGTTGAGGGGGTTACAAAACCGCAAGTTTTCAATGATCAACAGCCAGCAGTATTGTTTGAATGTGGCTGGTGAAATGTGGGGGACTTGAAGGGCTTATCTATATATCTGTGCGATACTTAGGCTGATTGCTTTGTTGTTTATCTTTGCATCACATGGCAAAGCCACAAATCGTAGTGAAATGGAATTGCACAGGCCATGCACATTAAACGGCATTACGATTGCATGCTAATCGCATTGTGCAGCTTGTTTGCCTTGCACTGCGTAACCATTTCCCCTGACATCGATACCTTTTCACTGTCACCAGAACCGATCAATAGTTTTCATTAAATTAATTTGTTTCACATGTGAAATTTATAAAGCGAGCCCTTCACTTGTACATATAGCAGGCTTTCGAAGCTTTAAGTTTTACAAATAAGAGTTAATGGCTGAAATTTTTTACTCTTTTGTTAGATTACCCAAATTCAATTAAAAAATATTCTAAGCCAGATAACTGTATAAATTACGCCGCATTTTCAGGGCTGCGTTCAGATAATACTGATAATTTCATAACGATTTCAAAACACTAGTTATTTGATGTTGCTATTTTAAAAAGTGGGACTTTTTCAAAGCTTAAAAAACAGTATGAATACGAATTTAAAAATGATTTTAACTCTAGTTAAAACTAGAAAATTGTTGATTGTATTGTTATTAAATCGTTGAACGATTGGAATCGTCTTATTTTTTTACACTCTACGGATACTTTTTTAGCCTATTTACCTTACCGACTGACTCATCCCGCGAAGTTCGGCTTTGGCAATGGAAATTTTTACCAGAGCTGTTAAGCATTTTGCATTGTCGTTCATCAGGGCAAGCTGAGTGAGGCGTGTATTAAAACGACCTCCGTTATATGTCAAGCGGGAGCATAAATGTCTGTTTCCCCGAGCACAAAGTCTACAATCTGGAAAAGTTCAACAGAGAACACTTACGCTTATGCCCGCTTTAGAATAGACTCTTTTTGTATTCTTATTTTTTTGTACAAGTCACTAATTACTCTGCTCGGGATTTTGGGGTTAGGAAAAAAAGGGTGGGGGAATGGCGGCGGAAGCAGAAGTACACATCGAGACAGAGACAGCGATATAAACAGAAAGAGTAAGTGCTTTTTTCGTGCTTTGAATTACAAACCGAAAGCCAAATATACATATACAACTAACCGGCAGCGAATGCGTAAATGTCGTATAATTTAGTGCCACAAAGCAAAACTTTTTATATTTAACCTGCAAAAGTTTGAAAGTATATCCTGCACATATAAATATGTATTTGCGTTTTTTTTCAATACTCTTTGGAGGAAAGCTTACAAAATGTATCACATTTTAAAAACATTCTTTTATTTTAGATGTTAAATGTGTAATAAAAGTTTTTCTCATTTTTGTAATGGATTTAAGGATCAAATTTCTATCTTAACTCCATACCATAAATTATTAAATGGGCTAGTCTTGATGTATCATAAAATGTCATAAATATTTAATACAGTGTATGTATTCCTTAACTTTAAAATTAAATAATTATTAAAGCATAAAATACAAAAATGTTGTATAAATGTTTAGAATTAGAGATATTTTTAAATACCTCTACATTTTTAGTGAATGTATTTTAAGCGCTACTTTTTTTAAGGGTATAGAATATAACATTGGCAAAAACCAAAAAACAACCATTAGAACTGAATGTTTTTTATTTTCACTGATTACAAGACCTCATTTTGGCCAAGTTAAGCCAAGAGCTCTTGTCAACAGCGAACACAGAAAACAACGGGGAATTACAAAAATAAAAATATGCACAACTGAATAAATCGGCAGAAATGTAAAGAGTTTGGGCTCGTGAATGTAACCCGGAGTATTTGCAAACTGCAATCATTGTTGGACAGGTCAGAGAACAGGCAGTAAACAGCCAAGCCATCAACAGCCACATCAATAATCATTAGAACTAAACTCGTTGGCATTTGCTAAGGGGAAAAGCGGGAGCATGGAAAAACGGCCTTTATCCGTATTTATTTTTAATTAAAGTGCAACTGCCGACTGGCTGCGGCTGGCTTTGCTCAATTTACGGGCTCTGAAACGGTTCATGACGATGCTAAACCAGAAAAACGCCGCCAGTTTGTCATCGCCGCTCGAACTCTACTTTTTCGTACCGCAGTCAACCGCATAAATTCCTCGAAATATAATAGACCAAGGTGTTTATGATCTGGTTAATACTGTGTAATTATTATTTTTGATTTGTGGGCCAACACAACCATGTAAATGCCATAGAATGTTAAATTAAGGTGGAAGAATACAAGTTTTAGCAAAGGGCTGTTTTAGTTAACTCTTTTAAATCGACAAACTATAAAAAGTATTGTTTAATTACTTTTCATTAGAAGTTTTCCTTAATTAAATTGCTTTGCCTTAAAAAAATAGTTTTGTTTGGTGCAATGTGCTATTTAAGTTATTCTTATTTTGATAAATCATATAAATTTGTATTTATACGTAAAAAGGTCAAACGTTTTAATAATATTAGTGATTGGGGAAAATATATGTTGACTTTTAAAAGTGATTATAATGATTTATCTATCACCATTTAATGTTGATTAATTTGTATAACAAAACTAATGTATAATCAATTAATATTCGCTTTCTCTCTCCTGTAATTTTTAAAAGTAATTAACTATTTGTTAATATATAATTTAATAACAAGGTTGAATAAATTGACTTTAAATAAAAATAAAAAATAAACCCCCAAACTCAGAACTAAATACCACTCTAAGCCACCTCATAATCATGATGCCGTTTGGGGGTATTATATGAAAAGATACACTGCAGGATTTCGGCTGTTTTGGTACGCACACCTGGACCTAGAAATGAGCAGGGCGGCGCTTATCAATGAACATCCACTCGATGGTGAAACACTTCACCCACTCGAAACCAACTATTGACCACACAAAGTAGAGGAGCCAATTACTGACCCGCACACCGATAATGTGTGCTTGAAAACATCCATTTTCCTCGGGGGCTTCTTCGTCTGTCGAGTTCAAGAACAACACACAAGTGGCAGTAATGAAAAGTGAATAGCCTCGGCATATATGAGCCAACAAGCCAACAAGCCAACTTATGCTGGGACAGATAAAACCGCATCCTGCATTTAAGAGCGGAGAAAGCACTTTCTCTTTCGCGCCTGCTCGCTCGTTGAAAATTTCTCTTCATCATCCTCCGTTCGGAAAAAAGGATGCCGACAAGCAACAATTTTCATTGATAAAACCACCAGCTGCTGCGTCTTGGGATTCAGTCGCACGCGTGTCCTCAGCCCAGTCGGTTGGCACCTCTGCCATTGTTCGGATGCTTTTAATCTCTAAGCAACTGGCGGTTTAATTAAAAATTTCGTATACGCCGCGTGTAAACAAATAATGGCTTTAGCAACGCTGTGAATGCCGCTAAGTCTTCAAAGGAACGGCTAAAAAGCTTCTTAAACGAAAATTCAATAAAATAACTTTTTGGGGTAATCGCCAGAAATTGAGTTAAAGTTTTGTTTCCGGTTGGCGCCAGTTGGCCATTGGTACTGGCCAACTTTGGACCTGACCGATGATAAACTGAAAAGTAAACTTTTGTAAGAATTTAGCATTTTTCAGTACCAAGTGTTCTTAAAAAAAAAAAAAATACAGAATTCAAAAGCAAACAAATTTGTAGAAAAAAAGTTGCAATGCAAGGCACTAACAAAACTAAGTAGAGTGACATTTTAGTTTGCGTAAATAAAATAACTCAATTATCACGGCAGGTGAGCACAGCCAATTCCTATAACCATTTTTACTTATTTCTGTAATCAGATTCTATGCTTTGACAATACTCAGTGGCATAGGCAATAAAAACTGGGGTAAAAACTGTGATTGAACACCCCCACCCCCACAAAAAATCCTGAATGCTCCACTGATCATACTTGTTAGACTTGGGATACGTTCAACTTTATTTACTTGCAAACAAAAAGACCATTTATTTTCATTGATTCTTGTCACAGAATAAAATCAATCAGCAGACTCAACGAATATTTACTTTTCAAATGTTTCGTTCTATACAAATGTGTTGAGAAACTCTTTGATTTGACGCGAATCGCAAACTAAACTTTCTGTCAATTTAACCCGCATTTGTGTTTATATTCTTCTAATGCTAAGCGAATCACAGAAATGAGTTCACATCAAACGCAAAGCAAATAGGAAGTATTAACCTATAAGACCCACTTTTCCCAGAAGCTATTTTTAGCCTTTGTTGGCCAAACATTTAAGAAATGAAATATGAAACTGAAAGGGAAATGCAGAAAATAATTTTAAAAATTCCTTTGGCAAGGTCATTTACCGAAATTAGTTTTTAGACGTGGGATTTGCCTTTTATTTACAAATGCCTTAGATTTTTCTGTTGTTTGTTTGTCAGATTATTTGTAAAATGGATGATTTTGTTTGCTTAATTTGGATTAATTTGATTGGGGTCTATTTGGGAAGGGCTTATTATTATTAGCAAAAAATATACTTAAACAATACAGCCAGCTGGCATTAAGCGGCTTTTCCTAATGGGAAAAAAGGGGATTGCCTAAGAATTAATGGCTGCTCTCTTTCCGGCAATCCAAGTCTTCTTTCGGGGTCGTTTTCGGGGTCTTCTTTGTCAGGCTGACACACCTGAGCGCTGGGACTCCAGGCAAATAGAATACTGCATCTCACAAAGACCATGGCGAACGAACTGTAAGCCCCATGAAGTGGTCTTCAGTGGACGTCAGCCGCATGTCTTGAGGCGTTTCTCGAGCAGTTGGCCCCGTATATGGGTCTTTGGATATCTTGGAGATACGCAGCCCATGCATTCCGTTTCATTTCCCCAGCTAGCTAACAATTCGCATATATGCAATGGTGAGTGCACTTGACTGTTTTGCCTACATTCCGGCCACTGCACCAGCTGATGGCTGATGGTTCGCCGGCCGGTCACAATGGCAATCCGCATCTTAAAGGCATCGTGGCTTAATTCAGGCCAGATTGGATACTTGACATGCTCTAATGCAGAGCATATCTCAGTTTCAGCAGTGTGCCCTGCCTATCTCAGTCCCACGAGCCATCAGCATTAGCAATCATCGCCGCTACAAAGTGAAAAAGCATTGCCAGCAAAGCTGGTGAATTAAATTCACGTTCTACGCCAGCAAAAAAAAAAAAAATGATTAAAATGATATTACACTTCAAAAATAAAATAAAAATTAATTTATTTTAATTTTTAACATTTTTAGGTTTGTTAGGTTTTTGACAATAACATTGCATTGGATTCCTTATTCTTTTTAAATGCATAAATAACATATTTTGTAGTTATTATTTCTTACCTTTAAAATACAAATCTGCCTAGCCTAGAATACTTTCCAAGTGTACAAAAAAAACATTGATTTTATTTGTTCATCCAACTGTCATGTACACTCGTGGGTATCATAAATTTGATTTTAGAATGACATTTAATCAAAATTTTGCAATTTGCACTGTTAAATATTTGTAGTCGTAAAGTAAATATATTTATATGTCTTCTCCAAACAACTGTTTTTTGAATTTAAAAAGCAGAAAATAATGTTAATATAGTGAAGTACTCTTAACTTGCAGAAAAATGAAAAATAATATTATATATATACATAAAAAATATTATAATTAGGAAAATAATAATTAATTTGATTGAAATTTAAAAACCTTTACTGATTTATCCACTTCAAGTAATGTTTTTTTACACTTATGTTCTTTACACATTATTTTTTCTATGCATGTTTAGGCTTTTAAAAGCCTGTTGATGATGGCGGCATAGAACTCTGTGTTTTGCCACAGCCTTGGGACCCAAGCTTTCCATACATTTGGCGGAAAAACCAGACCAGCCAGAGCACGTGTAGTGGATGGGACAAGGGAATTCGGGAAAGGGCTGGGGCTGGGGCTGGAGGAAAAGGCTGAGTGCAGATGAGGACTGCAATAAACTGCCATACATAAGTGAAAATTGTGAAATGAAAACTTGCGCGAGCATAAATCAATATACCCAGTGGGTCATGGGTTCCCAAAGCGAAAATACAAATTGTCCACGACTCAGATTTACCTTCTCTTAAAGCCAGGATATCGCCTAGTTTTCATGTTTATGAATCAGCTTTGAAACGTGTCCTTCCAGCTGGTGTTACCCGATTGAATAAAGGATACATGGCAGAAGTGTTGGCACATTACACGTCCTATCCAAAAACATGTGCTTGCTTGCGTGGAAAAAATTTGATTTAAAAAATGTGACTTAAATTGCTTATGGATAAACGTGATTTCGTGACTGTGCGCCCCTTTAAATTGGGAAGTTCTTGTTTATGCGAAAAAATTTATGTTTTACCTTAGTTCAAAGTTAACATTTTGCAAGAGTATCTATAATTGAGGATTGTATTTCAAGCAATTAAAGCTGTCTGCAATGTAAAGTCATATGATAAGCAGTATATCTGTATATTATACAATTATCTTTCTCAAAAAAATAAAATATTAAGGTTTACTTTACCACCTTTAATTTCCAACAATTTCAATGCAATTATTGTGACAGCTTTTTGTGCAATCGAGCAACGAGTCCCAAACCAGCAAAAATTAAAGCTTAATTTAAATAAATTGTTTTCTTGCTCTTTCGCGACCGTTGTCAGCATTTTTGCGCTTTTTTAGCAAGTGGCTCGATAAATGCTTCCGCGCAATCATACCGCGGTTCCAGTTGCCGGAGGATGAACAGAACAGAACCGAACTGAACTGAACATAACAGCACTAAACACTTTAAGCCATTTCCACTCGTAATTAAATTTCGAGAGCGGATGAAAATGTGGCGGAAAAATAAATGACTAAATGCATTTGCCAGCGAAACGTTTTTGCATTCAGCCAAAATGCGCATATCCGCCAACAAACAAATCTGCGCCTAAGTGATGGTTCCGCTTTTGTTTAGTCCTCACTGGGATGGCCTTGCCTCACCAAAGCTGCTGATAGTAGTGGATAATTTGCAAAAGTGTGGCCCTGGCCGTTAAAAGAACCTGGCCTAATCGAATGAATGTCGAATGGGCCCAAACATGTCACGCCTACTTGCACTTTTTCTAGAGGGACGACAGGCTTCTTAAAAGCTCTCTGCTTAGTTTGGTCCTTTGATCGTCCTGAATGCCCCTCAATTGGCTAATCGTTTGAAGACGTTTTTGTTTTTGTCTACGCTTTATGTATACATAGAGAAATTTGATTCACCCAATATGTATTTTAAATTTGGAACTGTCAGTTTCAAGTCCAACCATTTAAATCGCCTTGACATGGGTAAACAGGCGTATGTAAAAAATGACATTCAACAGGTTTTGTTCAATTACCCTGAACCTCAATCAATCCATTGTATAATTCAAGATGTTTTAAGCAAAAACTTCATTGAAATGCACATGATTGACTTTGAAATGGCCAAAAGCAATTTTCATGTAAAGGAACAAAGAGAATTCTGAAAGTCATACAAAATGTAACATATAATTAAAGTTTGTTTATGTGACATACTACATTTACAGCAAAAACTATGTTATTCGACTAAATTTAAATTTTATTTAAAGTACATTTGAAGAGATCTTATTAAAGTATTAAAAGTATTAATTAAAGGTAAAATCAAAAACCAAAACCGGCAAACCCAATATTAGCTTGAATATTAAACAACTAAAAAATGTCTATGATAAAGGAGATGATAGTTTAATAATTATATATTCCAATTTAATGTATAGCCTGGGTATATAAGCACTACTTTATAAAATCAGATTTGTTTGTTAAAATTTAAATGGTGATTTCAGGGTATCACCTTCAAAATTCTGAAACTCGGTCATTTTAACGAGCATTCAACAACAGCATGCGCACTTCTCAATTTAACTGACATAACTGTGAAAGCCTTTTGATTGCTAACAAGCAGAAAAATATTACCAGAAAGGAACCTACTTCCACATCATTTTGGAATAATTAATTGCCAATGCCACAGCTTGCCTCCTATGGAAACGCATTCGATATTCAACAAAATTTAGTTCGCATTTAGTCGGAGCGAGTATCAAAACAAAACCCTGTACCTTCTGTGGAATCTCCAAAGGCGAAGACAAAATTCAATGGGCCAATTAGTGATACTTAAATGGAAAAGTGCGCTATTTTCAAAGCGGAACTATATATTTGCCAGCGGATATAACACAAAAGGCAGAGTCGTCGACTCTGTTTTGCTCTTCACCAGTTGCTGTTGTAAATATAATAAGCAAACGCTTGAGCGGCAACTCCCGGGACATAGGTCACTTATATAGTTGTTCCTGTGCAGCTGCTGCAGTTGTTGCTGCTGGCAAAAGTTTCAAGCTCAGAATTTGTCTTTGGCCAAGTGCTGTTTATGCTCGGGTTCCTTTCGCAAAAGTTCGTGTTTAAGTTTCAGTTGAGAAGCACTTGAGGCAAGACCTCAAATTCTGAAAGCCTGCCGGGATCACGTGGCCGCCTGCAAGTTATTTAATAAGCAATTAAGTTCCCTAATTAAATACGTTAACTCGGAGATTTACATAATACGAAATCACACCGAACATCCTCCCCAAAGTAGATGTTAATTAATTTGGCACGTCCGAAAACAATCGGTATGCGTTTCCGAAACTAGATTTGGTTTCGGTTTTGGGTTCAGTTGCTAGCAGTTTACGTGGGCAAAATAAAATAAA